>NC_073230.2:60345000-61595000 GCF_029281585.2 Gorilla gorilla gorilla
GGTTGTCAGAGGAGGGGGACATTTTTCTACTGACCACACCTTTGTTTTTGCAAAAATTTCTAATTTTTTTTCTTTATTTGTTGTTAGAATTTAGTCTGTCAAACCCATTTATTGTTTCTCATGACTCTTGGCTCTCAAAATGTAAGTATTCTAATAATTAGAAATGCCCTATAATGAGAACTATTGTCTCAGGGAGTAAGGATGCAACAGCAACTCAAACTTTGATTGAGTTGGATAAAATAATTACAAGAATCTTATCAAAGCTTCTGATTCTGTGATTCTAAGAAGAGTTATATACTGAAATATAAACCCATAAAATGTTTCCATTTCTCAACAAATTGTCTGTCCTTTGAAGGGTGGAGGGTGGGTCATATAATTTTGAATTTGTATTCAGACTGTTTAGTCTTTGATAACTTTTTTCCTCTGGGGTTGAACATAGGTTATTAGATTAATTTCTATTCTGTACACTCATGAGTCTTCAAACAACACTGAATTTGACCCAGTTTAATCACAGCTTTTTGGCACACCTTTGAAAAAAGAATATTGAGGATGGAATATTGTTTGAGTATTTGAGCATAGTATTTTTCTCACCTAGCTAATCTTATTTAATTGACTTGTCTCCTTTTCAGAACTGTAAGGCTTAGTATACTATAAAATACTTAAATAATATTTCAAAATTATTTGCAAATTGTCCACTTATGACCATTGCCTCAGAAATGGGTTAATTAAAGAAAAATCACAAAGCAGAGTAGCAAGATGTGACAAGTCATACTTTGCTCTCTAAAAGTGAAAAATAACAGTTAGTCCACAGCCACAGAGAAATCGTTCTACTGCTCATCTAGGTTACCTAATCTCATCTCCTGTTGAGAAACCAAATGTGAGTTCAATTTTGAGAAGGATTTCAGACGGACACTTTCCTACATGGACTGGGGATTCCATTGAAATTTTTGTAAAAATACATGAGAAAAATAAAATGGATCCCAAATTGTGAACAGGAATATGGGTAGAAGTGTGAGTCCATGTGCCTGCCTATAAATCTACTTCCAGGACTTCAACAGCTAAAGTTTAACCTTTATCTCTCAGCTTGCTTGAAGCAAGAAATGTTATTTTTTTCGCTGTTCCTAAATGCTCCCAGAAAAGATCCATCCTTTGTTTTTGTCTTAAAATGCTGGTGTGCCCCTGCAGAATATTCCTCCAACAGCAAAGTCACTTTTTGTGCAGAGTGTTAAGTGATAGGTGCACGATGCAGACATACTGTGCACACACAGCTGCGAGCACACAGCACAGGTCTTTCGAAGGGAGAGAGACAAAATTATGATTTGGATTCTGTATATCCTTTTGTCATTCTTTTCCAATTTTGAGTTTTGTAGCTTATGTGCTAAGTTCTGTTTTGTTAAATATATTTTTCCTACCCCAATGTACGTTCACATTTATTTTCTCTCTACAGCTTATTGCAAAGTCAACTACAGTGAAGATGGAATTATCTTGTCAGAAATTGTAACATTAAATTACTCTAGGGGAGCATGCAGGTGCAAAACATGTTGTTTTTCAATGCAAATTCTGGGATTCTAGTCCAAACACAACCTCGTTGCATATCTATCCCACAGACTAAAAATAAAACTGATTTAAGATTGTGTGTGTGTGTGTGTGCACATTTAAATTCAACTCAGTTAAAGGCATGCTTCTAGATAAGAATAGAAAATTCTATAATTTTAAGTGTCCTAGATCTTGATGATTTACACTCTAACCCTTCCCCAGAGTACACTTAATGTCAGTAAAAATATATGTTTTCTAAAATCAGGATATGAGACAACCAGTTATGTTTAACAATAAAAAATCTGATAACGGAAAGTAGGTTATTTTCTTGGAACACCATGATTTCTTTTTTAGAGTTTCTCTGACAGATAAAAGTTCTTATGCTTCTAAAATCTTTAAAACATAGTGCAAATATATTTATACTCATTGTTATAAATCTCATTTTATTAAAAATGTTGGGATATCTGACAGAGGCCACTACATACTTACCTTTCTCTGACATAAGAATACTCAGTATGAATTATATAAAACCTGCCCTGAGAAACCCAAGATTTAGAAAAATTTTAGCATTATATCTATCTGGATATAATTCCACATTGTAGAACAATATAGATACTTGATCGAGTTGGCAAGTATTTAATCCTGGTATAAACTGCAATGTCACTTGCTACAAGCAGAGACTTTAGCCTGAAGTTAAATGAGGAAACTTGAGGTAAGGATTTTCTTTCCCCTCATGGGATATTTTCATATTTTCCCTAAAGGCACAGTGAAGGTAAAACGAGAGAGAAAAGTAGTTGACTTTTCACAATTCTAAATGATGAGTAGCAAAAGGAAACTAGAATTTAGGAAAGTGAATCCCACAGAAGTAAAGTTATAAATGGGGAGTGTGTATTTATATATCTGTATATCTGGCTTTGGGAAAGGGATATACTATTTAATTGCTAGCGGGGGAAAGAAACATTACATTGAGGCCGGGCACAGTGGCTCATGCCTGTAATTCCAGCACTTTGAGAGGCTGAGGATGGCAGAGTATCTGGGTTCATGAGTTTGAGACCAGCCTGGCCAACATGGTGAAACCCTGTCTCCAGTAAAAAACACAAAAAATTATCCCAGCGTGGTGGTGGGCACCTGTAATCCCAGCTACTCAGAAGGCTGAAGCAGGAGAATTGCTTGAACCTAAAAGGAGGAAGTTGTGGTGAGCCAAGATCACGCCACTGTACTCCAGCCTGGGTGACAGAGCGAGACTTCATCTCAAACAGTAACAAAAACAAAGACAGAAATATTACATTGAAAATCTCTCCTAAGCTCCCGGGGCATGAGAGTCTAATCAGAAAAACAAACTAAAAACAATTCATAACTGCGATACAAAAAATTATTTGCGACAAAAATAAAGCTCAATATATTTTGCTACCTCATAATTAAAATAAATAGCTTTGTTCACTGAAAGAACCTCAGAGACAGTGAAACAAAGGAATTAAGAGGTATGAGGAAAAAATAAGAGTAAGGTGACGCCAGAGGAGTGATAAGCAAGAGATCACGTTGCTGGCATGCCTGCTGTGTGGTTCTAAGAGAATATTTTCATGGTCCTACTTCATGTTCAGATTTTAGGTTTGTATGAGTTTGCGACATCAAAATTAAAGTTAAAAAAAGAAGCAAACCAACCATATTTCAGTAACAAGAGTGTGGCACGCAAAGGGAATTTTTACTATTTCCATGTTGTGTCCCTGAAGTTACTAATACAAGATAGAAATACAAGGAAATAAATTGAACCAATAGGGTTAAGTTATAATTCTGTTAATGCTAAAGGATGTAAAGTGAACAATAAATATGAGAACAAAAAAATTACTCAGAAGGTAGCATAAAGAAATAAAGATATGAAAAAAATGAATGAAATACAAGAGAAAGGGGGAACAGAATGAGAAGTTCTGACATATATTTAATGGGAAGTCTGGAAATTAAGTAGAGAGAGACAAAATTCAAAGAGAAAAAAAGGGTAAATTTTTTCAAACTTGATAAATGGCATGATCATCAAGTTCAGGAAATACACCAAATGCCTAAACTGGATAAATAAAAGGAACTCTCGAGAAAAGACGTAAGATTGGAAAACAAAGAAAAAAACTTATACGTAAACAAAAAGACAAGGTGGACAGGCTTCAAAAGTTAAACAAACAGCAGCATTAAAAGCAAATTAAGCATAGATCTCACCAGCAAACAGCCAAGTAAATGCCAGAGGAATACTACCAAGTCATTTCGAAAGAATGGCTAATTACTGAGGATTCTCCATCATCTGCTCACTAATTCTCTTTCATGAGGTAGGTCAAATTAAAGGTAATATTCAGGTAAACAACTACTCAGACATTTTTCTTCCAGTAGACAAGTAATTGTTATTGAAAGAACTGTGAAATATATAATTTAAAAGGAAGAAATTTGCTTAAAGAAAGAAAAAAAGAGGCTGTCAGAAGCAATGCCAAGTAAATAAGTTAGAATATCTACAAAATTTCCCCTGTTCTACCACAAAACTGTCCCTGAGACCAGAAAGGAAGAAACAAATTGTCATTTGAAGGCTTTATAAATATTCCTTTTCTTTAGATCTACAAATAATAATTGAAACTAATAAAATAAATTTAGGACTACTTGTTCTATAAAAATAATTGTCTCAATTCATTAGCAACAATTAATTAAAATACTTTTTAAATAAATTGCATTCATGTATCAATAAAGTACATAAGATGCCTGGGAATAAAACTTAAAAATACATGAAGATAGAAAAACAGTTATAAGACTTTATAGGATTGAGTTAAAAATATAGGATTAACATTAAATATTTAAAATATTAAAAATATTTCAAATTTTTCATTTTATTTTAATATTAAAACATAATATTTTATTATTATTAATTAATATTATTAATAATTATATAATATGTAATATATAATATAATAAATGTTTAATATTAATAATATTAAAACTTAATATTTAATATTAAAACTTTAATATTTTTAATATTAAATATTTAAATTTTATTTTAATATTAAAAATATTAAAATATTTTAAAATACAGGATTATATTTAAAAATATAGGATTGAATTTTTTTAAAAAGTGAATTGAAGTAACTTACTCATTTATGGGAACGATAAATGTAGTTAAAATGGTGATTCCTACAGAGCATTCTATAAAAGCAATCTAATTCTAGAGAAAAAACTAAAACTTTGCTTTTGTGAAACTTGACAACTCATGTATTTTTCTATCATTGTCCAATAACAATTATAGGGATTATAGCACTAGAGCCAAATTTGACATTGAAGTATATTTATAATTCTTTACAAATTTCCAAATTCTATTTTTAAATGATCTTTTAGAGTTGACTATCAATTTTAATATAATTAAATTTCATAATCATAATTAAATTTCATACTATAATCAATTTAATAACATAATGAATATAAATTAAACCAAAAAAAGTCATATGAACAAAAAATAGTGTAAAATCTGGCAATAATAGAAGTTTATGAAGATAATGACAAGTGAAAACTCTCATACACTATATTAGGGAATGTAAATTGACACATCTACTTTGGTGAAAACTTTGCATTATCAAGGAGGATGAAAATGCGGATACTCAACCATTCAGGAATTTCCCCTCTAAATACACACTATATGGAAATATTCATACTTGTGATGAGGGCACATACCTAACATTTCAGTGCAGTATAAACACAGCACATTGTAAACACAATGTAAAAGCCCCAGATATTTATTAAAAAGAGGATATAGCTGTAAACTGTCAAAAGGTATATAATGTAAAGGTATAAGAAGATTACGTGAACCTAATTTCCATCTACCAATAATGGTAAATCCAAAGAAAATAATACCTTGGGCAACCTTCCCCCAGACAGATTTCCAAATATTACATTTACGTGAAGATTTTTTGCACTCAAGAAAATCACTATTTTTTATGAATGTGTGCTCTGTGTGTGTGTGTGTGTGTGTAAATGAAAGGGGAGGATTTTTACCCAATCTCAGTAAAATGATTCCAAAAATGAGGAATGGGTTTGGTGAGGGTACAAAGGATTCACTAATATCAATGGTACTGCAACATTTTATAACATTTTAACATTATTTTTTAAAAATAAAAGTTATGGAAGAAAGTTAATATTTACTGAATATATTCTGTATATTTAAGATATGACATAAAAGTTTTATATATACACTAACATTGCACATATGTTGCTTTTTCTACTTCAAACCAGTTTACATATTCCCTTCTTGCTTTTAATATTTATTGTAAACTTGTTCCATACATTTATTCAGAATGTTATTCTAAGCTTATGTCTTTTCTAAATTTGGTAAAACAGTACATTCTTTTTGAAAATTATGGTGATGTTTTATTGTAATACTATTACTTGATACAATAAGAAATTGGAAATCTTCTTTTGTTATCAATATGTACCCCTCCCATAAATTTACTGATCCATGTGGAAAAAACATTTGAGAACCATTGGTGGAAAGCATGTTAATAACAGCCATGAGGAAGTACAATAGTCAGGGCTACTAACAGGGAGTGAGTGTCGGGGAAAAACTGGAAAATTAAAATCTGTAAATTTTTAATGCCACCACCATTCAGTAAGTGAAATATGAATGATGACCATTAGCCACAGGAAAAAACAAACTAACTAACGTTTAGGTTTTCTAGTGAATTTTACATGTCAAGTGTTACTGACTTTCATAAATTGCATACCTTGTACTTGCAATATTTAACATGTGACTGTATTTAATATGTGAAGATGAAAATCAACTCTTGACTCCTGGCAAAAGTCTACTTTTTGTTTTATTTATTTATTTATTTTTGAGACAGAGTCTTGCTCTATCTGCCAGGCTGTATTTTCAGTAGAGACAGGGTTTCACCATGTTGGTCAGGCTGGTCTCGAACTCCTGACCTCAGATAATCCACCCACCTCGGCCTCCCAAAATGCTGGGCTTACAGGCATGAGCCACCGTGCCCAGCCTATTTTTTTTTTTAATTTAATTCTTCTTCACCTAACTCAGAATATTACTGTTTCGTGTCCCGTTGTTTCTGTAACATACTGTTTTGATACTCAACGTTCTGTTACTTCAAATATTATGAGGATTTCCTTCATTTGCTTGTTTAATCTTTTCTCCTCCTCCTCCTTTTCTTCCTCCTCTTCTTCCTTCTCCTTCTTCCTTACTGATAGATGATGATGATAAATTATATAGATAGATAGATAGATCGATCTGTAAATATAATCACTTCTTTCAATGCTAGAGACATTACCTGCCTCAACAAAATCATCTAAACTTTCATCTACTTTCTTCATGTTACCTAAGTATCAGGCCCTATTACAAACTAAAGTTGCCAGTTTATTCGAAATTTACCAACATAGGAGTTGTCTTTGAACAAGAAAAGATCAAGAATGGAAACAAATAATGATATATAATTCTGCACAGTAAAATACAAAGAGAACGAAAACTATTGAACCAGTAGTCAAAGGCAGAAAATGGTATCATAAACAGAGCAGAAGTAAGCCATTAGTTACAAATTTTCCCAGCTCTAACTCTCTGCCCCAAATATTTAGACTTAATACATATCTTTGCAGGTTGGAAGGATAAGAATCAGACCAGATGGTTTACAACAGTGAGAAAATATGTTTAACTGTTTGGTTTTGCCCTATAGCCCACAGTAAAGTACTACTGAAAATAAGACCCTAATTTAACTTATAACTTGAAAACATGGTGAAAGTATTTTTTCTCTCAATGTGAAAGACAGTGGGGTCCTGAAAACACCCAGGGACACTCCTCTTTTACAGTTAAATTTGCTCACTGTGGAGCAGCATCTAGACCTGCTATGCTGACCGGATCACCTGTATAGACAGACGAGGTTCAACCCTTTGGTCTGTGATGGCTCTGCCTGAGTACGGGTTGGACACACATTTCTGACATTTAGAAATGTAGAATGACAATGCAGGGCTTACCAAAGTGAGAAGGAGCCGAAATGTCTGTGGCCCTATGTGTGGAAAGTGAAAGCTCTTTTTACGCAACTGGGCCACAGGATTCACTACAGACAGAGCCTTCATGTGCTCAATATGGACAGGGAGGAAGTCATAGCTTCCAACTCCAGGCTTTCCCTTTTACCAGTTTCAATGCAATTGGTTATGCCCTCTCATCACATCACCCACAGTGTGCAGAAGGTAAAATAGCAGGCATGTGGCAGCATTTAGAAGTTACCAAGGAAGTAAAATACAACATCAGTGAAAAGGCGTCATCATAGGCTAAGCTTTTTAAGGATTATGTGAGATACGTGCATAGAATATTCAGTAAGGACCTGGGTCACAATATGTGTGAATCTCCCTGAGTCAGACGTGTGTCTCAGAAAAAATGGATCCTTGTCTCACTTAACATTTAAACCCTCTGTAATTACTTCAGAGGAGGACAGTTCTTGCATGTATTTGGGGGATATTCTAATTCTCCCAGTCCAGTGGTTTTTGGCTATTTCATTTAAATTCCCATTCTGTGAGCACTTCAGAGAGAGCTATGTCAGCAATGGAGTCTCTGCCAATTTTGCTTTTCTTGACCCTGGAGTTCTCCACTCTTCTCACCATACCCTTGTCAGTCTTGGATTGCTTTCCTTCACTGCTTTTTCTGTATAATCTTTTTGATGGCCACTTCTGGTTAGGAAGGCCACAACTAGTCTACTTATCTGTTTCTCTACAAATTAATGGCAGATATGGGCTTTTCCTGATTCTTCTCAAATTTATTCATCTCTTAAAACAATCCCAATAAATGCCCACTTTCCCAGCTTTCCACCTAGTTTGGGATGTGTTCCCGATATTTTAATGTTTGATGAAATGTTATTTACATTGAAATAACTGGATTAGATTTTCGATCTCTATTTTGAACTGTTAGCTTCCAACACGGTGTCATCTAGTGGCATGTGTGACTCAAGTATATTGAACAGGGTTCTCACAACTGATACCTGTCCAAATTGTAAAGGAAATCAGTGATATCCTGTATTTCTTTGCCCATCTTTCCCAACGCTATGTAAGTAATGACTAGCAAGTAAGACACATGATGAATAAAAGTGGACCCAGCATGAGCAGTGAGGGGAGGGGACAGCTCGCTCTTATGGTTTGGGGTGGCCATGCCAGTAGTATAAGATGCTGTTGCCCTAGGGGATACTTGGAATACCAGTCAGCTTCGATGTGACCTATCAAGGCTGGCAAGATGCCTGAAACTACCAGGGGATCTATGGGAATTACAGGTTAGGTGTGTATAAGTATTTGATATAGAGGCTATCACACGTATAGAGTAGACTGGAAGCTCTTGCTACAGGGATTTTGACATTTATCGTATTGTATAAATTTGAAACTTTTCATTTTCTTATTTGATAATATTCTTTTATTTTGCAATCAACTATTTCAGTGACAATAAATCACATAAAAAGAAAGTTAACATTTAATTAAAAGCTGAGTTCCAAATTTTAATTTTCTACAGAAATTTCCCAATAAAAGTAGTATTTGCACAAAGATTGTTGATATATACAACCAGTTAGAAAAGAAATCTGTACAAGAATCGTTAGTATCTACTGAATATCAGAAATTGTTTTGGTTGTAATGATAATGAATTAAGCTGAGCGATTGCAGCGGGTGCCTTTACACACCACTATGAAGAATGACATTTTATTTAGATCAAATATTTTTCCAAAATAATTTTACTCATTTTAATGTGTTTAACTAAAATACAGGTGAGTATTTTAATGCAAAGGCACTATTAGCAAATAATAACTCCAAAAACAATCAGTGCTACCTGTTTTACACTAGTTCCAATTGATGTTTCAAATAGAAAATCAGTGAAGTGAGTTCCAATAGTAATGGGTTCCATTTTTCACCAAATTCATAGAATAGAAGTTCACTCTATAAAATACAAAATATCTGACATTATACTGAATGTTTCTGTAAATTCAGTCACAAGTTAAAGGTAAAATTATTTTTTTGTGGTGGCAACACAAATACAAATTTTCATGTAGCATAGCTTTATAATAATTTTAAGAAAACTATGGAGTAGAAATGCACTTTGAATTTGTTAGGGTGCAGGTAGTTAATTAACAGATACTGTGTTGTATAATCAGATCAGGACTGAAATATTTATTTCTTCTGGGAGTACTGGCTACCAATGGCTTGTAGCTGAGTTCCTTCCCCAAAATTTATCTGGTCAAAGATAGCTGCCTCAGCCAAAGTTGTGACACCCTTGCTGGAAGCAGCTGAACTCTAATAACTGATAACTGTGGGAATAAAAGGTCCCAGTTCCCTTGTCTCAAGAGGACAAGTAATAAGGGTTATCACACTCTTAAAATCCTACATGTGGTTGACTGAGGCTTCTGTTGCAACTACATCAAAGCCCAACTTCCACTTCTAACAAAGCCTCTTCTCTTTACTTATTTATTGATATTTTTAGCAAAATTCTCAATAAACATCTGCACTCAAATCTCTCTATTGGTATCTGTTTTTGGCAATTCAGACTTTATAGTAAAAGTGGTTTCAGGAAACAAATACTTACATGGAATATTGGAGCTGTATCACAAACCAGATAATTCACAGTGACAACCCCATTACTGGTGGGAGCAGATAGCCCTTGGCATGTTACAGAAGTTTACTGTGGTGAATTCATATGGAATGAAGGTGAAGGGAAATGCACTCATATCTCATGCATTTCAAAGATTCTGGGTTGTAGTGATTATAAGGACTATTAAACTGGTATTTCTTTGGGGCTATAGAAATACAGGAAAAAACAACTATGAAAAGCTGAGGGTAATTAATCACAAACTAAAAAATAAATGCAAAAGCCAGTGAGTTTTTAAGAGGATATAAAATCTTTCTGCAACATTCAGAAGAAAATAAAGAAGGAATCCAGGAGGTAATTTAATGTTTGTGATGCTCTAGAGAAATCAGCATTCTTAAAACAAGATGGTCTGTTATACTCCTGTCGGGACCATGACTGGGAGGCAGTGGAACACGGAGACTTGTGATAGAATATCTGGAATGACACACTTGAGAAATCCTGAATCTTCAGATTCTGCTGAACTCTCTGGGTTTGAACGAGCCATCTGCACCTCCCTGTCAATTGCTAGTGCAGTTTCCTTGACTTAGAAGTAGATGCACCCTGCCTTGTTACAACTCACAAGCCCCTGAGGTCTATACATTTCCATCCAACGTGCAGAATAATGACTAATGTGAAGTCAGACCATGGTCCTGGAGTGAATGTTCTAGGTTTGCCAAAGACGAAGAGGCCTATGTTCTGCAGAAGCTTCAGGACATATCCAATAAGTATTGGCAGTGGCAGGGGAAGTAGTTTTGAGATTGTATCTTGAGAGTGCTGGATCAAGTGGGAATAAAAACATTAAGTTGGAGAGTTTAGGGAGTGATATCAGCAACATGGCAAAATACCAGGTCCCAAATTCCTCCCATGCACACAGACAAAAATATTTAGGAATTATCCATGGATAAAAAATAGCTCTGAGGGAGCTCCAAAGTATAATTAAGATGGTGTAGCAGCTCAGTGAAGCACAATAAAACAAAAATGGCTGTATGGAAAAGGGTGAGAAGCATTTTATCTGCATGGCTGCATTCCCCAGGCTGGCAAACTTCAGTGCCAGAAAGAATCCCCTAAGCCACAAGTTTCCTTGTGGGGGAAAAGGAGAGTAGGAAGACAGCAGCAGCATTTGCTACCAAGAACTACAGCAGCCTTTGCTGCCACCACAAACCCACACAAGCTTTGCCACCAAGGATACCTGCAGTCTTTGCCAAAACAAACTCCAGCTGCTAGAGTTGCTCAGAGCCCATGCTGCAGCACCTGCCTGGAGCCAGAGCTACCTTGCATCCACCAGATTCAATATCAACGTACCTCCTTGGACAAGGAATTTTTCACACTTATGTCATCTGGATCAGGCACCATCATGCATCCTGGAACCAGCATTCCTGCACATTACCAGACTCAGTTCCATTATACACACCAGACAGCCTTTGCCCTCACACACACTCATCAATAAAGGTCTTTTCCTAGAAAAGCCAGACTAAAGTTTGGAAGAGGTGATTGCTTCTTCAAATGTGTAGACAGCAATACAAGGTTACAAGAAACACAAAATAACAGAGAAACGGTGCAATCAAAAGGCCAAAATAAACTTCCGGTAACTGACCTCAAATAAATAGAAATATGTAAATTGCCTAATAATAATTCAATAGAATTATTTGTAAAATGCTCATAAGATACAAGAAAACACAAATAGATAAATCATTGAAATCAGGAAAACAATAAATGAACAAAAGAAGAAGTGCAACAAAGAAATAGACATCATAAAAATTCTGAAGCTAAAGAATACAGTGACTGAAATAAAAAATGCAATAGAATTACATCATACTTGATCAAGAAGAATCAGTGAAACTGAAGCCAAATTATTTGAAATATCTAGAGGATAGAAAATAAAAAATAAAAATATAAAAGAAAAGAACACCCATGAGATTTATAGGACACCATTAATCAAACTGATCTACACATTATGGGACTTACAGAAGAAGGAGAAAGAGAGTAAAAGGTAAAGAATGCTTATTTAAAGATGACACATTGAGTATAGTGTACACTGCTCGGGTGATAGGTGGACTGATATCTCAGAAATCACCACTAAATAACTTATCCATGTAACAAACACCACCTGTTCTTAAAAAACCTATTGAAATAAAAAAAGGAAAAAAATTGAAAAAATAAAGAAATAATGACAGAAAACATCCTAAATCTTGGGAAGAAAACATATATCAAATTTAAGAAGCCTGAAGATTCCCAGTTAGTTTGGACATAAAGAGGTCTACACTGAGACACATTATAATATGTTATCTCACCGTTTTGAAAAAAAATTAAGAAAAAAAAATTTTAAATAGCTATTTTAAAGGGCTACCAACATAATAACATTGTCTTCCACATGCATCAGTAACTTAAAAAGTCATGTAACTTGTATTGTAACCATTAAACTTAACATGGTCATCTTTTCTTCATCTTGTGTTCACAGTAGTGGCAGCAATTTTCCCTCCTTTTACCAGGCCTTGACCTCGTGCCCTTGCTGTATTAGTCCATTCTTGCACTACTATAAAGAAATACCTGAGATGAGTAATTTATAAGGAAAAGAGGTTTAATTGGCTCATGATTCTTTAGGCTGTACAGGAAGCATGGCACTATCTGCCCAGCTTCTGGGGAGGCCATAGGAAAGCCACAATCATGGTAGAGGATGAAGGGGGAAGTAGGCACATCCGCAAGGCCAGAACAGGAGGAAGACAGAGAAAGGGTAGTGCCACACAGTTTCAAACACCCAGACCTAATGGGAACTCTATCACAAGAACATCACCAAAGGGATGGTGCTTAAACATTCATGAAGGATTCACCCCCATGATCCAATCACCCTGTCCCCAAACCAGGCTCTACCTTCAATACTGAGTATGCAATTTAACATGAGATTTGGGTATGGACACAGATCCAAACTGTATCATTCTGTCCCTGGCCCCTCTAAAATCTCATGTACTCACATTGCAAAATGCAATCATCCCTTCTCAACAGTTCCCAAACTCTTAACTCATTCTAGCATTAACTAAAAAGTCCAAAGTCCAAGGTCTCATCTGAGACAAGGCTAGTCCCTTCCACCTATGAGCCTGTTAAAATAAAAAAAAAACAAGTTAGTTCCTATCAGGATACAATGGGAATATAGGCATTTAGTAAATACTCCCATTCCGAAAAGGAGAAACTGGCCAAAAGAAGGGGGAATCAGGCCCCATGCACATCAAAAACCCAGTAGGGTGGTCGTTAAATCTTAGTTCTTCAAAATAATCTCCTTTGACTTCATTCCTCATATCCAGGGCACATTGGTGTAAGAAGTGGGGCTTCCAAGGCCTTGGACAGCTCTTCTCCTGTGGCTTTGTAGGGGTCAGTACGCGTGGCTACTCTCATGGGCTGGTATTGAGAGCCTATGGCTTTTCCAGGTGCAGGGTGTGAGCTGCCAGTGGTTCTACCATTCCAGGATTTGGGGAATGGAGGCTCTCTTCTCATGGCTCCACTAGGTGGTACCCCAGCGGGAACTCTGTGTGCAGGCTCCAGCCCATATTTTCCTTCAGCACTGCCCTAGGATAGGTTTTCCAAGAGGGCTCCATTCCTGCAGCAGGCTTCTTCTGGGACATTGAATCTTTTCCACATATCCTCTGAAATCTAGGTAGAGGCTCCCAAGCCTCAACTATTTCACACTATGAACCCACAGGCTTAACACCATATGGAAATGGCCAAAATTTACAGTTTGCACTTTCTGAAGCAGTGACCCTACCTGAGCCTCTTTGAGCCATGACTGGAGCTGGAGCAGCCGGGATGTGAGACAAAGTTCCCCAAGGCTGTGCAGACCAGTAGGGCTCTGGGCTCCTCCCATAAAACCATTCTTCCCTCCTAGCCTTCCAAGCCTATGATGGGAGGGGCTGCCATAAAGGTCTCTGAAATGCCTTTGAGGTAGTTGGCTCCTTTTCACATATGCACATATCTGCAGCCTGCCTGAATTCCTCCCCCTGAATATTGTCTTTTCTTTTCTACCACATAGCCAGGCTGCAAATGTTTCAAACTTTATGTTCTACTTCCCTTTTAAATATAAGCTACACTTTTACATCATTTCTTTGCTCAAGTATGAGCACAGATTGTTAGAAGTAGCCAAGCCAAATCCTGAAAGCTTTGTCCTTAGAAATTTCTTCTACCAGATACCCTAAATTATCATTCTGAAGTTGAAACTTCCACAGATTCCTAGGGCAGAGGCACAATCCCTCCAACCTCTTTGCTAATGCATAGCAAAAGTGACCTTTATTCCAGTTCCCAATTGGTTCCCCATCTCCATCTGAGACCTCCTCAGCTTGCTCTTTTACTATTGGCATTTGGTCATAACCGTTCAACAAGTCTCTAGGAAGTTCCAAATTTTCTCTCATTTTCCTGTCTTCTTATGAACCAATATCTGCCTGTTCCCAATTCCAAAGCTGCATCCACATTTTCAGGTGTCTTTCTAGCAATACCCTACTCCTTGGTACAAATTTTCAGTATATTCCATTCTTGCCCTTCTATTAAGAAATACCTGACACTGTGTAATTTATAAAGAAAAGATGTTTAATTGGCTGGTAATTCTGTAGGTTGTACAGGAAACATGGCAGCATCTGCTTCACTTCCGAAAGGGCCTCAGGAAGCCTACAATCAATGTGGAAGGCGAAGGGGGAAGCAGGTACATCTTACATTTCCAGAGCAGAAGGAAGAGAAGGAGGTGGGGGATGCCATACACTTTTAAACATCCAGATCTTGTGAGAACTCTGTCATGAGAACACCACCAAAGGGATGGCACTAAACCATTCATGAAGGATCCACCCCCATGATCAAATCACCTCCCACCAGGCCCCACCTCCAATACAGGGGATTACAAATGAACATGAGATTTGGGTGGAGACACAGATACAAATCGTATCACTTGCTAAATTGGTATAGACTATGCTTATCCTGTGATGAGAAAACACAACTTTTCATGTGATCTCATAAAGTTTTCTATTTCAAAAGTTCTATCACTCCATCTTGCTTTGTTCCTTTCAATCGTGAAGAAAAAGATGTGTGACAAGAGGGTAGTTTTCTCTGTGTTTTCTTGATCCAATGATTCTTGCCTCCTCTATGTTTCTGTTAATTATTTTCTTTTAGAATAATTTTCTCTCACTAATATTCTCATTAACTGCTTTTTTTCAGATATATCCAATTTTCTCTACTTAAAACAAAACAAAATAAGGAACACCACTCCTTCTTTACCCAAAGCATTTTCTCAGTTTGTCATTTTCTTTGCCATCTTAAATTTGTTTTTGTATTTTTACTAACATCTATCAATTTATTTATATTAGAAATTAATTTTAGCATACTCATTTACTTTCTATTCAACTCCTTATATACCTAATTTATTTCCTTTAAGGATGCTCTGCACACTGTCAAACTAAATGTTCATTATTTTCAGTTTTCATGATTTTCCTAATGTAAATAATAATAATTTCCATTGCTTTCTCCACTGCCTAACTAAATCTTCTCCACCCACTCCTTCCACAGCCCACTGTAGCATTGGTATTATCAGCTGGATATATTATCTCTATGTACCTACAAAAAATCTGTTTTTGTTATTAATTCATAAGCTTATCATTAAATCTTCATCTTTACAGCTTTTCTGATCAGTGTCACATTTTCTATTCCATTTACGTTTATAACCACATATTCTGCAGTTTCCTTAACTCATCATGTCTGCAAAATAGTCATTAAATGATTTGCATAACCATCTCTTTCTTCTCACTTCTCTAATTCTGTTAACACTGAAGTTTTCTTGGCTCATTCCTCCCATTTTCATATGCCTGCTTATGTGTTAAACCATGTTGGATCTTGCATCTCGAATTCATTCTTCCCCTCCATTTCCAATATTACCTCAAGGGTTAACTGCTTCTCACCTGGACTTCTGTGTATATGCGGCATTTTTACACTCGAGATTTTTGTTATAGGATAGTAACAAATACACTTGTAATAGTAATAGCTTTTGCATATTAAATAGATATTTTGTTCCTTGAGTAATGATAATGGGAAGTAGGTGACGTCTTTGAAAGAAAATCAAACAAAACCCATAAATAAATAAATAAATAAATAAATAAATCTATTATGAAATATTTCTGGGGATGTAATAAAGTTATTTATTTTTATATAAAACCATAATGAAGAGACTGCTATACGAGTACTCTGATAGTGGGCCTGGAAATAATTATAGATGTCACAGGATCAGGAGAAATCAAATACATCATTAAACAATAATTATGAGAAGCTTCACAAATAAAGCAGCTAAGGGTGTATGGTAAACGTGGTTGTGAAATATTAATTTTGACTTCTTATGGTTTGTTTGTTGTCTTGATACTAAGTAAGGTTTTTTTTTGAAGAACATTAAATTTTTGTCAAACAGGTTCTTGTTTGGCTTTTATATTTTATGTAGATTGTTTTTGGAATAGGAGTAATGAGAAAGTAGAAGTTAAGGAGTAAAGGCGAAGTGTGTAAACAGACTCACAAGCAGCCCATCACTTGAACTCTCTTCTTCTCTCCAGTTCGTTCCCTAGAGGTTTTTTGGTAAGGCATATCAGCAGCTTTTATTGGAAATAAAATTAAGTGCAGAAGACACTGGCAAGATCTCTTACAAACACCTACCATTTCAGAGAAGAAGAGCTGGGGATGAGCATGGGATGGATGGAAGATAGGATGACTATATTCAAGTATGTTTTAACCTATGCTGAACAGCAGAAGTTAATGGAAGCTGCCCCACATAGACTCTAGCTGAGTAGGGTCAGCTTATTTCTAATGAGACCTAAGTATTTGCCTCAGTCTACTTGTGTACTATAACAACATATACTAAGCTGGGTAACTTATAAACAACTGAAATTTATTTCTTACAATCCTAGAGTCTGGAATGTCCAGGATCAGCATGGTTCTGGTGACAGCCCACTTCCTTCATACATGGATGTCTTCTCACTGTGACCTCACATGGCAAAGGGACTAGCCTGCCCTCCAGGGTCTCTCATAAGGGCACTGATCTCAATCATAGCTTCCAAAGGCCTTAGCTCTTACTATAATCACCTTGGGGATTAGGATTTCAACCTACGAGTGCTGGGTGGACACAAACATTCAGACTGTAGCAGTTCCTATTGGAGACCATTATAGACAGAATAACACAGCAAAATTTGGAGTACTGTGATTTAGTCATTTACGAGGCTTTGAAATCGTTGTCATGACTTCCTTTGGGAAAATTTGGCTATATGAATCAAAAGCATAAAATACATGAATACTTATTGACTTGGCAATATAATTTATCAAAATTTATCCTGAGGAATAATCTATGTCAAAATTACATCAAGGATATGTATCATCATTTATGATAGTACACTGTAAAGCTACATAAATATCTAACAAGAGAAGCCAGGCTATGCAAAATGATACATTCACACATTCGCATACGAAACACCACTAAGATTCAGCTCTCAAATAATTTTTAGAGATTTTGAAGAATACTTCATTTCATAATGTCAAATAATGCAGGAACAAGATTTATCTATATTGCAGGTTCAAAACTGTATATATGGGTGTGAAGATAGAGAGAGAGAGTGAGAGATAGATGATAAAATACTTCAAAATATTAGTGATGGTTTTTATCTAGAAAAAGAAACTCAGGGGTTTTTTGTTATTTTAATTCTAAACAAAATTATATTGCATTTTTCCAAAGCTTACTTTATAATAATTGATGTACTTTATCATTGTCCTCATGTAGTTTTTACTATTTTTATGTCATTTTAGTCTATATTGCTAATGTATTTTCCTTATTGTTTTGATGCTCTTGTTTTTTATGTTAGGATTGAATTATTTGTCTTATTTGAAATTTGTTTTTAATTTTTTTGAATTAAATGGCTTATCAGACATTTAGAAGAAAAAGAAGAACACAGCTGCAATATAAAAAATTACTCTGGCAGAAATTCAGATATGTTAGGAAAGTAGAAAAGAGAATCAATATTTATAATGTAAAAACTTTCAAATAGTATATGTTTTGAAAGAAAAAGAAGTATAATCAAATATATATTTGAAGAGTACTTTGTAGAATTGAATAAAGAAATTGGTTTTAAAAACAAAGAAATATTTTCAGGCAAACTTAATAAAAAAGATTCATATATATATATTTAATTTCAAGGATAAAAAGGGGCTCCTGGAAAATCTTTTCAGACAAATTTATAGCAGGTTTGCTATGAAATTCTCCCCCATTCAACATCAGATGTATACGAATCAACATTTATAGAATGAGCAGGGAGAAGATGTCTTCCAATTTTCTAAAGTATTTCAAGTTTTTTATATACAAAAGTGAAATATAAACATTTCACTCTTGATGAAAGTTGTCTTGTCTGTTCTGGATCTTTCATTTCAACAGAGGCTATTACTGAAACTGACTGAGGATGATCAGCCTCATAGACACCTACCTGAATTTGAAATATGTCTCTTTCATTTGCTCATTCATTCAGTCCACAAATATTCATGAAGCCCCTGCTATGTGTATGGCACTATTTTAAGTAATGGGAATAGAAGAGGGTATAAGATGGACATATCCATGACCTATTGTTCCTTTTATTCCAGTAGGGAGACAGAGAAGTTAAAAATAAGTAAGTAAATGGTTTAATAATTTTATAAATATTTAGGTCTTGTCAAAAGTTTCTATTTTGTACTAGATCAAGATAATTTCAAATCACTCTTACAATATCTAAATAGCATAGGGTTACTAGGTGAGGCTTTCAATTTGGATTCCTGGAGTATTTGAGTTGTCTCTAATAATTACTAGCTGTGTAACCTTTGGCAAGGGATTTAATCTCTTTTGTGTTTCACTGATGAAAGTAAACATTTCAAGGGTTTATTTCAAAACTTAAACCAGGTAATATATGTGAAGTGCTTAAGTCCATCCAAGAATATACTAGTGTTCATAAATCCTGTTATTATTATTTAAAGGAATCTCTGAAATGTCACAATATAACACTCATAATAATAACATGAAAATTAGAAAATAGATTTCCAATGTTGTCTAAAACATGTAAAGCAACATTTTATTTTCCCTCTTCCTTCACATCTTGGTCTAAATGGAAAAGAAACGATTTGATATTGGAAAGGCCATGAATATGTGGGCGGGTGGCAGCAGCTGTTTTGTCTCCAGCAAGATCCAATGCATTGCATACAATTTAGTTAACTTACTCTGACATGAATAAATGTCTTGCATCTTGAAATATCATTCCTATGTGATTCGTATGCTCCAAAGAAAATGAAATCAAGAAGGTCAAAAAATATCATTCTCACACATCTTGAATCACAGCTTTCCTATTTATTATAAACATCGAGCTAGAAAATGCTACCAATCACAAAACCCCAGAAAAGAAATAAAGTCGAATGTAAATTACAAATGATAGGGTGTGATTCCATAGTTGAAACTGAGTAAAGAGTGGTGGAGAGCACTGAAAGATTCATCAGCAAGTGTCAAACATGATTACACAGATGGCAGGGAGGATCCATCACACAAAGGTATAGGAATTGGAAGCAGCTTGATGACAGAGTTTTCATAATTTGTGTTTATAGTCTTCTGAGTTCTAAAGAAAGTTTAGAAGGGTGATGAATTTTTTAACTATAAAGGTTTTCAAGGAGACATCTCCTTGGTTTGTTCACAAGTGAGGCATAGGAGCTCATGCATGATCTTCTAGAATACAAAACAGTCAGAAATGTCCAAGGTGTAACTGGCCTAAAGACATCACATTTCTGTTCTGGGGGGAAATGATGTTGGGTGTGCAGGGAGGGATGAGGAGGGGGAGAATCCCGGCAGATCTCTGTGCATAAGAGATTCTGGGGAAGGGGGCCGGCCGTGGTGGCTCACGCCTGTAATCCTAGAACTTTGGGAGGCCGAGGCAGGCGGATCACGAGGTCAGGAGATCGAGACCATCCTGGCTAACACAGTGAAACCCCGTCTCTACTAAAAATACAAAAAAAAAAAAAAAAGCCAGGTGTGGTCGCAGGCGCCTGTTTTCCCAGCTACTCGGGAGGCTGAGGCAGGAGAATGGCGTGAACCCAGGAGGCAGAGCTTGCAGTGAGCCGAGATTGTGCCACTGCATTCCAGCCTGGGTGACAGAGCGAGACTTTGTCTCAAAAAAAAAAAAAGGAGAGATTCTGGGGAAGCATAAGAGAAGCTCTCAAGGATGAGAACTGCAAAGGAAGTAAAATAAAATGCGGTGCTCATGGATAGAATGCTAGATATAATTCACACTTGAATGTGAGTATCAGCTAACATATTGTGCCATGTACAATCTTTTGAAGATGATTCAACCTCTTCAAGGTCACACGTAGTTGATTAGGAACAATAATAATGCTTCACAGACCTGTGAAGAATAAATGAGTTGATGTATCATAGCCTCAGAGCACAATGACTCTCATATAGCAAGCTCTACATAAAATGTAGTCATTGTTACTATTGTTATTAGTATTATTATTCTATAAATGGATGTGGTGGAAGCACCACAGCCAGCTTGTCTCCTTCCTAGAGTTAATGGGCTGGCCCTTTAAACTGGAGGTGACATATTCAGTCCTGAATAAGGACATTTCTCCAAACATTTAATAGAGGCAGAGTCTGTCATTTCCCCTCTAAAATGGCTTAATTTTAAAATACCTGATCTGACAACAGTTATATAAGGCATTGTCAAAAGCCTGCCTGCTAGAGGACTAGCTCTTTAAGGGTTATGCCTGAAGTCTGGAGGTGGCCTAATAAGATGATGCAGGGAACATTTCCATTCCAGAGGAATCAGTATTTGACAACTATCTGAAGTCCCAACTTGGCTCTCGACTGAGGTCTAATCATTTCCCTGATTGCTTTCTAATAGCCCTGAGATGAAGCCCAGAGGGCTGCTGGCAGGCCTCCCTGCACAAGAGCATGGAGGGTGCTGCACAGGTGACTACACTGGCTCCTGGCTCACAGAATGCCTGGCTCAGCAGTGAGACCAGCAAAAGGCTTGGTGGCCACGATGAATCACTTCACATTTCTTAAATGAAAGAGTCCATAATTTCCAATGGTGGTTTCATTTCTCATCTTAAAATTGTAACATTCTCTTTCTAATTCTATTTTATTTCCTGGAATTTTAACTTCTCATTTTGGAAGAAATATATAAACAGTTCTAGATATAGATCTTAGTGTGATATTTTCAAAGAGAAGTTGGCATGTAACGTTCATACGAAAACATTAAACAAAGGCTTGTATGTGCTGTGTTACTACTAAAGATACATGTTAAATTTTCTCTTAGGAAATAAATGTATTTGAGCAACAATAGCCTCATTTCACTGGGGATCCAGAGTGACTTCTGGTAATAGATTCTACCACTGACAAATCCATTTCAAGGATCTTGGGAGACCCACGACGACACTTGGATGATTTGACTAGGTTGAATAAGAAACCACTTTTGTGCTTTCATTTTAAGTGTCCCCAAAGGTTGAAAAATCACAGGGTCACAGTTTCTAAAAGCCCAGAAATAAAGAAAAGTCTCTTCATGTCAAAAATGGAATTTGGGATCAAACTGTAAATCTTCCACTATAGGAAACTGCACTTTTGCTGTTACAAAATGATTTATTTAGCCTCAACACACATCATTAGCATTAATAGCTTTCTTCAAATGAAATAATAAACAATAATCCCAGCTTTCCAAAGTATTTGATAATATCAGATGAATTTTAAAAATTTCTCTCACTAGGATTTCTAAAAAGTAAAATAAAAGTATTTTCCTAGACCCCTGTAAAAGTCACAGAAATGTTTTTATTGTAATTTGATTAATTTGGCATGTCTGGGATGCTCAAGTATATTTACTTCATATGGATTTTGATTATCACAGCGTATCCTTTTTTTGTTGTTATCCAATAAGAGGGTTTCTGCTGTTTTTCAATCTGAAGCAGAGAGCTGTCACCAACAGTCTTAGTTTTTGATCATTTGTATATATACGTGCCACAATTGAGTATAATTGTTCATATTTTTCTGTCTTTAATGCAAGAAAAGTCCTAATGAAACATCTTAGTGTACTGCAAGATCTCAGATTGTTGGGGATTAACTTGCAGCATGACACATAATTGGATTTTATTTACAGTCGGTATGAACTTCCCTTGAGGTGCATTGTTTAGATTTATATACACAGAATGAAATTCTTTCAAGCTACCAGTGAAGAGTTCCTTGGCTAATGGAGTCCTCCATGGAGACTAAATGGATGTTCTAACTGCTCCACCTTCTGTATGTCTCCACTTATATTAAAGTAGAAAGAAAGTACTTATGATATTTCAGAAATACCACACTCTTTCTTTCTGGGGAAAAATCAGGAGAAACAGCTCACTAATTTCAGCAAAAAGAACATAATGGCATGGTACTTTCTAATTTCCACAAAGGGAAGTTTACCTTCAGCAATATAGCAATCCCAGCCAATTGTCAACTGATCAAATACAGGCTATTTCATGTGACAACCCATTTCCAGTATTCATGAGGGTACTTAGCATATAGCAGGGGCTCAGAAAATGCTTGTTACCTGAAAAAGTGGATGAATGAGCAAATGTGGTGAACATCTGTTATTCAAAAGCTTTCTGAAAATTCAAATTAAAGGGATGTTTCAGTTTCCATAAACAAACTTCACGTCACTCACCAGCTTTTCCTAGGCTGAGTTTGATGTACTTTTTGAAATTTTTTCCCAATGCAGAGCTTGCAGGTTGACTTTTATTCATTCAATCATATATCAATAAATGTTTGCAAGTTCCTGATAGTGCAAGAAACTATGTTAAATGCTAAAAACTCATTGGTGAATAGAGTATCTGTGATGCCTGTCTTTATGGATCTTAAATTCTAACAGAGGAAGGACAGGCATCAAAATAATTTATACATTTATATTTGTGATGGGGGGAGGTATATGAAGGCATATACAAAAGAAACCAACATAATCTACAGAAATGGAAGAAGGCATGAAAAAGCATAGCACAATATAATAGCTGAATAACAGTCAATGTGGCTGGAACACAGACCTGGAGGTTGACCTGGAAACCAGGAATGGCACAAAGATGGTCAGGGTCACATCCTGCATAGCCTTTAAGGTGAAGCTGAGAACATTGTGCTTTATGCTGTGGCATTATAGCAATGCAAATATGTGAAAACAATTAAGCAGCATCAGGTCATTTATTAATAAAGTGAAACAAAAATACATCCTCTTTAAACCATCAAAGAATTAGATGCAACAGTGGACTCAAGAAGGGGAGTTGGGATGCTTTTGCAGTAGTTGAGGCAAAAGAATTTGGACTTAAAAAAAAACTGGAAAGAAGAAAGAGTTTAAAACGAAATTTAGTGACTGCAGTTGGAAGAATATGGTCTCAACATAGGAACATGGGAATGGATTTCTCATATTTCTAGGTCTTTTTGTTAGATAGAGCCTGTTATCAAGTTCAAGAATGAAGATTTACTGAAAAGTTCCACTTTAAACCTAATGGATTGTGATATTTGTTAAAAATTCAAGTGAGATGTTAGATAGACTTGTGTATTCAAGCAGAGATCTCATGATAGCCCTGGTTTAGTGATTTACATAGTTAGTTCCGGGTATATCACTGAAGCTGTGGAGGCAAAATAAATTTTCTACGGAGTCTCAGTGGAATAAAAAGGGATAGAGTTGATCTTTGAGGCACACATGGGTAGCGGGGATTCAAACAAGCTGGCAAAGTAGACCTTGAAAACAACAGATCACAGTGCTGGCCTTCAATTGCATGGCTTTTTATAGATGATTTGGAGACACGATTCGTTGTGGACTTGACTTGAACCTTGATGAGTTTTATTTAAACAGCAGATATTCAAAATAAAATCGACTTATCTAAATTACCACAGAAACATTCATTGTTTTAAAACAGTCTGTTTTCCGAATTTCCAGGCTTCTCAATGTTGAAGTTATTAAGAAAGAAAAGAGAAAATTATTGTTCAAATAATCTATGGGCACTTTTCTATAATTCTAAGTAATTTCTAAGCCAATGCAGAATGCCAGGACCCAATGGCTTGCTGTGGCATCTTTTGGGGCTCTACAGTAAGTTTGCTGCTGGCAGAAATTTTCTTGTTTTATGTCCTCTACAATTAAAGATGCAAACTTATATGGAACAATAATTATATAAAATTTTCTCTTAGATATTTTCCTGAAATCAGAGGGCCAGAAAAATCTCACTGTGGATTTTTTTTTTTACTTCTATAGTACTTTAAATAAACCAGCAAATCTGTTTCATAATATATTGTGCAATATGTACTTTTATTAAATATGATTAGTTTCAACACAGTACAACGTATTTGTAAAATCTAAAAGAGTCTCTCAGCCTCAACATTATTGACATTTTGCATTGTGTGTGATTGGTGCATTCCCTAGCCTCTTTCCACTAGCTGCCAATAGCACTCCCCTACACCTAGTTGTGATAACCTGAGACGGTTTTAGAGATTTCCAAGTATTCATTTGGGGGATTAAATTTTGCCCGGTTTAGAACCACTGGTATGAAGAAAATGATAAAATGAACAGCAGTATCTTCCCCTCCCTACCCCAGCCTAAGAAAATTACCAATGCCATCACTTGTGTCTCTCCCACCCACCCTTAGTCTTCCCCAAAACTAATAAACCATATTCTTGAATTGTCTTTATTACCTTAATTTTGTCCATAGTTGCTTGGGGTTTCTTTTTATTTTTTTGTACATTTAAAAATTTTTGAATATATTTTCTAATTGTGTATGTTTTTATAATGTATACATATTGAATCATATTAATTGTATTACTCTGTGACTGCCTTTCTTCAGTTAATACTCTTCCTGAAATGTAGCAACATGACGAGTGTAGCTGGATGTCACTCATTCGTACTTTTGCATAGTTTTACACTGTACGAAAATACCACAATTACTTGTGCTGTAATAGACACTTGGTTTGATTCTAGGTTTTTGGTGTTATAAGTAGTGTTGTTGCAAGAAACAATTTTGTCTTTATATCTTAAATATTTTGAAGTTTCTCTAGAGTAGTGGTCCTTAAGTTGGGGCAATTTCATCCATCCAGGGACATTTGGCAATATGTGTAGGCATTCCAGATTGTCCTGTCTGGAGAGTGTGGCTGGCATCTAGTTGGTGGAGAGAAGGGATACTGCTAAACATCATTCAATACACACAACAGCCTCTACCCCAGCAAAGAGTTCTCCAGCCCAAAATGTCACTGGGACCACTATTTAGAAACCCAGTTCTAAGGCATATTAAGAGCTGATTTACTGAGTGGCAAGATACATGCCCCTGAACTTTATGGAAATGCCTAAAAGCTTCTCAAAGTGGTTATTATTTACATTCTTACCAGCAGTGAATAAGATTTATACTCTCCGTCATATGATAATGTAATATTCATATTCTTCTATAAGACTCACAAAAGTTAACCAGAATTCCGGGGACTAATAAAGTCACTTATGTTTTGTTTTCAGTAAAATGCCTAATTATTTTTATTTCTATTGGATTATTTGCTTCTTAATGTTTTGTAAATGCTATTTACGTATTTTGGATACTGGTTTTTTCTGCTTTATATTTATAGTCTCCACGTTTGTATATTATCTTTTCATTTTCATTATGGTATCTTTTAATGAGCAGTAGTACTTGATTTTATGGTGCTGAGTTTATTAATCTCAATGATTTATATTCTTCAAGTTTTATTTAATAAATCTCTCACCCTAAGGTCAAATGACATTTTTAAAATATTTATAGCTTTTCTTTTTACCTATAAGTCTCTAATGCACTGTAAATTTATTTTTTATATTGTACATGATAGAATTGTTTTAATTCATTTTCCATATTGAGAACCAATTGCTCTGACATTATTCATTAATTATTCTTGCTTTCTCCTAAGATGCAATGCTAGCTTCATTATTAACTAATTTTCATTGGTCTCTTTGAGGCTCACTTTTCTGTTCCAATGGCTTTGTTATCACTCAGCCAGTAACACTCTGCATTTCTAGAACTATTACAATTCTCATTGCTTTGTAGCACACCCCCTTCACTCACCTTGTGCTTCTGCTTCAGGACTAAGTTTTTCCTTCTAGGCTTTTCGTTCTTCTACATTATCCAGAAGCAGCTTGTAATTTCCAGTCTCCTAAAAGTTCTCTTGTTATTTTAATTGGAATTATGTTGAATGTATCAATTAATTTTGGAAAACTTTATATTTTAAAATACTGTATCTCCCTGTGCATCACTGCCACACCTAATGTATCAAGAAATTCTATTGGTTCTAATTTCAAAATCTATCACAAACTGTAGCGGTTACCCTGTTCTAAGCTACCATTACCCCACACCAACATTATGACAATGTTTTTCTGACTTTTCTTCCAGTTTCTATGGTGAGCTTGTTCCTTTTACTGCAATGTTAGATTGTGTCATTTTACCTAGTCCAAA
Source organism: Gorilla gorilla gorilla (assembly GCF_029281585.2). Classification (NCBI taxonomy): domain Eukaryota; kingdom Metazoa; phylum Chordata; class Mammalia; order Primates; family Hominidae; genus Gorilla; species Gorilla gorilla. Next base: position 60,371,624 of record NC_073230.2, read on the forward strand.
TTTTCAAGGGTCCCCTATTTCACTCTGAAAGAATGCCAAGTTCCTATCATCTAGAAGGCTGCACATGCATGGCCCTGGGGAATTCTTCAACACATACTATTCTCTTCCCCTCCCTCCTCTTTTACTGTCTTTCTTTTTCTTCATTATGATGGGGGCTTGATCCAGTTTGGCTCAGGGTCTTTTAGTTCTTTTGTTTCTGTTTGGCACATTATTCCCCCAGAAGACTTCATTTCTATTTCCCTCACTTTGTTCACACATTTGTTTGAATGTTGTTATTCATTGAGTTGTTTCCTATTTAAAATCCCTACCTCACTCTATGACATTCATGATCCCATTACCCTACTCTGTTGTCTGTTTTGTTATTGATGTTTTGTTTGGTTTTCTTCACTATATTTATTATCTTCTAATATAAAATTTAAGTGACTTTATTATTTAAGTCTATAAATAATATAGTCCTCATAAAGGTGGCTATTCTACTTTGTTTGCTGTGTGCTTGCTATTATAAAAGGTGCTCCACAATTATTTTTTGATTTAACGAGCAATGGAATAAATATATTAGTTAGTAATAATTATTTTAAGAATATATGAAAACAATAGTTGAGCTATTTTATTTGTTGTTTTGAGGCTGCTCCAACTGTCCCATAAAATTGTGTTTACAGTTTGTTAAAATAAGCATATAATTTGGCCTTCCCAGTCTTAAAGCCTGAAACTTACATTTTTCTTACCTGAATTCCTTCCTCAGGAAGCTGACCCTAAGGCTCCCAGACCATATCAAAGAACTGAAACTCCCCAGATCATCACATCCAGACCAGAAGACAGACCCCACATCCCTCATGATTCTTTTACCCCTCCCTAATTCCTTTTTACCTGCATGTAGTTACATTTCTTCCTTGCTATATAAACCCCCAATTTTAGTTGGTCAGGGAGGTGGATTTGAGACTGATCTCCCATCTACTTGGATGCAGCACCAGATTAAAGCATTCTTCTCCAGCAATACTTGTTGTCTTAGTGATTGGCTTTCTGTGAGGTGAGCAGCAGGACCTAGGTGTTTTGGTAACAATTTCTCAATCCTTGCACTGTTTTTTTTTTTTCCCCCTTCTCTTACTGTATAGCTGGAGTGCTATTGCAGTGTTTAATCAAAAGGATAAGGGCAGTCATATTTGTAATTTCCAGATCTTAAAAGGAATGCATTAACACTCATCAGTAAATATGGTGCTTACTACAAGCTATACTGTAAATGTCCATTATCAGGTTAAAGTATTTTTCTTTTTTCCTATTTTGCTCAAAATGGACATCATGAATTTAAATGGCACAGTGTTGAATATTTTTTTCTTCTATGTAGAACACTATACTGTATTTTAAATGATTAACATAATATTTAGAAATTATTTTCTAAACTTTACAATCTGAAAAAATATATTAATCTGGAATTTATTTGGTAATCTTTCTTTTAGGATTTTTTTCTATAATTATCCATTAAAAAATAATACCTGTGGTTTTGCTATTTAGATTGTGACTTAAGTTTGTTTGTATTTTGTGTTTAAGTACAGATGGTCCTTGACTTACCATTTTTGGACTTTAAGATGGTTTAAAAACATGAATTAGAAATTGTACTTTGAATTTTGAATTTTGATATTTTTGGCAGCTAGTGATAAGCTGAAGGCTAACACTCTCCCAAAGTGAGCCACAGCTTATTCAGCCATATGGTCAGAAGCCCGGATGCCTGATGCTCTCCAGGGTACTGTGCACTACTGTGAGTGTTCTGAGTGTTTCAAGGCAGACTAGGCCAAGCTGTGATACTCAGCAGACAAGGTGGATTAAATGCTCTTTCAACTTATGATATTTTCAATTCATGATGGGTTTATCGAGAAGCAACCCCACAGTAAGCTGAAGAGCATCTTTATATTCTGCAATTTTTTATTAGGAGTAATTTATTTCTTCAAACTTTTTGGAACTTACTTAAAGAACTGTATGATCTGGTGACTTCTTTCTGGGAAGATTTTCTATTAATTTTAAAAATTCAGTGCCTTCCACGGTTACTAGTTGATTCAGCATTTCTGTATTTTCTTAAGTTATTTTTAGTAAATAACAGAAGATTAGAATTTAGCCCAGAGTTATTCATAACATCTTATAATCATTTTTAATATACACATTATTTGTATTTCTATCCTCTTTTTTCACTACATATTATGTGTTAATTTGTTCCTTCTTTCTCTCTTCTTCTTTTGGGAAGTTTTCTACAGACTTGTCATTGCTATTTGTATTTTCAAAAATAAAAGAATATACATTTACTGTGTTGATCCCCTCTATTATATGATTATTGTCAATATTATTAATTTTAGTTTATACATTTCCATGTCTTTACTTTTTGGGGTTAAGTAAATTATTTTTTATCTTTCAAAGTTGGATGATTAAATCATTAAAATTAGTCTTCTAGCTTTACTAATATAAGTATTTAAAGACTACATATTTTCTTCAATGTACTGTCTTCACAAAATTTCATGAATTCGAATCTGAGACGGCAGTGAGCTAAAATAAAACTCCCATGGTGGCCCTGTAGCTTATAAGTAGCAGAACAACATGTGGCTGTAGGCAGCCTGGTTCAAGAGTTCATGCTCTTAATCACCAATCTATGCTGTTCATCATCCATCAAGTGAAAATGTTTACCAATTAATTTTACAGTATATCCTAACATGAACACTCAGATAGGAAATTCCTCTCAGCAAAGTCAGTGCTTAGTGTAAAAGAGGAAACTAAAATATTCTTGTCCAATCGATTCTATATAGCACCAACATTAAGATCTCTTTCAAAGGTTATTCAATGAAACACATATTGTATTAATTTACAGCATGTGTTCTTTAATTGTAAATTTGTAACTGAACTTCATATGAATATTAAAATTCATCTTCTACTTATCTTTTTTCTCCATAAGTTCTTGTATTTACTTCTCATTTAGAAATGACATTAACTATTAATATTTTTTAACATAAAGTTCACATATAGCCATTTGTTACTAAATCTCGTATTTGGGAAGAGGAAATGACTTAGATAACTGATGGTGCAAGGAATTAAAGTTATTATTCATTATCATATTTGTCTATATTATGTATTGACAATGCAATAAAATATTCTAAACTTGGTAAACAAAGCAAAACCATGAATATAATAGTTTCAATTTTGCTTTTGTCAATAAATTGTGTTGAGTCATTTTTAATTCTCCTAAAACTAACAATTTTTTATATTATTCAAGAAATAAATCTCATCCCATTTCAATTAAACTATTCAATATCACTGTAGTTTATAAGCTCCACAGATCAGAGGCTAAAATAAAAAAAATCAATTAAAATACAAAGTGATTTGGACATTCTAATTGACAATTACAACAGAAAGCAAAACTATTTAGGGTTTATACTAAAGCTCCATTATAGATCTATTAAGAGAAATCTACATATGCCATGGTTGGCATTGTATCCAGAAAACTGAGACAGATAAAAATATGAAAGTATGCACTGAATAATCAATCCCACTTAATACGAAACTTAATTAAAGATCATGTTCTATTGTACAAAGCACAATTGTCCAAGTACATCTTATTTTAAGAATCACTGAAAGTGCTTTTAACTCAATGCTGGGAAAAAATTTGTCTAATCTAATGCACCAAATTTTCTTATTTGATTAAAGTCCCCCAAAATGATCAAATTGTGTGGGTGTGTATGTGTGTGTGTGTGTGTGTGTGTGTTATGTGTTTTCCTGGTTATCAAAACACTCAGAATGTGATTCAGGCCTCATTTGAAGAAAGAATAATTTGCTTGTTTCTGCTGATATGATTTTATTTCTTAGTTTTTATTTTTTGAGGGAGTTCTAATAGATTTGCTTCTGTAGAGTAAAATATTATGTGATTTGAAAAGATGGATATTGTGTGATGATTCTGGGAAATTCCTGTATCCTCAGTATATAACTATATACTATAATATTAAATGTAGTGTAGAGCCCTGGAAGTTCTCACAGTCAAGAGGAAAAATAGCCAAGCCATAGTAAATTGTGAAACATTAAAACTCAGTTAATGTTTAGTATCTCTACCCCATAATTAACAAGTATATTTATTAAGAATTAACTTTAATTGATTTATTATGGGAATATGCTAGGAGCTGGGATTTAAAGGTAAAAATGGCATTGTGCTCTTAAGGAATTATTCCACTAATCAATAGTGTGTCCTGCTTGTTTCTTGAGGAGAGAATATGGAAAAGAATCTTACTCCATCAGTGACTGAAAGGAGTCCAAGAGGGGTTAACAGGCTTTTAGTTGATCTGATATTTGAGGTAAAATTAGGGTATCTTTTCAGACAAATTGGGCTTGCAGGAAATCAAGAATTGGAAGAATGGTTTTACTTTAGTATTTTTTACACAGAAAATTGAACAGTGCAGCCTATATTTATATGATAGATAAAAAAGGATGAAAAGATTAACCTTGGTTTTTATTTACTTATTACGTAGAGTGAGGAAAGCAAAGTACATTAAACAAAAGCTGTTTCTGCAATACATGTGACCTTGCCTGTTATAAATTTACTATTATAATATAGCTGCTTTCCATGCTAATTGTTCAAGTATTACATATATTTTTGTTTGCTTGTTTATATAGTAGGCTGCCAGGAAACCTGCCATCAACTCATCTTACAAGAGTCTTCACTTCTCTTCAACACCACAAGCCAGCCAGAGAAGATCTGTCTTTACTCAAATTGCTATTTCAAAATTTTGTCCTTTCAACTACAAGGCCCATTATAAGAGCCTTTTAATAATCCACAGTTCTTTCCTGGTTTCTGCCAACTGGAAATAATATCTTCTGCCTCTGAAATTTCATGCTAATCTGTGTTAAATACCTCAAATTCATTGAACTTTGTAAGTTCTCAGAACATGTGAGAAACGAATGTGATCTAAAACACGAATGTGATCATGCTGTTTCCTTTCTGCATAGCTGTCAAAAATCTCCACTTCCCACTTAATAATGGAAGTTCTACTCTACAGAAATGGACCCATGATCAGGTTCCAGTCTGTCCTGAAAACCCTGCTACTTAGCCTTCTTCACTCCTAGTGCACATTCTTCTCATGATGAGTTCCTTGAACCTCTTCCACACCAATTTGTGCCACACACCACTTTAAGACTTACTCTGGATGTTAACTTTGGAGGAATAAGCCTGGTCCTTAAACTCTCAGCTTTAAGTCAGTAAGTCAAGACAAGGTCACATGGAAACTTTTATTTCCCTATATCTATGTGAGCCTGTGACAACTCACTTTATATAGCAAAACTGTAATTTCCATAATTTACACAAGACTAAAGTTAGACATCTAATTCCATCAGTGGCTTATTTTCCCACGCCTGCAACAAACTGTGAAATGAGGTGTAAAATTGGATAAATTTTAATGTCCCTTGTACCTCCTAACATTCTAGATTCTCAGCTATTTTCCACATTGTTATGAGGACAAGAACATTTTGAGAGCAGGTGTCTAAAGTGTGGAGCTGGGGAGGAGTGGAAAGAACTGTGTGACATTTAGAACGCTGTAATTGGTAATGTCACCTATTTTAAATATGATTATGCACAGGCATTCACTTTGTACTTCCAGTGTGCCAGAAAGGAAGAGAAAGTAAAGCAGAGGTGATCTTTACTTGGCAGTTCTCTAGTTTATTTGGGGAACATCAGCCTGTCAGAGTGCAGGGTTTCTGGGTGCTAATGAGTTTGTGCAGCACAGCATAGGCTAACAGTTCCACAGGCTGAGCAACTGCTACATTAAGGTCTCTAAGAGAAAAAACGAAAATTTCTAATTAAAAATATCTTCTCCTTGTCCTCAATTAACCCCAGAAAAATAGGATGGAAACAAAGTTTAATATGGGAATTTAGTTTACTGATGAATTAGTAGGAAATATTTGCTTATTGAGTTGAGATTCCTCAAGGTAATGCAAATAACTGCCAAAATGACCTGAAATAATATTGATAAACTCACATTAGGCTGGGAGCAGACAGAAGATGCTATTTTCCCTTGCTTAGAAGCTCCATAAGGTTAACCACCCACACCTTCCTTATTCAAGGAACAATACTTTCAAGAAAGTTTCATAAGAAAGTGCTCACAGGGCGAGCTAGTAAGAGTGGCCAGGGAAGAGAAGAAGCCAAGAAAATATGCAGTTTTTGCCAAAGTCTCTGTCTGAACCATTTCCCACTGGTGAACTCTGGGCTGTAAATTCTACCTGAAAGTGTGGCACAACTCAAAGAAAGAGGTCTGGGTTTTCATATTATCACATAAACATGACATTGATTAAGACCACGGTGGTGAGATGGAAAGGGGAATAGATAAGTTTCCAAGCATTTTTGAATCTCTGCTTACATGAACTGCAAAATCTCTCCAGTAACCTACAGACCTTCCTTTAATGACAGTTGCACATGCAGGTCTTGAGAAATAAAATGACCCCAAAACTAGAGGAGGCATTCATAGGATGGTCAAAAGCAATCCAAAGAGATTTGGGTGGAATGCTAACAATATTGCTATGTAATCCAGGGCACAGACTACTTATTAGATATAGCAGGCATTTGATGCATGTTTTTAGAGTAATAAATAAATGCCAACTCTGAAATTTATGTTGGTAAGTAAGTGTCTGTGATGGCTAATTTTATGTCAAGTTGATTGGGTCACCAAGTGCCCAGATATTTAGTCAAATATTTTTCTCGATGTTTCTGTAAGGGTATTTGAGGATGAGATTAACATTTAAATAGGTAGACTATGTAGAGCAGATTGTCCTGAATGTGGGTGGGCCTCATCCAATCATTTGAAGAACTGAATAGAGTGAAAAGGTTGACTGTCTCCCATGAAGAGAGAATTCTTCTTGATGACAGCCTTTGAATCGGAACATCAACTTTCTTCCTGCCATTAGATTCAAACAGAAACATTGGCTCTTCCAGGGATGAGTCTTTGGGCATTCAGGCAGTAACTTCACCATTGGCTCTCCTGGTTCTTAGCTTTGGGACACAGACTGCAACAACACCTTCAGCTTTCCTGGGTCTCCAGCTTGCCAGCTCACCCTGTAGAGCTTGGGACTTGCCAGGCTTCATAATTGTCTAAGCCTATTCTTTATAATACATTGCTAATCCAATCCCTGTATGTTCTTGTCATGTTTTCATTACTGTAAACTTAGCAAAACCATTTAATGTATAACAGATGAGCCACATATGAGCATTTAATGGCCACATATGAACCATTTAATGGCCAGATATGAGCATTTAAAATTCTTGAGAGGATAGGCACACCATGTGACTATTATGATGACTATCAGGAGTATGCTACTAAGAGACTAAAATATACTCATTAGGAGTCCTCAAGAGTCAAAAGTTAGAATCAAATATATCATCAATGATCTAGATTATAATAATATAATCTGGATTAAGTTGCAAGGTTTTCAAGATCAGATTAATATATGATCCAAATATAATAACAATGATCCAGTTTTCTCACAACTGAGTTTCTACCGTATCAGATATATTTCTCCCAGTGTAGCCAGAGGTGAGGTATTGCATGTGCTCCCTCTCTTTAGCCAAAAAAGAGTCTAAAGCAATCAGTTTTTCTAAAACAACTTCTGCAAGAGAATTTGAAAAAGTTTGCTGAGCAACTATAGCCTTTGAAGTACACTCTGTTATAGTAGATAATGTTTGAGACTGATTTCTATTCTCCTTTACATTTATGTAAAGGAGCCAGGGAGAAGCATTCTACCAAAAGATGCCCATACAGTTGGAGTTATGCCTGCCAGAAAATTCCTTTTTATTCTAAAGTGCAAATTAAGAGGTGTAGACATATTTTAGTTATTTCCCATTTATGAAAATATAGAATTGCCCGTGTGTATAGTTGAACATTAAATTCTGCACAGAAAAAAATAAACATACAGGGGAACAAAAACCAGTTTTCTGTGGGATGCCTTGTGTGTTAGGGTCACCAGCAGGGAAGCATTAGTGATATCTGTCTTAGTCTCCATTATCAAATCATGGCACAACCTCACTTGGAATATCAGTGAAATTTTTAGCAGGGTGAAACAGAGGATCTCTGATTATCTAAGGATTTGGGTTTAACATGGTATCTCTGCCAATTCTGTTATCCAGTATGCAGCGACAAATAGCTCTGTTGAGAATGAGAGAATGAAGAGGTTCAATGACCCATTCCATTCGGCAGTTGGGCATCTTGAACAGAAAGAGTTGGAGTTGGAGGACCCTAGCCAGCTCTCGATGGCGTTACTGATTCCGAGGCAGGGCTCTATCAGACATCCTACAGGCATCTGAGAAAGCAGATTTGTACAATAGTTACAGATTGTGAGGCCGAATTCTCTGAAAGTTGTGTTTCTGAAATCTTAATATCCCCCATTATGGCAGAAAACATGGAAAAATTTTCTACATATGGGAAATTTTCCATATATGAAATCAAAGAAGTAAAATATAAGTCCTAAAGCCTGTTAACTGGAAACTTTAGACAAATTAAATTTAGCAAAATTTATCTGAGTAAAGAATGATTCACAAGTCAGGCAGCACTGAGAACCAGGAGAGCTTCAGACAGCTCCACCCTTTTAAATGGGCAGGCAGTATTTATAGACAAAAAAAAAAGAAGTGTGATGCAGAAAGGCTTGATTGGTTATGATTCAGCACTTGCCTGATGAGGGCATGTTGTGGTGAGGCAGTGGCTTCATATGGATAAGGCCTGATCAGTTAGCAGCCTGTGATTGGCTGAAGCTCAGCTGCTGTGATTGGCTGAGACTCAGCTACTTGTTATAAGAATATACTCTTACATTAGGTAGAACGTTGTTTACATATTAAAGATGCAGTTTACTAGGTATGATGGCAGCTTTAGGCCAAATTTAATTTAAAGTAACAAGTTCCAGTCTAAGAAAAAGAGTACTATTAACATTTTTATATTTTTTGAAAGGTAATTCTATGACATTAAAACATGAATTAATTTAATTAATGAAACATTTTTTAATGCGATATATTCCCGAGATTTCCCCAAACTGTCAAAATTGATTTCTTAGTCCTCACAACATTCCATGTGAGCTACATATTCTGAATTTAAATGTATCCCAGTTAACTGCAATGCTATGATTTATCTTAGAAAAAGAGTAACCACGGAAAAGTAGTAATAATACAAACTAGCGTAGAAAAGTAGCAAATGCCTCCTGATCCTACATCTTGTGGTTGAATGTCATTCTATGGAATGATTCTCTTTTCTTCTTAAAAAGAGAAGCACTCCACTGATAATCACATATATCCCTTATGATTTTAAAATCTAAATTACCAAGTGCTAATAGGAAACATAGCCTTATAGTCTCATCATCCTTAGTGCTTTTTGTTAAGAATACTTTCTTATGTAGGAAGTTGGTTGTTTAAATAACTGATGACATGTCCATGTAGTCGAGAAATACAATCAGTGCTAATATTGACTAACTGCTTCCTACATGCCAGACCCTTGGTATTGGGGGAACCAGCCCCCAGTATTTCAACGTAGGTTCTTTTCTATTTTCCCGAAGTGTCGACTGGTCTGAGAAATAAAGGGAAAGAGTACAAAAGAGAGAAATTTTAAAGCTGGGTGTCTGGGGGAGACATCACAGGTCAGCAGGTTCCATGATGCCCCCTGAGCTGCAAAACCAGCAAGTTTTTATTAGCGATTTTCAAAGGGGAGGGAGTGTATGAATAGGGTGTGGGTCACAGAGATCACATGCTTCAAAGGCAATAAAATATCACAAGGCAAATGGGCAGGGCAAGGTCATAAGGCCAGGGTGAAACTAGAATTGCTGATGAAGTTTCATGTCCCACTGTGCATGCGTTGTCATTGATAAACATCTTAACAGGAAACAGGGTTCAAGAGCAGAGAACCGGTCTGACTAGAATTCGCCAGGCTGGAATTTCCTAATCCTAGCAAGCATGGGGGCACTGCAGGAGACCCGGGTGTGTTTCATCCCTATCTACAACTGCATAAGACAGACACTACCAGAGCAGCCATTTTAGAGGCTCCCACCCTGGGAATGCATTCTTTTCCCAGGACTGTTAATTATTAATATTCCTTACTGGGGAAAGAATTCAGTGATATTTCTTTTACCCGTTTTTGGTAATAAGAGAAATATGACTCGGTCCTGCCTGGCTCCCAAACAGTCAGACCTAATGGTTATCTCCTTTGTTCCCTGAACATCTCTGCTATCCTCTTCTTTTTTCAAGGTGCCCAGATTTCATATTGTTCAAACACACACGCTTTATGAACAATTTGTGCAGTTAACACAATCATCACATGGTCCTGAGGCGACATACATCCTCATTTTAGGAAGATAACAGGATTAAGAGATTAAAGTAAAGACAGGCATAGGAAATTATAAGAGTATTGATTGGGGAAGTGATAAATGTCCATGAAATCCTCACAATTTATGTTCTTCTGCCGTGGCTTCAGCCAGTCCCTCCATTTGGGATCCCTGACTTCTGAAACACCTGGCCTAAGGATTTTATCTCCTAACTCATTCATCCTTTTAATAATGTTGTACAAGATGTGCTATCATTATTTATTTTTCTGTAAACTACCTTTAAAACTTTATATGGACATGATATAAAAAAGAATTTTCCTTAAATTAAACCATACTCCTAGGGCTCAGTTCTCTTCCTACACCAGAAAACTTTATTGAAAGTGCTGGAAATGCCCACGAAAATGATGAAAATTACTACATCAGGGTGTGGTTGTTACAAGTTGCTCAGCTTTCCTTACCTTGGTCAACACCAGGATTTACTAGTTAATGAGCTGACTGTGAGAAGTAGAATTTTTGTGGTTATCAGCCTGATGAATGTTTGAATTGGTGATCTCAGTAGTAACTTTATGACACTCCAGTTATAAGAATTGGACAAAAATGTTCTTTGCCATTACATGAGTAGAGTATAAGAAACTAGTAAGATAGTAAGGCCTAATATCTGTCTGTCCCTTCAGTCTGGGGTCCGTATTAGTCAGGGTTCTCCAGAGAACCAATCATGAACCAGATACAGATGTTAGGTAGGTAAGTAGGTAGGTAGATAGATAGATAGATAGATAGATAGATAGATAGATAGATAGATAGATAAAGTGGGAGAGAGATAGAGAGATTTATTAAGAAATTAGTTTATTCAATTGTGGAGGCTTGGCAAATCCAAAACCAGCAGGATGGTCCTGAAGGCTGGAGAACCGGGGAAGAGTTGATGTCGGAGTCCAGAGGCCATCTGCTGGCAGAATTTCTCTTGGCTCAGGGGTAGTCCAGCCTTGGTTCCAGACAGGCCTTCACCTGATTGGATGAGGCCCACTTACACACTGGAGGGTAATCTGCTTTACTCAAAGTGTATTTAAATGTTAATCTCATTCAAAAATATTTTCAGAGAAACATCCAGAAAAATTTTTGACCAAATATCTGGTCAGAGTGGCCAAGCCAAGTTGATAAATAAAATTCAACATTACAGGACCTATCTAGATAACAGGTCAGAAGATTTCTGCTTCATTGATGCTGAATCCAAGGAAAACAGAATCTGGAGTATTGTGGATAGTATTTCCATTATCTTTTGTGCAAGATTGTGGTTGTAGCACATGAAAAGACAGAGTTGGCACTTTGCAATATGTATGCATTAGGTTATATGAATTGTTTATGTCTGCTTGGCAATAGCATACACCTGTATATACTGTGCAGATGCACTCAGACTGAGATTTGCTCTTATTTTAACCAAAAATTGAAATCATGGGTATTGGATCACTCATGTGCACCACAATCTGGCAGCTAACATTATTTACCAGGAAAACCAAGACTTATGCCAGTCAAATTGGTTTTGCAGAGTTATGATACTCATCCCTGTTTTACAGACCTGGCAAGTGAAGTTAACCTAGAGAGGTTAAGTAAGTTGGCCAATGTATGAAGCTAATAAATAAAAGTAGCAAGATTTTAACACTGGCTGTAAGCTCTAGCATCTAGAATCTTGTTAGAACTGCCTTTTATAAGAACATATACTGACAAGGGAAAATATTCACAATAGATTTTTAAATCATAATACAGGTTACAAAGTTTTATTAAATTAAAATGCAGAAATGTTAAGAGACATTATCTCTGTATCAAAGGGATTAAGAATATTTAAAGTATTTTTATTCTTCTTTGTATATTCTAAATTCATTATAATGGACATGTATTTATTCTAATATCAACATATCAAATGAAAATTACTTTAAAATAAATGAGAGTTTTATCTCAATTTTAAAAATGTACAAAAAATGAGCCATAAACCCCAACTTTTTGTTATAGAAAGACATTTCTAAAGTGTGTGAGAAGATGAATAGTTAATATAAGGACTTTTTTCTCGGGCAAAGTTTTGATTAATTACTGTAGCAGTCCTGCTCAATACTTCTACTGTGAGGAGAGCTTCGTTTATTTAAAATAAGTGTTTAAATATTTTCTGCTGAAGATAGCCAGCAGCCAGGCAGGTACCTACTGCTTGTGTTTCAGTTTGGCTCTGATTATAATTGAAAGTCCCAGGGCTGAAGAGGACTACGGAAGGACCCTTGCCCATGTGAATGTTCTCACTCGGGCCTTGGCTGGCGTATAGGAAAGGTCTTGCTCCTATTCGATCAGAGGAGGACTTTAGCTATAGGAAAACACCTTTGCTAAATGATTTATAGTCATTCAGCTTAATTTCAAGGACATAAATATATTTCCTCAAAGTTTTAATTCAATTTAACAGAATTATGTATGGTCGTCAGAGAGGGAAGTTGTTATTCCTGAACGTGTGATTTGTCATTTATATTTTAAAATCCTTTGTTGATACAAAAAAACATTTCTCATGTACCCATAATTACGTGACTTCATATAATTATATGCTAAGCAACTTAACTGGATTATTTGATAAATTATAATCTAGGAAAATTTGGAAAACTTTCCATGACCGATGACAGCATTTTTGACCTTGACTTCAATCACAGAGTTCTATAGTGTGAAAACATGCTGACTTCGATTCCATATGTACCTTGTACACAATTCCTTAAAACAGAACTCAGTAGAATTATCCGAGATTTATAATATGCTCATTTTTGGGGATTGTTTTTCCAGATTTCTATTATATCTTTTCAATGTTTCAAGAAAATTTTGTCATTTATATGCAGGAAAAATTATGTTTTTGGCACACAGTTCTATTAAGCATTACAAATGCAGAGATTTGTGTCAATAACACCAAAGAAAGGATGAGAACACTTGCGGCACACCAAAATTCCTCATGGAGCCCCTCCCCTTACCCTTGCCAACCATTGATCTGTTCTCTGTTTCCAGATTTTTTTTCATTATGCAATCGCCTTTTACTTTGTGCTGCTTAAAACTTTTCTTAGATCAGGCATAGGAAGAATAAACATGCAAAATAGATGGAAATAAACTCAGAAGGGCTTTTTACATGAACTTGAGACAAAAATACATGTTACTTGCCACGAAGAACAAACATAAAATGAAAACAGTGTCCTGACTCCACCACAGGTTCCAAAACTTGATTAAAATTGTTATCGGCATTATAGTACCATAATCCTGCAATCACATTTAATCACCTTAAATGTGTTGAATACAACGTGCAATTATTGTTGCTGTTATTTAAAAGTTATTTCTGAGATAATAGTAGTTTCAGATCCAGTTGTAAGAAATAAGACAAAGACATCACTTGACCACTTGTGTAATATAAAGAATAACAAAGTCTGATATAACTCTTACAGGCCAAGTTGACAAGATGAAAGTGAAAATTGAGAAACCTCCTGGCTATAATAGGGGAGAGAAATTTTATAAATTTATCTCAGTGAAATCTTCATGTGCCTGTAAAATGTCTTACTCTGTATATGTTTGCATGCATAAAGAAAAAAATACTCTCACAATATTACAAAGCAAAAGTAGAATCTACTGTATGACTTAAATCAAAAAAAATTTTAAATGCTTTGTAGCCTAATAGAATCTACTTGTTTAGTCACTCTGTAATTGAAATACTTGAATAACTTGAATAATTTAATAATTGTAATGACTGAATTTGATTGAACTCTCTCTTTGACCACACTTTAGTCAGGCTTCTCTGAGGCTTCTTTTCAATGAGGCCTTTGGGCCTTGCCTCCTGCAAGTCCTTGCTGAGCCCAGATTTTAGCAAAAAATCCCACCAGTGTACCAAGACCATTCAATGGAGAAAAAATAATCTTGGCTTTATCATTGAAAATCAGCTGTCCATAAATGTATGAGTTTATTTTTAGATTCTCAATTCTATTTCAATTATCTAAACATCCACATTTATACCAGTGTCACATCATTTTTTTCTTTTTTTCCAAATTATTTTATTCTTATTCATGTTTTTTTCTCAACTTTTATCTTTAACTGAACATTTTTAAATTATGTAGCTTTGTGCTAACTTTTGAAATTGAAAAGTGTTCGCCCTGGAACATTGTGTTTTTTTCAAAACTGTTGTGACATTTCAGGTCCCTTGCATTTCCATATTAATTTTGGGAGCAGCTTGTCAATTTCTGTAAAGGGAGTAACTAAAACTTAGATATTCTGTTTAACCTGTAGATTATTTACCTGAATATTGCCAACTTAACAATATTACATTTTCTAATCTATGAATATTGGCTATCTTTCCATTAATTTAGGTTTTCTTTAATTCAGCAATGTTTTGTAGTTTTCAGCGTAAAGTCTTGGACTTCTTTTGTAAATTCACTCCAAAGTAATTTATTGGTTTTGATGCGATTTTGAATGGAATTGTTTTCTTAATTTCATATTTGCATTTTTTATTGCTATCATAGTATCTTGTGTTCCTCTACCTTATAAATTACTTTTTTTTTTTTTTTTAAGATGATGTCTCCCTGAGACACCCAGGCTGGGCATAATGGCACGATCTCGGCTCACTGCAACCTCTGCCTCCTGGGTTCAAGCGATTCTCCTGCCTCATTCTCCTGAGTAGCTGGGACTACAGGTGCATGTACTTTCTATATAAGATAATGTTACTTGTGAATACAGGTCATTTCGTGTCTTCCTTTACCATGGATGTCTTTTATTTCGTTTTCCTGTCCTGGTGCCCTGACTGAAACCTCCAGTTCAATGTTAAAAAGAAGAGGTGAGAGTGGGCATATTGTATTTTTTGTGACGTTAGAATAAATTAATAGAGTTTTTCACCATTAAGTATGATGTTAGTTGAAGGCTTTTTATAGATTCTCTACCAGGTTGTTTTTGTCATAAAGCAGCATTGGATTTGGTCAAATTCTCCTCCTGTATACTGAGATGATCATGTGCTTTTTGCCCTTTATTTTGTTGTTTTGATTATTTTGTTATTTAATTTTTATATTGCTATTGTGTTTTATGTTAATTGGCTTTTGGATGTTAAACAAACCTTACTTCCTTGGATGAATTTCACTTGGTCATGGTGTATAATCCTTTCTTTAATGTGGTTTGAATCAGTTTGCTAGTATTGCATTGAGGACATGTACATCTTTACATACAAGAGACGTTTGTCTGAAGCTTTCATGTGATGTTTTTATCTGGTTAGGAAAATTTTGTAAATAATTAGTATTTAATCTTCTTTAACTATTTGGTACAATTCATTAGTGAAATTATTTGGGTTTGGGCTTCCCTTTGTGGAAAGATATTTAATTGTTAATTTGACACCTTTTTTACTTATTGACCTATTTAGATTTTCTATTTTTTCTTAAGTCATTTTTATCAGTTTATGTCACTCTTGGAATTTATTTATTTTTTTGTAGATTATCTAAATTTCTGACATACGATTACCTGCTGGGTCTGTCCCACAGACGGTGTCTGAGTGAGGTATGAAAGGCGTACTCAGACACACGTATGCAGTACGAGAGCAGCTAGGGGACTGCCCAGCACTTAGCGGTGGAAGAATGAGCAGTCCTGAACAGCTGGAGCTGCTTGCTTTTATTCAGTACAGACATAATGCCGAAAGCCTGGAGCCAGTACAATCTGTGGGTAATTAACATTATTGTTCCCCTATTCAGGGAGCAGTCAGGAGCTCGGATGATCAAAAGTCAGCTCCTGGTTAACATAAGTAAATAAGCCTGTTTACGATAAATTCCCCTATACTTCCTCGTACCTACTCCTTGCCCTCTGCCTCAGGGTCAGAGAGCAGCTGCCTTCGGCTTATTCTCCCCTGAAGCTATGCAGAGCCTTCCGACCTTTCAGAAGTCCTGTTCCTTTCCGTTTAGTTTCTCCCACCTCTCTGACCCATCTCCTACAATTATCCTTGCCACTTTTAAAGTCATCATTATTAATTTTCTCTATGGTTCATGTAAAAGACTCTCTTGTATTTCTGATTTTAATAATATTAGTCTTCTATTTTTTTGGTCAGTTTTGATAAACGCTTTTCAATTTTGTTGATCTTTTCAAAGACCCAATTTTTGGTTTTGTTGATTTCTTCTACTGTTTTACTATCTTAAAAATACTAATTTCTATTCTAATCTTTATTATTACCTTTTGTTGAATAATTGTGTTTAGTTTGCTCTTAGATTTCTAGTGTCTAATGGAAGAAGCTTAGGTGATTGATCTGAGACTTTCCATCTTTCGTAATATTGTTGTTTATAGCTACAAATCTTCTTCTAAGCATTGCTTTATCTGAATGAAGATAGTACTTTTCTACCTTCACTACTTCACATTCATTTATCTCAAAAGAATTTTCTAATTTCCTGTGTAACTTTTTCTTTGTCCTATTTGCTATTTAGAATAGTATTACTTAATTTTCACGTATTTGTGGACTTTTCAAATTTTGTTATTGATTTCTCATTTTATTCAGTTGTGATCAGAAAATATACTTTGTAAAATATCAATTATTTTAAATCCATTGAGACTTGTTTTATGGTATAGCATACAGCCTATCTGTGAGAGTATTTAATATACAGGTGAGAAGAATGTGTGTTCTGTTATTTTTGGGTGGAATGCTCAATAAGTGGTTGTTAGTTTATAATGTTATTCAAATTTTCTATTTCCTCATTGATCTGTATAATTACCTACCCATTACGAAAGTGTGGTTTGAAGTAATACAATTTTTTTTAATTCTATATTTCTTCCTTCAGAAAATTGCATTAGTTTCTCTTTATGCCTTGCTATATCTTATTAATGGGTTGACACTCTCTTGGCATTATAAAATGTCCTTGTTTAGTAACATTTTTGTTTTAAAGTCCATTTTGTCTGATATTAGCATACCCGCTTCAGTTCTCTTTTGTTTACTTCTGCAAAATGGTGTGACACTTCCAGCTGGTCTCCACTGTTTCAAGTATGAAATTTGAATTGGTGTTTCTCTCTGGCTACTTTTAAGTCATTTTGTTGCCTTTTATCTTTAGAAGTTCAACTGTGATGTTTCTTGGCCTGAATGTGTTGGGTTTATGCTATTTGTGGTTCAGTCAGGTTTTTGAATCCACAGGTTTATACCTTTTTTCTCCTTTGGAAAAATTTTAGCCATAATTTGAAGGAACATTTTCAATTATCTTCTTTCCTTGTTTCCTTGGACTTTCATTATGCAAATATTAATTCTGTAGCTTTGTCCCAAAGTCCATAAAACTCTGTTTTTTATTGTGTTTTCTTTCTGTTGTTTATATTGGATAAATCCTCCTTCCTATTTTCAAATTCACTGATTGTATCTTGTGTCTTCTTCACTGTGCTATAGCAACCATCTATTAAGTTTTCTAATTTTAATTTTAATAATTTTATTTTTATGTTTTATAACTTCCATTTCTTTCTTCTAATTTATTATTTTTTGCTGAGTTTTTTTTTTCCCTCATAGGTTTCATGGCCACTAGTAACGGCTTAATGAAGCATTTTTATGTTGGCTGTTTACAAGTCTTCATCTGATAACTCCAACATCTAATTAATCTTGGTATTGGTGTCTTTTGACTGTTTTATTTCATTCAAATTGTGACTCTCCTGCTTTGATGGGAATCTGTTAGGTATTGCCAGAAAGGTTTCTATTTTGTTGGTCCACCCTCTTCCCTGTTCTTTGGCCAGGGACAACAGACTTTTCTTGGACCTGTTTTTGTTTGTGCCTGTTGGTGGCCCCAGGCTCTGTAGAGTCCTGTCCAAGATAAGGGAGGCAATAAGGAAACACAAAGGGGTCATCATGGTATCTTTCCTCATTTCCTGAGGTCCTGAAGAGGTCCTCCTTTTCTTTTCACTTTTCAGATTTTTTCATGCTTGTTTGTTGTGTTATACACAGGTATTTTAGTTTTAAGAGGGAGGAGCTGGCAGCAATGGAGCTACTCTATCTTTGCTGGAACCATAACCATCAGTCATCAATTCTGATGAGAGCAATGATGTTCCTATGTTTCCTCACTCTGCCAGCTTTGACCCTGGACAGCAGTTACAAGCAAGGGCGGAGAAGGTACTCGTGAGAGGAGACAGCAGAGAGCCTGGCCTCCTCCCCATGGGTTGCCTGTGAGGATGAGACTTAACCATAAGACAGGCATGAAGTCTTGTGAGTTTCAGAGCAGTGGACAGTTTTGTTAATGAACCAAAACACTTGTGATGTAAAAGTAGCCATGAGATTGTCTATTAGCAAAATCAGCCAAAAAGTAATGGGATCTGTTAGAACATGCCTAGAGGCAGAGAAAGAATATCTCTATTGAATACAATTTAAAGTGACAATGCGTGCACCACAAGAGACAGAGAGAGAGAGAGTATTGCATTATAACTGGCCAGTGAGTTTATCATGTTCAACGAATCAGTTATAAATTAATAAAATATCCAACTGAATATGGAAGGAGAACTTGTTCAAGCACATTTGTGAGCAAAATATTGTTGTAATTAAATAATAGGATAAATTAAAGAATTAAAGATAGTTATCTGTTTCCAGGATACTAAACATTTTCTTAAACCTTTTCTTTTTAAGAAAGTACTGAATAAAATAAGCAGAACATATTTAAATCCTTAAGCTGAATAAAAGTGGGCTCAACTTAATCAATAATTTGCTATTTTTGTTTCTATCAAATTAAGATATTCAAATATTTTAATTTAAATTGGAATTCTCAAAATATATTGTCCATGAGGTAACATAGGGACTTCAAAGTATGAGTGACCAAAATAATTGTTTAGGTTTTATTTTCCTATCTTGAGCCTACCTTAATCTAAACTAATGTATCCATTTTAATGTGCCGTAAATAGTAATTGTTCACCCATTGTTTTGCTTTTAATATTGAACATATAGAACATCTAATGAAAATGTTTTGAAGTTTTGCTAAAGTGATTCATAATGTCCACTTTCTGAGCTCCTTTTCTGCAGCCTGAGTTTTCAAATACAGCCCAGAGAATTCCATTTTTCCAGGACAGTCCTTTAGTTTAATTATATATTATTTATAGTTTAAATATATATAGAAAAATGTCTCTAAAAACATAATCAAATAATTAAGTGTAGTTAATACAAACAAGTATCACATTTTTCATCTGATCAAAATCTACAAAATTCATGTCAACAATTCTTGAAATATTTTGGTTTTTGAAAAATTTTGCAGGTTACACAGCAATTTTATAGGTTAATAATTGAATCACTTATTCTCCATTTGCAAATGAATGAAATAGAAAGTCAGCAAGTGAGTACTGTGGTTAAATTATGGTCTTTAATCAAAATTTAATAATATAAGCTGTATTTTATACTCTATACAGTAATTAATATGTAATATTGAGCATAGATATGTAAAGTGAATATACGTGTGTATGTGTATATATATGTGTGTGTGTGTATGCGTGTGTGTTATGGTTGAGCAAATGTGGTCTCTTTCAAAAATGTGCTTTAGACTTAACATTGAAAATGCAGGAAAAGCTGGTTGTGGTGGCTCACGCCTGTAATCCCAGCACTTTGGGAGGCTGAGGTGGGTGGATCACAAGGTCAGGAGATTGAGACCATCCTGGCTAACACAATGAAACCCCATCCCTACTAAAAATACAAAAAAATTAGCCTGGCGTGGTGGTGGGTGCCTGTAGTCCCAGCTACTTGGGAGGCTGAAGCAGGAGAATGGTGTGAACCTGGGAGGTGGAGCTTGCAGTGAGCTGAGATTGCACCACTGCACTCCAGCCTGGGCGACAGAGCGAGACTCCCTCTCAAAAAAAAAAAAAAAAAAGAAAAGAAAATTCAGGAAAAGAGGAATGTATATGTACTCAATTTACTTAAGACTTATGTTTTATTTTGTTCCTACTGCAAAATGACGATAAAAAAAGCATTTGTTGTCAATATTCAGCAGACTTATGGAAAGTTTTTATTGCTTGTGTAGTACTGTTCTGAGATTATATTTCAAAGTAGTAGGGTATAGAAGCATTTTACAACAAATATTTGCATGTAATTCTTTAAACCTATGATATTGCATTTAGTCTTCACCTCCCTTTTCAAGTAAAGAGTAAAACACATATATCCTTGAGCTAATATTGAATTGGGCCTTTTTAAATAACTTTGTGTTGAACATTATAAACATTAAGTTATAGAGCATCAGCATCTGAAACGAAGTGTTTTGGTAGAATGCTGTTTGCTCACTGATATGGTTTGTCTGTGTCTCAAATCTCATCTTGAATTGCAGTTCCCATAATCCCCATGTGTAGTGGGAGGGACTGGCAGGAAATAACTGAATCATGGGGGCGGTTCCCCCATGCTGTTCTCATGATAGTAAGTTCTCACAAGATGTGATGGTTTTATAAAGGGCTTCCCTCTTCGCTCAGCTCTCACTCTTCTGTCTCCTGCCACTATGTGAAGAAGGATGTGTTTGCTTCCCCTTCCACCATGATTACAAGTTTCCTGCAGCTTCCCCAGCCCTGTGGAACCATGAGTCAATTAAACCTCTTTCCTTTATAAATTCCCCTAGTGGGGTGAAAACGAACTAATACACTCATGTAGGTTTGTGCGCAATTCAGGCTACATTTATGTGCCCATGCACACTCATTGACACTGCCTTTTTGAAGACAGCATCATATTAAAATACTTAGACAGCATCTCAAAAAGCAAAAAAAGAAACCTGTTCCATAAATTTCTAATTAATGAACAGTAACAGAAATGGAAATCATGTGTTTATGTCCACAACATACATGATGGTGTGTATGTCTTCCTAAGACAGAGTGGATGCTGAATGAGAAAGTAGCCTGCTGTATGCCTGATACCTGCATAGCTGAGATAAAGTACTATGTCCTCAGCACATGTCACTTCCTGTAATTGCTATTCAACAAAACCCCTCCTCCCAACAATGTTGGAGAAGTTCCTTCTGTTACTGGGTAAGCTGAGTGTTAGCAACTCCTGGCTGTTGAAGGGAAACATGGATGATGCTTTCGCCTGTCACTAGACAGCTCTTATGGAAGTGTACACGGGGCAATGTAAGTCAATGTTCACTTGGTCTTTTGCTGTGACTGGAGGAGCTCTTTCCAGACTTGCCTCTACAGGCATTTACCTTATCCCAAGGATGTCCCTGGGGCAACACCCAGGGAAAGTCCTTCACTGGTGCATGGGAAACACTCAGGCCAAGTTAGATGGGTTCCTCAACTACAAGACTTAGATGAATACACTGGTGGGACTCCTGAATCAAAAAAGTGGAGGAATATTGTGCTACAAAATAAGTTGGGAGTTTATTTTAAGAAATCAATAATGCTTTTTCTGGAGCCTGCTGTTCCAAGGTATTTTTTAATATCGAGGTTGTCTCATATCTGCCATCTAGATTGACCAGTGACTGACCCTTGCAGCAACCTCAGGCAATGACTCTGAGGCCGTGGAAGCCTTAAAAGCCTATTGCCAAGGGTGGACCATGGGACCTTCCCTAGACATATATGGGGGACACTCTGACATAACCCAGGTTTGGAAGAGTAGAAATTTTGAATGTGTTTTCTTATGTCTATTAATGATATACAATTATTTTCTCAATTAAGCATTGATGACCTTTCCTCAAATTCTGTAAATTTTTTTCCTATAATTGCTAACTTCAAAGATATTAAGTTTATTCACCATTTGTCTGTCATACCAATTATCCATATTTCTAAGTGTATCTTTTAATTGTTATTTTTTCACAATGCAAACTTTTATAAATCTCATTTACTTGAATCATTGTATCATTTTCCTGCAAGCCTTCTTCTTTTAATGTCCCACATGGCAAGGCCTGTCTCTCCCCAAGGCTACACAATTTGCTGTATAAATATTTTCTTCTAGCACTTTTAAGCTCTTATATATTAGGTAGAAATAAGCTAGGCTTTTCTTTATTGGTATTTATTGTCTGCTGACTAATTCAGACAAAAAACAAAGAAAATGATACATTTTATCTTTGCTACTATAGACAATAGGGCTATTGGTTTTACATTTTCTGTTTTGGTTACTTTTCATGTAACATTGTTTTGCTGACATTTTCGTTGTGTATATCATTGCTTATGTATTTCAATGGGAGCTTATTTGACATGTTAGTGGGTCATGGATGATATAAGTTAATTGCAGCTGTGTCTTTAATCATATTAAGACAACCATTAATACATCTTTCAAAGCTTTCTTCCTTGAATTCAACTTGGTTTGACATACTTCCAAAACTTTTAGTCAAAATACCAATTTAGAATACAATTTGATAAATTTGATGTTTTAGAGATGTTGGGTATCAGTAAAAGATCACTTAGAGGAGATCATGATCTTTAGTTAGATTATAGGGTCACTGTTTTGTTTAGTCCTGTTTTTGTTTTCCAGATACTTCCAGGAGGATATTTAAAATAATTTATCCCATAGATTCTCAAATGAAAGTCAAATTTACAAAATATATAAAGATATCAAGTCCTCAGATTGATTAATTATTTGCTACTTACAGGCTAAGTGGTTAATTTGCAGAATCTCTATTGTATTCCAGATTTTCAAAAATCCAAATATGAAGGCATAAATATTATGTGAATAAGTCCTCACGCTTCAACCATAAATTTTATAATGTTCATCAGCTTTACAAGGGATTACACACTTAAGTACCTCATACTGACTGGAAAACCATGAGGGCTTTAAAAAACACCACTCTCTTTTCTGCAAGAAACAACTTGAATAATGCTATCATCTCTTGCTCAACTCTGGGCAGATTATTTGACTGAGCACTTCTCAAAGGCAGTTTTTCTTCCCCATAGGCATCACCTTGTATTCCAATCTGTTCCCTGATCATTTCCTAGGAAATATATCTCCATTATTCAATGAGAAAATTAGAACTCATCTTCATAATGGAATAAATAAAGCATAATTACAAGGCAAAGTAGCTTTAGTTAAAATCATATGATTTAATCAGGCAATGAACAGGTATTTATGGAACAAGTTTTATGGACTTGGAGTGCAGTTTGGATTTCTACAAATATGACAACTCTTCTCTTTGGGGAAAATGTAACAATAAAATATCGATCATTTAGAGAATAATAATAGCTTAGGAATGTTAAACTGAAAAGTGCTATTAGAAAATGTAATAGAAATCAAATGATAGAGGGAATTTTGTGTTTCAAGTCATGTTCAAACCCTCCTAATGGGGCAGAATTTGTGCTGGACCTTGATCAAATTCATTGAAAAAAATGTGGTTGGTTCAGAGATTGTCGGCAATTTTGGAGCATGTATGGAAGAATTCTTATGAAGATATTTTCATGCAGAGAGAAAGTCACAATATTTAAATGATGAGGCCAGAGCCTTTCCAGAAAATTACTGCCCTCTCTTATTTAATTCTTTGATAAGAGATACATGTTGGCATTGGTATAACCATCAATTACCTTAAGAGAAATACTTCCCTAGAAATGGAAGTTACAGTTGTACCAAGTTGTATTACATTATACCTTTACTTAGGTTTTGAAAAATAAAGCGTACTTCTGTGTGATTAAAAAATCAGTGCACATAAACTAAAAGGTAATACTGCCTTCTATGAATCAAATAGCTCAAACTTTTAAAATCTAAATATTTACAGTGTATCTGAGAAATAGAGTTGATTAAACTCTTTATACAATATCTAACTATCCAGACAAATCAACCAGAACCCCATTCATATGCCTGGTTATCTTGCATCAAAACAATCAGAATGACTGCCACACATTTTTTTAAAATAGTGCCTTATAAATCCAGCTACTTGTATAAAGGTGCATAATATGGAAACCTTTCAAAAGGTTCATTACAGGAACCGACCTTGCCTGAATCTGGGAAAAGATCTCATATCATCTTTTCTTATTCTTCTGGTCTCTCACTCTTTTCAATGATACTATAGCCAGATTAGAGAAGGTTGGTCTCAAAATGTGAAGGAGATATCAAGTCATTAAAACGTCAGCTCAGAGAAAGCAGAAGAAGCAGAAAGCCTCTCATGAACACAACACCTAAAGATGCAGAATGGAAAATAGGAAATGAGGCCAAGGGAACCAGACTTTCAGTAATGTTGGACAGCAAACCTGCAGGTGCAGAGCCGTGGCAGGAGCAGTGCAGCGGAGATGGGGCTAAGTCAAGCAATGAATGAGTCGTCTTGGTACCAGAAAAGGGCTACGCACAAAATGCTTGTTTTGTTATTTTAAATTTTGTGTACTTGTAGCTAGCTGTTATGGGCTGAATTTTGTGCCAAAATTCACATGTGAAAGTTTAATGCCTGGTAAACTCAGAACGTGTCTGTGTTTGGAGACAGGGGCTTAACAGAAGTAACTACCTTAAAATGAGGTCTCATAGGTGAGCCCTAATCCAATACAACTGGTGTCCTTATAAGAAGAGATTAGGGCATGAATACCACAAGGAGATGATGACGTGAGGATGCAGGGAGGATATGACCATCAATACCTTGATCTTATACTTGCAGCCTCTGTAACTGTGGGAAAAGAAATGTCTGTTGTTTAAGCCACCAAGTCAGTGGTACTTTGTTACAGCAGCCTGAGCAAACCAATACAGCAGCCCTTGTGAAAATTTAAATGTTAGGTCAGAATTTGAAGGTATGCGATTTACCAGCTATAAACATGTGTAGTATTTATAATCAGATTTTGGCTAAAATTCTAATGAAAAACACCTTAAAAATATTGTTTCCTTGAGTGTAAACCACAGGATAAGAAAATGGGTCATCTGAAGCTGTTCTCTTGAAATACATAGTGTGTTTTTCATACTCAGTCATAGAAACTGAGCCTATCTATGCATGTTATTTACAACAGTCTTATCTTGGTGATTTCATTTCACATCAGTTTTCACTCACAGGCTATGCAAAGTTAGGGAAATACTATTCTAGTGGTTTTTGAGTATTTGAGATATTTTTCCTGAGGGATTGAAATAGAAAGGTGGAGAAAAACTGAGATAACATTTATGTCATAGGAGTTTCTCTTTTAGCTGAAAGAGAATGGATACAAATTCACGTAATTTATAATAGTTCATATGGAGATTGATCTTAGTTCCCCAAAGTGAAAGTTTCATTTTCTAAATTGAAAACTAACAAGCAAACATTCTATAAATTTCCAAAGAAGAAATGGCTGTTAGGCTGAAAGAGAATATAACAAATAAAGGAATATCCCTAATGTCCTGTTGGGTAGAGAACTTTGCCTATTAGTGATCTACACGAACTCATGGAGCCGAAGTTGGCGTGCTCTCCACTTCTTCCTGCTCTGTGTCCCATGCAGTAAATCCCTGTCGATAATCAGGAGCTCATGTCCTCTGTGCCCTCACCCATGAGATAATGTCAGTAAAAAGAGTGCAGGGACACAGAGGCCTTCTCACCATGGAAGGAAATTTGACATTATCTAAACCTACTAGTGAGGGTTTTTAAAAAAAAAAAAAAAAAAAACTTTTTTTCTTCTAATTTGTATGGAATATTTTGACTTTCCTTTGAGATTCAGGGTGTTGGAGCTTCTGACGGATGCAAGCAAATGTTTGCATCTGCAGACTTGTTTAGTCTAAACAAACTCTAAAACATTCACTCCTGAGGCACTTCCTTCGTGCTCTTGTCTCAGCTGACATGACTGCTTGAAATAACTCCCCATGAATAGTAGACGGAACACATACAGAAACTGTCCTGTTTCTATGAGACGTGAAGAGAGCATAAAACCCAACATGTTCACAAACATTCAGTCACTAATTCCCAAGCCTTCTTTCAAGTACTTTATCTAGATTTACAAAGACCCAGAATCTGTGATGGCATGGATTTTCTGAGCCATTGCCTTGGTCAACAGCTAGCCATTTATGTGCAAGTGAATGAAGTGGACTATGTCATATACACAGTGGATACCATTATATTTATCTGGCAGTTGTCTAGAGAGCTATCTTCTAGGTGGAATCGACAGAGCAGCTAAAAGTATACCTAGGTAATAACTGGTATTATTGCCATTTTAAAAAACACACAGACTCACATACATGATATTATTGTACATAAGTAAGGTAATAGGATAAGCAAAAGCAAAAGCAAGGACAGGCATGGTGGCTCACGCCTGTAATCCCAGCACTTTGGGAGGCTGAGGCAGGGGGATCACCTGAGGTCAGGAGTTCAAGACCAGCCTGGCCTACATGGTGAAACTCTTGTTTGTACTAAAAATACAAAAATTAGCTGGGCATGGTGGTGGGCGCCTGTAATCCCAGCTGCTTGGGAGGATGAGGAAGCAGAATTGCTTGAACCCAGGAGGCAGAGGTTGCAGTGAGCCGAGATCATGCCATTGCACTCCAGCCTGGCACAAAGAGCACAACTCTGTCTCAAACAAACAAACAAAAAGCCAAAGCAAGTGAGGTGGGCATACTGGAAACAGTGAGCAGGTATGCTGAGATGCCATCAGGAGCACAAATAATACTGAGCCACTTTACTCTGCCTTGTTAATTACTTTCATTCTTTAATTCACATATTCTTAAACTAATCTCATAATATTTATATAATTATACTTTTACAAGACAGGAAACAGAGTTTTAAGAGTTCAAATTTCTTGCCCAAATGTATTTATTCAAATGGTGAAGTCAATAAATTTTAAGTCCATAAGACAGCAAAGAGATTTTCTTACTTTGAATAAAAAAAGAGAAATAATTTCTGCTTTGGAGTTCAAAAACCATGAGAAGAGGGCGCTTCGGGGAACTCAAAAACGAGGAATACCCTGTCATTTATTTGTCTGGAAGATGAAAATTCAGTTGGATAGCTTTTAATCAGGTTTTAAATATTTTTAAATGTATGAGATATGTGTGCAGTCAACCATTACTAATATGAACCATCAAAACACTTGTCACAGTTTTGAATCCTGTAAGTACATATGACAGTGTCTACCCACTGTCTGTGCTGTCACAAAAATTACCATGTGTAGGACCTGTAGGTGTTTCACAGCTTATTAAACTATAATTGTGGAACTGTAATTATAGCAGATGCACTACAATGCCTGAGTTTTAGAAAACAACTTCCCTTAAATCATAAAAAGAGCAAACTTTATACCTTTTCACAGCAATGACATGATTATATTAAAATAAAATACTGCTAGAGGTGCAAAATCACTTCGCCCAACAAATGTGAAAAATGATTCCTCTATCCATCACTTAAAAGGAACACACTCATATTGTAGTCACAGCTGAGAAAAGAGGCACTACAGAAGCATGTTTTTAAAAATTATATTTTGGTATATATTCTTACATATGTATTAGTTTATAGGTTATGACAATTATTACTGACTTCTAAAGAAATTATATAAATATTCACATTCCCAGGTAGCTCTTTTTTTCAGGTGGCAACAGCCTGCAGCCTTCTCTTGAGATGCACATTGCAAAAGCAAAAGGGTCACCTGCTTAAGTAGGCTAGATCAACTTCGTCAGAACTGCCCACTGACAGCGTCTTGTCAGATTGCGTTTTACTCCCCTGGACATTGGAGAGTATAAAGATAGTAAGTCAGTTCTCTGAAAATCAGATTTGCTGATGTCCTTTATTGAGCAGCTAGTTTGCCTTACTGTCCAAAATACTCCACCACCTTCAGCATCCAGAACAAATCTTTTTCAGTGCACACGTGTGTGTGTGTGTGTGTGTGTAGGGGGTGCATGTGGGATGTTGCTGTTGCCATAATTGCTACTCTAGGTATCCATCATTGGGGAATTCTGTCATTGTTGCATTTGGCCTGTCTTCTCACATGGATGATTAGAAAAATATCTTCTATCCAGCTGAAATATTCTACTCTTCTAGGGTTGCTTGTAAGCAGCAGATAATAAAATTATTTCTGTTGACACTTGGGAATATTTAAATATTTAAAGTAAATTTAAATAATTCATTGCTGCCGTATTTATGTTATAGGCAGCATCCTAAATACTTTACCTGTTCCCTGTAATAATCAAATCAACAAGTTAAGGGAATTGTTTAGCACATAAAGTTCATGTGGTAAAGCTGAAGTAGTGGTAAGGCTGAAATTTGGAATAAGTCAGTGGAGACACTCTGCCAAGTTTAGGTGTCACCTAAGGCACCATGGTTAGGTACAAAAAAAAAAAAAAAACCCAACTTTAAATTAAGAAACATGCGTTTTCAGATCTACAATATTAAGCAGTGTTTTCTTGTGTAAATCATTTATGTTTCTAGAGTTTCAGTTTTCAAATATTTAAATTGGAAGTAATAATATCAGGCACTTGGGAATTTTTCAAAAATAAAATTTAGATTAAGAAGGTGCATATAAATCATTGTCTTTAAGCGCTGATGGATGAAAGTGAGTGACAAGATTTATGGGAAGTTTAAAAAACCACATCAATGATGCTAAGATTTGTCAGCCTGGGGGCTAAACCTACAGTCACTGTCTTGACATATATGCATAAACTATACTATATCCTGAAGTGATACCTTTGGTTTGTATTATTGAACTTGAATTAAATTTATGGTGTTATAGAACCCTTTCAGGGACATCCTCTCTGAAATACTTGGAGACTAAAAAATCTTTATTTTTGACAACGTCCTTTCAACTGAATGTATTTTTTCTTTTTCAATCAACCCCATTCCTGCCACCATTTTCTTTTGAGTTGTTTATAGCAGCTCAGTTGAACATTATTACCTTTTGATTTGTGTTCTCACCTCTTATCATGGACTCCTGCCCTCTCCTGTTAAATTAATCTTTCTAAAGCACCATTACAAGTAGTACACCAACCCATAGAACATTTTTCAGTGTATCTCTTTGCAAATGAGAATCAGGGAAGTGCCTGACCTCTAGCAAAAGAGAAACAAATCTCAACCATTTGCTGGCTATAGACCTTGGACAAAGGACTCAATGACCGTTCACTTAATAATATTACCTTCTTGTGAATCTTTATGAGGGTTAAATAAATCTTGTTTTTATGGAATAGAGTGAAGTATTGCCATTGTTAGTATTCTTTTGATTCTCTTTCTATGATCTACTGGTTTAGGTATACTCTTATATTCTGGCCCTAAATTTTATATACAAACTATTTCCCTCTTATCATCTTACATTTATTTTATGCTACAACCAAAGTATCCTACTCATAATTTCCTTATCCCTACTTGTGCTGATACTAAATACTATGCCAAAAGTGTTCAACATTCCTAATCTGATGAATGACAGTTTTGAGGTACATCTTCTCCATGCACATTTCAATAGCCTTCCACTTCCATGTGGTCTATTCTGCATAGCAACAAAGCACACTTTTCACTCCTTCTCACTGGGACATAGTCTGTCATGATTGATAAAAGTAAATGTACTTATTTCATGTCTGTGATAGTCACGGAAGGCAGTAAAGTTGTCTTAGTGAACTACATATCCCATAGTCACAGTCACAAACAATGCCTTTCTTGGAGGCATCTACTGATTCACAAAAATATCTTTTTTTTTTTTTGCAAATTACTACATTGTATAGTATCTGTTTATGTGTCTGCCTTTGCCACTAGTTTTCTTTTCAAGTCAACAAATATTTATTGAGCAACCACTAAATATGCCAGAAAGTTTCAAGTACCAGGAATAAGCAGTTATCACAACCAATAAAACTCTCTAGCCTCACTAAAATAGACAAGAAACAAAATAAGTGAAATTAAATGTAGTACAGTCTATAGTGGTAAATATTAAGAAAGCGAGTAAAGATGAGAGCAGGGTGAGATTTCAAGTAGGGCAGTCAGGATAGGTATCATTGAGAAGGAGGTATCTGGACAAATCTCTGGAAACAGTGGGTCAGTATCTACAGACACCTAGGGGTGGGTGAGACTCGAAGGTGGGAACAGCTCTGTCCCATTCATTGTGGCCATAAAATAATGAGCAAATGAGAAAAGGGAAGGAGGTAATGTAAGAAAAGTAACTGCAGACAGATTTTTAAAATTTATTTACATATATTTGAGCCTTGTAGACCATAGTGAAATTTTTAACTTATAATTTGCATAATATAGGGAGAGCTTAGACATTTCAGGGGATGAGGTTCAGGATCTGACTTTACATTTTAAAATGATCTTCTCATAGCAGGGTTGAGAATATCCTGCAGGGAAAATGGGTGGATGCATAGAGACAGGTTCAGAGGCTATTGCAATAACTCAGGCAAGGGATGAGGGAGGCTTGGAAGGAGTGTTGGTGTGTCCAGATATTGGGTATAATTTTAAGGTGGAAACCAGAGTATCTACTACATGATTGCACTGGGGATGTGAAAGAAAAAGAGAAGTCAAGAGTGAGTATAAGGATTTGTTTAATAAATCAGAAAAATGGAGTGAGCACTGAGCATAGGGGGTGTTTAGAGGGGAAGAAGAGGCATTTATGTTTTGGAAATTCTATTTATAATGTCTATTTGTCAAAGAAGAGTCCAGATCACATGGGGATGTTTGGGGAAAATGCATAGCCTCTCATACAACTAGTGTTCATAGTCAAAAGACCAGATGAAATCACCAAGGGAATGAGTGTAGACTGAGAAGATGAATGATTCAAAGATTGAGCCCAGAAATACTTTTGTAAACATAATGGGATAAAGAGAGGAACCACTACAGGAAACGAAGAAGATGGAAAAAGAGACAGGAGAATGCAAACTCCTAAAACAAGGTATCAAGGAAGATATTCAGTCTCTGTTAGATGCTGCGGATGGATTTAGTCAGAAGACAGGTTGATCTAAGGAACTGGCAATGCTTGAGGGAATGAAAGAACCTTAGCAGGGAGGCCGAGTCGGGTGGATCATGAGGTCAGGGGATCGAGACCATCTGGCTAACACTGTGAAACCCGTCTCTACTAAAAATACAAAAAAAAAAAAAGTTAACCGGGCATGGTGGCGGGCGCCTGTAGTCCCAGCTACTGGGAGGCTGAGGCAGGAGACTGGCTTTAACCTGGAAGGCGGAGCTTGTAGGGAGGCGGGATCGCGCCACTGCACTCCAGCCTGGGTGACAGAGCGAGATTCCATCTCAAAAACAAACAAGCAAAAACCTTAGCAGAGGAGTGGTGGGAATGAAAGAATGCTTCCGAAAGGGTTCAAGAGACAGTAAGAAAAGAATTAGAGACAAAAAGCAGTGACAACTTTTTTGAGGAGTTTCCATGTCAAGGATGACATGGAGATTAGACTGTGACTAGAGAAGCAAGACCAAGAGAGTCTTTTATTTTTCATGAGAGATGTGGTGTGCTGAAGAATGGTCCTCCAAAGATGTCCAAGTCTTAAGTCCAGGAGCCTGTGAACATGCTACCTAACATGGCAAAACAGTAACAACAGCAACAACAAAAGACCTTGCATGTTGATAAAGTGAAAGGTCTTTAGATGGAGAAATTATTCTGGATTATCTGGGTGCATCCAATGTAATCACAAAGGTCCTGTAAGAGGGAGTAGAAGGGTCAGTCAGTCATAAATGTGATAACAGAAGCAGAGGTGGGAGTAACCTGAGGAGGGGACCAATGATCCATTTGTAGGCAGCTCCTGGAAGCTGGAAGAGGCAAGTAAATGGATTCTCCATTGAGGCCTCCATAAATGAACAGCCATGCCAACATCTTGACTTTAGAAAATACTTCCACAACTGTATGATTATAAATTTGTGTTGTCTTAAGCCACCTATATGAACAGTTTATTCACAATAACTGTAGAGAAAGCAAAGTGTAAGGAATCTTGGCAAGTGAGCAGATGTGATGGAAAAAAATATATGTGGATATTCTTTGTACATTGCTCACTTTTTGTAAATTAAACAGGAAGCCATCAGGAGCTATGTGGATGTGTGCAGGGCTGGTAGATAGCTGCATTTACCCAGGGTTGAAGTTGAGTCAGTTGTGTATGATAAAGTTTGAAAGGAGCAAGCAGTTTGAGCTTGTATATGTGGAAAGAGAAGACAGGACATAAGACTGTTGAGAGAAAAAAAATGAAAATATGTTAAAATCTGTGAATTGCAAGCCTGAGTAGGGAGGCTTTTCAGGGCCTTTAGAGGCCTTTCAATGAAAGACCCAAATACTCGTACTTTCCTTCCATTAGTCAGAAAGATTTACACAATGTTTAGAATTGATGAATATTTGGATATTTTGCAACACTTTAACTTACTTTGTTTTGCATTATATTATTACCTTTTAAAATTTAGACATGAATAAGATTGCAAGAGGTGGGAATAGTGACCATATTATGCCTCTCCTCTGCATTAATTTATTTATATGCGTGTGTTCATTCATTCAGTGCCCATCTAGTTATTCACCTCCCACATATGAAGTGTCTATTTCAGGTTCTTCAATAGACATGACCCCCGTATACCTACACTGGGAGGGGCCCAGAAAGGATGAGAAGAGTGCAATTGAAAAGGATCAACTATGGGATATTAAAGTGCTATGTGACTGATAGGTCCACCCTGCTATCGTGACCCATAAAACGAGCAGCTGAATCAGGCCAAGTGACTCAGGAAAGTCTCAGAAAAGAGAATCAAAGACTGAATTTGATGTACTTGAAGCTGAGGTTGGAGGGATGAGAAGTTTTTCAATACAATGAAAAAATGAGAAGTTTTTCAATACAATTGTCACCAAAACTGTAGGACTCCAACAATAGATTTTATGATAATTGTTACATTTTAAATATTCACATTTATTATTTACATTTTGATAAACAAAAGCAAGACTATATATACTGATATATCCTAGATTTTCTGTATTATATATACGTATAATATATATTACATACACATATATTTTATATATTTCATATGTATATATAATATGTATGTATAATACATAAGGTATATATGTATTATATATACATGTATACATATGTATAATATATATTATATATACATATATAGATATATAAGTAATATATAATGTATAAATATATATTAAAAATAAAAATATTTGTATATTATATACATATATTATATGTTTATATATAATACATATTTATATATCTATTATATATTTTATATATAATATATAATATATATTATATTACATATAAAATGTATATGTAAAATAATATATTATATTTAATATATAATATTATATGTAATGTAATGTATGTAATGTAAGAAAGCGATCTCGGCTCTCTGCAACCTCTGCCTCCCAGGTTCAAATGATTCTCCTGCCTTAGCCTCCTGAGTAGCTGGGACTACAGGCACGTGCCACCAGACCCAGCTAATTTTTGTATTTTTAGTAGAGACAGGGTTTCACCATGTTGGGCAGGATGGCCTTAAACTCTTGACCTCGTGATCTGCCCACCTTGACCTCCCAAAGTGCTGGGATTACAGGCGCGCACCACTGCACCTGGCTCTGTATTATATTTTTAAGGAGATATGATTTTTTTCTGCCAAATTCAGTTTATTAGGAGCCGGTAAACTAATTTTCTTAGAAGTATCTGAAAATCATAGGACTGGTTAATGAGATTTTAAATGTTTATATTTAGTTTACAAATGATTTAATCATATATCACTGCTTAAAAAATTTATGCACACTTTGTATAGGTAAAATACACTCATCTATCTCTGGCAACATTTGTAAAAATAGTGCACCAATACATGTGACCTAAAATATTTACCCTGTAGCATTTAAATTAAGCTGATTAATATTATTTATCATCCTGTCTCCACAAAGTAAATGGCTGCTAAGACTTGAGGAATAGGTAATATCTCAGATGTTAATACATTTCTCATGTCTATTTTATAATAATGAATTGGTAACCAAGGCATACTACGAGGTATAGGAGCTAACTTCATCTTGTACACTAGTCACAAAGGGCTATATGTATTATTTTTTATGGTATCACTATATTTTAACAATGCTATAAAAGGAAATTGTAATTCATGGTTAATAGAAACATGTCTCTGAGAAGCAGAGAATGCTGTTATTAGGGGTCTGAAGATCATTTGATCCTATATTTGGCAGAAAGAGTATTCATGTTTTATCATAGCTTGTCCTAATTTAAGTGTCAAGCTCTCATTTCTTAGGGACCAGCAAAACCAACAGGTCACAGCTGCATGATTCTGTTTTAAGAGCAATGCAGGTTTATTTTATATCACTTGCTTTTTTCTGTCTTGTCCACATGACTCCAGCGAAAATATTACTTTGGTAACATTATACCCATAGTTCTTTAACCTGCCCTTCCACTATGAGTATGCATATTTGAGTCTATGGATATTCTTAAATCGGATCATACATCACAGGGAAAACAAACTAAGTGCAGTACAGGGATACGTCCCCGCTGATAAAGCAGGCATGCTCCTGACTCAGACGGGGAGGAATCATGTTAATCCCATTAACAGATGTTGTGCTACGTGTCACATAAGGAAAACAGACAGCTCTTCCAACTCTATTTTTCATTTGTCATCCTTACTGTAAGAACTCCGCAATGATGGGTTTAATATCTCTCCTATAATATTCTCTGACAGCAATAGGAATTCTTTGCATTAGAACCAGGTATGTGGTGGTTTTTGGGATCTAAACACCGCAACTGAGAGATTCTCAGAAACAAAACTGTTGAGGGTTTTTCTAGTGCAGTCAATATTTGCTATGTGTCTACCCTTTCTCTTAATATGTGGAAACCACATATTAAGCAGATATAAATGTCAACCATAGGCTCATATTTCATGCTAAGCTAGCAATAGTGGCAGTAGAAGAGCAAGTTCAAAGTGTCTAAGACTCAGATAATTTTGTCCTAACATGGAAAATGGAAGGTTTCTGTACAATTATTGTTTCTGGCAGGAGTGCAATTATTAACCCAGGAAATCTCTCTATCACACTCTGTTGCTTGATTGCAGAAACTTTTAAACCAGATTTCTTTCTTTTTTTTTTTTTTATTTGAGATGGAGTCTCACTCTGTTGCCCAGGCTGGAGTGCAATGGCACGATCTCAGCTCCTGTAACCTCTGCCTCCTGGGTTCAAGTGATTCTCCTGTCTCAGCCTCCCAAGCAGCTGGGATTACAGGAGCGCACCACCAGGCCCGGCTAATTTTTGTATTTTTAGTAGATACGGTGTTTCACCATGTTGGTCAGGCTGGTCTCGAACTCCTGACCTCGTGATCCGCCCGCCTCAGCCTCCCAAAGTGCTGGGACAGATCTCTTTTTTTCACCACCGCATGTGTAAGTTTTAAGATAATTTTATTTTTTTGTAATCATAGTTAAATGTTACCCTGAGGGAATAAATTCATTAACACAACTCACGTAATAGATTCATTTACCTTGTTAAAGAGTTAAACAGTTAAAAATAAAATTAAAATTTCTACACATAGTACAGTGTTATACTAGTTAATAAGAATATTAAATTTAATGAATATTCTTTTAAAATATACCTAAGTATTTGACTTTGAAAAGGTGTGTTATGTGAAAGTAATGTCTTTCCTTGCAAACAAAAAATCAGCGTTCAGTTAAATCCATAACTCATTCTTGCTTAATTAGAATGTAAAATACTGTATCCATACCTTGTAATAATCCACATGATAGACTAATCCACAGATAATCCAAATATCCAAGAATTTTACCTGAATACTTGAGGTATGATTGCATACTATCTTCCCATGTATGTCTACATTGGTTGAATCTCACTGACTAAAGTTCTTTGAATGTAATTAACATTAGCACAAAACTACACCAAACGTTAATATACGCTAAGTACTCCATGTATTTTGCTTAGCTAGACCATATGTATGTGTGAGTGTGTAAGTGGTGTGTGTGCATGTGTACATTAGAGAGAGAGAGACAGTGAGACAGATACTGAAAGAAGACTAAATTAAACTCATGTGCAAGCCATCAGGAACCGCTTTCCCAGGTTTTAAGGGTATATGAGGCAGGCATAAAAAGACTGAATTGAAGCACCAGTCAGCAGGGGCACATCCATTTGTGGACTCTGAAGCTTTTAAAATTCGAAGAGGAGACACGCGTTAGTAAAAAGAATCTCATGTGTATATTACAAATATGTATAACCATGGAAACATATTGCTAAGGCCCATCCCAGCAAGATGGAGTGGTCATGTAGATCAGTGGTCCCCAACCATTTTAGGACCAGGGACTGGTGCAGGGACAATTGACCAGGGACAATTTTTTCATGAACTGAGGAGGCAGGGATGGTGTCAGGATGAAATTGTTCCACCTCAGATCATCAGGCATTAGTGAGATTCTTATAAGGGGCACATGATCAAGATCCCTCGCCTGTGCAGTTCACAATACGGTCTATGCTCCTATGAGAATCGAATGCCTCAGCTGATCTAAGAGAAGCAGAGCTCAGGTGTAACGCTCCCTCGCAGCTGCCCACCTTCTGCTGTGCAGCCCGGTTCCTAACAGACCATGGACCAGTCCCAGTCTGTGACCCAGGGTTTGGGGACCCCTGGTGTAGAGGACAATGCTGTTTAAACGTCATTCATGTCACGTCTTAGTCAAATCAGGCCACTATCACAGAATACCGTAGACTAGGGTGGCTTAAAAACATGACCTTCTCCTAGGTCTGGAGGCTGGAAGTGTGATCAGAGGGTGTCAGCATGGTTGCATCCTGGTGAAGGTTCTTCTCCTGGTTCAGCGATGCCTGTCCTCTGGTTATGTCCTCACATGGCACACAGAGAAGGAGAGTTCCAATCTCTTTACTCCCTTCTGAGGGCACTAATCCCATGCATGGGGGTTGCGCCCTCATGACCTGATTACCTCCTCAAAGCCCCACCTCCAAATATCATCACATTGGACATTTAGGCTTCAACGTATAAATCTGACGGGGGCACAGACATTTAGTTCATAGTGCTATGGAATCTACCAACTTTGGCCAGTGTCTGCCTGGGGATTGAATGATCCTCATTCTGTCATTTGAGACTGACTTGTGTGCACCACAGTCCTCTCTTTTTCTTGTGGTGTGAATTGTAACCAATGTATTAAACCCTCTTAGCATCAGTTTAGCATGTTCTAACAGATTTATTCATTTCCAAAATGCCATGAGTGTTCAAGACACATACATAATAGTGCAGTGCCTGAGAAATAGATACCCAATAAATAGTACTTCCTGTTACATTGTTTGTGAACTTCATAAAATCAAATGAAAACCTTGAAAGCATCCACTGGGAGAATGCTATACCCACTGTTCTCACTCTCCCTTTCTCCAGACAGCATAGGAACAGTTTGCTAGTGGTGCCTGTGGTGCAGGCACAAATTCTGACGGGATGCTGACATCCAGAGGCTTTGGACATAAGTTTAACTGCCCTCCTGGCTTGGGAAAGAAAAATCGACTTTGTATCTACCTGTTTTAAATGCATGATTGAAATTTTGGGAGCTACTATCCTAACAAAATAAAGGCAAGACAGTCATTCATGTTGAAATCATGGTGGAAATTAGGAAGTTTGAGCATCATAAAGTTAGACGTAACAGGAATCTTGCTGACATTTCTTTTTCACTTCCTTACTTTCAGTCTACAAGACTGCAGCTGAGAGCAGAGAACCACAGAAGCAAATTGCTGAAAGCTCTGTAACTGAGAACCAGAGATAGATGTCCCCAGTTCCTCCCCGCAAGATAAGGTGATGTCCTTGAGCATGCATCCTCAGGAGCAGGGGCTGGGTCCTGCTCTTCAGCAGACCCTGCCTGTGGCCTTTTCCCTTTGGGGTCACTTTTCATCATGCAACTCTTTTACTGCTTGTATTTTCATATGCTTTGCTTATGCCTTTTTCTTTATTAGAATAAAAATATTTTAAGGGTTTGTGTTGGGTATTAACAATGCCAATGATATTCTTTGGCAGGAAATATCTAAAATTAGCCACAGAAGGTATGACTATAAAATAATATGAAAGTATTGATATGATTCAGTTTACAGAATATTTTCAGATTCATTACACAATGACAAATGATTCAATAAGCATTGTGAGGCTGGTTGTAACCCTGACTTACAGATAAGAATCCTGAAAAATCTGAGGGGCTTAGCCAGAATCACTCTCACTGAAACTTTCTCTACTGATTTTCAAGAGACTGATGCTTTTTCTCTCTGCAATGAGTAAGTCCAGGCACTGGAGTGGTGGCAGGGTGGGGAGAGTATTTGGAGACAATAATGGTTATGAATTTGTTCAAATCATGTTAATTGAATATTGAATGCTTTTTGTATGTCAGGCACTCTTATAGATGCTGTCAGAAATGACCTGGACAAGGATCCTACTACCAGTGGAATCTACATTCTAGAGATGCTGTGCCTACCACTATGGGATTTAAGGTGCCCTAAGACAGACTTCCTGGCTATAGTTTAATGCAAAAAAAAAAAAAAAAAAAAAGCATAAAGAGTGGTGACTGTCCAAATAGCATGCAGAAAAAAGTTTAAGGAATAAAAACAAGAAGATAAGATTGAATTAACGTTAGGATTATATAAAAGTTTCATCTAAGTAGGGCAGATACATATTATAAAAAACGTATGTATTATATATATAGTATATCTCTCTATACACTAGACACATGTATCTATACACTAGACACTGACATGCATAATATATATAGTCTATATAAATGTGTATGCTACACATACATATATATTCATGCATACATAAATGTGTCTATCTTAATCCATTACTTAATAAATAACCTTGGAAAATTTACTTAACCTCCATTTCTCTCATCAGTTAAATGGGGCTGGTAATAGCACGTTAACTGTAGGGTTTTGTTGGGAAGCTTGAGTGAAGCACTAAAACCACTCTCTGGTCTCGAGTAAGCCCACAAAGTGAAGTCCATGTTGTTATTATCACTGCTGTCATTATGCTGTGCCAGGTCATGCTCACAATAATTTTCCTATACAATAAATTGCAAATTCCAACATTTCTAAGCATCCTCTGCCTTTATTCTAGGAATTATTAATTTAAAAATTACAAAAAATAAGTAATAAAATGTATGACACAATAAAAAAATGACTTTTCTAAGTAAAGTCACTGCCCCTTCCACTGTGGAATGGAGACTTGAGTTTCTCCATCTCTCCTCAGTTGGTGTTATGCCCAGCTTGTCTGCAGATGATGTCTCCATGGCATATTCACCCATACAGGGTCAACAGCTACAAGGAGAAATTATATCTGAGAACTGATCAGAACTAGTTATAGCATCATGAAACCAATACAGATGGTAGTATGATCTGCTTACTTTAAGGATGTTCTTAAAACAGGATTTTAAAACTGTATCATCTTCTCTCCTGCTAGAAGATATCAGAAGAGTTAGCCAACACCACATCATTAAACTGAATAACGAGACAGCTAAAGCGAAGTTATCTGTGTGGGCAGTCATTTTGGACTGCTCTGTTGATAGTACCATATGTTAGCTACAGTTGGCATTCTACAAGGAATTGCAAATGTTTACAGTTACTTTGAGGGAAAGATTCTTTGTGTTGTAGCATTTGGCATGTGGAGAAGTTTGCCAAGAAAAGATGACATGAAAGCATATTTTATCAAGTCTATTTTTCTGTAGTATTCCTCCATATTTATAAGACTTTATATTTGGAGTGATTTGGAGACTGAAGATAAAATGTTTTCCCCATCCCTAGCCTTGCCTGTCATCTTCTGCCTTCCCACCATCTCTTAGTAATAGATCATTTTGAAATTTTCAACACTATAGGGAAGCAACTTCTTTGGAATTATGTTCAATTTGAGTTGCCTGTTCTCTTTCATGCTCTTTTCAGAATTTTTAAAATTACATTTTTTAGTCTTTTCTAAAATCAATCGATATGTCAACAGGAAAGAATTTCTTCCCAAGAAAACATAAAATATATAATAATGATTAAATTAGGACTAGAAACTGAAAAACATTTCTATAAATTGTCAATTCTTTCCTTGAGGTCTTTGCTACAAACACTTCCCAGGAAAGTTTTGCCAAGAAAGTCAAACTTAAAGAAACTATATTTTTTTCTGGTTTGCTCATGATAATCTCAGAAATATTTCTGGTTGCAATATAAATTATATACTCATCCTAGTCATGACATGTATTTTTTTTATCACAATTCTCAGCCTTAGTAAAAGCCACAATTCTCAGTCATTTTATCTTTTCAAGAGGAATCTGTGTTATATTGATGGTGGAGTCTAAGCATTCCCTGAGGTCAGGCATCATGATGAGATTCACAGAATGCAGCACTGAGAGAATAAGACACTCCCAGTTCTATCTGCAACCACTTTCTTTGCTGACATCGAACATACAATTTATATATCTAGGCCTCAGTTTTCCTATCTATAACATTAAGGAAAAAAAACAAAAATTATTTTCTATGTGTGGCTGAAACAGCATCTAACTGCCACCATTTCCATTCACTTTCGGTTGTGCAGAGTTCTGAAGAGGGGCCTGTCCATATTGGGCTGTTCCCCAGGCTTCCATACATCTGTTGAAGCCATGAGATCTGTTCTTTCAAATACAGTGCGAGTGGAATCTTTTTGCTTCATCTATGTCCAAAGTCATATAAAAGTAGATTTACACCTCCACTGTCCCATGCTTTGGCTGAATGGCAAGGAGTCCCAGGCACTAAAGAACGCAGAACACAAATTGCAGGTGCCTGGGTTCCTGAGTGGCCATGGGCAAAGCCCCCGCCCCCCACTCAGAGCTAGCTTTTGGTTTTACGTAAGTAAGAAAAAACTCTCTATATTGTTCAGCTCCGAAGACTTGCAGGATTATTTATAACATCAGCTAACCAGTCACAGATTCCTTGCCATCTTTGATTCTAACTTCAGAGTTTGGCACAGTAGTTATGGACATTTTCATCCAAACTGCAATCCCTTCCAGTCACAGAGGTCAGACACTGAGGATACAGTTTTATTATCTCTTTGGGAGTGTTTTATGGACCTAAAGAAGCGTGTGGCTCACAATAGTGGCTCTGTCTAGGAGGAGTTTCAACCCTTGTAAGGTTAG
Organism: Gorilla gorilla gorilla; assembly: GCF_029281585.2. Taxonomy (NCBI): domain Eukaryota; kingdom Metazoa; phylum Chordata; class Mammalia; order Primates; family Hominidae; genus Gorilla; species Gorilla gorilla. The sequence continues at coordinate 60,412,792 of NC_073230.2, forward strand.
GAATAGTGTAAAGCTCAGTAGCAATGAGGGAATTAGACCTGATTTTGCTAAATAATGCATAGGCCAATAAACAAAGTTAAAAAACAGTAAGTTAAAAAAGAGTAGATTACTTCCTATGATCAGTTCATGTTTGAGTCTGTCAAAAATTTATATTAAAAGATGGACAAGGTTTAGGAATAATAGAGAGAAGTTTATAGCATCCTAAACTCTACCCATCAGAAAAACAATTGCAAACAAGTGTCAATCTGAAAGCTCTTAACTGTGAAAGTCACTATTAGAAATCCCTCTACTTGCTGGGATAGATTATGGAATTGTAAGGACAGAAAGATAAAGAGATGCAACACCTTATAGACAAAGAAACACGGCTGGGCGTGGTGGCTCATGCCTGTAATCCCAGCACTTTAGGAGGCCGAGGCAGGCGGACCACCTCAGGTCAGGAGTTTGTGACCAGCCTGACCAACATGGAGAAACCCAGTCTCTACTAAAAATGCAAAATTAGCTGGGTATGGTGGCGCATGCCTGTAATCCCAGCTGCTCGGGGGGCTGAGGCAGGACAATTGCTTGAAACCGGGAGGTGGAGGTTGCAGTGAGCCGAGATTGCGCCATTGCACTCAGGCCTGGGCAACAAGAGTGAAACTCCATCTCAAAACAAAACAAAGAAACACCACATGCAAAAATGAGTTACAGGAATGGATTAATATCTACGCAACAAGAATCAGGAATGGGTAGAGTTAGAAATAAAACCCAAGAAACAAAAAACTAAAGCTCCTCTTCCTTAATTATTGAAAATTCTTAGACAAGTATGGGGCAGGGAAGATAGAATGAGAATCACCTTTTGAGACACAGAAATCAGAAGAAGGCAATGACTCAAGCACGTATTTCTCAGGATTTAACCAATTCCATGTAGAAAAGCCATGTTATAGAATCTCTCTCTGTCTCTCTCTCTCTCTGTCTCTCTCTATGTGTGTGTGTGTGTATAGAGATTTAGATATTAGATTTAGATACACACACATATATAGATTCTATAATCTCTAGCATGACATTTCTATAAATAATATATATATAGGTGAGTGTGTGTGACTATATACACATTATATATATGTATAAAATATAGCCTTCCTGTGTAAGATTTTAGTGTAAATTTTTGTAAAATTTTATTTGTAGTATAGATTTGATAATTTTGTAGAGCATTTTTGTATTTTCATAATTCAAATTTAAAGAAGTGCTTTAAGTATTCATAGAACCTCCACAGCGATGTTCTGTGGAAATTGCAGTGACCCTCTGACAACCAGTGTTAGAAAGTCAAGTGTAATCCTTAACAAATATTTGGAGTATAGGACAGATCCTGTCACAGCTGAGTACATCATTATGTTGTTGACCCTGTTCAAAATGCCTGTTTGATAATTTTTGTTGTGTGTGTAGGGAAGGTTATACATCACACACACACACACACACATGCACACACACATCTTTGATATAAAACCTACCTATTTAAACTAGAAGTATTTTCAGGTGAAAAACTTGGAGTTTTTTTTTTGTTTGGAGAGAATTAAGTGAAAAATTATACTGTGAAATTATAGTTAATTTAGAAAAAATAGCATGGAAAGTGCAATAATAACATTCAATTACAATGTATGATTAATTGCCAAAGCCTGAAGAATTCTAAATATAAAAGAAGCGTTGCCCTCAGATGATTAGAATAAAAGTAAAACAAAACTTCTCAACCCCAGGGTTTTATTTTATATATATATAATACATAAACTGTGATTATTATTATTTTAGTATTATAGAAAATTTGGCTATAAGCTTCCTATACATCAGAACATAAAAAGTTGTATGTGTTCTTAATGCCTGATACAAGAAAATACTATTAATTTATTCTCTGAAACTAGTCACTCAGACTAATTACCTAGATGACATTACCATATGGCCACTGAACAAGAAATTGGACAAACTTAAGACAGGGCACAGAGCGGGCAGTCTTCAAATATTAGTAACATATCTACCTTCCAAAAAAACCTAAGCATTTCTGATGCTATTGCTGACTGGAGAGGAGCTAATTAGATGAGACTGAGCATCTAACCTGAGCAAAGGACAGCTTAAAATGTGTTGGAATGAATAAATAGAATGCAACCATTAATTTTCAACTTCCAGTGACAGAGCTCATCAGTCACTGATACCATTTACTTCCCCTTGTGTGTGTACTGGCATGGGGGAAGTTATACTGTTTTACGATTTAATATTTTTAACTGGCAAAGGGAAAATAAAATAAAATGACCCCCAAACCCCACACCACCATCATTACTATCACTACTCTCTGACAAAATGCCCTCTGCCCTGGTGAAGAATGAGGCAAAATCACAATCAATAATAATTCTTAGACAGTAGTAAATCTACCTGAAAAGTCACAAACACAATTTTCAATGTGGTTAAGCAAACAAGTCATGGAGCTAAAGCAAATTAAAAAAAAATGTTAAAGAGAAATTTAAATTTACTCAGAGGAGCTTAATTTCCATTCATCTCTATGTAGACCTCTTTACCTACAGCCAGTTTCCAAATGAAAGAATCATTCAACGATAGTTTTGGTACAAAAGAAACAACTTTTAATGTAATTTAAAAATACTTATTGATCTGAAATGTGAATGAATTTTAAAACAGAATAAAATGTTTAATGCAAGCCTTTATGTAAACTTAACATTTTTCTAAGAGCTATAAGAAGATACAGTGTTCAAAAAGAAAATTCCAATTGTACAAAATACATTTATCATTCCTAAAATCTAACCATTTTAAAATGCTTTATAGAAATACGTATTTAACAAATGTGGTTGCTAAAAATATTTTTAAAAATCCCATAAAGTAAGTGGAACACAAAAGTATGTAGTAAAGCACTCAAAGACAGTTATACTTCAGGCAAATTAGCCATTAGGGGAATTGGTCATTTGGATAGCTATCTTCAGAACCACAGGTGTTCCTTGACCTCTTCCACTTAACCTCTGGACCCTTAACCTTTTCTCCCGCCAGCACCCTATGATGGTTAATTTTATGTGTCAACTTGACTGGACTAAGGGACTCCCAGATAGCTGGTAAAACATTATTTCTGGGTGTGTCTGTGAGGTATTTCCATTAAAGATTGGCATTTGAACCACAGACTGACTAAAGGCCACCTTCACCCATGTGTGTTGGCGTCTTCCCATCTGTCGAGGGCCCTAATTAAACAAAAACGCTGAGGCTGGGTGAATTCTCTCTCTCCTTGAGCTGTGACATCCACCTCTCCTGCCCTGAGACAATGGAACTCCTGGTTCTTGGGCCTTTGCACTCCGGGACTTACATCACAGCCCCTACCCATACACCCCAGGCCTGTGGCCTCAGAGTGGAGTTACATCATTAACTCCCCTGGTTCTCAGACCAGTGGACGCAGCCTGAATTACCAGCAGCCTTCCTGGTTCTCTGGTTTGCAGACAGCATATTGTGGGACACTTTTTCCCTCCATAATTGTGTAAGACAATTCCCATAATAAATCTCCTTTTACAAAGTTCTATATATAATCTACTATAATCTATTGGTTCTTTTTCCCTGGGGCCATATTACACCTCCCGTAAAGTACCCTGTTACAATCCACACTTACTGCATCCAGTTCAGATGCTTGGGACCTCTTGCCAAGAGGTTTACATCTTCACAGTTTCACAGCAGCTGTGGTTTTAATTTTAACCACTGTTACAATCAAGCAAAGAGATGTTCTACCTTGAGGCATTATTAACATAAGACAAATTTCTCATTTCATTTGCACATCCACAATGTCATCTGCAAACAGGAAATTATTGTTACCAAGACCTCAGATCCTTTCTCGATCTGTTTTCTATGGTGAAAGAACATTTTTTCCTGTATGTGTCAGACTTATAATTTTATAAAATGAAATAAAAATTAATATATCAAAAATAAATAACATGCAGCTCAAAGTCCCACCTTTTAATTATAAGATTCAAATTGCCATAAAAGTTTCAACTTGACTGTGCTTGAGGTCAGAAAGAAAACATCATTTGAAGACCAGCATCTGCCAGCAGGCTATATTTTAGGTAGTAGACTGCTTCCGGTTTCAGAATTTTCCTCAGAGGGAATGTCTGACCCAAGTACAAATAGTCTTAGTCAGATTTTGAGAAAAAAGTAGGCAACCATCCCTTTAATAATTGACAATATTCAGAATTCAACTTGAGAATGTACATTGCTAATCAAATTGAGGTTTGTAGTTATTAAATATCTGTTTTTAAGGCGTCAGTGAAAATACTATTTTTATGACTTGTGTGGTATTTAATGTATCTTTTAGAGAAGACCAAAGGTTTTTTGAAAGAGCAACTTTAGATAAATCCAAAACGTCAGCAATGCCTTGTTAGAGGTTGGAGAACATTATTTGAGGACAAAAATGTAACAAATATCATTTATCTAACAGTTGCTTGCCTTAAGCCTAAAACGTCAGTTTTATGTGATGCTGTTTTCTGGTGGTCCTGCCAGAGGACCGGAGTAGCCCTACTGAAAGAACAAGCTGGCCTCATCTATGGGTTTATTTATGCATTTGAATATTGAGAAAGGTGTGCCTACCCGATGTTTTTGGCTATTTTCATATTTTTAATGACAAAAACAGATAATACGATTACATACTTTTTGAAGCCACAATTTGCTCCATTCTAGGCACAGCTGACTTTATTTTAATTAGTGTCATCAGAATATGAAAATAGGTTTGGCTCTATGCTTTCTAAAGCAGGAGATGTATATTCCATTGAGAAGAAACCATTCTATTCACAGTATTTCAAAATAAGTTAAGGATAAAGTCAGTTGTGGCTAGCAATGACCCTATTTGAGAATAAAAACCTATCTCTTAGAAAGGCATCTCGCCATGATATTTTGGTCCAGGTTTTTTTTTTTTTTTTTTTTTAATCCAGGTTTATAAAAGTCCGACATCAGTAACAAACTCACAGAGTTTACCTAATGATGAATTCTAGGAGGAACATTCCTTACTTCTTTCTTAGCTGGAGTCTTGTCAAGCTGGTGGAGTGATCATCAGTATTGGATTATGTATACTTAAAGTTCATTTGAATTGCATGGAAGCTATTGGATCATAGCATGGGGATTAGTAATTTGTGAGTTTGAAAATAAGTTAGTCTGCACCAGAATTCCCAACAGGGTGCTCCTGGTGAGCCAAGAGATAGCAATGCTTGTAAATGTTTAATACTGCTGAAAATTTTAAAACTGGTTTTTCAACTTATTAAAAATTTACAGTATTTGGAATGATGTTTGAACATGATTCTTTCACTACTCCAGTAATATTCTGGTGCTGCACCTTTGCCATCGAGTACTCTGCAGAAGCTGCACAGCACTGCTCTTCCCCTTTACCTGGACTTTCCACAGATCCAATCCTTTTGCTTTGCCTATTAATTATAGGAACTCATTCTTCCTTGAAGTGAGTATCTGGTATGCATGTGGACGTATTTATTTTGTTAATTAACTTGCTCCTATATTTTTTCTAACTACATATTTTTTCAACTATTGAGAATGCAATATTGAAATCTACTACTATTGTTGCTGAATTCTGTATTTCTCTCTTCATTTATGTCCATTTTGCTTTCATGTATTTTGGGGATCTATTGTTAGATGAATACATATTTGTAACTGCTTCCTGCAGAATAAAGTTTTCATCTTTATAAAATATGCTTTTTTGTTTTAGTAATACTTTTTATATTATTTGTTGTCTTAAAATCTTTTTTATAATATTAGAAGAACTACTACAGCTCTCTTTTGTTTCTCATTTGTACAGAGTATCTGTTTTTATCCTTTTTCTTCTGAGCTGTATGTTTCGTTGAGTCTAAAGTGTGTCTGTTGTATATAGCCTGTAGTTGGATTCTGTTTTTTAATCCAATATGACACCTTTTGACTTTAGATTGAAGTGTTTAATCCATTTATGTTTACAGTAATTATTGGTATAGTAGTGGTTTGCTTTCTATATGTTTTATATTGTCTATTTCTTCATTTCTCCATTATTGCCGTCTTCCTTTTTTTAAACAGGTATCTCCTTGTGTGCAATTTAAATTCATTTTAAAGTAACACATTTTTGTGAGTTATGTTTTTAGGTGGTGCTCTAGATATTACAACATGAAACTCAACCTAAAATAATCTAGTTCAGTTTAATACTAATTTCATTCCAGTAGTGCTTAGAAACTGTTGCAATATAGTCTCTATCCCTCATGCTTTTTGTGCTATTATTGTCATACAAATTACATCTTTATACATTATAAGCTTATCAATGTTGTTTTGTAATTTTTGTTTTATGTAGTTATCTTTTAGTATTTCTTTTAGGGAAAAATCTCTTGATGACAAATTCTTTCAGTGACTTATGAGTGTATGTATGTATTTAGGTATGTATGTATTTTATCTGGCACAGTCTCTATGTGTCCATTTTTTAAAAGATAGTTTTGATGCAATTACAATTCCTGGCTGAAAGTATGTTCTTTCAACACTTTGTGTATGTCAGACTGCTTATATCTGCCTTCTATGGTTTCTGATGAGAACTCAACCATTTTTCTTATTAAAGATCCCTTGTATGTGATAAGTTATTTTTCTCTTGCTGCATTAAAATATTTTCTCTTTGATTTTTGATAGTTTGACTATTATGTTTTCAGTTGGGCATCTGAGTTTATTCAATTGGAGTTTTTTGAGCTTCTTGGAATTGTAAATTAATATTTTTCATAACATTTGAGAAATTTTGTCCATTATTTTTCCAATATTTTTTTCTCCCATGTCATTCTCATCTTTCCTCAGAAACTCCTATTGCATGTATTTTGGTATGTTTGATAGTGTTCCACAATTATATGAGTCTCTGCTCATCTTTTTTCACTTATTTCTGTGCCTCATACTAAATATTCTGTTTATATAATATATTTTATGTTCCCTAATCTTTATTCTGCCTCTTTATTCAATGTTGTTATTTTTCATTTCAGTTATATTTTTAAATTCTGAAGCTTCTACTTGGTTCCTTATATTTATGCTCTGTCTCTATTTTCACAACCTTAGAGAATTGTGGGGCTAATAATTCCAGAATATTGTTATGATTTATCAACACCCTGAAAAAAGAGTTTTTTCTATGAAGCTGAGATATGAGTCATGTCAAATAGTTATATTATTTTGGGAATAAGGTTTCTTGAGCGAGATGCTAGAAGTATTGTTAAAATATTGACAAGGTTCTGGATTTGGATTTGGGACTTTACAAGGATTTCCAAAACAGGTCACCCCTCTCTTTTCTTGATTAACACAGCATAGTGCTGGAGGGAGAAATTAGAGTAGCCTACGTTAATACACCACATGCTCCATAGTCTTACAAAGATTTAATCATTTTCTTGGAAAATGAAATGGTTTCTAGTTTGTTCTGTGCTTTTGGTTAATTTCCAGAATTCAGAAATAATTGATTTCATTAGTTTTTTAAAAATATTTTCATGCCTTTGTGGGGCAGAGCAAAAGCATCCTCACAGCTTGGTGTGGTGGCTCCTGCCTATAATTCTAGCATTTTGGGAGGCTGAGGTGGGCAGACCACGAGGTCAAGAGAGGGAGACCATCCTGGCCAACATGGTGAAACCCCATCTCTACTAAAAATACAACAATTAGCTGGGCATGGTGGCACACGCCTGTAGTCACAGCTACTCAGGAGGCTAAGGCAGGAGAATCGTTTGAACCCGGGAGGTGGAGGTTGCAGTGAGCCGAGATCATGACAGAGCAAGACGCCGTCTCAACAAAAAGAAAAAAAAAAGCATCCTCACTGTATAATTTCAAAAGTCTGGTTCCTCTCATTTTTATCATTTTAAGCTACAAAAAGTTCTGTACGTATTTGTTACATATATTATTGCTGTTTATTAGTGATTTTTAAAAAGAACAATGTCAATTTTGTTCATTTTAAAGTTGTTACTTCTTTCCTGTCTTTGTTATTAATACTATTGCTTTGTTTTTCAAAATGGTTAAAGTAGAACTCCCATTCACAATTGCTACAAAGAGAATAAAATACCTAGGAATACAACTTACAAGGGATGTGAAGGACCTCTTCAAGGAGAACTACAAACCACTGCTCAAGGGTGTAAGAGAGGACACAAACAAATGGAAAAACAATACATGCTCATGGATAGGAAGAATCAATATTGCGAAAATGGCCATACTGCCCAAAGTAATTTATAGATTCAAGGCTATCCCCATCAAGTTACCATTGACTTTCTTCATGGAATTAGAGAAAACTACTTTAAATTTCATATGGAACCAAAAAAGAGCCCGCATAGCCAAGAGGATCCTAAGCAAAAAGAACAAAGCTGGAGGCATCACTCTACTTGACTTCAAACTATACTACAAGGCTACAGTAACCAAAACAGCATGATACTGGTACCAAAACAGATATATAGACCAATGGAACAGAACAGAGGCCTCAGAAATAACACCACACATCTACAACCATCTGATCTTTGATAAACCTGACACAAACAAGCAATAGGGAAAGGATTCCCTATTTAATAAATGGGTTGGGAAAACTGGCTAGCTATATGCAGAAAACTGAAACTGGACCCCTTCCTTACACCTTATACAAAAATTAACTCAAGACAGATTAAAGACTTAAACATAAGACCTAAAACCATAAAAACCCTAGAAGAAAACCTAGGCAATACCATTCAGGACATAGGCATGGGCAAAGTCTTCATGACTAAAACACCAAAAGTAATAGCAACAAAAGCCAAAATAGACAAATAGAATCTAATTAAACTAAAGAGCTTCTGCACAGCAAAAGAAGCTATCATCAGAGTGAACAGGCAACCTACAGGATGGGAGAACACTTTTCCAATCTATCCATCTGATATTAGCCCTTTGGCTAATATCCAGAATCTATAAAGAACTTAAACAAATTTACAAGAAAAAAAAAACATCAAAAACTAGGCAAAGGATATGAACAGACACTTCTCAAAAGAAGACATTTATGCAGCCAACAAACATATGAGAAAAAGGTCATCATCACTGGTCATTAGAGAAATGCAAATCAAAACCATAATGAGATACCATCTCAAGCCAGTTAGAATGGTGATCATTAAAAAGTCAGGAAACAACAGATGCTGGAGAGGATGTGGAGAAGTAGGAATGCTTTTACACTGTTGGTGGGAGTGTAAAATTAATTCAACCATTGTGGAAGACAGTGTGGTGATTCCTCAAGGATCTAGAACGAGAAATACCATTTGACCCAGCAATCCCATTACTGGGTATATACCCAAAGGATTATAAATCATGCTGCTATAAAGACACATGCACACGTATGTTTATTGCGGCACTATTCACAATAGCAAAGACTTGGAACCAACCCAAATGCCCATCGATGAAAGACTGGATAAAGAAAATGTGGCACATATACACCATGGAATACTATGCAGCCATAAAAAGGATGAGTTCATGTCCTTTGCAGGGACATGGATGAAGCTGGAAACCATCATTCTCAGCACACTAACACAAGAACAGAAAACCAAACACTGCATATTCTCACTCATAAGTGGGAGTTGAACAATGAGAACCCATGGACACAGGGAGTGGAACATCACACACCGGGGCCTGTAGATGGGTGGGGAGCTAGGGGAGGAATAGCATTAGGAGAAATACCTAATGTAGATGACGGGTTGATGGGTGCAGCAAACCACCATGGCACGTGTATAGCTATGTAACAAACCTGCATGTTCTGCACATGTACCCTAGAACTTAAAGTATAATTAAAAAATGGTTTAAGTATAACTTTTGATGGAACTTTATGTTTAATTGTACTTTTTTTCTAAAATAAAAATAAATTCAGGACTTCTTGGTTCTGGATGGCATACAAGGAGACTGAAATTCTTCCCTTCATTGTACCAATAAATAAAATACAGAACACACTGAAAACTCAACTCTTCTTAAATTCATTAGAGAAATGAAATTCCAGAGTAAACTGCTGCCTGTCAAACTGGCAGATATAAAAAAATTAAAACTTACTATAGCAGGAACCCAGTGCCTGCATAGGGAAATGTGAACTGTAATTGAGGAACTGCTGGACACTCAATGTGGATGACTCTGAGAGTTAAAAACTCCAGGGGACACCACACTTTGGTAAGTTTTGCCTTCTAAAGTTCTAACAAATTCTCACAGTTAACTTTTTGCTTTGGGCAGAGGGAGGGGAAAATGAACTATTTTAAAACATGCCAGAGCATTTTGCTCTTCTTAAGAAGGCCTGCTGTTGAAAGAAATTATTTTACCAGAACCTAAGCTATTCGGGTTGTATCAGAGCCTAACTGACCTGGGGGATGTAAACATCCACCTCTGGCTGCTGTAGCCTTCCACACTGGGGAAGGAAAATACACAACTCCAGCTGTCTCCAGCCATCCTCTTCACCTAAGTATGTGTGTGTGTGTGTGTGTGTGTGTGTGTATGTGGGCAGGGGTGGGAGGAGGGGTGGTGGACTGGCAGCAGTTGTGAAGTTCACAGCTCACAGGCACAGACTCATTAAAAGACTGAGACCTATCATAGGACTACAGTATGCTTTCCCTTTTCCCATACCTTACCACTACTTCACTAAAACCGTTTTTAGAGGACTTACTTTAACTTAGTACAACAGTAACAATTACAAGGCATACTAAAAAGCAACAAACCAACAAAGCAAAACAAAACAAAAACACAGTTTGAAGAGATACAGCAAACATCAGAACCAGCCTCAGATATGGCTGTGATGTTGAAAGTTTCAAACTGTGAATTTAAAACAGCTGTGATTAATATGCAAAGACCTTTAAAGAGAAAAGCAGACAACATGCAAGATCAAAAGGATAACGTAAATAGTGATATGGATATTTTAAGAAAGAAGCAAGAAGAAATGCTAGAGATAAAAAGCACTGTAACAGAAATAAAGAATGCCTTTGATGAGCTAATTAGTAGACTGGGAATAGCTGATCTGTCAATAGAAATTTACAAAACTAAAAAGCAAAGAGGAAAAATAGACAAAGAAGAAAAAAGAGCAGAATATCCAAGTACTGTGGAACAAGACAATCGCAAAAGGTATAATATACACATAATGGAAATACCAGAAGGAGAAGAAAAAGAGGAAGGACCGGAAGCATTCCATTACATTATAGCAAAGAACATCCTGAGGCTTTAGAGTCATGGAAGCTTTAATCTATCTCCACCATTAACTACCAGATAAAAATATTTATCTGTTTTTACCCTCACATTCATGATCTGTAAAATGGAGATCATTAAACCTACTTCATAGGATTGTCAGCCAGATTGCATTAAATTTGATAACACAGTAGTATACATAGCACATAAGTGCTTGATAAATGGTCAATCATTTTTAGCATCACCTCAGGTATGTGTCATCATTTTATTAAAGAATCCAATGTGACCCTGTTCCTTCCAGAGCTGACAGAGAGGTGTCTGGAATAGCTGGAATGTTTTGGCAGTCTTAGGAAGATTTTGCATAATAATATATCATTCTTGAGTAAGAACCAATGAAAGTTCTATCGTCATTAGATTAATTGCCAAACATGTCATCATCCCACACATACTTCTGCTGTCACTTGATTGCCCTCTTCTAGACCTCACCATATTTACTTCTTTTCAGCACTAAACTTATTTTCCTTCCTGTCTGACTTAGCTTCCAAGTTGTGACCCTTCAGGCCATTTTAATTTTAAGTGTCAACCTCATGGTTCCCAGATATTCATTTTTTTAATGGAGTGTGTCTTGGTACAGGCCTGAGTTTCCCATACTGGTTTACTTCCCTCACAGATAGTCCCTAATATCACATGGTTACCTTCATCTGTTTTTAATTAGGCAGAGAGAAATTAATGCAGCAACTGTGCTGTCAAACAGAAAACTGAGGTTTTGGGCAAGTACCAGAAGGTACTACCTACTTCTCACTCTACTGAAGTACAATGTGACAAAATTATACTCTTCAAATTATTTTGCTTCAGGTGAGACATATGGGCCTTCGAGGGCAGCAAGGGGACAATCATCAGCTAAGGCAGAGAAGGCAGTGTAGTGAGCACCAGGGTGTAAGAAGTGCACCCAGAAATCTTACCTTTCTCACCAGATTCCTGCTGATTCAGAGATTGTGACCTTTACCCAGTGGGCAGCCAGGGTGCAGGTAAGGGGTGAAGCAGTATTTGACTTCTTCAAGAAGTGTTATGGAATCCAATATTTTTGAACATTTTGTTTATTGCCCTACAATTGAAAGAAAGATAAACATATACAGATAGGTGAGGTTTTCCATGAAATTGGTATACCTAGATAGGCTGGCAATAGCATATTCTAAGCAATAGGTCACAAGTACTTTTAAAACATGTTCAAAAAGAAATCTTGCATAGAAATACACTTGATAAGGATTTTATTAAGGTCACATATGGAGCAACTGCAATCCAAATGATAAAGAATTCCCTATAGTTAGTCATAAAGGATGCAGAAAGACCTTGTCCTTCCACTGGGATATGGGAAGCAGGTTACAAAGAATAAAGTTGACAAAACAAGAGTGAAAAACAGAGGTTTTCTTGGCCAAAGGCCATGTTTCCCCAAGGTTTTCACCAAACTCTGGATGTATTAGAAGTTAGTACTGGAATCCTAATATGTAGTACATGGTGGTGTAGTTGTTACATGCCATAACAGGCTTGTACTGGGTTTGTGTTTAATATAATTATACTTTAACTACATTGTAATTGTACGTAGTTCTCATTCCATTATACAAGTCCAGTTATCCCCAAATAATGTGTGTTTCCTATATAAAATCCAAAATTACTGAAATACTGTCGGAATTTAGATAGATAAATAATTGGGCCGGTCATTTAGTTCCCATTCAGAAACTGCACGAAGATCTTGTTTCTCCAAGAAGGGTGACCAAACGCAAAAATGTTTTCTAAAACCGTGGGTTTATATGGTGTGGTAACACCATCTGTTAACCTAATAAGTTGTTTTGCACATAGTGACTGTACAGGTAATATTTGTTCAATTAACAATCTAAGTGCAGGTGTGCTATGTTGGTGTAGGGGTTCAATCAACTTTATTTTACAACTGAAAGTTACAAAGATAATAAATTTTGGTTTAAATAATTGTATCTACCATTTACCAATTATGCTACATCGATTTCAACACTCACATCTTAAGGATATTTAGTTTGGTTTCTCTTTGGAATCTGCACTCCAAATTATATATTCATATAATCATACATGCCTTAAAATACTGAGTACAAGATTATTTTTATAGAAAATCATAAGGTTCTATTTTCTTCTCAATGTAATATTTCCTAGTTACTTGTATCTTTATCCAGGTACAATAGATAAAGTTACAAAAGGTATATCAATAACCTATAATGATGACATAGGATATTCAAATCAGTGGTTCTCAAATATTTTCTATCCAAAGACACCAAATTAGCACAGTTTCATCAGTAGCAGTGACTTGCTACGATAATAACTCTTATTTGCTGAGATTCATTTCAAAATATGAAAGGCCCATGTTGTTTAAAAAAAATCCTTTAAAGTCAAATCCTTAATTTTGGAAAATACAGATTAAAATGTCATTTTATTTTCTTATTTTTCTTATCATTTACAATTTTTGATAAAACTTTCTTTACACCTATGTTAGGGAACAAATACTGCTTTACTTTCTAGTCTTTTATTGCATCATGTTCATCATTTTGTAACAAAAATAAATATACTTTAAAAGTTTATTGAGGTACTGTTTCTCAATTTAAAATGTATGTTTGATCCAGCAGTCATAAAATGATATTGACAGATTTTCATCATATTCCCAGTTTTTCTGAAGATAATGTGACAAACCACTTCAAAAGTTACTACATGTCTCTGGGAAAAATAACTATGATTTAGTTTTAAAAATCTCAAAACCAACAAACTGACAGTGAGAAAGTTATAATTTATTGTATTTTTCCCAGTAAAGGGGAGAGTGATTTTACCCTACTAGTAAGTGAAAGCAGGATTGCAAGGAATTTAAGTATTATCTACCAGATGTTGATTCCACTAAGCCAGCTTTCTAGCTCGTGTTAGGGGCTTTTGATCACAGTTTGCTTGAGGTAAACAAATGGCAAGCTAACTCGGTGGCTCTAATCCCAGCAAATGAGCACTGCTGGTTCAAGGAAGCTCAAGGAGAGGGAGGTGTGAGAGGTTAGGGAAGATGGCCAGGTCCGCCTGTCTTGCATTTCTGCATACTATCAATCAAGTCAATTGCAGTACAGGAACACGTGTCTCCTCCATGTTGGAAGATGAGGACAAGTCCCCTAAAATTTACCTTTAGCCACAAAGGGATATTTAAATGATCTTCACAAGTTTACAGATTTAGCGTTAGGGTTTGTTATTTAGTAATCTAAAAGCTCTCCTAGAGTTGAAGGTGTGTTGTGTCCAGATAACAGCAGCATCCTAGGGTGCTACTTGCTACAAGCAAGTCCCCAAGCTTCTCCTGACCTTATCTGCTGCTGCACACTCAATCCTTACTGGATTTGACATCATGTAGGTATATCAAATACAGTAAGCTTAAACAAAAGAGTTCAATTTAAGCAAAAATGGAAATTATAGAAACTTACTTCATCAGATAATTTTTAAAGAACTTTAAATATAATCACATGCATTTATTACTCATTTTACATAAATCTTCACTCCAAGTCTTGGGTGTCAGCCTAGTGGGGTGGATAGGCACAATACGTCTACATCATCTGGGTTCAGGTCCCAGCTCTGCTCATTATTAGGTGTACAGTCCTAGACAAATTCAGATTCTTTGTTTCTTACATTTATCTTCTGTAACATAGAGATAATTGTAGTCCCTCCTTTATGCAGTTGTCATGTGGATTAATTAGCTAATATTTGTGAAGTGCTTGAAATGACTCCTGGCACAGAGTCAGTTTTGCTCTTGTTAACCTAACTATCAGTAGAGTGTTGGGAGGGTAGGGAGATGGGAAATCTGGCACACTTGTATCTGTTCAGCTGGTGGAAAGGGGTGCCACATGGAAGCCTGAAATTGGAGCACAGGAATGATAAGGCTATTGATGGCTCACTATCTACTTGCTGGAGATTACCACACTGGAAGTCATTATTGACAGTCTTTTCAAGGGGAAAGCCTGTTTCACACACAAAACTCATTTCTTTGGGTTGCCCTTAGCAACAGTTAGTTCTCCCTTTGTTAGATCTCAAATAGATGGTTCAAAAGAACCAATGAAAAATAAACCTAAATAGAAGGTAATCAGGTTTCATCATATCATTAAAAAAATAAAAGGCACTTATGGACCACTGCTATTACAACCAGAGCAAAGGGGAAGCAAATAGAAAGTATTTGAAAAGAATTGCATATGATTTTTGCATATGAAAATGGTATTGTTGACCTCTGCAGTGGATTCCACAATTATGAGTTGTTTTTAATAATAATGGGAATAGATTCCAAGCTATTTGGTATCTTGTTTAGCTCCTAAATTGCTGCCTCACTATGTTGCTCCCAGAGACGATTACTATTCAGAATATTGGTGGTTACACGCAGGTTGAAATCCATTTGCCACACCTGCTCTGAGCACAACACAAATTGATACCTATGTGTGTATTTGGCTATACTTTTCTATTAGACATTTTTATTAACATGGTGTCTCTAAAAGACAGACTAAGGGGTAAACATTATTCTTTATACAGAAAGGGAAATTGAAGCAGATTAACTTACACAGAAGACATCTGGAACTAGAATTTATATCTGTTGATAACCAACCCAACACTTTTTCTGCAAGATATAAACACATATAATAAAGGCAAACATTTCTCCCCTTTCTCTCTTCTTGAGACCTTATACCATGTTTCCTAAACCATCTCAGATCCAGAAGTATTTCTTTAGTATAGTGCTCCTTGTACCTTCCTGTCCATTTAGATGACATAATTAATTGATACTGGTCTCTCCTTGATTCCTAATAACTGCTAGACTAGGATTTTTCAACACCAGAATCCGAACGTATTTCTCATCTAATACCTAGTAAGCTATATAATATCCTATCTTACCACTTCTCTTTCTTGCTATTTTCTCCCAGACTTATTCCAGCCTCAAGATTCTAATTAAATATGAAGTGTAATCTTTGACAAATTTATTGCAGTGATTTTATTTTGTATTGAATTGATGTTTTTGTTGCACAATAGATTATGCACATAGAGTATATGTAATGCTCATATGTGTATGCCTATAATATTTTGTTGCTTATTTGTGTATATAGCTGTCATTTCTTGGCTTAGATATAGAAATTTGACACCGATGAGAAATTTAACAAATATTTCTTGAAGGAAAAGATGTTTAAACATCTGTATGTCTGATATGTTCAAAATATGATATCCAGGTATTGGACTGCTCTTTGTAGCAGAATTTGGAATTCCATTTGAGATTTTGTGATCTACAAAATAATCATTCTTGTGATCATTCCTATTCTATTAAGACACTGTCATGTATTCATGGAAAAATAAGAAAATAAAAGCATTGTAGTAAAATTTCCATGAAGCTAGATTGCTTTATTTAAAAAATTATTATGTTCTCAGAAATTATGTCCTTTCAAGCTTGTTTGTTTAAAAGAGCTGTTCACTTATAAAAAGAAGGTCATAGTAAATGGTAATATTTGTGTATGTGGTATAGTGGTGGTGGACTTAGTCTGGGCTTGTGTGTATGCATGTATTGAAGTGTTCTTACTTGAAAATAAAAAGTTGACAGTGCTGTATAAGTCCTAAATATTTTATTGAAGCTTTACTGATTTTGAATCCCTAACTCTGGAAACCACTGTGCTACAAAAAAATATGATCTCAGCTACCCAGAGGGGCTAGACTGTTTGCATTTAGCCAGTGCTTCTTGTTCACACCCATTCTTCTCTAATGCATTTGGATTCTTTCTAATCAGGAGAAAATCTACTTTGCTCTAAGTTCGCACCGTACACAGTCTGAAAAAATGGAGAATTTTTTTTCAATTAAACAGCAAGTGGATTGCGGAAGAGCATCTGAAAATCAATCACAGTACAAGGTGCACAGAGTGAGCCTGTTATCTTCTGAGATTGCAATTCAGGGGTTGAGAATTCTATTTTGTGTCAGCCAGAAAGTTTAGGTGAACTAAGTATCATTTAAAGTTTATAGGTACAAATGAAATTGGCACTGTGAAAAGGATCTCAGCACATAAAGAAAGATGTAGCAATTCCTTCTACCTTCAACTTCTATAATTATTTTGACAAAGCGAATCCCCTCAGTTTCAAAGACAGTAGTTTTTAGAGGAGTTTGATAGCTTTAAAAATGAATTTATGAGAAGTTTTTATAAGTCATTGAGGTAAACAATGGCTATGTTTGACAGGAGGAAATATAGTTGCAGGTGGCACAAGCACTGGATTCCATGACACATTGCTAAAATCAATAGCTTAGCCCAAACACTGAAAAATACTGAAGAATCAAAGAATGTATGTCAGTTATAAGCATGGGACACCATATTACTTTGAGGATCATCTGATTATAAAGAGTAAAATGGAGTTTTTAAATTTTTTTCCAAAAAGTTAAATCACTTTGATTAGATTTAACTCTGGACTCACAGGCCACATTGTGGATTTGAAACTGGTCCTTACTTGTGGTCTCTGTGACTCTGGGCAAGTTTTAATTAACATTTCACTCCTGATTTTTCCTTATCTGTGAAATGGGGAGAGCAATAAAATGCATAGGATTGTTATAAAGATAAAGCAAGTTCCTATCTGGAAAGTGCAACAGGAGTGGGTGCTTAGTCAATGCACAGCGAGCACTAAAATCACTCAAAAGGCTTGCTCTGGCCCTTCCAACATCTCTCTACAGCTGCTTTAATCACTATGGGAAAGAAAAAGAAACTGCTCAAGGTTTCACAAGAACCACCCAGTGGAATAAAAAACATTTTATAAAAGTCTACTCTATTTCCCTAAATTAAACACCATTGATTGGTTAAACAAAAGGCTAGACATGTTTTCCTTAAGGCTCACATGATAATGGCCTTCACTATAGGAAGGTAGAAGAAAATCAACAATGAATCTGTATGAGTGGGATCTATGCAAGCACATTTTCCAACCATTCTCCTCTTAATATATTCTCCCACTTCTAATCTTCTGTGGATGAACTTTGTCTTTTATTCCATGAGAAAAGACGTGGATTTCCAGGGGATTGTCTTCTAAGTGGCAGTAAGTTTGGGGCCAGAGCTAGAATATCCAAAAGCATGGATGGATATGAAACTGCTCTGTGACCGTGGGCCCCTTCTGTCTTCCATCCTCTCACCTGCCTCTCCTCGATGTGTTGAACAAATGTTTGAAGACTATCAGTTTAAAGGGGGCGTACCTAGCACACTCATATGCTTTGTTCTGTTGATAGTCAGGGATTGAGTCTATTAAAATGAAGGAACTCAGAGCTGAAGGCAGTAGTTCAGGGGCCTGGTGTACCTGGTGGCACTAAGTGCCAGATGGCCAAGATAGTGTGAAGTCAAAAGCTTTAGTGCTTGTTGATGAAACAAGAGAATTAGAAGAAAAGAGAAGGACAAAATAAGGAGTAAAAAACAAGCTGGAGAGTAGAAAAAAGAGTTGCACATAAAACTGCGTACTTGAAGAAGGGAACAACGTATGTGTTAAACAGCATAGCTGTTTTCCAAGCCACTCAAGGTGGCTTCAAGTCTATCAGAAGAGAAAGTCCCACCTGGCTTTCCCAGGGAGACTGGGAGCTACCGTGGAATAAGATGGCCTCAAAGCTCAGCAAGATAAATATTGTCAAAGTTTTAGCATGTAAGTTGCTAACTTTTCAATGTATAAGTTAACTTACCTTGGAACTCGGAAGAAGAATTGACACTCTGATATACATCATGGTGATTCCTCCCTGCCCCCATCCCAGTCCATATATTTTCAGGTAAGGGTGTGATGTTAGGAATGTTTTCCCTTCATTTTAGAAAATGTCCTTAGCTGCTATAGGAAGGATCTTTCAAATATCAGTAACATCTACTCACCCTATCCCTTATTTTCTTGTGTTTGACTATAGGTTACAGGTATTTGATATATACACTATCTGAGATTATATAAAAAACAATCTATGTGAACTTTACTTTTAGCTTACACTTAATACAATGATTGAGTAATAATAGCTATAAATACCTGCATTCATACAAATGCACATTGATGCATTATGTCAAAGCAAGTGTCATTTGGAATTTTAATTCTTGGAGGACACACACTTTGAGGAGCTCTTCTATATGCTGCAATGTTCTAGAAGCAATTCATTAGCAGCACACAGAATTTGACAATGACAGTCACTGACAGATTAACTACTTTTCTATTTTTCTAGCGATTACTATTCTAAGTTGAATGAGGATCATTAGGCTTGTGCATAGGATAGTTTATGTATCTATATTTGCAGTCAGCCCAAACTCCCAAACCTGAGGTATGCCTATCTCCAATGTTGGATAGGTGGCTGACTTCCAGGAGGTTCCTACTGCCGTATGTTAATGTGGTGCACTTCCTGGAACAACCACTATTGTAAAGTATGAAATAATTAAGCGTTAAATAGATTTAATATAGAAGATAATGTAATTTTCTGTTTCTAAAAGAAAATCTAGATTTTGGCTGGCCAGTCCCATCTGAACTCTGAAGCTATGCAGTCTCTTGCTTCTATCCTCAATGTAATTTGTAGGAGCACTTTGAATGTCATGCTCTCTATCATGTTATTTATTTTGTATATTTTTAACTTATTTTTGATGAATTTATACAGCCAGTAAGTCACTTCTTTCATATGATTCCCCAATCTAATACCCAAATGCACGTGCGCGTGCACACACACACACACATACAGCACCACCACTATCACTATAAATAATTAAGGGACTCCCAGGAGACTAAATATGTATATGTTATCAATGGTTATTTTCTAAAATAGATGTTCAGCTGTGAAATCCTATCACTGAAACTCCTCTTTGTGACTTTTAGTTCTCTCTCACATAGTATGGTGCTATCTAGAGATTTGTCTTCAGCTCATTTCTCTTCTCACACTATACGTTAGTCCCTTCTTATCCTAGCAAGTTTAAGACCCCTAGTGGATGCCTGAAATTGCAGGTAGCACTGAACCGAATTGCTGCAATTGGAAGACATTTCTGTTCATGTCTTCCACCTACAAATGCAATGTCGTCTCCATCTTAACTAAGCCCTATCACACACTATGGCTGTAACTTTTGCAGCTTGAAGTGTGACAGCAAAACTAGCATAAATTTCTCTTGCCTTCTTCCACAATTTCACAGTAGAAGATTTGTGGTTACCATAGATCTACAGCATGTATCCACTAAACAAAAGGAGGATTCACATCCCTGGCAAGAGGGAGCAGGATGGCACCAGATTTTATCACATTACTCAGAAGAGTGTGCAACTTCAACATGAGTTGTTTATTTCTAGAGTTTTCTACTGAGTATTTTCAGACTGAAGTTGAACACTGGTAACAAACCAGAGAAAATGAAACCATGGTTAAGAGGGGACAACGGTAATTCCTCTTGTGTCTTTGTGTTATTCTAAACAATATGTCTACACGCAAAAACGTTTATTATATAGTGTCACTAAAAATAAATTATTTGAGAAAAATTAAAGAAAACAAAGGAATGGATAACAGGCAGGGGCTGGGCAACCATCTGATAAAGAAATGAGTCCATAATGTAAAGAGAAACCAGGACCTATTGTCCAAGATAATGGAAGAATGACCTTGAAGGCTTTTCTGATCATCAGGGCTGCCTCTCTCATCCCACCCTAGAGTGCAAAGACCTTGGGGAGCAGAATTTCAAAGAGGGTTTTCACTGACAGACACCAGCACACATCCCAGGCTGAGCCCTCTGTACTCCCCCTGTACACCATCACCGCTCTCCTTGCTCACCTCAAGTGCAGCTTTGGTGGGCCCCAGAGCAGCATTTGCAGAACCCAGCAAAGCTGTGGGGGCATGATTACCTCCACTTAGGTTTCAAAAGATGTCCCAAAGAACTGTGAGGCCCAAGCAAAGAAATGCCATAAGGGAAGGACTACCAAAGAGAGCTCTCATTAGGGCAGTGCCCAGTGGAGCCATGGGGATGGAGCCACTCCCACTGACCATGAAGAAGAAGAGCTACTAGTGTGTGATTCCAGCCACAGGAGGCCAGGGGCATGCAGCCCAGGCACAGAGCCACTGCAGAGATGGGGCCAACTCAGAGAACTGCCTTCGAGGTTGTCTCCAGGCACAGAGTTACCCACTATACTGGGCTTCTCAAAACTACAGGGAGAGGGCCATCACCCTAGAGTGTCTGGAAGGCAGGAAGCCTGCCCCAATGAGACTGGAGGGCAGAGCATCAAACTAAAGAAGATTATTCTCAAAAATATTGTTAATATTGTTTGCCCTCTTGGGTTTCTGACTTGCTCAGGACTTGCTGGTTCTTGCTACTTTCCTATTGCTCCCCTTTGGAATGGGAATATTTAGTCTATCTCTGCCCACAGTTGTATTTTGGAAGTACATAACATGTTTGATTTCACAGGTTATCAGCTGGAGAGCGCTTGCCTTTGAATGAATTTTACATTAAGTCACCCATATCTGATTTAGACGCTGTTTAGATGAGACTTTGGACTTTTGAGTTGATGGTGGTACAAGTGAAAACTTTTGTAGCTATTGGCATGGAATGTATGTATTTTGCATGCAAGAAGGGCATGAATTGGGGGTACCATGGGTGGAATGCTATGTCTGAATGTTTGTGTATCCCCAAATTCATATGTTAAAAACCTAATCCACAAGATGATATTAGGAAGTGGAGCCTTTTGGAGATATGGCCTTGGGGATTAGTGCCTTTATAACATAGGCCTGAGGGAGCCTGTTTGCCCTTTCCACCATGTGAGGACACAGTGACATATTACCCTCTATGAACCAGAAAACAGGACCCCACTAGGCACCAAGCCTGCCAGTCCCTTGATCTTGGATGTTCCAGGTGCCAGAACTGTGAGATATAAATTTCTGTTGTTTATAGACCACCGATCTTTTTTTTTTTTTTTTTTTTTTGAGACGGAGTCTTGCTCTGTCACCCAGGCTGGAGTGCAGTGGTGCAATATTGGCTCACTGCAACCTCTGCTTCCCAGGTTCATGCCATTATCCTGCCTCAGCCTCCCAAGTAGCTGGGACTACAGGCACCCACCACCATGCCCGGCTATTTTTTTGTATTTTAGTAGAGATGGAGTTTCATGGTGTTAGCCAGGATGGTCTCGATCTCCTGACCTCGTGATCTACCCGCCTCAGCCTCCCAAATTGCTGGGATTACACCAAAGTGCTGGGAGCCACTGTGCCCGGCTGGGTCAATTTTTATGTTTATACAAAAGAACAGCCTATGGGGATCTTGGGTGGATTTCAGTCACCCTTTTCTATTTATCAGTCCCTTTATCATAAGGAATCCAGTCATCAATCTCTCTGGCTGTTTTATGCTGAGGAAGGGTCTCATAGGCAGCTACATACCATGAGTGATCATGTGGCCACCCAGGAGTCAAAGGTTAATCTAACATAGAGTTTTCTTCTGACACATAATATTCATCCCTCTAGTCCTCCACTTCCATCAAAGATAAATCACAGCAGGATCAATCTACTTGCAAAATAAACTTCAGTGCCATATAATTGGCCTGATTACCCACACAAAGTGCAACAAGAATCATTGTCCATATAGACTTTTCCAAATTGGCTTTTCTGGAACCTCTCACATGGCTGTTTCAGTCAAAGCCCTGGGAAAATAACCAGTTTCTTCAGTGTATCCCATTACAAAAACATGTTGTTATTAACTGTATGCAAACACATACATACCATGAATTAAGAATATTCACAAATAGTTTACAAATTCTGGAGAAATTAGGCAGGGAGAGAGAGAGAAATATGACTAAAATTCTGTTTACAAAAGTATGCTCTACTCAATACACTTAAAGTATATTTGAAGTCTATAAATAGCTCAAAAGAAAACATCTCTTCAGACTTTAAAAAACAAAATGAATCAGCAATATTTCAAATTTTAAGAAGCCATACAAATTATCTTAGTCTTCTATTGGTTCAGTCCATGTAATCAACTCTTGCTCTGCTTCATACTGAGTTAGCAATCTTTATGAACACATCATCCTTTCAATTAGTGCCCTGGAGGTTTTCTCTGTAATCCAGTGGCACCATCTCCAAAGTTATTAGAAACTTTCATGCAAGAGTCTTTTTCATGGACCATGGCAGATTATGTTGCTCTTTTTTTCAGAAGGATCAAAGCAAAACACCAATTGTGAATGACAAGTCTTATGACAGCCTTAGTTAAAGACACAGTAGACAAGGAAATTTGGTTTTGCTGTAGCACGCAGCAATTTAACATAACAGTAATTACAACATTTGTTTAAGACATATCAGAATTTCAGGAATGTCATAGAATCCTGAAACACATACTAACAAATGTATAAAATAAAACCAAAAGGAAGCTAAATGTCACTTCAGATTTGACAGTGTTTGCTGCATAATGGTAACAAACATAACAAATCCCATAAGCCTAATATGTCTCTCTCAGACTTCCGGGAACGTAATATTCAAAAAAGTGATTTTAAGGTCAAAAAGACTGAATTTAGAACTTAAAGTTTTGCTATTGGAAGTTCTGTCAAATATCAACATTTTAAGACACTTGATACCACAAAATAGGATCACAGGTCACTACAAAATAGTCATTCATTCAGCCCAAATGATAAAACAAAAATGTTTACCTTTTGATAGAGAGAAGCCTTAGTTTCCCAAACAGTAAGATCTAATACAGACAGCAGGAGGCCAACTATATCTGTCTCTCCCCAATCCTCTTTCTCCCTGCAGTTTACTCAGTAGGTAAACAAATCTTTTATCTCTCAATATTACACAAATATTTTGTTCAAAAAAGGAAACCAAAGCTTATTTTTATATGAGTATTAGTAATGTGAAGCTAATCTTAATAAAACCTTGTGAACAAATCTACCTAATTTTAATCAGGTAGGTATCCATAAGATTTCCATAAGCTTTTTATAACCTTTTTCAATTTTCTATTAAACAGCAGATCAATGCTCCAAGAAAACCCTGTTATTCTGACATATGGTCCAGATGCTGGCCTTGCATCAGAGTGCGTTTGATACTCATGTTTAATTTGTAGAAAAACTCTGAACTACTCTTATCACTCAAAAATTGGTTTTTACAGTCTCACGTGCCCACCTTTTCTGCAATGGTCCCTGGGCCTAGAGGGATTGAATACATATGCACAAACGAAAATCCAATAGCTTTTACCTTGGAACTCTAGCCATGAGATAGCAATACAAACTAGCTGGGTTTACATGTTTACACTTTGTTTGCCCTGATAGGTAATCCAATGAAGGCTGTGAACTAAAATTTTGGGTAAAGCAGTTTTCATGGCAGTTTGATTCTTAAAGGCCAAACCTCCCCAGACTCAAAAGAACACTGGGGGCCGGGCGCGGTGGCACACACCTTTAATCCCAGCACTTTGGGAGGCCGAAATCAGGCAGATCACCAGGTCAGGAGATCGTGACCATCCTGGATAACATGGTGAAACCCCTGCACGGGTGGCGGGCTGCTGTAGTCCCAGCTATTTGGGAGGCTGAGGCAGGGGAATGGTGTGAACCCAGGAGG
The DNA here is from genome assembly GCF_029281585.2 of Gorilla gorilla gorilla. Taxonomy (NCBI): domain Eukaryota; kingdom Metazoa; phylum Chordata; class Mammalia; order Primates; family Hominidae; genus Gorilla; species Gorilla gorilla. The sequence continues at coordinate 60,437,467 of NC_073230.2, forward strand.
CGGAGCTTGCAGTGAGCCGAGATTGTGCCACTGCACTCCAGCCTGGGCTACAGAGCGAGACTCAAAAAAAAAAAAAAAAAACAAAAAAACACACTGGAGCCAAATAGCACCAAAGAAGAATATCACATACTAACCAGGCCTGACCCTGCTTAGAACAGCAGCACAAAAAGCCTGGATACATGCAACTCCATCCCACTTTCCCATTCAATAGCAAACTCCAGATTCCGAACAATACTGAGGACAAACAGTATTCCAAAACTAACAAGTTTACTGAATTATAATTCCTCATGACTATATCAAACACACACAATCACCAAAACAAAATCCAACTGCTGCAGCGACAAGCCTCAAGAGTGTCCAAACTGAAACAGTCAGGGCGCCTCTCTCCAATGGTTGGGTTTGATCAAATGCAAACAAAAATTTCTTAGGAATTTCCCAAATTGAAAGGAACTGATCCCACTGCCTGGTACCCACAAAGGATATTCACTTGCCCAGATACAACACACAATTACAAGCAAGCCCCCAAGAGTGTCCATACGGAAACAGTCAAGGTGCTTCCCACTCTCAGTCAGTTGGGCTTGTTCAACCTGCAAATGGAAATTCATTTAAAAATTTCCCAAATTGAGAGGAGCAGATTCTGCCGTCTGGACCCGCAAAGGACACTCACCTATCCATATGCAGACGTCATATTTCAAAAGGAGTTCTTCCAAGGCAGTCAGGAACATAGTTGGGGTCGGCTGTGGTGGGGCCAGAGAGAGACGGAAACTCACCTCCAGCCAAAACTGGGTGGGCAGCTGCTTAGGAGATCTTCTGAGATGCCCAGCCTGTAGCAGCTGAACCACAAACAACACGTTCCTGGTCAGGGAACCAAAATCTGTTACCAAAACACCAGGGGTTCTGTATAAGTTTTGTTGCTCCCTGCACAGAAAGCCAATCACTGAGAAGACAAGTACTGCCAAGGAATAAGGCTTTAATCGGGTGCTGAAACAGCGATCTCGAGAGCTTAGCCTGAAATCCATCTCCCTGACTAACACTAGGGGTTTATATAGCAAGGAAGAAATGTAACAGTGTGTAAGAAAACAGGAACTAGGAAGAGATAAGGAATCAATCATGTTGAATGAGGGGGGCAGCATCTCATTGTCTGGATGTGGTGATCTGGTGAGTCAGTTCTTCCATACTTTTTTTTGAGAGGCCTGAAGCTCCTTTCTTGAGGAAGGAACTCAGATAAAACAAATATAAGCTTCAAGCTTTAAGATCAGAAATGTCAATTTTTATGTTTATCTGAAAGAACAGCCAATGGGACTCTTGGGTCGGTTTCACAAACATATTTGTATATGCGTACCACCCGTTCTTTCTTTTTCTTCCAATACATCAGTTGTCTTCATCAAATGTAAAGAAAATCCTTTTACTGTGTTTTGAATATTTTTCTCCCAACAAGGCAAGATTTTCTGTCAGCAAAAAGATTACAGCTTGCTGGAAGCTCAGATGATAGTTAGCGCTTTTCTACCAATGAAGTATTTTTTTATTTAGGTATGTATATTTTTCAGACAATGTTATCACACACTTAATAGACTGTAGTCTATTAAGTATAGTGTAAACGTAATTTTATAAGCACTTGGTAATTTTGAAAAATGTGAGTCACTGTATAGCCATATTTGCTTTATTGCTGTGTTCAGAAACCAAATCCCAATACTCTGCTGTATTTCTGTAGCAATTGTGAGATATCTTCACTACAAAGGAAATTATGAAGTAATCTCCGGGAGATATTTTGAATCTGTACAAATATTTTGTTATCCAATAGCATTAACCCAGTGGTTGTATAATATACTGATGATCATTAATAGAATCTGTGGTATCTTTGTGGTTCCAAAATGGTGATTTTCTACTTTTATTATTTTTTCTAAGCTGACATTCTTTAACGAGACTTTATTTTTTTCTCTCTTTTCCCTTTTTGAGAAAGATTTAACTTGTCTTGATTTTTTTCTTTAATATATTGCATAATATATAGTATCTTTTATTATTATCAGAAATGTTGCTGCTCATTTGTTCCATATTTAGCTATAAAATTCTTGCAAGATAGATCTAATGTTCTTTTAAATGTCTGCAATTGCTCTTTTGTGGAGTGACCATATGGTCCAAATAGGACACTTTGAGATTAAGCAGTCACTGTGAATAATTATGTGGGAATATAATTACTGAAAGAATGGTCTCAAAATCTCTAACTATATTAGTGGTTTGTATGTTTCTTCTGTCATTTTTATCTCTTTTTGCCTCATATTTTTACACACTATTTTTAGGCACATGCACTCTAAGAATCATTATGTTCTATACTATCTTGGGGATTTGACACTTTTTCTTGTTATGTAATGTCCCTCTGTATCCTTGACAATTTTCTTTATCCTAAAGTCAACTTTGTCTATAATTAATATAGCTAACTCCAGTTCTCATTTGATCAGTGTTAGCATGGCTTATCTTTCCTCATCTGTTAAACTATAACCTATATGAGTCTTTATATTTAAAGTGGGTTTACTTATAGAAAACATATCATTGGGTCTTGTTATTTTTATTCACATTGATAATCTTTGCCTATTAAGTAGTGTGTATAGACTGTCCAATTTAGATTATTGAATATTAAAATTAATATCTACCATGTTTATAACTTTTCTATTTTTTGTACTTTTTTCATTTTTTTCCTCTTTTTTCTCCCTTCCCAGGTTTTATTTGAGCCTTTTATATATTTTTTCTGTTATCAATTATACATCTTTTAAAAATTTACTGACTTATCCAGAACATCAAATATATGTTTTCACATCATCTAAGTATACCTTCAAATAATACTGTGCTGCTTTCATGTAGTGCAGGGACCTTGTAACAGTATTCCTACTGCTTCCTTTTTCTACCTTTTATGACATTGTTTTGTTCATTATACTCACTCATGTGATATAATCACCCGATGTATTATTACTATTATTAATTTGATCTCGATAACCCTTTATATCAATTAAGAATAGAAATGAGGATTTATTTTTTTAATTTAATTTTTCAATGCCTTACTTTTAAAAAAATACGTAAATCCAGGTTTTTTACCTATATTATTTTTATTCTCCCTGACAAACTTCTTTAACATTTCTTACAGGAAAGATTTTTTTTTGTAATGAGTTTCTTACATTTTTCTTTGAGAAGGTTTTTTTCATATTCATTTGCATTTAAAGGATAATTTTATTTCATATAGCATTTAAGGTTGCTGTGTGTGTGGGGGTGGGGGGTGTGGGGGTGTGTGTTTGCAATAATTCACTCCACTCTCTTCTTGTGTACTTTGTTTCTGAAGAAAAGTTCACTCTACTTCTTAATTTTGTTCATCTGTAGGCAACTAATATGGTTTGGCTCTGTGTCCGCAGCCAAGTCTCCCACTGAATTGTAATAATCCCCATGTGTCAAGCGTGGGACCAGGTGGAGATAACTTAATCATCAGTAGTTTTCCCCCATACTGTTCTCGTGATAGCAAGTGAGTTTTCATAAAATCTAATGGTTTTGTAAGAAGTTTCCCCCTTCACTCAGCTCTTATTCTGTCTCCTGCCACCCTGGGAAGAGGTACATTCCACCATGATTGTAAGTTTCCCTAGGCCTCCCTAGCTATGTGGAACTCTAAGTCAATTAAACCTTTTTTCTTTATAAATTACTCAGTCTCAGACAGTTCTTTATAGCAGTGTAAGGATGGACGAATACAGCAACATATCCCCTCAATTTCAATGCATATATTTTTTGCCTTTGATTTTCTGCAGTTTAAATATGATATATTTATGTGCAAGTTTTTTTTAACTGAATCAGTGTTCTTCAGGTATTCTTGATCTGTAGATGGTGATTGTTATTAATTTTACAAAGCTTTCACCAATTATTATTTCAAATATTTTCGTTTTACTATTTTTTTGTTCCCTTCTCCTATTCCAAGTATTCTCATGTTGTACCTTTAAAAATCATCACACAGTTCTTGAATTTTTTGTTCTTTAAAAAAAATTATTTTGTTCTTTTTTTCCCTTTGCATTTCAGCCTGGGAAGTTTGTGTTGACCTGTCTTTAAGCTCACTGATTCTTCCCTTGATTATGTCTAATCTATTTATGAGTCTATCAAAGGTAGTCTTTTGTTCCAGTGTTTTGAGTTCTAGCATTTCCCCTTTGATTCTTTCTTAGAATTTTCATATAATTGCTTTCATTACTTATCTTTTTTGTGTTGTCTACTTTTTTCCTTTAGATACCTTAACATATTTATAGTTATTTTAATTTTTATTCAATATTTCCCACATTTATCTCATATCTGAGTTTGGTTCTGATGCTTGCTTTATCTATTCCATCTTCTTTGTCTTGCCTTTTGGCATATCTTGTAATATTTTGTTGAAAGCAAGGCATAGTGTATCACAAAATAGAAACTTAGGTAAAAAAAAAAAACAGAGAAAAAACCTCATTACAGTAAGGAGGTATGTTACTCTGCTGAGGAGCCAGGCTTGTTAAATATTTGCTGTAGCTCTAAGTGACTGAAGATATTACGTCTCTATTGTTGTTTTTATCTACCCTCTATGTTTAGTTTAGCCTAAGTGTTATTTTCAGATTTAGTCTCTGTCTTACCACTTTTTCAATTTTATTCATTATTATTATATTGGAGTCTTGCTGGTTTGGTGGTAAGTTGCAGTGGAGGTTAATTATTCCATAATGTTATGATCAAATCTCAGTCTTTCAGAAGATTTGTATCTCAAGGCATTACAGGTTTCATGAGAGTTTCTCCAATGCTATAGCTTCCCCTCACCCTGCCTTCACCTTAGTGGAAACAAGAATGCTACAGGGGACTGCAGTGGGGAAAAATTCATTTTCTTAGGTGGATAAGTCTTTTCCTCTGGAGATTAGAAACAGGATGGGCATGTTTCAAAATGTCTTCAATGTGAAGCATACTCCTTCTGTGCTAGAGCCATAAAGGGTTCATCCCAGCCCTTTTACTATAAATACTTTTAAAGAGCCTGGAAGTAAAGCCTCAGAAAGAGATTGAAGCCCCTAGTAGATTCTCACTTAACACTAGTCCACATTCAGCTTCCAGAAATTAATCAAAATAAACCTTTAAGTGTTTTACCAGTGCATGACTTGAGTAGTTACAGCTCCAAATATGTGGATCTTGTACATCACAGGTCCCCAACCACTAGGCAGTGGAGCAGTACAGGTCCATGGCTTGTTAGGACCTGGGCGGCACAGCAGGAGGTGAGTGGCAGCAAGTGAGCATTACCACTGAAGCTCTGCCTGCTGTCAGATCAGCAGTGGCGTTAGATCCTCATAAGACCATGAACCCAACTGTGAACTGTGCATGCAAGATATCTAGGTTGTGCACTTTTTATGAAAATGTAATGCCTGATGATCTGAGGTGGAACCATTTCGTCCTGAAACATTCCCCCTCCTTGGTCGGTGGAAAAATTGTTTTCCATGAAACTGGACCCTGGTGCCAAAAATGTTGGGACTGCTGTTCTACATGACTCTTTGGATACACCTGTGTCTCCAGATTTCTGGAGAGCAGATGCCCTGCCATCTCAGTTTTCTGATGGGTTCATAAAAAGCCATGAACTTTTAGTGTGCTCTGTTTTGTCTTGTTGTTTTCACTTTTCTCCCTGTTGTAAGGATGTGAATAACAAAGGCCGTCGATTTACATGTCTGATCTGAAGCAGAAGTCCAACAGTTTTATTTATAGAAATTTTTTGTGTGATAGTATCTTTTGCATTTTTAATGTGTCAATATATACATAATCATTTTAAGTGTAGAATTCAGTGGTATAAAATACATTCACAATTTTGTGTAACCATCACCACTACATATTTCCAGAATTATTCGTCATCTCAAACAGAAACCCTGTACTTTTTACAGAGTAATCCCCACCCTAATCTACTCTCAGCCCTGGTAACTTCTATTATGCTGTATCTCTAAGAAATAGACTATGCTAGGTTCATCATATTATTGGAATTATACAATATTTGTCTTTTTTGTCTGGCTTATTTCCCTTAGCATAATATTTTCAAGATAAATCATGTTGCAGCATATATTGGAATTTCATTTATTTTTAAGACTGAATAGTATTCCACTATTTCTATATATCACATTTTGTTTCTTCATTTGTATTTTAATGAACAAATAAGTTGTTTCTACCTTTTGCATTTTTAATAGTGTTATAAACACTGGTCCAGATATATCTGCTTGAGTCCCTGAGTTTAGTTCTTTTGGGTATATACCAAGGAGTGGAATTGCTGGGTTGTATGGTAATCCTAACTTGTTGAGGAACGGCCTGTTTCCCATAGCAGCTGTACATGCCATTTTGCATTCCTACCAAAAATACACAAATAATCCAATTTCTGCACATCCTCACCAACTCATGTTATTGCCTTTGTTAAAAATAATGATCTTCGTAATAGAAGTGAAGAGGTATCTCATTGTGGTTTTTATTTTCAGTTCTGTAATAACTAAGATGCTGAGCATCTTTTCATGTTCTTCTTGGCCATTTGTGTATCTTCTTTGGAGAAATATCTATTTTTCGAGTTCTGTGCCCATTTCTCACTGGGTTGTTTGTTTCTCTACTGTTGAGTTGTAGGAAGTTCTTACATATTCTAAATATTAGTCTCTTATCATATATATGCCATGGGGTAGCTTTTATGCAAAAGGCTGACAGTAACTGAAACTTAACTAGCCTCTTCATCACATTCTCCCCTGGATGCTGGATGTGTTTCAACCACATTCTACAAGAGTTCCAGAGTAGTTACTTCAGACGGCTTTCAACAGCACAGTAGTTTCTGGATGAAAGGATGGGTTCTGGAGCTTTCTGCTCTGTCATCTTCCATGGTATCATGGCTTATAGTGATAAAATATTAGTATATTTGTTCTGCTCCATTGTTTTAGTCTTCTTTCTCCATGGCTCCAATTATAGTTATGTTGAATCATCTTTGCCTATAAGTTTGCCTATAAGTGTGTTTATATGTACACACACACACACACAATCTATTTATCTATTTATATAAAGTTAGAATATATATAAAGTTTGCTCAAGTGTTTCACACCTGTGCATTTAACCAACCATAGATAAAAAATATTTGAAAAAAAAACATTGTGTCTGTATATAACATGTAGAGATTTTGTCCTTGTAATTGTTACTTGAACAATACAGTATTAGCACTATTTATGTAACATTTACATTATATTAGTCACTATACATAATCTAGAGATGATTTAAAGTACACAAGAGGATGTGCACATGTTATGTGCAAATACTACACAATTTTTAAAAGGAACTTGAGCACTGGGGTTTTTGGTATCTGACATAGATTCTGGAGCCAATCCCCCATGGATACTGAAGGACAACTATGTGTGTGTGTGTGTGTGTGTGTGTGTGTGTAAATGCATATAATGCATCAATTTCTAATTATTTATATTTCTTTCTATATTTTGTTTTCTATTTCTTGGCTGCTTTCACTTTTCTGGACATCTCATTATATTTTGAGTGAAATCTACATTTCTTTGAACATCTTACTAGTCTTCATGAATGAATTTCTTTGGTTAGTTAGGAAGAGAAGCTTATAATATGTTATTATCAGAAGAGAGAGCTGGAAAGAGATACATGCAATATGTTATTATCATATTAGGCATAATATATATGACTAATAATAAATGATTATAAATTATTTTAATATTTAAAAAATATTTAAATAATCAGTGATTAATAATTATTTTAATAACCACACAATTAAAAACTATGCAACATTTAGTGTGTTGATGTTCTTCAATCAGAGATATTAATAAGGGGCTTTACAAACTATTTTGAGAAAGATTGTATCAAAGTACTTCTCCTAACCTGCAACTGCGCAAGATAGAGAGTTTGGCCCTAAACTTTAGCCTGCATTTGCATTCCCTTGTGGTATTAGTAAAACACAGGTTACTGAGCTTCACTTCTAATTTCTGTTACAGTAATTTTGGTGTGGCGTGGTGCTCAAACTGCTTTAATATAATTCCCAATGGAACTGATGTTGCTGTACAACAATTATAATTGAAAGACCACTGATATAAAGAAGAATGAAATAAATGCATGCGTTCCTTTTACCATTTGCCATTATAACAGTTTCTTCTAATGCTTGCATTATATCTAAAACATGTAAGTGGGTATATGGTTTTATTCTATATATTTATGTATGTGGTATCAGAATAATGACCCACACAAAAAGTCCATGTCCTAATCCACAGACCCAATGAATATGTTACCTTATGTGGCAAAAGGGACTTGCAGATATGATTAAGGCTGAGCACCTTGAAAATAAGAAACTATTTTGGATTATTGAGTGAGCCCAATCTAGTCAAAAAAATTATTAAGTGCAGAGAACTTATCCCAGCTTGCTAGGAAGGATGTGATATGAAAGGGATTCGTTTAAACCACCATTGCTGCTTTTGAACATGAAAGAAAAGATCCAGGTGCTGAAGAAAGCACCCAGTCTCTAGGAGCCAAAAAAGGCAGGAACTGAATTCTCTCCTAGAGGCTCCAGAAAGTAAAGCAGCCCTGCCAACATCATGATTTTAGCCCTATGTGATCCATTTCATACTTCCAATCTCCAGTAGTATAAAACAGCACATTTATGCTGTTTTAAACCACTAAGCTTAGAGTAATTAGTTACAGTAGCAATGGAAATGTAATACAAAACATTCCATAACCTCTATCTGCAATGAAAATTTTATAACCCTTTTAATATACTTAGTTTGAAAAAATGAGACTGAAAGAAAAAAATATTAATGAACGCAACCCATATTAGTCATTTCCACCTCTTCAGTCAACCTTTTACAAAGGTATTTCAGAGATATATATTTTATCAAACATTTATACAATCAAAGGATATCATAACACTATCATAATGACACTAACATTATACCTTTCTCCACACTGAGCCTTATATTTTGGTCAAATGTACTTCAGAATTCCCATGTATTCTTCAGTTGTATGAAATTTTTCAGGGAAAAATGAACAACTTACTTTTAGATGCTTTAATATATATATATATAAAGACAATTTCTGCTTTAGTGCGACTATTTTCTAAGACTCTGGAAGATACATAAACTTTATTATATGAGTTAGGACTAATTATTTTTCATTGGTGTTGGTTTTTCTATTATTTTTCTTTTATAACTAATTTAATGGGCATTTTAATGGTCTTTAGGGGGAAGAGTGATGTACTGCATCCTTTCCACCATATCTATGGAAATTCCCCTTGGCTAACATTAAAAAGATGTAAGGGTGGGCTTGCTGGCATGAAACTACAGAGTGCCATGTTTCACCCTCAACAGAGTATTCTCTATAAAGCCATTAACTAGACCTTCATTTTTTTCTAAAATTTATTATTAATAACAATTTAATTTTTTTGGCTTGTTTTACTCTAACGTCTGGGAAGATAATGCATCTGAACACTATTTAGAGGAACTGGTTCCCTTGAAGACCTAATTGTCTGACCAGTTCTGTCTTTTTGGAGATATAGAACAACCTTATGTAATTAAACTTCAGAGATTAAATGCTTTCTTGGCAATTATTGTGAACTGTGGATTTAATTAATATCAAGTTGGATGCATATAAACTGATTTGTATTATTTCTAATTATTCACTTAAGAGGGAGAAATTCAACAAAATGCATATAAAAATACAACAAACAGATTGTTTACTGTCAATCCATGGACTTCTTCAAAAATTGTTTTCAGCTTTTTACAATTTGTAAAATTTTCACGGATATGTACAAACTTATCTCCTAAACCTCATGTATACCCTAAATCCACAGATGTTCGATGTTTTTTTTTTTTTTTTGAAGCATATCTGAGCAAAGTTATTTTTGCTACAAAACACAGTGATGGGACTGAGAGGGGCTTTCTGTGCTTAGGAACGCTTCTGTACCCTTGAACTTGAACAAGACACTGAGTGAGGACATTTTGGGGTACTCTAGAAATAAAATAAAGGAAGACTGCAGCCTTAAAAACTTAACAATTGTTGATAACATTGGTGAAAAAAGAAAACATAACAGAGAAGAGTGAAAAAGAGTAAACTACAAATGAGTCACTTTTGTTTTTAGTGGCCCCTAAACATATTAAACTTTATTTTTCTATATTCCTACCTACAAATATTTTTCTATATTCCTACCTACAAATATTAATATGTTTTTGTTTAACTGTTGACAAAAACACTGAACACTGTTTTTGTTCAGTGACTGTTATATTTTCACTGAATATTTACTTAGCAATTTTCCATGTTATCTTGTAGTACTTATTTTTCAATTTAAGTTTTTATTAAAGTAATATATATTACAGTTACATTTTCTTTAAAAAAAAAACTTAAGACTTAACACACAAAAAAGCAATATCATAGTATCTTCAACCCTCTCTCCTGCCTGCTCCATAGAGGTATAATTTTCAACACTGTTAGAAATGTTTGCCAGTATCTAAACTTATAATTTTAATTAGCATATGCTTCTACTAAAAATATCGTTAGTTTTGCAGTTATGTATTTATTAACTTGTTACTTTGAAAAATGAAATGATGATCTAGCTTACCTATACATTCATTCACACACACACACACACACACACTTTTACCTCTCACTTTTATGATTATAATGTCCTTTTTATAGTTATACAAAATTTTTGGTTTTCATACCCAATCTTCTCATTATTAAGACAATATAAACCAAGTTCATGGTAAGCATGAACTGTAGTCCACATTTTCTTCCTAGTGCATTTCAGTTTCCTCTTTGCCTTGTTTTTATTGTTTGCTTAGTTTTCGACTTATCTTTTATTAAAGCATCTCCAAGTACTTTAACACAATTACAACCCTTTTTTAATATGTAGAAAAGCATCTGAACGTTGGTAGTGTTTTGTTTTTTGTTTGCTTGTTTGGCAGCTAGTCTAAGGCTGGCTGTATAACTTCTTAGGCCCAGTACAAAATGAAAATTCAAGTCCCTTTGTTAAAAAATATGAAAAGCACAATTAAAGGTACTAAAATATTGAGCCTTTACACGAGAAGAGATTTTACTACTTATGAAACAAGGTAGGGGTAGAAGCAATAAAGACTTAAACTTACAAATTACAAAAATAAGATTTCTAGAATATAACTTAAAATAGTATAATTAATAATATTATTTTATTAACCTGATAACATGATTAATCATAAAATTCTACGGCTTCTTTTCCCTGTAAATTCACTTATTAATTAAAAAACAATTCTTTTAGCATTTTATTTTCAGTCAATTTAGTTAAAAGTTACTTTAGTCAGTCTTGTCAAATATAAGATCCCAATAACTTTTGATAATTTTTAATTTTGAAAAGTTCTTTCTGCTGATGCAACTACTATGGGAGCTAAGAATCTTTTATAGACTTCAAGAACATTAAATACATTAATATATTCTGATAAATTAATTTAGATGTAAGTTTTAATATATCTAGAGTGGATGATTCTTATGGAACAATTTTTCTAAAAAGATTTAACTCTTCTTATTAAACCAGTTTAATGTAAGTCTGAGTTTAATTCTAAATGTAAATTTATATAATGACATTTTAATATTTTTTGTTATTTCCTTAACTTTTGGTGGTTTCACAAAAAATGGAAAACAGCTTTATGATTTTTAAATAATTCAAAATTTGTTCTTTTGCATTTATTGCTGTATCTCCCACTACAAGAATGCTTCAGTATGAAAACTCTGATTTTTTCCATCAAATGTAACAACAGTCTTTTAATTTAATCTCTATTTCCAAGATTGGCCCTCTCTCTCCAGGCAAGGCTGCTACCTCTGCTAATGCTGCTTGTGCTCCTGCTGCTGCTGCTACTACTACCAGTCTGGACTTAGGTCCAATGTCCCAGGCTGCTCCTACATGTGCCTGCAGGGCCTCCAGTCCAATGCCTCGGTGTGCACACTGGCCTCTGCTCTGGCTCCCTGCCATGCCTGAGAGGCCAATGCTGAGTGTTCACATGTGGCCCCCCTTGCCTGTACCTCTTCTGCTGTCACACATGCTCCACCTTTCTGTTGAACTTCCCTTGCAAAACACAAGTTCAGAGCGAAAATTCTGAAGAATTGATTGACTGAAAAACAGAGCACTAAAGCAGTTGCAGGGCCTTCCAGAATTGGAGCCTTAAGAGAGTGTGCAATCACAAGCACGAGAAGCCAGCCCTGACTAGGACTAAAATCTACTCGTTTAGAACAATCTACTTATTCATCGTGTTTACATCCCGCATGCATTGGGATTGGGCTGCCATTGCTTCTGATTGCTCAATGCCAATGACATGCAACTTGTTAAGTTGTTTGAATACCTCGCTAAATGTCCTTTCATTCTGTAGCTACACTCTTCCCATGGCTCTACAAACCAAGTCTTGTGTTCTGCCATGGAGCTCCTTTTCAGCATCAAGATAGAAACCCTCTGTTGCTTGATCTAATGACTTGTTTCTTGTTTAGTCCCTAGTTCTGTGGACGATTGCCTCCAAGAGTCCTTGAGGAAGGGTACATTGGCATACTTTAAAACATTATTATCTTATGTCTATTTTGATTATGATTGACTCTTACTTGATTGATATAGGTTTCTAGGTTAGAAAATATTTTCTCATGTACCCTAGAACTTAAAGTATAATTTAAAAAAAGAAAATATTTTCTCTTATTATTTTGAATGCAATCTTTCCTTTGACTTTCAGTTTTCATTGAGAAGTCTGATGACATTTTTTGTGATTTGCTCATTCTCCAACTCCCAAGAGTATATGTTTTGTTTACTTGTCTAACACTGAAAACAAAACAAAACACTAGTGGCCTCAACAGGATATAATTGCATTTCTCTTTCACATAACAAAACTACAGAGGTGAGCAGTGTTAGTTTGTCAGGGCTGTTATAACAAAGTACAACAGACAGGGTAGCTTAAACAACAGAAATGTGTTGTCTCACAGTTCTGGAGGCTGAAAGTCCAAGATCAAAGTGCAGGCAGGGTTGGTTCTCCTGAGGCCTGGCTCCTTGGCTTGCAGAGGGCCATCTTCCTCCCATGTTTTTACACGATCTTCAGTCACTATGTCCATGCTCTAAGCTTCTTTTCTTATAAGAATATCAATCATATCAAATTAGGACCCACTCTGATAAACTCATTTAATCATAATTGCCTGTATAAAGTCACTATATTTAAATAAAGTCACATTCTGAGTTACCGGGTGTAAGGACTTTAATATATGAGTTTTTGGAGGATACAGGTAAGCCCACCACATTCTTCATTCTGTCCCCCAAGTATTTTTTCATGCAAATATATTCACTGCATCACAATATATTCCAAGTATTAACTCATCTCAGCATCATCTCTAAAGTTTCATCTTACTATCTTCTAAATCAGATATGAGTGAGACTCAAGGTGTGATTCATCTGGGGCAAAATTTCTCTTCATCTGTAAAAGTGTGAAACCAGACAAGTTGTAGTTGTGTGCTTTCAAAATATGATTGTGGGACAGACATAGGATAGACATTTCTATCCAAAAAGAAAAAAAATAGAAAAAAGAAAATGATCATAGGTCCGAAGTGGGTCTGAAAACTAGCAGGGCAAATTGCATTAGATTTTAAGACTTAAGAATAAACCTCATTGCTTCCATAATCTGTCCTCTGGGCCCAGCAGGTGGCCCTGACTCCCTGGCCATGGGCCAGTTGTTCTTGCCCTCGTTAGTTAAAGAGATGACCAACCTCCCTGGAACCAAGGAGGAAGCAATCATGTCCCTCCAGGCCTGTACATCCTGTAGTGCCATTGGCAGCTCTGCCAACCTCTGAACTAAGTTTGGGGTCATTCTTCTCCAGTCTTGAAGGATAATACATGTTTGTAACTGGGGAGTTCTCCACTGATCCATTATGTAGAATCCCAGAAGTCTGAAAACCTGCCTCCAATTCATTCCATTTATGTCTCCTTTAGTTCAAGCCAGCAGATTTCTGCTGGCTGAAACCCCTGATGGCCTCCCGTGCAATTCACAGGGTCTAAGCCATCAAAGAGGGTCCTCCACGCATCTGTCCTGCATACCTCCCCATCTCTATTCCTGACTTCTGCTGAGATGGCTGATTGTTTCATTACATCATGCACCATAATCTCTTTAGCAAATGGTTGTCCATCCACACCACTGATGTTCTTTCCAGAACACACTTTCTCTCCCTTTGTTTTGAAACACGGCTAAGCTGAGAATTTTTCAAATATTCAAGTTCTAATTCTTTTTTGCTTAATCATTTCTTCTTTACTTCCCCTCTCTCATATTTTATTATAAGAAGCAAGGAGAAACCAGGATGTCCTTCAACACTTTGCTTAGAGATATTCTGAGCTAAATTTCCAAGTTTATCCTTTACAAGTTCTACTTTTCACAGAGCACTAGAACACAGTTTGGCCAAGTTCTTTGCACTTTATAATAACAAGAATAATCTTTTCTCTTCTTTCCACAAACATGTTCTTTTTATTTGAGTCTGAGACATCACCAGAAATATCTTTAATGCTTAGATTTCTACCAACACTCTTTTCATGATGATACATACGTATCCTAAGACAATAGAAGATTTATCTCTAGCTCTTCTCTTTTCTGTATGAACCCTCACCAGAATTATCTTTAATTTCCATATTTATACCAACAGTTTCTTGAAGGCAATCTAAGCATTTTCTATGATACATCTCAAAATTCTTCCAGCCTTTACCCATCACCCAGTTCCAAAGCCACACCCACATGGTAGGTGTTTGCAGCAGCCGCATGGACTCCCCTGCACCAAAATCCATGGTAGTTTGCTAGGGCTGTTAAAACAAAGTTCCACAGACTGGGTGGCTTAAACATCAAAAGTTTCTTTTCTCACAATTCTGGAGGCTGGAAGTTTCCAATCAAGTTGTCACCACAAGCAGGGTTTCTTCTGAGTTCTCTCTTCTTGGCTTGCAGGTGGTCATTTTATCCCTGTGTCTTCGCTGGTCTTCTCCCAGTATGTGTCTGTCTCCTCATTCCCTCTTCTTATACAAATAGCAGTCATATCAGATTAGGGCCAGTCTATTGACCTCATTTCCTCCTAATTACCTCTGTAAAGACTTTATGTTCAAATAAATTCTGAAGTGCTGGGGGTAGGGGCCTACCCACGAATTTTTGGAAGACATGATTCAGCCCATGACATGGGCCTAGTGTGTTGGTTCCAAACACACACAACCTTTCAAGCTCAATTCTCCAGTATTCTTAGAGTAGATCCCTTTTCTTCATGGTACATGATGACAGCTGGATTTCTAGTTATTACAAACCACATATTTAGCACCAATTTAAGTCCTGCTCTAAGAAGAGAGTATAGATAATTATACATCCCCTTTTTTTGTTTAAAGGGCTTTCTAAAAGTTGAAAACACCACTCCTATTTTACCTTATTGATCAGAATTTAGTCCCATAGCAGCATTTAAACACTAGGGAATCTGGGGAATATAGTCATTTTGTTTAGTGGAAATGCTCTCTTCAAAGACAAATGTCTGTGGAAAGAGCTACTTTAGCCTTTAATGTTTTTTTTTTCTTTTGAGATGGAATCTTGCTGTGTCACTGAAGCTGGAGTACAGTGGCATGATCTTGGCTTACTGTAAACTCCACCTTCCAGGTTCAAGTGATTCTCGTGCCTCAGCCTCCTAAGTAGCTGGGATTACAGGTGTGTGCCACCATGCCCAGCTAATTTTTGTATTTATTTGTAGAGACAGGGTTTCACCTTGTTGGCCAGGCTGATCTCAAACTCCTGACCTCAGGTAATCTGCCCACTTCAGCTTCCCTAAGTGCTGGGATTACAGGCATGAGCCACCACTCCTGCCCTCTTAGCCTTTAATTAATTCACAAGTATTTACCGAAGCATTTACACTGTGCTGGGTATTATATTAAAGAAACAAAATACGATGTTGAAGGAGTCATAATTCTTGCTTTCTTCAAGATGAAGTCTAATCAGGGGAGCAGATATGCATAAAAATTATGCTAATACCATAAAATGCAAGAGTGGTGTCTCGAATAAGGTACATTTGTAGCTCAACAGAGAGTGTGATAAAAAATGTTTGATGTACAAGCAGGGAGATGATGATAAGGAAAAGTCTCTTTGAGTAAATGATATTCAAGTAAAATATAGAGGATCAACAGGATTCCATCAGGTAAACAAGACAGAAAAGGCATTTCATTTACCCATGTAAAGGAATCCTAAGATACTAAGATGGGGTCTTTTGATTCCAAAAACTTCCATATTTGTGATGATATTTTATTATCTTCAGTATTGTCCGGTGTCAAGGAAGATTTCAAGAAAAGAGTTTTCAATGAAATTCCAATGCTAAAGCCAGGTGACTCAAAATATTATTAACTCATGTTTAATTGGATTTTTGAAATTTACACTTAAATGTTTTATGTTATTTAGAACTATGATTTATTTTTAGTCTTCATGATTATCTTCATAGGTAGTATTAAGAAAAGTTTTTTAAAATATACTTTATTAAAATAGTATTTCTTAATGACCAAATTTTGAGGATTAAAATATCTGTGACCTTCTGTAGGTTTAGCTGTTGACAAATACTTTTAAAAATTTTCAAGTTAGTAAGTTCCAAACATCTATAAATACATTTATTGTTTACATGGGAAATATTCTGTTGTAATTAGATTTATCTCTATTAAATTTTGACACATGAATACAGGTTTGGAGTTAGCTATGTAATCTAACACATACTGAAATGCTTCTATTCATCATGAAAAGATAAATTTAAATCCTCCCTAAAATTGGCATTCGTTTCTTTGTTTGATACATAATACTAATATGTATTATGTAACATTAATATGTATTATGAATATCTAAACAACTAAATAATATAAAATGTCCATTATTTTACACAAAAGGCCCATTAATGGGGTCATTTAAAAAATGTTACCTTTATTAGAATACTGACTACATTTTTATTCTATTAACATAGCATTTTATTTAAAAGTGACATCATGATCCAAATTAAAGTTAGTTATTTTCAAGTCAATGGCAAAATATATTCAAATTAGTATCTAAACCAATTTCAGAGCATTTTTATTTTGTTTGAATAGCAGTACAACCTATGGTTCATTTCTGTCTTCATAATGTAATGAGAGAAAAGTTGATATGCAATAATTTCAATTTGGACATTTTCTCTTCCATAACTCAGGAAGAAGTGGAAATCTAGAAAGGACTGATGAGAACATAATTTAAAAAATAAAGAGAGAAAACTAGAATAACATCAAGAATTACTTATATATGAAGGCCAAGAGATATTTTTAGAATGAACATGATTAAGACTCTATCTGGCTGTTCTGACAACTAGCATTTCACAGACAGAATCATCACACCTCAAGCACACACATGTACTTTCTACCTGACTGACACAAACTAAATATACAACTGTATAACTATATTATACAATATATGAATTTATGTATTTATGTTAAAGATAAATTACAGATAAATAAATGATAACAAGGGATTTTCAAATATAAATTTCCACTAACTTCAGTTTCTATTATTGCCCTAGACTTGGTGTATAATCACAATTGTTCCTTAAACATTCTCAACAAATGGAACTAAATTTGAACATGAGGAATTATGTGCATGTAGTCAAGATTAAAATGTTTACTTTTGTGAGAATGATGTTCTCTAATAACAATATTTTTGGAAAACCATAAAAAACATTAGTTCCCTTGTGATTTGTTTCTAAATGCTAAAGAGCCAAAAGAGAATAACCAATATCTTGAATGTGTTCCATTTTGTATATAAGTAGGCTCTGAAAATCAGTTTTCACATTGTTGGCTCAAAATCACTTACACAATAAAGTTATATTGTCCCAATCATACTAGGATGAGTAGCCAAATACTGCATCTAGAAATAAAAATTCAGCTGTTTGCCTCAGAAGTGAAATCACATGCATTTTTAGTACCTTAATTCATAATTAGTCTGTTTGAATTGCCATTAAGTGTCTCAATCAAAATATTCTTTTGCACAGCCCTATTTCAAAGAGCTCCCCACGCAGAGTTTCATCGACATTTCTATCCCATTCTCTTTGATTTCAGCATGGAGTGTTGAAGTATAAATCACTTTGGCTGCTTTCCCACAAAGTAATGAATGTTTCATCATATTAGCCCACAGGCTTTTTCCCTTTTTGTTTTATTTCTTTCTTTTTATTTTTCTCTTTTGGTCCATTATATGCTGTCATGGGCTCTACTCCTGCAGCCCCCCAGATGGCCGTATGAGAAGTGCAATCAGATGGAGCTCATCCTCAATGGTGATCCACAGAGTACTGATGTTATATTTATTTGAACATATACTGTTGAGTTGTTTATGCTCATCAAAGTAACTCTCATGTCTTATTTTTCAAGTCTCTGAAGAGCAAAGTAATCTTAGCCATTTTGACACATCTTCTGAAATTGAAATCTGTTATTTGATGTCCCCTTGATATAAACAGTTGATTCCCCCCAGAAGATCAGAAGAGTGTAGAGAAGGTTCATGAACATTATTCTAGGTAAAGAGAATGTGTACCTGCACAATTGAAAAAGTACTGCCAAACATAGCTCATCATCATAAAGTTAAGATTTTGCATAGTCAACATCCTGGGTCTTTTCACATAATTGTACTGAATACTGCTGGTACACAGCACGGTAAACCAGGTTCATCAACTAAGGCAATCACTAGGAGGCAACCTGAGTCTCACACCACTACCTTGACTTTTATTTGTATGTGACAAGATGTTTTTTTACCTGTCTCATGGGAAAATTGTCTTTGAAATAAGAATGCCAGGTTTATCTTGAGATAATGTTTGCTTTTATCATGTCATACTAATTTTAACATTAATAATAGTAATATGAATCATTGCTAACTTCTATTTTGTGTTTAGACATTACAAGAATTATGCTAAGACTTTGCTCATTTCTTAGTCTGTGAAGGAAATTGTATTAGCCCCAATTTACATGCATGAAACATGAGAGACATAGAGATGAAGAAACTTACCCAGGGCTTCTCTGGGGTGGAAGAGTTTGACTCCAGAGTCTTAAACCATTGTTTTATTTTATAATGGGTGTGCAAGAAAGTTAAATAGGTATGAATCTTAGTAGGTCAAACAGCATAGCCTCAAAACATATAAATCAATGTAACTCAAAAAATATGAAAAATTATAGGAAATAATACACTGAGATGTTACTGTATTATTCTAACTTCATGTTCTAAGTTCACTAAACATGTTCAAATCTAGCATGTTAATAAGCAGTAATCCAAAGTTGACTATGTATAGTGCACACCTATGAGTCAGGCCACAGCACAGCATCAAAGCGTGTACATTCATTTCTGGAAGTATCAAAATTGTTCTCTATATGAATAACCATTCCTGTCAATTTCATTCACTTTTTTGGTATCTACATTATCAAATCCGCTTGATAGTGGTATTTTGCAATGGCAGAGAACATCTTGTCTCCTATCAAAAATAATTCAAAGCTACAGACTCTGAGCCATGAAAAGGTGCAGCATGCCTCAGTCTTATCTCTGTTTATGCACCATACTTTTAATAGAAATGGGGACTACTCTATGCCCAGCGTTCTCTTTTGCCACCTAAAGCCACTGAAGCCAGACAGCTTTCATACAGAACCCTTATTATTCCTTTTTCTCTATGTGGGTAAAAAATAATGCCAGGGACCAACCTAGGAAACCAACACTAGCATGTTCTTTACTTCTGTGTTGTTCCTAAAATTCTCTCACTCTTGTCTTTAATTTTTCCTAGCTTCCAATCAATTCATGAAATAGGTGTCCTAAAGTGGCAAAGTCTACCAGGAAAGCAGACCTAAACAAACCCAAAAACCGAAAAACCAAACCTCTCATTTAAGATCACTTGGAACACTTGGCTATAGAAAAATAAACTGTACATTGCACATACACAGCATATGCCAAAACAGAGGAAATTACAAAATTCGATTTTTAAAAACAATTATTAATTATTTTTACTCTATAATCATTGAAGAAAAAATATTTTTATGTCAAAATCTACCATTCTTTTATTAAACAATTTTTGTTGAGCCCTCACTATGTGTTAAGTGTCTTTGACAAAATAGGTATGTGAGAGGTATGTTTAGGATATAAACAGCATTTGGAAGCATTGCTAAAAGTATAGTTTCCTTGTACATAATTCAGTTTATATTATTTTGTCAGCCTGGAATATTGAGAGTTCCTTATTCAATGCGAATAAGGGCAAGTGATAGACTTTATTGTTTTCTAGATCATTCAAATTTATTGCAACACTTCTCCATGCCCGCTTTGGCAGAGAAGTGTCCAATGTGTCAATTTGCCTAATACTGAAACCTCTGTACCCTAAAGAGTATATCCCTGGCTTTGCAATGAACTACCATCTGGCCTTGCTCAGTAGATAAGACTTATTCTGTATTCTAATAACATGTGGTATCCACTTCATCTAATTCACATGAGTTTGCAACAATCAGAATGAAAAACATTTTAAAAGACACTAACAATTTATTAACTGAAATGAAGACAATAGAAAGATGGAAGATAAGGTAAATGATTTTAGAAGATAAAATATGTTTACTTCTGATAAAATATAAACATTGCTGGATGATTATACAATTGCCAGTCTCAACTTATTTTTCTTTTTTCAAGCTGCTGACATCGTGGCTAGAGTCTTCAAAGTACTGCGAACTGATTTTCCAAAATCCTACGGGTGCCCATAGATTCCATTTCTGAGAATAATTTCCTCCCGTATAAGAGAGAGATGTGCAATAAGAAAGCCCGTGTGCCTTTCTGCCTCCCTTCTCATACTGGACACATTCATTTCAGAAATTGATTTCTGGGACTGTGGAAGCTTTCTTGATACCAAGAAGCAACAATCCTTAGCACAAGACCAACATTTGAGCGCCACAGAGTTGAAAGATGGAACTTGCCCTAGTCTGAACGCATTCCTGCACTTCCTAAACTTCTCTGGGTTTCCTTTCTCTGGGCCACTAATTATGTAAACAAAAAGTTATTCCATTATAAACTGAAAACTTTGCTGAGACAGAAATATAATAATAATTCAAATAATAATAGGTAATAGGCTTTGTGAGTTCACTGAATGCAAATAACCTTGCAAATACTTTACTACACTGTCTCAAAGCTCACAAAATATGCAAACTAAGTAGTGTCTCAGGGTATTGAAGCTAAGGTGTCTCAAAAAGATGTTTTGCTTTTTTGTTTTGCTTTTACAGACAATATTTAAGAAACACTTTTATTGGTAACTGAATTTGGGTTATGCCCTTTTCTTTTAAGTGTTTTACAGTCCAATTTTATTTAAAAAACAATTTTTCTAAATTCCTGTATTTTGCTCCTTCTTTATCTAATTGGCATCTCTTTTCTTTCTTCTATCTCTTCAGCGATTCATCTACCAGTAGTTAACAATTCGGAGATCCCGTGGTCTTCAAGATATACAGAAGGTCTCCTTACAACAGGGTGAGAAAGTGTACGCTTGAAGAAACGTTAAGTCTTACAAGATGAAAGGAGAAAATTTACCTTTAAAAAATGGAATATGGGGCATACAACAATGTGCTTTGAAAATGACTTCTACATGTTTGAAGGAAACCATTACTGTTGGCGTTCCAAGCAAGGAAGTATTCCTGGGAAAGCAGACTGCTTCCCAGGTGATAACAGCACAACAATCGAAGGAAAAGGAAAAGTAACAGATCTAATAAAGTCCCCATAATAGAATGCACGGTGATACCAGCAAAAGGGGTTACTATGAAAAAGACCGGGTCTAGGGTAGGGAGAGTGGACACGTGGCTTATGTTCGCACCAATCACCATTATCAGTACAAAGGAGCTGTGGACTAGGAAAATGCATCCGCTCCTTTTCCCAGGACCCTATGTACAGGGAGCCAGGTTGGGGGATCCTGGGGAGCCTGAAGCCGGATCTCCTAACCCACACTATCAGACAGAAACACAGGAGAGTCCCACACCCTATCCCCTCAAAATGTCAAAGAACTCTGTAAGAAAATCAGTGTAAAAAGTTAGTTGGCTTCAAGTAACTAAACTTATTTTTATTTTCCAGCCATTGTTTTGGCAACAGATCAATGCAACCATAATTTATCTTTGTAGGGAGAACAACATGGCACACTTTCAGAAAGATTTAAGGGAGCACCTTGCAATGCAGGGCTTCTCACATCTTCTGGTGATTCCATCCTTCTCACCTGTCTTGCCCCATGGCCATTAAATTGATATGTTTTTGCCAAATTGGTTTTTTTGGCTGTCTTAAACAATCCCTGCCTAATCAATCAGACAACCTGTGCAGTTGATCCAATTTGGCTGTTAAGATGGACAAAGACACAACTCAGCTATTTGTATACTCTCATATTTTCCTGTCAGAAATATACAGGTGGGGACTTATTCTCACCGAAATAACAAAATAATTTTTTCCATGAATTATCCCCCAAATTGGCACCCCCAGGAACATTCTGGCTTAGCTTTACCTGACCTGGAAACACTGACAAGCATCAAATTGAAATGAAAGTTAGACAGACAAGTATTTCCAATATATCTATAACAAGAATTATTTCATTTTAAAAAGGAAGTCTTTCAGAGAATACTGATTCCAGTATTCAAAGTCCTCTGCCATAATCACTGCTGGCAAAGTTCTCTTTCAGGAGCCTTGATTAGTCGTTGCATTATTGGAATATGCCCCATCAGAGTATTTGCGTATTTGATTTTTTTAGTTATTTAGAAATACCTAATTATCATAGTATTGATTAATCTCAAAAATAATATTATGAATACATTTAATATTTAGGAGAAGCTTCTGTCTGCAGAACTAGAATTATGTAATTTGATTAAAAATGTAACCTGTGCCTCAATTCTTATACTAATTAACTAGTGTAAGTGAATCACTTAGAATGTCTCCAAGCCTCAATTTCATCTGTAAAAGTAATCCTAAAAACATTAATGTTTCAAGTATTTTTTATAAAAATTAACAGGCCGGGCACGGTGGCTCTCGCCTGTAATCCCAGCACTTTGGGAGGCTGAGGGGGGCGGATCATGAGGTCAGGAGATCGAGACCATCTTGGCTAACATGGTGAAACCCCGTCTCTACTAAAAATACAAAAAAAAAAAAAAAAAAAATTTAGCTGGGCATGGTGGTGGGCGCCTGTAGTCCCAGCTTCTTGGGAGGCTGCAACAGGATAATGGCGTGAACCCGGGAGGTAGAGCTTGCAGTGAGCCGACATCACACCACTGCACTCCAGCCTGGGCAACAGAGTGAGACTCTGTCGCAAAACAACAAACAAACAAACAAACAAACAAAGTTAGCAGAGATAATATGTGCAAATTAAGTTTTGTGTAATACAGCAAACTATTCAAATATTAATTATGTTTTCCCAACATATTCTGACACTTTTGGGGCAATACTGAGCCTTATATTTTTGTACACTAACTGCATCACACTGAGCCTTAGAAATTTTTAATAAATCCTTGTTGTATTAACATATTTAGAACAAAAAATAGTAATTTGCATTTAGTTTGAATTAAATGTATTTTTTATTTGTTATTTAAATTTGGATTTTTTAAATCAATTTATTTAATAGCTTTCTAAATGCCTAATTTTTTGAGAATCAATTCTCTTTCCCTTCTACATCACACTTTCCCTTTTCTATTCCAGGAAAATGAAAATATATTTGTGCACATTTATATTGACTCGCCACTGCTTGTCTAGATGTTTAGAAGAGCTAACTGTAAGAACAAATAAAAAGAAAACTAGATTAAAATATCAGAAAAATATAGATACCTGTCCAATTTCATTCTAGTGAAAGTTCTTTCTAAAAATAAAGCAGGCCAGGCATGGTGGATCATGCCTGTAACCCCAGCTCTTTGAGAGGCTGAGGCGGGAGAATTGCTTGAGCCCAAGAGTCCAAGGCTGCAGTGAGCTATTATCACGCCACTATACTCCAGCCTGGGCAACAGAATGAGATCTTGTCTCGAAATAAATAAATAGAAAGATAGGTAAAAAATAAATAAAATAAAAGCGAAGGAAATGTTAGCATCTTATATAACCATGGTATATTAACAAAGCTAATGATTTAACATTGATACAGTATTAAACTACAGACTGCTTTCCTATTTCATCACCTTTTTCACTAGCTTTTTTTTTTTCTGTCCCAGAATCCAACCCAGGTTATCATGGTGACTTTAGCTCTCATTAGCACGTTAATGTGCTGCAATCTGTGAAAGTTACTGTGTCTTTACTTGTCTTGGCTGACCTTTGTGCTTTTGAAGAGTACTGGTCAAGTATTTTCTAGAATGTCCCTCAAATAGGCTTCCCTGATGCTTTCTCATGATTAAACTGGGGTTATAGGTTCTGGGGAATAAATATCACAGAGCTCAAGCCCCATCTCCCTGCACTAGATCAACAAGATTATTACATGTGATGTTAACTTGTTCACTTGATAAGGTACTGTTTCCACCGTAAAAATAGCCTCTTCATTATAATACATTTCTCAATAGTCATTTCTCATTACACCTTCAAAAACATCCCAGTTTGTTCCATAGATAAGGGTCATATCTCCCATGTGCTAGCTAAAGTGCCTGGAGTAAGAAATAATTTGCATTAAAACTAATAAATTTATTCAGATTATAAAACTCATGGTTTACAATGTGTTGGCCAAGAGAAACAGACACACAGTCAGAAAAATTTTTCAGAACACAATTTCCAAAAATTTTCCAAATTTATAGAACTGTATAATACATTTTGAAGAAAAATAATAATCAAACCACAAGGGATCTTAAGGAAGAAAATCTGATAGACAGTTTAAGAAAGTTTTGGGCCTGGGATTCTACTTCTAGGAATCCAATCTGCAGAAAGAGTCCAATGTGTGTAAATATATAACCACATGGTTAGTTAACACAGCATTGTGGAATACGCACATTTGTTAAAAACCGAAAACAAAAATAAGATTGGAAAGATCTCCAAGACATTACTGAATAAAAGACAGGAAAATGTAGAACAAGATGTGCTGTGTGATCCATTAAAATAAATAATATAAAAAAGTATATATTAAACAGGTGGAAGGCAATACGGCAAATTTAACTTTAATTATTGAAGATGGATGGGTGTGGGGTAAGAGAATGAATGGAAATTTTATGTTTTGCAGTCTATACGTTATATCATTTAAATCTTTAAGAACAAAAATGTATCTATGGGTTACTTACATTTAAAAAAATGGAAGTTGCCAAGTACACCTATTACAGGGATTTTTTAAACACATTTACTTTATATTTATACACCATGTTCGTAACAGCGTTTTTCACAATTGCCAAAAGGTGGAAACAACCCAAATGTTCATCAGTGGATGAATGGATAAACAAAATGTGTTACAAACAAATCAGATTTTTACAAGCACTACATTACAAAAACAAATGAACTAAACTTAGTTTAGACTGGAGGTAGGTAATTAATGCAGGCTGGGTTAAGGGCCATAGCTTGAATTATATCAAATATAATACACTTCTGTTTGTTTATTCAACAGACTCTCAGTATGTTTGTGCAATATTTCCTTTAAGCACAAAATTCAAAGTTGATAAACACTTGGGATTTGCCTTCTGGGGCAGCAGGGCACTTTTGCAGCAGTACTCTTCAATGAGTCTCTTTACAAGAGATGTCAAGGTCTGGTGCCATTGTAAAGCTTTTGAACTGGCACTTTTCCCACACTTTCACTAGCAAATGATGCTGGGTGTATTTTCATCATCTTCCCTAGTTTCTTGCCTCAGGTATAAAGAGGCTCATTTATTTGTCTTTATAGCCTACAGCCCCTACGTTATGTTATACATAATTAGTTCCATAAAGAAAATAATGGCAAAAATACCCAAGCCAATTAAAATGCAAACAGTATAGAAACTTCAATAAATAAATAAACAAGAAAAGATTGTGAAGACAAATAATGACTTTAAATGTGTGTATGTATGCGCGTGTGTGTGTGTAGGGCTAATATCCTTAATAAATTGATTTCAATTAATAAAAACAAAATTACCTAATAATGAAAAGTACATCTAAAAAATTACAATTTTAATTTAAAAAGGAAACATATTTAACATAACTGGTGATTTGGCCAGGGGCGGTGGCTCACGTCTGTAATCCCAGCACTTTGGGAGGCCGAGGCGGGTGGATCACGAGGTCAGGAGATCAAGACCATCCTGGCTAACATGGTGAAACCCCGTCTCTACTACAGATACAAAAAATTGGCCGGCCATGGTGGCGGGCGCCTGTGGTCCCAGCTACTCGGGAGGCTGAGGCAGGAGAATGGTGTGGACCCAGGAGGCAGAGCTTGAAGTGAGCAGAGGCCACACCACTGCACTCCAGCCTGGGCAACAGAGTGAGACTCCGTCTCAAAAAAAAAAAAAAAGAAAACGTAACTGGTGATTGAAGCACATAAAGTTTAGAACAACAAAAATTATCACTTATTTATTAAATTAGAAAAAAATGAAGACAAATTTTATCAACCAGAGATGGAAACATTTTGGAAGACATAGACCTTCATCTTTTATAAGTGTAAATATTTGAAATAATTTGAAAGAATAAAATATCTTTTATTTAGTGTAAATATTTGAAAGGTCACTTTGGCAGTATCCTCAGTCTCTGAAGATGTTTACATTCTTTGACAAATTTTTCAACTTCTATGATTATCAGAGACATACGCAAAATTTTAAGACAATTATTTTTCAATTGCTGTGTTATTTCATAATGGGAAAAACTATAAGCATCCTAAGTGCCCCTAATAAGGAATTGTGTGATATCAACTATCATGTGTGTATATATCTATATGTGTGTGTGTATATATGTAGAATAAAAATACTGCAGCCATTAATATGTAATACATACATAATTATATGTGAAATGTTTTATTAAATATAATAGACATGCTAATTCAGGGTTTAACTAACAAGATATGTCCAAAGTGATGTGCATACTTGTGTGTATACTTGTAAATATTTAAAGTGGTAGGTTATTTAGATTTTATTTTTATTATTAGTTTTTATTTCATTAGCTTTAGGAGAAGGAGTGATTTTTGGTTACACGAATGAATTGTATAGTGGTTCCATGTATTTATTTATTTATTTATTTATTTATTTATTTTTGCGTTTGCTTTTGGAGTCTTAGTCATAAATTCTTCACCTATGCCAATGTCTGAAAGTTTTTCCTAGATTTGCTTCTAGAATTTTTATGATTTCAGGTCTTAGATTTAAGTCTTTAATCTATCTTGGGTTGATTTTTGTATACAGTGAGAGATAGGGATCCAGTTTTATTCTTCTACATGTGGCTATCCAGTTTTTCCAACATTATTCATCTAGTAGGGTATTCTTTCCTCAATTTATGCTTTTGTATGTTTTATTAAAGATCAATTGGCTGTAAGCATTTGCTTTATTTCTGGGTTCTCTATTGTGTTCCATTGGTCGATGTATCTACTTTTATACCAGTACTGTGCTTTTTTGATAACTATAGCTTTGTAGTATAACTTGAAGTCAGGTAATGTGATACCTCTAGATTTATTCTTTTTGCTTATGAAAGCTTTGCCTATTCAGGCTCTTTTTTGTTTCCATGTGAGTTGTAGTATTTTTTTCTAATTCTGAAAAAAAAGTACAGGTATTTTGATAGAAACTGCATTGAATCTATAGATTGCTTTGGGCAGTATAGTTATTTTTATGATACCGATTCTTCCAGTCAATAAGCATGTGATGTATTCCCATTTGTTTGTGTCATCTATTATTTCTTTCAGCAATGTTTTTTAGTTCTCCTTGTAGAAGTACTTTACCTCCTTAGTTAAGTATATTCCTAGGTTTTTATTTTTCACAGCTGTTTTAAAAGGGATTGAGTTCTTGATTTGATTTTCAGCTTGGTTGTTGTTGATGAATAGCAGTGCTACTAATTTGTGTATTTTGATTTTGGAATTGAAGACTTTAATAAATTCGTTTATCAGATTTAAGGATTCTTTTGGAGGATTCTTTAAGGTTTTCTAGATATATGACAATATCATCAGCAAACAGAGATAGTTTGACTATGTCTTTTCCAATTTGGATGCCCTTTGTTTTTTCCTTTTGCCTGATTGCTCTGGTTAGGACTTCCATTACCATGTTGAATAGAAGTGGTGGAAGTGGACGTCCTTGTCTTGTTCTAGTTTTTAAGGGAAATGCTTTCAAATTTTCTCCATTTAGTATCATGTTGGCTGTGGATTTGTCATATATGGCTCTTATTATTTTGAAG
Organism: Gorilla gorilla gorilla; assembly: GCF_029281585.2. Classification (NCBI taxonomy): domain Eukaryota; kingdom Metazoa; phylum Chordata; class Mammalia; order Primates; family Hominidae; genus Gorilla; species Gorilla gorilla. The sequence continues at coordinate 60,465,750 of NC_073230.2, forward strand.
TATGCTCCTTCTATTCCTAGTTTGTTCAGCAATAAAGCAATGCTCCATGTTATGGAATGCTTTTTCTGCGTCTATTGAGATGATCATATGTTTTTTAAAATTTTATGTGATAAATCATATTTATTGACAGCCATATGTCGAACCATCTCTACATCCCTGGGATGAAACCTACTTCGTCACAGTGAATTATCTTTTTGATCTGCTGTTGGATTCAGTTTGATAGCATTTTGTTGAGGACTTTTGCATCTCTGTTCATCAGAGATATTGGTCTGTGGTTTACTTCTTTTGTTATGTCCTTTCCTGGCTTTGGTATCAAGTTGATACTGGTTTCACGGAATGAGTTACAGAGAATTTCCTCTTTTTCAATCTTTTGGAATAGTTTCAGTAGGATTGGTACCAATTCTTCTTTGAATGTCTGGTTAATTCAGTTGTTAATCCACCTGGCTCTGGGCTATTTTTTTTTCTTTTGGAGGCAATTTTATTTTTATTATTTTATTTTATTTTTATTAATTTTTTTATTTTTATTTTATTATTATCATTTTTTTTGAGATGGAGTCTCACTCTGTCGCCCAGGCTGGAATGCAGTGACATGATCTCGGCTCACTGCAAGCTCCGTTTCCCGGGTTCATGCCATTCTCCTGCCTCAGCCTCCTGAGTACCTGGGACTACAGGTGCTCACCACTACACCCGGCTAATTTTTTGTATTTTTAATAGAGGTGGGGTTTCACCATGTTAGCTGGGATGGTCTCAATCTCCTGACCTCGTGATCTGCCCACCTCGGCCTCCCAAAGTGCTGGGATTACAGGCATGAGCCACTGCGCCCGACCCTACTTTTGGCATTTCTTGCAGAGTTTTTCTGGTATCGACAAATACTCTCAGCATTTGCTTGTCTGAGAAAGACTTTATTTCTACTTCATTTACGAAACTTAGTTTTGCTGGATACAAAATTCTTAGCTGACTGTTATTCTGCTTAAAGCAGCTAAAGATCAGACCTCAATCCCTTCTGGCTTGTAAAATTTCTGCTGAGAAGTCGGATGTTAGTCTGATAGGTTTTCCTTTATAGGTTACCTGATGCTTTAGTCTCACTGCTCTTAGAATTCTTTCCTTCATGTTGACTTTAGATAGACTTATGACTCTATGCCTTGGTGATTTCCTTTTTGCAATGAATCTCCCAGGAGTTCTTTGAACTCCTTGTATATGGATGTCTAAATCTGTAGCAAGGCCAGGGATGTTTTCCTCAATTATTCCCTCAAATACATTTTCCAAATTTTTGCTCTTTGTTCGCCCTCATGAACACCAATGAGTCTTATATTTGGCCATTTTACATAATCTCATATTCCTTGGAGACTTCGTTCATTTCTTTTAATTCTTTTTTTTATGTTTTGGTTAATCTTTGTCTCATAGCTTGATATAAGGATTGTATATATTTACCATGTACAACATGATATTTTGAAATATGCATACATTTTGGAATGTTACAATTGAGCTGATTAACATACATATTACCTCACATACTCATCATTTTTGTGGTAAGAACACTTACAATCTACACTTTTAGTGATTTTCAAAATACATTGTTGTTCACGGAAGTCACCACGTTTTATAATAGTTCTTTAAATACATGTAATAACTGAAATTTAAGCCATGCATGAGATGGCCCAAGGAGAGAATAAAGGTTAGCAAGGTTGACTACTACCAAACCTTCAGGAGAAAAAGCCCACAGAGGAGAAAAAGGAGGGATCAGACAAGAGAGGGTGAAACTGGACAAGGGGAAATCAACAGAAGAGAGGCACAGACAAAATAAGTGTATGTTTCTTAAAGGTCAGATGTTTTGAATCAGTAGTTCAATCAAGGATCATGACAAAAGAAAATGTTGGTTTTGGCAACACTGTTGAATTTGGAAAGCCTCCATGGTCGGGTGAGCAGGGATGAGGTGAAGCCATGGACGGTGAGTATGGGCAGCTCTTTTGAGAGGTGGCTATGAAGGACAGGAAGTCTGGAGCTGGAGGTGGGAGTGCTTTCAGGGGCCAGAAGGTCTCCTTTCCCCCCAGTATTGATAGACTTTTCTTATTTTCCCACATGTATAACAATGACTAGGTATTTTTAACATCAGAATACACAATTGTTTTCCAAAAGTTATAAACGATGATACTATACAAAGTATCTACTCCTACATTAAAGAGGTTTGCGAAATAAGAAAGAGGTAGACAATAAATATGAAATACTTTGCAAATGCTGGCAGGACAATTTAGGAGTGGTAGGCACAGGGATAGAATAATAACACAACCTTTGCAATTATGCAGAATGAAATTAAAACTTGGTTTCTATATGTAACAACTCAATAACTTTGTTCTCTCATTTAAAAAATAGGTATAATATTGAGTAGGAACCTCAAAAATACTCAGAAACTACAGGATTTTATTTAATGTTTGTGCTCTGAGTGGGAGACAAAACAAAACATGAGTAGGGCCTCTCCTTGTGGACTCTCTAGAGGGATAGATCTAACCAAAGAGGCCTGAGTCCTAAGCCACAGTGCAGAGATTCAGTAATGTCCCATGTCCCTTCTTGGGACCATCTGCTGGACTTGGCTGTTAGCCCAGCCAACATGGGGCCCATGGGGCCTCAGTCCTAAGGGGGTGAATGCAAGACCTGGCAGTAAGGCTGGATGGGACTCCACCCTCAGAGGTCTGGCTGGCTCCAGTCTATTCAAAGTAATTAAGAGGGGCATTCGAGGACAAAATTGTCCGTAGAAGAATGACCAGGCCATAGGAGTTTTTTCAACATGATTTCTAAACAAACACTTTAATTACTTGGGGGATAAGAGAGCTGTTGCCTTCAAACAGAGGAAGTGCTTGAATACTCCACATGATTCCAGAGCTCAGAATTAGGACCAATAAAACATTATGTCCAACTACTGGAATAATCGGTAAATAGGATGCACTGCATAGCAAAGACCTCAAGTCTCTGTCACATTAAAAGCCAAAGCAGAAACTGGAGGATGGCCAGGCAGAGAAGGTAGAGATCTGATCAAGTATCTCATAGACTAGTGAACTCTACTGCACTTCCTTCCAGTTCTGAGATTGCATCTGCAAGTCCATAGGATGCAAGTAAACACATGTCACACAAAAGGCAGGTGTCCATTCTGAAACTTGGAATCAGGAGAAAAATCTCTGTAGCAGGCAGTTGTAAATACTTAAATATTGGTCTACTTGCTCTCGATGACATTATGAAGTGAAATCAATATAATATGTGGGCGATCTGTTCATAGTTAGTGCAGTACACACTCCAGGGGTGGGATAATAAGTGTCATTTAAATATGAGATCGGTGGCTTAGTCTGAGAGGAAATACCTCCACTGACTAACCTCGAAGACACAGAGAGTCATAATACCTATGCCTGCAGGGGGCTGCCATTGCCATTATCAAAAGCCAGCCCATACCTGCTGTTAATTTCTAAGAAGTGATGGCCAAAAGCATCCCACATCATTTCAATCTCCTTGACCAGGCTTAGACATGATACTTGCAGCTCTGCACTTGAAAGAGCTGATCCACATCTGTCTAGGGGTTAGAAAAAAGTGATCAAAAACTCAACCACGAGGAAACATAATTACAAACATTTTCATCTTCCAATGCCTGTACTTGTAATCTCTCACTAGTTCAAAGTCTGACTTGAGTGGATTATCTACCAGGTTTCCGTAAGGTAAGTGCAGTCAAGCACAGAACGCAATCCTTCATATTTGCTGCCTCTGCGTCTCTTGTCTTCTCTCTTTTGATGCGTGCTTGTGAGCCGGAATGAAATGAAATGAGAAAACTAACAGGCAAATCCTACTTACGTAAAAATGTTTTCTTCTGAGTTTGTTTGCACACAGAAATCGTTTCTGTTTTGTTTTATGTATTTATGGTTAAATATATTTAATTGTCCATTTTCCTGAAGTGTTGCCTGGCCTGAAATGTCGTCTTTCTTGAAACGTTGCCTGGATAACTCTAAGTGCTTCTCACCTGGTTGCCCTTTTCCTCTGCTCACTTTCGCAGAGGAAGTCAGATGACATCATTCCTCTGTGCACACCTTGCCACGACTTTATTTCCTGCAATAAAAGCTGAAGAACTCACCTGTCCATTGGGATCTGGCCCTAGTCATCCTTCTACCAAATCACCTGCTACCCCAGCCCTTGCTCCCTTCATCACAAGACCAAACTAGCCTTTAGTCCTTCCTTTTTGGGGTCTTTGAGTGCCTGTCTTCACTGCGAGCTGTCCTCATCTGCACATCCTCAGGGCCGATTCCCTGTCTTCACTGCGAGCCATCCTAATCCGCACATCCTCAGGGCTGAATCCCTGTCTTCACTGCTAGTCATCCTCATCTGCATGTCCTCAGGCCGAATCCCTGCCTTCACTGCCAGCCGTCCTCATCTGCACATCCTCAGGGCGGAATTCCTTTCCAGCTTGGCGCCTATGCCCAGGAGGCCTCCTCACACTGAGGCACTGCCACCTGGCCCCTTGTCTATGGGTTTGCTTTGCCATATCAATCGTCCTCTTTTATCATTCTCTATGACTAATGCAGTTTTATTGAATATTTCCTACCTCTCTCCATTAGACTAAGAGCCTCGTGAAGAGAGAGAGATCTCCGTCTGTTTTCTTCATGAATGTTTACCAAGCTCCTAGAACAACGCCTGCACATAGGGAGCACTCAAAAAGTGTTCTAGAAATTAATATATTGATTAATAATTGGGAAAAATCCTGTTTGATGACCTACCATGTTCCTACCACAAGACAAGGAATTTTGTATATGATGAAAGATGATAATTATGTGGATAAAATTTAGTTTATCTACATAAGCCTCAATCAAAAACAATAAAATGTGATGGAAGCTACACATTACAACTGTCTGTAAGTATGTCGAGTGTGTTTGCCTGCTCTGCACATGCAACATAAACATCTGGTAAAATTCTCCAACAAAACCACTGCGGCCCAAATGAGCTTTTTAGCACTCGGCAGTGGTGAAAACCCTGACTCTCCACTTGGCCTTCTCTGGCCCTGCCCGAGGCCACTGCAGCAATGCTCCCACATGGTCTCCACGGACACCATGAATGAAAGTGGCTCCATTGTGGCTAGAGGGGAGGAAGGCTCAGAACCCCGTTTGGCCTTCTCTTGACACCATCCTGGCAGGAGGACTAGGGTCCCTTGTTGCAGCCTGGCATGGGAGATATCTAGCCTCCCCACTCCTCTTCCACTATTGTGCCTAAGTGTGTAGTCACGGTTTAGTTGTAGTAGACTGGTTATTATCTAAAGCGCTTTGTGTTGCTGGGCTGTCCCTTGCCTTCTCCTTTAATACAAAGATGAGGCTTTGTTGGGGCTTTCCTCTCTGCACCCAGCAGTGTTACAACAACAACAACAAATAAAACAGAATTCACCACCAGCCATTTGTAGGGTGCTGAGGTCCCTAGCTTTCCTGTCTTCTTCTCTCCACCTCTCAGAGTCTTCTGTCCTTGGTTTTATATAAAATTTCAAGGGTTTAAAGTTGTTTTTAGTGGTAGGGTGAAAAGTACATTCGTGCCATCCTCCTGTACACAGGAATTCCCATTCCTCTTTGCTGGAAATATCTGAGAATATATTCTTGATATATTCTGGTAAGTAGAAACATTTTTAAAAGAAAATACAAAACTACTAAAAATAAACTCATAAATTGAAAAACATGAAAGAATGTCTGCTTGTAAAAAATATAGTTTTAGTAAAGTGAAAGATAACCTACACAGTCAGAAAATGATTTTGTAGTATTTACTGACAATGATAACTCATAGCTGGTATGTAAAAAAGAACCACAACCAATCAGTAAGAAGAAGTTAACATATCCCATAAGAAAATAGGCTAATGGCCAGGCTCAGTGGCTTATGCCCATAAACCAAGCACTTTAGGAGGCTGAGGCAGGAGGATCCCTTGAGACCAGGAGCTAGAGACCAGCATGGGCAACATAGCAAGACCCCATTTCTATAAAAACTTAAAAAAAATAGCTGAGCATCATGGCATATGTCTATGGTCGCAGCTACTCAAGAGGCTGTAGCCCAAGGAACACTGGAGCCCAGGAGTTTGAAGCTGCAATGAGCTATGATTGCATCACTGCATTCCAGGCTGGGTAACAGAATGAGACAGAAATAAGAATAAAAAAGAAGAAAAAGAAAATAGGTTAATGACATAAACAGGCACTTTATGAAAAGGAAAGCCAAATAATTAATAAGCATATAAACATCACGATCTTCATGAATGTACAAATAAAACGACAAATACCTCTACATCCTTTTCAGAGCGATAAATGTTTAAATGTTATACAATACCAAGTGATGGCAAACATTTGGAGAACCAGGTGCTCCCATAGACTGCTGCTGGGAGAAAAATTTGTTGAACCACTTCAAAAGCAGTGTGTTATTATTTATTAGATTAAAGACATCTGTACTCTATGCCTAGAGATTCAAATATTAGGTTTATTCTTTACAAAGGCTGATTTTACCTGTGGCAGGATACATGTGTGAAAAGACTCACAGAAACACTCTTCAGAGTTTCTCAAAATGGAAAAACAACACATAGTCATCAACAATAACACAGATAATTAAATTTTTATATATTCATGTGATAGAATATTATATATCAATGAAAATGAATGAGCTACAACTATAAGTAAAAGCACGTATAAATCATACAAACACATCAAAAAAGAAAAAGAAGATCCAAAGGAATACATAGAGTATGACAATACTTATGTCAAGCTCGAAAACAAGCAAATCTAAGCTATATTGTTCAGGGATATAGCCATATGTGATGGTTAACTTTAGGTGTCAACTTGACTAGCTTAGGTGAGACCCAAGTAGCTGATAAACCAAGATTGCTGGGTGTGTCTGTAAGGTTGTTTCTGGAAGAGGCTGGCATTTGAATCAGTAGACTGAGTACGGAAGATTCATCCTCAACAGTGTGGGCAGGCAGCATCCAATCAGCGGAGGGCCCAGATAGAAGAAAAAGGTGGGGGAAAAGGCAAAATTTTTCTCTCTTCTGAAGCTGCCCTTCTTCTCTTATCCTTGTAGATGAGCATTCCAGGTTCTCTGGTCTTTGGACTCTGGGAGGAGCATCAGCAGATGCCAGGTTCTCCAACCTTCAACCTCAGTCTGAGAGTTACACCATTGGCTCCCTGGGTCTACAGCTTGAAAACGGCCTGTCATGGAACTTCCCAGCCTCTGTAATCATGTGAGCCAATTCTGTTAGTGACTTCCCTTCCATATCATCTATATCACCTGTCTTACCATCTACATCTTTAATCTATGTCTATGTTATCTAGATATCTATATCTATATCTATATCTGTATGTATATCTATATGTATCTATAGCTATCATCTATATATATCTACATTATCTGTATATATCTACATTATCTGTATCATCTATATGTATATCTATATCCATGTCTACATCTACATCTATAACTATATCTTTGTGGTTACCTCCCAATTCTTCTGTCTCTAGAGAACCCTGAAAAATACATCATATGCAGGCAGTAAAACTGTGAAGAAAATAGAGGAAATATTTTCTGTGAAAGTAATAAGAATTACTATATTTGTACTGATGAATAAATTGAGATTGGAAAAGGAAACAAGAGTCTTCTCAGGAGCTTAAACTATTGTATTTTACCATGGGTGAGTGTTATACAGGTGACCATTTATAAATATTTGTTAAACTGTGTGTGTGTGTGTGTGTGTGTGTGTATAAATTCACTTTTGTCAATGTTTTATGTTTTACATACACAAAAAAGTGAACTGAAGGAAGGAAAGACTAAAAACAATAACACAAATTAGGAAGCTGTAGTCACAACCCAATCATCAACAAAAATAATGCATGAGCCTGGAGACTTGGAGGTCAAGTATTTTAAGTATACCTCTTTGCAGTTTTAGCAAAAATATCTTGATATTACAAGAAAACAAAATTTGCTGTATTTTTCTTTCTACTTTGATTTAGTGTGAATCACCATTATCTTTAACAACAGTCCCAGTTCAAATTAGTAAAGTCAATCCCATTTACCTAAGCCTTTGGTAATTCTCTTTTTATAAATTGAGAGGAAACTTTCCTTCTAGATTAACTAAACTTAATTTCTCATCCACTGATCTAGGGCCTGGAAGCTGTTGCCCAGTGTGATCTTTACAAAACCTTCCAGTGAGACTGTGGATTAAAGTGGAGATCTTCTTTTAAAGAGATTTTTCTTTAACAGTGATGATTACTGTCACATCAATGTGACCTCAAATTTTAGTTATAACTAAAGATCCCCAAACAATTTGGAGATAAAATATGTATCATATTAGTGACCAATTTATATCATACCACCTTATTTCCAAAGGAAATAAGCACAGATATACTAAGTGATATTATGCTTTGAAATTTGCATAAATTATTTGCAGGTCATGTGAAAGAACTTTTCTCTTCTATTTAATTGTGAAGTAATATATGCCTACAGACAACAGTGCACAACAAAAATCAAAAGCTTAAAGATTCACCAAGAAGCAAGCACTTCTGTAATCATGAATTAACTTAAAAAATAGAATATTGATAGCACCACAACCCCCCCCGGAACCACTCCTAAGCCACCCACAAAGGCACCACTACCTGGCATCTTTGGTAACACTTTTCTTGCCCTCTTAATTGTTCTTCTTCATAAGGGATTGCATAAAGGTGTATTCCCTCCAGCAATGTATGACAATCAAATTCCTTTCCAACATATCAGATTGCCACTTTACATATTTCAAGACATTCTGCAGGGTATATATATTGGCACCTCAACGTAGTATGATTTAACTTTTCTCTGATTACAGCTGAGATTGAGCACCTTGTCAAATAGTTATTGATCCCTGGGGTGTAGTTTCTTTGTGTTAATTTTCTATCCAAGTCTATGCCCCCTTTTTTTGTTCTATTGAGTATTTTGTCTTTCCCTGTTGATTTGTAGGACTTTTGTCTTGGTCCTTTGTCTCTTATATGAGTTACCATTATTTTCTTCCTGTCTGCATCTTTCCTTTTTGCTTCCTCTTAATGTGCAGAAATTCTTAACATATCAATCTTTTCCTTTGCAGTTATAGATTTTGTGGTTTTCTTCTTTTTTTTTTTTTTTTTTTTTTGAGATGGAGTCTTGCTCTGTCACCAGTCTGGGGTGCAGTGGCGCCATCTTGGCTCACTACAACTTCTGCCTCCTGGGTTCAAGCAATTCTCCTGCCTCAGCTTCCTGAATAGTTGGGATTACATGCACGTGCCACCATACGCAGCTAATTTTTGTGTTTTTAGTACAGACTGGTTTTCACCATGTTGGGCAGGATGGTCTCGATCTCCTGACCTTGTGATACACCCACCTTGGCCTCCCAAAGTGCTGGGATTACAGGCATGAGCCACCGCACCCAGCCGATTTTGTGTCTTTTTAAAAAGTCTTTCATGTCTGCAAATGATGGGTGTATTTTCACATTATCTTTGAGATGCTTTATTGTTTTGCTTTCACCTTTAGATCTGCAGTCTCAGTGGAATTGTATGCATGGTATGAGATTGGAAACATATTTTCATTTCTTTCTTCTATATAGATTTACCGTTAACATCAGCAACATTTATTTGAAATAACTTCCAAACCACTGATCTGCAAGGCCATCCTTGTCTTAAATCTAGCATCCATATATATGCATGAGTCTCTGTATTAGTTTTCTACTGTTGCCATAACAAGTGACCAAAATTCACTGGCTTAAAACAACACCCGTTTGTTATCTCATAGTCCAGTAGGTCAGAAGTCCAGGTACAGTGTGACTCAGCTGCTGTGTCTTCCTGAGTCTCAAGCTATTGAAATCAAGGTGTTGGCGCAGCAGTCTCTTCTGCAGTCTCTGTGGATGAATTCATTTTCAAGCTGGCTCAGGCTGTAGGCCCACTCAGTTTCTTGCAGTTGTAGGATAGAGGTGCTTGTTGCTATGCTGATAGACAGCAGGGGCCCAGTCTTTGTTCTGGAATCTGCCTGATTCCTTCTCATGCTTTCCGTGTGGCCGTGATCCTGTAACAGCAGGTTAAGTCTCTCACTTCACATCTCTCTGACTTCACCTTCTGCCAAATCTCTCTGACTCCAGCTGGAGGAATTTATCTGCTTCTAAAGACGTATGTGATTAGATAAAGTCCAGCTAGATAGCCCAGGAAAATCTATTTTAAGATCTATAACTTTACTTACGTCTGTAAAGTTAATTTTACCGTGAAAAGTAGTATATATACAGATTTTAGATTTCAGGACCTGAATATTTTTGGGAGAGGGTTGTAAATTTCTGCCGTGTTCATAATTGAGGACATATGCCTTCTAATACTATTGTTGTCAGATTTTCTTGTCACATTTATGCTAACCTTATAACACCTTCAATGTTTCTTTTTGACAGCTTCTTTTTATTGTTATTTCTTCTTTAAATGCTATCTATGCAGTTTTCAATGAGTTATAAACTTTAATTTATATGAAAAAATAATAATGTATGCAATTACCTTCATTAAGTTTTCAAGTATTTCTTATGTCACTTTGATGAAGTTTTATTATTTTAGAACTTTTTCAATTTTAACTAAATTTTCATGCTTATTTGCATGTATATTATCTTATCATTTAAACAGCTGAGGGATGTACACTGATGTTCTTTTGTTCTTTCTGAATGTTAGTATGTGTTTGCCAGTGGAGAATGCTCTTAATTTCTGAAAAGGTATCTGTTTCACATTCATGGAGGACATTTTTTATGGATATAGATATACTAAATTGACAGTTATTTTCTTTCAGCACTTTAAATTTCTTTTATCTTTATACTTGTAATATTTCTGTTAAAAAGGAAGTAGTCGTTCTAATCACTACTCCTTTGAAGACAATTCTTTTTGTTTTTCACATCCTCTGCTTGCTGTTAGGACTTTCCTAATTATCTTTGGTTATCAAAAGTTTTACTTTGATGAATTGTGAATAATTTAAAATGTATATTGCTTGAATCTCCAGCTCTCTCCTCTCTTTCCAATTCCATGTTTGTTAACCTGCTTATTCTATGTTTCTTACTTCCTCTTCAATTTTCCATTCTTTTTAATCCTTATAATTTTTTCTGAATATTTTTGTGATCTGTTTTCCAGTTTACTAATTCTTCTTCCAGCTTTGCTCCATCTGCTATAAACCTGTCCATTAAGTTCTTAATTTCATTTCATTTTCATACCTTCCAGTTATCTACCAAAACTCTAAAATGTTCCCTGTCTCTTTGTAAGTAGGAAGCATGCTCATACTAAAGCCTTTATTGACAATCCCTATACCCAGAGTCTCTTGCGGTTTTGTTTCATTTGGTGTTTCTGCAGGGTGTGTTGATGCTCCCCTTATACTTTACTATTTTTTATTTTTAGATGAGATTGTATTTGTAAAACAGGTTTTATATATGTCAAACTAGGATAAATTACATTTTCCTGCAAGCACTCGGTAACAATAACACTCAATATCAACCTAATCATATTTTAGCAACTGGAATACAGTAGTTCCCCCTTATCCACAGGGAATATGTCTTAAGACCCCCAGTAGATGCCTGCAACTGTAGAGAGTACAGAACTCAATATATACTTTAGTTTTTTCTATACATACATATCTATGACAAGGTGTGATTGAAAATTAGCATCGTAGCAGGTTAACAACAATAGCTAATAGAAGAATTATAAGAATATACTCTAATAAGACTTATGTGAATGTGGTCTCTCTCTCCCTCTCTTTCCCTCTAAATATGTATTGTACTGTGCTCTCCCTTTTATTTTGGTGGTGATATGAGATAATAAAATGCCTGTGTGATGTGAACAAGTGGGGTGAATGGTGCACATACTGTGATGTGGCATTAAGCTACTATTGACCTTCATAGGATGGGTCAGAAGCAGGATAATCTGCTTAGGGAGATCCCAGATCACCAAGCTGTGATGATGTGGATGGCTGGATGTCAGGGACAGACGATGTCAATGAAGAACAGGCAGGTAGTGCGCACAGCACAGACACACTGGACAAAGGATGATTCATGCGTAGGGCTGGACTTACATACATATTTATATGCCACTGGACTAACATATTCTCCATTTAAAATCTAGTTGTTTTGTTTGTTTGTATTGTTTTTAATCCAGACATGTAAATTTACATTTTTTATCTGATCATTTGTCTGCCTCATTTATGAGGTTAGCATTAGTCTTATATCAAACACAGCCAATGACAGCACACAAAAAGAAAACTGCAGTACACCAGCCCTTATAAATATAGATGAAAAATCCTCAGTAAATACTAGCAAACCACATTTAGCAGCACATTATAAGGATCATTCACCAGCCCCAAGTGGGATTTATCCCTTGGATTCAAAGATGATTCCACACACTTCAATCAATCAATGTGATATAACACATTAACAAGATGCAAAAATACACAATCACTTCAATAGATGAAGGAAAAGCATCTGCAAAGCTTAGCAACTATTAATGAATAAAACTCTCAAAAAATAGGCATAGAAGGAAACTATCTCAACATAATAAAGGTCACATGTGACAATCCCACAGCTATCATCATAATCAATGGGAAAAACTGAACAATACTGAAGTTTTTCTGCTAAGATATGGTAGTCAAAGATGCTTGTACACTGTTGGTGAAAAAATGTCAACTGGTACAGCCATTATGGAAAACAGTGTGGAGATTCCTTAAAAAACTAAAAATATAAATATTTTATGATCTAGAAATCTCACTTCTGGGTATATATCCTAAGGGAATGAAATGAGGATCTCAAAGAGATATCTTCACTCCAATCATTTCAGCATTATTCACAATAGCTAAATAAGGACATAACAAATGTCCATTGACAGATAGATTTTTTTTAATGTGATGTGTATGTACACTGGAATATTATTTAGCCTTAGAAAAAGACACTTATAACATGGAATAACCTTGAGGACATTATGCTAAGTGAAATAACTCTATTAAGAAAACAGAAGCCAAGGAGCTGAATAGATTTTTCTATAAAGAAGACATACAGATGGCTCACAGGTATGGAAAAAGATGCTTGACTTCAGTAATCACCGCCCAAAACAAAATGACTTTATTTTTGTCCTTTGTTTTTACTTTGAAATAGAAGTAAACCTATCAGCCGATGAGAAGATCAAAGAGATGAGAAGATCAATAAGAAACAGAAGCATTAAGCCACCTCTGAAACTAATAAATTACCTAAAGTAGAACTGGAGGGTAATGGCTATTGGCAAGAACCAGGAACATGTGAGACCTTGGGAAGCTGAAGCTGGACCACACAGAACACCTATGTGGACTCACGCATATGTGGAATATAGGATATTTGCATGTTCTTGTCAATGATGCCTCGAGCTGCTCCTTTGAAGTACTCACTACACCCAGAATTATACATTCAATGTATAGCACCTGCTCCACTGTGAACTTAATGAGGGCAGGACTGTCTCATCCAGCACCCCATCCTAGGCACAGTGCATTATCTGCCAGGGAGTTAGCACTTCTCTCTTTACTTATATTAAATTTATGTTCAGTAAATCAATCAGTGATACATAATCTCACACGAGTTTAACATCTGTAAACACTGCAATACAAATATGTGCTTACATATATTTTTAGGGAGGGCACCTTAAGTCTTTGGCCATAACAACTTCAGAGATTTTTCAGGTAGAACTTCATCAATATTTAACAAAAAAAATGCAAATAATTTAGATATGCTCAATATTATTTTATGAGAGAGTCAGATGCAGCCACAGGAGGAGAAAGAAACAAAATAGACTGAGGGAAAAAACAAAGTTTGTTATGCTCACAGGTCCTCGGAACAGCAGGAGCAGCACCATGCAGTTCCTCACAGGGAAGGCACAGGTGTGGTCAGCAGCTGAAAGACAGGATGAGAAGGCTTAGGTCAGTGCTTCATTGGGTTTCCATGGGAAAGGGAAGGCAAGGAGGCTGAAGAGCTTAGAAATGGCTAGTCTGAGTAATTGTAGTGGGCTTTAGATTATAGAGGGGATTCATGATTGCCTGGTACCTGATCCTGGGATGACTAAAGCAGAGGAATGTTGTTCCCTGGGGTGTAAGGGCCAGAGAGAGGAGAGAGGGCTGAGGATTGTTTAGTTTACATATCAAAGGCTTCCAGCTCCAAAAGAGTCAGTCTCTCCCCAGACAGAAAGAGCTTTTTAAAGATGTGAAAACATCATAATCTACAGAGAAAATTCAAACCATTCACAACACAATATAGTATCTGAATTATGACATTCTGTCCTCATGACCTCACTTTAAGAAAACTACCAAAATTCACACTCTTGAGATGGTACATCTCTGACGAAACTTTCTATCTGATTAGAGCAAAGCAAGTTTAACCAGAACCTGCAATGCCTAGGTCATTCTTCTTGGTGATACAGATTTTATTTTTTATGTCAGCATCAATAACTTAACTGTGTTAGAAACCGTGATTGATTAAAGTGTGACTGATATGTAAAATATATTCTTAAATTAGACATTATTCCCATTTTCCATGAGAGAAATGTTATAAGAACAGAACAATGAGATGAAAAGAGACAAATGTTAATGACATTGAAGGGCATCTCACTGGCTCCTGTGTTTCTGTTGCACGTGGATCGCTACCTTTACAGATAAATTATCTTCTGAGAGTGATTATAGAAAGCAATTGTGACCTAAATAGGTAAATTTGAGTATCTGGAAGAACTTGGTTTTCTAAAGATTTAGGAAATTGACAAATGGAACTCATCTGAATCTGAGGTTTGGAGAAGGATGAATCAGCAAGAAAGTTGAATGACTCCGAGAAGCATGGCTAGAGAAAGATCCAGGGATCAGTGGGGAATGCGACCACAGAATAACCATTTGAACAGGCCCACACTGAGTAAGGTGATGCTTCAGGACTATGATTCACACGAACTGGGCATTACTTGTGCCTTGAGACTTCCTGTCCCTCTAATTCGCAAGACTGTGCAGATAAGAGGGCTTTGAACACGCAGTACTGCAGTCTCCTCTGAGCTGGGAAAAAGGCAAGATGCCTGAGCTCTTCCTCATATGGGAGGAGTTATTATTCTGCCTTTTGCTTTTCTTAGCTCTAATGTTCTTATTAAGCAATGTTTTTAATGAAAATAGTTAGAAAATAGAAAAAAAACCTACAAAATAAATCAATGGTACTATCACAGCAGGCCACAGATAATCATGTTAAATGTGTTGCTATTGAAAAAGTTTAACGATCAAACAAGTAAAATTAAAACCAGTGGTTTCCAAACTTCCAGGTCACAAACAGGTCACAAGTTGCACAAAGGGCTCCCGTGGACACTCCTGATCCAGAACAGCAGAAGGCACCTTGGGCTGAGGGAACCTGCAACGGAGGACTGTGTGTGTCTGCACCGGGATCTACACTGCACTGGCACTGCATAAGCCCCAGCACCTGAGAAACAACCATCCTTTAAAGAAAGGACAATTCCCCAAATGATGGAGCATAGATTTCCATCACACATGCAGCACAGGTGTTAAAACTGGATTCTAGAAAAATTCATTTTTACTTTTCACACACTTATATCTGTGGGTAGAGAAACCACTCACAACAAATGTTAAGATACTCTTTCTGTCTTACTACAGACATTTCCACCTGGTTCTTTCTCAATTCTAAAATTTTTAATTAGTGCATTTTGACATATGTCACTTTATCTTCATGTGGTAGGAAAATTATTTTCTTTTTGTTTTCTGACTTTGGCATTGCCTATGACATGTTTTTGAGACACTGAGTGGTATAGTAATCTTACCCCTAAACAATGTTAGGTGGAAAGGAAGGCTCATTTTAGAGTGAGCCATGTTGGAAGTATTCCATTTCATTACAATCTGTACCTTCAAGGGACTCTCAGTGAAATAGGAAAACATGAAAACAATAAGTTAAGGGCAAGAATTTATATATAAATAAATGCTAACTAGAGCTTCCTGCAGGTGCTCTGGGGCAGCCCATAAGCAATATTTTCCAGGCCATTGGGGTCTTCAGGGTTGTCTACCCACCCCTGCTGGCAGTCAATGGTAAAAATAAATAACAAAACTGTTCATCACACCTGAAATCAAATATTTTCTCACAGGAATGCCAAATATTTGAACAATTAAATCAAATTGTGAAGATAGTGGTCTAAGGTAAGGGTCAGCAAACTTTTTCTTAAATGTCGCGATAGTAAAGGGTTTTGACTTTGTGATCATGTATGGCCTCTGTTATATACTCACATGTATGTCCACACACTTACAAGTCTTTAAAAATGTAAAATCCATTCTTAGCTCACGGGTCTACAAATTAATCAGGCCAAGGTTGATAGTTTGCTGACTCCTAGTCTAAGGTGTAGAGGAAAGTTTGCAACTCACGAAAAATATTGTTAACTTCCTAAGTCCCATGGGCCTTGATGCATACATCAGGAGCAGGTGCTGCTACACTGCCTCTCGGGTGGCAGTGGATGCAGTTGATGAGGACTACTTGGTAGTGCTACAATAAGAGTATAAAGAAAAAGGGCTCGATTATTCCAGGTAAGGTAGGGAAAAGGATCACGTGGAAATTGATGAGTTGGAATGACATATTTTGAGTATACTTTATACAATCTAAAACAATCACAAAAAAGTATAGAGACAGGTAGAGTTAGCTAGAGATAGAGATGCAGATAGTGGAGATGATTGCTCAGTGACATTAAGGTGTACAGTGTGAAGTTGCTGTTGTCGCAGCTGGTCTCAGCTTCCATGGGCCTTTCAAAATCTGTGCTTCTAACCAGTCTTAAGAAGTCTAATACTTAAATTGTTTTTTCATACAAAATCCCCTCAAGTAAACCTTCAGTTTGTAAGCAGCAAAAACAATGGTCGATTCTAAACTTGTAAGAAACCTTACTTTGCTGGACTTACTGAGGAGAAAGTATGTTGTTTTCTAAAATGGTACCTTCCTAAGAGATTTTCAGAAAAATGTTTGCCATATGTCATCTTTTTCCGTATGTATTAATTTTAGAATTTATACATCCAAATAAAATGTTTCATCATTGATTGTATACTGATTCTGGAAGGGTAGATATTCAGCCACTGCATAATCAAAGCCAGGAAACATGTTTAAAGGCATTGACAGTTTGAAAGAAGACCTAGTTTGAAAGCAGAAAGAAGTGATTATGGAATTACACTTATGAGGGGATAGACCCATCTCCTGGTAAGTGCTAGGTCTTTGGAGTATAGTATTAATGCATTTTTTATATTGTATATGTTCTATATGAATATACCTTATAAGTGGTGTGAAGACCCCCAGCTCAGTGATAACATATAAATGACATAAATGAGCTGTCTTACCATTTGATATAGCAATTTTATCAGCGTTTTATCAAGTGGGAGGAGAGCTCATTTATTAGAGACTCTATAATCCAGACAACTAGCTGATACAGGTAACAGTGAAGTAAACATTGATACATGCTTCCAGTCATTCACTTACATTGCATTTACTGAGCTTCAATTTTGGTCAGACTGAAGGTACATGATGAGATTCCAAGGAAATCTTGGATATAATTAAAACAAGTCTGATGTAATTTTTAAAAATATTATGATTTGTGGCTTTTTCCAATGTAGGAAATGACCTTTCCCTAAATACTCTGTAGTGTGACTTCAAAATTTCTATTCCCTGATTTCAATACAATACAATATGTAAACAATAAAATTTCTATTTGAACCCTAACATCTTATTTAAATGTTTATGTGTAGATCCAAAATGTTACTGCATGGGTTTCTACATCTATGAGACAGTTACTTACCCCATTCTTGTCATCCAGCAATAGGTGTAACAGTAAAACTACTGCACAGAATTATTCACAGATTAAAGGTGTACAGATGGTGTAAATAGTATCTGGCCCACAGCAAACACTCAAGAAATGTTGGCTATTTATGTTAGATGTTATTCTTTTAATTTTAAGATTCCATATCTTGATAAAAGCTAGGGCAGGGTAGAGTAAGAATTATTTTATAGCTATGAAAATATCTCTTTATTCAGATCAGCTCTTTTCAGAGCATTAAAAAATACTGAAGAAGAGAAATAATATAATTTAGCAGTGACATTATATTTTCGAAGCTGCTATAATTGTACATATGCTCTCCATTTCATTACCATTCTATGAACAGTAAGAAACAGTTTCTAATGTATAAAATTACTTGTTCTAAAACATATTTAACCTTTAAAATATATCTATTAGATAACTGATAATTCCTGCTTTGTTGCTGAAAACTCACTACTCTTAAAGGGCAACAGTATCTTTTATTTAAGTATCTATCTATCTATCTACATATATATATATATAGATATATATTTAAATTGGAAGGTGATTGTTTCTCCTAACTTATGCGATTTTGTTGTTAGGGAATATATATTTCCTCCAAGGCTCTTCCAGGATGTATCAAAGTACAGGAGCATTTTACTAAGGTACAAGACAATTTAATATAAAAACCTTACTTGTATTTTGAATAAAGCCAATATATTGGCTTTGTCCCATGCTGTTAATTAGTTTGGTGCCTAATGAATTGAGACTCAAAGTAAAGGCATATGAAGAAACTCCTTATTCTTTATTTTTCTGATTTTCTTTTTTTATTTAAATTCTTATAAGTGGAACATTCTATAGTTAGAAACTCTTTAAACTCAATATATACGCATACATTATTTTTGACAAAACCCATGGAAGATAATGTGACCCGTTCCACTATACCAAAAAAAAATTACTATCAATGTAAATTTTACTTCTTAAAATGCAGTTTACTTACATAATATCAAATTAAAATTGCTTTTTTTATTATTATACTTTAAGTTTTAGGCTACATGTGCACAACATGCAGGTTTGTTACATATGTATACTTGTGCCATGCTGGTGTGCTGCACCCATTAACTGGTCATTTAGCATTAGGTATATCTCCTAATGCTATCCCTCCCCCCTCCTCCCACCCTACAACAGTCCTCAGTGTGTGATGTTCCCCTTCCTGTGTCCATGTGTTCTCATTGTTCAATTCCCACCTATGAATGAGAACATGCGGTGTTTGGTTTTTTGTCCTTGCGATAGTTTGCTGAGAACGGTGGTTTCCAGCTTCATCCATGTCCCTGCAAAGGACATGAACTCATCCTTTTTTATGGCTGCATAGTATTCCATGGTGTATATGTGCCGCATTTTCTTAATCCAGTCTGTCATTGTTGGACATTTGGGTTGGTTCCAAGTCTTTACTATTGTGAATAATGCCACAATAAACATACGTGTGAATGTGTCTTTATAGCAGCATGATTTATAATCCTTTGGGTATATACCCAGTAATGGGATGGCTGAGTCAAATGGTATTTCTAGTTCTAGATCCCTGAGGAATCGCCACACCGACTTCCACAATGGTTGAACTAGTTTACAGTCCCACCAACAGTGTAAAAGTGTTCCTATTTCTCCACATCCTCTCCAGCGCCTGTTGTTTCCCGACTTTTCAATGATCGCCATTCTAACTGGTGTGAGATGGTATCTCATTGTGGTTTTGATTTGCATTTCTCTAATGACCAGTGATGATGAGCATTTTTTCATGTTTTTTGGCTGCACAAATGTCTTCTTTTGAGAAGTGTCTGTTCATATCCTTCACCCACTTTTTGATGGGGTTGTTTGTTTTTTTCTTGTAAATTTGTTTGAGTTCATTGTAGATTCTGGATATTAGCCCTTTGTCAGATGAGTAGGTTGCAAAATTTTTCTCCCATTCTGTAGGTTGCCTGTTCACTCTGATGGTGATTTCTTTTGCTGTGCAGAAGCTCTTTAGTTTAATTAGATCCCATTTGTCAATTTTGGCTTTTGTTGACATTGCTTTTGGTGTTTTAGACATGAAGTCCTTGCCCATGCCTGTGTCCTGAATGGTAATGCCTAGGTTTTCTTCTAGGGTTTTTATGGTTTTAGGTCTAACATTTAAGTCTTTAATCCATCTTGAATTGGTTTTTGTATAAGGTGTAAGGAAGGGATCGAGTTTCAGCTTTCTACATATGGCTAGCCAGTTTTCCCAGCACCATTTATTAAATAGGGAATCCTTTCCCCATTTCTTGTTTTTGTCAGGTTTGTCAAAGATCAGATAGTTGTAGATATGTGGCATTATTTCTGAGGGCTCTGTTCTGTTCCATTGGTCTATATCTCTGTTTTGGTACCAGTACCATGCTATTTTGGTTATAGTAGCCTTGTAGTATAGTTTGAAGTCAGGTAGCGTGATTCCTCCAGCTTTGTTCTTTTGGCTTAGGGTTGACTTGGCAATGCAGGCTCTTTTTTGGTACACAAGCATTCTTATACACCAATAACAGACAAACAGAGAGCCAAATCATGAATGAACTCCCATTCACAATTGCTTCAAAGAGAATAAAATTCCTAGGAATCCAACTTACAAGGGATGTGAAGGACCTCTTCAAGGAGAACTACAAACCACTGCTCAATGAAATAAAAGAGGATACAAACAAATGGAAGAACATTCCATGCTCATGGGTAGGAAGAATCAATATCGTGAAAATGGCTATACTTCCCAAGGTAATTTACAGATTCAGTGCCATCCCCATCAAGCTACCAATGACTTTCTTCACAGAATTGGAAAAAACTACTTTAAAATTGCTTTTTCAAGAAAAAAAATCTAAAGCTTTATGATACTCCTTTGGAGGAGAAAATACGTGGGTATTCAGGAATTACTCTGTACGTTAGGAATAAGAGAGCCATCAGGTACATATAGATATTTAAGGACCATACGATTATTCATTCATGTGGATCATATTTCTTTAGTGCTTACTACACACTTGAACCTGCCTAGGTATTGGTGTAGATACAGACACATATCACTTCTGCTCTAATGAACTTTGCATTTTAATAGGAAAACACACACTGAACAAGAATTAACTTGTGTGTAGTTTCAGGATGGAGAGGTTTGTGTTGTCAGTATAGTATAAGATAGCAGTGCCTAACTAATTCAGTGTGCTCAATAGAGGCTTGGCACGGTGGATGTTAACTAGGCACACGAGGGTGCAGAGTGTGTTCCGTGTGGATAGAAGGGCACACGTGAAGGACCTGAAGCATGGGAGAGAAGTCAAGGAACTGGAAACTGCACTATGGCTAAAGGAGATCATGATGGATGGGTATACGTCTGTGAAACGAGTGCATGCTCTCATTCCCAAGAACATTTGCAGTTTGTGCCTAAGGTCCCAGGTAAATGATAGCACCACCATTATCTCTCAAAATGGCCATCATTTGATATTAAACTCTATGGTCACTATATTTATTAGGGATATAACCTAGGGAAGTGAAAGTCTTTGCAGATGTCATAGAAGCTTTTATATATATATACATATATTATATATATATTTTATATAGATAATATGTATTTTATATATATTATATATATATTTTATATATAATTATTATATTATATATTTTATATATAATATTTATATAATATATAATATATTATATATTATATATAATTATATATTATATATATTTTATATATATTATATATATATATAAAATGCTTTTTGTGAGTTTGATCCTTGATGTATTTTCCAACCCTCCTTTCTCTAAAGTAGCACTTTCCAATAGAAGCAAGTTATGAATGTATTTTAAATGCTCTAGTAGCCACGTTAAAACAGTAAAAGAAAACAAAATAGTTAAAGTTAATTTAAGTAATATATTTCATTTAATCCAATATGTTCAAAGTATTATCATTTTAACATATAATTGATTTTGTATTTTGCCTTGAAATGTGGTATTTACTTTACATTTGCCACAACTATCATTTTGAACTGGTCACATTGTAGGTGCTCAATGACCTCATGGAGCCAGTAGCTGTCATATTGGACAGTGCAGTATCTCATATCCTTTTTTTGCACCTTTGGTTGAACGGTGGCATGACTGTAATATTTTCCACTTGGACCTATTAATCAGCCCCACCTTTGTTGGTTTAGCAGTGGAGTTTTGGAGGTTGAAAAGTAATCTGTTTTTAATTATTCATCAATGGGGTAGCAACAAGTGATCAAATTCTTTCCAATGACATTTTTATCAATGTCAAGAAGAGGGATTTATCTTCATTTAGTTTTATGAATCATATGGGCAGAGTCACACAGATAAAGCCAGGATATTAATCAAAGATACAACATGGGGCAGGGTGTGATGGCTCACACCTGTAATGGCAGCACTTTGGAAGGCTGAGTTGGGCAGATCACTTGAGGCCAGGAATTTGAGGCCAGCCTAGTCAACGTGGCAGAATCTCATCTCCACTGAAAATAAAAAAAATAGCCTGGTGTTGTGGTGCATGCCTGTAGTCCCAGATTCTCAGGAGGCTGAGGCAGGAGAATTGCTTGAACCCAGGAGGCAGATGTTGCAGTGAGCCGAGATCATGCCACTGCACTCCAGCCTAGGCAACAGAGATAAACCCTGTCTCAAAACACGAACAGAAAAGATACAACATGGTGAACAGAAGCAAGTGTAATAAAACTTAGGACAAAGTCAAGATTGAAAATTTGTTGATATTTTGTCCTCCACACATTAGCTGTGTGACCCTGGGCAAGTTTCCCACTGAGGTTAAATCTGTGAAAAATGAAAATAAAAATAGGTGTACTTGAAATGCCTGACTGAAACAGTTGTGGTGAAAAACAAATGAATGCAATGTTTATGCATGACAGTTTTACTTTTGTGGTGAATAGGTGAATAAAGGTTATTTTCAACTTTATTATTTAAAAATGGCAAAAGTTTGCAGATGGCAGATGTAACTTTTCTCTTCAGTTTATGAAGGTCAATTTTCTGACACCTTATTTTTTTTTTAATAATTATTTTCTTCTTTTTGAGGCAGAGTTTGGCTCTTGCTGCCCAGGCTGGAGTGCAATGGCGTAATCTCGGCTCACTGCAAACTTCGCCTCCCGGGTTCAAGTGATTCTCCTGCCTCAGCCTCCTAAGTAGTTGGGATTACAGGCATGCGCCACCATGCCCAGCTAATTTTGTATTTTTAGTAGAGATGGAGTTTCTCCATGTTGGTCAGGCTGGTCTCAAACTCCTGACCTCAGGTGGTCCACTCACCTCGGCCTCCCAAAGTGCTCGGATTACAAGCAGGAACCACCACGTCCGGCCTCAGACATCTTATTAATACATTATTTCAAAGTATTTTACTCATCAAAGTACACTTGATCCCCTTAGAACCTCAAGACAGAGAATGCAAACTAGTGAATGATCCTTGGTTAACAGTTGTCTTTATTTACAGGGACTTTGTCCTGAAAAATTGCTTTCAGAATCTTAAGACAAAGTGATTCATTTTTTATGGAAGGATTTTATAAGTTGTATTTTAATTTTTTTTAACAAATTTTACTTAATGTGTTCTTTCAAGTAAAAACACCTAAAGTTAGAGATAAAAATATAGTAGGGATAACTTAGGTAAACTTGTAATTCTAAATCTCATGGATCACAATTTGCTGCATTTGTGAAATACTTGCATTGAGGAATTATCTGTGGGTATTAAAGCTCCATGCTGAAGAAGACTCAAGTGTTAATTTGAATTTTTCTTCCCACCTCCCATTGTACCCAGGCCTTATTGGTCACAGTTGAAGGAGGCCACTCCAGTGTTCCAGACCCCAAAGTACCCTGGTTTGGGAGACACCTATGGCACAATAACAGGGACTTTGACCCACTCTAAATACTTCTTGACTCCTATGTTCTTCTCTTACGTGCCTACTCCTTGTTTTTACTCCTAAATGTATATTTATTATGGTAAAATATACATAACCCACAATTTACCATTTTAACCATTTTAAAGGCATAATTCAGTGGCATTAAGTACGTTCACAATGTTGTGAATCTATCACCACTATCCATTTCCAGATTTATTCATCATTTCAAACAGAAACTCTGTATTCATTCAACAAGAGATGATTAACATCCTAGTCGTGAGGAAAATGCAAATCAAACCCACAGTGAGATGCTACTTCATACTTATTATTAATAGCATGGCTACATAAAAACAAAACAAAATGAAAAAGAGAATAATAAGTACTGGCTATGACGTCAAAGAATCAGAACCCTGGTATATTACTGGTTAGAATATAAAATAGTGCATCCACTGTGAAATACAGTTTATCAGTCTCTTGAAAAGTTAAAGATAGAATTACCATATGATGCGGTAATTCCGCTGTATGTATATACTCAAAGTACTGAAAGTAAGTTCATGCTCACCACTACCATGGACCTGTTGTTTCTCTACTGGATTTCTCAGAACCACCAACCAAGCTCCACTCATGGCTGCTGCCTGCCCTGAGCCTCACACACCCAGGCACCTGGAGCTCATCTCATTCTTGTTGGAGGTAAACGAGGGCTTAAAGCCCATTTTATTTTGTTCAGTCACTGATAGTAAGCAGTCTTTGATCCTAGAGTTAACAACCTTCCAATTTCCCCTCAGGACTGAGTGACTTCTGGAGAAGATATTCAGTTCTAAAACTGGCAAAATTTTGGGCCAATCAGGATTAATTGGTCACCATATTTTGGTCCCCAAAAGAAATACAGCTCTTAACTTTAAAATTTGTTGCTATTGTTTATCATTTGGTTCTCAGTCACACCATTCTTTTGCCTAGGGAACAGTCCCTTGTCAGAAATGTATCTTGAGGAGAGATGAGTTTAAAAAGTCAGCCACACATGATACCTGACTCTGTCATGGACTTCTCACCTCTGAGCCTTTGACCTTGTTCTTTTCATTTGTGACAAAGTTAACTTTAGTTTCAGGGGGTATATATGCTTGTTTGTTATGTGGGTATTATATGTACAATGGTGGGAATTGGGTTTCTAGTGTACCCATCACCCAAGTATTAGACATTGTGCCCAATAGGTAATTTTTCTACTCTCACTCCCATCCTTCCCTCCCCATTTTTGGAGTCCCCGGAATATTTTCTCTTTATCTTTGATAAAGGTGACAAAAATAAACAATGGAGAAAAAACACCCTATTCACTAGATGGTGCTGGGAAAACTGGCCAGCCATATGCAGAAGAATTAATCTGGACCCACGTCTCTTACCATATGCAAAAATTAACTCAAGATGGATTAACGACCTAAAAATAAGACCTGAAACTATAAAATTCCTAGACAAAACCCAAGGAAAAACTCTTCTGGACATTGGCCTGGACCTTGTTCTTGAGTCTGACTCAACTCTTATTGGAAGTTACCAAGTACAGCCATCCTGGTACACTGTGGTGCAAAACCATAAGGCTCTCTACTTAACAAGGGAACAACATGTAGTTAGGCAGATTCAATGTTGCTTCAGAGCCATAATGCCTGAACTGAAGTCTTAGCCCTGCTTTACTTTCAACCAGTGTTTATTTAATTTCTCCATTTGGTAATGAAATGACCACCACAGTTCTATATTTTATTCATCATATAGCATTATTCAAAGAAGAAATTGAGAGAGTGCTGGGTAAAGGCCCTTGTAGGACACTAGCATATCAGGAAAACACAAAACCTTTTCTCTAGTCCTGGTTTCTCTCTTTGGCCAGGACTCTGTCTTTCCCAGTGGCTTACTAGCAAAAAGGACCAAGATCACATTACTGATTTTAACTACTGTTTCTCAACCTACATCTTATTACTCCCCAAGAAGCCTTTGTAGATATTTTTTCCAATTACCTCCACTATGAAATGTTCATGTCATTGTTCATCATATACTTGTTTTTGTACTATATGTATCTGTGTTTTATAAATAAAAATTGTAAGTTTTTTTTTCTTCTCAAGAATCTATTACCATCTCCTTGGGTTTGATCTCACCCTGTTGTGACCTCATAGTTTAGATCAATCATGATTCATGCTCTGCACCTGGGTACATTGTGAAAAGAGTAAGTTAACAAAATAGCGAGGAAGAAGAGGCCCTTGGCTTACATCTAGCAGTGTTTGCCACAGGCCACCCTTGGGGTCACTACTTAAATTCAGTATTTATTCACTAGTCACTAATAAACATTATTGACTATTTATATCAAGTTTTAAACAGAAGGTGGAGATACAGTGGAAAACCAAACAATTTAAGACATTGTACTCTACTGAACAATTTGATAGGACGTATTCTAAAATGTTTCAGAACCAAAATGTGGCCATATTATGTATAATGGTTTGGGTGATGTAATATAAGATTTCTCTCCTACTTTCTTTGTATATATCACACATCAAGTAGTAAGACAGAAAGTGAGTTTGAGGGCAGACCTTTGTCAAAACAGAATTACAAAAATCTAACTCCTGTACATCCTCATCATCATCATCATTATTATTAAGGCAAATCATTAAATCTTGTACAGACCTAAAGAGTCATTATCATCATTTGAGTTTTGAGAGTTCATAATCTTCCTTGCACCTTATTCAGTTAGTCGTTTGATAATTTTAGAGAATTTATAAATCAAGAAGTACTGGTCTCATCACTGAATAAAAGTTGCTGTGAACACCAGAAATAGGAACATGTGACTGATAAGAATGGTTTTTAGTTTAGCATTTGTTTTTGACCTTTAACTCTATAAAACTTCAATAATGTTATTTGTTTGTCTCCTGCAACTTACTTAGAAATGCGTGACATTTTAGAAGAATCACTAAAAATACCTTTCCTAAATGCTCACCTATATAATCACTTTTACATAATAAAATGTAACATATTGAATTATTGTTTGCCTTACAGAATTTTATAATATATGGTCTGGTTTGCTTATACTGTGTTAAAATGAACTCAGTCATTGTAACAGTCAATTCATCTATCAACAACCATTACCAAGCCTACCATTTACAAGGTTTGCACATTGAAAGACAGCATGGCTCAGGATTACTTGCTAATTGTGTGGCAGGGACAGTTTGTGAAACAGAAATTAAGAAAAAGGGGAGACGTCAGTGTGGGCTATGGATTCTTAAAAAAGGCTGAGATGGAAAGTCAAAATCCAGGCCATATGTTCCTGGAATAAATCATTTGAAATGAGAAGAAACACTTTTTAGACATGGCGAAAAAGAAAAACAAAAACAAAAACAAAAACAAAGACTGAGATTTCTGTGTGTGTTTGGGATGGGAGATTTGTGAGGGCATATCCACCTGGAGACCATTCAGACAGGAATGCTTTTCGCATGGCACTTCTGTTCTGCCACAAAAGTGCTACCAAAGACAAAGAGGTTAAAAATCCTGCCCAAACAGGTTTTCCCTCTGTCTTCATGGAGGCAAGAATGGATTGGAGTAAGCCAATGAGCAGTGACTTGGTACTGAGTGCCCAGCGCAGTTCATTTACCGCCTGCACCTCACCTGGTTCTGCTTCAAGAAAGCCTGGACATGCCCACAAGCAAGCTTTGTCCGGTAGGGGATCAAACCTTTCTTCCAAACCTACTGCACCTCTTCAGGTGTCCTTTTCTCCTTATCAAGTAAAGTAGGCTTGAGGTGCTTTGAACCTTCAAATGCATGTGAATATTAAGGACAATTGGATTCCTGCATTACTCATGCTACTGCCACTTACCCACTGAACAGTACAAGTGTGTGAGATGCTCAGGGTCTGTCTGGAACTCCTGTTTTCCCCCTCTCTGCCTAGATGACTAGAATATTCAGTTGTATATTTTAAGAGATTTGCTTTATCTTGAATCTGCAGGCATTCATCACCATATGCAGCAGCTTGAAAAATAATTATATTCAAAAGACATGGAGCATTCCACATCACACTGCCAAGCAGAGATTAGAAAGGAAACCTACAGGCTTATTGGAATATCTGGATTTTGAGACACTAAAGGCCAGATATCAGACATTTCCCTACACTATTTACATTATATGTGTGTGTGTGTGTGTGTGTATATATGTATATAACTTAATTTAAATTATAATTATATAATTATAATTATAGTTTAATAATATGTAATTAAACTACATATAACTTAATTTAAATTTAATACTAAAGATAAAGAAAAAAATATAAAAATGGCTTACACACATGCTAAGAATCTGTTCTGTTCACTTTTGTAAATATTTCCTTCAACTTAACTCTGTACCCCTTGCCATACTGCACAACTCACCTTCCTGGTAGATAATTGTCCGAAATCTCTGCCCCATGCGTGTGGGATTGGGAGAAGGCTGTGATTTTCTCCCATGCCCCCACTACCCAGTGCTGCTGTAGGTTTGTTGTCCTCCTTCTAAGTAATATCCTGGTAAAATATTCTGAGCAATATTGAAACTAAGTTAAAATCACTGAAGACTTGCATTTTTTTCCAGTCTGAGATAGCCGTATGATAATATCTTACTGCTAAGTGAGCAGATATCAAAATGAAAAAAAAATCATTAAAATCTGACAGTTAAAAAAGATTGAGTATTCATCACGACCAAAACCTTCATTTTGTCTATGAGAAATCTGAGGCACGGAGCACTGTATGATTAGGTCTACAAGGACCTGATAGTCAGTCATGATTAGAGCACAATACACACTTAGTTGTTTTTGTCTAACTAATATCTATGGTTTCTGTATAAGCTAGACATATTTAATCAATGAGGAAGACATTATATTTAATTTAAAAGAAAGAGCTAGAAAGAAAGAGAGTGGGAGAAAGTGAGAAAGCCAAACAGTTACTTGTTGAACGATGGTTTTTTGGTTTTAAATTACTGGCAGTAGAACGCAGAAGAGAAACTCAGGAAAGAAATGCATGTATGTCAGATTTCATTTGAAAAATCAGCGATATCATGAAAATAGAAAAGGTTAAACAGTTATTGAGCATTGGATGAATGCTGGGTCATGTATATGTTAGTGTTCATTTCAGTTTCATTAACATATTGTTACTATTTAACACATTTAAAATGCATTGTATAGCTGCAAACATATTGGAAGGAATTACGCTAAGTGATTTTTTTCAACATCAAATAATTATCCACTAGCAGGTCTCTATGACTCTGAAGTTCTTGTTCTTCCTACTACACTCTGCTATCTCTAAAAGGAATTTCAAATCTTGGATGAATTGCTCATTGCAACCTTCAATTTCACTTTGTAAAGTTTGCTATTGTTGTTGTTATTGTTGCTACTGTTCTACAAATACTGTTTTACCTAAAACTTCCCGCATTTGTCATTACGTAACTTTTAAGATATTGCATGTGACCTCGGAATTTTATTGGTGTCTAGAAAAAAGGGATTAGGAGCAGGTTCTGTGGCCTTGCCTGTTGCCTCATACCTCAGGATTTGTCCCTTGGCCTAATCTTTTTGGCAAAGGTAGCTCACAAAGCTATGAGGATTTTTCTTATCCTAGGGCTAAGATGAAAGAGAATACAACCAAGGACCTCGCACCTCACTGTTGAGTCTATTTACTTAGGAATGAATAACTGAGATGCAGCTGCATGAGGGAATGGAAGCCCATCGCTCACCTTAAGGACAGTGTGACTAACAGGCATGAAAGCTGAAGGCTGTCAGAGCCCATGGCTCCTCCAAGCCCACGCTCACCTCTGCATCATCACTGGCAACCACACTGTCCCAAACACAGGGTGACGGGGATATCAGAAACAGCACTTGGAGTCACAGATGTCTGTTATGCAGTTGCTGAGTGTACTGCTCTAGTTAGTGCCTCATATTCTTTTATAAAGCTTGATGAACTTAAGACTGCACAGAGCCTATGGTGTCTCAGGGGTTTGGTTGTTAACTGGAACCCAAAACCACTGAAATGGTTGAACAGAGTGTCTGTGGCAGTGACATATTCGGTGTTCACATTGAAACTGTGCATATACAGTTTGCAAAACACATCATGCCACTCAAGGAATGCACATTTTGGCCAGTTTGGGGGTCTGATAACCCTTCTCCCAGAGGTGTTCATTAAGAAAGGACCAGGCTCGGTCACTGTTCTGACCTTGGTGTTTCTTCCCAACTTTTTCTCCACTTTGATTATTGCCAAGCTTTCAGATTATTCAAAAATATATTTGGATGCCTCTCACTTCCGCAACTGTTTTATTTTCAATAACTTTTTTTGTCCTTTTCCTTCACTACCTAGTCACATCCCAAATCTTGCCATTACTCTAGAAACTATACCAGTGCAGAAGTGTTCATTTCAAACAAGTTACAACCCATTCCAATGTACCTGTTGAGGTGCACAGATGAATAAATCTCTGACTTCATGAAGACTCGCTTGGTGTCCTACTTCTCTTTCTACCTATCTTTAAATAAATGTAATAATAAACAATGTACTATTTTTCATCTGACTTATTTTGCTCAATATAATGTTTATGAGGTTCATTCATATTGTCGCAAATAATTACTATTTATTCATGCTCATATTTCTATAATATTCCATTTTAAAATAACAAATGTTATTTAATAATCCTCTTCTTATTGGGAATTTGACTCATTTCTAGATTTCAGTTATTACAAAAAGTGCTGCTATGTCCATTTTTCCACATGCATTTTAGTAAACCCTATATATATGTATATACAATTCTGTTTGGTTTATTCATAGGAAGGGAATGATAGGGTCATGGGACTTGCATACGTTCAGCTTTTGTAGGTAAAGCTTTTGTCTTTTGAAGGTCCGTTTGCATAGTCTGAAGATGTTTCTAGCACCTCCACACTTTTGTTTGATCAATGACTAAGTCATCGTGTAGGTTGCAATCATATCTAATGAGTAAAATGTCCATAATACAAACAAGGAATGCCATTTGGAGGTGGAGTTGCATGAATATTTACTTACAAAATAGATAGGCTTTTTATGTAACATCCATGGAATTTCTCCTTATGTGCATTTCTTTTTGTAAACATCTTCTCATTTGGTTGAAGTGTAAAAGTACATTTACTAGAAGAGTAAAATACTTCAATAATTAAAGAAGATAGTGAAAACTGTTAATTTACCTTCAAAATGATCATTAAGATCTTCAAACACTTAACTAGGGAAACAGATTAGAGTCACTGCAAATATTGAGAGTGTGTGAAATTACACAAGGGATCACGTTGCCAAATTGGATTCACAGGATTCTAAGATCTCAACCAATACCAAGCTGGGCTAATAATTTCCAGGATAGAAGCAAACACAGGCACAGAAGAAGCAGGAGAGATCTAGCTGGCATAGCAACCCAGGTCCTTCCTGTTGCCCTAGGATTAATTCTCAGTGATTCAAATAAAGAGGTTATTTGAAAAGGTAATGTTGGCAGCCACATTACTAACATAAAGTGAATCTGTCTTAGCTATGAAATTTCACCATTGTATACTCAGGTATTTACAGAACTTACATGGCATTTTTATTAGGGGATCTTTCTCCATAAAACCATCGATTCCAGGTTGGTTTATTATCATCAATCCTAGACACTCAGGACATACCTTTGAAAACATTCTGTAAGTAAGAACTCTCTTACTAGCAAATACTATTTGTATACTTACGAAACAGAGTGTTAATATGTTTACATGAAGATATATCCTATCACCTTTTTTCTATCTTTCTTGGCTATGTTACATCTGGCAAAGCAAGAAAATGAATAGTAGTTCAGCTGCTAAGCCTTTTCTTCTCATGATATTAGCTAACTAAGTTATGGAAGAATACTAAATATTTAAGCAAAATGTGTGTAAAACATAAGCAATACAAGGCAGAAAGTAGCAATTAAATTAATCATAATTGCAATGTTTGTAAAATGGTTTTGTATTTTAGCATAAAAAAATTACATGAGATAATATTTTGAAACTCTATCTAAATTTTAGTTATTCAATTCTACTTAGGCAATATATTTTTAAATAAAAAGTCCTATTCTCAACAAAGAGAATAATTTTCATCTTACTATTTTAAGAATTTACAAAGGAAAGAACTTCAAATCTATTAATAAAGGGCATTATAAATTATTATTCAAACATAGTAATGAATTCATTGTATGAATGAGAGAAGGAAATGTTAGAGAATATTAATAATGAATTTTTTTTCTTGCAAGCTTCGAAAACACTAGACTTTTGACATTACTTTAAACTATTAATCTTTATAGTTTTGAGCCAATGGAAGCTTATCAAAATGCTTTATACACTTTCACTTTTTTAGTTATTATAAGCAAAGGATTTTTGAAATTTGACTAAACTATGGATCTAAGCAAAAAGTTTTCTCCTGAAAAAGTAACAGAAAAACATGGTTAGAAATTGTGTTATGATGTACACACACACACACACACACACACACACACTCTAAAAGGTTTAGTGATTTTTAAAAATGGATCATCAAAAAACATTCAGGGCAAAATGGCTTAATGTTCAAACTAATGATGTGTCTTCTTTTAGCATACTATAATTGATCAAGTATTTATAGAATTAAATAATAAAGGGTCAACCAATTATTATTATTTTACTAATTGAATATTAACTGCATCATTCATGGTGTGAGGCACTGTTGTATCCCTGGGGATTACGATGAATAAAACAAAACAAAAGCAAAAACAGCCAGACATACCTGTCCATGGAGCTTTTATTTTAGAAGACAGACTCAAATAGTATGCATAATTAAATGAATGAACTGTATGTTAAAATGACATTAGTGCTATAGCTAAAAAAAAATAACAATAATAAAAGCAGGTTTCTCCTTGGGAAATCAAGAGAGGAGAAAGACCTATTAATGTGAAACAGAGTGGTCAGAGTAGGATCCCAATAACTGTTTCATTTAAGTTACCTACATGAATATGTAGAAGAAGTGTTTTACAGGCAGAAGGTATAGTATTTGGTAAGCCTCTGAGGTAAGACTTTGCTTGCCTTGTTAAATAAACAGTGAATAAAACTATAGAGCTAGATACACTGAATGAGAAGAGTCAGAAAGCTAGCAAGGAAGGACCTCTAAAAATTATACTTTCTCATACAGAATGTAGTCCATTTACTGAAAATTTCAGAAAACAAAAACAACTTGAAATGGCTGAGTATCTCTGAAAAATCAACTTATCCATAAAATAATGAGAACCTTAGAAAAATTGTCAAAGTCATCTTTATCAGAACTCTAGAAATTAACCAAAGGCTTGCAACAGTCAGAAGTGTATTTATTCAAGTAAAAGTTTCAAATGTTGATAAGAACATGGAGCTTTGTAGCATTTCAACTAGCCTATTCCCTAGTTCCACAGTAGCCTTAAAAAACTGCCTAGGGAACATAATATCCATGAATATGACCAGCCTTTCAGCCGCTGAGCAAGGCAGAAAAGGCTTAGAGTTCTCAAAAGCCCCCTCCCCAGAAAATTGTAATGTATCTGACCTTTCTGGCAGTTCCCTAGAAATTCCTCATTGGAGGTCTTGTCTTTATTTGACATGATTTGGAATTCACTCACTCAAGTAGCTTTTCACCTGGGTGTTTACAGAAAAAAAATCTGCAGCAATTGTTTTACATTGCAGGTATCTGAAGCAGCAATAACAGTTAAGGCTAGTAAAAAGCTGGCCAAAAATTTTAAATGGAAAATGAGATGTCCAGAGAAGTCTTTGAAAAGCTGATATTTTCCTGAGAATCTAGAGGATCACACTCATGTGCAGGGCTGTATGCATGTCCAATAAATACCAGAGAAAGCCTAATCTCTCACCACTGGCTGACCTTGAGGATCTGTGCAGGAAAGTAGTAAAGGCTAAGGCATAGTTATAAACTGCTGGCTGGAGTATTGAAAGGGTGCCTATTCTGACTTCAGTTCCTGTACCGTGATTCAATTCTGACATCAACTACCCAGAGTTAACATCAAACTCTGCAGTTTTAAGAGTAGAGTCCCCAACAAGGCTGACCCCACTTCAGACACCAACAGCAAATGGTCTTCACAGAACACCTACACTTCTGGCCAACTGACTACAAGTCCAGAGAGCCCCCTTGACCCTCTCTACACTTTG
Organism: Gorilla gorilla gorilla; assembly: GCF_029281585.2. Classification (NCBI taxonomy): domain Eukaryota; kingdom Metazoa; phylum Chordata; class Mammalia; order Primates; family Hominidae; genus Gorilla; species Gorilla gorilla. The sequence continues at coordinate 60,499,580 of NC_073230.2, forward strand.
ACAAATTACTGGAACAACACACAGAAATAGAGAAAGTATATATATGTATGATCATAGTTTTATTATAAAGGATGCAAATCAGGAACTGCCAAATGAAAAGACATACGGGTTGAAATCTGGGAGAGTTCCAAATAGAGAGCTTCCATGACCTCTCCTTGTAAAATCAGGATGCATCCCCCTTGCAGCACCCATTGGGAAGCCCCACCATGCTCTTATGTTCAGATATTTTATTGGACATGACTGTGGTCAATCAGTTTAGACTCAACATCCAGCCCTCCATTCACTCACAGAAAATCAGGTTTGCTCAAATTCCCAACCTTCTAATCATATGTGTGGTCTTTCTGTTTACCAGCCCCCGTCCTGAATTGTCTTGTTAGCATAGTCAGCATATTCAGGTGTGATCCAAGGGATTTATGAATAACGAAGACATTCCTTTCATTTATGAGCCGGGAACAACATTTTTTTCATTTATGAGCCTGGAACAAATATCAGAATTCTTTTTTATTATACATCAAGGTTCATTACACACATTGTGTCCCTCTGTACAGGTAAGAGATTAACTTGTTCAACACATTTAAGAAATCTCTGTCCAATCATTAGCTGACCACCAAGCTAATCATGAGGACAGTTCATTAGGCACAAAATAAATAATAAATAATAAATACTTTAGAGCAGTTATTATTGTTAATGCTGTTTGTTTGTTTAGGTACTTTTAAACAAACAGAATTAACATTAATTACCAAAACAATACTAAGTCCTGGACTGGGGGAAATCTGAGTTCCAGATATACTTTATAATATTTAAAATATTAAGTTTTCAACATTTAAACAATAACAAAATAAAATGAAATAAGAAAGCTTCACTACCCCCACACACACACCAAACTATCAATAGCAATTTTGGTTGATGTGTGTGTGGTGGGGGACATATATTGGACAAAATTTTAAATCAGAAATTTAAAATATGTTCAGATAACTAAAAGAAATCATGGTAAAGAACTAAGGAAAGTTAAGAGAATAATATATTGCTAAAAAAAGAATGAATTTAGAAATGTAGAAGTAATGTTGAAGAGCCAAATATAAACGTTAGAGTTGAAAACAAACAAAATAATAGAAATAAAATATTCACTAGAAGGCCTCAAGGGCATATTTGAGCTAGCAGAATTGGTTAGGTTAGGATTAGGTCAATTGGAATCATCCAGTCTGAGGAAAGTAAAGAAAAGGAATGAGGAAAAAATAACAGAGCATCAGGGACCTGAGGGACAGCATGAAGGCTACCAATATGTGCACAGTTGGTACTTCCAGGAGAAAATAGAGAGAAAAAGAGCTGAAACACTACTTGATAAAATAATGGCTCAAAACATTCAAGTTTGATTTAAAAAAATAAACATTTGTCAGCACTTAAAAGAAGTTGAATGAGCTCCATTAGATTAACTTGAAGAGATCGACACCTAGCCACATCATAATCAAAATTTCAAAAGCCAAAACAAGTAGAGATACTGAAAAATGGGAAGATAGAAGTAGTTTATCACATAAAGGGATTCTCAAAGAGAATGAGTCAATTTTTCATCAGAAACTATGGAGGCAAAAAGGCAGTGGGATGGTATATTCAATGTGCTGGAAGAAAAATAGTGTCAGTCAAGAATTCTATATCCAGCAAAACTACACTTTGAAAACAGAGAAGAAAGTAAGAATTTATAGACTAATAACAATTGAATTTGTCACCAGCACATCTTTCATACAAAAAATACTAAAGTCCTTCAGACTGAAATAAAAGAATATTACACAAAACCTTGAATTCACATGAAGAAATAAAGAACACAAGTAAAAGTAAATAATTGTGTAAATATGGAATACAGGATAATTTTTTTTTGTTTGTGACTTCTCTTTTATCTTCTACCCACTTTAAAAAATGACTACATGAAACAATAATTATACAACTTAGTCAAAGGCTTATAATGTCTAAATCTGTGATGGTATTACAATAAAAACACAGAGGAGGAAAGCAGAAAAGGAACCATATAGGAGTAAAGTTTTGTAGACTATTGAAATTAACTTGGTAGAAATTCAAAGTTTATCATTATATGTATAGATGTTAATTTTACTCCTTACTGCCTTACCACTACAAAAGTAACTTTAGATTAAAAAAATACAAATAGCTTAAATGTAAAAGGACAACAAGATCATATCGTGTGAATAGTCACTAAAAGAGAGCTTGAATGGCTGCATTATTGACAGTTTTCAGACACAAAAAGGATATTTTATATGAATAAAAGGACAAACTCATCAAGAACCATAATAATTATGGATACATATTTAGCTAACAAAAAAAAACAACAAAATATATGATGGAAAATTGACATAATTTAAGAGAGAAGCAGACAACAATAATAGTTACAGACTTCAATACTTTACTTTCAGTAATGGATAGAACAAGGCTGATGAGCAAAAGGGAAATAGAAGATTTGAAATACACTGTCTACCAACCAGACCTAACACATGTCTATAGAATGTTGCACTGAACAACAGCAGAATGAAAATTATTCTCAAGTACGCATGAAGCATTCTCTAGGACAGACCATATATTGGGCTATAAAATAAATATTAATAAATTTAAAATAAATTAAAATATATACAGAATGTTCAAATACAATAAAATGAAAATACAAATTTAAAAGAAAAAACATGACATGCTAAAATATGGAGTACAGTAAAAAATCAGTGGTTGAAAGGTAATCAATAGCTTTAAAAAATAGAAACAATTAAAATCAATAACCTTATCGATCATGAAGACACTGGGGAAAAAAAGAATAGGCTAACCATAAATCAAGTATAAAAGGGTTAATAATAAATATTAAAGAAAAATAAGGCCGAACGGGGTGGCTCATGCCTGTAATCCCAGCACTTTGGGAGGCTGAGGCAGATGGATCACGAGGTCAGGAGATCGAGACCATCCTGGCTAACATGGTGAAACCCCATCTCTACTACAAATACAAAAAATTAGCCGGGCGTGGTGGTGGGCACCTGTAGTCCCAGCTACTTGGGAGGCTGAGGCAGGAGAATGGCGTGAACCCGGGAGGTGGAGGATGCAGTGAGCCGAGATCCTGCCACTACACTCCAGCCTGGGTGAAAGAGCGAGATCCTGTCTCAAAAAATAAATAAATAAATAAATAATATTTTTTTTAAAAAAGAAAAATAAATAAAATAGAGAATAGAAAAGCAGAAAAAAATGGAGCCAAAGTTATTTCTTGAAAACGTTAATAAAATTGGCAAATCTTTAGCCAGACTGACCTTGAAAAAATGGAGAAGTTTAACAAAAGCAAAAAAAAAAAAGTTAAAAAATGATTAAGAAAAGAAGAAAGATGAAAAGAAAAAAGAGAAAAAAGTCATTGAGATTAGAAAGGAAGAAGTAAACACAGTTGTATTTCAGATGCCATGATTTTGTATATAAAAAAAATCATACGGAATTCACTAAAAATGTTTAAATTGAATTAGCTCAGCAAGGTTTCAGAATTAAAGATTAATGTACAAAACTCAGTTGCTTTCCTTTAGCATTAAAAATATGAATATTAAATTAAGGAAGTAATTTAAAATACCATGAAAATATTTAGCAATATATTTGACAAAGGAATTGCCCTACTTTTGCATTGAAACCTATAAAATATCATTTAAAAATATTTTAAAATACTTGAATAAACTGAAAGGCATCCCAGGGTCATGAATTGGATGACGATATTGTTTGAATGGCAATACTCCCGAAACTGATCTGTAGTAACCACAAGTTCAGAAATAAAAATGTCAATGTAGTCAACAATTTTAAATTTGCTTTTGAAAATGTTCAGCAAGCATCTCCAAGATGTGAGCACAGTTCAGTTTGTGTGATTGATTTGATGAAATTCCATCAATTTCATCAACCAAATCTTCAAATCTGAAAGCAGTTGAAGAAGAGATAAATTTTTACTTTGTAGAATTACAGAAAGAGTGGATAAGAAGCTTAATAACCTGGTGGCAACCTCACCAGCAGCAGTAATACATACACGCTGAAGTAGACAAAAAGTATCTTTCTCTTCCAAAAACTTCACTTGAAAGTAAAAGTCAATTTATTATCATAGTAGCAATTGAACAGCTGGCAGTACTAATAAATTATTATTCCTACTGCAAAAAGAAACTAAGAAACACAACTAAAACTTTGGTAATACTAGTATAATAATAAGCATTAATTTTGCATAAAATTTCTGTTTTATTCTCATAAGCAGAATTTTGTTTTTGATTATGCTCTTTGTTGTCAGTCCTGACTTCAAATAAATACTGATTTTCAATATTTTGCCATTTAACATTTGGACAAAATATGTATATTTGATGCATCTCTACCCTGGATTGTAAGCTTTTTATGCTTATCCTTCATCTGCTTCCTCCAGAGATATATTGTCTAAGCTGTGAACTCATTCATTTATGTAGATTGTGAAATATATCTTCCTGAAAAGGATGATATTAAAATGTGCTAACTTCTCCCTTGATTTATGTTTCCTTCATTGTGAATAGAAATTTGAAGAAAATGATCTCTTAGAATCCCTATCTTTTTAGGAAAGAATTTCCAAGATCAAGGGATATTGATATCAGTTACACTTAGTGATTTTTGTGCTATTGAGTAAATTTACTCATATATGTATCCATAGGTTGGTAAAGTAAATTAAGAAAATAATAAAAAGACAAACTGTGGTTAGCATATAGGTTCACAATGAATCTATTTTTAACAAGATGTCCCAAATATATTCACCTTTTGCACAGCTCAAAACTCAATATCATACCCTATTCTGGTTTAGAATTAACCTATTCAAGTGGCATGATGGTGAATATTTACCTTCACTGCTTTTTTCATAAACTGCAAACTTTCACATTTACTTGTAGCTTTTTAAACATAAACACCTACACAAATATATCATTGAACCTTAAATTTTATATTACTTTCATTTAGTCCATTTCACTTATGACAGTTGCTTTAGGTAAAGTTAATAGCAGTAGCTCACTTCTGAACTCTAATATAATGTTTCTCACCATCTGGCTGAATAATTTTATTAATTAATACATTGCTCACTGCTTCTAAGATGAAAACTTACAATATATTATCAAAGTCCTTCAGAGAAATATATCTCAAACATGGCTTTCACATCACACTCATTTCAAGCAATGGCTACAAAATCTATTTTACTTTCCCTATTTTTCATGTGGTGAATGATACAAGGATCAAAATTTATTTATGAAATTTTGCTGAATTTCTGGGATGATAAACTCAGTCTTTGATATGGTTTGGATGTCTGTCCCTGACCGAATCTCATGTTGAATTGTAATCCCTGGTGTTGGAGTAGGGACCTGGTGGGAGGTGATTGGATCATGGGGTCAGATTTCCCCCTTGCTGTTCTCCTGATAGTGAGTGAGTTCTCACGGGATCTGGTTGTTTAAAAATGTGTGGCTCTTCCCCTTTTTCCTCTCCCTCCTGCTCCAGCCACTCCAGCCATGTAAGATGTGCCTGCTTCCCTTTGTCATCTGCTATGATTGTAAGTTTCCTGATGCCTCCCCAGCCATGCTTCCTGTATAGCCTGTGGAACTGTGAGCCAATTAAACCTTTTTCCTTTACAAATTACCCAGTCTCAGTTATTTCTTTATAGCAGCCCGAGAACGAATAGTCTTCACCCTCAGGATTTAAAGTAGCAGTAGAGGGAAGCAGTGCATCCAGGATGGACTATCATTCTGAAAAATTTAATTCTCACCAAAAAGAAAACCCTCAGTGAGAAACTGCAGTTTCTGCTTTCACCGTTTAAGGTTACTCATGATACTCCAGATCTCCTTGATCATCTGTTATAGAAAAACAAAACAAAATGGAAATTGTTCCATATTTAGAAATGTGGGATTCGATCCTATTTATGTCAGTTTCCTTCTATTGTCCTTTCCATCTAAGTAAAATCTAATACTTATTTTAATTTATTTTTTAAGCACAACACCACCAAAACTTGACATTGCATCTGAATTTCAGAAATGCATAAATGTGAAAAAAAATCTTGTAGTTGGTGTATTATAAAACATATTAAGTGAAAAAAAGTAATAATATTATATTGCATTACGACCATAAAATGAGCATTTATGTTAATTATTAAATTAACATAACTTCAACAATATGTATGAGTAGACGATATTTATTATTATACTTTGAATTTTGTTGATTTCATAAATTGGTGAAATAATTAAACCTAGAAAAGTGCCTCACCATGTTTTTGTTGTAATTAAGAGGTAGGATTCCAGTGATTTTCTAGTAATCACTGTAATAGTGAGACTAATATGTTTCTAGTCATTATTTCCTAAAGCTTATTTTTTTCTTTTTTTTTTTCCTAATACCACATATCTTTAGAAATTACACCATTAAAAATTTGTAAGCACCATGTTCCTGAAACAATGTTTCTGGATAGATTCTCCCTTCCCTTCCCATTTCCAGTAACTGGTCCCTCCTCCTCCATGTGGCATTCAGAGAATCAGCCATTCCTATAATTGCCACAACAGTCCTAGCCACGGCCACCATTGATCATTCCACTCTGGGAGCCTCTGATCCCTAGTGTTCCAGTTCTAATTTCTTACCTGAATCTGCCAGATGTCTGCCATAGCAGCTGAACCGTTTTACAATTTCACCAGTAAGTATGAAGCATGAAGGTTCCAATTTCTTCACATACTCACCAACAGGTAATATTCCATTTTTTAAAAAATATAGCATTTCTAGTAGGTGTGAAGTGATGTCTCTGTGTGGTTTTTATTTGCATTTCCATCATGACTAGTAATGTTGAGAATCCTTCCGTGTGCTTGTTGGCTGTTTATAGATCTTCTTTGGATGCCTGTGTTAGGATTTTAAAAAGCAGCACAGGACACCTGGTACTAGTGCTGCATTAATCTAGGCTAGGCTAGGCTATATGATAAACACAATCCCAAATGTACAAACTTTGACACTTAAAATGTTTTAAGAAGGTAAAACTCTCACTTGCATGTCTTGGGACATGAATTATGTATATGTTAATCTGGCTTCTTTGTGGGAAAGGACAAAGAAATTATCCCAACAATAGTATAATACTGTATAATATAGTTGGTTTTGGCTGCTTTTTGCAACGTACAACACACACACACAAATGTGAGCTCTGCAAATAACGGTCAATATGCAAGCAGAAATAATAAAAGATTCTGGAAAAAGTGTAACAATTTAACTTTTTCAAATATGAGAAAGACCAATAACTATAGTTCTCTAAATAAAGAGATATTTCTGAAAAAGCCTCTGTGAAAAACAGGCTCAAGTGATTTAGGTTAAACATGAGACTGAGGGTATGTGTCCTGTAATGACTGTTACTGCAGATTTGGGCATTGCTTTCTACTTATTATTCCTGGTTATGCAAACCCCAAGATTGCCCATTAACTTAGAAGAAACAGCTGTGGGTAAGGAGTATACGTAAGAGAAAATAACAAAAAACATCTTTGAGAATTAGAAGTTGACAGAAACTAAGGTTATGGATTGACCACAGGCAAAGACATAAAAAAGCCCACTGGGTGTTTTCTTTTCTTTTCTTTTCTTTTTTTTTTTTTTTTTTTGCAAGTTGAATGTCAGAAGAAAGAAATCGTGAGCCTTATATTAAAAAATCCTAGACTTTCTGAGCCTAGGAATAACCCTTTGGTCTATAATTTATGATCAGAAAGTGATTTGTGAAAATTTTGAAGCCCTCAAAGACGGTATATGCCTTTATGCTTTTTTCAGATATGGACAAGGAGGATAGTAAAAAAACGACCACCCCAAAGTGGACAAGATTTTGCTACAGAGAATAAAAGATAAGGATGATATTCAGAAAGGGAGAAACATTGTATAGTGAAGCATCATCTTTTGCCCAATGGGTAGGTGGCCTTCAAAGAGTTTTCCCAGGGAAATTTCCGGTTTCCCCTATATTGTTTATTGTGTGTTGGGGGTAAGGTAAAAGATTTCAGAAAACGTACCTTTTTGTTATCTAGTTTTCTGGACTAAACGTAGCCATATTTGGCTTGATGGAGTTGCCTTCATATCACCCTAAGTTCCTAAACTTTGAGCAGAATACAAAGATCGGGTTGAACTTTGTGATGTCCTCTACTGGGGAGTTCTTTGGTGCTTTAAATAAATCAGTCACAAATTGACTGATACTTTTCCATTCAAAAGGTGGAATTTGATTATCTTCCTCTTGAGTGTTGGTTAGATGCAGTCATTTGCCCCTACAGAATAGAATTTGATGAAAGTAGCCCGTGTAATTTCCCAGATAAGGTCATAAAAGGAATTGTCTTCCTGCTTGCTCTCCTAGATTACTTCCTCTAGAGGAAGACAACTGCCATGTCATGAGAACACACACAGCTCTATAAGACCACATGGTGAGGAATGGAGGCCTCCTGCCAACAACCGTGTGTGTGTGTGTGTGTGTGTGTGTGTGTGTGTACCACCGTGGATGAGGAACCCCTAGCCCAAGCAAGCATTCGGACAACTGCAATTTCAGCGGACAACTTGACTGCATTCCCATCAGAGACCCTGACTCAGAACCCCCGGAAAACTCCTTCCAGGTTCCTGACTCTCAGAGACCGTGTGAAATAAAAAGTGTTTGCAGTTTAAAGCTGTTTGGAGTGGGGGAAATTTGTTATACACCAATAGAAAACTAACACAGGTTGCATATGCTGTGTTTGGCAAAGGCATTTACTGACCACGGGATATCCATTTACTCTCCCTCATTTCTGAGCCCACTTCAGTCACGCAAGTGAATGGCCATTTCTGCTCAGCAGGCTTTAGGCAGAAGCAGCACATGACTTCCAAAGAGAAGCACAGAAGAGTGAACAGTTTTCCAAATGATTTCACCGCTCACCCTGATAATGGTGGAAGCCTGGCGTTGAGATGGTGGAGCTGGAAGTTGGAAACAGGCCGGATCCCTGAGTCCTTGCTGGAGAGGACTCTCATGAGTGAGGCATACTGTTATTAGTATAATTTTGTATTAAGCCTCAGGGTTTCCTTGTTTGTTATCACAGAGAGGCTGGCAATCTTCACAGGACGGTACAGATGTTCCACTGGGTGGAAGTGGAGGCGGTGTCTTTGTCAAGGCCCGCAGTCGGCCCAGCACAGGACCAGGAACTCTGTCCTCACCAGGAGGACACAAAGTCCAGACCTGGGAGTGCCACCGCCACGCACTGTGGAATTTTGTCACAGAGCTGCTGTTCTTTACCAGAGTCTGTTTTAATGTAAATCTCTGAAGAGAAGAACACTAGTCAAGATGATACTGAGTGAGGAACAGAGACCCCTGGATGGGGTTTTCTTGGAATTCTGCTTAGGTTCGCAGGGCAGTCTCCTGCAAATCGCTCAGAAGGATTGGAATTAGGATATAGACCCAAACAACCAAGCAAGATAAATGCACTTCATTTGCATGCGTTCTTCCGAGCGTCTTCTAAATCCCTCTGCGTTTCTGCTCTGGTCTGCGCCTACCACACACAGGATTCCTGAGTGGAGTCCTTGCGACTTTCCTGAGGACCCAGGCAGCCTGGGGGTTCCAAGGCGGGGGCTGTGGGGGCGCTGGGGACACGACCCGCTCTGGGTGACCCGCCAGCTGGCAGCCTCTGCTACAAAACACCTGCGCCAAGGAGGAGCTCCTAATGCCTTAGACTAACACGGTGATGCTGCAGTGACTAGTCCATATGCAAGAATGCAGCACTTTATGTTTGCACCCCTGAGGAGTGAGAGCTGGTCCCTAGCATCCAGGTGAGACGCCCTGTGCCTGATGCTGGGAGTTTAAGCTTTGGCTTCCGTCTTGGGACTGACGCCAGCCCCAGGTGCCACGTGTTGAGGAGCGGCCCATCTGTTAGAAGTGGCCTGGTGTGTGAGGGACAGGCCTGCAGAGGAATATTCCCAGGGAGGCAGCCGTAGCTCTGGTGCACGTGAGGCATCTGTAAAGAAAAAAAGGACACAAAACGCCTTTCCTGGTCCACACAGATTTCTGCCTTCTTCTGGAAATGCCACTAAGGACCTCCACCGCTTTTGTATTCCTTACCCCACCCCAACCACAGAGGGCTCGGAGCGCTCACACCTGTGAAGTCAGGACTTGCCGCCACCCTCCTCTGTTGCCCCTGTCCTCCCATTCCATGCCTGAGGAGTCGGGCAGGCGGCCCCGCCCAGGCCACGCTTTCCGTGTCCTCTGGCTCGCGAGGCTTTGCGTGGACAGAACCAACGGCGAGCCGCGTCCTGGGGACTCCAGGCTGCCGGGATCCAGTCCCGCCTCCAGCGCAGGCTCCACCCTGGGGAGCTCCCGAGAGGCCTGTGCGCTCCTGCCACTCTCCAAGCCTGCAAGGAAGAACCGAAAGACCTTTATTACATTCCCTGGATGTTTGCATGGGACAGTGAAATCCTGCCCTGGAAAATGGGAGCTGACAGTAGCCTCAGGAGTCCAGCAAGGAATAAAATTTCAGTCCCTGCTATGAGAGTCCAGGCGGAGATGAAGGCTGATGGCGCCTTGGATGTCCTCTAGAGGTGACCAAGGATGAAGGCAGATACATCAATGGGCTTGGCAGTCATCATTCATTTTGAATTTGTTACTAGATACATGATTTTAACTAAGAACTGATAAATAGGACATTTTTGTTTGCTTATTTTCAAAATTAGCTTTGCTTTTTATTGGCATTTTTTTTTCTCTGTAGAGACCCTAGTTTATTTTCAATTCCATAGACATGGACACCCTGCTTCACTTTTGACGGAATAGGGTAAAGGCAATGAGAGAAGAAAAATATAAAGTAAACTAGCTAAGAAGATCAATTCGTTGGAGGTGAAGAGCTATGGTTACAGGGATTCAGATGGGCTTGCACTATGACCAAATCAGTGACTTCACCAGGGGTCAAGACTAGAAAGCTGAGCTGAGCTGCAGAGGCCGGGCAGGCCCCCAAGCAGGGATCTGGAGGGCAGCAGCCACCACAGACAGATCCTTCAGGGTTTTGGTAAATAGATGACATCACCAATGTTGATTGTAAAAAAATCACGTTTTCTACACAGCATTCCTTTTCTATTTCTTCTGAGAAAGTGAACATATTAAAAATAATATTTGTGAAGTGCTTTCCTAGTTACAAATTTCATTCAGAGATACCTCTATAATCTGAATATAAACTAATGCAATCGATTTTGTGGATTTGTATGAAATGCGCTAATGTGTGAAAATGCACTGAACAAAATTAAAAGCATAGTGAAGCCATGAATAAAGCCCAGTTTCTTTTTTTGGCTACAATTTATAAACATAAATACAAACCAAAGTCAGTGGTGGAAATATGCTGCATGGTATTTTTTAAAAACCGAAAACCAAGTATCTCCAAGGATAATATACTCTGTAGAATGAGGAGTGAAAAATATATAATAAAAGCATTAAATCGCTATGATGAAAGAACACATTGTTTCTCCCGCACGTGTTTGAATAATTTTTCCTCCTTGCTTTAATGGTTTCCATTACTAACCCAGGAACAAAAAAGCAAGGCTCAAAGCGATCACAGGAGAGTGCAACTGGCCTGTGGTGCTGTTAGCAGATTTGAGTAACCCATGTCACTATTTTCCAAAATCCCAAACTGAGAATGCTTTATGCAGTCTGTCAAGAAAGAACAGAAAACTGGTTATGAAGCAAGTTTGTGTTGTGTTACAAATACTCACAATTACAGTTGAGCATGCTGCACATCATGTCTTCAGTTCAGGGCTTGCCATGAATCTGGATGAGAAATCCATTAGAAAACAAAGGAAGCATTCCAGCTCTCCCTGGACCATTGTTTTCTATAACAATCCAAATCAATCAATCACACTGTTTCTGGAGACCAGGACTTGGAACTAGCCTTTGCTAAAGGAGTATTTTATATTATGAGAAACCATCAACAAATACAGAGAAAGGGCAAAGGCCTTTTCCATTTCTTCTTTGACTTCACTGTAAATCTCCACGTGTTTATGCACAGCTCCTGAGGGACCCCTCTCCTGAAGCACTTCATTGTTCTTTTCAGAAAGGATAAATGTTCTGTATGCGGGTTTGTGTAATGAGCTCAGAATGGATTGTTGTCATTAGTCACAGGCCCTATGTGAAACTCTTAATCTTGCTGAAGATATTTCGAGTTAAATTCCAAGAAATGGTCTCGTTTGACTTTAGTATTTATGGAGAAGGAGAAGCAATTGACCTGTGTGTCCTTGAGAAAGGTAATTGAACTGAGGACTTTTGACTCTGCTGGAGTGATTCGTTAATCGTGGGAGTGATTCAAATGCAGAAGGAGAATACTTTCTGTTTCAGCAGAGAAAGTGCTCAAAACAGGGAGAAGGAGTTTTGAAGAAACTCTCCTTTCTTTTGAAGTTCTGCTGACCTACACTAAATCCCTCTCAATCCATAATATGGCCATCCCATTCACTTTTTGTATTCTGGGTGGATTTTGGTATGTAATGAGTGCACTGGCATTTTGCAGTTGCAGGAATCTGCAGATGCCTACACAACGGTCAAACTACATAAAAACCATCTTCATTATCATCATAGCTACTTATTGAACACAATTTAAATTATTATTCATTTATTGAGCACCTTTTATGTATCATCTCATTTAATCTTTACAATAACCTTATGGCGGCATACTGGTTTTGACTCATGCTAACCTAGGTCCCACAGTGGGCAGGTGGTCCTGGAATATGATCTCAGATTCACCAGTCTCCCTGGAATGGCCCATTTTCTGCTTCTTGACATCCTGGCAGTGCTGGACCTTTTGTTTGCCAAGGGTTTGTCCTATATTCTTAAAGGGTCTAAACATTTTCCTCTTTATGCATTTGATTGTTGTTCACTGCTCATTAGATGCTAAACACAAGTTCTCTGATTATCTTCACATGTTTACTTTTCTCTCCAGTGGTCGCAGAAAGCAGACATTCAAAATGCCATGTGACCTAAGAAAGAGCAAAGTTTTCTCACTAAACTGGTTATCCTCAAGTCATCGGATACCTGTGCTGCATTGAGTATTAACACACCTTGGTTCACAAGGAGTGTTACCTCACCACTCCTGAAGATCTTGACGTGAGAAGCAATGTGTGACTACAATTCCTAGAGCTGGCCTTCCAGAATTTGACTAACGGATCTATGACTGACTGAGAATGGGAGGACAGACATATTACTTAACCTCTCTGTGTTTCTATGTCCACTTCTGTAAAAGGACAATGAGATAGCTATTCCACGAGGTTGTTATACACTGTAAAATGCATAGCTTGAACTGGTGCTTACTACCTGGGAAATATTCAACAAAGTAGCTGCTTTGTTTATTTCCTGTCTGTATTTCCCGTACAGAATAGGTCACATGGGGTTCAAGGAGGCATTTGTGATAACTGCATCTGCAACAATGCTAATCATGAGTAGTTCTTTGCCACCTTAATTGGGAATAACCAGAGGTATTCTGCAGTCCTCAACTACTGTACTACCACTAATTGATGGATACTAGGCAACCAGCTAATTAAGTGACTAGTGCACAAGCCACCCAGGGCACATTTATTCTCACAAGTTCTTGGGTAGTTATTTTTATTTGCATTATAATTTGTTGTAAATCAGAACGTGCAGGGATTATTTAAAAGTAGTTCAAAATAAGATTTGTGAATTTGGAAATATCAAGGTTCCCCTGCAAGAAAAAGACACTTTGAATTTCAGAGTATTTTAATACTTACAAAGCATTTTAATACACATTATGTTACTTGAGCTGCTGTAAGCTGCCCTAAACTAATTAGGGCACAGAAAGTATATATATATATATGCATACATATATATGCTTTTAAATATATATATTTGAAATATATAATATATATTTATGTACATATATTATATATAAAATATACATTTATATATTTAATTAAAGTAAATATAATAATTAAAGTAAAATTCACATAACATGAAAATAACCATTTTAAAGTGAAAATTCACTTGCATTTAGTACACTTACAATATTTTGCAACCATCAACTCTATCTAATTACAAAATATTTTATCACCCTCTAAGGAAGCCCTGTGTCTTAGAAGCAGTTATTCCTTTTCTCCCCCACCTTCCTCCAGCCCCTGGTGACTACCAATCTTTTTACTTCTATGGATTTACCTACTCAGAATATTCTATATTGGTAGAATCATAAAATATGTCATCTTTTGCATCATTTTCAACTTAACATGATGCCTTCAAGGTTCATGCAGGTGTTCCATGATTAGTACTTTATTCTTTTTTATGGCTGAATAATTTCCCATTGTATGTATATGGCATAATTTGGTTATTAATTCATCCATCAATAGGCATCTCAATTGTTTCCACCTTTTGGCTGTTGTAAATATTGCTGCTTTGAATATGTGTGTACGTGTATTTGAATATCTATTTTCAATTATTTTCATATATACCTATCAGTGCATCATAAATATTTTTTGGTCAGTAATGATGATGATCAAAGGCGCTTGAGATATAAGAGTTAATTAAAGAGGCTACAGCAAAAGAAATTTATTAAACAAACGTTCTGTTAACAGGAACTAATCCATGCGCTTGTTTCATAGCTCAATGACTTACCAGCCTCCTGTCCTTTCAAGTATTTACACAATGACACTCATTCTCCATGCATCACACAATCAGATATTCTTCTTAGCCAATGGCTGGATGTAGAGCTGACCAGGGACCAAGCTGTGGATATTTATCCATAAGGGATGCATGAGAGAGACTACAGTGGACTATTCTCCTGTTCGAGAAGAGTGGGCATGTTTCTAAACTATAATCACCAATCCATGTCTTGAGTAGGCTTAATTTTATCAGTGAAAATCTGTCAGGCCAGATGCGCTGGCTCATGCCTGTAATCCCAGCACTTTGGGAGGCCGAGGCGGATGGATCACGAGGTCAGGAGTTTGAGACCAGCCTGACCAGCATGGTGAAACCCCTTCTGTACTAACAAAAAATACAAAAATAGGCTGGTCACGGTGGCTCATGCCTGTAATCGCAGCACTTTGGGAGGCCGAGGAGGGTGGAACATGATGTCAGGAGTTCAAGAACAACCTGGCCAAGATGGAGAAAACCCATCTCTACTGAACATACAAAAATTAGCCAGGCGTGGTGGCAGATGCCGGTAGTCCCAGCTACTTGGGAGGCTGAGGCAGAGAATAGCCTGAACCTGGGAGGCAGAGGTTGCAGTGAGTCAAGATGGCGCCACTGCACTCCAGCCTGGGCAACAGAGCAAGACTGTGTCTCAGAAAAAAAAAAAAAAAAAAAAAAATTACCCAGGCATGGTGGCACATGCCTGTAATCCCAGCTACTTGGGAAGCTGAGGCAGGAGAATTCCTTGAACCCGCGAGGCAGAGGTTGCAGTGAGCCGAGATCACCCCACTGCACTCCAGCCTGGGTGACAGAGTGAGACTGTGTCTCAAAAAAAGAAAAGAAAATCTGTTTACCCACCATTTTAACTAACACACAGCTAAATTTCCTCATAAAAATCCATTTTGCTTTTATTATACAAACTAGTGAACTTTTTTGAGTGATGCAGATACCCATAGTGGAAATTCTTGTTTTAGCCCCCTCTAAGGAAGCTTTTTTAAAATATGCTCCTCAGATCATCAGTGGTGTTAACTGACTATCCCTAGCGTTAAAGCTTAACCAAATTGGTGAGTACACAAGGTCCCTCTGATTAGACTAAGTATTTTACATTATTTGCAGCATAAGTCATGCAGTATCTCTGTGAGATAGGTAATGCAGCTGTGTTTGATTTTCATAGTTAAGGCAAAATGGCTCAAAAACTTGGCTTGCTCAAATGTACATGATGAGTTTGGACACAGTTCTGCATGCCTGTTGTCCCAGCTACTTGGGAGGGTTCAGGAGGGAGGATGAACCCAGGAGTTTGAGTCCAATCTGGGTAACATAATGAGGCCCCTGGCTGGGTGCAGTGGCTCCAGCCTGTAATCCCAGCACTTTGGAAGACTGTGTTGGGCAGAACACGAAATCAGGAGATCGACACCTTCCTGGCTAACACGGTGAAACCCCGTCTCTACTAAAAATACAATAAATTAGCCGAGCGTGGTGGCAGGCACTTGTAGTCCCAGCTACTCAGGAGGCTGAGGTAGGAGAATGGCATGAACCCGGGAGGCAGAGGTTGCAGTGAGCCGAGATCAAGCCACTGCACTCCAGCCTGGGCAATAGAGCAAGACTCTGTCTCAAAAAAAAAAAAAAAAAAAAAAAAAAAAAAAAGCATAGTGAGGCCCCATCTGTAAAAAATGTTTGAAAATAAAAACAAACAAAAGGTTACTGAATACTGAAAAAATTATGTGATGAGCAAACAGTAAAAGTAGGAATTTTGATTATTTGCCAAGCGGAATTTTTACTTCCATGTATTTAAAAAGTAAAAAGACTGTAACGAACCTCACTATACCTCTTATAAAAAAAAAACAAGAAATAACAACAACACAAAACTTATAAAATGTTATTGCCACCAAAGCCACATATAATAATTGAAACACATAAAATTTGAAATATAACAAAGGAGTTTAATTTCAATTTTATTATTTTGCTATGTGTAAGACTTTAGGCAATACTTTCAACTTATAAAGATTTATATCTCCTAACAGAATTATGTGGATAGTAGTGCCTGTGATGCTGGGTTTTCAGACATATTGTAGATGAAATAGAAATAATTTTCTATCACATAGTAAGCATTGCAGAAGTTTGTATTATTATAATAACTTATTATCTCATTTAGAATGAGACACATGCTTATTTTTTCGTATCTTTAATACATGGCATGATGCTTTGTTACCAAATATGTATGATAGAATTACAGTTAATCAGGGCACCAGAGACCATAAATTAACATGAGTGGCACACGAATTTCATGTTTAATGCTTATCCATTCCTAAAAGTTTTTTTCTTTAACAAGAAATTACAAATATGACTGAAAAGAGAGCACTTTATCACTGGTGACTCAATAGATGGCTTTGAAGGGTTCCTATGACTTCGATCTGGACGCCATGATTTCTATCAGTATCCTTCCCAGCCAATGCAAAGAAACACACACTCTAAGTAAAACTAACCTGCTGGTTCTGAAAATATAAAGTCAAGACAAGTCTGATTTCTCCTCCCCAACATGCTTGCCCAATTTAATTCCCAAAGAATTTCTGGAGTCACCGCAAATGTACATATCAATGTCAATAAATATAGGAACCATGGCTCCTAGAAGGAATTTATTAGAAATATTTCCAGCTTAGCTTCTCATGACCCTGAGTTACTACATTCAAATTATGGAGTCATTTATAATATGAGAAAAGTTATGAATTAATCTACTTCAAATGAAGTCGATTACTGGAATACTATACCAGTAGTGGCACATGGAAAATGAGAAAGCTATTGATAATTATCTTAAGTAATTAAAAAGCAATTTTGGCATTCATTAGCTTTTATTCGTTTTTTTATATATAGTCTATGATTGGTTTTTTAAAATCATTTATTGTATTGCTATTATTCTTTAAAAAATATAAATTGCAGAATTATGTAATCTGTTCATGTCTTCGTCCATCTGAGCTGCTATAACAGAATACCACAGACCAGGTGGTTTATAAACAGAAGAAATGTATTTCTCACAGTTCTGGAGGCTAGGAAGTCCAAGTCAAGGAGCCAGTAGCTTTAGCGTTTGCTGAAAGACCACTTCCTGGTTCATAGATGGCCATTTTCTCACTGCGTTCTCAAATGGCATAAGGGGCAAAGAAGTTCTCTGGGGCCTCCTTTTATCAAGGAGGGCACTAATCCCACAAGTGCTTCAACTTCATAACCTAATCACCTTTCAAAATTCCCACCTCCACAGTTCTATTTCCATGCTCACTCTTTCACCTACAGAAATATGTTCTCCCATGATTTGTATTTCTACTATTTTCCTGAAATATCTCTAGTTGACAAAGACTACCAAGCTCACTAACATATCAATTATAACAGCAACAAAAAGCACTTCTAAGAACATCTTCTTATGGACAACTAAACAACTTAATAGTGCACAAATATTATTTCCTTCTGAAAACATCTTCTGTGCATACAATTCTATTAAAATTACCTTTCATTCCTTCTGTTTTTGGTGATTTATTATACTTTCTAAATTGCTTTTTTCTTATAAAACAAGAATTAGCCTTTCAATTTCTCATTACTGCTGCTTACTGATATTATTTTATGCAGTATATATACACATCTATGTATGTGTGTGCTTGTGTATTTATATATACGTGTGTGTGTGTGTATGTATATATATATATACACACACATGTATATATATATATATTTGAGATAGGGGTCCTTCCGTGCTTCCCAGCTGGCCTTGAACTCCTAAGCTCAAGCAATTCTCCTGTCTTAGCCTCCTAAGTAGCTGGGATTACAGGCACATGCTACCCTGATAGTCTCTATTTATGTAATTTAATTAACTCAGGACTTTTACTTTAGAATGTTTTTCTTCTTTCTGAAGTGCAACTTTTAAAAGTCTACTACTAAAGAAAAATTAGATATAGATTCATTTATTAATGATTTTTTTTTCTGATTCTAAAGTACCTTTATTTGTCCCAGTTACTTGAAGAATAATTTTTGTAGGTGTAAAATTTAAGGTTACAGTAATTTTGTATTGATATTATATAGGAATTTTAAAAAATTTCTTTAGACCTATCTGCCCAAATGCTATTTTTTCTGCTAGGTTTTTAAACAAGTTAATCAATTTTTAAAACTTAAAATTTCAACTATATATACCTATAGTTACAATTGGTTAGAATTTATTTCTAGTCGTTCTATATTGTTGTATTCCTAAAACTTCACATAGGTGGATGGTCTCTTTTTTTTAACAATATTTGTCATAATCTTCTACATTTTCTTTTTGGTATAACATATTTTTGTTATAGTATCTATCTGGTAATTTTGGTGCTTAAAATGCTTTGCTTTCTGATTCTGCAATTTATTTTAATTATTGATCAACATTTATGTCCACTTAGAAACAAAAATTATTTCAGCAGAATCATGTAGTAGCACTGGGAGCACCTTTCTGATTTTGAATTTGTTAAAATTTTAGGATTATTAATTCTTAAAATTGTTTGCCTCTGAGTATTTATTTTTCTTTTTAAGGGTTGTACATTAAAATAACCATTTTATTTTTATTCAGAATATTTGGTGTTTTGATACCAACATGGCTGCTTTTAGATATATGTTTTTATTCATCCATTCTGTGTTGCTATAATTAAATACCTGAGACTGGGTAATTTATAAATAAAAGAGGTTTATTTAGGCTCATGATTCTGCAATGGCATCAGTATATGCTTAGCTTCTCGTGAGACCTCAGGAAGCTTTTACTCATGGCAGAAGGTGAAGTAAAAGTAGGCATGTCCTCTGGCAGGAGCAGAAGCAAGGGGTGGGGGTTGCCACACTCTTTTTTTTTTTTTTTACAATCAGATCTCATAGTAACTAATAGAAAATTCACTAATTACTGTGGGGAGGTCATGAAGCCGCTCATGAGGAACCTACCCTCATGACCCAAACACCTCCCTTTCGGCCCCACTTTCAACAATGGGGAATCACATTTCGCCATGAGATTTCAAGGGGACAAGTATTCAAACTATATCATCTACTATATTGCATTCCCAGAAATATAGCTATATAATATCATTTAATAACTTAGTGTTTATTTTCATGTAAGTGTCATCACTGTTTACCTAGTTTTCATTATTTAAATTTGTGTCCTACA
The DNA here is from genome assembly GCF_029281585.2 of Gorilla gorilla gorilla. Classification (NCBI taxonomy): domain Eukaryota; kingdom Metazoa; phylum Chordata; class Mammalia; order Primates; family Hominidae; genus Gorilla; species Gorilla gorilla. The sequence goes on from NC_073230.2 coordinate 60,519,349, forward strand.
TTTTATCATTATTCTCAATAGTCATAAAAGGAATTAACTGTTAGAGTTTGCATTTCCACTCCTAATTATATGTTAAAATTTAATTGCCACTGTTACAGCATTAAGAGGTGGGACCTTTAAGAGGAGATTAGGTCATGATTACACAGCTCTCATAAATGAATTAATGCTGTTATCATGGGAGTGGGTTAGAGCATGAGTGGGTTCCTGGTAAGGAGAATGAGTTTGGCCCAATTTGCCATCTCTGTCATGTGTGCTCACTTTTCCTTCCACCTTCCACCTCCCAGCACAGAGTAGATGATGCAGTGTGAAGGCCTTTGCCAGGTGGTAGCACCACGTTCTTGGACATCCAGCCTCCAGAACCATGAGCCAAATAAACTGTTATTGTTTGAAAACTATCCAACCTTTGGTATTCTGCTATAGCAGGAAAGTATGTAAGACAGAAATTTGAGATGTATATGGCCTTATTTCATAGCTGATGTCACCTTTACATTCTCTGAAGATTCAGATGCCAAAATAATAATAATAAAGTAATAATAACAATAATAATACTAAAAATATTAATAGCAATCCAAAAAACTATGAAAAGCCAACCTGAATTTTGTAAAATTTTAAGTTGCTAAGGATTCAGAAATCTACTAAACAGAGGAAGCCTGATAAACACATAATATTCTGAACCTACAACACAAGAGTATGAGTATGATTTTATGAAACAGAGCCAAATAGGAGATAGACTAAGCCTAACAAAATGGCAAACCTGATAGGATTAAGTTTAGTCTCGGAGAAGTTTTGTAATCAAGAAACTTAACCTGTTAAGATGAATTCTCAACAGAAAAATAATCCCATATAGAGCCTCTTTTCACTTTGGCCATATTTTTCTGCCTTTTGCAACACTGTAAATCTACTGGTATGATAAAGAACAAGACAGTGTCCTCCAAATGAAGTGAACAAATTCATAGAAAGAGATCACAGGTAACACAAACGTTAGAATAAGCATACAAAGTCTTTAAAATAACCATGGTTGATATATTCAAAAATTAGAGAAAAGAGAAGAGAAAAGATTAAAGGATGGAGAACTTTCTCAAATAATTGTAATTTATAAAAAAGACTTGAATAGAAATTAAAACATTTAAGTTTACAATCTCTGTAATTAAGAAATTATTGGCTAGGTGTGGTGGCTCACACCTGTAATCACAAGCACCTTGGGAGGCCAAGGTGGACAGATCACGAGGTCAGGAGATCCAGACCATCCTAGTTAACCTCGTCTCTACTAAAAATACAAAAAATTAGCCGGACATGGTGGCGGGCACCTATAGTCCCAGCTACTCGGGAGGCTGAGGCAGGAGAATGGTGTGAACCCAGGAGGCAGAGATTGCAGGGAGCCGAGATCTCACCACTGCACTGCAGCCTGGGCGACAGAGCAAGACTCCATTTCAAAAAAAAAAAAAATTATTGATTGTTTTAATAGCCAGATCAAATACACAGATCAAAATGCAAACTTAAGGGTTAAAAGAAACATAAAAAAAATCTTTTAAAACAAAAACACAAAGGAAAAGAAGAAGGAAAATTCAGGAAAGACAATAAACATATGTTGCCTGGAGTAGAAGCATCTAAATTGTGTAATGAATGCCAAAAAGATGAGAGGGAAAGCATAACTGAGAGGTTTTCAAGGCTGAGAAAAGACATCAACCCATCAGAAGGGAGCAAAGAAAAATAAATTAAATGAAAACCATGTCTAAGCAAATCACAGTTGAAATGCTGTAAGACTAAAGACCAAGAGAAAATAATATAAGCAGCCACAGAAAAAGAAACATCTGTGGCTGGGCGCGGTGGCTCACGCCTGTAATCCCAGCACTTTGGGAGGCCGAGGCAGGCGGATCACGAGGTCAGGAGATCGAGACCATCCTGGCTAACACGGTGAAACCCTGTCTCTACTAAAAATACAAAAAATTAGCCGGGCGAGGTGGCGGGCGCCTGTAGTCCCAGCTACTCGGGAGGCTGAGGCAGGAGAATGGCGTGAACCCGGGGGCGGAGCCTGCAGTGAGCCGAGATCGCGCTACTGCACTCCAGCCTGGGCAACAGCAAGACTCTGTCTCAAAAAAAAAAAAAAAAAAAAAAAAAGAAACATTTGTAACAGAAGTAATGGAATTTAGAAAAAACAATAAACGCCATCTCTAAAATACATAAATTAATTTACTTCTTTTAGATTTAATGAAATTATCCAACAAAAAAGGAAACAGAGATGGTTTTAGAAAATAAAATAACAAGTGTTTGTCATCACCAGTCATGCACGAAATAAATACGCAAAGAAGGTCTTTAAGGGGAAGATAAAAAGATAATTACAAACGAAAAAATAGAAGTACAAAAGGAATGTAGAGTAATATGGACAGTAAATTGTGAGAAAACATACATATTCTTTTTTCTACAAAGTCATAATCATGATGGCTTATTTTGATGATTTAAATGTACGAATAATTAAGCTGAAGATGCCAGTGAAACAAAAGGTGATGGGATATTAAGGGAGATAAGCTGTTCTGAAATTCTAGGTTTTTTTTTATTTAAGAATTTTAAAAATATTGAATTTTATTAATCAAGAATGAATGCTGTATTTTCCAGTGCAACCACTAAATTAAATTCGTGAAATGAAAAATAAAGCAACTTTAAAATAGATTCCTGATATGTTATCATAGTTTGGGTACACAAAGAAATTGGATGTAGAGGATCAGAGAAAGCAATAAGTCAGATAGGCTCCAAGTTGTTGGCCTGAGCAACTGGAAAGATAGAGGAAACTGTGAGTGTAGCAGGCTTGATGGTGTGGGGAGATGGGATGTTCGGTTGGGATATGTCTACACACACAACAGAAATATAGGTTTTTTTTTTTCTGCAAATTCACGTTGACTGGACTCACCCCTTGTCTCTCCTTTTTCTTTTATTTTATATGACTGACACATCCTTTCCTCATATGGCTGACTTGGATTTTTTTCTAATATTTTAATCCAATTTTGAGCATTTTTGACTGTGTCCTCACATCACACTTAAACTCTCAGGGACAAGCCTTAAGTGCTTACATCACACTTTAACTCTCAGGGACAAGCTCAATTTTCCAGACTCAGGAGTAGCTTCATAAATGCCCCTCTATACCATGCTTAGCAATTTGGTTAAAATTATGGAAAAGTATAGATTTTTATTAATTTAGGCTGGAGTTACATTACAAGCTCTTTCTCCAGATTTCATGAATTAAGTATTTAACATTCTCAGGAAGAAATAGCATCTCCTTTACTATTGAGAATTTAAAAACTGATATGACTTTAATGCTGCTTGTTGTATTACATGTCAAATGAAAATACAAATTCTTGTTAATTATAAAAAAGTTGACACAAATTTATCAATGGAATAATTTTGAAAAATTTTGCTATGATGAAAATAAGCTAACTTTTTTTTTTTTTTTTTTTTGAGGCAGGGTCTCCCTCTGTCACCTAGAGGGACAGCTAGAATGCAATGGTACGACCCCAGCTCACTGCAGCCTCAACCTCCCAGGCACAAGCAATCCTCCCAACTCTGTCCCAAGTAGCTGGGACAGATTACAAGCATGCACCACCACATCCAGCTATTTTTGTTTATTTTTTTATTTTGTATAGACAAAGTCTCCCTATGTTGCCCAGGCTGGTCTCAAACTCCTGGCTTTAAGCAATTCTCCCACCTCAGCCTCCCAAAGTGCAGATTATAGGTGTGAGCCACAACGACTGGCCAAAACTTTTAAATTTGTGTTTCAATCATATTACATGAGGCAAAATAAGAAAATGCATTATCAATATAAATTCTTGCATGCTATATTTACATAGCCAAATTATATTTAAAACTACATATTTCAGTAATGTTGATCTAAAATTAATTTCACATTCTACACCTGTCAATTAATTTTAGTAAATAGGCAATCAGGCTGAAAACAATTTCATCAAATCAATTGGTTTGCATTAATGTGTACTTAAAAATTACGTGTTTACTCAAAACTGAAAATAAATGGTTTAAATATCATATGAATCAAATAAACATTTGTTTTACCTTTTCTTTCCAAAAATATGTTAATGCCTAAGTATAAACACAGTCTATTTAAGAGCACAAAAATACCTTGAATACTTTGTTTAATACTCATTAACATAAATCAGGGAATTAAAGAAAAATGTTTCTGAATAGAGGGTAATGTTGGATTTTTATTGCACTATTTTGAAATTCAATGACCAAATGAGTTTTTTTTTCTGCATACTTTGAAAACCATTTTAGGACACTTATACTACTGTGTTTTTTTCAGGATTTGAGGAATAGTTAGACATATTCCAAAAGCTGGATACTTACAACACTGGAGCAGTTGGTAAAATGCATATACATTAACTAAGAAATTTATCTCTAAAGGATCATTTTGAATGGCAATTTTAACACTGTAAAAACCCATCAATTAAATATCAAATAGAGGAAGTTATAGCTTTTGCTAAGCATAGCCTGGGTCCGATTTTTCTTTCCTTTTCTCAATTTCTCCCTTTTTCAGAAAAAGAGCCTAAAGAAAGACTGGTCATACTCGTGGATCTCAAGCCGGGCCTCAGAATGAACAGGAGGACTGTGACTTGTTAGTTAAGGGTGTTTATGAAATTCTCCAGGGTACTATGATAGCAACTAGGGTTGGCTCAGAAGACTCTATTCAGATATGTGATGTTGGGAAATGATGGCAACTAGCACTCTGGGGTTGCACATAATCAAGCCTGATGAGATTCTCCAGTTGGAATTTAGAGAAGAGCCCTAGAGAAAAGGTTCTTTTTCTAGTCAGAGCTACCTAGAAGATTAGAGACATAAGGAGCATTTAGAGAAGTTCAAATTACACCTGAATAAGATTTCTAAATCAGTTGCATTCATCATCCGTAAAAATAGTGGTCAAGAAGAGGAATACTATATTTGGGAATAAATTGCTCTAGTGATTTTAGTTATAAAAAATCTATATGATAAGACACTGCAATGTGTTACTTTTATGGGTCTACTTGATTAGGCCATAGGGTGCCCAGATATTTGGTTAACCATAATTTTGGGGTGTGTCTATGATGGTGTTTCTGGGTGAGATTAGCAGTTGAATAGGTATACTGAGTCAAGCAGATTGCCCTCCTCAGTGTGTTCAGACCTCATGCAAATTGTTGAAGGTCTAAATAAAATAAAAATCTGAGTAAGAAAGAATTTTTCTTTCTGCCTTTCTGTCTTCAGTCTGGTTTATGAATCTTCTTTTGCCTTAAGACTTGGACTCAGGCTCACAATTAGCTCTTCTGGTTCTCAGACCTTTGGATTTGGACTACAGCTGTATCATCAGCTCTCCTGGGTCTCTGGCTTTCCCACTACAGATCTTGGACTTCTTAGCCTTCAAAATCACATAATTCAGAGAGAGAGAGAGCGAGAAAGAGAGTTTTGTTTTGTTTTGATTTTTCCTACTGTAGTCTTAAGATCTCTTTCAAGAGAGTGGCTATAAACTCTAGCCCTGGTAGGGCTCCAGGGCATTGGTTACTGGTTACTGGAATGTGCCTTACATGGGATAATTTTTATTCTGGCAGACAACCAAATGCCTAAGTGTCTGACATATGACCATGTGTTTCTCCTTTAAAAGACTTGTTTCTAGTGGCAGAAGCCCTTGGGTCTGTTACCTTATCTGTGCCGGTTTATTCCTGCCACTCTCTAGAAGAATGCTGACAAGGAAAGGTGTTAGCTTGGCTGCATCAGTCATATGAGACACAGGAGGCAGCTCAACAAAATAGATTATATGACAGCAGCAGCATTACTTGCAGGTCCTCAAGAGAAGAGGGCACCTCCGAAGGCTGATAGAAAGTGGGAAACCATCTAGAACATACATGCTTAACCAGTGGGTGGAAAGCAAAAGAGAGGGATGGACCTGTAGGCTGAAGCTTTTTTTGGGGGATGCAGGTTGCTATCTCACACCTGCTTTTTCATGGGAAGTTCTAACTGGTAGTTTAGAGCCCACAGGCATGAGTTCCACGGAGTTACACTGTGTCTGAGAGGTGGTTTCTGTGGCATTCTCAGGCAGCCCGCACAAGGCATGAGGGTCACTCCTGAGTCAAGCAGGCTGTATCCAGCTGTCCTATAGGGAGGTGGTCACCAGGAGGTGGTTGTACAAGGCAAATATCTGGATGGACTACATTGAGGAACTGGGAGGAGGCAGAGGACTAGAAACTGTCAAGGATGTCTGAGCCTTGATTCTGCAGGTAAAAGTCAAATTTACATTCACAACGGATACAATGAAAAATATTTTGAGGCCAGGCGTGGTGGCTCATGCCTATAATCCCAGCACTTTGGGAGGCTAAGGCAGGCGGATCACCTGAGGTCAGGAGTTTGAGACTAGCCTGGCCAAAGTGGCAAAACCCCATATCTAATAAAAATACAAAAATTAGCTGGGCATGGTGGTATGTGCCTGTAATCCCGGCTATTAGGGAGGCTGAGGCAGGAGAATCTCTTGAACCTGGAAGGCAGACGTTGCAGTGAGCCAAAATCATACCACTGCACTCCAGCCTGGACAACCAAGCAAGACTGTCTAAAAATTTAAAAAAAAAAGAAAGAAAAACATTTTGAGAACCATTTATTAATTGTTAGTACACTAGTACACATATAATTATGTAATATATCCTCCAAGAAAGACAGTTGATGAGTATATGAATATGAGAAATCACTCCTCAAAATAAAATATGAGAAAATTTATCCTAAGGGAAACCCCATAGTTAAAATAAGAGGACTCTGAGGAAAAAAAGTGTTTTTCAGAATTTATTTTTCCACCAAAACGAAGGAGACACCCTCCCTGTCTGCCAGAGAGCACAGGCAAGCTAGAAATTAAGTGATTGTTCTCATGTAGATGTGCATTCAGAAGAAATTATATCTCATTCTTATTCAAGCACGCACACAGCAGGCAAACCAAATAAATGTATTACAACATATGCCTAAGGAATGTGGGACATCCTTCCAGTAAAGCTCAAGCTGGAAATCCTATGAACTTCCTCATGTGGCAATGCTTTCAAAAGTACCAGTTGTCACTGACCATCAGACTGTCAGTGAATAAACCTTACAAATGTAGTAAGTGTCAGTAGTCTTTCAGTCAAAAGTAAAGCCTCATTGTCCATCAGGGAACTCACAAAGCAAAAATAGTAAAAATAGAGTAAGTTATGTCCTTTTTTTTGTGATGGCTTTACAACATACTGAATACTTTTATTGTAAAAAAAAAATCTGGAATCATCCAAGAAACCACTACCTCCATGCCATTATAACAACATAATGTTAATTGTGATAGAATATTCAGCATTTTAAATAACCATGATGCATAATTATTTATCTACTATGCTAGCAAATGTTAGCATGAGAAGGGTAAGGTTATAGCTGCTCTACTACATCATAATAAAGAATGGATTTTTGTTTGTTTGTTTTTATGTTTCCCATTGTTCGTTCTTCCATTCTAACGTTCTGTGACTTATGTTATCACTTCTTTTTTGTTTGAAGAATTTCCTTTAGCTCTTATTTCAGGATAGGTTTATTTTTGTTTGTTTTTCTTCATCTGAGCCTATCTTTATTTCCCCTTTAGTCTAGAGGGATACTTAAGCTAGAATTGGTTTTGTAATTGACAGCACTTTCCTTTCAGCATTGAGAAGATAGAATCTGTTAGCATTTGAATTAACATTGTGCTATAGGTAATGTTTCCTTGCTTTATGGCCACTTTCAAGACATTTTTTTTTTTTCTTTTTTTTTCTTTTTTGAGACGGAGTCTCGCTGTGTGGCCCAGGCTGGAGTGCAGTGGCGCCATCTCGGCTCACTGCAAGCTCTGCCTCCTGTGTTCACACCATTCTCCTGCCTCAGCCTCCCGAGTAGCTGGGACCACATGCGCCCGCCACCACGTTTGGCTAATTTTTTGTATTTTTAGTAGAGATGGGGTTTCACTGTGTTAGCCAGGGTGGTCTCGATCTCTTGACGTCATGATTCACCCACCTCGGCCTCCCAAAGTGCTGGGATTACAGGCATGAGCCACCGCACCCGGCCGTGTATCTGCTTTATTAAAACGTATTTACAATAACCACTTTAAAACTTCAAAATTGTTGTCAGATATTTTCAAGTCTGATTCATCTTGACATTGGATGATTTGCTTGCTTTTTTTTTTCACTCAACTTGTGATTGTATTGGTTCCTGGGTGTGATAGGTGATTTTCAACTGTATCCTGGACATTTTGGTTATTATGTTAGAAGACTCTGTATGTTATTAAATCTTTATTTTAACATGCTTATTCTCTTTAGGTTTAGTCTTTATAGGTACTGGCCTTCATGTCATGGTTCCAGTGAAAATTTAATTGTCAGATCCTTTGTAGCACCATTTGTCTGTTTGGCTTATTTGGCTCTGCTGTGATACCCACTGTGTAGTGCTGGTAGTGACTGGGGGTTAGAGGGTGGTTTATGCAGCCTGGGCCATCTGGTACTTCTAGATGGGGAAAGGGAGTCACCACACTGGGGGAATGAAGAGTACTTCCCAGGCTGGAATATGGGTGATGCTGGATCCCCCGTGTCCATACTCCCTGGCTAGTATGCCTTCCTTTTGAGAGAGGAGTATCTCATGCGGTGTGGAGAGTGCATTGCTGAGCCGTATGCTGTTGATGAGCCCCTGATCTATTCCCGTTGTTAGTGCTTGAAGGCTAGGGTGGCCTGGTGCTATTTTTGAGACTTCCATTGAATCTAGGGAAGGAACAAGCTTCCTTATGTCACCCTGTGTTGCTACATTGGGCTTGGATCATATTACGTTTGCTAGGGGAAAGTTGCCCTGTTGCCCCGTTGTATTTTCAGTACTATAGTCCCTAACAAATTGTCCATTTTCTTTCCACCACAGAGTACTTCTTTGACTTCTTCTTATATTAGTTCCAGGATTTATGGCTGTTCTTAGCCAGAAGAAAGCGGGGAGTAATGAGTCTACTCCATCTTGTCGAGATTGGATATCATAACATTTTTATGAATTGCCTGACATTTGTCCATACCACCTTTTCCCCACATTTGCAGTTGTATGCTTTCTTAAAATAAATTCTATGTTTTAGATCAGTTTCTGATTCACAGAAACTTGAATAGAAATCAGAGAGTTTCCATTTACTCCCGTACCTCCTACACATACACCGCCTCCCCCATGTCAATGTCTCCCACCAGAGTGACACATTTGCTATAATGGATGAAACTACATTGAAACATCATTATCAGCCAAAGCCAATAGTTTACATTAGTGTTCTCTCTTGGTGTTGTACATTCTGTGGCTTTTGACAGAAGTATAATGACACATGTCCTCCATTATACTGTCATATACAGTATGTCTCACTGCCATAAACTTCTCCTGTGCTCCGCCTTTCCATCCTTCTTTCTCCTATGCCCTGGCATCCACTGAGCTTTCTAGCATCTGCATAGTTTTGCCTTTTCCAGAATGTCATATATTTGGAATCCTACAGTATACAGGCTTTTCAGATTGACTTTTTTGTGACTGTGTGCTTTTTTTTTATCACTTCTTCATGTAGCTACAATGCCATAATTCAATTTTCTACAAAGATAAAAGAAAACTAACACAGTCTTTAGTCTGGATATAGATAATCATATATATATACACATTAGTGTGTGTATGTATATATATATGTGTATGTGTATATATATGTGTGTGTGTGTGTATATATATACATATATATATATGTATATATTTTAAGATATTTTCCCTCTTGTCACCCAGGATGGAGTGCAATGGCATGATCTCAGCTCACTGCAACCTCCGCCTCCCGGGTTCAAGTGATTCTCCTGCCTCAGCCTCTGAATAGCTGGGATTACAAGGATGCACCACCATACCGGGTTAATTTTTGTATTTTTAGTAGAGACGGGGTTTCACCATGTTTGCCAGGTTAGTATTGAATTCCTGGCCTCAGGTGATCTGTCCTCCTAGGCCTCCTTAAGTGTTGAGATTACAGGCGTGAGCCACCGCACCTGGCTTACAGTTTGTTTCTAATATGATAATTTACAAGAGTTTCTTTCAGCCTCAAAGTGTTTAGAATATTTTTCAAAATATCTTTCAGATTAATTTTAGGTCAATTTAGGTTTTCCTATGTAGTAACTAATGCTAAATGTCTCTAGCATTGATAATATTAATTAACCAGCTTGTCTTCAAGACATCAATACATCAGTGTCTGTGTTAGGTGGCCTATGGTGAGTTTTATGTTGTCTGCATTGACATAACTACTTCATGTAATTCAGGAAGAAATTTAAATATTTTCCAATATTTCATATGGCACAACCTTATTCATTATGTACGTCTGAAATTCACTTATTACTTTAACTGAATTTTCATTATTGTGGTAATTTTGCTCTTTATGTCAGAATAGTATTAATCAATTACCCCTTTTAAGTGCTTTAAAAATCATTAATTTTTAGATAAATTTCCTTTCAGTAATATAGTACATAAATCTAAAAATGTTGAAAAAATTATCTTCATATTCTTCCAAGTTAGAAGGTTCTAATTTCACACTTGTTTTATTAAAGAGTTCCTATATATATTTCCAAATTATAGTCGAATGGCATAATACCAACTCAGATTCCCTTTCTCAAGATTTCAAAGATGCTTTTGGCCAGTCTAATTCTTTATGACGTAAGTGGAGTGGAATGAAAATGAAATAATAACCTTAACCCATTTGTGCTTAAATATCAGTTGCAAATATAAATGCATATGGCCATGAGAACACAAGGCTATCACTACTCCCCCACTCCCAAAGCTTTTGAAGAGATTGGTGTATATGAGGGGTCTTGAGATTTTAGCCTGGAAGGAAGCATGGTGAGTATGAGAGAGATAAAGGTTGGTATGTTGGAAAGAAATCAAAAATTGGTTATATAAATATGGAGAGTTAATTAAGATTGAAAGCATGCCGGGGTCCTGTGGTTCGTGTCTTCATCCTATAAGCATGAGGAATCTATTGACTGGGTAAAGCTGCAGAAAGACACAGTCTGATGTATGTTTTCAAGGAATGCTTAAGGCTATCAATTGAAAGGGTGACAAAGTGAAAACACATTAATAAAGAGGCACAAGATGACTGTAACAGGGACTAGACTATGAGTGGAGGAGATGTAGATAACTAGGGTAGATCTTAAAAATGTTTAGGTGAAATCAATAGAATTTGGAGATGGAGAAGATATGAAGGATGTGAAAAGGGGAATTTAAAAATACCGATACAAGAAAGTAATTCGAATTTGGAGATGAAGAAGATGTGGCAAGGTCATTAAAACAGGAAATTTTAAGATATTCATGTCAAAGACGTTTGAGCCAGAGCGACTTCATCTTGAATACCAGCTAGAGAAGATGAGGATGGGACTTGCTGGGCTGCATTCCCAGGAGGTTAGGCATTCTTAGTCACAGGACGGAGGTTGGCAGGCCTGGTATCACAAGATACAGGTCATAAAGACCCTGCCGAGAAACAGGATGTGGTAAAGAAGCTGGCCCAAACCCACCAAAACCAAGATGGTGAAGAAAGGGACTTCTGGTCATCCTCACTGCTCATTATACACGAATTATAATGCATCGGCTGCTAAAAGACACTCCCACCAGTGCCATGAAAGTTTACAAAAGCCTTGGCAATGTCTGGAATTTACCTTATATGGTCTAAAAAGGAGAGGAACCCTCAGTTCTTGGGAACTGGCTGCCCCTTTCCCAGAGAACTCATGAATATTTCACCCTTGGTTTACCATATGAACAAAAAATAACCATAAAAATTGCTAACAAGCAGCCCTCTGGGCTGCTCTGTCTATGAAGTAGCCCTTCTTTTGTTTTTTTACCTCTCTAGTAAACTCGCTTTCACTTTACTGTATAGATTCCCCCCAAATTCTTTACTGTAGAGACTCCCTCCAAATTCTTTCCTGCATGAGATCTAAGAACCCTCTTTTGGGATCTGGATGGGGACTCCTTTCTGGTAACATTAATACTAGTTTCTGATATATGCAACTTCAATGAATGGTGGGTGTTCCCCTGACATTAGAACTCTGGAAGTTATTGGCTTAAATCCGTGCCTTTGGTTTTGAATAGATTAAATTTGAGGTGCATTTGAGACAGAAAAGATATCAACTCCCGCATTTAAGCTACAATGATGAAGATAATGTTTTTAATCATATTTTCAAATTCCATTAGCTTTCTTAATCTTTATATAATCTTTTATAAATCTTAAATATTTTATAAATCTTAAATAATATTTATGTATTCTTATTATTTTCCCAAGTTAAGTATTGAATTACATTTTCTGAGTTCTGACACTAAAAGTCCGAATTATTTTGGTGAATCTATGTAATATCTTTTTTATGTCTCTTTATTCCTATAATTTCTATTTATAATTTATACTTTTAAAATACACAACATTTAAGAACATTTGGTGTAACTTAGTTGTCTACGTTATTGTTGGATGAAATAAGAATGATCTTTAAACATAAATTACTTTTCTAAAGTTCTCAAAGTCATCAAAATATTTTAATTTTCTAAAAATTATTTTTAGGGCCGACAATTATAAAAACAAATAGTGATAAATCACCAACGTGCATTTCCTTATATTTTACTTACCATTTTTAAATGCATGGTGCAGAAGTAAACATGATTTTAAAATGGTTTTCTGATCACATAGCTAATAAGCAAATTTTTTCAACTATCCATAAATTATTAAAGCTTCTAATGAATAGAGCTACCTTAAACACAGCACCTGACATAATGTTCATTGATTTTTTTCTAATTCCAAGCAATCCTGGGTTCTCTGTGTTTCTCAGAATTGTTTTTGCAGCTGTGGCCAACACAGCCCTTGACCTACAGATTCCCCAGAGCACCCTTTTAGTTCTGATTTTCCTGGAACTTGAGAGGATTTGTATTGCAATCATGTATTCTGTTTACTGCAGACATGCACATCAACAGATACAAGTCGTGTGTGAGCCCCAGTGAAACCTGACACTTAGTATCACACCCTCGCCAGTGCTAAGAAATTCAGGGGCTCCTGCTATGTGTGTGTATTGTGTTGTATGTTAGGAAGCATGGTGGTGGGAAGGGCAGAGGATGGCACCAGATGGGATTAAGGGCCCGTGGTGCCTCTTGCTCCACCAGAGCCTCCTGCACATGACTTTCTGCCAGCAGCACCTCACCCAGGCCATTCTGCAGACGTTCCCTGTACTTAGATCTCAGGCCCTGGCATACCCACATAACTAGAAAAATTAAATTAATATTTTATGACATATGGGGCTTTCAGTGAGCTTGGATGGAAGCACATACATACGCCATTCACATGGAATGGTAATACGTAGCCTATGGTATCCTAACACATTGTAGGAGGAAAAGTCCCACCATTTTATAAACCATTAGAAGCATAACTTAGGAGATTGCATCCTCTCCTGCAATGAGAGGTGATGCCACTCAGTCCTTACATCACGCTAATCTTTAAATCTAAGATTATCCTCTCCCCTCCCCACAAAAAAAAATTCTATACAAACACACACTCACTTGTAAGAGCAAATTAGGCTTTGAAGATAGTTTATCTGACACTTTTCAGCATGTTAAGAAATTTGTGAAATCAATGAAAAATAAGAGGTTGATGATTACAGAAAATTAGAAAACTATGTCTTTTGTTACATGAGTTCTCAATTAAGCATGGAAATATGGTAGAAATATATATATATATATATATATATATATATATATATATATATAGTCTATGGATACTTGATTCTTTGACCTGCATATACCTCTTTCTTATCCTGACACAGATTCTGACAGAGCTCAGAAATATACATGGATTGATGACATAAGAGAAAATCATAAATTTTACTTCTAAGTCGCTCATGGGACATGGCTAAGTTAAGCTAATTAACTTAACACAATACCCCACATACTTATCATTTTCTTTTTGCTGCAAACACTTAAAAATATATTTTTAAGTATAATTTCTAGTATACAATATATTGTTATTAACTATAGTTACCATGTTATACAATAGAGCTCTTGAACTAATTCCTCCTATCTTCTTGAAATTTCGTATCCTTTGACCAATGCTCCTCAATCCCTTCCCTCCCCAACCACCACTCTCTGCTTCTATGAATTCACCTGTTAACATTCTATGTATAATTAGCTCATACAGTATTTGTCTTTCTTTGTTTGCCATATTTTGCTTAATGTTTTCCAGGTTCATTCACATTGTTGCAAAATGACAGAATTTCACTATTTCTAAAGGCTGAATAGTATCCCACTGTGTAAATGTACCACATTTTCTTGAACCATTTATCCATTGATGGACATTTAGGTTGATTTCATATCCTGGCTTTTGTAAATAATGCTGCTAGGGTCTTGGGAATGAAAATATTTCTTTGATATACTGATTTTATTTCCCTTGTATATATACCCAGTAGTAAAATTTCTGGATCACATGGTAGTTTTATTTTAATTTGAGAAATCTTCGTACCGTTTTCTATAATGGCTGTACTCATTTACATTCTCATCAAGAGTATACAAGGGTTCCATTTTCTCCATATCCTGGCCAACATTTGTAATCTTTTATTGTTTTGTTATTAACTGTTTTAACAGATGTGGCATTTTGTTTTTGATTTGCGTTTATCTGAGGATGAGTGACATTGAGCAATAAATGTTGGATAAACTGGACGTAGACATGTGGAAGAATGAATTTGGACCATTATCTCACACTATATATGAAAGCCAACTTAAAATGGATTGAAGACTTCAACATAAGACCTGGAACCATAAAAAATACTAGAAGAAAACAGGGAGAAAAGATTCTTGACATTGATCTGGGCTGGCTATGTTTTGGATATAATATCAAATAAAAGGATCTGTACAGGAAACAAACAATCCATAGAGTAACAAGACAACCTATGGAATAAGAAAAAGTATATGTAAAGTATACATCTAATAAGGAGTTAATATTCAAAAATATGAAGACTCTAAATAACTCAATAGTAAGAAAATAAATAGCCCAGTTAAAAACTGAACAAAGGACCCGGATAGACATTTCTCAAGAAAGACAAACAGATAATCAACAGTTATTTTTAAAAATACTAGATTTTTTTTTTACTTCATGCATAGTGCGCACATTGACCTAATAAGAAAAATAGTAAAAACTTTCTACTGTCAAGATTGTAACTTTTACAAATCATCTTAAAGTCCATTGGGAACGAAATTGCTAATAAATGTAATCATTTAACATGCACTTTCAAGTAAGCAGGCAATTGACTGGTGCAGTTCTCACTTTCCATTTACTTTTAAAAGCAGTTAGAGCTCCATCTTCCTTTAAATTCTTTTTGGGTCTTAAAACACTGAGCCAATATTTATTATTCCTTTGATAGTGTAAGTCAAAAATAAAACACTGAATTGAGAGCTATTTAAAAATTTAGAAGCAATGGAATATAATTCTTCTCCATGTACTACTATTTACTTTAAACTAAGAACCCTTCTGTAAATTTCTTTTTACATATACTCCTTAGTTTCTATACCTTTCCTGAAAGTGTTTAATGAATTTTAAGACACTTCAAATTCAAAATTCAGGGAAAAAGTACTTATTTTTTATTGAGCAAAATTTGAATACCTCCAGAGTACTTCTCAAGATTAGATTTTTAAACATAACACTGTCACACTGTTCTAAAGCTTAAAACCAGGAGAAAATCTTATATTTTTTATTCTACATTGATGTGTGTGTGTGTGTGTGTGCGCGCGCACGTGCATGCATGCATGTGTGTGTTTAAGAAGAGGTCACATGGAATTATTTATACCTCACTTTCAGCCGAGGTCCTAAAGGACATTAAGCAAAACAAGGGTTACCAGTTTCTTCCATATTTCCCAATGACATGCTCCCCCACCAAAGTGCGCCTTGCAAGGTGGTCTGCCCAACCTGTTCTTGAGGCCCTTAGCTGATCATCAGCTTGAGTATACAAAAGCATTGAGCAGAGACATCGAGAGAAGTATCTTTTAGGGAAAGTTGTTTGAGTGATTTGAGTGCAGGGGAGTCATTTGCTTTTTACCTTAAGTTTGCTAAGGTCCTGATATTTCTCACCTAAGCAATGCTTAACAGGAAGAGAAATAGAGAAAGGTTGGAACTGTAGCTACCTCAGATGGCAAAGCAGGGAGAGGGAACATTTGTGGAAATAGCTGCATGTCTACCACTTGGTGAAATGAGAGTGCATGCATTGTCATGGGACCAGGAGCTTAGATTACTTCCTCTAGAGGAAGACAACTGCCATGTCATGAGAACACACACAGCTCTATAAGACCACATGGTGAGGAATGGAGGCCTCCTGCCAACAACCGTGTGTGTGTGTGTGTGTGTGTGTGTGTGTGTGTACCACCGTGGATGAGGAACCCCTAGCCCAAGCAAGCATTCGGACAACTGCAATTTCAGCGGACAACTTGACTGCATTCCCATCAGAGACCCTGACTCAGAACCCCCGGAAAACTCCTTCCAGGTTCCTGACTCTCAGAGACCGTGTGAAATAAAAAGTGTTTGCAGTTTAAAGCTGTTTGGAGTGGGGGAAATTTGTTATACACCAATAGAAAACTAACACAGGTTGCATATGCTGTGTTTGGCAAAGGCATTTACTGACCACGGGATATCCATTTACTCTCCCTCATTTCTGAGCCCACTTCAGTCACGCAAGTGAATGGCCATTTCTGCTCAGCAGGCTTTAGGCAGAAGCAGCACATGACTTCCAAAGAGAAGCACAGAAGAGTGAACAGTTTTCCAAATGATTTCACCGCTCACCCTGATAATGGTGGAAGCCTGGCGTTGAGATGGTGGAGCTGGAAGTTGGAAACAGGCCGGATCCCTGAGTCCTTGCTGGAGAGGACTCTCATGAGTGAGGCATACTGTTATTAGTATAATTTTGTATTAAGCCTCAGGGTTTCCTTGTTTGTTATCACAGAGAGGCTGGCAATCTTCACAGGACGGTACAGATGTTCCACTGGGTGGAAGTGGAGGCGGTGTCTTTGTCAAGGCCCGCAGTCGGCCCAGCACAGGACCAGGAACTCTGTCCTCACCAGGAGGACACAAAGTCCAGACCTGGGAGTGCCACCGCCACGCACTGTGGAATTTTGTCACAGAGCTGCTGTTCTTTACCAGAGTCTGTTTTAATGTAAATCTCTGAAGAGAAGAACACTAGTCAAGATGATACTGAGTGAGGAACAGAGACCCCTGGATGGGGTTTTCTTGGAATTCTGCTTAGGTTCGCAGGGCAGTCTCCTGCAAATCGCTCAGAAGGATTGGAATTAGGATATAGACCCAAACAACCAAGCAAGATAAATGCACTTCATTTGCATGCGTTCTTCCGAGCGTCTTCTAAATCCCTCTGCGTTTCTGCTCTGGTCTGCGCCTACCACACACAGGATTCCTGAGTGGAGTCCTTGCGACTTTCCTGAGGACCCAGGCAGCCTGGGGGTTCCAAGGCGGGGGCTGTGGGGGCGCTGGGGACACGACCCGCTCTGGGTGACCCGCCAGCTGGCAGCCTCTGCTACAAAACACCTGCGCCAAGGAGGAGCTCCTAATGCCTTAGACTAACACGGTGATGCTGCAGTGACTAGTCCATATGCAAGAATGCAGCACTTTATGTTTGCACCCCTGAGGAGTGAGAGCTGGTCCCTAGCATCCAGGTGAGACGCCCTGTGCCTGATGCTGGGAGTTTAAGCTTTGGCTTCCGTCTTGGGACTGACGCCAGCCCCAGGTGCCACGTGTTGAGGAGCGGCCCATCTGTTAGAAGTGGCCTGGTGTGTGAGGGACAGGCCTGCAGAGGAATATTCCCAGGGAGGCAGCCGTAGCTCTGGTGCACGTGAGGCATCTGTAAAGAAAAAAAGGACACAAAACGCCTTTCCTGGTCCACACAGATTTCTGCCTTCTTCTGGAAATGCCACTAAGGACCTCCACCGCTTTTGTATTCCTTACCCCACCCCAACCACAGAGGGCTCGGAGCGCTCACACCTGTGAAGTCAGGACTTGCCGCCACCCTCCTCTGTTGCCCCTGTCCTCCCATTCCATGCCTGAGGAGTCGGGCAGGCGGCCCCGCCCAGGCCACGCTTTCCGTGTCCTCTGGCTCGCGAGGCTTTGCGTGGACAGAACCAACGGCGAGCCGCGTCCTGGGGACTCCAGGCTGCCGGGATCCAGTCCCGCCTCCAGCGCAGGCTCCACCCTGGGGAGCTCCCGAGAGGCCTGTGCGCTCCTGCCACTCTCCAAGCCTGCAAGGAAGAACCGAAAGACCTTTATTACATTCCCTGGATGTTTGCATGGGACAGTGAAATCCTGCCCTGGAAAATGGGAGCTGACAGTAGCCTCAGGAGTCCAGCAAGGAATAAAATTTCAGTCCCTGCTATGAGAGTCCAGGCGGAGATGAAGGCTGATGGCGCCTTGGATGTCCTCTAGAGGTGACCAAGGATGAAGGCAGATACATCAATGGGCTTGGCAGTCATCATTCATTTTGAATTTGTTACTAGATACATGATTTTAACTAAGAACTGATAAATAGGACATTTTTGTTTGCTTATTTTCAAAATTAGCTTTGCTTTTTATTGGCATTTTTTTTTCTCTGTAGAGACCCTAGTTTATTTTCAATTCCATAGACATGGACACCCTGCTTCACTTTTGACGGAATAGGGTAAAGGCAATGAGAGAAGAAAAATATAAAGTAAACTAGCTAAGAAGATCAATTCGTTGGAGGTGAAGAGCTATGGTTACAGGGATTCAGATGGGCTTGCACTATGACCAAATCAGTGACTTCACCAGGGGTCAAGACTAGAAAGCTGAGCTGAGCTGCAGAGGCCGGGCAGGCCCCCAAGCAGGGATCTGGAGGGCAGCAGCCACCACAGACAGATCCTTCAGGGTTTTGGTAAATAGATGACATCACCAATGTTGATTGTAAAAAAATCACGTTTTCTACACAGCATTCCTTTTCTATTTCTTCTGAGAAAGTGAACATATTAAAAATAATATTTGTGAAGTGCTTTCCTAGTTACAAATTTCATTCAGAGATACCTCTATAATCTGAATATAAACTAATGCAATCGATTTTGTGGATTTGTATGAAATGCGCTAATGTGTGAAAATGCACTGAACAAAATTAAAAGCATAGTGAAGCCATGAATAAAGCCCAGTTTCTTTTTTTGGCTACAATTTATAAACATAAATACAAACCAAAGTCAGTGGTGGAAATATGCTGCATGGTATTTTTTAAAAACCGAAAACCAAGTATCTCCAAGGATAATATACTCTGTAGAATGAGGAGTGAAAAATATATAATAAAAGCATTAAATCGCTATGATGAAAGAACACATTGTTTCTCCCGCACGTGTTTGAATAATTTTTCCTCCTTGCTTTAATGGTTTCCATTACTAACCCAGGAACAAAAAAGCAAGGCTCAAAGCGATCACAGGAGAGTGCAACTGGCCTGTGGTGCTGTTAGCAGATTTGAGTAACCCATGTCACTATTTTCCAAAATCCCAAACTGAGAATGCTTTATGCAGTCTGTCAAGAAAGAACAGAAAACTGGTTATGAAGCAAGTTTGTGTTGTGTTACAAATACTCACAATTACAGTTGAGCATGCTGCACATCATGTCTTCAGTTCAGGGCTTGCCATGAATCTGGATGAGAAATCCATTAGAAAACAAAGGAAGCATTCCAGCTCTCCCTGGACCATTGTTTTCTATAACAATCCAAATCAATCAATCACACTGTTTCTGGAGACCAGGACTTGGAACTAGCCTTTGCTAAAGGAGTATTTTATATTATGAGAAACCATCAACAAATACAGAGAAAGGGCAAAGGCCTTTTCCATTTCTTCTTTGACTTCACTGTAAATCTCCACGTGTTTATGCACAGCTCCTGAGGGACCCCTCTCCTGAAGCACTTCATTGTTCTTTTCAGAAAGGATAAATGTTCTGTATGCGGGTTTGTGTAATGAGCTCAGAATGGATTGTTGTCATTAGTCACAGGCCCTATGTGAAACTCTTAATCTTGCTGAAGATATTTCGAGTTAAATTCCAAGAAATGGTCTCGTTTGACTTTAGTATTTATGGAGAAGGAGAAGCAATTGACCTGTGTGTCCTTGAGAAAGGTAATTGAACTGAGGACTTTTGACTCTGCTGGAGTGATTCGTTAATCGTGGGAGTGATTCAAATGCAGAAGGAGAATACTTTCTGTTTCAGCAGAGAAAGTGCTCAAAACAGGGAGAAGGAGTTTTGAAGAAACTCTCCTTTCTTTTGAAGTTCTGCTGACCTACACTAAATCCCTCTCAATCCATAATATGGCCATCCCATTCACTTTTTGTATTCTGGGTGGATTTTGGTATGTAATGAGTGCACTGGCATTTTGCAGTTGCAGGAATCTGCAGATGCCTACACAACGGTCAAACTACATAAAAACCATCTTCATTATCATCATAGCTACTTATTGAACACAATTTAAATTATTATTCATTTATTGAGCACCTTTTATGTATCATCTCATTTAATCTTTACAATAACCTTATGGCGGCATACTGGTTTTGACTCATGCTAACCTAGGTCCCACAGTGGGCAGGTGGTCCTGGAATATGATCTCAGATTCACCAGTCTCCCTGGAATGGCCCATTTTCTGCTTCTTGACATCCTGGCAGTGCTGGACCTTTTGTTTGCCAAGGGTTTGTCCTATATTCTTAAAGGGTCTAAACATTTTCCTCTTTATGCATTTGATTGTTGTTCACTGCTCATTAGATGCTAAACACAAGTTCTCTGATTATCTTCACATGTTTACTTTTCTCTCCAGTGGTCGCAGAAAGCAGACATTCAAAATGCCATGTGACCTAAGAAAGAGCAAAGTTTTCTCACTAAACTGGTTATCCTCAAGTCATCGGATACCTGTGCTGCATTGAGTATTAACACACCTTGGTTCACAAGGAGTGTTACCTCACCACTCCTGAAGATCTTGACGTGAGAAGCAATGTGTGACTACAATTCCTAGAGCTGGCCTTCCAGAATTTGACTAACGGATCTATGACTGACTGAGAATGGGAGGACAGACATATTACTTAACCTCTCTGTGTTTCTATGTCCACTTCTGTAAAAGGACAATGAGATAGCTATTCCACGAGGTTGTTATACACTGTAAAATGCATAGCTTGAACTGGTGCTTACTACCTGGGAAATATTCAACAAAGTAGCTGCTTTGTTTATTTCCTGTCTGTATTTCCCGTACAGAATAGGTCACATGGGGTTCAAGGAGGCATTTGTGATAACTGCATCTGCAACAATGCTAATCATGAGTAGTTCTTTGCCACCTTAATTGGGAATAACCAGAGGTATTCTGCAGTCCTCAACTACTGTACTACCACTAATTGATGGATACTAGGCAACCAGCTAATTAAGTGACTAGTGCACAAGCCACCCAGGGCACATTTATTCTCACAAGTTCTTGGGTAGTTATTTTTATTTGCATTATAATTTGTTGTAAATCAGAACGTGCAGGGATTATTTAAAAGTAGTTCAAAATAAGATTTGTGAATTTGGAAATATCAAGGTTCCCCTGCAAGAAAAAGACACTTTGAATTTCAGAGTATTTTAATACTTACAAAGCATTTTAATACACATTATGTTACTTGAGCTGCTGTAAGCTGCCCTAAACTAATTAGGGCACAGAAAGTATATATATATATATGCATACATATATATGCTTTTAAATATATATATTTGAAATATATAATATATATTTATGTACATATATTATATATAAAATATACATTTATATATTTAATTAAAGTAAATATAATAATTAAAGTAAAATTCACATAACATGAAAATAACCATTTTAAAGTGAAAATTCACTTGCATTTAGTACACTTACAATATTTTGCAACCATCAACTCTATCTAATTACAAAATATTTTATCACCCTCTAAGGAAGCCCTGTGTCTTAGAAGCAGTTATTCCTTTTCTCCCCCACCTTCCTCCAGCCCCTGGTGACTACCAATCTTTTTACTTCTATGGATTTACCTACTCAGAATATTCTATATTGGTAGAATCATAAAATATGTCATCTTTTGCATCATTTTCAACTTAACATGATGCCTTCAAGGTTCATGCAGGTGTTCCATGATTAGTACTTTATTCTTTTTTATGGCTGAATAATTTCCCATTGTATGTATATGGCATAATTTGGTTATTAATTCATCCATCAATAGGCATCTCAATTGTTTCCACCTTTTGGCTGTTGTAAATATTGCTGCTTTGAATATGTGTGTACGTGTATTTGAATATCTATTTTCAATTATTTTCATATATACCTATCAGTGCATCATAAATATTTTTTGGTCAGTAATGATGATGATCAAAGGCGCTTGAGATATAAGAGTTAATTAAAGAGGCTACAGCAAAAGAAATTTATTAAACAAACGTTCTGTTAACAGGAACTAATCCATGCGCTTGTTTCATAGCTCAATGACTTACCAGCCTCCTGTCCTTTCAAGTATTTACACAATGACACTCATTCTCCATGCATCACACAATCAGATATTCTTCTTAGCCAATGGCTGGATGTAGAGCTGACCAGGGACCAAGCTGTGGATATTTATCCATAAGGGATGCATGAGAGAGACTACAGTGGACTATTCTCCTGTTCGAGAAGAGTGGGCATGTTTCTAAACTATAATCACCAATCCATGTCTTGAGTAGGCTTAATTTTATCAGTGAAAATCTGTCAGGCCAGATGCGCTGGCTCATGCCTGTAATCCCAGCACTTTGGGAGGCCGAGGCGGATGGATCACGAGGTCAGGAGTTTGAGACCAGCCTGACCAGCATGGTGAAACCCCTTCTGTACTAACAAAAAATACAAAAATAGGCTGGTCACGGTGGCTCATGCCTGTAATCGCAGCACTTTGGGAGGCCGAGGAGGGTGGAACATGATGTCAGGAGTTCAAGAACAACCTGGCCAAGATGGAGAAAACCCATCTCTACTGAACATACAAAAATTAGCCAGGCGTGGTGGCAGGTGCCGGTAGTCCCAGCTACTTGGGAGGCTGAGGCAGAGAATAGCCTGAACCTGGGAGGCAGAGGTTGCAGTGAGTCAAGATGGCGCCACTGCACTCCAGCCTGGGCAACAGAGCAAGACTGTGTCTCAGAAAAAAAAAAAAAAAAAAAAAAATTACCCAGGCATGGTGGCACATGCCTGTAATCCCAGCTACTTGGGAAGCTGAGGCAGGAGAATTCCTTGAACCCGCGAGGCAGAGGTTGCAGTGAGCCGAGATCACCCCACTGCACTCCAGCCTGGGTGACAGAGTGAGACTGTGTCTCAAAAAAAGAAAAGAAAATCTGTTTACCCACCATTTTAACTAACACACAGCTAAATTTCCTCATAAAAATCCATTTTGCTTTTATTATACAAACTAGTGAACTTTTTTGAGTGATGCAGATACCCATAGTGGAAATTCTTGTTTTAGCCCCCTCTAAGGAAGCTTTTTTAAAATATGCTCCTCAGATCATCAGTGGTGTTAACTGACTATCCCTAGCGTTAAAGCTTAACCAAATTGGTGAGTACACAAGGTCCCTCTGATTAGACTAAGTATTTTACATTATTTGCAGCATAAGTCATGCAGTATCTCTGTGAGATAGGTAATGCAGCTGTGTTTGATTTTCATAGTTAAGGCAAAATGGCTCAAAAACTTGGCTTGCTCAAATGTACATGATGAGTTTGGACACAGTTCTGCATGCCTGTTGTCCCAGCTACTTGGGAGGGTTCAGGAGGGAGGATGAACCCAGGAGTTTGAGTCCAATCTGGGTAACATAATGAGGCCCCTGGCTGGGTGCAGTGGCTCCAGCCTGTAATCCCAGCACTTTGGAAGACTGTGTTGGGCAGAACACGAAATCAGGAGATCGACACCTTCCTGGCTAACACGGTGAAACCCCGTCTCTACTAAAAATACAATAAATTAGCCGAGCGTGGTGGCAGGCACTTGTAGTCCCAGCTACTCAGGAGGCTGAGGTAGGAGAATGGCATGAACCCGGGAGGCAGAGGTTGCAGTGAGCCGAGATCAAGCCACTGCACTCCAGCCTGGGCAATAGAGCAAGACTCTGTCTCAAAAAAAAAAAAAAAAAAAAAAAAAAAAAAAAGCATAGTGAGGCCCCATCTGTAAAAAATGTTTGAAAATAAAAACAAACAAAAGGTTACTGAATACTGAAAAAATTATGTGATGAGCAAACAGTAAAAGTAGGAATTTTGATTATTTGCCAAGCGGAATTTTTACTTCCATGTATTTAAAAAGTAAAAAGACTGTAACGAACCTCACTATACCTCTTATAAAAAAAAAACAAGAAATAACAACAACACAAAACTTATAAAATGTTATTGCCACCAAAGCCACATATAATAATTGAAACACATAAAATTTGAAATATAACAAAGGAGTTTAATTTCAATTTTATTATTTTGCTATGTGTAAGACTTTAGGCAATACTTTCAACTTATAAAGATTTATATCTCCTAACAGAATTATGTGGATAGTAGTGCCTGTGATGCTGGGTTTTCAGACATATTGTAGATGAAATAGAAATAATTTTCTATCACATAGTAAGCATTGCAGAAGTTTGTATTATTATAATAACTTATTATCTCATTTAGAATGAGACACATGCTTATTTTTTCGTATCTTTAATACATGGCATGATGCTTTGTTACCAAATATGTATGATAGAATTACAGTTAATCAGGGCACCAGAGACCATAAATTAACATGAGTGGCACACGAATTTCATGTTTAATGCTTATCCATTCCTAAAAGTTTTTTTCTTTAACAAGAAATTACAAATATGACTGAAAAGAGAGCACTTTATCACTGGTGACTCAATAGATGGCTTTGAAGGGTTCCTATGACTTCGATCTGGACGCCATGATTTCTATCAGTATCCTTCCCAGCCAATGCAAAGAAACACACACTCTAAGTAAAACTAACCTGCTGGTTCTGAAAATATAAAGTCAAGACAAGTCTGATTTCTCCTCCCCAACATGCTTGCCCAATTTAATTCCCAAAGAATTTCTGGAGTCACCGCAAATGTACATATCAATGTCAATAAATATAGGAACCATGGCTCCTAGAAGGAATTTATTAGAAATATTTCCAGCTTAGCTTCTCATGACCCTGAGTTACTACATTCAAATTATGGAGTCATTTATAATATGAGAAAAGTTATGAATTAATCTACTTCAAATGAAGTCGATTACTGGAATACTATACCAGTAGTGGCACATGGAAAATGAGAAAGCTATTGATAATTATCTTAAGTAATTAAAAAGCAATTTTGGCATTCATTAGCTTTTATTCGTTTTTTTATATATAGTCTATGATTGGTTTTTTAAAATCATTTATTGTATTGCTATTATTCTTTAAAAAATATAAATTGCAGAATTATGTAATCTGTTCATGTCTTCGTCCATCTGAGCTGCTATAACAGAATACCACAGACCAGGTGGTTTATAAACAGAAGAAATGTATTTCTCACAGTTCTGGAGGCTAGGAAGTCCAAGTCAAGGAGCCAGTAGCTTTAGCGTTTGCTGAAAGACCACTTCCTGGTTCATAGATGGCCATTTTCTCACTGCGTTCTCAAATGGCATAAGGGGCAAAGAAGTTCTCTGGGGCCTCCTTTTATCAAGGAGGGCACTAATCCCACAAGTGCTTCAACTTCATAACCTAATCACCTTTCAAAATTCCCACCTCCACAGTTCTATTTCCATGCTCACTCTTTCACCTACAGAAATATGTTCTCCCATGATTTGTATTTCTACTATTTTCCTGAAATATCTCTAGTTGACAAAGACTACCAAGCTCACTAACATATCAATTATAACAGCAACAAAAAGCACTTCTAAGAACATCTTCTTATGGACAACTAAACAACTTAATAGTGCACAAATATTATTTCCTTCTGAAAACATCTTCTGTGCATACAATTCTATTAAAATTACCTTTCATTCCTTCTGTTTTTGGTGATTTATTATACTTTCTAAATTGCTTTTTTCTTATAAAACAAGAATTAGCCTTTCAATTTCTCATTACTGCTGCTTACTGATATTATTTTATGCAGTATATATACACATCTATGTATGTGTGTGCTTGTGTATTTATATATACGTGTGTGTGTGTGTATGTATATATATATATACACACACATGTATATATATATATATTTGAGATAGGGGTCCTTCCGTGCTTCCCAGCTGGCCTTGAACTCCTAAGCTCAAGCAATTCTCCTGTCTTAGCCTCCTAAGTAGCTGGGATTACAGGCACATGCTACCCTGATAGTCTCTATTTATGTAATTTAATTAACTCAGGACTTTTACTTTAGAATGTTTTTCTTCTTTCTGAAGTGCAACTTTTAAAAGTCTACTACTAAAGAAAAATTAGATATAGATTCATTTATTAATGATTTTTTTTTCTGATTCTAAAGTACCTTTATTTGTCCCAGTTACTTGAAGAATAATTTTTGTAGGTGTAAAATTTAAGGTTACAGTAATTTTGTATTGATATTATATAGGAATTTTAAAAAATTTCTTTAGACCTATCTGCCCAAATGCTATTTTTTCTGCTAGGTTTTTAAACAAGTTAATCAATTTTTAAAACTTAAAATTTCAACTATATATACCTATAGTTACAATTGGTTAGAATTTATTTCTAGTCGTTCTATATTGTTGTATTCCTAAAACTTCACATAGGTGGATGGTCTCTTTTTTTTAACAATATTTGTCATAATCTTCTACATTTTCTTTTTGGTATAACATATTTTTGTTATAGTATCTATCTGGTAATTTTGGTGCTTAAAATGCTTTGCTTTCTGATTCTGCAATTTATTTTAATTATTGATCAACATTTATGTCCACTTAGAAACAAAAATTATTTCAGCAGAATCATGTAGTAGCACTGGGAGCACCTTTCTGATTTTGAATTTGTTAAAATTTTAGGATTATTAATTCTTAAAATTGTTTGCCTCTGAGTATTTATTTTTCTTTTTAAGGGTTGTACATTAAAATAACCATTTTATTTTTATTCAGAATATTTGGTGTTTTGATACCAACATGGCTGCTTTTAGATATATGTTTTTATTCATCCATTCTGTGTTGCTATAATTAAATACCTGAGACTGGGTAATTTATAAATAAAAGAGGTTTATTTAGGCTCATGATTCTGCAATGGCATCAGTATATGCTTAGCTTCTCGTGAGACCTCAGGAAGCTTTTACTCATGGCAGAAGGTGAAGTAAAAGTAGGCATGTCCTCTGGCAGGAGCAGAAGCAAGGGGTGGGGGTTGCCACACTCTTTTTTTTTTTTTTTACAATCAGATCTCATAGTAACTAATAGAAAATTCACTAATTACTGTGGGGAGGTCATGAAGCCGCTCATGAGGAACCTACCCTCATGACCCAAACACCTCCCTTTCGGCCCCACTTTCAACAATGGGGAATCACATTTCGCCATGAGATTTCAAGGGGACAAGTATTCAAACTATATCATCTACTATATTGCATTCCCAGAAATATAGCTATATAATATCATTTAATAACTTAGTGTTTATTTTCATGTAAGTGTCATCACTGTTTACCTAGTTTTCATTATTTAAATTTGTGTCCTACATTTTATCATTATTCTCAATAGTCATAAAAGGAATTAACTGTTAGAGTTTGCATTTCCACTCCTAATTATATGTTAAAATTTAATTGCCACTGTTACAGCATTAAGAGGTGGGACCTTTAAGAGGAGATTAGGTCATGATTACACAGCTCTCATAAATGAATTAATGCTGTTATCATGGGAGTGGGTTAGAGCATGAGTGGGTTCCTGGTAAGGAGAATGAGTTTGGCCCAATTTGCCATCTCTGTCATGTGTGCTCACTTTTCCTTCCACCTTCCACCTCCCAGCACAGAGTAGATGATGCAGTGTGAAGGCCTTTGCCAGGTGGTAGCACCACGTTCTTGGACATCCAGCCTCCAGAACCATGAGCCAAATAAACTGTTATTGTTTGAAAACTATCCAACCTTTGGTATTCTGCTATAGCAGGAAAGTATGTAAGACAGAAATTTGAGATGTATATGGCCTTATTTCATAGCTGATGTCACCTTTACATTCTCTGAAGATTCAGATGCCAAAATAATAATAATAAAGTAATAATAACAATAATAATACTAAAAATATTAATAGCAATCCAAAAAACTATGAAAAGCCAACCTGAATTTTGTAAAATTTTAAGTTGCTAAGGATTCAGAAATCTACTAAACAGAGGAAGCCTGATAAACACATAATATTCTGAACCTACAACACAAGAGTATGAGTATGATTTTATGAAACAGAGCCAAATAGGAGATAGACTAAGCCTAACAAAATGGCAAACCTGATAGGATTAAGTTTAGTCTCGGAGAAGTTTTGTAATCAAGAAACTTAACCTGTTAAGATGAATTCTCAACAGAAAAATAATCCCATATAGAGCCTCTTTTCACTTTGGCCATATTTTTCTGCCTTTTGCAACACTGTAAATCTACTGGTATGATAAAGAACAAGACAGTGTCCTCCAAATGAAGTGAACAAATTCATAGAAAGAGATCACAGGTAACACAAACGTTAGAATAAGCATACAAAGTCTTTAAAATAACCATGGTTGATATATTCAAAAATTAGAGAAAAGAGAAGAGAAAAGATTAAAGGATGGAGAACTTTCTCAAATAATTGTAATTTATAAAAAAGACTTGAATAGAAATTAAAACATTTAAGTTTACAATCTCTGTAATTAAGAAATTATTGGCTAGGTGTGGTGGCTCACACCTGTAATCACAAGCACCTTGGGAGGCCAAGGTGGACAGATCACGAGGTCAGGAGATCCAGACCATCCTAGTTAACCTCGTCTCTACTAAAAATACAAAAAATTAGCCGGACATGGTGGCGGGCACCTATAGTCCCAGCTACTCGGGAGGCTGAGGCAGGAGAATGGTGTGAACCCAGGAGGCAGAGATTGCAGGGAGCCGAGATCTCACCACTGCACTGCAGCCTGGGCGACAGAGCAAGACTCCATTTCAAAAAAAAAAAAAATTATTGATTGTTTTAATAGCCAGATCAAATACACAGATCAAAATGCAAACTTAAGGGTTAAAAGAAACATAAAAAAAATCTTTTAAAACAAAAACACAAAGGAAAAGAAGAAGGAAAATTCAGGAAAGACAATAAACATATGTTGCCTGGAGTAGAAGCATCTAAATTGTGTAATGAATGCCAAAAAGATGAGAGGGAAAGCATAACTGAGAGGTTTTCAAGGCTGAGAAAAGACATCAACCCATCAGAAGGGAGCAAAGAAAAATAAATTAAATGAAAACCATGTCTAAGCAAATCACAGTTGAAATGCTGTAAGACTAAAGACCAAGAGAAAATAATATAAGCAGCCACAGAAAAAGAAACATCTGTGGCTGGGCGCGGTGGCTCACGCCTGTAATCCCAGCACTTTGGGAGGCCGAGGCAGGCGGATCACGAGGTCAGGAGATCGAGACCATCCTGGCTAACACGGTGAAACCCTGTCTCTACTAAAAATACAAAAAATTAGCCGGGCGAGGTGGCGGGCGCCTGTAGTCCCAGCTACTCGGGAGGCTGAGGCAGGAGAATGGCGTGAACCCGGGGGCGGAGCCTGCAGTGAGCCGAGATCGCGCTACTGCACTCCAGCCTGGGCAACAGCAAGACTCTGTCTCAAAAAAAAAAAAAAAAAAAAAAAAAGAAACATTTGTAACAGAAGTAATGGAATTTAGAAAAAACAATAAACGCCATCTCTAAAATACATAAATTAATTTACTTCTTTTAGATTTAATGAAATTATCCAACAAAAAAGGAAACAGAGATG
This sequence comes from Gorilla gorilla gorilla, assembly GCF_029281585.2. Classification (NCBI taxonomy): domain Eukaryota; kingdom Metazoa; phylum Chordata; class Mammalia; order Primates; family Hominidae; genus Gorilla; species Gorilla gorilla. The sequence goes on from NC_073230.2 coordinate 60,549,268, forward strand.
GTTTTAGAAAATAAAATAACAAGTGTTTGTCATCACCAGTCATGCACGAAATAAATACGCAAAGAAGGTCTTTAAGGGGAAGATAAAAAGATAATTACAAACGAAAAAATAGAAGTACAAAAGGAATGTAGAGTAATATGGACAGTAAATTGTGAGAAAACATACATATTCTTTTTTCTACAAAGTCATAATCATGATGGCTTATTTTGATGATTTAAATGTACGAATAATTAAGCTGAAGATGCCAGTGAAACAAAAGGTGATGGGATATTAAGGGAGATAAGCTGTTCTGAAATTCTAGGTTTTTTTTTATTTAAGAATTTTAAAAATATTGAATTTTATTAATCAAGAATGAATGCTGTATTTTCCAGTGCAACCACTAAATTAAATTCGTGAAATGAAAAATAAAGCAACTTTAAAATAGATTCCTGATATGTTATCATAGTTTGGGTACACAAAGAAATTGGATGTAGAGGATCAGAGAAAGCAATAAGTCAGATAGGCTCCAAGTTGTTGGCCTGAGCAACTGGAAAGATAGAGGAAACTGTGAGTGTAGCAGGCTTGATGGTGTGGGGAGATGGGATGTTCGGTTGGGATATGTCTACACACACAACAGAAATATAGGTTTTTTTTTTTCTGCAAATTCACGTTGACTGGACTCACCCCTTGTCTCTCCTTTTTCTTTTATTTTATATGACTGACACATCCTTTCCTCATATGGCTGACTTGGATTTTTTTCTAATATTTTAATCCAATTTTGAGCATTTTTGACTGTGTCCTCACATCACACTTAAACTCTCAGGGACAAGCCTTAAGTGCTTACATCACACTTTAACTCTCAGGGACAAGCTCAATTTTCCAGACTCAGGAGTAGCTTCATAAATGCCCCTCTATACCATGCTTAGCAATTTGGTTAAAATTATGGAAAAGTATAGATTTTTATTAATTTAGGCTGGAGTTACATTACAAGCTCTTTCTCCAGATTTCATGAATTAAGTATTTAACATTCTCAGGAAGAAATAGCATCTCCTTTACTATTGAGAATTTAAAAACTGATATGACTTTAATGCTGCTTGTTGTATTACATGTCAAATGAAAATACAAATTCTTGTTAATTATAAAAAAGTTGACACAAATTTATCAATGGAATAATTTTGAAAAATTTTGCTATGATGAAAATAAGCTAACTTTTTTTTTTTTTTTTTTTTGAGGCAGGGTCTCCCTCTGTCACCTAGAGGGACAGCTAGAATGCAATGGTACGACCCCAGCTCACTGCAGCCTCAACCTCCCAGGCACAAGCAATCCTCCCAACTCTGTCCCAAGTAGCTGGGACAGATTACAAGCATGCACCACCACATCCAGCTATTTTTGTTTATTTTTTTATTTTGTATAGACAAAGTCTCCCTATGTTGCCCAGGCTGGTCTCAAACTCCTGGCTTTAAGCAATTCTCCCACCTCAGCCTCCCAAAGTGCAGATTATAGGTGTGAGCCACAACGACTGGCCAAAACTTTTAAATTTGTGTTTCAATCATATTACATGAGGCAAAATAAGAAAATGCATTATCAATATAAATTCTTGCATGCTATATTTACATAGCCAAATTATATTTAAAACTACATATTTCAGTAATGTTGATCTAAAATTAATTTCACATTCTACACCTGTCAATTAATTTTAGTAAATAGGCAATCAGGCTGAAAACAATTTCATCAAATCAATTGGTTTGCATTAATGTGTACTTAAAAATTACGTGTTTACTCAAAACTGAAAATAAATGGTTTAAATATCATATGAATCAAATAAACATTTGTTTTACCTTTTCTTTCCAAAAATATGTTAATGCCTAAGTATAAACACAGTCTATTTAAGAGCACAAAAATACCTTGAATACTTTGTTTAATACTCATTAACATAAATCAGGGAATTAAAGAAAAATGTTTCTGAATAGAGGGTAATGTTGGATTTTTATTGCACTATTTTGAAATTCAATGACCAAATGAGTTTTTTTTTCTGCATACTTTGAAAACCATTTTAGGACACTTATACTACTGTGTTTTTTTCAGGATTTGAGGAATAGTTAGACATATTCCAAAAGCTGGATACTTACAACACTGGAGCAGTTGGTAAAATGCATATACATTAACTAAGAAATTTATCTCTAAAGGATCATTTTGAATGGCAATTTTAACACTGTAAAAACCCATCAATTAAATATCAAATAGAGGAAGTTATAGCTTTTGCTAAGCATAGCCTGGGTCCGATTTTTCTTTCCTTTTCTCAATTTCTCCCTTTTTCAGAAAAAGAGCCTAAAGAAAGACTGGTCATACTCGTGGATCTCAAGCCGGGCCTCAGAATGAACAGGAGGACTGTGACTTGTTAGTTAAGGGTGTTTATGAAATTCTCCAGGGTACTATGATAGCAACTAGGGTTGGCTCAGAAGACTCTATTCAGATATGTGATGTTGGGAAATGATGGCAACTAGCACTCTGGGGTTGCACATAATCAAGCCTGATGAGATTCTCCAGTTGGAATTTAGAGAAGAGCCCTAGAGAAAAGGTTCTTTTTCTAGTCAGAGCTACCTAGAAGATTAGAGACATAAGGAGCATTTAGAGAAGTTCAAATTACACCTGAATAAGATTTCTAAATCAGTTGCATTCATCATCCGTAAAAATAGTGGTCAAGAAGAGGAATACTATATTTGGGAATAAATTGCTCTAGTGATTTTAGTTATAAAAAATCTATATGATAAGACACTGCAATGTGTTACTTTTATGGGTCTACTTGATTAGGCCATAGGGTGCCCAGATATTTGGTTAACCATAATTTTGGGGTGTGTCTATGATGGTGTTTCTGGGTGAGATTAGCAGTTGAATAGGTATACTGAGTCAAGCAGATTGCCCTCCTCAGTGTGTTCAGACCTCATGCAAATTGTTGAAGGTCTAAATAAAATAAAAATCTGAGTAAGAAAGAATTTTTCTTTCTGCCTTTCTGTCTTCAGTCTGGTTTATGAATCTTCTTTTGCCTTAAGACTTGGACTCAGGCTCACAATTAGCTCTTCTGGTTCTCAGACCTTTGGATTTGGACTACAGCTGTATCATCAGCTCTCCTGGGTCTCTGGCTTTCCCACTACAGATCTTGGACTTCTTAGCCTTCAAAATCACATAATTCAGAGAGAGAGAGAGCGAGAAAGAGAGTTTTGTTTTGTTTTGATTTTTCCTACTGTAGTCTTAAGATCTCTTTCAAGAGAGTGGCTATAAACTCTAGCCCTGGTAGGGCTCCAGGGCATTGGTTACTGGTTACTGGAATGTGCCTTACATGGGATAATTTTTATTCTGGCAGACAACCAAATGCCTAAGTGTCTGACATATGACCATGTGTTTCTCCTTTAAAAGACTTGTTTCTAGTGGCAGAAGCCCTTGGGTCTGTTACCTTATCTGTGCCGGTTTATTCCTGCCACTCTCTAGAAGAATGCTGACAAGGAAAGGTGTTAGCTTGGCTGCATCAGTCATATGAGACACAGGAGGCAGCTCAACAAAATAGATTATATGACAGCAGCAGCATTACTTGCAGGTCCTCAAGAGAAGAGGGCACCTCCGAAGGCTGATAGAAAGTGGGAAACCATCTAGAACATACATGCTTAACCAGTGGGTGGAAAGCAAAAGAGAGGGATGGACCTGTAGGCTGAAGCTTTTTTTGGGGGATGCAGGTTGCTATCTCACACCTGCTTTTTCATGGGAAGTTCTAACTGGTAGTTTAGAGCCCACAGGCATGAGTTCCACGGAGTTACACTGTGTCTGAGAGGTGGTTTCTGTGGCATTCTCAGGCAGCCCGCACAAGGCATGAGGGTCACTCCTGAGTCAAGCAGGCTGTATCCAGCTGTCCTATAGGGAGGTGGTCACCAGGAGGTGGTTGTACAAGGCAAATATCTGGATGGACTACATTGAGGAACTGGGAGGAGGCAGAGGACTAGAAACTGTCAAGGATGTCTGAGCCTTGATTCTGCAGGTAAAAGTCAAATTTACATTCACAACGGATACAATGAAAAATATTTTGAGGCCAGGCGTGGTGGCTCATGCCTATAATCCCAGCACTTTGGGAGGCTAAGGCAGGCGGATCACCTGAGGTCAGGAGTTTGAGACTAGCCTGGCCAAAGTGGCAAAACCCCATATCTAATAAAAATACAAAAATTAGCTGGGCATGGTGGTATGTGCCTGTAATCCCGGCTATTAGGGAGGCTGAGGCAGGAGAATCTCTTGAACCTGGAAGGCAGACGTTGCAGTGAGCCAAAATCATACCACTGCACTCCAGCCTGGACAACCAAGCAAGACTGTCTAAAAATTTAAAAAAAAAAGAAAGAAAAACATTTTGAGAACCATTTATTAATTGTTAGTACACTAGTACACATATAATTATGTAATATATCCTCCAAGAAAGACAGTTGATGAGTATATGAATATGAGAAATCACTCCTCAAAATAAAATATGAGAAAATTTATCCTAAGGGAAACCCCATAGTTAAAATAAGAGGACTCTGAGGAAAAAAAGTGTTTTTCAGAATTTATTTTTCCACCAAAACGAAGGAGACACCCTCCCTGTCTGCCAGAGAGCACAGGCAAGCTAGAAATTAAGTGATTGTTCTCATGTAGATGTGCATTCAGAAGAAATTATATCTCATTCTTATTCAAGCACGCACACAGCAGGCAAACCAAATAAATGTATTACAACATATGCCTAAGGAATGTGGGACATCCTTCCAGTAAAGCTCAAGCTGGAAATCCTATGAACTTCCTCATGTGGCAATGCTTTCAAAAGTACCAGTTGTCACTGACCATCAGACTGTCAGTGAATAAACCTTACAAATGTAGTAAGTGTCAGTAGTCTTTCAGTCAAAAGTAAAGCCTCATTGTCCATCAGGGAACTCACAAAGCAAAAATAGTAAAAATAGAGTAAGTTATGTCCTTTTTTTTGTGATGGCTTTACAACATACTGAATACTTTTATTGTAAAAAAAAAATCTGGAATCATCCAAGAAACCACTACCTCCATGCCATTATAACAACATAATGTTAATTGTGATAGAATATTCAGCATTTTAAATAACCATGATGCATAATTATTTATCTACTATGCTAGCAAATGTTAGCATGAGAAGGGTAAGGTTATAGCTGCTCTACTACATCATAATAAAGAATGGATTTTTGTTTGTTTGTTTTTATGTTTCCCATTGTTCGTTCTTCCATTCTAACGTTCTGTGACTTATGTTATCACTTCTTTTTTGTTTGAAGAATTTCCTTTAGCTCTTATTTCAGGATAGGTTTATTTTTGTTTGTTTTTCTTCATCTGAGCCTATCTTTATTTCCCCTTTAGTCTAGAGGGATACTTAAGCTAGAATTGGTTTTGTAATTGACAGCACTTTCCTTTCAGCATTGAGAAGATAGAATCTGTTAGCATTTGAATTAACATTGTGCTATAGGTAATGTTTCCTTGCTTTATGGCCACTTTCAAGACATTTTTTTTTTTTCTTTTTTTTTCTTTTTTGAGACGGAGTCTCGCTGTGTGGCCCAGGCTGGAGTGCAGTGGCGCCATCTCGGCTCACTGCAAGCTCTGCCTCCTGTGTTCACACCATTCTCCTGCCTCAGCCTCCCGAGTAGCTGGGACCACATGCGCCCGCCACCACGTTTGGCTAATTTTTTGTATTTTTAGTAGAGATGGGGTTTCACTGTGTTAGCCAGGGTGGTCTCGATCTCTTGACGTCATGATTCACCCACCTCGGCCTCCCAAAGTGCTGGGATTACAGGCATGAGCCACCGCACCCGGCCGTGTATCTGCTTTATTAAAACGTATTTACAATAACCACTTTAAAACTTCAAAATTGTTGTCAGATATTTTCAAGTCTGATTCATCTTGACATTGGATGATTTGCTTGCTTTTTTTTTTCACTCAACTTGTGATTGTATTGGTTCCTGGGTGTGATAGGTGATTTTCAACTGTATCCTGGACATTTTGGTTATTATGTTAGAAGACTCTGTATGTTATTAAATCTTTATTTTAACATGCTTATTCTCTTTAGGTTTAGTCTTTATAGGTACTGGCCTTCATGTCATGGTTCCAGTGAAAATTTAATTGTCAGATCCTTTGTAGCACCATTTGTCTGTTTGGCTTATTTGGCTCTGCTGTGATACCCACTGTGTAGTGCTGGTAGTGACTGGGGGTTAGAGGGTGGTTTATGCAGCCTGGGCCATCTGGTACTTCTAGATGGGGAAAGGGAGTCACCACACTGGGGGAATGAAGAGTACTTCCCAGGCTGGAATATGGGTGATGCTGGATCCCCCGTGTCCATACTCCCTGGCTAGTATGCCTTCCTTTTGAGAGAGGAGTATCTCATGCGGTGTGGAGAGTGCATTGCTGAGCCGTATGCTGTTGATGAGCCCCTGATCTATTCCCGTTGTTAGTGCTTGAAGGCTAGGGTGGCCTGGTGCTATTTTTGAGACTTCCATTGAATCTAGGGAAGGAACAAGCTTCCTTATGTCACCCTGTGTTGCTACATTGGGCTTGGATCATATTACGTTTGCTAGGGGAAAGTTGCCCTGTTGCCCCGTTGTATTTTCAGTACTATAGTCCCTAACAAATTGTCCATTTTCTTTCCACCACAGAGTACTTCTTTGACTTCTTCTTATATTAGTTCCAGGATTTATGGCTGTTCTTAGCCAGAAGAAAGCGGGGAGTAATGAGTCTACTCCATCTTGTCGAGATTGGATATCATAACATTTTTATGAATTGCCTGACATTTGTCCATACCACCTTTTCCCCACATTTGCAGTTGTATGCTTTCTTAAAATAAATTCTATGTTTTAGATCAGTTTCTGATTCACAGAAACTTGAATAGAAATCAGAGAGTTTCCATTTACTCCCGTACCTCCTACACATACACCGCCTCCCCCATGTCAATGTCTCCCACCAGAGTGACACATTTGCTATAATGGATGAAACTACATTGAAACATCATTATCAGCCAAAGCCAATAGTTTACATTAGTGTTCTCTCTTGGTGTTGTACATTCTGTGGCTTTTGACAGAAGTATAATGACACATGTCCTCCATTATACTGTCATATACAGTATGTCTCACTGCCATAAACTTCTCCTGTGCTCCGCCTTTCCATCCTTCTTTCTCCTATGCCCTGGCATCCACTGAGCTTTCTAGCATCTGCATAGTTTTGCCTTTTCCAGAATGTCATATATTTGGAATCCTACAGTATACAGGCTTTTCAGATTGACTTTTTTGTGACTGTGTGCTTTTTTTTTATCACTTCTTCATGTAGCTACAATGCCATAATTCAATTTTCTACAAAGATAAAAGAAAACTAACACAGTCTTTAGTCTGGATATAGATAATCATATATATATACACATTAGTGTGTGTATGTATATATATATGTGTATGTGTATATATATGTGTGTGTGTGTGTATATATATACATATATATATATGTATATATTTTAAGATATTTTCCCTCTTGTCACCCAGGATGGAGTGCAATGGCATGATCTCAGCTCACTGCAACCTCCGCCTCCCGGGTTCAAGTGATTCTCCTGCCTCAGCCTCTGAATAGCTGGGATTACAAGGATGCACCACCATACCGGGTTAATTTTTGTATTTTTAGTAGAGACGGGGTTTCACCATGTTTGCCAGGTTAGTATTGAATTCCTGGCCTCAGGTGATCTGTCCTCCTAGGCCTCCTTAAGTGTTGAGATTACAGGCGTGAGCCACCGCACCTGGCTTACAGTTTGTTTCTAATATGATAATTTACAAGAGTTTCTTTCAGCCTCAAAGTGTTTAGAATATTTTTCAAAATATCTTTCAGATTAATTTTAGGTCAATTTAGGTTTTCCTATGTAGTAACTAATGCTAAATGTCTCTAGCATTGATAATATTAATTAACCAGCTTGTCTTCAAGACATCAATACATCAGTGTCTGTGTTAGGTGGCCTATGGTGAGTTTTATGTTGTCTGCATTGACATAACTACTTCATGTAATTCAGGAAGAAATTTAAATATTTTCCAATATTTCATATGGCACAACCTTATTCATTATGTACGTCTGAAATTCACTTATTACTTTAACTGAATTTTCATTATTGTGGTAATTTTGCTCTTTATGTCAGAATAGTATTAATCAATTACCCCTTTTAAGTGCTTTAAAAATCATTAATTTTTAGATAAATTTCCTTTCAGTAATATAGTACATAAATCTAAAAATGTTGAAAAAATTATCTTCATATTCTTCCAAGTTAGAAGGTTCTAATTTCACACTTGTTTTATTAAAGAGTTCCTATATATATTTCCAAATTATAGTCGAATGGCATAATACCAACTCAGATTCCCTTTCTCAAGATTTCAAAGATGCTTTTGGCCAGTCTAATTCTTTATGACGTAAGTGGAGTGGAATGAAAATGAAATAATAACCTTAACCCATTTGTGCTTAAATATCAGTTGCAAATATAAATACATATGGCCATGAGAACACAAGGCTATCACTACTCCCCCACTCCCAAAGCTTTTGAAGAGATTGGTGTATATGAGGGGTCTTGAGATTTTAGCCTGGAAGGAAGCATGGTGAGTATGAGAGAGATAAAGGTTGGTATGTTGGAAAGAAATCAAAAATTGGTTATATAAATATGGAGAGTTAATTAAGATTGAAAGCATGCCGGGGTCCTGTGGTTCGTGTCTTCATCCTATAAGCATGAGGAATCTATTGACTGGGTAAAGCTGCAGAAAGACACAGTCTGATGTATGTTTTCAAGGAATGCTTAAGGCTATCAATTGAAAGGGTGACAAAGTGAAAACACATTAATAAAGAGGCACAAGATGACTGTAACAGGGACTAGACTATGAGTGGAGGAGATGTAGATAACTAGGGTAGATCTTAAAAATGTTTAGGTGAAATCAATAGAATTTGGAGATGGAGAAGATATGAAGGATGTGAAAAGGGGAATTTAAAAATACCGATACAAGAAAGTAATTCGAATTTGGAGATGAAGAAGATGTGGCAAGGTCATTAAAACAGGAAATTTTAAGATATTCATGTCAAAGACGTTTGAGCCAGAGCGACTTCATCTTGAATACCAGCTAGAGAAGATGAGGATGGGACTTGCTGGGCTGCATTCCCAGGAGGTTAGGCATTCTTAGTCACAGGACGGAGGTTGGCAGGCCTGGTATCACAAGATACAGGTCATAAAGACCCTGCCGAGAAACAGGATGTGGTAAAGAAGCTGGCCCAAACCCACCAAAACCAAGATGGTGAAGAAAGGGACTTCTGGTCATCCTCACTGCTCATTATACACGAATTATAATGCATCGGCTGCTAAAAGACACTCCCACCAGTGCCATGAAAGTTTACAAAAGCCTTGGCAATGTCTGGAATTTACCTTATATGGTCTAAAAAGGAGAGGAACCCTCAGTTCTTGGGAACTGGCTGCCCCTTTCCCAGAGAACTCATGAATATTTCACCCTTGGTTTACCATATGAACAAAAAATAACCATAAAAATTGCTAACAAGCAGCCCTCTGGGCTGCTCTGTCTATGAAGTAGCCCTTCTTTTGTTTTTTTACCTCTCTAGTAAACTCGCTTTCACTTTACTGTATAGATTCCCCCCAAATTCTTTACTGTAGAGACTCCCTCCAAATTCTTTCCTGCATGAGATCTAAGAACCCTCTTTTGGGATCTGGATGGGGACTCCTTTCTGGTAACATTAATACTAGTTTCTGATATATGCAACTTCAATGAATGGTGGGTGTTCCCCTGACATTAGAACTCTGGAAGTTATTGGCTTAAATCCGTGCCTTTGGTTTTGAATAGATTAAATTTGAGGTGCATTTGAGACAGAAAAGATATCAACTCCCGCATTTAAGCTACAATGATGAAGATAATGTTTTTAATCATATTTTCAAATTCCATTAGCTTTCTTAATCTTTATATAATCTTTTATAAATCTTAAATATTTTATAAATCTTAAATAATATTTATGTATTCTTATTATTTTCCCAAGTTAAGTATTGAATTACATTTTCTGAGTTCTGACACTAAAAGTCCGAATTATTTTGGTGAATCTATGTAATATCTTTTTTATGTCTCTTTATTCCTATAATTTCTATTTATAATTTATACTTTTAAAATACACAACATTTAAGAACATTTGGTGTAACTTAGTTGTCTACGTTATTGTTGGATGAAATAAGAATGATCTTTAAACATAAATTACTTTTCTAAAGTTCTCAAAGTCATCAAAATATTTTAATTTTCTAAAAATTATTTTTAGGGCCGACAATTATAAAAACAAATAGTGATAAATCACCAACGTGCATTTCCTTATATTTTACTTACCATTTTTAAATGCATGGTGCAGAAGTAAACATGATTTTAAAATGGTTTTCTGATCACATAGCTAATAAGCAAATTTTTTCAACTATCCATAAATTATTAAAGCTTCTAATGAATAGAGCTACCTTAAACACAGCACCTGACATAATGTTCATTGATTTTTTTCTAATTCCAAGCAATCCTGGGTTCTCTGTGTTTCTCAGAATTGTTTTTGCAGCTGTGGCCAACACAGCCCTTGACCTACAGATTCCCCAGAGCACCCTTTTAGTTCTGATTTTCCTGGAACTTGAGAGGATTTGTATTGCAATCATGTATTCTGTTTACTGCAGACATGCACATCAACAGATACAAGTCGTGTGTGAGCCCCAGTGAAACCTGACACTTAGTATCACACCCTCGCCAGTGCTAAGAAATTCAGGGGCTCCTGCTATGTGTGTGTATTGTGTTGTATGTTAGGAAGCATGGTGGTGGGAAGGGCAGAGGATGGCACCAGATGGGATTAAGGGCCCGTGGTGCCTCTTGCTCCACCAGAGCCTCCTGCACATGACTTTCTGCCAGCAGCACCTCACCCAGGCCATTCTGCAGACGTTCCCTGTACTTAGATCTCAGGCCCTGGCATACCCACATAACTAGAAAAATTAAATTAATATTTTATGACATATGGGGCTTTCAGTGAGCTTGGATGGAAGCACATACATACGCCATTCACATGGAATGGTAATACGTAGCCTATGGTATCCTAACACATTGTAGGAGGAAAAGTCCCACCATTTTATAAACCATTAGAAGCATAACTTAGGAGATTGCATCCTCTCCTGCAATGAGAGGTGATGCCACTCAGTCCTTACATCACGCTAATCTTTAAATCTAAGATTATCCTCTCCCCTCCCCACAAAAAAAAATTCTATACAAACACACACTCACTTGTAAGAGCAAATTAGGCTTTGAAGATAGTTTATCTGACACTTTTCAGCATGTTAAGAAATTTGTGAAATCAATGAAAAATAAGAGGTTGATGATTACAGAAAATTAGAAAACTATGTCTTTTGTTACATGAGTTCTCAATTAAGCATGGAAATATGGTAGAAATATATATATATATATATATATATATATATATATATATATAGTCTATGGATACTTGATTCTTTGACCTGCATATACCTCTTTCTTATCCTGACACAGATTCTGACAGAGCTCAGAAATATACATGGATTGATGACATAAGAGAAAATCATAAATTTTACTTCTAAGTCGCTCATGGGACATGGCTAAGTTAAGCTAATTAACTTAACACAATACCCCACATACTTATCATTTTCTTTTTGCTGCAAACACTTAAAAATATATTTTTAAGTATAATTTCTAGTATACAATATATTGTTATTAACTATAGTTACCATGTTATACAATAGAGCTCTTGAACTAATTCCTCCTATCTTCTTGAAATTTCGTATCCTTTGACCAATGCTCCTCAATCCCTTCCCTCCCCAACCACCACTCTCTGCTTCTATGAATTCACCTGTTAACATTCTATGTATAATTAGCTCATACAGTATTTGTCTTTCTTTGTTTGCCATATTTTGCTTAATGTTTTCCAGGTTCATTCACATTGTTGCAAAATGACAGAATTTCACTATTTCTAAAGGCTGAATAGTATCCCACTGTGTAAATGTACCACATTTTCTTGAACCATTTATCCATTGATGGACATTTAGGTTGATTTCATATCCTGGCTTTTGTAAATAATGCTGCTAGGGTCTTGGGAATGAAAATATTTCTTTGATATACTGATTTTATTTCCCTTGTATATATACCCAGTAGTAAAATTTCTGGATCACATGGTAGTTTTATTTTAATTTGAGAAATCTTCGTACCGTTTTCTATAATGGCTGTACTCATTTACATTCTCATCAAGAGTATACAAGGGTTCCATTTTCTCCATATCCTGGCCAACATTTGTAATCTTTTATTGTTTTGTTATTAACTGTTTTAACAGATGTGGCATTTTGTTTTTGATTTGCGTTTATCTGAGGATGAGTGACATTGAGCAATAAATGTTGGATAAACTGGACGTAGACATGTGGAAGAATGAATTTGGACCATTATCTCACACTATATATGAAAGCCAACTTAAAATGGATTGAAGACTTCAACATAAGACCTGGAACCATAAAAAATACTAGAAGAAAACAGGGAGAAAAGATTCTTGACATTGATCTGGGCTGGCTATGTTTTGGATATAATATCAAATAAAAGGATCTGTACAGGAAACAAACAATCCATAGAGTAACAAGACAACCTATGGAATAAGAAAAAGTATATGTAAAGTATACATCTAATAAGGAGTTAATATTCAAAAATATGAAGACTCTAAATAACTCAATAGTAAGAAAATAAATAGCCCAGTTAAAAACTGAACAAAGGACCCGGATAGACATTTCTCAAGAAAGACAAACAGATAATCAACAGTTATTTTTAAAAATACTAGATTTTTTTTTTACTTCATGCATAGTGCGCACATTGACCTAATAAGAAAAATAGTAAAAACTTTCTACTGTCAAGATTGTAACTTTTACAAATCATCTTAAAGTCCATTGGGAACGAAATTGCTAATAAATGTAATCATTTAACATGCACTTTCAAGTAAGCAGGCAATTGACTGGTGCAGTTCTCACTTTCCATTTACTTTTAAAAGCAGTTAGAGCTCCATCTTCCTTTAAATTCTTTTTGGGTCTTAAAACACTGAGCCAATATTTATTATTCCTTTGATAGTGTAAGTCAAAAATAAAACACTGAATTGAGAGCTATTTAAAAATTTAGAAGCAATGGAATATAATTCTTCTCCATGTACTACTATTTACTTTAAACTAAGAACCCTTCTGTAAATTTCTTTTTACATATACTCCTTAGTTTCTATACCTTTCCTGAAAGTGTTTAATGAATTTTAAGACACTTCAAATTCAAAATTCAGGGAAAAAGTACTTATTTTTTATTGAGCAAAATTTGAATACCTCCAGAGTACTTCTCAAGATTAGATTTTTAAACATAACACTGTCACACTGTTCTAAAGCTTAAAACCAGGAGAAAATCTTATATTTTTTATTCTACATTGATGTGTGTGTGTGTGTGTGTGCGCGCGCACGTGCATGCATGCATGTGTGTGTTTAAGAAGAGGTCACATGGAATTATTTATACCTCACTTTCAGCCGAGGTCCTAAAGGACATTAAGCAAAACAAGGGTTACCAGTTTCTTCCATATTTCCCAATGACATGCTCCCCCACCAAAGTGCGCCTTGCAAGGTGGTCTGCCCAACCTGTTCTTGAGGCCCTTAGCTGATCATCAGCTTGAGTATACAAAAGCATTGAGCAGAGACATCGAGAGAAGTATCTTTTAGGGAAAGTTGTTTGAGTGATTTGAGTGCAGGGGAGTCATTTGCTTTTTACCTTAAGTTTGCTAAGGTCCTGATATTTCTCACCTAAGCAATGCTTAACAGGAAGAGAAATAGAGAAAGGTTGGAACTGTAGCTACCTCAGATGGCAAAGCAGGGAGAGGGAACATTTGTGGAAATAGCTGCATGTCTACCACTTGGTGAAATGAGAGTGCATGCATTGTCATGGGACCAGGAGCTGCCACGTGCACAGTGCAGGCAGGAGCATCTTGCCTGGACTGGACTGTGTTTAGGGCATCCCACATGGACTAGGCATCACCAGCTGCCATTACCATAGTGTAGAATTCAAACCGGTTTGTACAAGGTCACTATATAATGTAAATTCCCAGGAACCCAATAAAAGATAAGATACCATAAAATAAATGACCGTATTAAACATACAACAAACTCAGAGAGCAGAGTTCTTCATAGTGCCCCTCTTCTTAACTCTAATTCCTCTCCCAGAGGTGAAGAAAGCAGGTGAGAGGTGCCTGATGTGAGGGACATCCACGGACCTTAAGGGACAACCAACTCTGCATAGCTGGGGAAAACCAAGTGTCCCCCTGGAGAATACACCCAGAGAAATACAGGAATTGATGGGCGATCCTACTCATCTATTCATTCAATTAATAATTGATTACATTTTTGGTACTAGGATATGATACTGTGCAAAAAGCAATTTATGATCTAGATAGGTAAACTGTCATTAATTAAATGAGATAATAAATAAATGAATAATTGTTATTCAGTTAAAAGTTACGAGTGAGAGATGTGTATGGTGAAAGAAACTAGAAGGGTCAAGGGGAAAATAATTTGATGTGTGAAGAAAAAGAAACTATTAACTAGGTAAGGAAAAAAGAAAGAGAATATTCCAGGAAGAGGAAAAGCATTAACAAATATTTTGTGGTGGAAGGAAACAAAGAGGGTTCATAAAAATAAAAGTCCAGTGTAATGACATTGCAGAGTACAGTTTCACAGATGTGTGTAGGCTAGATCATTTATACAGAAAGAAAACATATAAATACAATTTCTTCTGACTGATAAAACATATATCAATCCTGGTTTCTAATATTTCCTATTCTATCATTTATTGGATTTACAACTCATTGTTTTGGCTTTTCAAAGGTGATAGAAAGGTTGTAACTAAGGACAGAAAGGTTGTTTTAGCAAATTTTGTTTTTAATCTAAAAAGCTACCTTATTGTCCTCTAATAATTTCCAGTCTCAACAGTGTAACTCACAGAAATTGAGAATTATAGGATTTAAGGCTACTCTCTGTCATTACAGGCTTATACTTGACAGGCAAAAGTAATACATTAAAATACAAAGAAACAAGGGTAAAATGAATGTTTCATACAAATAAAAGCAATCTCAAAGAAGAGAATATAGCAGAAAACACCATCAAAATCTGTGCAGTTCCTTCATTAAGACTGTCAAATAAATTTTCACTGAGAGAGAGATTGCTTTTTGTTTTGGGTTTTGTGGCAGAGTCAGTTTCATCTGTTTGCTTGTTGGTTTTCTCCTTGGATTTAAAACTAAACCTGACCAGTGATCTACATTTTTGCATTAAGTGCTAGCATTTAGGAATTTCAAAGTATTAGCATAAGCTTCCACATGGAAGTATAAATAATTCACGGGGTGTGTGGTTTGCAGTATCTCACAGGGAATATAAAGTTGGCATGCATCAAAGGTGAGCATAGTGATTAATTATTGTTAAAATGCCAAATGAGAATGCCTTTCCCTGACAAAGCAATCTGTGCCCAGACAAACTGCTTGGGTGGTTTGATGGACAGACCAAAGTGACCTAATTCTGTTTAGTTTCTGATTCAGAAAAAAAAAGATGTGGTATAGGGGATCCATGCAGCCAGTGGGCCCTGGATACTGAGAGGATGTCCTTAATCGACCTCGACATCTGCAGTGCTGTAATATGCAAGCACTCAGCTCTGATAGCTTGTGATAGATTGTTGAACTACAGGAGGCATTCCAGGGAGACTCTGCATGATTAATAAACATTAAGAGCTTTTCATGTGGTATAAACCATCTAATTTATATTTCTGAAAGGTCATGGTTCAGCATTTTTAATGCATGCTTTAAATTTATTTTTTCATAACAAGTGTTTGTGGAGAGGGAGTGGGTGAGTGTCTTGTAGTACGTTTAAAGAAATAATTTTCACTATAGGTTTCTCTGAACTCTTAGTTTTGAGAAACCTGAAAAATGATGCACAATATGGATCATTTTCTTTGCAGTTAGATTAGCACTATATGATGCTATTCATATATATTTTAAATAATTTTTAAACCTGCACGTTGTCCATATGTACCCTAGAACTTAAAGTATAATAAAAAAACTATTTTAAATGAGGGAATAGGTGGAGCACTGAGGATTTTTAGGGCAGGGAAACTATACTGTATGTACCATAGTGGTGGATGCATGTCATTTTATTTGTCTAAACTCATAGGATGTACAAAATCAAGAATGCACCCTATCGTAAACTGTGGACTTTGGGTGATAATAATGTGTTGGTGTAGGTTCTTTGATTTCCACCCTGGGAGGGTATGTTGATAGTGAGGGAGGCTGTCTGAGAGAGAGAGTACAGAGTATATGGGAAATCTCTGTAATTTCTGCTCAGTTTTGCTGGGCTCTAAATTAAAAGTTGCTTAAAAAAAACTTCTTTAAAAATGAAGTCTATTTAAAAAATAGTTTTTCTTGTGTTTTTCAGTGCCTATTTTGGGAGTTCAGAACAACTGGCCAAGTGTGTAAAATATAAAAATAATTCTTAAACACTTGCTGATTATGGCAGACGGTTTTCAAAGATGGCCACAGTAATTCCTTCCAGCCCCACATATGCAGGCTTTTGCAATAAGATTTCTCCCATCAAGGAATGGAGTCTAATTCTCATGCTTTAACCCTGGTCTCACGACTTGTTTTGAGCAATAGAACACAAGGGAAGTGCTATGTTGGGGGTGCTGAACCTTGACCTCAAAAAGACTTTAATCTTCCATTCTCCCTACCTGCATGTTACCTACCTGTATGGTAAGTAACATGATATGAGGAAATCTTGCTTAGCCTCCTAAAGATAAGAGATCATGTGGCAAGTGAGAATGCCAGAGGATGGGCAGCGCCAAGCTCCAGGCATATGACAGACACCACTGTGGACCACCTAACCCAAGTCCACTTACCAGAGCTGCAACCACAGCAGCGACCCCAGGCAGAACAGCCAAGAGTTGCCCCTTTCATCTGGGCCTAAATCACTGAGCAACGCTCATGAGCTGATGCGATGATTGATGTTATAAGCCACCGAGGATTTTGTCTCTATGTTTTGTTCTTTCAGCAATAGATAATTGATATATCCTGGTACATTCTCTATCAAATTACAAATTGGAGTTTTTATAATGAACCATAAAAACTTGTTCATTTCTATAGTTTGGACAGCTCCTTTGTACGAATACATAATTTTAGAAACAGACTTTTTTATAAAAATATTTTTTAATTTATTTTTTGCAAGAAGAGCACTTTTCTCTTTTTTTTCTCCTGACTTCCTCTTTTTATTTTATTTTATTTTATTTTTAAAATTTTACTTTAAGTTCTAGGATACATGTGCAGAACGTGCAGGTTTGTTACATAGGCATACATGTGCCATGGTGGTTTGCTGCACCTATCAACCCATCATCTAGGTTTTAAGCCCCACATGCATTAGGTATTTGTCCTAATGCTCTCCCTTCGCTTGTCCTCCATCCCCTGACAGGCCCCAGTGTGTGATGTTCCCCTCTCTGTATCCATGTGTTCTCACTGTTTGACTCCCACTTATGAGTGAGAACATGTGGTGTTTGGTTTTCTGTTTCTGTGTTAATTTGCCGAGAATGAAGATTTCTAGCTTCATCCACGTTCGTGCAAAGGATGTGAATTCATTCTTTTTTATGGCTGCATAGTAGTCCATGGTGTATATGTGCTACATTTTCTTTATCCAGTCTATCGTAATCTACAAGGAACTTACACAAATTTACAATAACTCTTTTTTCTATTCCCTTCCCTCATCCCAATCCCTGTCCTCACTCCCAGGCAACTAACAACAAACATCACATGTAACTAGGAGGAGAGCAAGGAAGGGAGTCCACCTAGAGAGACCTAGAACAGATTCAAAACAGTGGGGCAATATTTCCAATATTGCAGGTAGTTCTTTGGCAACACTCTACTGACAAACATTCTTTGGAAAATCATCTACTTTTTTGCTCTCTATTTTTTTAAATATTTTAACTTTCATTTTAGCTGAAAGGTGTATGTGCAGGTGTGGTATATAGGTAAACTTGTGTCTGAGGGTTCATTGTGCAGATTATTGTGTCACCCAGGTATCAATCCTAGAATGCATTTCTTTTTTCTGATCCTCTCGCTTCCTCCAACCTCCTGTAGGCTCCACTGTCTGTTGTGTCTGACCCTCTATGTGTCCACATGTTCTCATCATGGAGCTCCCACTTCTCACTTATAAATGAGTACATGTGGTATTTGGTTTTCTGTTCCTGCATTAGTTTGCTAAAGATAATAGCCCCAAGCTCCTTGTTCCTGCATCCGTGTTCCTGCAAGGGACATGATCTTGTTCTTTTTATGGCTGCATAGTATTCCATGGTGTATATGTACCACATTTTCTTTATCCAGTGTATCACTGATGGGCATTTAGGTTGATTCCATGTTTTTGCTATTGTGAATAGTGCTGCAATGAACATATGCATGCATGTATCTTTATGGTAGAATGATCTATATTCCTTTGAATATAATCCCAGTAATGAGATTGCTGGGTTGAATGGCATTTCCGTTTTTAGTTCTTTGAGGAATTGCCTCACTGCTTTCCACATTGGTTAAACTAATTTACACTCCCACCAGCAGTGTAAAAGCAAGAAAAAGACTTTCAATAGGTTTATAAAATTAACAACTGTCACTCTTGTTCTACTTAAGTAAAGGTTTATCAGTAAAAATAAAGTCTAATAAATCCAAGAGTAGAGATAAATAATTAATTGCCAATATTGCTCCTTTCTTTATTTATCTTCCAGAATTTCTTTCACTCTTTAATTTTCTTTCTAGATTTAAATTTAAATAAAATTTTAAAATTATAGGGAATCGTTTGGTGCTTTCTTTAAAAATCTAAATTTTTCAATAACAGAGTTAAGAATAAAATCTTCTCAACAACTTGTCTTTTCAAAAACTCCTTCACTTATTCATCACCCCAATACCCTAGGGAATCAAGAAATGGCCATGAAGAAAAAAATTAGCTTTCAGAAACTAGTTTTTCAGTATAAGCATTTTCTCATATATTTTGTATTATCAGAGAAAATGTATTTATATTGGTTTCTTAAGAGATAAACTAAATTTTTTAAAAGTTATTTGAGATTTGGCTGAATGCTGAGCATCACTGTTATTTTTTAAATAAGGAGCCTCCTGCCAACCTGCATTACTAGTTTGTTATAATTATTTTATATTATATCCGTTAGTGACACCTTCATTTTAATGAAAGATATTTGCATACTTCATTTAGCTTCTCAGAAATTATGGAACTTTACAACCTGCTTTTAAGCACATCATTTATTTTTCAAAGATAGCACCACAGAATTCAGACTCCTTGCTCAAGAACAGGTAATATTTATTTCCCCAACTCATTCTGATGAAGTGGCCAGCCATCCTTGGACATTGATGATACAGGCAAACATTATCACAATATTATTAGCTCAGAACTTGGAAAGTCACAAATCTACTTTGAATCTAGGTTTTGCAATTAACTAAGTCCACTAACTTACTACACATTGAAACATGTACTTAAATCATCTACGGTTGCCTCATCTGTCATGCTAGTCTTGATGCTAATTCTGAGGCTTTCTCATCATCTATAGAAGTTATCTGTGCCTGATACATAACAGTTTAATAAGCCATGGATATTATCATGATTTTATAACAGTACTCAAGCAGGCAGGGGCAGCATCCACCCCTCACAGTCCTGTCCAGTTGCATCTTCAGAATTTATGTGGTTGGCCCCATGAGGATTGCTCCAGTTTGATAATGTTCTGTCACATATGCTGCTCTTCTCAATTTGTCAATATCTCACAAAAGTCTCCAAATGAATGATGAATGAACTGTTGGTGCTGATTCAAAGAAAAAGAGCCACAAATCAAGTAGTCAGACACTCATCTGCCTTCCCGTAGTTGCTGCTTTCTCAGGAGAGAGAAATTTCTTTGAACACTGGAATCAGCAATTGACAAAGACATATTCCCAAATGACACTTTGCTACTTAATCATCTTTAAGTATTAAGTGTTTCTTAATTTAATAAGAAAGGGGAGCTGAGCTAAACCTGTCCCTGAAACCATCCTAGAGAGAAGCACCTGCCAGCAGCAAAGCTGTTGAAATGAATAAATAAGATTAAACAACTATGGGAAATATGTTTAGAGAGGAAACTTCAAATAACATAAACCATAATAAGTAAAAATACAAATGTTTTCAGTATGAACTAACTAAATAACATTTTTAGATTCAGGATTTGAGAAGAAATGAGGGCTGATAGCGGGATTGTGGGTTTGCTAATTTTCCATGTAACACAGTGGGAGTCAGTATCTTCAGTTTTAATTTAAGAAGAAGATTAAAAAGCCAATTAATTATATTTATTAATGTAGCCATTAGATTCAGTAAAAATAACTTGAATTATCAAGTAAGCATAAGAAAAATTTAAAAAGATATTGAAAAATAATATATAAAGGAAGCAGTAGTATAAAAAAACAAAAGCACAACATAATTGAAGAAAATATCTTAGAAAAACATCTCTGGTTTCAATAAATGTGAGCATAATCAAAATAATTTGTTGTTTATGACGAATATAAACAAAACAGACTACGACTGGATCATAAAAAACACTAACTCTACTAAAAATAAAATTTACCTGAAAGTTGAAAGTAAATATACAAAAATTAAAGCAGAATTATGATATCAATTGCATGCAAATTAAAGTCAAATAAAGCTTAAATAGCAAAAAATAAATAGGTATATAGATGTTCTAAATGACACACTCATCTATATACATTTAGATGATATAGAAACTGAATGTTATCTACTTAAAAAGAGCAAACTATTATTTTAATTACCCACAACTTACAAAAATTTACTATATACTAGGTCAAAAAGCAAAAACATCAATACAGTTCATAATATAAAAATAAATCAGCAATGTGCTTTGACTTAAATTTTAAAATATTAATATTAATAAGAAGCAAAACAGTAATTATATGTAACTATTCTTTGTAATATTTGAGTCAAAGACTTAAATTAAAATATAATTAAAAGCTTTAGAAAATTTCATTGATGGAATCATATGACACAGTGAATGCAGGAACAAGGAAAGAATGTAAATAAATTCATTAATCAGTAAGTTAAAAATTAAATCACCAATTAAATGCGATAAAGCTGAATAAAATTATTAATAATGTTGAGGACAAAAATCAGTTAGTACAGACATTAACAGTTGAACTTGCATGTATAGTCAGCAAATAATTTTTTAGAAAATGCTTAGGGTGGCTGAGGCGGGCCAATCACATGAGGTCAGGAGTTTGAGACCAGCCTTGCCAACAAGGTGAAACCCCATCTCTACTAAAAATACAAAAAAAATTAGGCATGGTGTCAGGTGCCTGTAATCTCAGCTACTCAGGAGGCTGAGGCAGGAGAATCACTTGAATCTGGGAGGCAGAGGTTGCAGTGAGCTGAGATCACGCCACTGCACTCCAGCCTGGGCAACAGAGTGAGACTCCATATCATAAAAATGAAAATAAAATGTATAGGAATATCAGATTGTCCTTTAAATGTAGCCCTCAATCTTTTTTTATTTATTTGTTGACTTAAGTTAAAATAGATGGAGCAACTCAGTAAATAAACATGAACAAATATAGACATAAAGGAATAAATTAAAACAAGAAACCTGTCTTTCCGGTGTTAAACATGTGTTTAAGGATAATTAGAAAATGCGTAGATTGTGATAAAGACCTATCTCAGCAATAGAGGAAATCAGAACACACGATAACAGAAATGTGATATTTAAGAAAAGATAAAGGAAACCCAGAGTTAAGAGAGGAAACACTACAAGGACACTAGAGAATTGGGAGGCATCTGGCACCTATAGCTTCAGAAAACATTAAATACAGCCGGAAACCTAAGCCAAGTTGGCAAAAACAAACAAACAAACAAACAACAAATACATCTCATACTAACAGCCTTTTAATTTCAATTCCTATTTCTTAATACATTATGTCTGGCTTTTAACAACAAATTATAAGGCATACTAAATGACAAAGAAAAAACCCCACAACTTGAAGATACTGGGTAAGCATCAGAACCAGACTGAGGGCAGAGACTTTGGATTTAAAAGACCTGGAAGTTAAAACAACTATAATTAATATGCTAATATTTCTAATGGAAAGAGTGGAAAATGCAAGGACAGGTGATTAATCTAAGTAAGGATATGGAAGCAAAAAGAAATGCTAGAAATCAAAATCACTGTAACAGAAATAAACAGTTGTTTTGATGAGCTCACTGCCAAATTGGACATGCCAAAAGAAAAAATGTCAATAGAAACTTCCAAAATTGAAATGCAAAGAGAAACAAGGATGAAAAAGACAGAACAGAATATTCAATAACTGTGGGCCAATTACAAAAGATGTAACGTATGCATAATGGGAACATCAGAGGAAGAAAGAAAGTGAGGAGCAGAATAAATATTTGAAGCAATAATGAGGGAGAATTTCTCAAAATTAATGATAAACACAAAACCACAGATTCAGGATATTCAGAAAACACCAAGCAGGAAAAGTACCAAAATATTTACACTTAGGTATATCATTTTTAACCTGTGGAAAACCAAAGACAAAGACAAATCCTTAAAAGAAGACAGAAAAACAAAACAAAATGAAAACAAAATACTATTGAGGAACAAGAATAAGAATTACATCAGACTTTCACAAACCATGCAAACAAGATCAGAGTGAAGTGAAATCTTTAAATTGCGGAAAGAAGAAAAAAAGTCTTGAAAATTCTATCCAGAGAAAGAAATCTTCAAAAGTTAAGAAGTAATTATTCATCACCCGCAGAAATGCTATTCAAGAAACACTAAAATTTCTTCAGGGAGACAAAAAATAATATTTGTCAAAAACTCAGATATACATAATGAAACTAAGAGTATTAGAAAAGGCATAAAGTTAAAAGAAAGTATTTTCATTGTTTATTTATCTAAAAGATAATTCTTTTGTTAAAGTAATAGCAGTAACAATGCATTGGTGATGTCATCATATAGGTAAGTGAAATGAGGGACATCGACATAAGAAAAGGGAGAAAGGAATTGGGAATACTTTGTTATAAAGTGCATGCAAACAAACAAAGCAGTGTATCATTAATTGAAGGTGGAATTTGTTTTAAAAGTTTATTGTAAGCTTTGAAGAAGCCATTCAACCTGTTCCTAAAGAAGTAAAATCAGTATGCTAAGTGAAGAGATAAAATGAAATTATAGAAAATGCTAACTTAAAATGAAAGAAAAGAGAAAAATAAAGATTATAAAAAAAAAAGTGCTGCAAATAGAAAACAATCATACACATGGTCGATACTAACCCAACTACATCAATAATTTTTTAAATGTAAGTGATATAATCTCACCAATTAAAAGTTGGAGACTGTTGGGGTGAATTAAGAAAAAAAGACCCAACTCTATCAGAAGAAAGCTGGAGTGGCTATATTATTTTTAGACATGTTGATGTCAGAACAAGGGAAAATATAAGAGACAAAGGAGGAAATTACAGAATGATGAAGGAGTCAATTCTCCAAGAAGACAAAACAGTCCTAAATGTGAGGGAACCTAACAACGGTGTCAAAATATGTGAAACAAAACACAGAAGTCAAAGGAGAAATATAGAAATCTGCTAACAGAGTTGGAGACTCACAACACCCTCTTTTAGTAGTTGATAGATAAGACAGAAAATCAATAAAGATATAGTTAATGTGAACAACATCATCAATCAATTGCATTTAATTGACATTTATAGAATACTCCCTCCAACAACACCACAGCACAAATTCTTCTCAAGCTTGCATGAAGTATCCATCAATATAGGCCACATTCAAGGCCATAAAATACATCCTAACTAATATACAAAAATAGAAATAAAGTATGTTCTCAGACCACAATGGGATTAAATTATTAAATAATAACATAATATAGCTGGAAAATCCTCAGATACCTAGAAATTAAACAACTTGGTTTCATGTAATATATAGGTCACAGGAGTTTCAACAATTAAAATATTTTGAACTAAATGAAAATGCAAATTTATGAAAATTGTGGGATGCGATGAAGTAATACTTAGAATCAAACTTACAGCAATAAATGCATATGTTATATAAGCAGAAATCTAAAATCAGTAACCTAAATTTCCATCTTGGAAAACTAGAAAAAGTAGAAAAATTTATGTCTAAAGCAAGCAGATGAAAAGGATTAGCAAAAATTAGAGCAAAAATCAATAAAATTGAAAATAAGAATTTACAGAGAAAATCAATGTAACTAAAAGATTTTTTTTGAAAAGATCAATAAAACTGATAAATGTCTGTCTAGGCTAACAAAAAAAAAAGACAAAAGACACCAATTGCCAATACTGAAATGAAAAAGAGGTAATAACTATTGATCCCATGGACATTAAAATGATGTTGAAGGAACACCACGAATAACTCTATTCCCACAAAGTTTGATGAACTAGACAGAAAGGAACAAATTCCTTGTTCTACAAACTACCAAAAGTCACACAAAGAAAAAGATATAATTTGAGTAAGCCTATGTCTATTAAATCAATAATTAGCAACTTTCCAAAACCAAAATGACAAAGCCCAGTGACTTTACTGGTGAATTACCAAACATTTAAGGAAAAAGTGATACCACTTCTCTGTAACTTTTTTCAGAAAATAGAAGTGGTAACAATTTCTAACTCATTCTATAGGTCAGAGTCATCTATGTGGTAAGGATTATAGTTATGTAATTCAGCATAATTGTATGTTTAACTTAACATAGAAATATGTACAGATATGTGTATAAAGAAATATTAATAGATGTGTGTACATACACAAGTTAATATACAAACATATATCTCCTTTTGTCAGCAGAGAAAGGCTGGAAGCAAAGGCACCTCACTAGAAATGACAACACCAGATGACCAGATGCTGGCTCCTTGGCAAAATGGCAAATTCTTGGCATGAGGCAGGAAATATACAACATAAGCCTAGATCTTCTCGTAGTTCCAAAAAGTAAGAAAATGTTCAAAACACATAGCAACAACAACAACAACAACAAACCAAAACAAACAAAAAAGGAAACCTCTAGAATTTGGGAGAGAGAGATATGAATGGGACTCAGGACTTTACTGAAAAAAACTCCCAGTGACTAAATCTAGAACAATTAGGGCAAAAATAAAGTAGTATTGGATTATAATTCAAGGGATAGAATAAATATCCATAAAACCATATTGACATGCATGAATGATTCAATGCATAATAAATGCAGGAGAACAGACAAATCTCCCACACAAAAAGTTCCAAAGGGAGTAGAGCAGAACCCTCTACTTTCTACAATTCTTACAATGTGGGCTGTGCACAGTGACTTCCTTCCCAGGAGGACAGTATGAAAAGGCTGAGGAGTCACCTTACAGTGGAGAAACCTGGAAAATACTGCCTTAGCCAGGTGATCACTTCAACATCAGCAGTGATGAATCATGCGATTAGTATGCACCTTTGATACAATGTGATGAAAACAGCAGCTTACCTATGTTGTCTTGCTGCCCAGAACACGACTCCACTGTAACCATGAGAAAAACATCAAATGGCGATAGAAGAACATTTTACAAAATACCAGACTAGCACAAGTCAAAACTGTCAAGATCATCGAAAACAAGGAAGCCCTGAGAAACTGTCACAGTCCAGAGGCGTCTAAGAAGAGATGGTGACTAAATGTCTATCCTGGATGGGATTCTGGACATTAGGTTAAGAAAATCTAAAGATATAATTGATTATACTTAATAAATTGGTATTGGTTTTTTAATCATGCATATGTACCATATTCATATTGATGTTAAATGGTGAATAAGGGGGAACCGAGTGTGTGGTAAATGGGAACTCTACGCTACCTTTGCAATGTTTTTCACAACTGAGTGATGAGGCTGAGCATCATGCGAGTCCATAGGAGATGGCATTTCGTGGGCTGTTTCTTTATCTATACTTTACGTAGGCTAATGGCATAAAGACCACACGGTTCAACAGCCGTCATTTTACAGGGTGTAGAAGTGAAATCAGGCCGTCCTGACTTGAGCTTTGCTAATAGTCTCATTTAATCATCACCTCCCGCTCAAAACCTTTCAATTGACGATAAATATGTATGTACAAGAAAGAGATTGAGAGGAGAGGGTTCAAGGTTATACTTCTTAAAACATACCTATGCTGGTGAAGTTTTGCTTCTTACTCAACCAGCATCTGTTTTGAAATGAATGACATCTTATGGAATTTGACAAACTAGGAACCATCCTTGCTTAACTAAAAAGGCTCTACATTTCTGAATAGAGTCCAATTAAGATTGTTTGGATGAGACAAGATTTTCTTCAAAATATAAAATTTGGTAACATATATTCAACTAGTGACCATATTTTCAACTTTCGTTTTTTTAGAGATGGGGGCCTCACTCTGTCACCTGGACTGCATTGCATTGGCACTATTACAGCTCATTGCAGCCTCAAACTCCTGGGCTCAGAAGATCCTCCCACTTTAACCTCACCAGCAGCTGGGACTATAGGCCTGGGTCATCAAGTCCAGCTAATTTTTTCTTTAAAAGAATTATTTTTTAGAGACAGGGGTCTTGCTATGCTGCCCAGGCAGGTCTTGAACCCTGGCCTCAAGCAATCCTCTTGCCTTGGCCTCTCAAAGTGCTGGGATTGCAGATATGAATCAATACCCCCAACCTCAATCTTATATCAGCTAGGTGCATTATTATTTCCTCTTTGCCTGACAAACTATTTGTTTACATTCATGTTAAGTTTTTCTTCTCAGGATTGAGCACCAGGTTGAAATTATATATACTGTATAAACTGTGTGTATATTTTTCATATACACAAATATATATATATGAAATGCCATACACATGGTTCTTTATGTTTCCAAATTCAATTAATGAATTAAGATCTGTATGACTTCAGAGTCATAGAATTACCGATTTTCAAAATTTTTAATTTTGCCTAAGATGAGAACTGCTGTATTTTAGCACGTTTATAAAGACAACACAAAAACATATCAACACTAAATTACATTTTTAAAAACAAAATCCAATAGCTGTTGAAAGTTTATTTAATCGTCACACATCGGGACAAATTTTTACATGCTGAAAACAGTTAAAATAAAAGATTGTCACAATATACCTTTTAAAATTGTTTTTTCAGTTAACATTAATTTACATTCTAACAAATTGCTTAGTTAAGACAGAAAGTTTTCCAAACATCCAAAAAGGTTTTCAAAAGTTTAGTAAGACAAATCTTGTATAAACTCAATAAATAAATGAAATATGTTTTTCTATAGAACTCTGGTTAGAAAAATTACTATTTATTATATAAAATATTATTTTACATAGGCTTTTTTTACCTACCTTGTACCTGATCCTAAAGTTATCTGCTAAGTAATTCAGTAAGGTTTAATTATTGCAATTAGACACATAGGCCTTTAAAAATTTAATAGACATATCTGCAAATATACAATTGAACTTCAATAGTTTTTAAGCTTTAAACTTCTATTTAAAAGAGTTGGGCATGAAGAAATAGAGAATGTTGAGTTTCACGAAAATCTCAATTCCCTTTCGCACTTTTCTTTTTATAAATATAATTCTCAAACAAAACATAACTAGGAGATCCATACAGAAACTCTTAAGTTCAACTAGTGTCTCATAAAAATGAAAGGACTGCCTGTTTTCTAAGCCTCTAGTATTCAGGTCTGTGACAACCCTTTTATCACATAGATACAGAAAAAGCTTCTAACAATTTCTGAACTGCATATGTAGCAAAAAAATTGTTAGACCAACATTGAAAAAGAAAAAACCCAAAATTTATGTATTTTAGGATTTTTAAATCTATAAGAATATCAACTGTAATACATGCTTATAGTTGCATTAATTAGAAAGCTATAATGTATTCATTATATTATGTATTTATCATAAAATGATTGTTTTATACTGCATCAGTGTCACTTTTTCTATAGAAAATAGTTCAGAAATAAAAATGCATTATTCAATTGAATATAATAGTTTATGCTATAGAGTATGGTAATATTCTAGGCTATAAAGAATAATTCTCTAGCCCTGAAGTAACAGAAAATAAGCTGCTTTAGGTAAGCAAATAAAAAATGGATTCTTACTCTCTTATTCTTGAAACACATCACTAATCTCAAAAATAACTAGCAATAGCTAGTAAAATTCAAACTAATCTTTGCTGGTGGAAATGGAAAATGAGGGTTTGAAGAAGGAATGTCTAAAATAAGCATAGAAATCACAGGACTTCACTGCAATTCAGAGACAAAAGATGCTAATTTTTGGAAAGAGGCAATTGCTAAAAAGTACTTGCAGAAAATAACTTGTCTTTATGTAAGTTTTACTCTCTAACTAGCACAGTTTTATTTTGTTTGTTTTTGGTTTTTTGACTCTTCAAAGTACAGGTGCTGTGCACCTGTGGGCCTGATAATTGCCTGTCCAGTGGAATATGAAGGAACAGAAACCAGAAACCTCTTATCGAGTTTAACCAACAGAGAGGTGCTGTTAGAGTTTAAAGAAAGTGATTCTACCTGGGTCTTCATCAGCTGCATGAAAATATATTCAGAATTACGGCACAGTGAAAGAAAAACAGTCCAACAGTTCTGCACTTGGATCTGAAATGTGATTTACTCTCCAGAATCTGAGCAAATGCTTAACCTATCTGTGGCTCAGTTTCTCATTTATATGGTGAGGATCATAATACCCATAACTTGTGCTGTTTTCTATTAAATGCTGCTTCCCTGCATTGGTCCCAGCCTGCAATACAAAGAAATTATACTTACAAGAAAGCTCTAGCTCCAGATTGACAAGGGGCCTGTCAGCAAAATGGCTTATTTTTTCCTGTATTTATCAGGTTAAAATAGGGATAATGCCTTTATCTGGTTAGCTCTTGGCACTAACCATATATAAAGGAAAATAAAATTACCCACCTGTGGTCTCCATTATGTGAAAGTTTGATTTTTTTGCATTAGGAGAGTAACAATAACTGTAAGAAAGATTCATCTTGGCATCTGTTGCCAGAATACTGGGAGCAGTAACTTACAAGACACCTGTGAGCCATGGGAGGTTGAGTGGAGTGTTGGATACCATAGCCTACACAGCCTCTGTAAGACTGTCAGTGTTACTGGATGAATGCTGGACTGATGTTACTGGGAAATGACGTTGGAATAATACACATCCCACATGACAGTTAACATTTTCTTGATTGATTGATGTAGACCTTGCCAATTAAAATAGCTCAAGGGAGATTCAGAAGTGAGCAGACAGAGCCACACAAAAGATCAAATCTTAAGGCTTTAGCATGTCATTTCCAAGTACATACATTGTTTTCAAACTATATGTTGTTTTCAAACAAATTCAGTACTATAAATTTTCCTCTAAGCACTGCTTTTACTGCATTCGAGATGTTTAGATAAGCTATATCTTCATTTTCTTTGTGTTTGAAATATTTTTAAAATTTATTCTTGAGATTTCTTCTTTGACCCATGTTTTGTTTAGAAATTTGTTTATTAATTTCCAAGATAGGTTTTCCAGCTATTTTTGTTATTGATTTCTAGTTTTTGGTTATGATCTGAGTATTTATTTTGTATGATTTCTATTTTTGTAAATTTGTTGTGTTTTATGTCCCAGAATATAGTCTATGTTGGTGAATGTTCCATGACAGCCTGAGAAGAATGTGTATTCTACTGTTGTTTGGTGAAGTAGTACATAAATATCAATTATATTCAGCTGATTGATGGTGCTGTTAAGTTCAACTATATCCTTACTGATTTTCTGTCTGCTGGATCTTCCATTTCTGTAGAGGAGTGTTGAGGTCTCCAACAATGATACTGAAATCATTCTTCCTCTGAAGTCTGCTTTGTCTGTACTGAATATAGTTACTCCCACCTTCATTTTATTAGTGTCACTAGATATTTTTTCTTTATTTTTTCACTTTAAATCTATCTGTGTTTTTATAAAGTGGGTTTATTGTAGACAATATAAAATTAAGTCTTTTTTTTTCCTTTTTTTTTTTTTCTCCATTCACTCTGACAATTTCTGTTCTTCTGTTGGTAACAACTGGTGTTTAGAGTAATTATTAATTTAGTTGGTTTACATCTCCCTTATTTGTTACTATTTTTTGTTTTCTATTTTTTGCTCTTGTTATTTTTTTGCCTTCCACTCTTTTCTTGCCTTCTCTAGTTTTAATTATTTTATATGATTCTATTTTTCTCCTCTCTTAGGATATCAATTATACTTATTTTAAAGTATTTTTTATTGGTTGCTATGCCTTCGAACTACACATTTACAATTAATCCAAGTTTCATTTCACATAATGTTGTATCACTTCACCAGTCGTGAAAGTACCTTAGAATAGAGTATTCCTAATCTCTCTCTTGCATCCCCTTGTAACATTGCGGTCATTTATTTCATTTTCCATAAACTATCATTACTGAGAGTTTGAATACTATTAAAACGAATGAGAATAGAAAAAGTAGAAGATGCTATTTTACCCCACTTATTCCTTCTCTAATGCTCTTCCTTTCTTTATGTAAAACTGAATGTCTGACCTATAGTCTTTTTCTTCTTTCTGAAGAATTTCTTACCACTTCTGTCAAGGTAGTTCTATCAGAAACAAAATTTCCTCATTTTTTTTGCTTGTCTGGAAAAGTCTTTTTTCCTCTCTCACCTTTGAAGTATAATTTCACTGATACAAAATTCTAGATTGGTGAGTTTTTTTTTCCTTTTAGCATTTTAAACTTTTCACTCTACTCTCATCTTGCTTGCGTGGTTTCTGAAGAGCAGGTCACTGCAATTTTTATCTCTGCTCCAGTATAGGTAAGGTATTGTTTTCCTTTTTTATTTCCCTCCTCTGGTTTTCAAGATTTTGTCATTGTCTTTGATTTTCTGCAGTTTGAAAATTATATACCAATGTGTAAATTTTGTGGTATTTTGTCGGCTTTGTGTTCTCTGAAATTCCTGGATCTGTTGTTTCATATTTATCACTAATTTGGGGGAAATTCTCACTTATTATTACTTCAAATACTTTTTCTCTTCCTTTCTTCTCCTCCTTGTATTCTTCTTCTGCATACCTCACAGCTTTTGTGATTCTCCTTCATTCTAGAACATTTTGTCCTGCCATTTCATTCTTCTTTCTCTTTGCCTTTTTGTTTTGGAAGTTTCTATTGACATTACTCGGAGATCACTGATTCTTTCTTCTGCTGCGTACAGTCTTTTGATGAACATTATTAGCATGTATTTGATTTCTGGTATTTCCTTTTTATTCTTTCTTAGAGTTTCAGGCACTCTTCTTACATTATCTATCTGTTTTTGCATGATTTTTGACTTTTAAAATTAGAGCCCTTAGCATATTTATCATAGTTGTTTTAAATTCTAGGACTAGTAATCCCAACATGTCTGCCATATCTAGGTCTGGTTTGGATGCTTACCTGTCTCTTCCAACTGATTTTGTCTTTTAGTATGCTTTGTAATTTTATGTTGCAAGCCAGAAGTGATATCCTGGGTAAAAGGAACTCAGTGAGATAAACAGCCTGTTAGTGTGTTGTTTATGTTTATCTGGTTTATTGCTTGCTGTAGCTGTAAGTATCAGGCTATAGTTTCCTGTGGTTTCTTTGTCTGTGCCTCCCCTGTTGTCTTTGGGATTTCCCAATTTTTTTTCTTAAAAAGGACTGAGATGTGCAGTTCTCTAAGTTATATTCCCTTGTTACCCCATTGTAATACACCTGTGACTCTGAACTGTGGCATTTGTAACTGCTTCTCATTTCCCCAACCCCTTCCTAATTAAGAAGGAGAGGATGGAGGGAGTTAGAATTGGGTTCTACCTTCCCCTCACATGGAGGACTTAGACCTGGGTATTTTATTTCCCCCACGTGGAGGGCTACAAAGGGATGCAGTTGAATTTTTCCCCTTTTCACGTCAGTAAGGCTGTAGTAAAAACTCAGCAGCACAAGTTTTGCAGAAACCCCCAGTACGTTTGACTCTGGTGGAATAGTTTCTGTAGAGGGCAGGCCTAGTTAAGAACAGAATGCTCTGGTTCTACTTCAAAATGGCTACTTTTGGAAAACTGGAAGCAAGAGAGGATTTTTCTTTGGTCTTTATTAAGAGAATCC
Organism: Gorilla gorilla gorilla; assembly: GCF_029281585.2. Taxonomy (NCBI): domain Eukaryota; kingdom Metazoa; phylum Chordata; class Mammalia; order Primates; family Hominidae; genus Gorilla; species Gorilla gorilla. The sequence continues at coordinate 60,581,519 of NC_073230.2, forward strand.
TAGAGGTAAACCTCACAAAAATGTGAGGGCCCTCATGGAATTGTTAACTTTCAAACTTATCCACCATAAACAGCTATCAAATTGTCAACTGTGATTTAGGTTTTCCTACCACACTACTAGTGATATAGGAGTTAAAAAGAAATTATTTAGGCAATTAGTGAGGGTACAGGAGTCCTCGGTAAGGTTTTCCTTTTAATAAAAAGCAGTCCCCAAATCTTTTCTTTTCTAACAAAAAGCAGCCGGAAAAATCAAGCAGCAAGCACAGATAAACAAGCTGGAGGCTTGCACAGGTGAATGCTGGCTGCTGTGCCAGGTGCCAGGAATATATCTAACATGGAGGATTTCTCTTCCCTTTTCTTTGTTGCCATGTGTGAGGGTGTCATGGCACCAGCCAGGTAGAGACACCATCTGCATAATAAAAGATTAGGGTAGGATGGCTAGCCTCTTCACGGGCTATGTAAATGGCACACCTGGTGCAACCAATCCCCTGGGCCTTATGTAAATCAGGCACCACCTCCTCAAGTCCCTCTGTAAAACCAACTGCATCCTGTCATGAAAAGGGGAGATCTGACTGGAACTCCCCTCCCTCTACATTGGGGAGCTTTTCTCTTGCTTCTTTCACCTATTAAACCTTCCGCTCTTAAACCCACACCTTGTGTGTCCTTGTCTTAGTTTTCCTTAGAGTGAGACAACAAACCTCGGGTATTTCCCCAGACAAATGACACAGCTTCACTAGTTCCTGCAGAGCTTTCTGCTCCAGTAAATTGTGATTCTCTATACCCTCCTGTGTGTCTGTCCAGTTTGGGGAGCACCAGCTTTCTCTGTGACTTCAATTATCTGATGGATCTGAAAAGTCATTGGTTTCTATTTTGTTATGGTTTTCTCCTGTAGGAACAGAAATGATGACTTCCAAGTTCCTCACATGCTGGCCCAGGAATTGGAGGTCCCCTATATGTTCTTGATTATTTCTTACCCTCCATTATTGATAGTACCTAGCATGGCAGAGTGGTGAACTAAGCACCTGTCAACAATAGGTTAACACATCAAAGGAAGTAGACCTAGGGAGTGGCTTGTACTCAACAACAGATACAATAAGGCAGGTTCACACTCAATACCCAACTTTGTCACAACCACCATGTATTTAACTAAAGCTAATATTTTTCTATATTTTATTTGTGAAAAACTGAGTAAAGTAGACTCAAATAAAAACCAGAAGTGTAAGATTCCCAAGATACCCTCTGGGTTCTTGCTCTTCATGCCTTGTATTAATCATGTTTTTTTTTTTTTAATTATACTTTGACACCTAAGGGGCTTTGGGATCTGGGGTGAAACTGCCTGTTTCAGCATGAGCTAATTCCTAGAGATAGTAATCAACTTAGTGCAGACCTTTCATATGCAAACCAACCAACCCTGACCCCATACCCTTCATCCTTCTCCTTTATCTAACTCTCACACACCAAGCAGATATTCCCCCTGTCCTAAGTCACTCCAGAGCCACATGCCAGATAACTAGGGACTACCTCCATCACCCAGGGTTTGCCAAATTCCAAGCTTGTTCAGTTGCTCACTGTGCCTCATGGATTCCATTCCACAGAAACCACATGCTTATGTCCATGCTTCTCCCAGTTTCCTCTGCCCCTGGCCAAGGCTGGTACTTTCTTGTGTGGTCCTGCATGGATTGCCATGGTGTGTTCTCTCCTCTTGGAAACTATGAGTAATCAATTCTTCTTTTAATGGCTTTGACCCTTTTCTGTCTGTCACTTTACTGCTCCTGATTAAAACAAAACTCTGGTACATTTTGAAACATGCCTTTTTGTAACCGCCCAATGGGTTCGCCTTGCCCACTGCCTAGCCACACTACTAGTGATATAGGAGTTAAAAAGAAATTATTTAGGCAGTTAGTGAGGGTACAGGAGTCCTCGGTAAGGTTTTCCTCTTAATAAAAAGCAGTCCCAAAATCTTTTCTTTCTAGTCAGAGCTGATTTATCGAGACAGGGGAATTGCAATGGAGAAAGAGTAATTCACACATAGCCAGCTGTGCAAGAAACCAGAATTTTATTATTACTCAAATCAGTCTGTCTGAGCATTTGGGGATAAGAGTTTTTAAAGATAATTTGGAAGGTAGGAGCTCAGGAAGTGGGGAGGACTGATCGGTCAGGTTGGAGATGGACTCACAGGTGGGGTAGAAGTGAGTTTTTGTTTGCTATTTTCTGTTCCCAGGTGGGATCACAGAACTGGTTGAGCCAGATAACAGGTCTGGGTGCAGGGTCTGCAAAATGTCTCAAGCACTAATGTTAGGTTTTACAATAGTGATATTATCCCCAAGAACAATTTGAGAAGGTTCAGACTCTTGTAGCCAGAGGCTGCGTGACCCCTAAACTGTAATTTATAACCTTGTAGACAATTTGTTACTTCTGCAAAGGCAAACTGCTCCCTGGGCAAGAAAGGGGTCTTTTTGGGAAAGGGCTATTATCAATTTTGTTTCAGAGCCATAAATTCCTTCCCAAGCTTAGTTTGGCCTCCTCCCAGGAATGAACAAGGACAGCTTAAAGGTTGGAAGCAAGATGGAGTCAGTTAGGTCTGGTCTCTTTCACTGTTATAATTTCCTCAGTTACAATTTTTGCAAAGATGGTTTCATTTTCGTTGATATAAAATGTCAAGACCTGCAAAACTTAACTTTTCTCCATACACAGTGCAGAAAAATACAATCTAAAGTGGTCATTGTTTAAGAAACTTTGGCCTTTTTTAGGGGGGAGTTGTTCTGTTTCTTTCATTTTTAATGGCTAAACTTAGGCTGTTAATGATTACTTCATAAAATAACATTAGCAGAAAACTAGCCATTTCAACGTTTATCCACTTGACAGATATTAAATAATGAAAAGCTTAGTTATTTAATTCAGCAAGTATCTATTTATTGCTATTTACTATTGAAGTAGCATTGTTGTCTGGGGTAAATACCCAAGACTTGTCGTCTCGTGTCAAGGAAATCGAGTATATGGACAGAAGAAGTGAGTTTAGGAGTGGAGGTTTAATAAACAAAAGAAAGAGAAAGGAGAACAGCTCTGTCTTGCAAGAAAGAGGCGCTCCTGAATGGGACTTCCAGCCCACAGGAGAGTGCACCGGATTTTATAGACAGGCTTGAGGAGGTGGTGTCTGATTTACCTAGGGCCCACAGATTGGTTGGACCAGGTGTGACGTTTACGTAGCCCACAAGCAAGCTGGTAGCCCCACCCTAATCTTATTATGCAAATGGGGTCTTTGCCTGGCTGGTGTCATGTTGCCTGCTCCTTACTGTACACTGGCTGGCAAAGAGAAGGGACGATGGAGCCACCATGTTGAACATGCCTAATCCCAGGTAGCATTTTCCTATTGGCATAGCTGCGGGCATTCACCCATGCAAGCTTCCAGCTTGCTTGTCTATGTCTGCAGCTCGATTTTACAGGCTGCTCTTTGTCAGAAAAGAAAATGATTTTGGGGCTGCTGTTCATTAAATGGAAAACCTTACTGAGGACTTCCTTACCCTCACTATCTGCCTAATTTCTTCTTAACTCCTGTATCACTATGTTTGAGGTACTCTCTTAGGCACTGAGTAGTGAACAAAACAGATCCTGTCCTCAATCGTGCTTCATTATTTTTGTTGTGATTTGGGAAAACTTCTCAGCTTTACTGTGATTTCTCTAATGTACTAGAATGTGCACAGTGTATAAAAGTTAAAAATGTTTTGCATTTCATTGTATAATGAAAGGCCTCCAAATGAAATATTTAATGAGATTTTTTTTTTCATATGGATAGGAAAATTTTAAGGATTGTGTTCTGTCAGGCAGGAAAAAAATACAATTTTTACTTTAAAAAATAATCAAATAAAAAATTATATAAAATGACCAAGTATAGCAGGGATAATTATAGTAATTATTATACTGTGCTAAAGACATTAACTTAAAAATGTAATGGAATTGCTATTTCTACCATCTCACAGAAACTGATTTCAACTCCTGGGGTTCTAGTACCAGAAGGGAGAAAGCTTTCTGTCTTTTATCTTTTTTCTTTTTTCTTTGCTTATAGCCACATGAACTCATTCTTATGACCTGTGGGATCTTAATTTTCTCCTCCTCTATTTACTTCCACTTTGTATTAACTTCCTTCTTACCTTTTATATCTTCATATCTAAAAAATAGGTTTTTTTAGAAGTTTAGAGATTTTTATTGCTTCAACATTATTAGTGCCATATTTACAAATGTGTAGTTGCTCAATTTGAACAAATTTGAATAGAGTGAAGACTTATAGGATTTTAGAAACTGTGCAATTACATTCCTTCATTAAAGACAAGAAATTGAAGCTATATGACTGCTCAGTGTTAAGTGTTCTGTGAACAAAACACACATTGACACAGTGTCATACACACACACACGTATACACACATGCATAGAGTCACATATAGTTATAGAATTTTAATGCTACTTATATTAAAAACAATTTGAATCTTAAGTAAGTGAGTTAGATATTCAGTCATTTAAATGTAATTTTTTTTTTTTTGAGAAGAGTCTTGCTCAGCCGCCTAGGCTGGAGGGCAGTGGCGTGATGTTGGCTCACTGCAACCTCTGCCCCCTGGGTTCAAGCTATTCTCTTGCCTCAGCCTCTCGAGTAGCTGTGCCTCACCACACCAGAATAATTTCTGTATTTTTAGCAGAGACAGGGTTTCACCATGTTGGCCAGGATGGTCTCGATCTCTTGACCTCATGATCTGCCCGCCTCTGCCTCCCAAAGTGCTGGGATTACAGGTGTGAGCCACTGCGCTCAGCCTACATGTAATTTAATATGCATATTTATTAAGCTAAGATGTATTGATAAAATATTGGATTTATATTACAGGAAGCTGGATTATGCATTAAGTTGGATTTACCTCCCATGATCTATAGAAATTTAAATATCCTCACAGATAATTAAAAGTGCCTAGGCTAGGGCAAATCATGAAATAACAAGGGGAGAATAGTCATAAATACATCATGTGCTATATTACTTAATGACCGTAATATCATCTTTCTTCATAGAACCCAATTGTAATACTATCAAGCCTATGAGATGCGATACCAGTAGTCTTAGCACTGCGAAAGGTCAGAGAGCAGCGTGGAAGTCATGAATCATACATGTAAGAAGACAGCAGTTGTTTGTCACTTTGACACCCTAGCTCAGCAGACAGGAGTCTTAAAGGACAAGGACAGGTTCTGAAAGAATTACTGAGGTTGCCTTCTGATTGGTAGATCATTTTTCTTGGGCTGAACCCTGGTCTACTCTTGCTTCCCTAGTTCTTTCCTTTCAATACAGATCTGTGTTCCCTAATATTTTGAGAAAAATAAAATGACAGAAATCACTAGTGTCATGTAGTTACTATGTTTCTGCTGTTAAAATAAGCACCCAGGAAAGAATATTGTGCTGACATTTTTACAATTCAGGCTTAAGGAGAAGGAATGATTTAAAAGATATGCTTTGAAACTTTATAGTGTCTTAGATAAGTTAGATAGATAGGTGTTGCTATTATCCTAATATCACAGATTGGAAAGTGAGACACAGGAGTTGAAGTAACTTGCCAAAGGCCACATAGTAAGTAAGTGGCAGAGCTGAGACTGGAGGCTAGACTGTCCTGTTTCAGAGCCCAGGCATCAGACACTGCAGAGCCTCCGATGAGCTGACACAATAAGAGATGTTATTGAAGCAATAACTCAATTGTTCAGATGAAAACTTGACTAGAATATTATGGAGAAAAAGTCAATAGTAACTGACATTTTTAACGATTCTTGCAGGAAATTCTCTTCTACTTAAGTGTTTTGTTTTCAAAGTACAAGATTTGCCTTTCAGATTATGTTCAAGGTCTGAGCTGACAGGATCTTTGGCTTAGCAGGAAGAATTTCAGAAAAGAAATGTTCCTGTAACAAGACTTGAAAACAGAAAGTGGAGCTAGGAGGGCTCATTGATTCTGAGAAAGCCTGGGAAGCTCGGAACCAATGATACTGGATTGATTGTCAATGTGAAAAGAGGGAAACACAGCCTACCATTCTACAGGTTAAGCATGATTTCTTCTAATCAGATGCTATCAACATTTCAAGTCCTCATTCAGCAAAAAATAGCAATAGGCTATAGGATAGCTTTCAAAACCATTAACTAATAACTTTATTTTTAATTATCTCACCTACTGTTAATACATGGACCAAAGGCTACGTCTTTTCCTCAAGCTAAATACTGTGATTTGCATTTGACACACTTAGAAAAATTATTTATATTATATATAAATTATATTTATATTAAATAAATATATATATTTATAAATATATATATTTATATAATATAAATATATATTATATATATTTATATTATATAAATATATATAATATATATTTATATAATATAAATATATATTATATATATTTATATAATATAAATATATATTATATATATTTATATAATATAAATATATATTATATATATTTATATAATATAAATATATATTATATATATTTATATAATATAAATATATATTATATATATTTATATAATATAAATATATATTTATAATATATTATAAATATATTATATAAATATAGATTATATAAATATATAGATTATATAAATATATAATTATATAAATTTATAATTATATAATTTATATATATTTATATACAAATTATATATAATTATAAATTTATATAATTATATAAATATAATCTATATTATATATAATATATATCTATATTATATAGATATATATTATATATCTATATTATATAGATATATATTATATATCTATATTATATAGATATAATATAATATAGATAGATATATCTAGGAAAGCTGTCTAGATATATCTATAGATATATCTAGGAAAGCTGTCATAGATAATAGGTAAATAAATTGGCATTGCTATATTAAAAATAAAACTGTAATTACACACAAAAAAGATAACAGGCTAGGTTTGGTTCACAGGCCGTAGTTTACTGACCTCTTTTCACTTGTAAATTCAAAGGGAAATCCAAAGACGAAAATATATTTAAGGAAAAGAAATACTGTGAAAGGAAAAGATCAAGATGAACAAACAATGCAATTAAGCCAAATGAAAGAAAAAAATAATAAAAAAGAAGTAAAATTGTTAAAATCTCAGGTGATCCTCTCAGAAGGAAGGGGCTACGAAAAAAAAAAGAAAGAAACTTAGAAAGGTATACTGTAAATTAAATACCCCATGTAAACTTAAAACAACAGATAGATTCAATATTAAAATGGAAATGACCTAAATTCAACTAAAATGTAAAGAAAAAAATGTATGGAGAGAATTATTTTTGAGGGGGCTATGTACTCATATACAAATATTTCCATTAATCACTAACATTTGGGTAGTGACTGGACTCTCAATTTGTTACATATCAGACTAGCAAGAACTATTAACTTAAAAAAAACAGGCAAAAGTTTTCTAGATTCTCAAATAAAAATTCCTCAGTTTTAGAAATGTTAAGGTATTCAAGTTCAATCATGTTAAATCATAATAAATTATGATTTATTTAAAAAAAGAAAAAGAAAAAAATGTATGGAACAAATAAAAGAAAGTTTAAGGGGCATAAGAAACAGATATAGAAAGAGCAGGGTGTCTTTAATTCCAGAAACATAGAATAAAAAATTTAGAAAAGAAAATAATAAATGAAATAAACAAAACTTCTCAGTATTGACAGCAAGCAAGCCTTTATACTAACATAACTCATAAGATGCCAAACAAGATAACGCATACGTATGCAGGTTCTGATGACACAACAGAACTCCAAATACAGAAATGCAAGTCCTCAAGGTGTCCAGAGAGGGAGAGAGCGATACAAGTAGAGAGAGCAACACATTTTTCTTCAAAAAGTATACAAAATAGAAAGAACAAAAAATCTATCACAAGCAATAAGGCATGCTGAAAAACACTGGAGAAGTACCTTCAATATTCTGAGGAAAAGGATTTGGGAGTTAAATGTCTATGCTCAGATGAAATGTCAGTCCAGTCTGACAATAAAATGAGTATATTATTAGCTATTCGAAGACTTCAAATTTCTTTCAATTACCTCCAAAAAATTTCACCATGTTGTCCTAAGGGTTATATATATATATTAGAGATATATGATATATAATTGTATATATTGTACAGATGATATATAATCATATAGATGATATATAAGCATATGATATATAATCATATAGATGATATGTAAATGTATATATGATAAATAATTACATAGATAATAGAAAAAGTTGGGAAGTTCATGACTAGCCGGGTCAACATGGTGAAACCCCGTGTCTACTAAAAATACAAAAATTAGCCAGGCGTGGTGTTAGGCACCTGTAATCCCAGCTACTCAGAAGGCTGAGGCACCAGAATGGCTTGAACTCGGGAGGTAGAGATGGCAGTGAGCCAAGACCTCCCCACTGCACTCCAGCCTGGGCAACAGAGCAAGACTCTGTTTCAAAAACAAAAAACAAAAAACAAAAAACAAAAAAATAAAACACACACAGTTGGAAAAACTGTGAATGATGTAAAGGAAACAATAACTGTGAAAATAAATTTTAAAGGAATATACTTTGATTAAGCTTTGAGAGATTATCACTTAAGTGGCACTTAAGTTTTAACCACGGGGGATTATTTATATATACATCCTGTCAGACTGCTTCTTTCTGTAGTTAGTGAAGTGTGAGTTCTACTGTTAACGGAGGTAGAGATTTTAGAACATGCCAGTAGACAGACTGTGGGACACTCAATTAAATGGCAAAACATCCACAATACCAACAATAATAACCCAAATCCTCCCAATTAAGATGTGAAGTGGCGAGAGACATACTGAGGAACCAAATAAATTTACAAGCTAAATGTGCTTAATGTTGATAAAACAAACCACAGAAAGCTGGTTTTACTTTGTATTTTTTACCTTTCTAGTTGTGTTTGTTTGATTTTACTTTTTATTTATGAATATGCATTCCTTTGAGATTTAAGAGAAACAAAATTTTTGAAAAGACAGAATACTTAAAAAGTAAATACTTTTCCAGTAAGGGCTTGTTCTCTGCTTTATGAATGATGTCTCTGTCTGCATCCTCAATGAGTGAGTAATCAAGCTCCATCAGGCCTGTTTCACAGGGGCACTTGTCCCATTCATTCAGGCTCTGCCCTCATGAGCTTACCACCTCCTAAAGGCCCTACCTCTTAATGCCATTGCATTGCAGATTAGGTTTCAACATATGAATTTTGAGGGGGGCACAAACATTTAGACCATAGCAGTTGAATTCATTTTCCTCCTCACATCTGGAAATATGATTACTTTAAGTTACCTTCTTAGTGTCACACATAGCCTGGTAACTAAGCCTGTGTGTACTCATTTTATTTATGCTGATAATCCACAAAGATCTCTTTAATTTGATTCAACCAAATATAGATTATATAAACTTTATTGAAAGTCTTAGACATATAACTCAAATATCTGCTTGGCATGGATGGCCTGGGAAGCTAAATGCAGTCCTAATATTGTTGTCTTTAGTTTTCTGCATGCAGTCAATAGCAGAGACAATTCCCATTGTGTCTATCATATCATACACCACATAGTAATTGTTGGGCAAAACATGTTTTTTAAAAATTAATTGGTCACAAACTATTTTAATTTTAAGCAATATATATTCCTACTTCTTCCTTAACCACTTATTTATTTATTTGTTTATTTATTTTGAGACAGAGTCTCACTCTGTTGCCCAGGCTGGAGTGCAGTGGTGCGATCTCATCTCACTGCAACCTCCACCTCCCACGTTCAAGCGATTCTCCTCCTCAGCCTCCCAAGTTACAGGATCTGCCACCACACCTGGCTAATTTCTTTTAGTAGAGATGGGGTTTCGCCATGTTGGCCAGGCTTGTCTCAAACTCCTGACCTCAGGTAATCCACCTGCCTCAGCCTCCCAAAGTGCTGGGATTACATATGGACTTTACCTCTCAAATTTCACAAGACTTTCTAGTTGCCAAAACAAAATGATCTTCCCTCACCTATACTGATGTTACTGCAATCGCTGGAGTTATCTCATACTGTTGTCCAATCTCTCCTAATTATAAACCTCCTATGGTTTGGTTTCTGAAAAGTCCATTTTTTAATTAGTATATTTTTGTCTCTTGACCCTTTCCTGACTGCTCTTCTTTAATCAGCCCTTAAGCTCCCAGCCTTAGCTTTTCCCACTCTGATCTCCTAGAAAAATAACCTTTTCTGCTATGACCAAAGTGTGTTCCATTTGCTTAGTCCTTCAGTATCTCTCACCCTGATATTTGTACCGAATTGCAAAGAAAATGTCCAGACTTCAGCCTACGGATGCCCCATCAATTCCCCAGTTCGACATCTCCAACAGTTTTTAATTGTTTTTCTATCCTCCCAAATTAGGTCTGTGCCTGGATCTGCCGCCACAGCTGAGGGTGACTCTGTCTTTCCTGCATGTGCAGCCCTGACAGTTCACCAGCATTTGCTTCTTCCCTCATTTTCTTCTTCCATGACTCCGCCTTTTCCTTGATTTTTCGACTTCCAACCAGTGACCACCAGTAAACCACATATAGAAGGATGAAAAGAATACTTCTGAGTCATACTTGAGGAAAAACAGATGCTGAACTACACATAGTTCCCCCCCCTACCCCCACCCTCCGGCCTTTTTTTTCCTTTTAACTCAAATAGGAACTGAGGTAAGAACTAATAACCATATAGGGATGGAGGAAGATGCCATATATTGAAAGGAGGATTTCTGGAAAGGGAAGGACTGTGTGGATTAACTGAAGACACATTGAATGAGCCACCTGATTCCACTCTGTGTGGAGCCTTAACTCCGTGAATTCACCTGCAAACATTTTATTAATAAACTGAGAAACAGTAAGGGCTGATGACAGCTTCAGGCAGACCCAGGTCATGGGCTTAAGCTGCCTTGAAAAACCTACAGTCAGTCTTGGTTCCTTACGTCTATTTGAGCAATGTCTCCGTATTCTTCCCCACTTTGCACTGTAAGTGCCAGATTTCCCAGTTTAGATCCTCTTCATTAGTCTTTGCCATCTGTATTAATAATTGCTATGGTTTGAATATTTGTGCCCCTGCCCCAAATTCCTATGTGGAGATTCTAACCACCAGGAGAATGATACTAGAGCATGGGGCCATTGAGGCGTGATTAGATCATCAGGGCAAAGCCTTCTTCAATTGGAATAATGCCCTGATAAAAGAGACAACTTATAAAAACAATTGTGCCATTCAAGTCCTGAAAAATACATGATCACGTAAGAATTAAGTACATATATTTTAGTGTCTGTCAAATCTCACTACATATTGTATTCACACCTACTCTCTTCTCCTGTAATGCTCCTAGCCATACCCAAAGCCAAATTCCATTTTTCAAATAAGTGACTATTCCTTGTTTAAACCTGGCGTAAGTATCTCATTGATACCTTTGGAAAGTACACTGTCACTAGTCTGCCTTGCTAATTAAAGAAGAGCACTGACTTCTTCTAGAGATTTTCTGATGCACTGTAAGAATTCATTATGGTGTTTTGACATGTCATAACATCCTCCAGAAAACTAGGACATAAACGGACTTTCTTTCTGCTCCTTACACTGTTCTAGCTTATGTGATTTGATTTGTTTTTTTGTTTTCAAACATCATTGTATTAGTCTGTTTTCATGCTGCTGATAAGGACATAACCGAGACTGGGAAGAAAAAGAGGTTTAATTGGACTTACAGTTCCACGTGGCTGGGGAGGCCTCAGAATCATGGTGGGAGGTGAAAGGCACTTCTTACCTGGTGGCAGCAAGAGAAGAAATGAGGAAGATGCAAACTCGGAACCCCCTGATAAAACCATCAGATCTCGAGAGATTTATTCACTACCATGAGAAGGGTATGGGGTAAACCACCCCCATGATTCAAATTATCTCCCACCAGTCCCTCCCACAACACATGGGAATTATGGGAATCCAATTCAAGATGAGATTTGGGTGGGGACACAGAGCCAAACCATATCAATCATAGTACATATTTCTTCTTCTTTACAGAAAGGTCAGCTATTGTACACCTGTTACGATGGCTATTTTCTCTAATTCCAAATTTCTTAAATTTTCCAAGGATTTGAAAATATATAACTCAGCTTACAATGATAAAATTTAACAATATTGAGGCTTTTAGAATTTGCTCCCACAGTATCCATTAATGTATTCCAAGTAAAGACAAGGTAAATGGACTCCTACTGAACTTAAATATTTCCTAATTTTCCACAGTGTTCTAGAGAGTTAAGAATGTCAGAACACTGATGACCACATACCTGACTTCTTAATATAGCAGTGGTTTAGGTAATCATCATAGAACAAATGCTTATGTGATATTTACTCAGTGCCAGGTAACTCTCAAAGGACTTTACATGCATTAACTAGTTTACTGTTTACCATTACCCTATGTGGTAAGTTCTATTGCTATCCTCATTTTGCAGATCAGGAAACTACAGCTTTGAGAGGCAATAAAATATTTAGAGGTCACATGGCTAAAAATTGACAGAGACAAAATATTTGCGTTAAGGCTTCTAACCACTTTGCTATATCAGCCCTCATGTCTAAAATGTAAATTGTCTAAGGTAGACAGATTTTATTCACTGTTTTGATTGCCTCATGGTTTTCTTCATGAACCTCAGCCTCTAATGTAAAAAAACAAATATTTGCTTTGCAGTATGTTCAAGCATCTAATCACATGTTTGGTGGGACACTGGAACATAGCATCCTTTGATCATTTGTTTTACACACTTGTATTCTGTTTCGCTACTTTACACGGGCATGGCTATTCTATGATAATGTGGAAGTATTTGATCGAAATCTTACAGGATACTTTTGTGCTCAAACTTCTATAAATAGGCCTGCAGTGGTCTTGTCTGCTTTTTGAGGCATTGCTTGTGTCCTCGGAATCTGTTTGAAGAGTTTCCATGTCAACTTCAGGACCTCACATGCGGTATCCCTGGATCCTGATCCCGGGGAGGCTGCAGCGGGGCTTAGTGCCACAACAGAGGTGACCCTTCATCACATGCCGCTCAAAATCACAGAAATCACAACATCTCAAGTGCCAAAGCAAAAGTAAGGCCAAATAAGGAAGAGAGCATCAATCTCTCCTTCCCGATGTTTCTCTTGTAAGCTTTAAAGCCACGTGGGGGATGTAAGGAGGATGATTCCAATTATACTTCCTCTAAACTGGACTGCATATTTGAGAATAAAGTGAGCTGATTTTTTAAATTACAGTGGAGCAACAGAGATAAACTGGCCATTTCCCAGGTGTACAAACTGATGTATATGTGGTCACACTAGAAATAGAAAAATCAACAAATACATAAACATAATTACCACAAGCTCTGACTCATTATCTCATGTCTGACCAACAATTGTGCCTTAGTTCATAGACGAATCATTAGCTGCCAAGTTGGGCAAATGAAGCTTGAAAAACCTTTAAACACATGTGCGCACGCGCGCGCGCACACACACACACACACACACACACACACACACACCCTTCAAGAAGTTTTAGCCTCTTTGTCTCCAATTTGTGTAATGTAGCCCTATTTTCTAATAGTTAACTTGCCGCTTATTACTAAGGATGTTAATTTCCACATCTTTTCCAGCCATATTTAGTTTGGAAGTGTAATCCCATTGTGTATCTCTAATATATTTTTCAACATAATACAACTGCTAGATTTCAAATTACATTTCAGTGAGTAGTTCTCGTCTTGTATTCAACCCCCATTTAATGTTTGCACTCAGATGAAACAACTTGGTAAGAAAAGTGCCTTCAGCAGTTCTGTCAAGATTTAGTAACTTAATCTGGATTCCTGTTAAACCACTCTTCATAACTAAACACTTGGGTAGACTCCGGCTGAGATCTCATTGCTGGAAGCTAAATATATACTGATTAGGAGAGAAGCAACCCTGGGGCGTGTTACTGAACAAATGCATCATCATTTCTATGCAGACATTTGTACTTGAAAAAAAGATCACAATTTAATAAGTAACAGACGTAAGAAGAAGATAAATGATAGAAGTTATTGGAGAGCAAAGGACTTGCTAAAGATGGTGCAAGATCTCAAATTAATGAAAGAAAAGATTAAAACTCTTTCAAACGTGTTGTCTGACCACTAAATGTAAATATCATGTGGCCTGACTGGTGCACAGATGAAGTAGCATTTTAAAACTGTGAATAAGAACCACTTATTTTTCCACACTGAACATCATTTTATCTCTTTGAATATTAAACCAGGTCTTTGTCAGCAACAGCCAGATGTGGTCATTGAAAGCTAACTACCGTGTTGGACTGCATGTCTAGTGAAGTGGAATGGGTGAGAGGGGACAAAAATTCCATTTTCTGACCAAGCCAAATAATTCTGTCATTATTGCATTACAATTAGCCCTTCATAATTAGAAGGAATCGAGTAGCTTGGGGATTTAATCCGAATTGGCAATAAAAATGGAAATGGCTTTAAATTATGGCCTATGAGACATACTTACAGGAAATGGGGAGGATGTAAGTAAACAGGAGGCAAATATTGATAAGTGCAGTCATTTGGGGGCGGTTGGGAAAATCACATGAGACTTTTTCTCTGTGGCTTTGAGGTCTCATCCAGAGCACATTGGAAAAAGAGAAGTAAATGGATTTGATCTCAGTATAACTTTTCAGCAGTTAGAGCTGTTCAAAGGAGGAATATTTTGTTCATTATTACCACACATATTGAAGTAGGTCTGACGACCACCAGATGAGCATATCGTGGTGAAGACTGAAATATCCAATGGGTGGTTGATTACATAGCCACCGCATCTTTCTATCGTAATGAGATTCTCTGTCCTCCCTTCCCTCATAATCAAATTGAGATAGGGAATGCAGGAGGAATTTGGCATACTTCAACAAAATTATTCAGTAATAAGTATTTTATTAGGTAAATGAATAATTTAGATCCCATTTCTCAAAAAATTAGTTGAAGAAATAATTAAGTGACACTGTTCAGGTGTCATATGGGCCTAGTTTCTGAAGTGAGAAGTTGGCTGCTCATCTCCACAGAGGGTTGAGTGAAAGAAAATTGAGCTGAAATAAAGAAGGAATAATTTAAAGTATATGTATTAAAAGTTTCTTAGTTTAAGTGGGTATACGATATTGAACCTGGCTGCCCTGAAAATTTTAATAAAGAATAATAACAACCTATTTGGTTACATATAACCCTGTTATAAGAATGTTGTAACACATTAAGTACATGATATCTTTGTAATGAAGTTATATCTAGTTATATGCTGCTCAAAATGTATTCAAAATACAAAGAATGCCAACGTAAATGGAAAAACCAACTCAATTCTCAAGGTTTGGAGAATTATTAGAATGTCTACTGAACATTGTCTACTAATTTGCCACAGAAGAGGAGTTTTCTGACCACTTAATTGAAAACAGAACCTCCTAAATAACCCCTTCATTATTTCTATTGCAAAACTCTGTTCATTTCCTTCTCCGCGGGGATCACTGGCTTGTAAAGGTTTCTTTTCTTGCTTGTTGTCTTCCTCATTGTCTGTCCCATCCAATGTCATTTAAGCTCCACAACGGTGTGGACTGATGATATCTGTCTTCTTCCTTGCATCCATCCCCAAAATCTAGCATCGTGGCAAAGAGACAGGAATTGCTCAAGGAATACTTGTGGAATAAACGTGTATGTTTGCTTTTGTTTGAATATGTTACATGCATTTGCCATTGTAAACTAAACTGGTTTGGTGAACGGCTTGCATTTTATTTAAGAAAAATGAATTAGGCTTTTTGAATGTGAAGTTACAAAGCAATTACCTTTTTCTGCTACAAGAAAAATTCCTTCATCCTTCTCTTATATATGATTGAAAATATATTAGTAAAGCCTTCTTCGTTTTTCCTTGCCCAATATGAAGAATTGGTTCTAAAACATGTCCTTGGCACAATCTCCAGCCAGAGAGTGGGCACCAGCTTGGCTTCAAGGTGTGACCTCTCTCCCTGTACAATATTTTAAATATAGTGTTCAATGAATACTAAGATAAGCACAGGATTTGCAATACATGAGTTTGAATTTCCACTATATGATCTTGAAAACAAATATCTGTTAGTTTTTTTTTCCCAGAAATTTAGTTTCCTAGCAGATAAAATGTAGAAGATAAAAATCTTCCTAGAAGATTTCCAGAGTGAGGCTGTATTGCATATTTCTTGTTTGCATATTTCTTGTATCGCATATTTCTTGTTTGAACACAGTGAGAATCCTGGTATATGTGACGTTGCCTGAGGCCCTGCCTTCTTGGGGACTTTAAGGAGCACTCCAGGAAGAGTGTGCAACATCAGCAAGATGCAACAGGGGAGAGGAGAGGCTGAGACCTTCCTCTCATACAGATGAGGTGTCTGCCTACCCTTGAGCAGCAGGGCTAAGCACACAGAGCCCACAGGCTTCGAGAGCTTCTAAAGTCTGTTCTACAGAAATATTTAGATGAGATTATGAGGTATTCAAAAAGGTTTTTCAAAGCAAAATAAGTTTGGGAAACTGCATTAAGTAAAGTTTGCTTAGAGCTTTCACATGCTAAGATGCAATGTTTAGAAATTCTGAAATTACCAGTGCATGTGATGAAACTCTGATGAATGGTGGTGTCACTTCCCTATTGTTAAGTATTTGGGGACCAAAATCATCTCTTATAATCTATCCTTCCTGGTGCCATATAGGTCATGGTTGAGAACTTGATGAAAGTTGAATAAAAATATCTAACACTTCTTGTAAAGTATCTGGAGCCAGGATGCCAGGTAGGCCTGAAAAACATTTGTTTAAAACCAATGTTCTTTGATGCCTGTGGAACATTAGTTTGATTTTATCAACTTTAAAAATGGAAAAGAAAAAGAGTAACTAGGCTGAATACAATGAGTCCTTTTAAAAATATATCTTTTTAATTTTTGTTCAAAATCATTATTGCTTTTATTACAAAACAAAACAAAAATAGAAAACCACACAAACAAATCCATACTTTATTGAATTAATGTAATGTCAAGACACATTTTAAGAAAAGATTAGCTGGATAATCCAGAAACAAATACAACTCTTTTGTTTTATAAATTATTTTTCCATTTTTTTACTGTTATATTTCTTTTCTCTCTGAAACAAGAGCTAAAGCATTGCTTCTGCTTTCTAATCATTTTTTTGTTATGTCTGTCAGAATATAGTCTCCCTTTTTTCAGTCTTCACTCTCTGTCTCCTGGTTAAATGCTGATCTCCATTCAGGGATCTGATGGAGTCCCGGTGGCTAAATATGGCAGTGAAGAAAGTACCAACCATGCTAGGGCTCAGAAGAAGAAAAATGTGGGAAAGTTTGTAACTTCTTAGAGACTTGGAGGGCTCAGAAGACAAGAAGATGTGGGAAAGTTAGAAACTTCCTAGAGACTTGTTGAATGGCTTTGCTCAAAATGCTGATAGTGATATGGACAATAAAGTCCAGGCTGAGGTGATCTCAGATAGAGATGAGGAAGTTGTTAAGAACTGAGGTAAATGTCACTCTTGCTATGCAAAGAGACTGGTGGCATTTTGCCCCTACCCTAGAGGTCTGTGTAACTTTGAGCTTGAGAGAGATGATTTAGTGTATCTGGTGGAAGAAATTTCTAAGTGACAAAGAGTTCAAGATGAAGCAGAGCATAAAAGTTTGAAATATTTGCAGCCTGGTGATATAGTTAGTAGAAAAGAAAAACCCATTTTATGGGGAGAAATTCAAGCCACCAGCAGAAATTTGCATAAGTAACGAGCAGCCAAATACTAATTGCCAATACAATAGGGAAAAAGTCTCTGTGGCATGTCAGAGACCTTAATGGCAGCCCCTCCCATCACAGACCCAGAGGCCTAGAAGGAAAAAATAGTTTCTTGGGTCAGGTCCAGGGTCTCTTGCTGTGTGCAGGCTCAGGACTTAGTGCCCTGGGTCCCAGCCACTCCAGCCATGGCAAAAAAGGGGCCCAGGTATAACTCAGGCTATTGCTTCAGAGGGTGCAAGTCCCAAGACTTGGCCGCTTCGACATGGTGTTGAGCTTGTGACTGCACAGAGGTCAAGAATTAAGGTTTGGAACCTCCACCTAGATTTCAGAGGATGTATGGAAATGCCTGTATATCCAGGTAGAGATATGCTGCAGGGACAGAGCCCTCATAGAGGTGTTGGGGCAGTTCAGAAGGGAAATGTGGACTGTGAGCCCCCACTCAGAGTCCCCCACCATCAGCTTCCACTGTGTGCCTGGAAAAGCTGCAGGGAATGCCAGCCCCTGAAAGCAACCAGGAGAGAGGCTGTACCCTGCAAAGCCACAGGGGTGGAGCTGCCCAATTTCATGGGAACCTACTACTTGCATTATCATGACCTGTATATGAGCCATGGAGTCAAAGGAGATCATTTTGGAGCCGTCAGATTTGACTGCCCTCCTGGATTTTGAACTTTCATGGGACCTGTAGCCCCTTTGTTTTGTCTAATTTCTCCCATTTGGAATGGGTGAATTTACCCAATGCTTGTACCCCCGTTGTATCTAGGAAGTAACTAACTTGCTTTTTATTTTACAGGCTGATAGGTGTAAGAGACTTGCCTTGTCTCAGATGACACTTTGGATTGTGAACCTTTGGGTTAATGCTGAAATGACTTAAGACTTTGGGGGACTGTTGAGAAGGCATGACTGGTTTTGAAATGTGAGGATATGAGATTTGGGAGGGGCCGGGGCAGAATAATATGGTTTGGCTGCATCCCCACCCAAATCTCATCTTAAATTGTAGCTCTCATAATCTCCACGTGTCATGGGAGGGACCTGGTGGGAGGTAGTTGAATCATAGGGGCAGGTTTTTCCCATGCTTTTATCATCACAGTGAATAAGTTTCATGAGATCTGATGGTTTTATAAAGGGGAGTTCCCTTGTACACACTCTGTTTGCCTGCTGCCATGTAATACTTGACTTTGCTCATTCTTTGCCTTCCACTATAATTGTGAGGCCTCCCCAGCCACATGGAACTGTGAGTCCATTAAACCTCTGTCCTTTATAAATTATCCAGTCTTGAGTATGTTTGTATTAGCAGCATGAGAATGGACTAATACATGCAGTAATCAAAGACTTCACAGAAATTTTAAAAATGGAGGAAGAGAAAATTATCTCTGGATCTGATTCAGAACCAAATGTATGGCTAACAGTCTAGTGAAATGGAACGCATTGTAGAAAATTATAAATCCAAGAAAAATCATGGAAGTGAATAAAATTGTTCTGAAAAACAAGATCCTGCTATATGCATTTTGGAGGGTCTAAATAATAATTGGAGTATTAGGAATTTCTTCATAGAAATTTTAATTAAAAAATTAAAATTGCATACATATATGCAAGGAAAACAACTTGGTATTTATAAACCAAGCAGGTACTAGTTCTAAACTAAATGCTAGGGTTCAGATAAAGAATTTAGATATAAGAATAAGATGATCTGAGAATATTATATTGGGTAGGTTTTTGTTACACATGGAGAAAACAGACAAAGGCTTTCAGATGTGGAAAACTACATTATATTCATATACCTAAAATAAAACAGGAGGAGAAGAAGGAAAATAGGTAGGAAAGAAGGAGGAGAATCCAGCTTTTCAAAGTATGAAAAAAAATACAAGCAATAAATATGCAAAAAATTAAAATGCCAGAAAAAAACTGATGGTGTACTTGAAATGCTGGATTAACCTCTGGGACTTTCAACATCCATAACAACCTTCAAAAAAAGACCTGAAGAGATTAATCATGTCAGTAATCTCCACCTGACTAAATTACTTACCCTAATGTGGTCAAAGGGTTGATGTTTTATTTTATAATTAATAGAAAATTATAGTTAATTTCTCATTATGGTTGAAAAGCATAATGGGACATAAAAATTCTCTGAGAAGGTATTTCTTTTCAGACAGGAGATGATAACTTATTCAAAAGCCTAAACCATGAGAATTATAATTATGACAGTAAAATATCTCAAGAAAAAATACAAGAACCAAATGTAACCACAGGCTCAACAGATTCATGCTTAAGTAATAGGACTATGTTTATTTTTATTTTTAATTTAACATATCTTTAATGACTACATTTTTCTACCTCAATTTAAACTGTTTAATAAGAAAAATTACCTTTTATGAAAATATTAGAATTATTTAAACAACTGCTATTTTTAACAGAGTGTCACAGTATTTGTCTGCTATGAAAAAGGAACAAAATCATCTAAAGTGAGAACAAGTAGGAAAAAAAATCCTGCAATTTTATTTAAGAAAACATTTTAGAAGATTAATAAAAAAAATTTAATGTAAACATTGAAATGAGCACAGCTGGTTTCCAAGGTAAACAGGCAGAAAAATTGTCTTGGTCCATTTGGGCTCTTATAACAGAAAACCATAGATTGGGTGACTTAAACAACAAACATTTATTCTCACAGTTGTGGAGGCTGGGAAGTCCAAGATCAAAGCACGGACATGTCCTTTGTCTGGTGAGGGCCCACTTCCTGGTTCATAGACTGCTGTCTTCCTGCTGTATCCCCATTTGGCAGAAGAGTCAAGGGCATTCTCTGTCATCTCTTCTCATACGAACACTACTCTGATCAGAAATGCTCCACTCTCATGACCTCATTACCTCTCAAAGACTCCCCCTTTTAGCACCACCCCATTCATGGCTAGGGTTTCCATACAAGAATTTAAGGGGGACCACGAACTTGCAGTTCATAACAGAAGTTAAATACCATTTATGTCACTTGCTAGGAGAGCTGACACTGGGAAAGTCCTCAGTGTTTAGAAATCTCTCAAACATTCTTATACTGATGAAGAGAGATAAAAGTGTGCTAAATACTCTTTTATATAGACAATACCCAAGACACTCATTACTTTATCACAATAATGATCTTCAACCATGACTGTACATTAAAATACCATGTGGTGTATTTTTAAAAAATGCAACTTAAAAGCATGATTCCAAACCTATCAATTATCGTGTCTTAGGATGGAGTCTGTACTTCAAATTTTTTCAAAGCTCCCTGAGAAATTATGGTGCACCAAAAGGTTAAGAAAATAGTGAAAACAATAGAATAAAGTTTTCCCATCAGAAGTTATATATACCTGAATTGTCTAATTTTAATTTATAAAACATTTGTTCCAACTTCCCAAGATCTTATTCATATAATTGTATGAATAAATTCATGTGGATTATACAAATGAAGGTAGACATAGGTTTTTAGAGTTTGTGGACTGGAAATCAATACCACTCTTGCAAAAGCAGAGGTGTTTACAAGCTATTTTTAAAATATATTCACACCAAATTTACGAAATGTTTATTGCACTTTTCCTGTGTTTGCATTTCAGAGGGAGGAAAGTGAGTTTGTGTTAAATCATATACTTTATGGATGTGTCTGTGCTTGCTACTCCAGGCAGGAGGTAAATGAATAAACAGAATAACAATACAGCAAACAAACTAGGTTTTCTTTTTAAGTGCCATCTCCTGGAGAAAGAGGTCAGGCTGAGAAATGCCCTCTATTCTCACTTATCCTTTACAAAATTCAGGATTTTTCATGCCAGACACCTATCCTCACATATTTTCCTTTTACTTGTGTGTTTCTTTCCACCTCATTATTTACTTATTTATTATTTTCTGGCCTTATTTACAGTCTAAGAATACAAAACAAACCCAATTCAGTTTACAATTCTATGTATGAGAGAAACTTCCAAATTGAAGGATATGCAAAAATTTGCTTAGAATTCAGTTATGAGACTTTTCCTTCATATTGGGCAAGGAAAAGCGAAGAAGGCTTTACTAATATATTTTCAATCATATATAAGAGAAGGATGAAGGAATTTTTCTTGTAGCAGAAAAAGGTAATTGCCTTTGTAACTTCACATTCGAATAGCCTAATTCATTTTTCTTAAATAAAATGCAAACCATTCACCACACCAGTTTAGTTTACAATGGCAAATGCATGTAACATATTCAAACAAAAGCAAACATACACGTTTATTCCACAAGTATTCCTTGAGCAATTCCTGTCTCTTTGGCACGATGCTAGATTTTGGGGATGGATGCAAGGAAGAAGACAGATATCATCAGTCCACACCGTTGTGGAGCTTAAGTGACATTGGACGGGACAGACAATGAAGAAGACAACAAGCAAGAAAAGAAACCTTTACAAGCCAGTGATCCCCGTGGAGAAGGAAATGAACAGAGTTTTGCAATAGAAATAATGAAGGGGTTATTTAGGAGGTTCTGTTTTCAATTAAGTGGTCAGAAAACTCCTCCCTGAAGATGCAGAAGCTGAAATGGGGAGCTAAGCAGGCACAGCCTTGTGACAAGCTGACTGATGAGCAAAACTGACCAGACCGGGGTGGCTCTGTTTTGTGAACAGAAAAAAGGCCAGTGTGTCTGGAACATAGCAAGGCAGGGAGGCTGGATTCTGAGTAAGGATTTAAAAGTAGATGGGACCTAAAAGATATGGGATGTAGATTTTATTGTAAGGGCAAAATGAGGGCATTGAATGACTTTGTGGAAACTCCAAAATCAAGAAGAAATCATGACTAGGTTTCCGTTTACAAAGCATGCTGGCTGCTGTGTAGAGAATGGGCTGAGGGGGTCAGAGGGGGCAGCAGGGAACAACCAGGAGCCCCTTGCGGAATTCTTGGTGAAAGATGTTGGGAACACTGCCCTAGGTGAGTGGCAGTGCACACAGGTTGTGGCCACACATGTAAGATACATTTTAGAGGAAAACTCAGAAGCCCAACCGATGAATTAAATGTGAGGGGTTGAGAAAAGAGAACAATTCAAGTTGATTACCATGTTTCTGGCTAAGGCAACTAGAAAGAAGGAAGAATTGATATTAACGGTTGATGAAACTGGCCAGGACACATGCTTAGAGGTGTGTTCAAAAATTCCATTATGATAGTCTTAATAGGTGAGATGCCTATAAAATATCCAAGTGCAGATGTTCAAGATGGAATGAAAAATAATATGGAGATCAGATAAGTGGTCTAGACTGGAACCATAAATTTGGGGTTCATCATTTAGATGACCTCTTAAGGCATGGGAATGAATGAGATACCCCAAGGAGAGAACAGAGATAGGAAAGAGAAAGGGACCCAGGTGCTACCATGTGGAATTTAGTTTGAGGAAAAGTAGTCAGCAAAGGAAACTAAGTGAACTAGAGAAGGGAAAGACAGGAAGCATATCAGGCCATGTTATAGCAACAAACAGCCTAGGAATGTTAGTGCTTGACAAAATCAGAGCCTGATTTCTCACTCAAACCACGTGATCTGTTCAGGTTGGCTCAGGGATTACTCCAAAATCAAGGCTGAGAAAGCCACTGTTTTCAATATTGCCTATTGCCATGGCAGGAGGAAAGAGCCGGGCAGGCTTCGAATGGACAGTTCAATGTAGGTGCCTGGCAGCTATAGGTCTGAATTCTACTCAAGTGTCATCAGTCATTGCTAGTCACTTAGTCCCCAACTGCGCAAAAGCTATTTCGCCATGCACTGAACTATTTGGTGAACCATATCAAGGTCAGTAAGAATCTGCTTTTCTGATGGCCAGATATTTCTCGCTCTTACTAAAGAAGTCAACCAAGCCAGAATCCCAACGAGTCATAGCATAAAAGAGCAGATCTGTGGGTAGTGTTTGGTAATTATTGGACTACATCACATTCAGGTGTGGGTCCTTTTCATATAGAGACCTATGAAACAAAACAATGTATCTACCCCAAAGGAACCTACAATGCATTGATGGAGCCAAGTGGATAGGTAATCTCATTCAAAACTCCCATTTGGAAAGACACTCATAGGAAATTCTCCGCAAAATCTTCCTGGTTAGGGTCTGATTCTTCTCCCTAGAAGGGTCTCTCCATTGCACAGTTCTCCAAGGACCTTGGCTTCCCCTTATGTAAGTTGGTTCCTTCTTTATCATGCTCTTTGGACACATCCGAATCAAGCATTGGACAATATGTTCTCCTTGGACACTGAGCAGGTTTTTCTGTCTGCTTCTTACCCATAGAAAGATTTTGCCCGAGGGATTGTCTTAAATCTTGAAAAATCAAACATGTTTATAATCCAGGCTTATGGTGTTTCAGCAGCGCCGTTGCCTCACAAACATTCCCTGCTTCTTATCTTTTATTCCAGTGAGCTCCATGTGCCAATTTATGTAAGACGTGCCCTCCTCTCTCTTATTTATTCCAGATATTTTCAGTCTAACAGCCTCCACAGGGAGAGTGAAGCCTTTAGTCTCTTTTTCTTGAGCAATTTTGCTAAAAATTTGTTTACAGGGACCATCTTGACTCTCTGCACCAGAAAAAACAGGTGTCACCACTGCTATCTGGATAGACATTGTTATGTTTTCAAAATCTTAAAAAATTATTTTCAAATAATTTACAGAATTAAGAGTAAAGGAATAGTGAAAAATAACTATTAAAAAACTTTAGTAAGAATTTAAACAGAAAACCCATGTTTTTTTAATTTCATGTTTACCTGGCGGTAAGGGTATATGCATGTGAAATAAGCAACGTTCTTTGAAAGAAACTCACGTGCTCATCAACTCTCGTGAAATAAACTAGGCCATATCAATCTGGTAAATACTGATTCCTGTCTTCAAACATTCACATCAATTCCATCTTACGATTACTTCACGTGCAGTATGTTCTTTCTTTCTTCATCAAAATGCGATTCATTTTGAAGCTGTGAAACCTCATAATTTTGTTGCAGAGAGGTTAGCCATCACTTTTGGACCTAATTGTAAAATATTTTTCATTTTTACATTTGTAAACACCAAGTAGAATGGTCTGCTAATATCGTAGATTATTTCTACATAACACATGGTCTGCCAATCAACTTTTCTTATAAAGACTTTATTTTTAGAATACTTTAAGGTTCAAAGCGAAATATGAAGGAAGGTACAGAGAATTCTCATATATCCCCTGCCCCCCACATGCAGAGCCTCCCCCACTATCGACAACCTTCACCAGAGTAGTACCTTTGTTACAGTTGATAACCACACTGATACATCATCACACAAAGTCCATAATTTACATTAGAGTTTACACCCGCTGTTTTAAATTTTATGGATTTGGGCAAATGTGTAATGACATATATCATAGAGAATATTTTCACTGACCTAAAAATGCTCTGTGCTCTGCTTATTCATCCTTCCCTTCCTCCAACCCCTGGAAACCACTGATTAATTCACTGTCTCCATAAATTTGCCTTTCCAGAATGTCATATAGTTGAAATAGCACATGTAGCCTTTTCAGATTGGCTTATTTGACTTAGTAATATGCATTTAAGTTTCACCCATGCTTTTTAAGGCTTGACAGCTAATTTATTTTTAGCATAATATTCCATTGTATAGGCACACAACAGTTTATGTATCCATTCACCTTCTGAAAGACATCTTGGTCAATTCTGAGTTTTGGCAATTATGAATACAGCTGCTATAAACATCTGTGTGAAGGTATTTGTGTGGGAATAAATTTTCAACTCCTTTGGGTAAATACCAAAGAGTGTGATAGCAAAATTGTATGGTAAGACTTTGTTTAGTTTTTAAACAAACAAATAAACAAAAAAGCCAAAATGTCTTCCACCGTGGCTGTACAATTTTGCATTCTTATCAGCAATAAATGAGAGTTCCTGTTGCTCCACATTCTCTTCAACATGGGGTGTTGTCAGTGTTATGGATTTTGGCCATTCTAATAGGAATGCAGTGGTATTTTATTATTGTTTTAGTTTGCATTTTTCTGTTGACATATGGAATGGAACACCTTTTAAATGTGCTTATTTGCCATCTGCATATCTTCTTCGGTGAGATGTCTATTAATGTCTTTGGCCAATTTTTTAATTGTGTTGTTCGTTTTATTACTACTGAGACTTAAGATTTCTATTTGGATAACAGTTCTTTATCAGATATGTCTTTTGCAAATATATTCCCCCACTCTGTGTCTTGTCTACATTTACTTGACTGTGTCTTTCACAAAGCAGAAATTTTATATTTTAATTACATCTGGCTTGTCAATTCTTTTTCTTTCCCCTATGGATCATGCCTTTGGGATTGTGTCTACAGAGTCATCACCAAACCCAAGGTTACCTAGATTTTATTTGTGACATGAATTTTCACCATCATATGTTATGGTGTTAAAAGATTATGTGATAACATCCTTTCTGTTGAATAACTGCATGGAGATTACGTATTAATTTTTCATTCTTGGAAATATATTATGGTTTACTCATTGATTATTGAATTTGAGAAAATTCATCTAGAATATTCTTTCTGATGACATATAGTCTGAAATTTCACTAACATAATGAGTTTTACTGTTATCACTAGTATCTCAAGTGCTACTATACATCTCTTTGCATTCACACTTTGATTCATATAATAATTAAGGACATAATTCTCTTTGCCATTTTGGTAGAATTCTTTATAAAAATTCTGATTTCTGATGTTTGTTTAATGCTATTTTAAAGAAGGCTACAAGATCATGCTATTAGACTATTTTATAACTTCCTGAAAAATGATAAAATTGTACAACTCACTAAAAAACTGAAAGATGATGTAATATTGATAATTTATTTTACCACTGCATTATTCTAGTGATTTAATTTCATTTTTATTTTATTCTCTTTTAGGTGTTGTTTGAAATAATTTATGATTAACATTCTAAGGTGATTCAAAGCAAAATATGTCAAGATACAGATAAAATAAGATTCCTAAGCTCTTGTAAAGTACATTAGATTCAAAAACTGTCGAATCAACTCATATTAAAAATATTCTTTTATTTAAAGTCAACTAATTTTACATATTAATTATATCTATAAAATACTTTCATGACTTTATTTGAAACATGAAATATTATATTTTATGTTAAATATAATGTGATGTTTTTCCTTCTCTATCTTTGAATGATCATAAGAAAAAAATATAATGACATAGCAATCCTTACAAAGAGTTGAACTACTCAAAAATATGCTCAAAATCTAAACTTGGATTCAAAGCATGTTATGTCTGCTGTTACACCATGGATTACTCCATTAAGAAATGATAATAAGAAGCATAATATTCATATCCTTGGCTTGACCTTGACACAGAGCTGAGGTTTTGGTTTTTTATTTCTTTTTAGTAAGACATATAAACAGCAAAATGCACAAATCCATTTCTACAGCTAGATCATTCCATGATGTGCCCACTTGTGTCCCACCACTCACGTTAAGAAACTGCATTTTTCCAGCTCACCAGTAATCCCCCTCTTGCCCCTTCAATCACGTTTCTTATGAAGGGAACTATTCTCTCGAGTTCTATCACCATAGATAAGCTCTGCCTGTGTTTGAAATTTATATAAATGAATTATGCAGTAAGCCCTCCTTTTTGTATGTCTTCTTTTCATCAACATTATTTTTCCAAGATCATTGGTGTCACTGTAGTTTGTTCATTCTATTTTTCTAAAGTTCTGTTCTATGAATATAATATAATACATTTATCTCTTCTTATGCTGATATGGGTAGTTTTCTATTTTTGCTGCTATAATAGTACTGTTATAAACAGTTTTTGAATTTCTTTTTTTTGAACGCATGCAGCTATTTTTGTTGGCTTTATAATTAAATTATGATTCCATTTTTATTAGTACTGCTAGTTTTCAAAAGCAGTTGAGTCGAATTACATTTCTGTCAGCAACATATGAGATTTCTTCTTCAGAAAAATCCTTTCCAAAACAGTATTGACAACTTTTTTTAAATCATTCTGGCATGTATATTGTCTTATTCTGTGTATGTGAAGTAATTTTCTAATGAATACAATGAATGATGAGATTTAACACATTTTTATACGTTTATTGATGATATGAATATGTTGTTTCCTTTGGAAGGCATGTTCAAATTTTTTGCTTATATTTTGGTACAGCTGTCTGTCATTTTTGTTGATTTGTTGAAACTTTTTAAAATATGTATTCTGGATACAATTACTTTGTCAGATGTGTGTATTGAAAATATCCTATCACACTGAGGATTGCTTTTTACTTTCTAGATGTTGTCTTCTTTTTCTTCAAAGTTTAAAACCTAAAGTTAGCTCTTTTTGTCACTTATTGAATAAAATTATCCCCACTCCTGCATCATTGTTTCTCTTAAAAGCTTTTAATTGAACTATTGCTTAAATGCCTCCTCAGTTTTATATTTTATTAGTTGGAAGTCTAATTATTAACATTACCCATTGTATGTGTGACATATTATTGCAAGCGACAGTATTACCAAAAGCATGACTCACTGTATTGCAGCCTTCAATGGTGATTAGTTTGTTGTCTTTTACGGGGTCTCTAAAACAATGCCAGTGTCATGCACTTTGTTTTTTTATGTTTGTTTTTTGTTTTGTTTTGCTTTGCTTTGCTTTTTTGTTTGCAGCAGCACCTACTTATGAGTCAGAAGAGGCCAGGTTATGGCATGGCAACGACAACAAAATAACCCCGTCTCTCAGTAGTGATATACATACACAAAGGGCTACTTCTGACTCTCCCCAGATCTAGGGAACAGCTCACTCCAAAACCCATGCTGCAAAGACAGCCAAGCTTCAAAAAGTTGCTTGTCATTAAGGTACATTGACAATGGTCTAGGAGGTGGCTTGATCTGGAACTGACACAGGAACTCCTGCTCATATTTCCTTGGCTAGAATGCATTACATTCCCATCAAGCTCCAGTGGGTAGGAAACAACACATGCTGTCATCCTTCATGACCACCACAGAACACAAATCTAGGATCTTGGATCCTGAGTGAATAGAGTATTTCATGAAGGAAATAAATGGTCCCTGTAAATAATAGAAGAACACGTAAAAGATTCCATGTCAAGCCAAAGACCATGGTTACACTCCAGACCACCACATCTGAGCAGTGTTTCCTCATTGATAAAAGGGAAATCAGTGAGCCTCAGATACAGAAGCTATCAAGCACATAATTAGTTTAAGTGTAGGGTGCAGTGGTTGACAGAAGAAGTTTTCAATGAATATATGAAGTATTAATATTATCCAGCTCAGTTTTAAAACAGAAATGAATATATCCATGGTTTTCTTAATATAGTTGAGGCACCAGTGAAATGGAAAGAATTCTCTGAAGTAACAATGAGAATAATTTTTCTAGTCCTTTCTCAAGCACAAGTATTCTGAAAATATTCTTATAACAGCTTACCATTTTTTTTTTTTTTTTTTTTTTTTTGAGACAGAGTCTCGCTCTTTCCCCGAGGCCAGACTGCAGTGGTGCGATCTTGGCTCACTGCTACCTCCGTCTCCCCGGGTTCACGTCATTCTCCTGCCTCAGCCTCCCGAGTAGCTGGGACTACAGGCGCCCGCCACCGCGCCCGGCTAATTTTTTGTATTTTTAGCAGAGACGGGGTTTCACCATATTAGCCAGGATGGTCTCGATCTCCTGACCTCGTGATCCGCCCCCCTCGGCCTCCCAAAGTGCTGGGATTATCGGCATGAGCCACCGCGCCCGGCCTACCAATTCTTTATCTAAAATCTTGAAAGGAAAATATGCAGTCTCATTTTTTTAATCTGAATTAGGCATCTCACTCTAAAAATTTATCCCTTTGTATTTGTTGGGTCTCAGTAGAGAAAACTAGTTTGATGGAGGAAAATTATTAACACTTATATATAGATGGCACCTTGAAGTTTACATTTTAAAAACACACATATACATTTAAACCATATAACTGTAAAGAAGAAAGTTATTATTTTACTTAAATAAATATAATAAACTGTGCCCAAAATTACAGCGAGCCTCAGATGCAGATTCCTCATAGCCTGTTTGTATGATAATTGCCAACCCCAGTATGACCTCAACTTCAACGTCCACAAACAGACCTAGAAGTCCCCCTTCCCTTGACCTTCTGCGCTAGTTTGGGTTCTCAGAATCAGGCACCAAGACATGTTTGACATGCAAGAGATTTACTGGGAGAAACACCTGTGAAAGATAAAGGAGGAAAAGAGGCAGTGTTAGGGGAAACTTCAGATTCGACACAGGTCTGGCAACTGTGAACAGATTCGACACAGGTCTGACACAGGGAGAAAAGTGGGGGATCAGGAAGGAAGAGTTTCAGACTGCAGTGAGGTTCTAAGAATGGGGAGTCCTGGAGCTGAAGGGACTGTGCGGGTCCCACAGCCCTCACATGGGTCAGCAGGAGCAACTCTTTCCTCACCCCATGCTCACTGCTCAGCCAGGAGCAGCCAGGGCAGGATAACAGAGCAGAGAATTGAGATGTGTAGCTCTGAGCTGTCATTCAAATACACTCCTCAGAGCAGCATATTTCTCTGGCTGCAAAACCCACTGAAATCCCTTTCTGCATTGCTTAATTTAAGCAATTATTTAATAAATTATTTATTTATTTATTATTTAAGCAATAATTTAAGCAAGTTGCTGACTTCACAGTTCACTAGGAGCCATGTTATAAGCTTTGGATTTTGTGCTTGAATGTGACCATCCTGCACTATTCATGTAGGACCTTGAATTCATCCCTCCATTAACACTGTACCCAGTGCTCGAGGTTCAAGTGATTCCATTGGTTGCCTGCACTATTGCAACAGCCTGCTCATTAATTCTATAGCATTTATTATCTCCAAACATCTTTGGTGATACCCCTCATCAAACAAGTCAGAAAAATTCTAAAGCATTTCCTGAAGTTTTCATTCTTTTCTTCCACTATACCTTACCTAGTCTTGCTAATTCTTCCCCTATACCTATTTCATCATTTACAGAGTTTTGATTTCTGGTTTACACATAATCTCTTCTAAAATATAGCACTGGCAGTTTAGTTACCCTCAATGCTTCCAGGTTCATCCAGCTAACCCATCCCTAACACTGACGCCAGAGTCACTTAACTGAAATACAGATCATACTCTTTCCTCACTCATTCCCATTGCTTCCACAGGGCACATAAGACAAAAGTCACTCCTTAGCCTATCAATCATTCAATTTCCTTCACATTTTTATTTGGCCAACTGTTTTCAGTCTCATCTCTCACCATTTATTACATCTCCACTATGTTCTAGCCCAAGATCAGATGCCCATCCTAGGCAGGTAGGCACTGTAGATGAGGGAGCACACAGTATGAGTGGTAGTGTGAAAAATGTCTCTCCACCAACAGAAACCAAGCTCAAGTTTTAAAAACCTATTGCTTGTGAGCCAAATGCAGCACGGAACTCTGGTGCCCACAAAGATGGCAAGCTGGCTGTTGCTGTGGAGCCAGAATCCATTGAAGAAACCAGAGATTCTGGTGGGGACAATGAATTCCGTGAACCAATGAACATTCTTGAGAGATGAGGAATTAAAGGTGTCCTTGATCTCAGGGATGAAGGTGGTGAAGTAAAAGGCAACCTGGAGCAGCACTGAGAGATTCAACACAAGGAAAGTCGAATAACATTCACTCTTGTCCTTCCACAATGTCACAAGGAGAAAATCATTGTCTGATCTTTCCTTGTGGAAATCTGTAGAGTTACTGAACACTGGGGTGTTCCTGTCCCAAGAGAACCATCAAGCCTTCTGAGAAACGTGAGGATGGATGAAGTGTTGATAAAGATGGGCCTGACCTGACTTTCTGCCTTGTACCGTTCCTCTACTCATGTTCCCTACACCAATAAACAGTTGGTTCACAACAGATAGAGATCGACTTTAGCTCCTGCTGTTTTACCTTAAAAACAACTTAAAGCGGACAGTTTCACAAAAGGATGGCGTGCCACATGGATAGCAAAGACAGCAATTAACACATCCTTTCCTTAAAATGAGGAATTTTTAAATGGCTAGGTACTGGTCATTGTCCCTTGCTGCTTACATATTGTAAGACGGTGTGGTGATAAAAAGGGAAGTATGAACATACCAAAATAGCTAGATAATTAAGAGATAGGACTGCTTTAAAAGATTAATAAGTAGGCCGGATGTGGAGGCTCATGCCTGCAATCCCAGCACTTTGGGAGGCCAGGGCGGGTGGATTGCTTGAGGTCAGGAGTTCAAGACCAGCCTGACCAACATGATGAAACTGCATCTCTAATAAAAAAACTAGTTGGGCGTGGTGGTGCAGGCCTGTAATCCCAGCTACTCGGGAGACCGAAGCAGGAAAATTGCTTGAACCCAGGAGGCAGAGGTTGCAGTGAGCTGAGGTGGTGCCACTGCACTCCAGCCTGGGTGAGAGAGCAAGACTCCATCACAAAAAGAAAAAAAAATACTAATAAGTAAGTGGAGAATATAAAAAATTTAAATGAAAATATATTGAAAGGAAAAGTAATTTTTAATATAATAACAATACATAAGAAGATGGATGATTTAGGTGATATATATAAAACCGAGATCATCAAAATAGCTATTTCAGACACGAAAAGTAAAATATTTGTACAAAACATTATAAGTGCTATAAATAGATGGATATAACTGATAAAATTAGGAATTAGGGATAGTAGTTTATGAATCTATAACAGAAGGCAACATAAAATTATAAAAATAATAAAAAATAGAAAACTGGTATTTTTAAATATAAAGGTATGGATTAATATTTATAATATCTAAACATTTTAAAAGTGTTAATATCTATGTAATAAAATCCTGGAGGGAGGAAAATAATAAAATTGAAAGGAGAAAATGTTTGAACAATCTTATGGCATGTGATTTTTTTTAGATTGGCTTTATGCAATAAATGTAATGCATGTGAAACCCATTTAAGTTGCTATGTATATCAATAGTTTGCTCTTTTTAACAACTAAGTAGTATTCCATTGTATGAAATGTATTACAGTTAATCTTTTTGCCTCTGAAGGACACTTTGGCTATATCTAGTTTTTGGCAATTACAAATGTAATGCCTATAAACATGTGTGTGTACATTTTTTTATGTGAACGTATGTTTTCAAATAGCAGCCATAGAAGATCAATAATGACATTTTAAATAACATTACAAATCAACATCTTTAGGAATCTAAGAAATTTTGTATGTATAACCAACAAAATTAACATAAGGAATAAAATGTTTTCATAATTATTTTATGAAGCCTACTTTTGCACAGAGATTGAACAGTTATTTGTGAGAATTTTAGAAAATTTATGTTCTCATTACTATCTCTTTGAATTTTACTGTAACTATTCTCTTTGTAAATGAGTTTGAAACTTCATACTTTAAAACTCTAAAGAAAAAGCACATAAAGTGGTTTTGTTGGGTATAGGTGTCTTTTTAAATATCCTTTAGTTTCTGGATGGTTTCCTTATGAGAAATAAAAGGAATTGAATCAGAATTATTTTCATACTTGGGTTTTGTTTTCTTGTTCTCCTAAGTAAGAACCTTTTCATTACGTCTGTTGGTTTCCTCAAATTATTCTTAATAGTTGTGTCATTATCTGGATGTTTTATTTTACAGCTATTTTCCTGACAGAAAGAATTGGAACATTTCCAGGTTTTTAATACTGTGAGTTCTCTGTGGTTTGAGTTGGATAGGAGAAGTTACCTTGTGTTAGTTATAATTACTATAATAAACTGAGGCCACACATATGTGCCCAAACGTGACCCAGCTGTCTTCATAAAGTACTGGCAGCAATGAGATGCTTTTGATAGTACTGAACATGTGGGCTCATCAGAAGAACCAGCTAGGAGAAATTGAGCCTGGAGTCCCACAGGAACAACCTTATGGGAAGGTGAAAGTGGTTCCACAGACATCAAAATTAGTCCAAAGGAATTTATTATATACATGAGCTGAAGACAGGGAAATTTTTAAGTGTAAAAACCCTCAGAAAAAGGCTTTGGTGAAAAAGATCCTCAACAAATAAAATAATTTTTCAAAATACAAGATTTTGACTTGCTATATCTCTTCACGCATTACTTTTAAAAACTGAGTGATGATGATAACTGTGGCTATCAATTATTTCATACAGATGTAGAATCGGTTCTTTGCTGTTCTAAGTTTTTTTTTTCTCTTTTCTTCTCTCTTCTTTTTTCCTTTCCTCTTCTCTTCTTTTTTCTTGCCCTTTTATTTAACAAAACTGAAACATATTTTGGAGTCACATTGAAGCATTTGAATGACATGTAGGTAATCCAGTACCTGTGCCTAAGGATTCAGGACTTGCAGTGTCTAAGTTCAAATATGCGTCCTGCAACAGTGAAGATCACATCTTGAAAAAATGAATTAAAAGCCATACATAACAGGCTTGAGATATGTTGTATAAAACCAAAATTTACAGCCATATTTGATTCACTATTATATTCTTCTAATTTATATGACTGTTTCAAAATCCTTCCTATAAACATCAAAACACGTATAATTTGCATGGCAATTATTAAATAGTTTATACAAAAGGAAGCAGGTTTTCAAGGCCAAGCAAAGTTTTGTTTGCAGCCATAACAGATTTTGTACACGTGTGAATATTTATTATAGTATCTCAGCATGATAATTGTGTTTGACAGTCACTGGCTTTTGGATTGCACAATAGCGTGGAAATCAGTTCAGACCGTAAAATTTGTGCTGAAGTCCTACTTACTACATATGTTAAGGTCAAAGTAGCTGCTAATGTTATACTTCTCCAAGCAATTCTTGGGAACAAACATTTCACCAGTTAACCTAGCACATCATTTTTGACATATTCTTTGCAAAACTGATTCAATGAACAGAAAGTGTCGACACTTGAAAGCCTTTCCTCTAAGATCAGGTACAAAACAAGGGTGCCCACTCTTACTAATTATATTCTACATAATACTGGGAATCCTAGCCAGAGTAATTAGACACAGAAAAGAAATAAAAGGCATCCATATATAGAAGCAAGAAGTTAAATTATCTCTGCTTTCAGATGACAAGATCTTATACACAGAAAACACTAAAGACCACCAAAATCTGTTAGAATTAATAAATGAATTCAGTAAAGTTAAAGAATACAAAATCAATGTACAAAAATCACCAGTGTTTCTGTACAATAACAATGAACTAACAGAAAAAGAAATCAAGAAAACAATTCCATTTATAGTAATTACCAAAATAAATAAATAAGAATATATTTATAACCAAGAGGTTGAAATATCTGCATATTGAAAACTATAAAAAATGTTGAAATAAATGGAAGAAGATACAAATTAATGGAAAAATATCCAGTGTTCATGGATCAGAAGAATAATATTGTTAAAATGTCAATACTACCTAAAGCAGTCTACCGAGTCAAGGCAATCCTATCATAATTCCATGACATTTTTCACAAAAATATTAAAAACAATCCTAAAATTCATATGGAACCACAAAAGACCCAAATAGCCAAAGCAATCTTGAGCAAAAAGAACAAAGCTGGAAGCGTTACAGTATCTGTTCCCAAAATACACAATAAAGCTACAATAATTAAAACACCACCGTCCTGGCATAAAAACAGATACATAGAAAAATGGAAAAGAGTGGAAAACCTGGTACTAAATGTATACATCTTTTTGGCAATTGATTTTTGGCAAACATGCCAAGCACACACTATGGAAAAAGGGCAGTCTTTTCTGTAGAAGGTTGGGTAAACTTGATATCCACATGCAAAAAAAAATGAAATTAGACCCTTATCTCACACCATACATAAAAATCAACTAAAAACAAATTAAATACTTAAACAAGAGATCAGAAATTGTAAAACTATTAGGAAAATACAGGAGATAATCTCCAGGGCAATGTTCTGTGCAATAATTTATTGGATATGACTCAAAAAGCACAGGCAACAAAAGCAAAATTAGACAAATGGGATCACATCAAACTAAAAAGCTTCTGAACAGCAAAAAAAATCAACAGAATAAAGAGAAAGCCTATGGAATTGAAGGAAATATTCACAAAACACACATCTGAAAAGGGTATAATATCCAAAATATGATACATATGTATATGTGTATATATATACACATATATATACATATACATATATACATATACATATATATGTGTGTGTATATATACACTTATATATGTGTGTGTATATATACACTTATATATGTGTGTGTATATATACACTTATATATGTGTGTGTATATATACACTTATATATGTGTGTGTATATATAAATGTATATATATTTTTTGAGACAGAATTTTGCTTTCGTTGCCCAGGCTGGAGGGCAATGGCATGATCTCGGCTCACCACAACCTCTGCCTCCCAGGTTCAAGCAATTCTCCTGCTTCAGCCTCCTGAGTAGCTGGGATTACAGGCATACCATCGCACCTGGCTAATTTTGTATTTTAAGTAGAGATGGGGTTTCTCCATGTTGGTCAAGCTGGTCTTGAACTCCTGACCTCAGGTGATCCACCCTCCTCAAAGGGTTGGGATTACAGGCATTAGCCACTGCGCCCTGCCAGTGTCTACATATTTTTAAACATCATACTCTACACCATAAATATATCCAATTTTTATTTGTCAAGTAAAAAGGGAATAATAATAAGAAGTAAATATCAACACTAATATTGTAGACATACACCACTTTTAGATTACGGGTATCAACCAGTTGTGTAGTTTGAATATCTCTCCATCCACATCACACGCCACTGGAGGGCGTCTGTCTGTTCCAGGGTCATGAAAGCCTCTGGTTCTAGCCTAATTAAGCCTTGGTAACACTTGCCAGCACCATTTGGCCAGGGATTCCTGATTTCACTCTGTTCTACTTTACTACTTAATCTTCATTTCCCTGGCTCTGTGTTTTTCTTTTTATCCACTGAAGTAGTAGTAGTATATCCTTAGCTAGTGCTTTATTTCACAACTCCGTGACGTATGTTGACCATTATGACAGGGAACGGTGTAGTATAAAATTATCAAAATTACTACTACTAATAATAAAATTGGAACGCATAAGAAATTTTAAAATTATTCCATGAAAGACACTGAGAAGAATATTAAAGGACATTTTATAGACTAAAGAGACAAATCAAATCCTTTTCTCCAGAGGCACAGCCAATTATAAGTTGTGCTTGTTCCCAAGGCCAGTTTCCCTTACCCTCTGAAGCATGCTCACCCTGCCAGGAGTCAAGTATTTTGAACCATATGTCTTGTCCTTCTACTCTCCATGGATCCTCCACCTCTCATCATACAAACCACCCACATTAGATGACTTAAAAGAAGGCCCCTGATTGAAAATAGCTCTAAACCTTGTGAGGGAGGAAAAGGTGAAAGAACTGCAGGAAAAAAAATCCTTCTCCCGTTTCTGAGTAATAGAGAGAACAAGGGGTAGTGATATCAGAAAAACAAATCTTAGGAAGTATTTCTGGGAATATGATAGAATGAAGAAGAATCACTAACATACTATTCTTCCTATCCTCACCAAGAGTTGTTATAGGCTGTCTTTATTATTATGCCCATTCCATTGCGATTGTGGTTTTAATTTCATATCTCTAATGACTAACGATGTTGACCGTCTTTTTATCTCTTTATCAGTTATTTCTATGTTATATCTGGTGCAATGTGTATTCAGAAATTTATGTCCTTTTTAAAATTGGGTCTTTTTTTCTTGTTACTGATTTGCAATGGCTTTTTTATATATTCCAGATGGAAATCTTTATCAGATATTTGATTTTCTGTCTGTAGGTTATCTTTTTTTTTAGGTTTTTTTTGATATGTAAATAATTTTAATTTTGACAATGTCTAATTTATCATTGTTTCTTTTATAGATTGTGTTTTGTGTTTTGTATCTGAAAACTCCTCTCCTAGGATCTCAAAGATGTTCTCCAGTGTTTTTTTTGTTTGTTTTGTTTTTTTTTCTAAAGGTTTTGTAGTTTTAGTTCTAGGCTTTAGGTTCTATGATTCATGATAATTCATTTTTCTGCATAGTGTTATGAACAGATCTAATTAATGTTTTTCTGATTTCCTTTGGGATATCTTCTTTGACCCATGAGCTATCAAAAAATGACTTGCTTCATATTTAAATATTTGGGAGATTCTGTATGTTTCTTTTTGTTGTTTGTTCCTAAATTAATTCTATTGTGATTAGATATCATATTTTTATGATTTCAATCTTAAAATGACTTGCTTCATATTCAAATATTCGTGAGATTCTGTATGTTTCTTTTTGTTGTTTGTTCCTGAATTAATTCTATTGTGATTAGATATCATATTTTTATGATTTCAATCAAAATTTATTGAAATTTGTGCAAGATCTCTATGTGAGAACTACAAATCACTAATGAAAAAATCAAAAAGATCTAAATGAATGGAGAGATATACCATGCTCACAGATTTGGAGACTCAGCATATAATATGTTATTTTTCTCCTAAGTGATCTATAGATTTTCATAATAAAATCAAACTTCCAGCAGGATTCTTTGTAGATATAGATAAGCACATTTAAAAATTTATATTGAAAAACAAATTACCTAGAACAGCTGAAATTATTTGGAAAAGGGAAATAGAAGAATTATACTACTTTATTTTGAGACACATTAATTTGATAGTAATTAAAACAATATGGCATTGGCAAAAGCATAGACACAAAGACCAACAAAATAGAACAGTGAATCCAGAAACAGACCCATACAAATATGGCCAAGTGATTTTTTTAACAAAAATGCAGAGACAATTAAATAGTGAAAAAAGTTTCTTCAATAAATGGTATTGGAACTATTGGGCATCCAGAAGCAGAAAAAACATACCTCAAATAAATCTTCCATTTTCAACAAAAATTAAATCAGAATGAATCATAAGTCTGAATATAAAACAAAACTATAAAACATTCAGAAGAAAATTTTGTAAACATTTTTATGACTTCAAGTTAGAAAAATATTTCCTACAAATGAATCAAAAGTTCTATTATAAAATTATCAAAATTAATAATAATAAAATTGTAACTCATAAAAAATTTTAAAATTGTTCCATGAAAGACACTGAGTAAAACATTAAAGGACAATTTATAGACTAAAGAGACAATTTTCAACCACATATCTGACAAAGGACTTATATACAATATATTATATATATACACACTATATCTATACTATAGTATATTATATATATACACACTATATCTATACTATAGTATATTATATATACATAAAATATATACTACATGTATACTATATACATAAAAATATATTGTATATACTATATATACACAAATACATATACTATATGTATACTATTTTATTGGTCTTATATATATAGTTTCTTATATATGTATATAAAATCTCAGTAGTAAGAAAAATATCAGATTAATTATTGGACTCAAGGATTGGAATAGAATTTTTATCAAAGAGGATATATGGGAGATAAAGCAGATGAAAATGTGTTAATTGCATTACTCATTGGGGAACACAAATTTAAATGGCCAAACACCTCTGCACACCTATTAGAATGGTCACAATAAAACATAAGTCTTGGAAAGGATGATAACACCAGTGTTGATAAACAATTGGTACTCTTACACATTTTTGGTGAATTTGCAAATGCCACAGTTAACATATAAAACAGCTGGCAGTTATAAATTTAAATAAACATCAATATGAAACTCAATCTCATGCATAGTTATTTACACTGGAATAATAAAAACTATGTTCATCTAAAACCCACACATGAATGTTTATCTCATCTCTTTTCTTAACTTCACACACATGGAAACTACCCAAATATGCGTCAAAGGGTGAATAGCTAAACAAGAGGTGATATACATATTCAATAGTGTACTACACAGCAGTAAAATGGAATGAACCATTGATATACACAGCAACTTGGATCAATCTGGAAGTCATTATGCGGCGTGAAAGAAGCCTGTCTCAAAAGTTTACATACTATAAGATTTTATTCTATAACATTCTTGAAAAGACAACGCTATACCAATGTAGAACAGATAAGTAGCTCCTAAAGCTTTGGAGGAGGGAGAGTTGTGACTATGAAGGAATAACACAAGTGAGATTTTTATGGTGAAGGAAATGTCATGAGTCCTGTTTGGAGAAGTGGTTACAGAATCATACACATGATAAAATTCACTGAACCATACGCACAAAAATCTATTTTTCTTTAGGTAAATAAAAAAAAGTTTAAAAATGTCCGTTGTGAAGTTAGAGAAGAAAAATTATTCTGCTTGGGATTGTTCAGGTTTCCTAAATCTATAAGTTGATTCTAGATAATTCTCAGCCAAAACCTTTTGAATATTGTTCTTTGACATTTTTCTCTTCTCTATCTAGAATTTCAATTATACACACACATACATATACATATATACATATATATATATATACTCACACATAGCACATCATATTCTATCTCTTTACCAATGCTAAGGTTTGAGAGAGATGTTAATCTTTCAGTTCCTTTTGTCATTTTCATCTAGATTATATTCACACCAAGAAAGTATATTTTTGAGAGATTTCAAGTAAACTCCTGTTTTGGGAGACCCTGAAGACCACCCTAAGTCCAAAACAATGGACTCTGCCTGTCGTTATGCTCAGAGCTATGTTTTATTATAATGAAAAGGTATTGAGAAAAATCAGCAAAGGGACAAATATCAGGGGTACCCACCCCCAATATTTCAACGTAGCTTCTATTTTTCCTAAGTGTCTGAGAAATAAAGAGAAAGAGTACAAAGAGCGGAATTTTACAGCTCGGCCGCCAGGGTGACATCACGTATCGGTAGGTCCATGATGCCCACCTGAGCCACAAAACCAGCAGGTTTTTATTAAGCGCTTCAAAAGGAGAGGGGGTGTACGAACAGGGAGTAGGTCACAAAGATCACATGCTTCAAAGGGCAAAAGGGAGAACAAAGATCACATGCTTCTGAGGCCAATAAAGATCACAAGGCAAAGTGCAGGGCAAAGACCTTCCCCCAGGAATGCATTCCTTCCCCAGGGTATTAATTATTAATATTCCTTGCTGGGAAAAGAATTCAAAGATATCTTTCCTATTTGCACGTCCATTTATAGGCTCTCTGCAAGAAGAAAAAATATGGCTCTACTCTGCCAGACCCTACAGGCAGTCAGACTTTATGGTTGTCTTCCCTTGTTCCCTATAATCGCTGTTATTCTGTTTTCAAGGTGCACTGATTTCATATTGTTCAAACACACATGTTCTACAGTCAATTTGTACGGTTAATGCAATAGTGGTCCTGAAGTGATGTACATCCTTACGAAGATAAGAGGATTAAGAGATTAAAGACAGGAATAATAAATTATAAAAGTATTAATTTTGGGAACGGATAAATGTCCCTATTAAAATGAAATCTTCATAATTTAGGTTCAGAGATTGCAGTAAAGACAGGCGTAAGAAATTACAAAAGTATTAATTTTGGGAACTGATATATGTCCATATTAAAATGAAATCTTCACAATTTATGTTCCTCTGCCGCGGCTCCAGCCAGTCCCTCCGTTCGGAGTCCCTGACTTCCCGCAACAGACAAATACATGTAGCAAAGTCCAGAGCAAATCAGCATAAGCTTCCAAGAGTCCTCATCCAGCACGACCACGAAGGATGTACTGAACTCTTTCAGTAAAGAATTATGGCAACCCCTATGAAATATTGTCCAGGGAAGATCATTAGAGGTTCAGTCTCTAAGAATTTTATTGGGGACTAGTCACTTTGGTAATCTCTGTCTAACATATACCAAAATTTCAGACTCTCAAAAGCATAAACAACATTGCTGTGCAGTTTAGGCACAATGAGCTGCTCTTATTAGTTCTGGAAATGGCATGAGGCATTCTAAAACCCAAGCTCCCAAATGTCAGTCATAGACCAAGCTTTCACCATAGCAGCTTTGGGTCTGCTGTGTTAACTTTCTCTGCAGAGCTCCCCACCTTCTGCAGTGCTTACACTCAGTCTTTTATTTCATGCATTCTGCAACACCATAAAAAACAAACCTCAGTATCCTCTAGGTTTCTGCTTCATAACTCTATGTATTTTTCTCTTAATTCTTACTTTGACTTAACATTTGGTTTGAGAGAATTGTATATTTTATTGCTAGATGAACGTTTTAAAGTATTTCATATATAATTGAACACTTTCAGTTGTTTTCTTTTAATTCAAAGGGTCATTCAGCATGACCTATATACTGCGTTGAAGAACACAAACAGTGATGTTATTTTTCACTAAAAACAAATATGATTTGCTTCATTGCATAGGCTTGTTATTTACAGTGTTAATTGCATATTGGATATGTATTAGGCAATGTCTTCAGCATCAACATTAGACAAAAGAAGAAGTTGAGCTGAAATAAAATCACCACAGATATCTTACAAGATCTTACATTTGCTCTGGATCCAGATGGTCCTTCAGAGTTGTTGCAATTGTGGAAAGGGGCCTGTCCTTGATATCCCCTCATAATCCAGCACTGAATGAGGCTGCTCCAAGGAGGAATCATGACCTTGCTCAAGGTCAAGATTTTGAGCTGAAGACAAGTCCAAGAGAGGGACCAAGCTCAGAGCTGTGAGCTGCTTCTAACTCCATTAGCTGGAGGAGTGAATTCCATAGTCCTGGGGTCCAGGGGAGAGATTGTGCACATCACTCACATATATCCATTGTAGTCTGATGAGAAACCAACAAACTGACATTAGGAAGCTTATTTTGAAGTTATTCAAATATTTCCTATTTCCTCATATATTTCTTGCAGATATCAATATACTTAAGTCATTAAACAGAAAAAAAGGTGCCTTTGTTTTATATTTTGCTTTCAAACAAACCTTAAAAAATTTTTATTATAATTAGTTACGGACTGAGTCATTGCTTTAGTCCATTTGTGCTGCAATAAAATACTACAGGTTGTCTAATTTATGTAAAAAATCAGAAATGTATTTCTCACAGTTCTGGGGGCTGGTACATTCGAGATCCAGGCACTGGCATCTGGTGAGAGCCTTCTTGCTGCATGATCTCATAACAGAAGACAGAAAGGCAAGGAGGCAAGAGGAGGCTGAACTCGTTTCTTTAAGAAGGCATTTATCCTCTGCCTGTTAAGGCAGAGTTCTCATAGCCTAATCACCTCTCAAAAGCTCCTCTTCTCAAGACTGTTACAATGGTAACTAAATTTCAATATGACTTTTGGAGGGAATAAGCATAAAAGCATAACAGTCATCATCATTATCAATATTATTTTTTCCTATTTTGCAACTAAGTCTTTTAACTGGGATTATTGCTTTCCTATGGGTTGATTAATTTAACTGTTTACTTCAAAAATTTGAAGCCAAAAAATC
This sequence comes from Gorilla gorilla gorilla, assembly GCF_029281585.2. Taxonomy (NCBI): domain Eukaryota; kingdom Metazoa; phylum Chordata; class Mammalia; order Primates; family Hominidae; genus Gorilla; species Gorilla gorilla. The sequence goes on from NC_073230.2 coordinate 60,624,687, forward strand.
ATTTATTATTTTATTAAAAATTTCCCTGCGTTTTTAGTACTCTATTTTGGCTAATTGAAAACTGGTTGCATTTTGGAAATAAATAGAATGTGAATGAAGATAGAAATGAATGCTTTAAATTGTTTGTCACATGGTGACTCAATTCTTTTGCCTCATCCTCTATTCAGATTGCTGGTAGGTCCTCCCCTGTTTGGTATGTTGCAACATCAATGTCACGTAGACTGTTTGGTGCAGACACAATCACAAACTTAAAAGAAAATGAGCACATCGAAATTACATGAAACAACTGGCTTTATGATGGTCATCAGATAATCTACAATTTGAGGATGTGTATGTTTATCGCCCTGTTTTAAACACATGTAAACACAAATCATTCAAATTCTGGTTCACTGGCTAAAATAACTAATATGCCTTGAGAAAGAAAACTGTAGTCTCTGTTCCCTGACTTGCGTATAAGTACACTGGACCTACAGAACACCTGGGGATTTCGAATTTTATGAACTACCTTTCAGCTAATTTTGTACTTGGTCATTTTGCTCTCGTGACACAGGAGTGGAGGAAAATGTCCCCAGGGAAACCACCTGAGTTGGCTTTCCTGTGATTGTCTAAAAGTTCACTAACATTTCTATACCCTCTCAGGCATTTTGGAGACCTCCATAGAAAAGCACTAGTAGTTACATTTTAAGGATCAGGAGGTAAAAGAAAGTTCTGATCATGAAATGCTGCTGATTCATGTGTCCTGATTCCAGGAAATTTACGGCTCTAGGAGACAGGAGTCGAGGCCTGTAGGTTGGAGATGATGACAGAGGACAAAAGGTGACAGGAGGCACCAAGGACAAATTTCACCTACTTTATTATTTTAGAGGAATAGTCCTGCGGATGGCAGTTTTCAACAGTAGAGCCGAGGGATAAAAATAGTAAGAAAGGGACTCCCCTTTAAGTTTGTTGAGAGAGAAAATATTTAAATAGCAGAAATTCTTCTAGAAGCGCTTTATTTCTCTTCTTGCTCGCCTTTACTTATATTTCCTCAAAATGTAGTTGGTTGCAACTGCTGAGATTATGCAGTGCATAGACAAGTATCTGATAATTATATAACAAAGATGCCTGTTAAACAACACGACAACAGCAAGAACCACAAAACACACCACTACATGGCAAATACATAGAAATTGTTAAAAATAATTGTACCTGTTCCTAAGGATTTATTTACATCCTTTTAAAAAAATAAATCTTCAGATTTCTTTGTGGAAGGATAAACACCTGCTGCCTAATTTGAACTTAATGTGTTGCATGAAAGTGTTTACAAGAGTGTGTATTTCTAAGTTATTATAGTTAATCACAATTTTAAAGATTTTTGAGTGTTTAATTGAAGTTTAAAGTTTTAAGAAGTGTAAAAATAACTGAACTATGTTTAAGAACCCTGAGAATTGCAGATGAAATGTTAATAAAACATCAGAGAACAGATTGAATAAATTAATAGATACAAATGAGGCTCAGATGACAAACAAGAAAAAGAACATTGAAGATTGAAAAGGCTGGAAATAAGAACAGCAACAATTCAAATGCTCATTACAGGACAGCTCTTTGGACGGTCTTGGGCCAACCCAGTTCTTTCCCCCATTTTTCTTGTAATTCTCAAGGGTAACTGCAGAAGATGCTGGGAATGCAACATCCCAAGACGAGGAGGAACTGGCTGGAGTAGCCTATCCTATCTCTTTGAGAACAGGATATTGTAGAACACTTTAGTCCAGCATGTCATGTAGCCCCTGGTTATAAAACCCAGGGTGGACTGCTTTCTGAGGCCCCTCAAGCACAGAGCAAGTTGAGAATGCTGGACTCCATTCTCCCTGGGCGGCTTTCCTAAGCCAGTGTTCCAGCTTGCCATAAATCCTAGGCTTCTCGCATCCCTTGCTGCCTGTCTGGGAGTAACACATCTGCTTCATGTAACTTGCTATGTGCTAGTGCTCTGTCTCACTGGACTTAGGCAAGTGATAGAAATTGGCAGAGCCCAAGTGCAGTGTGGGAGGTGTTTGGCCTCCTTTCCTGGGACTGATACTAATGCCCAGTAATCCTGCTTCACCCTAAATAAATAGAGGTACCCAGATAATCAGTATGAACTCCTGGGGCTTAGGGGCTCTTCCTCTGCAGCACTGTGCTGTGCTGTATGTTGTCCTCCTGCATCGCTTCCTGTTTCATTTCCATATGGTTTCCAAAGACAATTTCCATTAGTGTTACTATTTTCAAATACCATTAGGTTGCCAAAAATATTATACCATCAAAAACTGGTGTGTTGATGTTTTGACAGTCAGGCCTATTACTAATTTAGCAAAATGTGCTACCATCCTCTAAATTAGCAGCCATTAGCATTTTCTAGAGAAACTAGATGCACTAGCTAGGGAGAGGGTAAAAGCTTGAGATAATTCCTGAGGTAAAATGAGGTAAAACAGTAATAGTAATTAATAATTGAACACTGACCTTACCAAATACTCACTTTTATTGTTGTTGTTGTTGTTATTAAATTGTCACTATAATCTTGTGATCTAGGTAAATATTTCAACTTTATAGATAAAAGTTATTAAGATTGAAAAGTTAAATAGTTTTGCATAATTTTAATACTAATAAAGAAAACGACAAAAATTCTAGCCCAGCCCTGCTTAAATTCCAACTGAGTTTTAAGAGGGAAGCAGATTGTCCCACATAATTCCAAGATGCTAAAGAATATAGAAAAAGAAGAGTATGTGGATTTCATTAGGCAACAATTAGAAACTGGTTAACTTCTTCTTGTTTTTACCATTTCCAGACTTGCTGGTGAAGCCTCTTTGGACAATCAGGAAGGCATTTGCATGCCCAGACTTCATTTACCACCAGCATTCATGTTGATCTGAACAGCACCTGGCGTATGTAAGAGAAGTGAGAAACAGAGGAAAAGGAATGACCCCTAGACTGTGTTTTTATATTCTCTGGCATAGTAACTACGATGAATAATAATTAATACTTAGTCTTTCTATATAGGATGTCTGTGTGTGTGTTTATTTTTCCCATGGGGCTTTTACAGGTCAAAATTATGTACATGCCATTTTCTCAATGTGATTTGGCGATCCCACAGGGATATGATTTCACTGTATATTACATTGTTTCACTATTAAGTCTTAAAGAAAATGGACAACCAAATGTGAATAAATGAATGAGAGAGAGTTGATCAATTTATAAACATGAAATTATAAGAATGAGTGGGAACACATCAGTATTAAGTATGTCAACCAACCCAAGAGGAGAGAAAGAAAGGAAAGAAGAAAGGAAGGAAGAAGAAATGGAAGGAGGAGGGAGAGAAGGAAAGAAGGAGGTAGGGAGGGAGGAAAAAGGGAGAAAAGGAAGGGAAGAGAGAGATAAAAAAATAAAATGAGCCTACCCCGTGCAGTCAGCATTGCTGTGAAGATCTGAGATGGAGAAATTTAGAAGAGCATGTTGGGATGTATACTGAGGTTGAAATGTCACTCTGAAAATGTACTAATCCCAGTTGTTGTGGAATGGAAGCAAAATTGTAAATTTGGTTCAGCAAAAGATTCCTTTTAGCCCAAAAATATATATAAAAGGAAAAAATGGACATTGTAATTCAAAATCAGCAAAACAGCATTTGACTTTACAGGCTTCTGTTTCATTTCTAATGAAATTATTCTTCCAGACTGAGACTCTATCGTAAGCATCATTAATAACATCCTTTCCCAAAATAACTGTAGTTGTATATAGTTTTCTTCAAAATGAAATCATGTGGGGAAAAAAAGAAGCTACTAAGCAATTCTTAAAGGAGTCACTAGTTGTGGGTTTCATTTTTTCATATCTATCTAAGATGAGCATACTGTTGTGTGTAGATTTTCTTCAATCAATCACACATGTGTGCATGTGCACACACACACACACACACACACACACACACACAAAATCCCAGAAGCATTTTGGTTTCGACTGGAAACTTAAAAAGCAAGGGTACATTTTTTTTCCTGACTCCCTTCCTTTTTCTTGTGAGTTCAGCTGTTTGAGTCACTGGTTCAAGAAGTAGCAGAGTTCTTTGTGAAAATTTTAATTTGAGAGAAGAAGAAAACAAACCAGGGTCAAGTAACACATTAGCTATGTACAAATATTTATAAGTTTTCATTGTAACCCAACAGACTAGCAGCAATTCCATTTTAATGACAATTTCTATATACTGTAATTTGATTGGACAAAGTCTTAAATTAAATTCAGGCTTCAAGTTGACTCAAAATCTACATTTCAATACTGTAAAACACAGTTATAAATGAAAAAAAGACTTGCATAGCAAAATACCTAAAATGTTTTAGTAATACATTTGACTTTTAAAAACACTATCCATATTTTTTAGAGAAGCAGAATTTGAAAGGTATGTTTTTAGTCATAGAGAAAATATTATTTTTAAAATGTTAGTGACATATAGAGAAATTTTGGTAATCCCCTACTTATTCATATGAGATGATGCCAAATTTTACATTATAGGAGTTCATATAATAATATTGACCCTTGCAATAGTTAATAGAGTCAAAATGTATTGTTTCTGATGTCCCAAGCTCTGTACATTCATGCACATCTTATGTGATTTTCTAAGCAATACATGAGACAAGCTCTTTTTTCTTTCTTTATAAAAATGAGGCAGCTGAGACTCATCCTAGAGCACCAGTGGGAAGGAAAACCAGGCTTTGAACTCAGGCAGTCTGGTTCCAGAGCCTCTGAACCACTGCGTCTGGGGGACTCCCATTGCTACGAAATGAAACTACACCCATATAGTAGGACAGTGTGCTTGTAAAGAAATCAAAATATTAAATTCTTCAGCATTTTGACTAGAATTTAGAACAATAGTTGAACATTTCATATGGCGAGTATCATTCGCATGTGCACCAGTTATTTTGTGAAGTTGTTTTCCTCCTGTTCAACACTATAGAAAAATAATTATAAATCTTAGCTTTCTCATGGGATCTATAATCCCCATCATGCAGCCTGAGTAATTTTGCTATCCTATGCCAGTTTTATTGTCAATAACAGCCTGGAGAAAAAATTTGCTTTGGCTTAGTTTTAATTTGTAAGTGTCCTAATCTCAACTGCACATGCTAATTATATATCAAGAATTCTTTGCTTACCAGGGAGATATTGTTTAGATGCTTTTAAACTCATATGAAACAGAAATAAGGAGGACTGAAATTGTTCCATTCGGGCTTGAGGGTGATTGGCTGTCTTGCTAAAAGATATAGATAGGCCATTAAATGTATGTGGCGGTTGGGGGATGCGTATGTGCTTATGTGTGCTAAATGCCTATGCTGCATCCTGGGAAGGAAATTATAATTTATATATTTGAGTTCTCAAAAATAAAGGTTTCTGAGACTTAGCATCAATAAAATATTTGTTCTGGGTCGGGTGCGGTGGCTCACGCCTGTAATCCCAGCACTTTGGGAGGCCGAGGCGGGTGGATCACAAGGTCAGGAGATCGAGACCATCCTGGCTAACAGGATGAAACCCCGTCTCTACTAAAAATACAAAAAAAAATTAGCCGGCTGTAGTGGCAGGCGCCTGTAGTCCCAGCTACTCGGGAGGCTGAGGCAGGAGAATGGCGTGAACCCGGAAGGCGGAGCTTGCAGTGAGCCGAGATCGCGCCACTGCACTCCAGCCTGGGTGACAGAGCGAGACTCCGTCTCAAAAAAAAAAAAAAAACAAAAAAAAACAAATAAAATATTTGTTCTGTATTTTGAGGTCCTAATTCCTGGATGTTGAACTTGTTGAGCAATCTTGAGAGTTACATGGGTGGTAATAGTAGTTTTAGCCTTTCTACATTTTGAGCAGTTTTAATTTAGTATCATGCTCAATTGCCATACCATAAGCTAAAATTTAATGTTCATGGATTGCATTCCCAGCCCTATCATGAGATTATTTCTTACATGTGTACTAGATATCATATAGGTCTCTAGAATGTGTGAGACTTCCTTTCTTCCTTCTTTCCTTTTTTATTCTTTCCTTTCCTTTTCCTTCCTTCTTTCCTTCCTTCCTTCCTGCCTGCCTGCCTTCCTGCCTTTTCCCTTTATTCTATTGTATTTCTTTTCTTTTTCCTTCAAGAGCTAAATTTTTAGGGTACAATCTAATGTGTGTTAATTTTGTTGGTTTGAATGCTGGCTCCACATGCATTAGTTGCATGAATGTTGTCATACCATTTACTCTCTGCATGCCCATGATTATCCATGATGATCATAAAGGATGTCACCAAGATGAGCTGTTGTGAGAATTAATGGGAAAAATACATAATAAGCAACTAGAAAAGTGCCCAGCTCTGTTGTTATTATAAATTTGTTAGTAATTTATTGTTATTCTATTATCAATTTAACATGTATGCACTGAGTGGTGAATATATTCTAGCCACTCTATTCTAATGGTGAAAATTGCTAAGGTGGGTACGTGTAAGTCACAATCAATACATAGTTTGGTGGATTTTATTTTATTTTTTTTTTTGAGACTGAGTCTCACTCTGTCACCCAGAATGCAGTGATGTGATCTCAGCTCACTGTAACCTCCACCTCCTGGGTTCAAGTGATTCTCCTGCCTCAGCCTCCTGAGTAGCTGGGATTACAGTCATGTGCCACCACTCCCAGCTAATTTTTCTATTTTTAGTAGATATGGGATTTTGCCATGTTGGCCAGGGTGATCTTGAACCCCTGACCTCAGTTCATCCACCCGCCTCCGCCTCCCAAAGTGCTAAGATTACAGGCATGAGCCACCGTGCGTGGCCAGTTTGGTGGACTTTTTTACAGAAATGGTCACAATCTCCACACACTTTCGTGTCCCCCTCAGAATCCAAGTCCTTGGATACTTGAATAGTCTCCTCCCACATTGACTCTGGGCTTCACATATGACCAGTTGTGGCCAACAGAACAAAAGCCAAGGTGATTCAAGTAGGGACTATGAAATTCCTTGCACATAGGAGTTTGGATTTTCTCTTGCTGCAGTCAATAACTCTGCCACCACCATGCTGGTAACAAGTTAGATTAGCCTGCTAAGGACTTGGCCTTGCCTAGCCCAATTTCTTCCATTTCCCCTGCCAACGATGCATCAGCCACCCAACATGTGAGACCATGGACACCAGTTGACTGCAGACCTATGAATGTGCCCAGTGTGCACCACGGGGAGCATAGATGAGCCTTATCAGCTAAACAGAGCCCACATTACTACCCACAAGGACTGTGAGCACCAAGCTTCTATGTGGCTTGTTATACAGCAGACAATAACTGATATATGTAAGTTACTTATCTAGATTTATGTTTTTGTGAATTCATACTGGAATGAGAGAGGCCTATCCAGGCCAAGAACTCCTTAGCATACTGCTCATAGCATCATGATGCTTTCTCAATAGGTGAAATTCTCATCTAACTCAGAATGTCTTACCATCTTTAATCTCTCCAGGAAACATTTCTTAAAATGATGGCAGGATGATTTCATTCACCCTACTCTACGTTCCACAATTTCCTTTATCTCATCAAGGATACTAGGATGTTCTTTGATGGTAACTATAGCATAAAAGCATCTTAATTGCTTTTTTTTAACATGTAAATGAGAGTCCATGGGGTAGGAGATTGCAGCATATATGGTAACATTACTGCTGAACTTGGAATTTTTTCCATTTTATTACAAAAATATAATATTGATTTGAATATACAATTCAAATTTATTTTAAATGATACTTTTTATAACTTATGTTTAAGTTTCAAAAGTAGTATTAAAAATCATTAGATATATTCCTTACCTTCTCTGTATTCTTCTCTTAATTTGTGTCTTATTTTAGAAAGAAGTATGATTTTAAAAAAGACAGAAAACAAATCCTAAACATCTCTCTGGATACGTATTATTTAATTTAGTATATCTCTCATATACTATAAGGCAGATCTTGTAAAGAAAGAAGACACAAAAGGAGGAGATATGGAATGATAGGCAGTATTTTTAAAAAGATATTAAGTAATGTATTTAAATATTCTTATATATATTTCATTTGTTTCTCACAATATCCCTATGATGCAGCCATTTTAATATGACTTTTGAGAAATGCAATAATTAGGTTGTATAGAGATTATGTGATTGATCATGATTCTATTGACAGAAAGTAATGGGAACAAGGTTTCAATGTCCTTGACTTCTGCCTTCTGTCATAGAGGAGCCATTAAGAAGATTGCAGAGGACCACAATTTAAAGAAAAGATAAACATCATATGCTATGGATTGTATTGTGCCAGCCCCACCCAAAATTTATGTGTTAATGCCCTAACCCTCAATATGACTGTATGTAGATAGGGAGATTTCAAAGTAAATAAGGTTAAATGAGATCATCACTGTGACTCATAAGCTTAATCAGACATGTCACCAGAAGCCTAGAATAAAGATGGGATTACACCAGCAGAAAACACAGGCAGTTCGAACTGAAAAGTGTGGAGAAAGCAGGATGGACTGAAGAAAGCTGTTGGACTTAGATACAAAAGGACCAGACCACAGAATATTTATTTGGCTGTGAACATGTTATTTTTTAAGAAAAGTAAAGAATGATCACAACTGTGATTCAGTGATTGTCAGGACTGCCTCCTTCATTTCAAAAAGTGAGGTCATTGTCTCAATTGCTCAAGCCAGACAGCCTCTGACCAAAGCTTCAGGGCCAGGACCATTGCCCAAGAGGATCTGAAAATGGGATTGCTACCCTAGTGGATTTGGAAGGTAAAACATGGAACCAAAGAGGACTATTCTTGAGCATTAAGATCTAATGGAATTTGTCTTGCTGGCTTCTGGATTAGCTTGACATCTGTCACTCTTTTCTTTCTTCTGACTTTTCTGTTTTGGAATGAGATTGTCTTACACATGTGCCACTATTGTATTTTGGAAGGATGTAACTTGTCTGATTGCATAGGCTCACAGATGGAGAGACATTTTTCCTGAGAATTAACCATACCTTGAGTCCCATTCATATCTGATTTAGACAATATTTAGGTGAGATTTCGACTTAGATTTCTGAATTGAGCTGGAATCAATGTAGTTTGCATGTGACAACAGCACAAATTTTGGTTGGCCAGGGGTAGAATGCTGTGGACTGAATTGTGACCCCCTCAAAATTCTTATGTTGTAGCCCTAACTCCCAGTGTGATTGTATCTAGAGATGGGGTCTTTAAGAGATAATTAAAGTTAAATGAGGTAATATGAATGAAACCTTAATCCTTTAGAACTTTGACCTTATAAAAAAGAGAAAGAGGCAGTTTTCCCTCATTCTTTCTACCACGTGAGGGCACAGGAGAAAGGAGACTGTCTGCAAGCCAGAAAGGCAGCCCTGATCAGAAACTGAACCTTTCTGGACCTTGATCTTGGACTTTCCACCCTCCAGAACTGGGAGAAAATGAATTTCTCATGTTTAAGCACACGGTATATGGTATTTTGTTATGATTGCCCATGTTTACCAATAAACATCATGTTACACATAGAGATCTGCTTCCACTTCAGACAAATCTAATAGGCAATGGGCAAGTAGTACTTCTCCATTAATCTTTCTGCCTTCTGTGTTTCAGAAAACAGAGTGTGCCAATATAAGGCTTTCTCAGGCACATATTGGAGATATTGTGGTGCTATTTTAATTGCTAAGAAAAACACTACTACAACAAAGTTTAGCCATTTTACACAACCATTTACGCTAAGGAATTAATCAAGGATATATGCAAATATCCATAGGTATTAATTTAGATATTAATTTTCACTGAATCACAATTTATACTACCTCAAATTTGTGTAATTTAATAATGTCATATATAAATAGCTAACAAATGAAGACACTACATAAAATGAAATACCATACATCTATGAAAATAGTGTTCAGTAAGAGTATCTATTGACAAGACTCCATAACTATAACATGTTGTCACATTATAAATAGTACATACAATATCATGCTTTAACAAACATGTGTTGGCTGGGCATGGTCGCTCATGCCTATAATCCCAGCACTTGGGGAGGCCGAAGTGGGTGGATCATGAGGTCAGGAGATCGAGACAATCCTGGTTAACAGAGTGAAACCCCATTTCTACTAAAAATACAAACAATGAGCCGGGCGTGGTGGCACATGCCTGTAGTCCCAGCTGCTGGGGCGGCTGAGGCAGCAGAATCACTTGTACCCAGGAGGCGGAGGTTGCAGTGAGCCGAGATCGTGCCACTGCACTCCATCCTGGGCAACAGAGTAAGACGACATCTCAAAAAAAAAAAAAAAAAAAAAAAAAGCTCAAATTCCTCCACATTGGAGCAAGATAAAAATAAGATAAAAATAAAATAAATACTGTACATAAAAATTCCGTGTAGGTAGACAGTGTTAACCTTAAGTGTGCTAAGTAAAGCACTAAATATTAGTGCTGCTTTAAATGTTTATGTGTATACAAAAGAACCTAAGAAAAGGTGGAAAATATACATAATTGGAGCTTTGGGTTCAATTTTAATTAATTTAATAATTAATTTTAAATAATTTAATTTTATATACATTTGTTAAATGTACAAAATGTACATACAATAACTATAAGAATACTAGTAGGAGTATAATATATGATGAAATGATAAATAACTTTAAAAATTTAGCATTAAAGAATAAGAACATTATGATCAGCAGTATATATTGATAAAATGAATTTTCTTCTAATTTATCATCTTGAAATAAAAATATTAATCAATCTTCCCACAGCTTCTCTTTGTTTCTTTGCTTGTATTTATAAAATAGGAGGCAGTAAACTAGAAGATGAAGCAAACAATATTGAAAACAGGAGTTGAGGGTGGTTGTACACTTCTGAATTGTGGCACCAAGTACACACAAATAACAGCCTGAAATGCTCACAACCTTGGATGTTTGCTTTTGCTTATGAACTATATAGGGTGCTTATTTTCTGCTTTTCATGATGGCAATAACCAATCTTTTCCCACCATATTTATGGTGCTTTTCCTTCCTTTTTTTTTAAAGAATATTTTATGCTTGGCAGTATCTAAATATTGTGTCTGGAATTTAAATAGGAGAAACTGTACTTTAGCCTTAGCTAACTGAAGGAGGCCAAGCCCACTGCTGAATTGATGGTGATTATCTTTAGCAGAGTGAAATGGAAGGGTTCATTGATTGAATACTATTATGAGTTAGGTTCTTTTCATATATCATCTTGTGACATTCTCCAAACAACCCTGTGGGGTAGGAGATATATTTCTCAGTTTCCAGGAAAGGAAAAATAGCATGGAGCAGTTTTCAGCTTTGGCTTTGCTGAGCTCATATCTCATGGCAAGTGGACTGGCCACACTAAATAACACGTATATAAGATAATATTATGGACACATTAATTGTTGAAGTAGACCTAGTCAGTGTCACACAAAGATCTCAAGTCAAGAGCGCTAAACACATTGGCTAACAATGTAGTATATATGTCAATACTCTTGTCTAGGTGTTGCCTAAGGGGCTTATATCATACCTGCATTAGTTAAACACAATTTTAGGTAATGAACAGATACTTTAACTGTAATCTAAAATAGTGGTAGATCTGAAATTGTGCATCATATGATAATAAAAACAGTAGCTAATAAACCAGCATTTATCTGGGTTTAATAAAAACATTGGCAATGAAACGCAGTATATTCATATTTCTCTTTGTTTCCTTGTAACATTGTTGCAAAAAGAAAAGCTGACTTTATTCACAGAAACATTCCTCTCAGTGTAGGGAAACATATGTAATCCACAAAAAGATGTATAAATGATAAAAAATTTAGCAAGTTTATATTATTAAAGATAAGTATATTAAAGCCAATAGTATTTCTATATGTTAACACCAAAATAATTGGCTACTAAATATTTAAGGCCATTTACAATACTATCAAAATATAAAACTCTTAGGGATATTAGTTTTATTTGGCAAAAAGGTACAAGAAGTCTGAGATAATTTAAAGAAGGCTTAAATAAATGGAGGAGCACATTGGCACATGAGTCGTAGAATCAAAGCAGTTAAGATACCATTTCTCACCAAATTGATCTATAGCTTTAACAAAATAGCAATTAAATTATCAGCAGAATTTATCTCATAGAAATTGGTAAACTGATTATAAATATCACATGGAAATGCAAAATACTTTAAATAACCAAAACAAATTTAGAAAGAAACAAAATTGGAAGAATAACATTACAGTACTTCACAATTTAATATAATCTTACAGTTATCAATAACGTGATATTAACATAAAATTACTGAAATGAATCAATGGAAAAAAATAAAGTCTAAATGTAGATGCACACACGTATGTAAAACTGATTTTTAATAAAGGTACAAAAATAATTGGGTGGAGAAAGAATATGCTTTTCAACAAATGTTACTGGAAAATTTTCACATACATTTGCAAAAAAAAAAATCATGACCACATACTTAGTGCAATATGAAAACAAACAAACAAACAAACAAAATATGCACCATAGACCTAAATATAGAGCCTAAAACTATGAAATGTTTAGAATAAAATCTTTGTGATCTAGGATTAGACATAGAACACATAGAATATGATGTGTTTTAAAACATGATTCAAGATATAACAAATTTATAGTTTGGACTACATCAAAATTAAAACCTTTGGTTCTTTGGAAGCACCGTTAAGAAAACAAAAACACAAACCTCAGCATAGGAGAAAATATTTGCAAATCATACATGTGATTAAATATCTGTATCTAAAATATATAAAACCTCTAAAAATCAATAAGAAATAAACCCAATAAAAGTCATCAAAAGATTTGAACAGACTTCACCAAAGAAACAATACAGATGGCACACAAGCATGTGAAAAAATCATTAGTTATTGGGGAAATGCAAATTAAAACTGCAATTAGATGACACTACGCAGATACTATAATGGCTAAAACTACAAACACACGGATTTAAAAGTGTGGAGATAAATTTTAGCACCCATGCACACGAGATAGCAATATCAAATGTTAAAATCACTTTGGAAAATAGTTTGTCAGTTTCTTTTTTCATTTCTTTTGCTTGTTTGTTTGTTTTTTTGAGATGGAGTCTCACTCTGTCTCTCAGGTTGGAATGCAGTGGCACCATCTTGACCCACTGCAACCTCTGCCTCCTGGGTTCAAGCAATTCTGCCTCTGCCTCCTGAGTAGCTGGGATGACAGGCGCCTGCCACCATGCCCAGCTAATTTTTGTATTTTTAGTAGAGACGGGGTTTTACCATGATAGCCAAGCTGGTCTCAAACTCCTGACCTTGTGATGCACCTGCCTTGGCCTCCTAAGTGCTGGGATTACAGATGTGAGCCACCGCACCCAGTCCTCAGTTTCTTAAAAAGTTAAACATTCACCTACAAAATGACACAGACATTTCATTCCTAGATGTTTAACGAAGACAAATGAAAAAGTTGTACAAAGTGTTCTTAGCAGTACTAGCCATTATGGCACAAAACTGTAAACAATTTAAATGTCCATTAACACATAAATGATAAACATATTGTATTATGTCCACATTTTCCAAAACTGCTTAGCAGTGAAAAGGAATCAGCTATTGATCCTTGAAACAACATGGATGAGTCTCACAATAATTGTGCTGAGTGAAAGAAGTGAAACAAAAAAGATTCCATAGTGTATGTTTTTATTTGTATAAACTTCTAGAAAAGGCCAGCTAATCTATAGTAACAGAAAGCAGACTGGTAATTGCCTGGGGATGGTGGTGATCCTATGTGGAGGAGTGAGGATTAGTAAGGGGCACAAGGAAATGTTCTGCCTGAGGAAAATGTTCATTAGTTTGATTGTGGTGATGGATTTATAGATGTATATGTACGTCAAAATTTATGAACTTAGATACTTTGAATATGTCCACTTTATTATATGTCATTATACTTCAATGAAGCTGTTAATAAAGTTCTAAAGTCTCCTGACTTTCACAGTAACTCAGGTGAAACACTTGCATTCAGATCAGCATTTATTAATTTCAGTTCTATCTAAGGGCATGTGATATAAATTAGACTCTATGTACTCCGGACAAAATGCTAAAATTTGTCAATAAATCTACCAAAACAGGTTCTATATTCTCAGGTGCCAATACAAGAAGGTGATATTCAAATCATGCAACATGCATTGTGGTAAACAAGACACATCTGACTACCAAAACACAGGAAAAGCATTTGTCTACCGTGTCTGGCTTGTCATGAATTACTAGAATACTAATTAAGGGAAATCATAGAAATTAAATGTCTTGCAAATTGAAAGTTCCTTCATATTTGGTTGTGAGGAAAAAAGAAAGCAAAAATTTTTAAAGCTATTCTTATTGTAATGATTTTCACTTCTATTTTAAACTATATTTAGCATTCATTCCCTTTTGTCTTTCATTCACAACAGATACACAAGTGGGTGCACACACTCTAATTTGTTTCAGAAACTTTGCCATTCCAATGAACGATCCTTTTTACTTAAATCAAGTTTATTTCGGTTTTTGATCAAAAAGTTTTCTGGGAAATGTATGCTCTGTTTTCAATGCCTACAAAATATTGTGCATGTAATACGAGTTCAAAATTCTAGGCATTGTTTTTAACAGTCATAATTAATAATTGAATTTAAATTATGTACAAATGCTGTAATGACTACTCCTCAAAACAGAGCAAAATATTCCCACCCAAAATTTGGTTCAGATGTTGAGATTAATGAAGCCACACACCCACCTAGAGGGCATGAAAATTTTTATATCTTACATAGTGAGGTTTTCTGAAGAAAAGAAGGCATTATCTTCCAAGCTTGTCTGAAAATGGCTTGAAAGGGCAGAGAAAGGAGGGTGGTTTGGGGTGTTTATGTTGGTTTAGGGGCTAGGGCTGGGATGATCGTTTTCATGTAAGTGGTGGCAGGAGGTTGTGTGATTTGAACTTTTCACTGGTGTCAAAGGAGAGAGCACTGGGACATTCTTATCAACTGCTCAGATGGTGAAGCACAATGATAAGATGAGAAAGGCATGGGGAGTCACATCAAAAATGGCGTCAGGCTCTGCATGAGTTCACATCCCCGTGTGATGACGTCAACAGGCCATGCCTACTCCGTGCCAGATGACAGATAGCTTGGGAGATGTCCAGTTTATCAAAATGAGGACGTTTTAGCTTTCACAGAATGACTGATTATTCATTCAGTGTCAATCAGATAGGTTAAAACATGTAGAGCTAATAGTTTCCATTTGTAATTCTTGCATAGAAATGAATGTTGTGTAGAAACTGTTACACAACAAACATTAAGGGCCTTAGGTCATTAGATATGATCTTCTACTTAAACTACTTTTCATTGATGTGACCTTGTTTCCAGTGCAAGGTAGTCTGGTAGCAAAAGGGAAGAAAATGGAAATCTTCTTTTATGAAAACAGATGGACTATTCCAGACTGTATCTGCAGAAAAATAAACGAATGTCTGCAGCAGTTGAAATTACGGCAAAGCCTTCGCATTACAGACAGCGGAGCAGGGAAGGTGGGAACCAGGCTTGCGGTCGCCTGCCTGTCAGGTAGCAGATTTAGGGATAATAAGTCAGGGGACAGGTGAGATGAGGGACAAATCAAATAAGCGGGCCAAATCCTGAAATGTGAAAGGCTGTGGCCAGAGAGAGGAGTTTTGGATTATGAAATAATGAGAGCAGAGAAATTCCTGCTACTGACAACACTGAGGATGCAGACAGGAGACAAGAACCTATTGAACATTTTAAGATTAAAATCCTCTGATTATTCACCCAATAACCATTACGTGGCAGGCAGTGTTTTGGTGATAGAATATTAGATAAGAAAAAAATCCTGATGTTTAGGGTCATCCAACTAAATGGGGTATTAGCCGCTAGGGAAGCATTTTACATCAATGTTCCCTCATCCTTCATCCACCTGCAGAAGTGTTGTTATTATCTGCACTTTAGAGATGAGGAAACTAAGACTTAGGGGAGTTAAATTAAATGCCTAGAGTCAAGCAACTGGTTAAATGTCAAACCGTGTAGGAGTCAAACCCAATTCTGCTTTTCAGCAAATTATTCTTTCTGTTATTGCTTTCCCAGCAAGAAGACCTCTTGAAATGAAAAGCAAAAGCAGCATTAGATGCTGATATCAGGCCTAATAGTTGTACATTTAGAAGAGATAAGATTAGAATCAAAAATAAGTGGGCAGAAAAATTTCAAGTACTAATAATGGAGCAAGAGACAAAAGATACCATATTCTCTGATTTTTAATAACTTTAATTGAAAAACATTAAGATGATCAAAGAAGATATGAATAAAATTGTCACTTAGATAAAATAAATGTTCTAAGAAATTAAGAAAAAGAAAACATTGTGGATGGAATTTCCTGATACTTGACATTCAAGAAGCAGATGCAAATTTGCTAAATGTTTCCTTTATCACTTATGATCCAGCACATACACTGTGACTTCTATTATAATCAGAGGACCTGCTGGGCCCTGGAGATGAAAAGGTGACTTTTTGGGGTGTAGAGTGTGAATGTTAAATTTCCCCCTGAGAAAACCCCACTGGTTATCTAATTAAGCCTGTGAACATCCTCTCCCCAAAATGCACACATATAATTTATAACCCCTGGAGTTTACAAGATATTCTTTCTATCTTACTGAAAATGTGGTGTGTTAGAACAAGTCACCTTGTTGATGTCCTAAAAGTCAAAAGTCTGTAACCAATATGCATGTTAGAATTTTTTAGTATATTGTATTTTCAAAAGACAAAATGTGGATTCAAGAATATTTTTCACTCCTTAGGCTATGTTTTCTGGCAATGAACACAGAAAGAAGTTTTGCTTGACAGAGAAGGTTTGGGTAAGAGAAACACCCTGTACTAATGATTATGAATTCATCTCTACTTCTGCATGTAGTATTTTATTTAACCTGCAGAAAACTATGTTTTATGTAATATGAATTCTGAAGAAATTAATTCCTGTAAGGGTGCCTAAAATTTGAAACAAATGAGCAAATGACTTATATGTTTCTTTGTTTATGTGTAGATTTCTTTTGCTGGATAACTGATTACCACAAACTTAGAGGCTTAAATAGCCTATTTTATATTCTCATATTTTCTACGTACCAGGCATCTGACTATGGCTTAACTGGGTCCTCTAACGGGGTCTCATAGATGCAATTAAGGTGTTAGGTGGGGCTGCAATCTCATCTAAGGCTCGGGATTCTAGGCTCACATAAATGTTGTCAGAATTCATTTCCTGGAAGCTGTAGAGTTCATTTTGGCTTCTTCTAAGCTGCAGTGGAAAGCCTCTACTGCTTTGAGTTTCTGACATCAGGAAAGGAAGCCCTCTTTTAAAAGACTCACTTGCATCTATCAGGTCCACCCAAGATTATCTTTCTTAGATTGATTCAAAACCAAATGATTAGGTATCCTGCACCTCGTAGTGCCTCCACTTTTGCCGTATCCTGTGCATAATTACAAGAGTGACATTGCATGTTGTTCTCAGGACCCCACGCCAACCCAGTCAGGTACACCTTCCTGGGCAGGGGAGTCCACAAGGGTGTGAGTCACAGGGGAGCATTCCAGAATTGCGCCCACAACAATGTTTATCCACAGAGAGATCTGACAAATGTAGTAGCACAGCTTTTTAAAGAAAACCTTGCCAAGCACTTTGGGAGACCGAGGAGGGTGGATCGGCTGAGGTCGGGAGTTAGAGACCAGCCTGGCAAACATGGTGAAAACCTGTCTTTACTAAAAACAGAAAAAATAGCCAAGTGTAGTGGTGCATGCCTATAATCCAAGCTACTTGGGAGGCTGGTGCACGCCTGTAATCCCAGCTACACGGGAAGCTGAGACAGGAGAATCACTTGAACCCGGGAGGCAGAATTTGCAGTGATCTGAGAACATGCCATTGCACTCCATCCAGCCTGAGAGACAACAGCGAAAATCTATCTCAAAAAAAAAAAAAAAAAAAAAAGAAAGAAAAAGAAAACCTTAAAAAGCAGAGGGAAAAAAGGGCATTTTGGACTTGTAATTGCTGTTCTTTGCAAAATTTCCTGTGACAACTTCTTCTTTTTATTTTATTTTTTTAATAAGGGGAAAAGTATGTACATTAAACTTCTGTTTGTTAGAATTTCTTTATTATACTTTCTCTTTTGTCAACTTTCCAATCTCTTTTGTCTCAAGAGCGTTCCAGTTAGATGCTAAAATGTCTGCAATTTGGGAAAAATTAAGAGATTTATTTAAAAACATTTTGTGATTGAATTTTCAAAAATAAAAATAACTGAAAAAGAATGACTGTGTACACATAACTGTACTTCTTTTCTGGCATATGATATAATTGAATTTTTTTCAATTTTGCTTTCATTCTAGGAGCTGGTTTCTTCTTTATCTACCTGGTACTTATCATGAAAGTAAATAATAGTTATAGAAGGCACTCATTCATCACTCAGTCATCTCTGTCATAACTCAATTGCTGCAACAGTGGTACCACTTCTACACATGCTATGAAAGAACCAGCATAATGACTCTTTAAAGTCATTACAGATTAAACAAATAACAGTGAAGCACATTTTGGTAAATGTTTATTTTTCTTGCTCTAAACACAGTATGTCCTCACATTTACTTTAAGTTCTGTCCTTGAATTAATTTCATTTATAATATAATATAATATAAAAATAAGAAAAACCTCGATGTCCCTCATTAAGAAAACTTTTGATTTGTATGCATCTCATGTTGTGTTTTTGTAAACTACCACTGAAAAATCTTAAGATAATTGCTGTATAATGGGGTAATTAATTAAAATAACAATAATAAAAACTAAAAATTCTAAATTAGTCTCAAACCATGTTAACTTTACTTTAATTCTCAAGCTGTAATTTCAAACCAGAGAAGGAACTTAGAGGCATTCCATGTAAACTTCAATTTTGTCTGTGTGGTGTGTGTGTTTTGGTTTGTTTTGTTTTGTTTTTTAGGAAGAAGAGTGGCCCAAAAGATGATGAGTCTTTATTGTAATCATATAACAGTGATTTTGTAATCACATAACTGATTTTTTAAATAAGGTTATCTCCTTTTGAACGTTTTCTGAGATGCTAGAGATAGTGGGTAAATGAAAATAGAAAAGATAAATAAAATGGAAATATTTAGGATACTTTTAAAGACACATAATTATTAAGTATTGTTTTAAAGGAAGAGAAGACTGTTTATTCAGTGACAAAGAAATAGGACGGGAAGTCCTGGGGGAAATCAGACCTGGGACTCCCTAAGAGAATCCTGTATCTTTGTTCCATTTTGCAGCATGTAGGTAACATGGTGTGGTGGCAAGACAGTTTTTGTTTGTTTGTTCCTTTGTGTTTTAAGCGAGACAAATTTGGGAGAAGAGATATTATATCCATTGATCTATTCATTCACTAAACATTTACTAAGCTACTGTTGTGTGATCAACACTGCATTTTGTATCAGTCTAAAGAATGTATATAATATTTTGGGGGGACCATTTGTTTTACAATTTTCATATACTTTACAAGCCAAAATATCGCCTCATCTTAATAGTCATAAACTGAGCACAGCTGTATGCATTATGTAAAACTTAAACATTTTCAAATATATTAACCAAATTCAGTAGCATAGTTTCATTTACTACACCCAGAAGGCATACTCTCTAACTGGTCTGGGAATAGTCTCACTTTTTATTTGAAATTCAACAGTTATTAAAACTGTTTTGGCTGGAGTACCAGCCAGTTGACCCAGGCTCAAAATCAGATCTCAGTAGGGAGACTATTTTCTTTAATCCAAGCCAGAATGGAAAGAATCTCGGACAAGTGTCCAAGCTAAAGGCAAGCTCAAACAAACAAAACCAATCACACTAAAAGATGGTCCTGTATGATAGATGAATCTAAGGAGAACAAGCCTGAAAAGAAAGATAAGCTGGTTCAAAATAAATAAGGACAGAACATGATTTTCTATAAACAACATCTAGATTTCTGAAGATCTCCCTTTACATCTAGATTTCTATGTCACATGCTGGCCTGAAAAGGCTAGAAAGAATAATTTTATTTCATTTTTAGCTGAAATATACTTCATAAGTGTGTATACACTGAAACACTTTAAATTACTGACCATTCTTGGCATTTCACCTTTTATCTTCCCTGTACCTCAAAGAAATACAAGGAAGCCACTTTTTAAATGGTAAGACAAGTCACCATTGTTTTCAAGGCCATGGATCAAAACTTGAAAGAAAAACTTAGCCACTGACAACTTTTTATTGGAAATTATTATATTAATTTAGATCTGCTTGAAAATAATCCTTACTGAATGCATACTATAAACTTTTATGTGGATGTCAATAAATAGAACAAAAATGATATAAAAGTCATAGTTTCAAAAAAAAAAAAAAAAAAAAAGGAGAGAGACTTGGCTTTTTTTTCCATTCCTAATTCTCCCATTCTTTCAAGTTCCCTTATTTACTTTGAGATTATTACATTTTTCTTCCATTCCCACTTCTCCTCGTCTATCATGCTCCTTTCTTATTTTATTTGAGACTACCACAATGTGTCTCTAATGGTTCTATTGCACTCAATCTGTGCACTCAGAAACTGGCAGAGAAGCACCCAAAAACAGCCTGTTGAGCTCCCTAGAAGAAAACCCCCAATCGTGTCACTTCACTTCACATGAAAAAACTTCTTCATTTTCTGCCAAATGAAACCTGACTTCTCCGCCTTTCAGGCTTTCTACTGAAAACCCACCCCACATTCTCAATATCATGTCTCGCCATTCCTCACCTAGAATGAGCTCTTCTCTGCCCTGTGCCTTCCAGCACCTGTGGCTTTATTCTGATAGTCCTTTCTGCTTTTTATCTAGTTCTATGAGTCCAACTCATATTCTGAATCCTCCTGGAATTTACTCTAATTTATTTTCCTTTCAGTACTTCCCTGTTCTCAGAATGAGCTGTTCTACCTTGGCGCACTCACATACTTGCTTCTGATGCTATGTCTCATGTGCAGAATTGTGTCCCAGGTATTTTTCTAAGTCTCTCTAGTTTCCTTAAACAATGACGAGCTCTGTAAGGTGCAGGCTGCACTGGATCCAGGGCTCTCCATGAGCAGCTCCCCAGCAGCCTGCAACTGGCATGGATTGCCCTGCACCCTCCTCTCCAGGCACAGTATGGGAATGCTTTTCATTTTCATAAAGCTTATTTTTTATATAAAATAAAATAAAAACCTGCATGATAACTCATGATACGTTGGAGAGAAATAAAGAGGCAGATGTGGCAGGAGATCACAAGGAAATGTCAGCATCTTATGCGGCAGGGTTTGATTTGGGGGACTGTGGAGAATAGATAAGATCGAGAGGAATGATAAAAGAATAGGGAAGACTGTACCCACAGACAATAAACAGACAGGCAAGGAGACTGCACCATGCAGAAAAGAGGGGGGATTAGGAGTGGTGGATGAACCATGAGTAGTTTTGGTTATTCATAAATCAGATAATAGGTAGTTTTGGATTTAATATTTCAGTTCTGGTCACATAGGTTAAATACACACTGAGATATACTGAAAGAGTCCATAAATCTAAAAAACAACTGAAAATTTTAAATACCTAGATAAAAATACTGGCACGGAACAAATTGTGTATTAAAAGTAATTGTTACCTAATAAACTTTTTTCAGATACTGTGCAATATTATTCTCAGTATCTGAAAAAAGTTAATTAGGTAACAAATTAAAATGTGCTTTATGCAAATATATGGGCATTAGCTTAAAATATCTACCTTGTCCTGAGTTCAGTGTGTTTTAAAAATGCAAAAATAAATATAATTTATTTGTATTTTTTATCTAGATACTTCTATTTAAATTACTTAATTAGCTTCTTCATGTTCCACCTCCCATGAAAATGATTGAGAGTGGCTTATATAGACACATGCAATAAAACAAAAGTTAAGGAAAATAGATGAAACACTTGGAATACATACAATACAATGAAATTGAGCTAAGAATGTTCCACAAAGGACATATTATAAGGTTCTGAATCATAAGTTGGTAGAAGGATCAAAATATGGCTCTGACCTTTCTAGAGGCTGGAGCAAAGAGAGAAGTGTGATCATTACAAAACTTATCAAGCATTTCTTATCAAGAACTTGGAAAAGGAAAAGATCAAAGAAACAATAACTTATCAAACACTTTGTCTAGGTTCTCTCATTCAATCTTCACATACCCCACACAGTGGGCCTGTCTTTCCAACCCACGGCAGGGATCAGTGGTTTTTCTGGAGCTGTTATGGAGGTGGTTAGTATGTCGGAGTAGCTTCCTCTTTTCCTGCATGAAGGAGAGAACAGTTGCTGTCCTTTAAAATGAATCTTTTCTCCAAGAAGAATTCAGAAAGAAGCCAAAAAATTAGGAAATATGAAAAAAAAACATCTGAAGGCATTGGAGAGGTAAAAGACAGGCATAACTATACTGCTAAGATCTGAGAGATGAAATCTCACAGAAAGTGAGCCCAGTGTTGAGGACTGCTTCTCCCCTAGAGATGTAATCTAAATTCACAAAAGTTAACGTAAGTTTGGAAGACTAAGAAGCTGTGAATAAGAGTATTTTGCTCAGAGTCTGCTAAACAAGGCCCTACAAACCTCCTTGCCCAGGATTTGGGTTGGGATCTTAAAGTGCTACAACCTAGGAGTGAAACTGCCCTTGCAAAAATTACGATAGTGAGAGAAATCTGACATAAAAATTATGACAGTGAAATGAATCTGACATAACTGGCTCTGTCCTGCTTCTAACCTCCAAGCTGCCCTTGTTCATTCCTGGGCATAAGCCAAGCTAACTATGGGAGGAATTTAGTTTATAATTTAACTTTAAAACAAAGATGATAACAGCTCCTTCCTGAAACTAACTGCCTCCTTGCTCAGGGACCAAAACCACCTGTGTAAAACTAAAATTAGCAACAAGTGTAGAATTATAGTTCAGGAGTCATGCAGCCAGAGGTTACAAGATTTGTAACCTTCCCAATTGCTCCTATAGATAACATCACTGTTGTAAAACCTAAGGTTGGTATTAGAGGTATTTTCTAGACCCTGCATTTTGATGGACTAGCTGGTGGTCCACCTGAACCAGTAGCCAATGCTAAGAAATGGGCTCATCTGATTTTGTGACCCACCACCCAGGAACTGACTCAGCCCAAGAAGGCAGCTTTGACCCGCTATAATTTTATCCCTGATCCAACCAGTCAGCATACTCCATTCCCTAGCCTACTGCCTGCCAAACTATCCTTGATAAACCCTAGCCTCTGAGTTTTTGAGGAGACTTATTTGAGTAATAATTACACCCATCCTTTTACTTGGATAGCCCTGTGATTATTAAACTCTTTCTCTACTGTAATATTGCTGTCTCAGTGAATTGACTTTGTCTTTACAATAGGCAAGAAGAGCCCACTGGGTAATAACAGGAGTGATAGTAATTCATAAATAGATTGGTCATAGTAGGGACTGAAAACCAGCTTTGGATCATCTCAATCTATGATTAGATCAAGGCCATATGGGATTACTAATCCCCTAGCTTCTTTCCAGAAGCAAATATGAATCAATCTCAGAGGAAGATAATATTAATTTAAGCTTAACATTATTTTCATAATTATTCAAATACAATGTCTGGAACTGAAAGAGAAATAATCAATATATGAGGAGACAAAGTAATGTGATACAAGATAATGTGAAAAATAATGTTATTTTGCAAAGAAAAATAACAGACAGTAGAAATAGACAGGCAGGGAATGCAGATAATAGAGTTATCAGTTATAGGCTTTACTGTAGCTATGAAAAATATATGCAAGGAAATAAAAGACAAGGCTTTCAGCAGAAAACTGGGAACTATAAAATAAGTTATTTAAATTCTAGAACTGAAAAGATAATACAAATTTAGAATTCAGTGGATGAAGCTGGACAAAGATTAGACATAGACAAAGACAGAAAATATCCAGAATAAAAAATGGAGAGGTAAAGGAGATGAAAATGTAGAAAATCACATGAAAAACACAGAGAACACAGTGAAGAATTCCAGTGCACATGTAATTGAGGTCCCTGAAAAAGAGGCAAGAGAAAGCCTGGGGCAGAAACAATATTTCTAGACATAGTAAGTGGGAATTTTTAAAAAAGAGAAGCTAATTTCAAATGACTAAGTATAAGATTGGCAACTGTCCTCTCAACAAAAACAATGAAAGCCATAAAATTAGGAAATAATATATTTGAATTGCTGGGAGGAAGAAACACTAAAAAGAAAAACAAATGCTCTCAACCCAAAATTCTATAACCAAAGAAGATGATCATTATGATGATGAATATGGATTTAATGTACTGTCTATCAAAATCTCGACGGGCTTTTTTGCAGAAATTGACAAACTGATCTGCATTAGTCAGATTTCGCCAGAAAAACAGAACTAGTAATATACTAGTAATATACATGAATTATGGAGGCTGAGATGTCCTGAATCTGCAGCTGGAAAGCTAGAGACCCAGGACAGCTGATGGCATCATTCTAGTTTAAGTATGAAGGCCTGAGAACCAGGAATGCCAGTTTTATAAGTTTCAGTCGGGGTACAAGTCTGAAGACAGGAGAAAACCACTGCCTCAGCTTGAAGACAGTCATGCAGAGAGAATTTTAAATATAATTTATTAATTATAATGCTTGAGACAGAACTATTAAAATGTTGTGGTGAATTATGTTTGTCACGTGAAAGCTGGGATACCACTCAGCATTGTTGAAACAGAGACAAACATTTTCTCTTTAGTTCTGCAAAGTTAAATTTACCCTGCGTAATGGCAGCATAAAAATTGGCTGAGATTGATTTTTTTTTAAACTGGAGTAGAATGGTGTACTTTACTTTAAGCTCAGAAGAACCCGAATTAAAAGAAAAAAGAAAAAAGAAAAAGTGAAAAATGTTTTATTAGAAGGAACACCTTTTCAGTTGTTACTGTTTATCTGACATGTATGATAACACACAAGAAGATGCTGTAAAGCTGGAGATGGGGGAGCTAGTGAATAAAAGGTGTTGCACTGGCAATGGGCAGAGAGGTGCCTCACAAGCAGGCAGGGAGAAGCAACAGAGTGGAGAGGCCAGGAGCTTCGACTCTGGAGCCAATCACCTAACTCCTCTGTGCTTCAATTTTCTTATCTGCAAAACAGAGTCAATAATCATCACAGCATTGTTATATGGATTGCATGAGTTGCTGCTTGTAAAGTGCTCAGAGCACTGGCACATAGTAACTACCTAAAGCTTCGTAAGACAAAAAAACTGAGCTGACAAAGTCCACCATCACATCTCAGTTCTACTCCTCTGCCAGCACGGAGTAGAACACCATGACCTTTTAAGAGCAAGTGGCTTCTAGAGAACAACCTCCAATATATGCACTTCCCATTGCCCACAATTATTAAGAGATGAAAACTAACAAGACATCTAAAAATTAACTAAGGGAAATACTACCGCCAGAAACTCAGAGGAATTTGCCCTAAGTACAAAGCCAAGGAACAGAATGGGACCTACTGACCTACTTAGTCTTCACTGCAGAAAACAGAGTCCTCACTTCTTGGATTGTCTAAGGCATCCTGGGTCAAATGTAGCTAGAGAACCAGGCTGCTGCTCTCTACTGAGGAAGCAGTGTTCTTTCAAACAGTTCACTCATTACTCTAACCCCTGTAAATCCATTCTGAGATAAAAATCTCAGAAAATATCCGGGAAAAAGAAAGGGGTATCAAAACATATCATTACCTGGAAGGCATAATCTTCATAAGTAAAATAGCAAATAGGCAGAGGAATATTAAGAGTTACATTTTTTTCTGAACTGTATCATTC
Source organism: Gorilla gorilla gorilla (assembly GCF_029281585.2). Taxonomy (NCBI): domain Eukaryota; kingdom Metazoa; phylum Chordata; class Mammalia; order Primates; family Hominidae; genus Gorilla; species Gorilla gorilla. The sequence continues at coordinate 60,650,517 of NC_073230.2, forward strand.
CAAAATAGGAAAGTAATCAGCAGTTTATGTGGTAAACCAGAAAATGTAAATGATCTGTTGTCTCTATGCTGGGGCTGGCCCGGGAACTGGGTGTACGAAGATGCTTCGGGTGTAAATCTTACCTTCAGATTTAGTCAAGGCTTATCTACAAACCTTGTATATTAGTAAATATGAGTATAGGCACACACACACACACACACACACACACACACATGCTTTTCAAACAAACGTACCATTAAATATAAAGTAAACTTCCTCTGAGGACACATTATTCTCTAAAAGTGATTCATCTTAGATTGAGAAGGTTGCCCTAAATTGTTTGGCATACACAAAGTAAGACAAAATAACGTGGCACTTATTCATTTTTTTTTACTGGTTTAACAAGTTAGCTTTGATATGTACAAGAGACTCCGACAGAACTTGAAATTTAGCAGTGAACAAACTGGACAAGGTCCATGCTTTTGAGGAGCTTACGTTTGGTGATATAAACAACATATTACACTGCAAACCTGTTTGACTGTTTCTTACACGTCACTTTTATTTATTTCTTTAACAAGTAGTTTTGAGCATCTGGCCCTGTGCTTCTTGCTCTTGGACTGTTCGTTTCTGGGTTTCATATCGAACTTAAAATCTAGTGAATGACACAGGGTAAAAAATCGGAAACAAAAGTATACTAAGATTGAGATTATTTTTAGCAAGAAAATACAATTCCATGGAAGTGTATATAAGTGTAATTTAACCTGAGAGATGATGGAGAGACAAGTTAGGTATTTAGGCAGAAATAACAGGACATTAAAAAAAATTGTGGTAACAATGAGTTTGAGAGAGTTGAAAAGGTATAAAGGCCAGAAATTGAGCAGTCAAATAAGGATGGAAAGACCAAATTTCTATGCAGTGAGAATCCAGGAATGGGAGGGCATAAAGAAGCATCCAGTTTTTAGGCAGATCCTTCTTTAAGTCCATTTCCCAGACCCATTTCCAGCCAGGTGTGATGATATGACCCTGTCCTGGTCTATTAGGGGAAGGTGAAGGGCCATTTTCTGAAACATTTCCTTAAACAAGAGCTGCCTCACTCACAACCTTTGTCCCTTGTTTCTCATTTTCTTCCTGCTGCTTGTGGCATGAACATGGATTCCCACTGGGCAATGAAGACAAATGTTCTTGGGATGACAACCTCCAAGCAGCCTGGACTCCACTGGGGTTCATGGAGCAAAGGCATTGCAGGGTCCTGACGGCATAGCTCCATGCTTCCATGCAGGCAAGGAATGAGGCCTGGTGTTGTTTAGCCATTATCATCTGAGGTTCTGGGCACTCTGTGCCGCATCCAATCTTAATTAATGTAGAATTTGGTAATGAAAGTGTGGCATTGTTAAGTCACAGTGGAAATTAATACCTTTTTTCCCCCCTTTTAACTCTGCAGGATGTTGGGAAAATGGTAGAAACCCCAATCTAAATGTTACTATGCCGTGGATTCTTCAATATCCTACCCATCCCAGATGTGAGCCCTTACCATTCCTGCCCGGAATGATATACTGACTCCTATGGTATCCAGATAACTGGTGCTTCTCATTCTCTCTTTTGTAAGTAGGAGTCAAGTTACACTTTTTGTTAATGTTCCATAATTACATATTGTCTGTGCAGGGAAGCAGATTTATATTTTAATATCTAGTTTTCTTGTTTACAAAGAGCCCCAATTGGGCATAGTGAACGATCCTGGACCTGGATCTGAATGTGATTTGCAATGGAACTTCAGGACTGCCTTTCACAGAGGAGTGTTGACTGTGGTTTACACATGGGAAGATACAGAGTTAGGAGAGCCATTTATTATAGTCAGAGGCCTATGCTCCCACACACACCACACAAAACTCTCCCCAAAAATTCAATGGAATCCTCACACTCCAAGAAATATGTAACTTAGAAAATATTATCAATAAAATGAAATATGAATAGTCAGTGGTTTTTAAATAACCAAAGAAACACATGCTAAGAGGACTACTTTTGAAAATATTGATAGACCTTTAAATTATGGATTTTTGCCCAAACCATTTTTTAAAACAAGCACAAAATTACCATTTTATGAAACAAGCAGAAAAGAACAAGATGGAAAACCTATCTAAAACGATGTTTTTGGAGAAGGTTAATATGTCATCTAAATAGAGTAAATACAGATGTAACTGCATTGATACCAAATGGAAGATACTGGAGAATCAGGAAAAGATTGGAAGTTGAAGGAAGGGGGAATGTAAAGACCTTTTTCAGCAAAAGAGCACAGGAAAAAGACATTTTGGGGGAAATGTTCTCAGGCAAAAAGCATTAATAGTTGACCTTCACATTGGAGAAGATCTTCATTTCCTCAGTTTCCATGGTTTACAGAGTTTGCATGATAATTGACAATTTCCCATGTTCTAGGTGGAGATCACTGGGTATGATTAGATTGGAAGTGTAGTCAGGATTGGCATCCGAGGCTGATAAAGACGTCCACAGCAAGGAGCTGTAAAAATAGATGTCAATGTATGGCATCAAGTAAGCATCTGTGTTCAGTTGAGGATCAAACTGAAAAAGTGAAGCCTGAGAGGAAAAGTAGGGGAACAGTGACCATTAGTGAGCTAAGTGGAAAGGGGGTGACTTCTGGAAAGAAAGTTGAAAATTAATAACTTGTGTAAGGATCGGGGTGTGGTGGCCAGATGTGAGACCAGATGAGGAGCATTAGGGATCTTGAGGGCTGGAGTGTTAGCAAGATGGGATGCATCCAATATGCATCAGCAGACATCTGTGAGGCTGGTAGAAAGGTCTCTATACTATAAAATCTGACCTTTGAGCACATCCTAAAAGAAGACTTGAAAACCTTCACACCTCGCTAAGTCTGCTGTGAAGTATAGCCATGGCCAACATAATGTGAAAGAAGATAGGTCATACAAAACATAATATATATCTAGGATGATGCAATGATGAAAGCATCTGAAAGTGTCATCCACGTTCTAGCAGAAGACTTGTTAGCTAACACTATTGCTAATAACATCATGTTACTTCTAAAGTTGCAGGCCTACATCCCTGTGCTGAAATTTTCTGTTTTATTAAATGCATTTAGTGTGGCATCTATACTAGTTTATTAATCCTCTTTTTTCTTTAAGACAGTGTAAATTAAAATATGATTTAAAAAAAAACTTAAAAAGAGAGATAACCAACCAATCTTTGCATTTTCTGACCAAGTGCTTTGATGGGGTGAATAGACAATCTACTTGGCAAAATGCAGTCCATATATGCCATTTTTTCATCTATATTTATTCTCAGTGCTAATCATTTCCCTCCACACATGCAAGTCTACGCACGTTCTCAATGAGATCTGGGCTTTCCTGACACATTTCTTTGCCTGTCTAAAACAACCTCCCTCCCTTTCACTTCTCAGATTCTGTGCACTCTCCAGGATGCTGCTAAAACACTACTTCATTAAGCTTTCCTAAGTACTACTACATCTCACTGTAACAGGGCCTTTTCTTTCCTTCAAGTTTTATTTTTGTTACTTTGCTTTGTGAGTTAGACCCAGAAAATGTAGGTTAGAATTATGCACAAAGTAGGATGTCTGTTTTTGAAAAAGCATTGATTTGAACCATTAAGAATGTGCTTGATCAAGCTGAACTTAATAATGGAAGAACAGATCTAGTCGCATTCCCTATAATTTAGTAAAGGGAATTCCATTGATTTAGAAACCCTGCTGATGCCCTGCTTAGATATGGAAAATTACAACTAATTGACATTGAGAAATTAATATTGAAAATATATTTTCAAATTACAAAAAAATATTTAAAATAATTATGCCTAATTAACATATCACATTTTCCATTAGTATATCTCATGACTTCAGAGTCAAATTACTAATGTGTCACAGGAAATACATGTTAGAAAAACCTCAAAAGGAATTTTCTGAATATTTAAGAAACAAAGGTAACTCACATCATGTATAAAATTATCCCTATCTATTGAACAGCCTTTTCAGTCTGTGCTCATTTTTTTCTCTTCTGTCATTAAGCTTTCTAAGAAAAATAAAAAATATATATATGGGAAAAATTAAAGTATGAGAGTTTATAAGTATTGCTGTTTATTCATTCGGCTTTAGATTAGTTTGTTTGCCAGTGTCTTCTCTCATTTTTCCCCACTCCCTGACTTTTTTTCTCAATGCTAATGAATCCTGTGCCCACTGTTGGCTTCTTTGCAACAAAAGCCATCTGGAAAATGCCATTTATTTTAAATGAAACTCTTAGCCAGTCTTTTCCATAGGCAGTTGATCACAGGAGATAAGCAGCTCATAGGTTAAATGAGAAATCATAGAATTGTTCTATTTACGGCACCCACATTCTCTCTCTCTTGCAGCCGCCATCTAGGATTTAACAGTTAATAATTACTTGTGGAGAAGTTCATTTCTCATAACGGCAAAAGCCTAGTCTTATGATTAATAACAAGCTTCCTTGTTATAATGACATTGGCCATTTAACATACTTAGGTATTAGGTGGATTTACATTTCTGGAAAGTTAAAGAAATTCTACTTTACTTTCTTTTGCTCTTAGAAATGACATGAATGGGTGAGGAAAAGTGCTTGCTTCTTATTTAAATTTCAAATAAGAATTTCATAAAGAAGGATTAAATAGCTTTACTTATAAAATAGCTGTCTATTTTTAAATAAAAATACAAATCAGATATAAAGTTTAATTTAATAAACAAATCTAAAAAGTCAAATTACACTTCTTTCTAACCAAATTCTCCTTTCCTTCCAACTTTCCTTGTATTTACATTCATATTTTTACTTAACTCTTATAGAGCCACTTTTTCAGTTTTAGATGTATTTTATTGTCTTCCTAGTACAAAAGTTAAAGTTCTAAGTCTTATATACATGTATGTACCTGCAACATGAATGCACACGCGCACGTGCACACACACACACACACACACACTTCATTCCCTCTACCTCCAGGGAGTTATAGCCTATGTTGTTGTTGGTAAGTCATTGGCTATGATATTATGACTGAATATTTTTCACAGCTTTGGCAAATAACATACTAGAATTACATTTCTTTTTACATGTTTTAACTTAAATAACTATGTTTTCCTTTACTTTAATTATTATTTTTTAGATTACCTGGGAAAAAAGAATGCATTTACATGTTTTCAAATAATTCAATAATTAATTTGTGGAATTTTTCTCTGGAACCAACCATTCTTTTCTAACAGTCTTTACTGGGGACTCTAGATTGACTGCCCTGGTGTTCTCCTTAATCTTCCCTTCACCATTGTCCTGGGCAGCCCATCATCCTCTCCTGTGTTCCATGTCTTCTTTCTAGATGTGATTTATTTCTCTCCTTGCTTACTCCTGTGGATGGCTGAGATAGGGAGAGGAAGGATAGGCATTCTTCAGTAGCTCACAAGATGTAATTTTTTAGATATCTATATAGGTTTGCAAATGTTTTCTTTCCATATAAAGTTTATATGGTAATTGATTTCTTTATAGGAAGTAATTTCCCCTCATTATTTTAACAACTTCATTCACTCCATTGTCTTCTGGCTTCCAGTATTTCTATTGAAAAGCCTGATATCAATCAAATTAGTAATACTCTCTATAGGATTTTAGGATTTTGTCCCTTTTCTAGAAGATTTTGGATTTTTTTTAATTCCTTGTGTTCTGAAATTCCATACTGCTATGCTGTAACACAAGTGGTGTTTTGTTTCATTTTGTTTTTCTTGTTTTTTCATGAAAATAATAAAAAGATATGTAAGTTATAGCATCTTATTCTCAGGCCAATACTTCAGGTGCATTTGCTCTGTAAACCCTCACCACACATCCTTCAGCCTCTCAGGGGGTCAGCCCTCTGGGATGACTTAGCATCCTCCTAAAATCACATTCATCAGAATACAGCTTGCATGTCATGATGGACGTATAGCTCCCTTCCACATTCCTTTATGTTTCTTGTCTCTCTGTATCTCATGTCCTCACCTGATAAAACACAGTTCACAGTGACACAGTTCATCTTGTTGTGCTGTAATTCACCACCCTCCACTGGCAACTCCATGCAGCCCAGCCGTCCTAGAGAAGACATTTTTACATAATGAAATATATATTTCATTTCATTTTTCCTAGAGAAGACATTTTCTTTTCCTCTGTCCTTAAATGCTTTGGTAGGAGCCTTCTCATGTTATTTATACTGAACCTCGTGGATTCTGTCCATCTATACCACATATTTTTCCGTTCTGATTTATTTTCTTCTATAATTTCTTAGACAACTCCCCTCTTACTGTTTTCATTTCCCTTCTCCCAGCACTCCCATTATTTGGATATTCAATCTCTTGAATTGATTCTTTCTCATATCTTCACTCTTCATCTTCTCATAGTCTTCTTTATTTTCTAATTTTAGGAGACTTCCTTAGCTTTATATTTTTCTACTAAATTTTAAATTACTCTGCTGTAATTTTAATTTTCAATCTCTCCTTCTGTGTTTTATGAATTGACATAGATAGATAGATAGATAGATAGATAGATAGATAGATAGATAGATAGATAGATTTAGAAGCCTCTTGTGTCATAGATGAAGTATCTAATCAATAAATTTAGTATTTTGTTCTTTTTTTTTTAAGTTTCATCTAATTTTCTGTTTCCTCTGGAATGCTTTTTGTTCTCATTTTTTGTTTTGGTCCCTTCCTATCTTTATGTTAGAAATGTTTCCTAAAATCTTGTAATCACTGCACATTCTTGGATATTAATTAAAGAATTGCTAAGAAACATGCATACATAAAACGAGTGCATGTTTGCACTGGTCAAAGGTTGGTTTTCACAATGGTGTAGTTAAGCAAAGACAATGTTGTTTTGTTGAGGGAAATCCAAATTATTAGTGTGTTTTGAGTGTTTTCTTCTGTGACAATTAAGTACCCCTGCTCTATTTCCTGGCAGCTGTAGTCCTGGCTTCCGCTATCCCCAGAAGCAATCAGGAAGGTTAAAGTTGTTGTCATTTTACATGCAGATGTTCACCTCTTTCCCTAATTTTTTCTTGTGCTGGTGTGTCAAAGTCCAGAAGTTTTAAAATTTAAATTCCCAAGAAAGTCACGTCCCCTTTTTCTGCCAGTGTGGGAAAAGAGAGGCTACGTGGCTGCTGATGGCTTGAAAAGGAGCCTAATATTCCCTCTTAAAGACAACCTTCCCTCTGTAAGGGCTGGTCAGCACCCTGAACCTGCACCTGGGGCATCCAGTTCGGAAGTCTTGCTAAACTTCTGCAAGAGGAACCAGCTCACTTCCTACTTCCTTTCCCTGTAACTTTTCCTTAGTTTTCCAAGAGAGATTTGTATCATCCATCTAGTTTACTGTCCCCTAAGGACTGTAGTCTTCTTCATATGCATTTCTTTTCCCTGAGGACTTAACCCCTGGTTGCTTTCAGTAGAGATCTGAGGAAAAACAGACATAAACATATGATGCGTTCGAGCTACTATGTTTAACCACAGACATATAGGTTCATAAATCCTCTCATTTTATTTGTGAAGTAAAATTGGTTCCTGGCCCTCAACCAGCATTGAGCTGGCCCATAAAGTTTAACTGCCTCCGCCCGTGACAATTAGAACCAAGATGCTCAAGTACAGAGAAAACCAAGCTGGCCCTTCCATTGTGCAGCAATGGTTCTCAATGTATGGTCCCAAGACGCATTAAATCAGACACTGCAAAGATGGATGCAGCACTCTGTATTGTGTCAAGCCCTCTGGCTGGCTCAGATGCCCACCCCAGGAAATATAATGTCTTCTTGCACTCATTGGGCCACAAATTCCCATAGACATGTATAGATTTTGCTGATATATACTTTTCTAACTCAATGTTAATATTGGATTTGTGTTGATAAATGCGTTGTATATCTCCATACCTCTATATTTTTAAGTACCCAAAGTTTTTTGAAATATGTGAGATATTTTATCCCTTTTTAAAAATATTTTTCATTTACTTTCCCTAATGAGCAAATGTTGGTCACCTGTACCACAGCTCCTGAACCACTGCTAGGTTATTTTCTGTGGGTGTCCCTTATAATTATTCCCAAGTCTTTTGGAGTCTTCTCATTTGGCCAATTTTACCAAAATTTCTCATGTGACAGCTTGTCAGGTCTCTTATCAAGCAATTTAAATAACCATATTTACTTAGAATTTTGAGTCTCACGTTGTGGGATATAAGTTACATGCAGATAAACACTTTTTAAGGATTGCTGTTGTAATTCTCATAGCAAAAACGGATTATATTTTTACATTTATTCACTACTGAAAAAAGAAAGTGTTAGTTCTATGTTGCAAACACTGAACTAGATGTTGAGTTTTAAATTAGAAAATGTAGAGAAGATAAATTATTGTTAAATAGGCACATAAGGCTTCTTCTTTGAAAATGTAATGTGACTGCCACAGGTATTTAGTATGGTCACCGTATTATGTTGACTTTTTTTTATTCTTCAGGGAAGAAAATGACATTATTTAAATCTGTACTATTTCCACAAAGTTGTTGATTGTTTCACTGATTTAATGCCCTGTCCCAAATAGCCAATGCTGAAGCATAGATTGACTCAGGAGGTCAGAAAGATATGCTTTTTTTTTTTTTTTTCCCTAAACATCATTCTGAACTTAGCCTGAGTACAAATACAGCAAAATGAAAGTAAAATTATGCTTTTAGGGACTTTTTATTAATACTTTTCAAAGGTACTCCATAATCATTCATTATCACTCATGGGTCAAAGAAAATTAGGATCTGTTTATTTCATTAGAATTTTACTATCCCACAGAAATAGTAAAAATGCCCTTAAGAGAATAAAAAATAACTCCAAAGTAGATGAAACATGAAGAAAACAATCAGGTAGAGATGTTGTTGGAGGTAATGTCATCCTACAGGATAAAAGCAATACTAGTGGGATGTTCTGATGCCAGTAATAATAGAAGTTACTGAGCAAACCTAAAGAACAATGGAACAAACATATGCAGATAAACTTATAGTTTCTACACTTAGGGGATATCTTCCAAAGTTAGATTAATAGAAACAACTAGATTTTTACATTAAAAAATATTAGCTTCTCTTTTGTCTGGTCAGTTTTCTTTCTTACACACAGGGTCCTAGTGAAAGACAATAATGCTATAAAACCTATTTTATAGCACAAAGAGATGACTGTATGTCATCGACCATATTTTACAGCATGTGTCAGCCAAAGCTATTGTTGGGTTCACTTTATGTTTCTTATGGAACATACTTTAAAATTAAAAAAAAGACCGTTAGCATAAAACAATCTCAGAGAGCCAAGCAAGCATATTTGCTATATTTAAAAAGCAAACTGCATTGTACATGAGGGTACAGTGTAGTTCTCTCTGGCGAAACATATTTACTCTGTTTTCCCTTCATAGGTAATCCTAGGTTAGTAATGGTTTTGAGAGAATTTAATAACCTTGGCAAGCACCCTCAAGAGTTGGGAGATATTAAACTTGAAATGGATTATAAGGTCCGCTGTTTTTATAATATTATTTCTTACCTGATAGCTGAAGCGGCTTTTTGACTGGCAGTATAGTTCTACATGCCTATTGCTCTTGTATTTGGAATAATGGAATCACTTGAATAATTGAATAAAAATGCTTGAAAATTTTCTATACAATTTAAAGAGAAATTCCAGCATCTAGATAAGCATATTGCATTGTGCGTATTGTAAAACATCTCAAGTAACTTAGAGGATCTACCTAAAAAAATGCTAAAAGAAAAAAATACATATATGATTTAATAGTCTGTGAGCTAAGTTAGCATATTTTATTTCTAGGCCTGATTATGCCATTAACTAGCTGCATAACATAAAATGTTATTTTTATAAAGAGGAATATTTACCTGGTGTGCATGCTCTGGCACTAGACCATGGAATCAGTCATGACCAGCTAATCTCCAGCACTGGTTATATTTTGATTCATGTTAGTCACCATCTATGAGAGCCGTATTCTTTATCTTTCCCTCCCTTCAAAAAGCAGTCAGGATGCTGGCAGGAATCAGATGGCATACTCAAATGGGAGATGAGAGAGGAGCTTCATCTTCTGATTGTTTACCAAGGTGTGGCAGGCTGTAGGGAAATCCTGAGAGAACTTGCAGGCTGGATTCTGAGTTTCTCTGGATGATCGCCACCCCAGGTTTGAGGCAGAGGCAAAGGCAGTCCTTATTAGAGGGCAGTGGCAATGAAAGAGGTGGGGAGAACAGGGGCAAGAGAGAGAAAGAGAAGGGAGAAAAGGTGTGGGAATGAGTACTGCAATCCATTTGCCTTTCTTTCCAAAAACCTAAATGCGAAGCAAAAATCAAAGATGCTCCCCACATAGGTCTTCCTGCCAATTGTAAAAAGGAAAGACAACTACCTCTTGTCAATTGAACCTTGTGTGAGATTCGACTTGTCACACTTCAACTTCTCATAATGGTTCTTTCACCTTCGGTTCAACTACAGCATGGCAAAATCTTTTCGTATATTGGAGTTCAGATACTTAGAAGTGGTAATATGATATAACTTTTTAACGACATGGCATAGCTTGTAAAGATTGACTGCTATTGGAAAACAGGTCAATTTTTCATTCCATGAGCTTTCTTATAAGACATAGCTTATATGAAAGCAGGATAGGGCTTTAACTTTCTGTAGAAATAACTGCACGTGGGGATAGCAACGTGAAATCCATTGTTCAAGAGCAAAACATTCTATTATTCTTCTATTTATCGTATTTTGTTTTAAAGTTGTCTATTGTGAAAGGAGTAGGTAAAACAGAGAAACTGTCATGAAAGTGGCAGAGTTAAGGGAAAACATTAAAAGTCGCTTGGGGGAAAATGTGTCACCTATTTCTTGAACTTCAGGAAGACAGCTTTCAAAAAGTTTTAGAAAACAAAGGCAATGTTATGATTTAAAGTTGTGATGCATGTCAAAATACTAGGCTTTCAAAAGTGAAATTTGCAATGTCCAGCTTAAAAGATGATTGTAAGTTAGAAAATAAGCGACAGAAAGAAGCATTTATTGGGCCGGGCATGGTGGCTCACGCCTGTAATCCCAGCACTTTGGGAGGCCGAGGCGGGCGGATCACGAGGTCAGGAGATTGAAACCATCCTGGATAACACGGTGAAACCCTGTCTCTACTAAAAATACAAAAAAATATCTGGGCGTGGTGGCAGGCGCCTGTAGTTCCAGCTACTCAGGAGGCTGAGGCAGGAGAATGGTGTGAACCCGGGAGGCGGAATTTGCAGTGAGCCGAGATTGCGCCACTGCACTCCACAGTCCAGTCTGGGCAACAGAGCGAGACTCCGTCTCAAAAAAACCAAAAAAACAAACAAACAAAAAAAGAAGCATTTATTTTAAAGGGCCTAGCAAAAAGATTAAAAGAAATACAGGCAATCAAGAATGGGAAGAAATTATTTGCATTCTTAAAAATACAGTATACAAGAATAAATTGTAAAATTAAAATTGAGGATTGCAACAAGGGCCAAAGATACCAGAATATAGCTTCCTAGTTAAGTTCAGTGCAAAGCACAAAATGAATGAAGTCAGAGCAAACATGGTCAATAGGAAGAAGAGGTCATCCAAAAGGAAGTTAAAACCTTAAGTGAGATAAATTACATTCCCAGTAAGATGAATTAATTCTTATTGATAAAAACTGAGGATTGTTGAGCTGTAGGAATTTTGCAAAGGAAAGAAAAAGTATTGATTTTAAAATTTTGAAATGAATGTCTTCAACCATATGATTTTATAAAAATTTACCTATTAAATCTAGTATAGAAGGTAATTGTTTTGATTTCAATTTTTGACTATGTAAATAATGTTACTATGAATTTCATTGACATGACTCTTACTATGCAAACATGTTGGGTACAAAACTAGGAGTGAAATTTCTGGCTAATAGGTACATTTATAATTAACTTTGTAATGTAAACTAATTCCCCAATTAATGGTCCCTCCAGCAGTGCATGAGGTTGTTCCACAGTATTCCTAGCACTCAATATCACTAATAAACAAGAAATACACACTAAAATAAAAATACAATGAGATACTATACAAAGCCTTCAGATGCCATCTGAATGGCAATACTTTTCTCACCAGATCTGATAAACAAATTCAGTAAATTCTGAGGTAACAAAGTCAATATACACAAATAAATAGCACTGCTATACACCAACAATGGTCAAGCTGACAAACAAATGAAGAACTCAATCTCTTTTACAACAGTTGCAAAAACATTAAAATACCAAAGAATATACTTAATGAAGGAGGTTAAAGATCTCTACAAGAAAAACTAAAAGACACTGCTGAAAAAAATCATAGATGACACAAACAAGTGGAAACACATTCCATGCTCATGGATAGAAGGAATCAATATTGTGAAAATGACCATACTACCCAAAATAATCTACAGATTCGATGCAATTCCCATGAAAAACTATTATTATTTTTCATAGAACCAGAAAAAATAATCCTAAAAGTCATATGGAAGCAAAAAGAGCTCACATAGTCAAAGCAATTGTAAGCAAAAAGAACATATCTAAGGTATCACATTACCTGACTACAAATTATACAAGGCTATAATTATCAAAACAGTGTAGTACTGATATAAAACTGGACACTTAGACCAATGGAACAAAATAGAGAATCCAGAAACAAAGCCAAATGTTTACAGCCAACTGATCTTTGACAAAGCATGCGAAAACATAAATTAGACAAACAACATCATATTCAATAAATGGTGCTGGGAAAACTGCCAAGCCACCTGTAGAAGAATAAAATTGGATCCCCAACCCTCACCTTATATAACAGTCAACTTAAGATGGATCAAAAACTTAAGTCTAATACCTGAAACCATAAAAATTCTAGAAGATAACATTGGGAGAACTCTTCTGGATATTGGCCTAGTCAAAGAATTCATAACTAAGACCCCAAAAGCAAATGCAACAAAAACACAAATAAATAAATGACCTAAAAAAACTAAAAAAGGTTCTGCACAGCAAAAGTAATAATCAGCAGAGTAAACAGACAATCTACAAAATGGGAGAGGATATTTGCAAACTACCTATGCAACAAAGAACTAGTATCCAGAATCTACAAACAAACTGAAACAAGACATCAAGAAAAAAATGATTCCTTCAAAAAGTGGACAAAGGACATGAACAGACATTTCTACAAAGAAGATATACAAATGGCTAACAAATATTTGAAAAAATCCTCAACATTACTGATCATCAGGGAAATGCAAATTAAAACCACAATGATTTACACCTTACTCCTGCAAGAATGGCCATAATTTAAAAGTCAAAAAATAACAGTTGGCATGGATGTAGTGAAAAGGGAACATTTTTACACTGCTTGTAGGAATGTAAATTAGTACATCTTCTATTCAAGACAGTATGGAGATTCCTTTAAAAAGTAAAAGTAGATCTACCATTTGATCTAGCAATCCTACTACTAGGTAACTACCCAAGGGAAAATAAGTCTTTATAAGAAAAAGACACATGCACACGTTTACAGCAGCACAACTCACAGTTACAAAAACATGTGCCCATCCACCAATGAATGGATAAAGAAAATGTGATATATATACACCATGGAATACTACTCAGCAATAATGTCTTTTGCAGCAACTTGGATGGAGCTGGAGGCCATTATTCTATGTGAAGTAACTCGAATGGAAAATGAAATACCGTATGTTCTCATTTATAAGTGGGAGCTAAGATATGAGGATGCAAAGGCATACAGAATGATATAATGGACTTTGGGGACCCAGGGTAGTGGGACAGTGGGAGTGGGGTGAGGGAAAAAAGACTATGTATTTGGTAGAGTGTACACTTCTCAGGTGACATGTGCCCTAAAATCTCGGAATTCTCTACTATAGAATTCATCCATGTAACCAAAACCACTTGTATGCCCAAAGCAATTGAAATTTTAAAAAATTAATTAAACAAGAAATGAATAAAATTCTTAATTGTAAAAGACTCCAATTTGGCTGGGCGCGGTGGCTCACGCCTGTAATCCCAGCACTTTGGGAGGCTGAGGCAGGTGGATCACGAGGTCAGGAGATCGAGACCAGCCTGGCTAACATGGTGAAACCCCATCTCTACTAAAAATACAAAAAATTAGCCAGGTGCAGTGGTGGGTGCCTGTAGTTCAAGCTACTCAGGAGGCTGAGGCAGGAGAATGCGTGAACCCAGGAGGTGGAGTTTGCAGTGAGCCGAGATTGCGCCACTGCACTCCAGCCTGGGCAATAGAGAGAGACTCCATCTCAAAAAAATAAATAAATAAAAAGACTCCAATTTATTTGTCGTTTATATTTTGTGGTAATATATTTTCTAAAAATTTTATTATTTTGTCTTTCACCTTTAAATTTTAATGCATTTATAACTTCATTTTAAAACATAGAATGAAGGATGGATTAAGATTAATTTTTTCCTATGGATATCCAATTGACCCTAAAGTTTTTACTGAAAAGCTATTTATTTTTATTCTGCAGAGCTACCTCTTCCCATAGGGTCTACATATAGACATATATGTGTGTGTGTGTGTGTGTGTGTGTGTGTGTGTATAAATCTATTTATATATATATATAAATCTATTTCAGAGTTCTATATCTCTTAAATTGTCCTACTTATCCACATTTATATAACCTTAATTACTCAGCTATCTTTTGTAATAAGTCTTGATGCTGAATAAGAAGTGAACAATAATTATGTAGTCAAAAGATATAGGAACAATATTATAAATATATTTCTGGTAGTAAATACAAATTATTTTTTAGTATTTTGTGATATTTGTCTCATTAACTTTTAAAAATATAATTTACTTTAGTTACTCTAAATATATATTCATTTTTTTCTTAATAATTTTTGTATCTTTTGCATTTAAAACAAATTTTGTTGGTTTTAAAAGTTTATTAGGTTGATTATTGAAACTTAGTTCTAATTTCCTCTCAGAATTTTAAAAGCATTGTCTTTTGATTGATATCTTTTTTATTTGAATTTTTATGAAGTAAACCATATCTAATCCTGTTCTATCTCTTCCACATTTGGTTCATTTTATGAGTCTCTTTTTTTTTATTATCATAGTATATCTGTAGTTTCAGAAGGATCTTTCTAAACATGGATCGTTTTTATTAATCAGTGTGGATATACCACGGGCCTTTTCAACTCCGCCTCAGGAAGACATTCTTGTGCATTTACTGGATTATCTCCTTTTTCTCCTCAGTTTTCTGTGTCTCTTCCTTCCATGGACATGAAACATCTGGAATCAATTCTTCATGGCCATTATCTTTTCTCCTCTATTATTTTTGATCTCCTTGTTCTTCAAATCTGTTATTAGAGATTTACTTGACTTTTACTATCAAAGTACTGGCTTGACTATTAGCCTCATGTAACCAGTACATTATCTCTTTCTTTGGTTTCTTCATGTTTCTTTTAAGAAAGGAGGTTTTCCCAATTCTTTCTCTTAGATAGCTCTTTTTTTTAACCAAAAGAAAAAAAAAATCAATGTTTCTCCACCAGCACAATAGACATTTGGGGGTCAACCTTTGCTGTTCGGGACTATCTTGTGCACTATAAGATGTTTAGGTGTATCCCTGGCTTCTACCAACTGAAGGCCCAGAGGAAAGAATGTTCCCAAGTGTTGCCAAATGGCTGCTGGGTGTGGTGGAAGGGGTGAACAACCCCTGCGTCCCCTAGGTTGGGATCCACTGCTCTGGATGTCTTACACAACTGAGTATTTTAGGTTATTAATTGAAATATGTTTAAAACTCTCTTAGGATGCTAACTACCTTTGTGTCCTCTGGGGTCTGTTGGTCCTGTCTTGAGGCTCTTAAGTTTCCTTTTCTGTCTACTGATTCTTAACTGTTGATTCATACTTGTGAATGAATACTGGAGGGAGCTGCACAGGTTATTTCTGTAATGGAGCAATCCTGTCTCCCAACAGTGCATTTTAAAAAAAGGAGAGCCATTCTAGATTCAAAAAAGTTTGTCTGTCTTAAGCAAGGCAGCCTTTGTTTGATTGATTTTACCCTTTCTGTCGAACGGGGCTGGCCTGACCTGATTCTCTACTCTGGATCCCTGGGGACCTCACTTCACTAGGCTGGCCACCCACCTCTGATGTTCACAGATTCTCCTGGAGGAAGCTCAGACAGTGGGGATGAAGCAGAAAAGGAAAAATTAAACAATGTGATGGGCCCAACCATTGTGATCATGTTTGTATATAATACAGAAAAAAAGGTCTTTCTGATTGCCCTCTCCTGCTTTTCACATTTGCTCCTTGTGGGCTTGGAGCACTCACTTCAGGATTTGGGGCTCTGTTTTTTATCTTCCCTTTTCAATTTGATTCTATTTTGTATTTGTGAAGATTTTCTTGGATGCTGTGGCTGTCTGTATACAACTTTTCTTATGCACTGCTTCTATTTACCATCTCTGTACAGTCAACAATAAAGTCAATAGAGGGCTTGCAACACATTTAGAAAAACAGCAAGAGGAAGATACATACAAGTAAGAGCTGTGACCACACAGGGAGTGCTTGGGGTGGTTCGGGGCCCTGACCTTGCTGCTCCATAATGAATGACTCATTTCATCTTCTCTGCAATAATAGAAATGGGGAAACTGAGACTCGAAGGTCAAGAAAGTTCACAGGGTTGACATGACCCGTAACTGGCAGAAAGGTAATTTGAAGACTCGTTAATACCATCCTAAAGCTATGCCAAAAAGCTCAATGCCACTCTGACTTGGCTGTTTGTGTACTAGAAAAATTTGTATTGCTTAGTATTCAGGATACCAAGGAGACGTTGTGATCTTGTTAGGCAGAATAACTGCTTATCTCACCTAAATCTAATTATTTTCAAAAGGAATGTAGGAGGTAAGGTTTCTCCTCCATAATTCAGCTGCTGTTTCCATTGGGGTTTACATCTTTTTCCACTAAACAACTTTAGACAGACAAGTCACAGCTTGGGAGCTTTCCTCTTAGCCTTTATTTTCAAGGTGATTTGCATATAGTTTACATAAATCTGCATAATTGCCATCTTTGAGAGTCCAGAAATGGATTTCTCTAATCAGGAAGCAATTCTCACGATCTTTCTGTTAGTGGCTCCAGGTAAACATGTACCCTCTGTGAAATCACTTTTGAAAAGAAAAACACATTATTTTGATAATTTTAAGCAATGAGCTACAATATGAACGTCTTCATGATGGAGTCAGTGAGATTCCAGGCTAATGTGCTACTTGAAATAATCTGCCTTCCCTCTTTCCCTCTCTCACTTTCCGTGGGAACTATCCATTATCCAAAACTGGAACTCCTTGATCCTCACCTGTGAGCTTCCATCCTAGGCTTTGGCCCAAAATGAGGGGACATCTAAAATATCCTCCTTGTGAAATACCACAGGTGGTCCCGCACGGTGTTCAGCAAGCCCTTGAGTCTGGCTCGCCCATCCGGCCCAGCAAGAGAGGTCCTGCCTAAGCTCTGTGTCTTATGCATTTCCTTTGATATCATAAACACACTCAAAATAAGTGCACTGAATGACACATCAGTTTCCATCACGCGGGCTCCAGCCCTGGGAGCTGACACTGGGGAACCAGAACACAGTGTCAGAAGGGAACAGCAGGGAACAGCTTCTGCATATCACTTGGTGCTTGGTCTTGGAAATAAAAGGCAGCTGAAAGTCCATCATAAAGGGTATGGCTGCGCAGCTGCTGATGTTGAAGGAGACCACCGATTCCAAGTGTGGGGAGAAAGTGACTGGAGGTTGAAGCTGGGTAAAAACCACTTCGGAAAACTTGCTAGAGCTCCCTCTCAGACAGCAGGCATGCCACACATCCCTTCAGGACATGGCTGCCTTTCCCAGACCCATGGAGAGTCCATTGCTGCTTCTTTTCCTATTCCAGTGACTGGTGAGGCAGTTTTGGGTGGCGTTGTTGCTTGTGGCCACAGAAGGCCGCTGTCACCTTACACCATTATGCTTCCTCATAACCCCCATAGATGTGTGAGTTCAGATGTTACATACAGGAACTATGGAACTGGTTTTCTTTGACAGCTAGATGGACACAAGCATTTTATTCTTATGAGTGTTTTTTTAAATAAAGTTCAATTGTTTTCAAAACATAATTGAATTTCAGCTCCATTTAAATGTTTTGAATTAAAATTAATATATTGATTGATAATTTGTATTTGCCTTTTAATTTTAAGGCAAAAAGTGAGGGATACTTGACACACAATAACTGCACATACTTAAAGCAAAACTTGAAAGTTTATATGTGTGTGTGTTTATCTCCACAGAAACATCATCTTTATCAAGAACATATCCATCACCATCAAATGCCTCCTAGTATGAGACTCATTCCTTCCACCCCCACACCCATGAACCCTGACATTTTCCAATCTGGTCACTGGAAAAAAGGCACTATTCTCAGGCTTGCATGAGCACAAGTCCTGCTACTTTCATCCTTCTGGATGGTCCTTTCCTGGTTTTCATGTACTTTCTTCACCTTTGAGCTGAAGGGAAGGCAGGGATCCTCTGTGGTTGGCTTCTGAGCCCTCTTGCTCTCTCGCAGGCTCCTTGCCCCAGGGACCCTGCTGATCTCCTCATACGGGCCCTGGTGCTCACAGCCTGGACGCTGTCCCTGAGTCGGCTGGGGCAGTGGCAGGTGCACCTCACTGTCCTTCAGCTCTCAGGGATTACTGTCCTTGCTGTCTGGTGTCAGGTGCCTTCTGGCTTTTCTTTGTTTTAGTAGGAGCAATTATCCAGTCTCTGCTACTCCATTTTAGCCAGAAACAGAAGTCTGCCTTTTAATTTTAGTAGATAGTTGCAAATATTTTAGAACAAATATTAATTGGAAAAGACATAAATATTTTTAACTTTTTATTTCTCCACTTAGTTTGATTTTTATGGAATTGTATTCTAATCCTTTTCACTTTGAATATAGTTACACTCACTTTAAGAATTATTTAGATAATTACTGACAATACCAAAGGGATTATGTGAACACTTTGATTATAAACACAATTGGTGAATTTGTTGAGAGAAAAGAAAAAAAAAATCTTGTGGAATAAAGACACTGTCATATGATTTATGAATGTCTTTGTTTTAATTATTGTTCATTCAATGATTGTCAGTTCATTGCAAGATCCAGACATAAGCAATAGTCTAGTCATATTTTTATATTTTACCCATTTTGAGTCTTAAAAGACTGTAGCTTAATAGAGATTATTTAATTTTGTCGCTAAGAATATGTTTCTGGTGAACACAATGACAGAACAAGACTGTAGCTTAATAGAGATTATTTAATTTTGTCGCTAAGAATATGTTTCTGGTGAACACAATGACAGAACATATTTTATTTATCAGTGTATTCACTTGACTTCTATCAGTGTTAGACACTTATTATATGGGTCTCTGTCAGTTTGGGCTGTGCTCACAAAATACCATAGACTTTAAAAACAGGGACTTATAAAAACAGAAATTGATTTCTCACAGTTATGGAGGCTGGAAGTCCAAGATCTGGGTGTCAGCATGGTCGGGATCAGGTGAGGGCCCTCTTCTGAGTTGCTGACAGCCAATCTGTTATTATATCCTCACATGGGAAGGGAGAGAGAAAGAGAGAGAGAGAGAGTGAGAGAGAGAGAGAGAGAGAGCGCTGTGGGGTAACCTTTTATAAGCATTTTAATCCTTTTTTATAATGGGATTAGAATGGTACTAATCCCATTAATGATGGCTCTAGCCTTATGACCTATTCGCCTCCCAAAGGTCCCATCTCATAATAAATCACCTTGAAAGTTAGGAATTCAGCATATGAATTTAAGGTGACACAGACATTCAGTCATTTGCAGTCTCCATTTGGGCTTGTGCTTGGTCCAGGCACAGAAGTGAGAAGCAGTGCAGCCTCTAACCTTGCCCACCTAGGCCAAAACTCTATTGCTTTTGGCATCAGTTCTGAATCATTCATTACTCTTTCTCCAAACCTGAGGAGCTACCTTGCTTCTTGAAGACAAGTGTAATGGTTACTTCTATTAATGGCTTAAAGGCCTCCGTGATTCTTACTTTCATCTGCTTGGATCTCTCCATACCCCCTGTTTTATTCTCTAGATTGCTGTTTGTCTCTGATCATCTCTGTTCCACTCCCTGGAACTCCCCACCACCAACACCTGCCAGTATAACATGGAACATCCATTAACCATCTTCCACTTCCATTGCCTAGGCAAATATCCTTCTCTTTGCAGTAGGGGCTACCTTCCAATATTCTGCTATCTTGCACAAAAGTACTACACTCTAGACTAGGCACTATTATTTTATTGAAAACCCCACCCATAAAGGATCAGCATTAACAAGATAAGCTAAAATATAAATAGATCAACCTAGCATTGTATGAGCAGATAAAACATGAAAACGTTAAAATAATCAAAATTCTGTAAGAAACCATTTCAGTTCAGTTCCTTCTTCCGTATTCCCTATCTCAGTGTATCTGCATTTATCATGGTATCTGCATTTATCAAGACTTAAACATTGGAATTCTCTTTACCTCTACTTTTATCTGACCTGAGTCACCTTTGAATAGTCTTATCAGTGGGACCCTCAGTTCTGGTAACAAAATATTTTTTGAGTCTTTCCTCTTCTCTCCTATTCCACTGTTATCTCCAAGTCAACACAATTTTTACGCAGCTTTTTTCACATAGAGTTATTATTCTAGTCTTCAAACTGTTTTTATTAATTTTTCTCTTGTTCTCCTATAATATACTTTAAACAGAATCAGAGTACAGCCACCAGGTAGCATACAGGACAACCAGTTAAATTGAAAGACAGAAGAAAAATAATATGTTTTTAGTAAAAGTATGCCCCAAATATTGACTGGGATAAATTGTGCTATTTTTATTTGCTTTAGAAACATTTGCCGCAGCAAATAAAAAAACTGGCAATACTGATCCAGAATGGTATGTCTTTATTTTAACAGAAAACAGATTATGCTATGCACTTGTTGAAAAATCCTTTAGTCTTCTCATTAAACTTATAATCAAATTACTCTGACCTTGAAAACCCTACATGATACGATCTCCAAATCTATCTCCTGCCATTCTCCACTCAACCACTCCTCTTCAAGCAGGTCTTTCTCGTTCCTGAAGTTGCCTGGTCTGTTCTTGCTCTAGGACATCTGAATTTGCAGTTCCCCTATCCCTGCCATGCCCCTCTTTTCTAAGAATGCCATATGACTGCCTTATTTTTCATAATGCAGGCCTCAGTTCAAGGATCACCTCACCAGAAAGATACTCCAGGGGCCATGCTTCCCTTGTGACTCTACACCCTTCTTTTTAGCACCTATCACAATCTAAATTACAGTTTTAATTTGTTTGAGATATTATTTACCCTTACTCAAAACTTTATTTTGCTTTTATTACCCATCTCCACTCTCACCCTGATCCCAAGCACCACAGAAATGTGGGTCTTGTCATTCTGGTTCTTTGCTGTATCTTCCATCCCCTTTCCTTATCCTCAGGCCACAAACCATTGTCTGACCCAAAGGGCACCCACCGTCAATTTGGATGAATGATAAATTATATTGAGTTCCTAATCAGAATCTAAATACAAAGGGAGTGTGGTGAGGTGGACAGAAGAGGATAAAACTAAGAGCAAAAAACATGCAGACAGAAATACCTGGAATCAGAAGTGGAGGCAGTGATAAAAGATTCCAATAAATGTGAAACTACAGTTCTGGCCACCAAAACCAAGTCTCAGACAAAGTAAATGAGAAGTCTGGATAGTCAGCAGTCATTTTCAATGACTTCAGTGAATTTCAATGAATTCACGTACATTGAAAAAAATTGAAAATAATGAGACAAATAATATCTAATAGTGTCAGACTTCCCATGGAAAACCAAGATTCACAATGCAATGACTTTTCTTCCTATTCCCAAAGGGTGCTTTCTATGACATAAGGAAACACAGCTCCCTCTAATCTCTGTAGCCAGGCTTGTGAGTGGAGTCAAGTGAATGGTCTGAGTGGAGTGGATGCTGAGAGACATTTTATAGCCTCTCCTCTTATAGACACAGGACATTGAAAGGGTTGGCTAGAGAGGGTAGAAAAGTAAGCATACTCTTCCTTCTATTTATAAATAGAAGAAAGGAATGAATAAGATGGCACTGTGGAGGAAAGGTGTTAAATAGGGCAATGATGAAGACAAATGAATAGATGCATTTGAAAATGAACTCACTGGATAGTCTCTTGAGATCTGCTATATATAGTTGCTTTCCTTCCCCAAGATTGCATATAATGTTTATTTAATAAGTACAAAATACATGTTTACTGGATGATGAGGAAACTGAAACGTTGATGTCTGTTTGTGCAAAGGATTATTGTGTTTTGGAGGAAGAAATAGAGAGGGCCAGGATATCATAGCTTGATAGAAGTCCCCCAACCCACGCTCCCTATAAATCTAACCTGACAGCAGAGCTAAGATTACTACAAATTCCCTTCCTAAGGCCTTGTAGAATCAATTCAGTGGACCTGATCACAGTAGGCCTATTTGTATGATGGTGATTACTGTTAAAGCGTTATTTTCAAAAAAGTTAGAAAGATTCCTGTCATATAGATATGGAGTGAAGACAGCATTTGAGGAATTGGATATTCTTTTCAAAAGAATATTAAAATAAGATTGCTACATTTCACAGATACAAAACTGATTAATGTCTTATAGGTCAATAAACCCACAGCCTTTGGTGTTATCATTTCCGCAGAACAAAAATCAACAAGGTAATGTGTAACTTCACAGAGTCTAAGATCTATCAAAATAGAAAATAACAAAGTCAAACACAGAGATAAAATAATCCCTGGATGGGCCTGTTAAATATTGTTCCACTTTGACAAGGAAAGGCTACACTGTTATTTACTTTTACTTGATTTCCAAGTTTTTGAATAATTCTCTTACCCTCAATACCTTTTTTATTTGTATGACAAGTCATTTTATTCATTATTATTTCATAAGAAAATTGAAGAGTTGGGAATATCATGGGAGGGGGGTCCTGAGGAAACTTGTATGTAATTCAGAGGGATTATTTATTAGACCCACTGATCAGTATTCCCTAGGAGTTGATGAAAAAATATAATTACTTAATTATTAATTTAAAGATTGTTGCCACAGTGGAAGGGGAGAATATTTGTTAGCATTTATTTATGTAACCATTTTTCTTCATAGTTTTAAATACTTGCTAAACAACTAGAAATTGTGAGAGCTTGAGCTAAAAGACAACCGGTTCTAAACCAGAATGTCAGAATTGTGTCTCAATATTTTATTCCATGATAGATAAAATGATGAAGTGATATCCTTAAAGTCAGGAGCAAATTTTCCTTTGAATGAAACTTCTAAAAACTTGATAAAGGTGATTTTAAGGCAAAAAAGGTGGTTAATCAGCCTGTTTATTTTAGTGATTAAAATCTAATTGAACACTCTACTTGTCCAACCCAGGTTCCATGCAGCCCAGGACGGCTTTGAGTAAGGCCCAACACAAATTTGTAAACTTTCTTAAAACATTATGAGATTTTTTTGTGTGACTTTTTTTAGTTCATTAGCTATCTTTAGTGGTAATTTATTTTCTGTGTAGTCCGAGACAATTCTTCTTCCAATGTGGCCCAGGAAAGCCACATGCTTGGATGCCCCTGCTCTACACTTTTTCAGTTGTTCTTACCTCATCTTTTAAGTTTCTTACCTCATCTTTTAAGGTTCTTACCAACACCTTTTAAGGTGTTGTTGGGGCTGAGCTTGAGGCCGGCATACAGAGGTGAAATTATGAAGGGGAGAGATTGGCTCTTATTTTCCTGTTGAATAGCATAAATATAGAAGTGTATATGGAAGGTGACAAGAAAGGAGTGAATCCAGCCCAGTAATTCTTGTTGGATGAGAGTCATTTGAAATATAAGGGTGTCTGTGACAGTGTGTCTTAACTGGTATCTCTAAAACAATACTTTGCTGTAATAATTTAGGATCAATTATGTTTAAATGGTTTTAGTCACAGAAGTTCTGACTTTGTTTATCACAAAATAATAGAGCATTTTTCCTTAAATCATTAGTGTTGAACAAGCTATTATAAAATTTGAACAACTGAGAAGAGAAATAACTTACAATTGTTTCTTTTTTCCTTGTTAACAACACAGGCAAGTTGTGCAAAATGCTCCCTAAAAATAAAAGTGCTTATAGAACTTTGTAACTGGAGCCCTAATAAAAATCCTAAAAGAGGCCGGGCATGGTGGCTCACACCTGTAATCCCAGCACTTTGGGAGGCCGAGGTGGACGGATTACCTGAGGTTGGGAATTTGAGATCAGCCTGACAAACATGGAGAAACCCCATCTCTACTAAATATACAAAATTAGCAGGGCGTAGGGGCACATGCCTGTAATCCCAGCTACTTGGGAGGCTGAGGCAGGAGAATCGCTTGAACTTGGGAGGTGGAGGTGGTTGCGGTTAGCCAAGATCACACCATTGCACTCCAGTCTGGGCGACAAGAGTGAAACTCCATCTCAAAAAAAAAAAAAAAAAAAAAAAAAAGTCCTAAAAGAATACAAGCTTTCCCAGCATTTGCACCTAGAATCACAGTGAGCCAGTCCTTTCCAGACTTTATTCCTGGGGCTCCAGTCTAATCCCATAGGGCTGAGGGGACTTTTGCTTTTAAGAGAAAAGGTTTTCATGTAGATTAAAGATCCAAATTAAGGTGTAGCCTCCTTCATTACCCTGTTGTTACTGGAAATGATAGTGGCTCTTGAAGACATAAACCAGTCACATTACATACTAATTTCATTTATGTGATCATTACTTACCTACGTATTATTGTACATGATAATGTTCATCAAGGAAATACAGGTTTAAGCAGAACACACTGTAGTCCCTTCTTTTCTCTCAGAGTTTATTTCCAATCACACGGGGGTAAAATAATAACTAAACTTGTTTTAATGGTGATCAGAAGGCTGAAATATTAGGAATGCACAACATGTGTAGAAGGATGAAAAGGGTGGATAACATTCAGACTGGAAAAGTGCAGGCCAAAGCAGCCATAGAAGCTCCTCATGGCATTCAGAGCAAAAACAGCAGGAAAAGTCACTAACTCACTCTTCTAACTGCTGTAGTATTTCAGTAACTAGACGGACATCACAGGAAGGGAAATAGGGAAATAGGGAAGCTGGGTTTGGACCTTTCATGATCTTTCTGACATTGACCTAAACAGTTTAAGCCAAAACAAAGAAGGCCCTATTATTTGACAGTCCCTGGAATCTGAACAGTGGGTGGAAAGGAAGAAAGTTGCTGTGTCAAAAAGTGAGTTTCTTATTACAATAATTCTTCAAGTGGAATCATAAGAAACACTTATTAAGGTTGTTACTGAAGGGACATACCTGTGTTTTGAGAATTAAGCTAAATAAGTTTTAAGTCTTTTACCTTTGGACATTTATACTTTTAATTTTAAAATGTATTATATTTTATTATATAAAGAAAATGACACAAAGTCTAGAGAATGCCACTAAGTCTTGGACTTAGAGAATCCATAGAACGAACTTTGTCAGTGCACTTTTTTCTTTCTTTGAGAGAGTTAAGAACAAATAAGGCTTTTGTTTTACTTAATTTTGTTATTAAGCTATTCCTCTAAACACTGGAGTAGCTGGGCTATTGCCATTCTACATTCTTAAAGACTTTAATTTAGTGTGTCACAATGTATCAAGTACATTACATGCTTTAAGTTATTTAATTCTGAAGAATCTATAGAATAGATACTAATAGTAGATACTAGTCCTTTTGTGCATGAAAAGAACAAGGCATACAGCACGGAAGTCATGTGAACAACAACACACGAGTAATAAATGAAGAAGGGGTTGTGAGTCCACATTGTTGGGTTTCAGAACCTGGCACTTAGGTCAGACCTACACCAGCTGGTGCTCAGAGGGGAGATGTATTCTTTGATCAACCCACCTTTCCTAACCTCTTTGTTCTGGTAACAGCACTGTTCATCCCTATGGAAATTTTTCTTTTCCATTCCAAGCATATGGTGTCAGTGGGGGTTCCCTTCTCAGTGCCCTATCTCCAGGCTACTGGTGGTAGATTTTTATTCCCATGCCACTGGCTTTGGTATTTGTTCTAAGAAGTGGATGTGTGACCCAGGCTGAACCAATACACTTCCTTGAAATTTTATTTAAAGTACTTAAAAGCTAGAAGTTTCTTCTCTGAGATATTTAAGCTTGAGTAATATGCTTCCAGGACTGTCACTGGACATAGTCTCTGATTCTGGAGAAAGCCATCTATGGAAGAAAATAGCAGATGTACCAACAAGTGAAAGAGACTGAGAGAAGCCTCCCAAGTTCCATGTCGGAGGGTTATAGGAGCGTGCTCGTTCGTACCTCTCTTCCTTTGATTCCATGAGATCTAACAAGTTTTTTACCATACCCTTGCTACACACAAATATTTTAAAGGTAATTATAGGACAAGGGTTAATTATGCTAAAACATTTTAATAGCTATTTTTAAAGTATTTTGTAGCAAAATATATGCATCAGAGTCTCCAGTTAATCTCATTTTAAAGAGCACATATTGATGAGGTCTGCAGGTTCTAAAGGCCGGCAAAAATGAGCATGGATGGCAGCGTAATTAGTTACCTAATTCTCAACTTCACATTTATAATGTAGGGTTAATGATGCAAATGTAAAAACAAGGCTGTGAAACTTGAGTATATGTAAAGCACCGAACAGAGTGGCATATATTCAGCAGACTCAATAAAAGGAAACTATTATTGTGAAATATTATGTTATTAAATATTTTATAATAATCACGGTCATTTCTTGAGACCCTTTGTGTACTAAGGTCTAGAATATTATCCATAAAGCACTATCTACCTATTGAATGGATGTTACATTAATTTTGGATTATAAAACCTAGAAAAAAAACTGTTAAGTAATAAAAAATTTAAATTGAAAATTCCAGAATGCACCGTTATTAAAAATGGACACCTTTTTCTCACACATTCAGTTTCATTGTCTCGCACCCCATCGTTTTACTTTTCCTCCTTCAGAAAATGATAAATGTTGGCAAATATTTATGTCACAATGTGACTAGTGTTCTTCTAGAGGTCAGCATAAATTGCTGTATAGATTTAGATGAGGAAGCCTTCCTGGTGAGGTAGAAATGTTTATGGAACAGGCCACATTCTCATTGTCTCTTTTAGGATGAGATGTGGCTTCCCAAATAAGTCAAAAGGAAGACAGTACTGAGCAGAGGGAACATCATAGGCAAAAGCACAATGGTGTGAGAGGTCATGGAATCTGGGAGGGATGTAAAAATATGATCTAGTGGCAACTTAGGGCACGTGACCTGGGGAGTCTAGAGGAGAATCTAGTAAAAACAATCAATTGAAAAAAAGGATCTTTCCCACCTGCAGGATTCTGATATCAACTCTCTCAT
Organism: Gorilla gorilla gorilla; assembly: GCF_029281585.2. Lineage (NCBI taxonomy): Eukaryota > Metazoa > Chordata > Mammalia > Primates > Hominidae > Gorilla > Gorilla gorilla. The sequence continues at coordinate 60,677,943 of NC_073230.2, forward strand.
CAGTGACTGGCATTAAAGATTTATAAAGCAGAAGAAAAGTGATCAGACTAAAAAAAATTTGTGGGCAACATTCGCAAAAGAATGGATTCCATGAGAACAGAAAAAAAAAGAAAAAGTCTAAGACATAATTTTGGAAAGTTTAAAAGTGAATTTGGACAAAAGTGATGTCTGTGGGACTCTGATATAGGTAACTAACGTGTGCTGTTGCAAGGGGATCCTTTGATCTAGAAAAATAGATGGGATAAAAAAACAGGGAGGAGTGGTGGGGTGGGGATAACACATGCTGAAAAGTGGCACTTGACCTAAAAATGTTAGATGATTTAAGATAAAGAAGTTTTAATAATAAGAACAAAATGAAAAAATAAAATGGTGGTGAAAAGTAATTATTAGAAATAGAAAAAAGTTATGTTTAATTTCTTTTTTTTTTTTGAGGTGGAGTTTTGCTCTTGTTACCCAGGCTGGAGGGCAGTGGCGGGATCTTGGCTCAGTGCAACCTCTGCCTCCTGGTTTGAAGTGATTGCCTCAGCCTCCCCAGTAGCTGGGATTACAGGCATGCACCACTACGCCTGGCTAATTTTTGTATTTTTTAGTAGAGACGGGGTTTCGCCCCGTTGGCCAGGCTGGTCTCCAACTCGTGACCTCAGGTGATCCACCTGCCTCGGCCTCCCAAAGTGTTGGGATTACAGGTGTGAGCCACCATGCCTGGCCAGTTATGTTTAATTTCTTATCATTATTTAGAGGATTGTTGCTTGTAACTGGATAGTTTGTTTGTTTGTTTGTTTGTTTTTACTTTAATAAACTATACTTTTTAGAACAGTTTTGGATTTGTGGAAAAATAAGAAGATTGAACAGAGAGGAGTTCCTATATAACTTGTATCTAGTTTCCCTGTCATAGGTATATTTTATACCTACAATACATTTATACCTTTAATACATTTGATACAATTAATGAATAGATAGTGTTATATTTTATGGATTAAATTCCTTACTTTATTCAGATTTTTTAAATTTTTACTTAATGTTTCAGAATCTTATCTAGTATATAACATTATGTTTAGTGATCATGTCTCCTTAGGCATTCCTTAGCTGTGAAAGTTTCTGAGATATTCCTTGACTTTGATGACCTTGACAATTGTGAGGAGGACTAGTCAAATGTTTTATAGCTTGCCTCTCAAATGATATTTGTCTAATGTTTTTCTTGTTGTTAGACTTTGCTTATGGATTTTGGGAAGAAAACGAGGTAAAATGTGATTCTCGTTGCACTATATCAAAGATAAAAATTAGTAACATGATTTATCACTGGTGATATTGACCTTGATCACCTTGTTGAGGTAGTATTTTTCAAGTTTCTTCATTGTAAAATGGATCTATTTCCCCCCTTTTCATACTATATCCTTAGATATATATTTGCACAATCTACAAATAAGGAATGGCAAAGTGTACTTCAACTCACTGACAAATTATATACATAAATTACTAGGAATTTTTTTCTGCATAAAAGTCCAGTGTATTCTCTCCCAATTGTGAATTGATTCAATCATTTATTTATGCTAATATGGACTCATGGATGTTTATGTTATATTTTGGATTACAATCCAACGTTATTTTGCTTCCTTGTTCAAATTGATCCAGCCATGGTCACTGAGAGCTCTTTCAGTTAACTCTGGCCCCACTAACATAACTACAAATGATGTTTTTATTTGTTTTGTATTTTTCAGCACTTCCTTGATTTTTGGAACTACAAAATTCTCAACCCTCACATGAAGCCTAACATAAGTACATACTACAGTAATTCCTCACGTAACATCCTTGAAAGGGTCTTGGATACTGTAGCTTTAAGCAAAACAATATATAGCTGGTCCTTGAATAATATCACTTTGTTCAATGTAATTTTGTTACACTACTGTTGAGAAAAAAATGGGTTTTGTTATATATTATTTCCCTTAAAGTCATGTTTCCAAAAATGTATTTTTGATGTTAAGTGAGGAATGACTATACCTTCAATTCTAAATATTACCACATGGATGATTCTAGCCTGCTCTACTTGTTCATCTGTAAACTGCCACTCCAGCGTTGAAGGTGATTCCCACCATCCACAAAACCTTTATTTAATGTTTAATGTTGTTGTACATATGGAAGAGTATCAGAATTGTTAACCTTACAGTTGTGAGGAACAACTTTATCAATTAGACTCCAATGTTATATACAGTTTCTTTCATCTTCAGTCTAACAGACTCCACCGATTTCCAAAGTTACTTAGGTCAGCAACTTTTGTCTACCTCTTCTGTAACTAAGGTTAATACATTTTAAATACATTAGACGTTTTTGTCAAATTCTGCATTTCATCATAGGAACCCCAGTCTCATAAATAGTTTTAATTCCATTAAGGTTCACTTTTTGTGCTATAAATTTCTATGGGGTTTGACAAATGCTTAATGTTATATATCTACCATTATGGTATCATACAGTTTTCCACCCTAAAATATCCCCGTACATTGATGGATTCTACTTTTCCTCACTTCTAAAAAAATCTCAGTCAAACACTGATCCTTTTACCATCACTCTAGTTTCCCTTTATTCTGTGTCCTTGTTTTTTGGGGTTTTTTTTTTTTCTTGAGATGGAGTTTCACTCTTGTTGCTCAGGCTGGAGTGCAATGGTGCTATCTTGGCTCACTGCAACCTCCGTCTCCCAGGTTCAAACGATTCTCCTGCCTCAGCCTCCCAAGTAGCTGGGATTACAGGCAAGTGCCACCACGCCCGGCTAATTTTGTATTTTTAGTAGAGATAGGGTTTCTCCATATTGGTCAGGCTGGTCTTGAACTCCCAACCTAAGGTGATACTCCCACCTCGGCCTCCCAATCCTTGTCCTTTTTTTTTTTTTTTTTTTTTTTTTTTGAGACAGAGTCTCTCTCTGTTGCCCAGGCTGGAGTACAGTGGCATGGTCTCAGCTCACTGCAACCTCCAACTTTATTGATATATAACAAATATTCTTTTTTTTTTTTATACTTTAAGTTTTAGGGTACATGTGCACATTGTGCAGGTTAGTTACATATGTATACATGTGCCATGCTGGTGCGCTGCACCCACTAACTCGTCATCTAGCATTAGGTATATCTCCCAATGCTATCCCTCCCCCCTCCCCCCACCCCACAACAGTCCCCAGAGTGTGATATTCCCCTTCCTGTGTCCATGTGATCTCATTGTTCAATTCCCACCTATGAGTGAGAATATGCGGTGTTTGGTTTTTTGTTTTTGCGATAGTTTACTGAGAATGATGGTTTCCAATTTCATCCATGTCCCTACAAAGGACATGAACTCATCTCTTTGTTCATTTAAAATATACAATTAGTGGTTTTTAGTATATTCATAAATATGTGAAAACATCACCACAGTCATCTTTAGAACATTTTTATCAACTCAAAAAGAAAACCCATAACCTAGAGCTATCACATCCTTATGCCCCTACTCCCAGCTCTAAGCAACCACTAATCTACTTCTAGTTTCTGTAGATTTCTCTTTTCTAGACTATCATGGGAATAAAATATGAAGTCTTTTGTGACTGGCTTAATTCATTTAGCATAATATTTTCAAGGCTCATGAATGTTGTAGCAATTATTATAGTAATTCATTCTTTTTCTATGGCTGAATGACATTCCCTAGTATGAATATACCAAATTTTGTTTATCTGTTTATCCATTTATCTATTGTTAAACTATTGTTAGGCTATTTCCATCTTTTGGCAATTATGAATAAAGTTGTAATGCAAATAGATTTTGTGTAAGTTGTTGTGTGTACAAATTTTCATTTTTCTTGGACATGTACTTAGAGTGAATTGCTGGGTTATATAACCTCTATGTTTAAATATTTAAAGAATTGCCAGATTGTTTTCCAAACTATCTGCTCCATTTTACATTTCTACTACCAGAGTATGAGGTAGTATTCATGAGTACTCATGAGGTTCCAATTTCTTTACATCATTCTTGTTATTATCTGACATTTAGATTTCAGCCATCCTGGTGGGTATGAATTAATATGCCATTGTGTTTATTTTTGTTATCTTTCTATATAATTATTGGTTATTTTTGTATATCCTTAGAGAAATATCTATTCAAGTCATTTGCGATTTTAAGTGTTTTTTTTTTAAATTTCATTATTGAGTTGTAAGAATTGTTTATATATTTTAGATACAAGTTTCTTATCACATATATGATCTGTAAATATTTTTCTCCCATTCTGTGAGTTGTCTTTTTACTTTCTTAATACTGTTCTTTGAAATACAGAAGCTTTAAATTTTGATATAGTCAAATATATCTATTTTTATTTTATTACTCATGTTTTGGTATCAGAGTCCTTTTCAAAATCTAACGTCATGAAGATTTATCACAATGTTTAAGAGTTTATAGATTTATAAAGAACAAATAGTTCTTTGATCCATTTTTGTTAGTTTTGTACATGGTATGAGATAACGGTCCAATTTTATTATTTTGCAGATGGGTATTCAGTTGTCCCGGCACCATTTGTTAAAAAGACTTTTCTTTTCCCAGTAAATGGGCTTCGTACTTTTGTTGAAAATCAATTGGCCATGGGTGTATGTATTTATTTCTGGACTCTCAATTCTATTCCATTGATCTATCTGTTTATTTTTGCGCCAGTACTACATACAACTGCCTGGATTACGTTGCCTGTAGTAAGCATTGAAATTGCAAAGTGTGAATTCTCCTGCTTCATTCTTCTTTTTCAATATTCTTTTGGTTATCTTGGGTCTCTTGCAATTCCATATGAATTCCACAGTCAGATTTTCCATTTCTACAAAGAAAACAGCTTTAATTATAATAGCGACTGCATTGAATTTGTAGATCATTTAGGGAGTATTGTCATCTTAACAATAATAAATCTGATACATAAACATGGTATTTTTTCATTTATGTGGATCTCTTTTAGTTTATCTCAGCAACGCTTTACACTTTACAAGATTATAGAGTATGTTTTATACTCTTTTTTTGAGAAGTCTTGCTCTGTCACCAGGCTGGTGTGCAGTGGCGCGATCTCAGCTCACTGCATCTTCTGCCTCCTGGGTTCAAGCGATTCTCCTGCCTCAACCTCCCACGTAGCTGGGATTATAGGCACGCGCCACCACACCCGGCTAATTTTTTTGTATCTTTAGTAGACACGGGATTTCACCATGTTGGCCAGGCTGGTCTCAAACCCCTGACTTCGTGATCTGCCCTCCTCGGCCTCCCAAAGTGCTGGGATTACAGGCATGAGCCACTGCACCTGGCCCACAAAAGGAAATTTGATTCATCAATAAAAAAGAGAATGTGCAACAGTATTGAGGAATCTCGCAAACATAATATTGAGTGAAATAAACCAGACACAAAAGAACACACATTTTATTGTTAAATTTACATAATTTTAGATTGCAAACTAAACTAAAGTGTTAGAATTCCCAGTGTTAATCCTGGAGTGTGTAGGTGATTGAAATAGGAGGCAGATTGAACTCCTGGGGTGCTGGTATGTTGTGTTTGTTCATTTGTTTTTAACCTGAGTGTTGTTTAAATGGATGTGTTCAGTATGTAAAAATTTATTCAGCTTTAAATTTGTCTGTATATCTGCTATACTTCAAGAAAACACTAAAAAACATTTTATATCACAACATAAGGGCACAAAACAAAAATAAATGCACAGCTATGTTAATGTTAGGGCTATATTATGTTAATTTTAGGCAAGAAAAAGACTTGAGATGAAGGCATCATATAAATTACTAAAAGCAACATCCAGCTAGTGAATGAAACTGACAAATATACTATCAAATTGGAAGCTTTCAACCTCTCTCTAAATTATTGAAAATTCAAAGTGGTTAAATTTTAGTTAGACAACAGATAACAAAAATAACAAAATTAGCAATACTTGGATTATTAAAATAATATAGATAGAACCCTTAAGCCTATGAGACATTTATGAAGTTTAAATACTTGCCAGGCAATAAGACTAGTGAAAAACATTTCAAATGGGATACTAATAAGTCCATAATGTAATTAAGCCAGATGTCTATTAAAGATAAAACACAGAAAAAAAATCTCCATATTGGAGAGGGAAAAACATGCTTCAAGAAAAGCTTAGATTTAAAAAGAGATTATAATAGAAAAGTAAATGCATACTTGCAGCTAAACCATAATGAAAACAGAATACACCAATAGTTGTGCAGCTCATCTAAAGTGATACTTACAAAAAGCAATAGCATTAATTAGTATATCAGAAAGAGAAAAAGTCTATGAAGTAAACATAAATTTTTAAAGTTCCAAAAAATAACAGAACAAATTTTAAAACAGTTGATAATAGGAGAAAATGAAAAGTGCTAATAAAAAAACTAGTCAAAATAGGGAAATCAAGAAAACAAAAACTTCTTTAAAACAAAGATTAATAACATAGACAAACCTCTTCTAAAATTGAAGGAGATGAAAATGAGAAAGAGGAAGTGGAGGAGGAAAAAGAGGTTAAAAATAACTAACTACTAAGAATGAAAAATAGCATAGGCTTATCAGATATTAATATTGCAATAAGAAAGCATATGCCAATACATTTGACAATTTTGACAGAATTGTCAGATAATGTCCTATATCCATTAATAAACTGAATTAGTAGCTACAAATTATTGCATTCAGAAAACACTAGGATCAAATATTTTGGAGCTGAGTTTTGCTGACTTTAAGGAACAGGTTGTTTTAAGATTGTACGTTCAGCAGCTACTCAAGAGGTGTGTTGTCAGCAAGGTTGAAGAATAGAAGATCCCCCACTCATATCCTCCTAATAGCAGCAATAATTTCCGAGCCATTCATAGACAAAACTGCCTTTGTGGGAGCTTTGAGATTCAGGAAGAAGGCTGTGAAACCCCAGGGAAGCCCACGAGCTAGTAGGGCTGTTTTGAGAGGGGAGACCCACACTCAGATGGCAGATTCACCAAACCAGCTTCAGACCTAAAAATAGCCCTATTCTTTTGTGTGTTTGAATAAAGCTTCATTTTCCTTGGTCCTGCCACCAAAATCATCAATCAAGGGGAATGAGGAGGATTCATGCCCACTTGTGCCTCAAGTGACAGGCCTTCCGATTTTGGTCCCAACTGTGGATCCTGATATAACCCTGAGACTCTGCTCCCACCCTTCTCCACTGCTGTCTAAGAGCAGTTCTTCCTGTACAGAGACCCAGAGGAAGATGTGCCATCTGAGTCCCTGGTACAGGCTTGCCAACCTCAGTCCCACAGCACACCCTGAAATGGCCATGAGAGTCAGTTTCTGCCCCTCTCAGCTGTGATCTGAGAGCAGTGCTACCCCCAAAAGACCTGGAAGGGGACTTGCTTGTCTGTGCCCCCAGAGGTGGGCCTACAGACCTCAGTCTTGGCTATGGGCCCTGATGCAGCCCTGTGACTCAGTTCCATCCACTCTCAGCTGTGGTTAGGGACCAGTATGGCCTGCCCATGGAAATAGAAGCACTTCCAGCCCTCCTAAGGACCTGGAGAAAGCCACACCTATGTGTTCACTAGATAACAGTCCCATCATCTGCAGACTCTGAAGCATACCGTCATCCTACCACCTGCCCTACTGATCAAGATGCGGAGAGCAGTTTAGTTCACCTGAGGACCAAAGAAGAGCCACGACTACTAGAACCCCTGGTTACAGGCACATTATTTTGGACTACACTGTGATCCCAGCAGCAGTCACATAATTTGGCTCTAACCTCATTCAACCTTTATCCCCAGGTAAATCTATCAGCCTAGGGATCTAACAGAAGAAGGTTTTTACCTGCTGCAATTAAGCTGTAAATATTGTAAGTAGTGTTTTTTCCTTCAAATGCACAGATATCAATACAAGACTACACTGATAACAGGCAAACATGACACCACACACATACACACAAACACACACACACACACACACACACACACACAAACTAATAAAGTTCTGGTAACTGACTCCAAGAAATAAAGGTCTACAAATTGCCTGAATAAGAACTCAAAACAATTATCGTAAAGAAACTCAATAAAATTAAAGAAAAAATACATATAAACAACTAAACCAAACTACAAAAACTACATGAACAAAATGAGAAATTTAATAAAGAAATGAAAACCATTAAAAAGAACCAAACAAAAATGCTAGAGCTGTGTGTAAAACAAATATAGAACTTCAACAGCAGACTAAATTATGCGGAAGGAAGAATTAGTGAACTAGAAGACAAGTTATCTGAAATCAGCAATGTAGAGGAAGAAAAAGAAAAAAAGAACGAAAAAGAGCGAAGAAAGCTTAAGGGACCTATGGAATACCATCAAGTGTGTAAATGTAAGAATTATTGGAGTCCAAAAAGGAAAAAGAGTAAGAAAAGCGGGGGAAGAGAGCTTATTTGAAGTAATACTAACTGAACACTTCCCAAATATTGGGAGCAATGTGGACATCCAGATTCATGAAGATAAAAGGATCCAAGCAAGATCAACCCAAAGGAGAATTGTCTGATACACTTTGTCATTACATTGTTAGATGTCAAAGACAACCATAATGTCTTGAAAAGAGCAAGAGAAAAGAGACTCATCATACTCAAGGGAACTTCCATAAGGCTGTCAGTAAACTTCTCGACAGATATCTTGATATCCTAGCAGGAATAGACTGATATATAAAAAGTGCTAAAACAAGCAAAGAAAACCTGACAATTAAAAATATTCTACCTATCAAAGCTGTCCTTCAGCAATGAAAGAGATAGACATTCCCAGACAGACAAACAAAAACTGAGGGAGATAAATATATAATAAAATTCAGAATACTTTAATACTGTAATTGTGATGTGCTATTCATTTTTAACTGATATGGAAGTTAAATGACAAAAGTGATAAAAATAACTATAACTACAATAATTTGTTCATAAATACAAAAAATACAAGATGTAAAGTGTAATATCAATAGCATGTGTACTGTCAATACCATAAAATAAAAGTTTTGTATGCAATCAAATTTACTTTGCTATCAGCTTAAAATAGAGAGTTATAACTATAAGTTGTTTTATGTAAGCCCCCCTATGATATGAAAAAGACAAAATAACTAGTAGATAGACAAAAGATAAAGAGAGGAAGAAAATTAAAGCACATCACTACAAAAATCTAAACGTCAAAAAGAAAGACAGCAAGATTGAAAGAAAGTAACAAAGAAACTATAGAACATTTAATAAACAATTAACAAAATGTAAATACTGTCATTACATCAATAATTAATTTAAATGTAAATGGATTAAATTATCCAATCTAAAACCACAAGGCATCCAAATAGATAATAAACAAGATCAAACAATATGCTGGCTACAAAAGAATCACTCTAGCCTTAACAACCTACACAGATCAAAAGTAAAGTTATGAAAAAACCATATTCCATACATTTGACAACCAGAAGAGATCAGGGATGGCTATACTTCTATCAAGAAAATTAGATTTTCAGTTGATACTCTCACAAGAGACAAAGAATGTCACTATACGATGATAAAGGGGTCAACTTATAAAGAAAATATAGCAATTATAAATATACCTATATACACTCAACATTAGAGTACCTAAATATATAAATCAAATAGTAACAGAACTTAAAAGAGAAACAGATAGGGGACTTTAACATGCCATTTTAACAATTGATATATCATGAAGAGAGAAAATCAACACAAAAACAGCTGACTAAAGTGACATTATACCCAAATACACTTAAAAGTCATATGCAGAATATTATGTCTGACAGCAGCAGAATATATATTCTCCTAAAGTGTCACAGAATATTCTCCAGAATAGATCATATGTTGGGTCTCAAATAAAAGTTGTAAAAAATTTAAGAGATGGAAACTACCTCAAGTATAGATTCTGACCACAATAATACAATACTAGAAATCAATATAGAAGGAATTTTGGAAATCTCAGAAATACTTGTAAAGTAAATAGCACAGTTTTGAACAACCAATAGGTAAAAGAATAAATCAAAAGAGCTATCAAAATGTATCTTCAGACAGACAAAAATGAAAACATCATACCAAAACTGATGTGATGCAGCAAAGACAATACTGCAAGGGAAATGTAAAGCGATAAAGGCTTACATCAATAAAACAGAATAATCTCAAATTAACAACCTAAATTTATAACCTAAAAAGTAGAAAAATAAAAACAAACTAAGCACAAAGTCAACAGAAGAACGACAATAATAAAAATTAGAGCAAAAATAAATCAAATGGAGGCTAGAATGACAATGGAAAAGACTAATGGAATCAAATAGCTTTTCTTGAAAAGGTTAAAAGATGAACAACACTTTAGTTATACTAACCAAGCAAAAAAGAGTCAGACTCAAACAAAATTATAAGTAAAAAAGAGACATTACAACTGATATTACAGAAAAACAAAGGATCATAAGAGACTGCTGTGAAGAATTATTTGCCAACAAACTAGATTATCTAGAAGAAATGGATAAGTTTCTAGAAATATACAACTTACCAAGACTAAATCATGAAGAAATAGAAAATCTGGATGGAATAATAACTAGTAAGGAAACTGAATCAATAATAAAAAGTCTCCCAACAAAGAAAATCCTAGAAACAGAGAGCTTCTCAGCTGAATTCTAGATAAAATTTTAAAAAGAATTCACTTCAATCCTTCTCAAACTCTTCCAAAAAATTGAAGAGGTAGAAATGCTTTCAAACTCATTTTATTACCCTCTTACAATATCCAGACATGTATAATACAAAATAAGGAAATTAGAAGCCAATATCTATGATGAACACAGATGCAAAAAACTCAAGAAAATATGAAATTCAGTAGCTCACTTAAAAGATTACTCATGATGATCAAGTGGCATTTATCCCTGAAATGCAAGGTTATTTCAACATACAAATCAATAAATGTGATATATCACATTAACAGACTGAAGGATAAAAATCATATAATCATCTCAATAGATGCAGAAAAATCATTTGTAAAAATTAAACATTCTTTTCTGATTACAACTGTCAGCAAATATGATAGAGAATTTGTCTCAACATAATAATGGACACATATGACAAGGCCACAGCTAGCATCATACTTCATGATTAAAGCTGAAAGGTTTCCCTTTAAGATTAGGAAGAAGGCAAGGAAATTCACTCTCACAGCTTCTATTCAACTGGTATTGGAAGTCCTAGCTTGAAAGATTAGGCAAGAAATAGAAATAAAAGGTATCCAAATAGGAAGACAAAGTTAAACTGTCTCTGAAGATGCAATAATCTTATATAGGGAAAACCCTAAAGACTCTACCAAAAAACTGTCAGAACTAACGACAAAGTTCAGTAAAATTTCAGAATGCAAAATCAGCGTACAAAAATCAGTTGCATTTCTTTACATTAACAGTAAATTATTCAAAAAATAAATTAATAAAACAATCTAATTAATGATAGTATTGAAAATTATGAAATATTTAAAAATGAATTTAACTAAGGAAGTGAAAAACTGTACTTAAAACTAGAAAATATTGACAAAATAAATTGAAGAAACAAATGAATAACTAGATCCCATGTACGTGAATTAGATTAAGAATGTTAAAATATCCATAATTCTTAATTTATAGATTCGTTGAAGTCTCTATCAAAATTCCAATGACATTTTTCACAGAAATAGAAAAAAATAATAAAATTTGTATTGGACCCCAAACAGTTAAAGCAATTTTAAGAAAATATAACAAAGTCAGTGGGATTACATGCCCTAATTTCAAACTATACTGCAAAACTATAGTAATCAAAACAGCATGGTACAGGCATAAGGGTAGACATATAGACAAATGAAACAGAATACAGAACCCAGAAATAAACCCATGCATATATAGTAAACTAATCTTTGAAAATGATGCTACAAATACACAATGAAGAAAGCCTCTTCAATAAATACTTTTGAAAAATGGATGTTCATATGGAAAAGAATAAATTTAGACCCTTTTCTTAAACCATATATAAACGTTAACCTGAAATGGATTAAAGACTTAAATGTCAGATCAGAAGTTGTGAAATTTTCAGGGATAATATAGGAAAGAAGTTCTTTGCCATTGGTCTTGGTAATAATTTTTTAGTATATGACACCAATAGCACAGGAAACAATAGCAAAAATAAACAAGTTAGTTACTTCCAAGATACAACTGGGTTACAGGCATTGGATAAATGCTTCTATTCCACCTGGGAGAAATTGGCCAAAACAAAGGCTCTACAGGGCCCATGCAAGTCCGAAACCCAGAAGGCAGTCATTAAATCTTAAGGCTCAAAAATAATCTCCTCTGATTCCATGTCTCACATCCAGGGCACGTTGATGCAAGAGGTAGGCTCCCAAGGCCTTTGGCAGCTCTGCCTCTGTGGCTCTACAGGGTACAGCACCCACAGCTGTTTCATGGGCTGGTGTTGAGTGCTTGCAGCTTTTCCAGGTGCACGGTGCAAGCTGTTGGTGAACCTACTCTTCTGGGGTCTGGAGAACAGTGTCCCTCTTCTCACAGCTCCACTAGGCAATGCCCCAGTGGGGACTATGTTTGGGGTCTCCAACCCCACATTTCCCCTCTGCACTGCCCTAGTAGAGGGTCTCCAAGAGGGCTCCACCTCTGCCGCAGACTTCTGCCTGGACATCCAGGTCTTTCCATACATCCTCTGAAATCCAAGCATAGGTTTCCAAGCCTCAACTCTTGCCTTCTGTGTACCTGCAGGCCCAATACAACATGGAAACTGTCAGAGCTTTGGGCTTGCACCTTCTGAAGCAATGGCCTGAGCTATATACTTTGCCCCCCTTTAGCCATGGATGGAGCTGGAGCAACTGGGACACAGTGTGCCATGTTCCAAGGCTGCAAAGAGAAGCAGGGCCCTGGGCCCGGCCTGCAAAACCATTGTTCCCTCCTAGGTCTCCAGGCCTGTTATGGGAGAGGGTGCTGCAAAGATCTCAGAAATGCCCTGGAGACATTTTCCCCATTGTCATGGCTATTAACATTTAGCTCCTCATTTACTTATGCAGGTTTCTGCAGGAGGCTTGAATTTCTCTTCAGAAAATGGGTTTTTCTTTTCTGAAACACACTCAGGCTACAAACTTTGCAAACTTTTATGCTCTGCTTCCCTTTTAAACATAAGTTCCAATTTCAGACATCTCTCTGTGAATGCATATGACTGTATGCTGTTATGAGTGGCCAGGACACATTTTGAATGCTCTGCTGCTCAAAGATTTCTTCCACTAGACACCCTAAATCATCTCTCTCAAGTTCAAAGTTGCACAGATTCCTGGGGCAGGGGCACAATGCCACCAATCTCTTTGCTAAAGCATAGCAAGAGTGACCCTTACTCCAGTTCTCAGTAAGTTCCTCATCTCCATCTGAAACTGCATCAGCCTGGACTTTATTGTCCTTATCACTATTAGCATTTGGTCACAATCATTCAACAAGTCCCTAGGAAGTTTCAAACTTTCCCACATCTTTCTGTCTTTTTCGGAGCCCTCCAAACCCTTCTAACCTCTGCCCATTACCCAGTTTCACAGTTTCTTTTCACATTTTCAGGTGTCTTTATAGCAGTGCCACACTCCTCTGGTACCAATTTTCTGTGTTAGTCCATTTTTACACTGCTGTAAAGAACTACCTGAGACTGGGTAATTTGTGAAGAAAAATTTAATTCACTTGACAGTTCCACAGGCTTTCCAGGAAGCATGACTGTGAGGCCTCACAAAACTTGCAATCATGGTGGAAGGTGAGGAGAGGCAAGGATCTTCATATGGCATCAGGAGAGAGAGAGAGTGAAGCAAGAACTGCCACACAGTTTTAAACCATCAGATCTTGTGAGAACTCACTCACTATCAGGAGAACAGCAAGGCTGAAGTCTGTCCCCATAATCCAGTCACCTCACACTTGGCCCCTCCTCCAATTTGACATGAGATTTTGGCAGGGACACAAATACAAAGCGTGTCAGTCTTGGTAATAATTTTTTTTGTATATGACACCAAAAGCACATGAAACAAAAGCAAAAGTAAACAAGTAGGGTTACATTAAACTACAAAGCTTTTATAGAGCTAAAGAAACAAACAAAATTAAAAGGCCACCCAAGATATGTGAAAAAATATTTGCAAACCATATATCTGACAAGGGGTTAATATCCAAAATACATATGGAACTCACACAACTTTGTAACAAAATAATAATAATAATATTTTAAAATGAGCAAAGGTCCTGAATAGACAGCTTCCCAAAGAAGGCAAATAAATGATCTGGTATATGAAAAAGGTACTAAATTTCACTAATCATTAGGAATATGCAAATCAAACAAAATATCACTTCATACTTGTCATGCTTGTTAGGATGGCTATTATCCAAATGAAAAAAGGATAAGTGTTAGCAAAAGTGTAGATAAAAGGGATCCTTGTACACTTCTGGTAGTAATGTAAATTGGTACATCCATTATGAAACAGTATAGGGTCTGCTGACAATTTTTAAAATAGGACTACCATATGATCAAGCAATCAAAAAGAAATGAAATATGTACATTGAAAAGGTGTGATATAGTTTTGCTCTGTGTCCCCACCCAAATTTCATCTTGTAGCTCCCATAATTCCCACATGTTGTGAGAGGGACCTGGTGGAAGACAACTGAATTATGAGGGCAGGTTTTTCCCATGTTGTTCTCATGATAGTGAATAGGTCTCAGGAGATCTCATGGTTTTAAAAGCACGAGTTGCCCAGCACAAGCTCTCTCTTTCCCTGCTGGCATCCACGTAAGATGTAACTTGCTCCTCCTTGCCTACCACCATGACTGTGAGGCCTCCCCAGCCACAAGGAATTGTGAGTCCAATTAAACTTCTTTCTTTTGTACATTGCCCAGTCTCAGGTATGTCTTTATAAGCAGCGTGAAAATGAACTAATACAAGGAATCTGTACCCTCATGTTCATTGTAGCATTGTTCACAATAATCAAAATATGAAAACAAGTGAAGTGGCCATCAGTGGATGAGTGAAGAAAGAAAATGCAATCTATATGTATGTATGCACGCACACACACACACACACACACACACAGAGAGAGAAAAAGAGAGAGAGAGAGGAGAGAGAGAGAGAAAGGGAGATACAATGGAATATTATTCAGCCATAAAAGAAATCTGGTCATCTGTGACAACATAGATGAAACTAGAGGACGTTACACCTAGTGAAATATGACAGACACAGAAATACAAATATAACATGGTCTCACTTATTTGTGGTATCTAAAACAGTTAAACTTATAGAAGCAGAAGTAGAACAATAGCTTCCAGGGGCTGAGGGGTAGGGGAAATGGAGAGATGTTGATTAAAGGCACAAAATTTTACTTATGCAATGAATTAGTTCTAGGGATATAATGTCCAGTATGGGTAGTGATGGATGTGTTAATTAATTTGATTGTGGTATTCAATATACTATATATATAATATATATATATGTGTGTGTGTGTGTGTCTGTGTATATACATATCAAAGCATTGCATTGTATACTTTGAATATATACAATACTATTTGTAAATTAAATATTTTAACAAATGTTTGCAAAAATATTTTTAAAATATATTTAATATATTTAATGAATATATTAAATCTATAATATATTTACACATATTAAATCAGTACATTAAATCCAGATGAGGATAGAGAAGTGAAAATTATATAATTAATACTATTTACATCCCTGCAGTTTTCAAATTACATAAAGGAACATAAATTCTCATCTAAGGTACGAATAGAGATTAATATAAATAGTAGCTTCCACCAGAAAGTGGGATTTGAGGATTACATTAAGAGAATGATGCGCTCCAAGAGGCTCCACATTCTTATAGTAGTACTTGTGGGGTTTTGAGCACACAAAGTATATCAGCAAAATGTGTGCCATTGCTTAAATAGAAATATCTGACATATGAAACAGAACTCTTTAGACTTCGTAACACATCTGTCAAATCATCTTATTTGTTGTTAAAGATTTTCTTTGGTTCTATAAAAGAACAGGAAGGGAAATGTCACTGTAGCTTTTGAGAGAGGGAAAGAGAAAGAGAGAGAGGGGGAGAAAAGTCTTACATGAGATCAATTGCCAATATAACCATTCAGATACATTTATCGTGTAAAAGGTGGATTTGTATTGATTTCCTATTAAAGCTGTGAAAGTATGATTCAATTTTTAATGATACTATGAATTATGTATTGCTGTCAGGCTCTTTTTAGGTGATCATATTGAAACAAAATAGAGGTATTTTAAAGCATTCAACATAACATCTCACTTCTCCAAGATGAAATTATTTATTTTGAAGTTACTGCAATGATGTTTTTATTTTTCATATTTAGACTTCATTTTTTCATGAATCTTTTCAAGTTTATGTCTTGAGATTACTACATCAAAATCCAGCAATCATACCAAGAAATGATGAGGAGTCAATTCAGTAAAAATTAGTGGAAAAGCAGATTTTATACATTTTAAACGAAATACATTGTTCTGGTTTGGAGCCAAAGTAAAGCTATCCTCATGTCATTTGTTTTGATGATTTTGAAAAATGGTGAGACTTCCAGGTCAGGTAATAGAAACAGATTTCTGCCAGTTATGCTTACATAGGTATTTAGGTTTTCTCATAGATGGGTTAGAGTTTCACTTCCTGCTGTTTGTATAGTACTCAGTTCTGCGCTTGACTTCAGCAATCAGCAGATAGCACCTTTTTTTTTTAACTCCTTTAGCCAGGAAAATAACAGGACTTGTAAAAGCAGAAAGAGAAGTTATAATTCTAGATAATACTCATAAGATATTCTACTAAAAGTAGATTGTCAAAAAGAACAGTTCATTTCATGTTGGAAAGGCTCATACAAGTGCTTGCCTGAAGGTCTGCCATAAGACATGTGCTGAATTTTATACTATGGAAGTCCATCTCATGAATACCCACAAAACAGATTTATGTTACTTTAAGCTCTCTCATCAGTGACCAGCAGGATAGATAAAAACACACAATAGTGACTGATGTGTCCCAAACTTTCTTGGTAGGTAAAAAATAAATGAAACACAAAAATCAGAAAGAAAAGTCAGACCATTTTCTTCGAATGCATGTGCTCAATAGAGCAGGAAGGAGAAAAGTTGCATTTGAAAATTATTTATATTAATGCAAGTGAAAAATGCCTCAGACCTGAGGACTTATTTAACACTCTACATAAAGTTATTTTTTCCTGAATCCCAAACTGAATGTTTTCTTTTTATCTTCTACACACCATATGCTTGAGAAAAAGAAAAAGCTACTTGATTACACTAGACTTTGTATTATAGCTTACAATTAAAAAAAACATAAAGTTATGTCATTCATTTAATTTAAAATAAAATTATGTAGTACCAACTAAACAGCAGGCACTATTGGCTGTAGAGTTTAAAATCTAATGAAAGGCATAGGCATTTAAGAAGGTGATTACAATCAAGTGTGATAAACACTTTGACGGAGTAAGTCATGAGGGTATAAGAGCAGGGCTTTGGTTTAGTCATTATGGAAGAAGTTTTGAGGAAGTGGGATGAGCAAATAAAGGTACCTCCAAGTTCCTTACAATGGAGACACATCAATGGTGCCTGCAGAAGGCAGAGCATGCCAGGAACCAGCAGCTCAACTAGGGCCAGAGGAAGTGGTGCAGGTAGAGCAGGTCCTGTCACACTGAGTCTCTGAATCTCTGAACTGGGCTTGGGATTGAGACTGAGGACTACCATGTACCATTTAAAGAAGAGAGAACAGGACATTTACAACCTAGAAATTTCACTCTGGCTGAGATTTGGAAAATGAATTAGAAGAGGCTGGGAGGGTGGTTAAGAGCCGTGGGTATGGAAGAGCCAGATGTTGAGTGCATGTAATGGACGAATCAACTCTGGCGACGAGCAGCTGCCTGAGCACCCTGGGGACATAAGGGACAATGATGAGAGGGTCTGTGCCTGCTGTGCCTACGTGATCATCATCTTGAACTTCAGGTACTGAGAAAAGCTCACCTATTAAAATTGTGTGTGTGTGTGTGTGTGTGTGTGTGTGTATACACATATCCTAAATACTCTCATTTAATCTTTGCACATTCTATGCATGGAACAAAATATCACATGGGCCCCACACATAACTACAAATATTAAGTATCAATGAAAAATACTTTAACAAAAAATGATTTTATAATTTTTGGATTTTTATAAGTCTATTCAAAATTAAATTATCATCAAATGTTCTTTTCCAATCATAGTATTACATATTAAATGGAATTTTGGCTTTTTTAACTTTTATTTTAATTTCGGGTGTACACGTGCAGGTTGTTATACAGGTAAATTTGTGTCATGGGTGTTTGTTGTACAGATTATTTTATCACCCAGGTAGTAAGCCTAGTACCCATTAGTTATTTTTTCTGATCCTCTCCCTCCTCCCAGCCTCCACTCTCTGATGAGCCCCAGTATGTGTTGTGCCATTCTATGTGTTCATGTGTTGTCATCACTTAGCTTCCACTTAAAAGTGAAAACGCGGTATTTGGTTTTCTGTTCCTGCAATAATTTGCTAAGGATCATGGTCTTCAACTCCATTCATGTCCCTGCAAAGGACATGATCTTGTTCTTTTTTATGGCTACATAGTATTCCATGGTGTATCTATACCACATTTTCTTTAGCCAGTCTATCATTGATGGACATTTAGGTTGATTCCATGTCTTTGCTATTGTGCATAGCGCTGCAATGAGCATATGCATGCATGTGTCTTTATAACAGAATGATTTACATCCTTTGGGTATACACCCAGTAATGGGATTGCTAGGTCGAATGGTATCTCTGTCTTTAGGTCTTTGAGGAATCACCACACTGTCTTCCACAATGGTTGAACTAATTTACACTCCCACTAACAGTGTGTAAGCATTCCTTTTTCTCTACAACCTCACCAGCATCTGTTATTTATTGACTTTTTAATAATAGCCATTCTGACTGCTGTAAGATGATATCTCATTTTTGTTTTCTTTTGCATTTCTCTAACGATCAGTGATATTGAGCATTTTTATATGATTATTGGCTACATGTGTGTCTTCTTTTGAAAAGTGCCTATTCATGTCCTTTGCCCACTTTTTATGGATTTGTTTGTATTTTTCTTGTAAATATAACTTCCATATAGATGCTGGACATAAGACCTTTGTTGGATGCATAGCTTGCAAAAATTTTCTCCCTTTCCGTAGGTTGTCTGTTCACTCCAATGATCATTTGTTTTGCTGTGCAGAAGCTCTTTAGTTTAATTAGATCCCATTTGTCAATTTTACTTTTTTGCAATTGCGTTGGCATCTTCCTCATGAAATCTTTACTCATGCCTATGTCTTGAATGGTATTGCCTAGATTGTATTCCAGGGGTTTTATAGTTTTGGTTTTAAATTTAAGTCTTTAATCCATCTTGAGTTAATTTTTGTATTTTGTCTAAGGAAGGGGCCCAGTTTCAATCTTCTTTATGTGGCTAGCCAGCATATTATATATGTACTTTGTCAGTGTATTATAGGCAGAACATACATCAAACACCAAATATATAGATGGGTTTTTTTTAGTATCCAAGTCTAGGGTTCTGAAGAAGAAATAACCTTTCTTATCTTTGTGCATTGCCTTGAATTTAACTCTAAGCCCATTTTAATATTTACGATCTCAGTTGATATGATTGCTCCTAGTTTTATTTTATACAGTTCCACATTGCAATGTACTTTCTTGATTAATCTTGATTCCGTTTCAGGAAAGGCTGAGAAGAGGGTTCTTGGGTAAGTATTTTCAGAAAGAGTATTTCAGAGTTTCAACATCTCTATCCATTCAGGCTCCTGAATTAGCAGTATGGCCTCACACCAACATGTACAGAGGTTTTTGTGTTTGTCTGTTTTTTCTGGTTCTAATGGGTGATAATTGGTGAACAATCTTTTCTCTATGGTGGAACAGTTAAGAATGAAAACAAATGTTATTCTTTTAGCTATTTTATTAGAAGATATTTGCCATGATGATAAAAAAGGACTCCATAAAATCTATGAGACTAAACACCAGGCAAGCAAACACAGGATGACCCCGTTATACACATTTAAATCAAATTCCACTTGTTTGGGAAAACTCTTGTAACTAACATAAGTTTGAATCTAGATTGTATCACTGGATTTATAAGCAAAGCTTTCTACATGTTTATCATTTAAAAACTTGGTAAATATCTATTTTTCATTCTACAATTTGAACACAATCTCATATTATTTGAAAGTTTGTTAAAAAACAAGAAAGGAAGTTAAGAAATCAGACAGAACTGTGTGTAAACTTTGCATTTGTTCTCTATTTGCTGAGTAAAACCTTCTATTACTTAGTCTGTTTGAGCTATTTCCACCTTTCTTATCCAGTCAAACTCAGTTACATGCGAGTATATCACAAGCTCATAACAGACAGGTACAATCTGACAAATTTCTCTCTACATTTTCCAGAAAGCTACTTGAGATACACTTCCCCAAAAATCAGGAATTATACAGAGAAGGAGGCAGACATGCTAAAGAACATGAAAATGGAAGATTCAACATAGGAGATGAGAAAGGAAATGCGAGGGGGGATAATGAAAGAGGAACATATGAAGGGAATTGCACCAAGCAGAGAGGACAACTGGTCCATTGGGAGCAGTGAAATTCAAAAGACAGGCTAAGAGTTTTCATCACAACCTCTGTCTTGGTGCCATGTTTTTAACATGGTAGAACTACTGGAGGATACGCTTCACCCAAATAATAGAGTAAGCCAAGGAAGGGAAGTCCTGGTATACAAGAAATAAGCATTCAACTTAGGATGATGGTAAAGGTAGACAACAGGGCAACATGCCTAGGCAATGCAGGGGATTAAAGACCTCCAGTAGTAAGACCTGCAAAGAAAATTTGGATTTACCGTTTACTGAACTTTATTATTTTTTAGAAAATGACACTGATAATATAATAAAAACTACAAACCGATCTAGTAAACACACAAAAATCCAAGCAAATAAAAACAAACAAGAGGCCAAGCACAGTGGCTCATGCTTGTAATCCAGCACTTTAAGAGGCCAAGGTGACGGGATTACTTGAGCCCCAAAGTCCAAGACCAGCCTGGGCAACACAGTGAGATTCTGTCTCTACTAAACAAACAAGGAATCCTACATTTCAGAACAAACTGAAAAGGGTAAATGTGATCCTTTTATGACATGGTAATAATTTAAATACCATGAACCCTAATGTTGCTTTAACCCCAAATTTTAACAAGATTATAATAAGAGAATGAAGAACGTAAAAGAAACAGGATAGCAACATAATAGATGTAAATCCTCATCTATCATAACAGGAAGCCCATAGTGTCTAAAACTGGTGAGTCCAATGACAGCAATTTATTCACATGTTGAGAACTATGGAAACTAAACAACGAAAAGATACAAATGTTTTGTTTTGGAGAGGGAGACTAGTCAGGGAGGGAAGTGATGCAGCAGAGAGTCACTTAGTTTTAATCCTTTTAGTTTACTACTTAAATTTTTATGCTGTTGTGTACATGTTGCCTTGATAAAATAGAATTCAATTAAAATAATATTCACGATACAGGTTTTAAGCCTCTTAGGTATTATCAGGCTGACTTCTCTAGGTAACATCCATCTCTTTCACTAATGTCCACTTGTTTCCACTTTGACGCTTGTGCGGAAATATGATCCTCACACATAGAACAGGTCTATACTGTACATTCAATTATGCTGCTCAGCAGGTCCAAACCCACATAAAGATTCAGTAGAAAACATATAGGATGAGGCATTATTGACAAAGTCTATAGAGAAGGAAATTCTGTCTTTTCTCTGCAAAAAAGAGGCTGCCTGGCAACCATTATCCTGTACACTGAGGAGAGACTAGACTACAAATTTATTTCCATTTCTCTATGTATTATGAGATTCAACTTAACAAAAATAAAACCTTACATCCCTTATTAGTTTGGAATCATTTTAGTTCTATCAAATCTACCTTTCTTATGAATCAACATTATGGAAAAATTAAAAAAATGCATTTAAGAAGAAACAAGTGCATTAAATTTCCTGCAATGTGCAAACATTATTTTTCTTTCTAGCTGGTTAAGTAGTTTTAAAATAATATGTGCAAAACGAATGCCAAACAGTAAGCCGATGATGTAAAGCATTCACGGTTTGAGAGTTGGAGGTGAGTGAGTTCCATTATGTTTCATTGCATTATTCTTTCCACTTGAGTAAATGTACTGTACCCGATTTGGACTTAGTCATGCTGTAGTTTGCCTGTCAGAAAATTTGCATTTCTGTGATCAAAATGAAAGTTACGTTTGAGATTTATTGGAAAAGTGGGTGTAGAAAAGGCTTTAAGTGCTTCTGAGATCATTTCTCTTTTATGATGATTTGTAAAGAGCTTTGGAAACAAGGTGCAAAGCTTCTAGGAGTGTCAGGAGCAAAGCTCCTGGTGGGTGCAAGATTTGTTCTCAATCAATGCACACTCCATTAACTCGTAACTCGTGAATGAGTCACGAGTGCTTTTCTTTGGTATAAAAATGAAGGGATAACAAGAGCAAGGATCTTTTATTTTCTTCTCTCTCAACTTTGGGCATTTAACAACCAATAAAAATGCATTAAACAATTACATATCTCCCAACGCTTTTACTTAAGTTATAAAGTCAATAGCAATTTATGTAGGAAATTAAGCCCCTCTCCCCTCCAGGAGCTGTAGTAAGAGTGCAGGGAAAAAACACTTTATGGTTTGCCTGTCCAAAGTCTTTGGATAGGTATTTTTCTGAAGATGTCTGACTTCTTTTACAAGAGCTGTGGTGTGTTTTCTAGGGTTCTGCAGACTCAATGTCACAATTCCTTTCAATGAATCCAAAGAACAGCAACAGTTCATTCTGTCTCTAAAAATTACCTGGATTTGGGCAGGAGCGAATTCCTATTTTGCATTAAAAAATCTTCTGTCTCCTATCATTACCTTCAAAATTCATATTGAAAGCCTATTGTGAAAATGCTGTAAGACTTCATGTAATACCATGCACTGTGTATGAACTATAAACAGTCATTGTTAATGATAACATGAGCTCCAAAAGTCCCAGTTCTTTTTCTGGGAACTTGAGGGCAATTGTGATGCCGGTACCTTTGATCTGCTATCTAAGAATCATTATAGCAAATAAGCTGGGAAAATGTGGAGATGCGATCTTTTGTCAGAGAAAGAATATAAAAGCAATTTCTGTTTCATGAAACTGGTTGACTGTTCAGACCACGGTGGAAGTTGTCCCTCTAGGAAGGAGGAAAATGAATACCAGCTGGAATATTTAAGATTGCCCTAGCTTTTCGTTTCCAATAAGGGGATAAAATTACTTTCCCTTTGGCAGGAACAACATTTTCTAAGCTAGTTACTGCTGAAGGTTTTGTCCTTCTGAGATTCCTTCATGCTTTCGTGCAGCAAGCAACAGGCTCCATATTAAACTGTGACCCTCAGTCTAAGAGGAATAAATGCACCTCCCCTGCAACCCTGCCTTCTTCCCCCCACATTCTGCTCACCTCAGTGGGGATCCACAATAATAAATCACTCTGTGCTCAAGACTGCCAGGGTGAACAATACATCATAATAATTCTCCTACCGTTCAGAAAGTTCTCAATTCTTAGGAGATTTTTAATCACAGTGGAAACACAAGGGTGTTAATGAGGTCTATAAATTAAGTTAAAGCAGGGTAATTATGTCCTATGTTGCAATAAAGGCTGGGTGGCCAATATTATTAAGGCAAATTAAACACTTTCTTTGATTGTGAAGATAAATTGAATAAAAATATTACTGTAAACAAGGGGGTCTTTTGTTATGTACACATTAATTATGAAGTGGAAGCTGGAAATGCTGCCCAGGCTTTACCTGAGCCTATCCATGGCTGAGATTCTTGAGATGCGTGAGCAGCTGTGTGTGGCACAGGGAGGAAAGGAGGGGCAGCATTTACACCAGCGCTGCACCCCAGACTGCAGTCCAGTAGAATACAGTCATCTCGTCTTGCTCAGTCACCATGCCTGATCTTTTTCAGATAAGCATATTTACTTTGTAGATTTCTTATTTGAGATTATGATGAGCATGTGACACAGATATTCTAGCACGTTAATAAATGAAGTAAAGAAAAAAGAAACAAGAAAAGGCTTGAAGATGCTCTCTCCCCAAGTAATTATTTAATCACTTTAAATATTATTATTTACTATAAATATGATACAAATGGTGAATATGACAAAATCTTCCCAATATCTCATATTTTGGATATATTGATAATATGCTAAGATTGTTCTATTGCTTTATGCCAATGGCTTCCTTGAATAAAACAACCCTACAAATCAAGTACTACTATTTTCAACACAGAGAAATGGAGACTGAGGCACAGATTAATTGCATAACTTGTCAAAATTATAACTAATGCTACAGCATGCATTTAGATTCAAGAATAAAACTTTTCCATTCCAAAGTCTATATTCATAATCATTGCAAAACATGGCTTATCAATCACTTCCCACCACGTGAAAGAAAGCCCCTTACTATACTGGAGCAAGAGTAAGCAACAAGAGAGGAAAAGGGAAAGCCTACAATCTCTGATGAAAACTAGAAATTAAAACCGCAGAAGTTGTTTAAGTATCAAGCAACAATATGCTGAGAAACCCAGTTAGCCAAACAGGGATTGGCAAAGATTTATTTGTATGAAGGACAAAAGTGTTAGTATTCTTTTTTCTATTTCTGCAATGCTTTTGAATACAATGTACAGAGAGGCAGTTTGGTAAGGTTAGTAAGAGGACCAACTAAACAGTGCCAGGATTCCAGTCCTACTTCCCTTTTCACAACTGTAAGGTGTTGGGCACACTAGTAATCTTAGTCTTCCCTTCCTCATATGTAAACTGGATACAACTTTGATACTCCACAGGCTGGTGGGAAATTTCAATTAGTTAATAGATGTAAGGCACTGAGAAGGCAGTGTACATATGCCTGTTATATTAGTATTAGATGTTTTAATTTTTAAGAATCCTACAAGAACTTTTTTTTTCTGGTAGGGCTCTGAAGAATTTCAGTGCTTTTCCTAAAATTATTTTTTTCTTTTTCTGTATTTTATTTCATTATAAATGGTGGAATGTCCATATCTCCCTCTTTTTTTGGCTATAAATATTAAAGACAAATTTGTGCTCAATCCATATGAGGTGTGTGGGCTCATACTTGAGGGCCATCTGGCAGCATTTCTCACAGGAAAAGAGACAGACATGACTTATCCTATGAATGAGAGGTGCCCTTCCCTTGTTTACTCATCTCCCGCATCCATTTGGAGTCTGCACACTGAACTGAGGAGGGTCTATCCACATAGAGAGTGACCTACTTCTCCCTTCTTTCAATGGCAATTTTCAAATTAAATCTCAAGCATATCAGATGAGAGGTATGCAATTTTGTACAGGTCTTTTTTTCTCTACATTTGTCCCGTTGTATTTCCTCATCAACCTCTCAACCTCTCATCTATGCTATTGTATTATTCAGCATTCTACAGAACCAGAGACTATAACTAGAGATCTATAGAAAGAGATTTATTATGAGCAATTGGCTCACACTCTTATGGAGACAGAAAAGTCCCACTATCCACTGTCTGCAAGCAGGAGACCCAGAAAAGTGGATGTTACAGTGACAGTCCAAGCCCAAAGGTCTGAGGACCAGCTGAGCTGATGTTCAATGACAGGGGAAGCTGGATAGCCCAGATCAAGCAAAGAGGAAATGTGCCCTTCTCCTTGATTTTTGTTCTCTTCAGTCCCCAAAAGGATTGAATCATGCCTGCCCATGCTGGTGAGGGCAATCCTCTTCACTCTGTCTACTGATTCAAATTTTCGTTTTTTCTGGAAACACTCTCACAGACACACCCATAAAGTATGTTTTATCAGCTGTCTGGGCATCCCTTAGCCCAGTCAAGTGGACACCTAAAATTAGTCTTCATAATCTCCCTTGAATCAACATGAGAATGTAAGCTACACGAGGGCAAGGGTTATTTCTACTTTGTTTAGTGCTATATCTCCACATCCTAGAATGGCTTCTCACACGTAGGCTTTTAATAATATTTACTAAATTAATGAATGTTTAATGATCATGTATTTTTACAACCTCCCTCAAATAATTTTGGAAAAAAGATGAGATATAAATATATAAATAAGTAATATACTGCATTGCACATAACAGCAAATATTCTACATACTTGGCATGCTCCCGCAATTCCTCCCTTATACACACATGCACCTGTATATACCTAGGAACTGTTAACTCCAAGTAGAAAAATAATAATTAGGTCAAAACTTTATATCTGGGTATTATTAAGGTATTAATGAGAAGCCTAAATAATACAAATTAATAATATATTTAAATCAGCATAAAGTATAAGCTTTTTAATGTTTTAAGCTTAATCTATACATGAGAAAATTGAATGACATATAGATTTGATTTCCAAAGAAAATGAAAGTATTCACTATGTTGGCTTTGCTTTTAGTGAGAGTCTCAGGCCATGCAAATTAAGAGAAAATAATCTCTTCTCTCTCTCTGACAGCCAGGTTCATGGAGCTTCACTGCCCACTGGTCCCATACCAGAATAAGACAACTCATGATGTAGCTACTGGGGTTGTGACAAATGTCTTAGAAGATCCAAGTTTTAATTAACACAATTATAAGTTGGTGATTTCAGGTATTTATGATTTTTTCATTCATATTAATTTTTAAGTTCTTATTTCATTTTTTCCCTATCAGCGCTTATGGAAAACCAACATCCAATCTCTCTGTCTGCCCCTCAGGACTGGAATCTGGTGAGGAGGAGTGAAGACACGGAGAGTCCAGCCTGAAGACATGAAGCAGAGGCGTCACCAAGGCACCCTGTTCCTCCAGTTGATAGAAAACACATTCTGTGTTTCTTTTCTCTGCTTTTTCCTGCACACATCCTCACATACTAACTGGTTTGAATGCAAGGGGAAAGAGAGAAAATTACATCTGAGGTGTATTTTAGTCCATGCTGGGGCAAGGCAGGGATGCAGAAGTGTATTTCTCTACTTCATCCTTCATCCAGCAGAGTTGGACAAGGATTCTTCTGGAGTTTAAGGCAAGAATCCTCACTGAGATGTTTTTAATTGTAACCTTTCCTGCACTTGCCCTAAGATCATATATTTCCCCTAGATAATGGGTATAGAGGATGGGTGGGTTAGGGCTGGACTTTGGCTTCTGATAATTTGTGTTATCTTCAATTTCTGTAATCTTTATTTCCTGGCCTTTCCCAGCATTCTTCTTAAGTACTGATTTGATATTACCCTTATTATTCACTTTTTCCATTTGAATGCTTTTATTTCTTCTGACAATTTTTTATTTTATACGAAATGTAAAAGATGTAATAAATTTAAGAGATCTCCAAATACAAATGAAATCAATTCCTTT
This sequence comes from Gorilla gorilla gorilla, assembly GCF_029281585.2. Taxonomy (NCBI): domain Eukaryota; kingdom Metazoa; phylum Chordata; class Mammalia; order Primates; family Hominidae; genus Gorilla; species Gorilla gorilla. Next base: position 60,705,393 of record NC_073230.2, read on the forward strand.
CCAAGAGCATTATCGGGTTATGGGTTTACATGCATTTTACAAAGTGTTTGGCCAAGTTCATTATATTTTCTTGCATAAAATGAGAATCAGTGGGGTAGAAGGCAGTGTGTCTGGAAGAGCCCATCAAGGCTCTCCCCTTTGCTCTTTTGAATTGGGCACCTTCATTAAGTTCCAGGGACATACTGATTAGATTAGAGGCCATCATTAGAGTTTTAGATTGCAATGCATGAAACAAATTATGTTGGCATACAGTTACAATAAGGCAGGTTTAACAAGATGAACATTAAATCTTATAAACTATCTTAAAGGTTAGGTGGTAGCCACATCCACAATTCTATCTCAGTGTTTAAAACAAATTCCACCAGCCGGGCGCGGTGGCTCATGCCTGAAATCCCAGCACTTTGTGAGGCCAAGGTGAGCGGATCACTAGGTCAGGAGATTGAGACCACCCTGGTTAACAAGGTGAAATCCCGTCTCTACTAAAAAAATAGAAAAATTAGCCGGGCGTGGTGGTGGATGCCTGTAGTCCCAGCTACTCAGGAGGCTCAGGCAGGAGAATGGTGTGAACCTGGGAGGCGGGAGGCGGAGTTTGCAGTGAGCCGAGATTGCGCCACGGCACTCCAGCCTGGGCAACAGAGCGAGACTCGGTAACAAAAAAAAAAGAAAAATACACCATTTATTATTTATACAGTTTTTTTTTTTTTTTTTTTTTTTTTTTGAGACTGGAGTCTTGCACTGTTACCCAAGCTGGAGTGCAGTAGCGTGATCTCGGCTCACTGCAAGCTCTGCCTCCTGGGTATTTACACAGATTTAAGAGGAAGTATGAAGAATTATGAACCCATTATATTGTCTCAAAATATTGGGTTAAGACCCTCACACAAAATTATGGGAATGAAATCTGTACTCCCATTGACTAATGTAATCAGAAAGTGCTATTCAAAACATGGAAATGGATTATCACCCTCTACTCTGCTTCAGTCATACCTTTCCTATGGCACGCCTATGTTTTCTAGTCACAGGCCACCAGGAGCACACTTGAGGGTGAATAACTTGAGTTTGTTATTTGTTACAGCAAAGGAAAACACACACCCATGGGAGACGTAGGGAATTTCTGTAGGAGGATGATAGCAAGAACTTATTAACTGTAGTCACCATGCTGTCCAATATATTACTGAAACTTATACCTGTCTATCTGAAAGTCTGTACCCTTTGACTAACATCTCCCTTTCCCAACCCAGGCCCTCCCAGCCTCTGGCAACCACTATTCTACTCTCTACTTCTATGATTTCAACTCTTTTAGATTCCACATGTAAATGACATCATGCAGTATTTGTATTTCTGTGCCTGTCTTATTCCTCTTAGCATAATGTCCTCCAGGTTCACCCATGTTCTCAAAAATGATGGGACTTCCTTCTCTTTTAAGGCTGAATAGTATTCCATTTAGTATGTATACCACATTTTTATCCATTTGTTTGTTGACGGACCCTCAGTTTGCTTCTATATCTTGACTGCTGTGAATAATGCTGCAATAAACATGAGAAAGCAGGTATCTCTTTTACTGTATCATAAAGATGAGGGCAGGTAGGAAAGTTAGACACCACTTAGTCAATAAAACTATGCCCCAAATTAATGCCTTCCTCAGATTACCCTCTCCCTCACAGTTAATTCCTCCATTCTCTTCTTTTCTGATGCAACTTGAAGAAATACCCAGTATTACATATTCCCCTGTGTCATCTTAAATTCTGTATCAATCCATCTCTCAAGCTAATTGCAATACCCCTCAGGGCATGTGCACAAGGGGTGTCATCCCAGCACCTAGTGCAGTGTCTGACACATGGACAAACATGTCTCCTCTTTCTAAATTAAATGTTTTCTTCATTTATTAGTTTTTCTTCCTGAAGCCAAATGTATGGATTTATGTTTATCATTATTAATTATTATTAAGATATTGCCCTTTACAACAAAGTGTTTATGTATTTTTAAATCCCACCCTATCTAACATAACAGGGTCATGATCAAATTATCAACTCCAATTGCTTTTTGCAATTTTTCCCTTATGCAAGTGGAAATAAATACATCTTCATAGTGTAAATCAAAGACAACCTTAAAGCAAACTTCTTAGTTTTTTCTTGCTAGTTGCTATTAATCATATCATCAGAAATTTTTTAAAATTATTTTTCAGCTCACCTATTTTTAAGTGGGTTATAAGTCTCTTAAAATAAACTGAAAGTCTATTTTACCAAAAATCAAAATAACCTATTTCTCTGGCAGTACCCTTATATTCTGTTAATACTACTCTGGGTTTTTTAAAATGAGGTTTTCCTTGTACAATTTGCTAAGCAGTACTAGCTCCTGGAATAAACTGCTATCATTTCTGTGTATCTCAAAGCCTCATTTCATAGTTCATTCTAGTGAGCATGAGAATTTGAGCCAAGGCCTTTGGCCGTTCTTTCCCCTCCAACTCCAAGCCCAGATACAATTATAATCTCCAAAACTAGGAAACAGGAATACTCATGGGCAAGAAATAGAAAAGATTTCTCATAAAGGCATCTGGACCAAGCTGATAAAGTAAAAATAATAAAAAAGGCTAAGCTAAGAATTATTGCTCACTTATGTGTGATGAGTAATGTATTTGGAATTTTAAAAAGATTACTGAGCTCTTACTTGTAGTTTCTCCTTGTCCAATGGCTGGGAATACACTGTTTAGTGGCATCTAGACAAAACCCTGATATTGGAGGGGCTGAGGAACTATGTAAGATACTGAGAGAAAAAGAAAGTAAATTCCTCCAGCTGTCGGAATCTCCTGCAATCGGGAGTAGTGGCTTGGGGAAGTTGCTGGTGATACTCAGAAAACCACGAAGACACCACAGCTCAGCCGTGGTAGTCTGTTCCTTGATGGAAAAGCCTTTTTCTTATTATATGCAGCAGTATGTCAATGGAGATGAGACACAGCCTTACTAGACTCTTCTCTTGGATGCTAAGCAAAGCAAATGCTGAATGAAACAAAAGGTATACAAAACAAAAGCAGTAACCTCTAGGGTGGCTGTTTCATCCACAGACAACCTCACTGACATGAAGCTAGACTGCTGGCACTACCCATGTTTCTTTCTTCCCTCCAGGTTGCCTGGGTGAGGAGTGGGGTATGTAAAAGTTTAGCAACCAGCTTTCAAGTGAGTGAAGACCAACAGCAATGGGTAAGTTAGTGAAAAATCTGCAAGGAAAAATCTGCTTAACCTGTTCATGGGAAATAACCCCTTGTTAGTCAAAGATGTGAACACAGAAATGAATAGAGAAATAAACAAATTCAATATGGAGTTATGGAAAGATTTTGCATCATAAAAGGAGAAACGCTTAAAATATAATGTATTAAACTGAAGCAAGGTGTTGCTAACATTTGCATTATTAAACCTTAATAAAATTGCAGGAAATACACATAATCAATCAACATCTCCACAAGTCCTCCAACCTGTTGGGTAACTCCCTGTATGATACCATAAGAGCCTGAGCTCTTTCTCACCTCTTCATAGCCCCGGGAATTTGAGGGGCAAATAAATTTCTCTTGTAATTTGCATAGATGTTTACATAACTTCTAATATGTGACACTGTAAACACACTAGAATTTAATACTTATAAATGACCTCTAACATTCTAATATATGCAAACAAAATTCAAAATTTGGGCCAACAGAGGTTGTTTAAGTTGAATGTTGTCTTTCTGTTGTTATTTATTTATTTTACTACAAGATTGACTCTAGAGATGCTCTTAATTCCAATATTAATGATTAATAATAAATTTGCATTTTTAACTGTAAGATTTCAACGTGTATTACACCCAAACACATATACACATGCCTATACATGTGCACACACACAAACACACATACACACAGTACTCCTAGAGGGTTCATATATCAAAAAATACAAAATTAAAAAATCGAAAAGAAACACAAAACTAAAATATAGACCTAGGTGATAGAAAACACGACTGAATTTCTCTACAAAAGACAGACCCATAAAACTAATTTTAAAAAGACAGGTGTATGCTGGTTGTAAAAGCCATATGTAAAATAAATGAGCAAGGATAATGTAAAAAGGTAAGGCATGATAAATCAGGGAAATGCAAGAGAAATGGGAAAGTGGGGGAAAATGGAAAAAAGATTAATATTATAGTTAAACCCCAAACAAAAAAGCAACATAAAGAAAAACTAGAGCGTACTTAGATAGCTAAAACTTACATTAGACTCTGATAATGTAAGTGCCATAGGTCTTTATGCTACATAAGAAGCATCTGCATTAATATTTTATAACCAAACCTCTGTAAGATCATCAAAAATGGCTGTTCAGCTTTTGGTTTCATGCAGAAAATGCATTGATAGCACAGGTGGGTTGTGGCCTACTGCCAGCAGGCAGACCCCCTCTGCTGTAGCTGGCAGGACATAGGCACTTCTCTACCCCACTTTGCCAGGGGACCTGGGGTTGTAGGAGGGCCTGTTGCTGTCGATCTGGCATACTGTCCGTTTCACTTAATTTTTTCTGTTCTCCCCATGATCATGTCAGCTCCATGATGATAAGATTCTTTTTGTCTGTTTTCTGGCAAAGTAAAGAATGGGCCATGATTATTTACTGAGAATGAATAAAAGTGTGTGTTTCTCCACAATTCTCTTCTGTGGTCTGCCCATCGGACACCATCCACATCAGACTAATCCCATCTACCTTCTGGCACTTGAAGATAGTGAGCACATACACGAAAAAGCTCTCCCACCCTCCTTTCATTCAAAATAAATACTCTGCTTGTTTATTTTAATAGACTTTATTTTAAAGATCAGCTTTAGGTTCACAGCAAAACTGAGTGGAAGGTACACAGAATGTCTATGCATCTCCTCACCCACATACGGGTAGAATCACCTGTTATCAATACCACTTTGGTTTCTTCGTCATTTGGCATGGATTTGATTTCTGTCCACAGAATATTCTCTATCTTCTTGTTGTGCTTCAGTCAGCATTGACCCAAATCTGATAACAAAACACAGTAGAGACACTGGGAAATGCATGCAACAAATGCTTAGGTGTATGGAATATAAGCTTGATTCATGCACATTTTATTTAGCAAAGCATTTAATGCTTTTTAAAAAACTATTGAAGATCATCAAGTTTAAAAGTGACCGATGTAGATTATGAGTTGATCTTTGTTTTTTCTAGCATAATGCCGTCTCCTGAAAGCTGTAAGTGTCCTCATCTCTAATTTTAGGCCCATTCGTGCTCTAATTTTCGTGATTCGTAAAACAAAGATTGTATCCTCCTTCCTCTTAGCTTTTAATATTTCAGCTAGAAAATAACATGGCTCTTATTGTACACATGTGTCTACCATCACATAACTAGCATCTGCCTTCTCTTCATATAAAATAGTAAACTATCACTTCAGTTCCTCTCCTGCATGAGCTTTTCCATTCCATGGAGCCTGAGAGTCCTCCTGTCCCTGATTGGCTTCACTTGCCGGATGCAAGTCAAGAGACCCTTATAGCAAGTGGATATTTTTACTTTAAAAATATATGAGCACAGAATATGTTTAGCCAAATAGAGGAAAGAGACAGATCAACCGTCTCAACTTGCAGAGGATGCAAAATGAACATTCACCACACTGATCTCTTATTGCCTCTTTCAGGAATTTTATTTGTTGGTAGCCTAAGGCAATACACTTGCTGCTGTTTTTATTACTTACTTCAATCAACAACCTGTTTCACTGCACATTATGTAGATCTCAAATTGCACCCCAGATATGGAACCATGAATGTAACCAGCCCCGGATGCAGCCTCTGCCTCCGGGCAGACCTGTTTTGAGGATGCCTCGAATGAGGTAGTGCAGGCCCTCAGGAATTGCTTGTGTTCTCAAGGTTTTCTTGGGAAGTTTCACATTTTTATATCAGCTTACAGAGTTTTTTTGGAAGCACTGGGAACAGTTAGACACAGTGCTGAGCTGAGCATGTTAACCCCCTCACTTTTAGAAATAAATAAGCTTAACACTCAGGGAGGTCTTTGTGCAATGTTCTACATGTCTGCATCACATGTTGCCTGTTATTGCCAGACCTGACAGGTGGGTCACAGGGTTGCTTCCCATCAATTTATACAAGGTTTAAAGGGATTTTTACATAATGCCAACACATGTAGTTTTTACTGGATCAAACCCTGATGATTACATTTGCAATTTAATTAAGGCGGGCTTATTTTTAGAGTTTGCTTTGAAAGACTGGTAGGAAGAGAGGTATGTTATTTCCTCTTACCACACAGGAAAAAGCAACAAATCAAAGTCATTAAGAGAAGGACAGATAGGTAAATGATTCTAGAATTAAATATAGCATTGAGTTTCACTTATATTTTCATTGTTTGGGGAAGGACAACACAGCCTTTTTACCCTTCATTTGCTCCCTCTCATGAATAAGTTAGGTTTTGATGGACAATAGAAAACTGGGGAGAGAGGCTGAGCAGGACACTGGATAGGACAGCAGGCTAAGCTGTGCTTCTTTCTGAAAAAAATTTTCCTCTCCCCTTTAAGAAGCCTGGCCCTACTGTCCACTGTGACTAAGTGAAATCTCCTTCTTAAGGAGAAGTATTTACATTCAAATGACTTTTTAAAAATTATAACCACTACTCTCTATAAAATACAAGCCTTTGTCTTTTTACAAAGGCTATTTAACAAATCAGAGAAAAGATTTGGACAGAGATATTTTCTGGCAGTCTTGAAATTAAAGCAATTAGGCAGCGGCCTGTTCTTCTGATTAATGGTGGACATGACTATTTGGGCTGGCCTAAGAGAAAACCAATTAAATGTCCAGTAAAGGTGATAATGAAATCGTTTTTCTGGATTCCTTTTACAGGCTCTGCAGTAGAGATTCATCCTCCATTTTGACTGCACACAGTATCTTTCGAAAACCACTCCTGTATTTTCAGTTTCCTCACATTATGAGCACACCTCCTCTCTGAGAAAAACCAGGAACTACATTTTCAGATGCTTCTCATCTTGGATGCCTGATGGTGAGCTGCGCTGGCCACTCAGATACAAATCACTGTGAGATTTCAGTTCAAAGTAGAAGGCCATGAAGAAGAAGGCATATCAGGCAATTGATCACTTCTATCACAGGGGGCAGAGGGACTTCCCTCTCTCAGGGCAAAGGTTGGGGAGTTTCTGGCAGTAGAAACAGCTGCTTAGCAGAGCTGGTGTGTACCCTGTTCTGTGCCCAGCAGTGGCTGCAGTGATGTGTCCATGTGGGCAGAGCCCTTAGAGCACCAGTGCTCCACGATGACACAGATGCAGAAGTTGAAAGGAAAGCTGAGAAATCTTTAGATTTAGAGTAATTTAGCATCGTCACACCATCCTACGACATGACTACTTGAACAGGACACCTACCGGCATTTTATCAGACTCACAGGGTGAGCTTCACGTGGTGAGAGCTGTAAACGAGACATGTTCTATGTGGGCTGCATATGTGGGTTCTATGTGGACAGGACCATGTTCAATGTGGGCTGCATTTTCAGATAAACTATAATGAAGAAATGTATAACCATCCCAGAAAATGGGTCTTTAATGAAAGATAGATGTTTGGAAAAGAATTGTTTCTACAGAGTGTTGTAATATGTTCTATACTTTACCTACAATTACCTGAATTAGGTGATGATATTGATAGTGTACAACTGAAAAAGGTTATTGCTAGGATACCTAATAAAATTTGATTAAATTTTTAAAACATTTTCATCAAAATTGATTAAATTTTTAAAACCTTTTCATCAAAAAATGGACTTGAAATCAATTTCTTCCATTGGAAAATATTTTAAAGACAACTATAACTTTACAGATTAAACTGAAATTGGCTACTGATGAAGGACTAAAGCTCAATTTTGAAACTACAGCATTGTCTCAGTCGTGACCAACTTAACAAATGAATATTTTGTGTTTGCCAAAATTACTCTAAAATGTCTTTCTTTATTCTAATTTACCTCTGTGAGAGACTTTTTTCTCTAGTATGATTTTCATTAAAACAGAATACAGAAACCGTTTATATATAAATTATTCCTCAAGAGGAAGATTGTCATCAACCAACCTAAAGTAATTCATTTAACTAGCAAGAAGCAAGATTATTCATCACATTAAAAACTTAAATATTGATATACATGATGTTCATTCCAGATGTGAGTGCAGGTGTTTAATATGATGATTGCTAGTTCCTTCAAAACTTTTTGTTTAATTATGATTGTGGAAAAACAAAAAGTTACAAGTAGAGTAATGATTCTCTAAATTAATCACTGATATGCACAATAGCAGTGAAAAGATATACGTTTTGAAATTTTTTCTGTGTGACTGCATTATATTTATTCTGATTATATTTATTGAAATGCGATATGTCTGTTGGATCTAATAATAAAAGCTTTGAAATTATATTTTTATGCTTTTCATATTTTGTTTTCTACAAAGTATTTTTATTGTATTTTATAAAAGTATGGGTTCATTACTGATATATATGTATGCAAATACATATTTACATACATATATAATTTTTTGGAAACATATCTGTATATATGTCACCACAGAAATGTTGAGAAGCCCTGTTCTAGAGCCCTCCAAGAACATAAATCACTTGCTTCCTGGCTGGATGGCCCCACTCCTGATTCTATGACCTTCTCGGACATTTATAGGTTGCCCCATCATAGCATTAAATACATTCTCTTTCTGCTCAAAGTGGCTAGAGGGGGCTCTGTGTTTTGTAGCCAAGGCCTCCTAATGGTCGCTCCTCATTCACTCCTCATTCTTTCTTGCCCCTTTCTGAACCTTTCTACACACTGTGGCCTCAGTAATTATTCCCGTTCAAGTTTGATATTGTCTTCTGTTGAAATGTCTTTCAATAACTTCCCATTGCTGATTAAAAAAAAGAAAAACTTCAATATATGACTTACAAGACAGGAATGGTGACTTTCCTTCCTTCTTTGTCACTTTCCAACTTCTTTTCTTTTTCTTTCTTTCTTTTTTTTTTCTTATGCTTACACTGGGATTCTGGGTTCAGGGAAGGAAGATCACAAGCATAAAGTGCCATTCAAGTGACATCACATCACATCACATCACAACACATCACATCACATCACATCACATCACATCACATCAAGGCTATGCACTGTCAACATGACTCAGGCTGGGCGTGGTGGCTCATGCCTGTAATCCTAGCACTTTGAGAGGCAGAGATGGGAGGATCACCTGAGGTCAGGAGTTCGACACCAGCCCGGCCAACATGGTGGAACCCCATCTCTACTAAAAATACAAAAAAATTAGCCAGGGGTGGTGGTGGACGCCTGTAATCACAGCTACTTGGGAGGCTGAGGCAGGAGAATCACCTGAACCCAGGAGGCAGAGGTTGCAGTGAGCCAAGATCATGCTATTGCACTCCAGCCTGGGCGATAGAGCAAGACTCCATCTTAGGAAAACAAAACAAAAAAGCATGACTCATCATGGTTGATGTTAAACTGATCACCTGGCTGACATAGTGATTGCCAGATTTCTCCACTATGAAGTGATTAACTTCCACCTTTCCACTCTGTACTGCAGAAGGAAGTTACTGCACCCAACACAGAATTAAGGGATGATGAATAATGCTTCACCTCCTTGAAGGGAAAATGTCTACATATATTATTTAGAGTTTTTCTGGGCTGGTCACGGTGGCTCAGACCCGTAATCCCAGCACTTTGGAAGGCCAAGGTAGGTAGATCACTTGAGCCCAGGAGTTTGAAAGCAGCCTGGGCAACATGATAAAACTGTAGCTCTACCAAAAATACAAAAGTTAGCCAGCCATGGTGGCTTACACCTGTAGTCCAGCTACTTGGGAAGCTGAGGTGGGAGGATCACCTGAGCCCAGAAGTCGAGGCTACAGTGAGTCATAATTGCACCACTGCACTCTAGCTTGTGTGACATAGTGAGACCTTGTCTCTTAAAAACTAAAATAAAACAAAATCGAGTTTTTCTATATGAGATTTGTCTTTGATCATTCACTTACTAATTTAGTTAAGCATTTATTTATATCAATATGGACTTGTGGATTTTTATTTATATACTTAGTGTTATAATCCAATATTACATACTTTTGTTGCTCAAACTGTTGCAGGTGAAACCTTTTTTCCCCAGGCTCCGTTATTATTCCCTCACTGTTATGTTTTGCTTTGTTTCTTTTGGGTACATCCTTATTTCTATTGTCACAAAATGCTCCAGAATTACTGTGTATGTTCCATGACCCATATTTAGGATCAGCTGTTTCTTCAGGATCTCTCTAGTTCTTTGACTGGATGAGGATATTTAGAAACCAATATCTGGATACAGGGTGTGCTTATTTTCATTGTTTCTAGGCTGTATCAGCCGGCAACAAAAAAATAAATTTACACATATGAACTCATGAATATGCACATATCTATAAATATTTCTATGTGGATCTATACATATTAAATTAAACATGAGTTCATAATGATGTCTCTCACTCTAATCCAATACCTCATTGATCATTCCATTCTTTTCCTTTTGATTTTATGTAACCTTTAACTCCATCAGTGAGAAACCTGGCTCGGACTACCTGCCAATTGTTTACTTATTTCTTCAATTTCATTATACGAGTGTTAGAGTTGTTAATCAATATCCCATGAAAAACAATTTGATCTACTATACTACAGAGTTTATATTTAACTTATTTTGCCACTAGTTTTACAGTGTACTCACTTCCAGAGTTGCTTGGGTCAGAAATCATGTCTCCATTTCTCTCAGTGAGGTTATTTTCTACATTTATAATGCAATCAGATTATTTTGTCACAATCTGAATTCTATCCTAGCCTTGCTCAAGCTCCTAAATAATTTTCTTTAAATTTCACATATCAATATCCATTCATATGTGCTATAAAGTTCTATGGGTTTTGAAAAATTCATAATATTATATATCTACCATTTTGGTGTCACACAGAACTTCATCACCCTAAAAAACAAAAATCAAAACAAAAATACCTTGCACTTCAGCTATTCATTTTTGCAAACCACTGGCAATCACTGATCTCTTTCTGTCATTATAGTTTTGCCTTTCTCAGATTGTCAAATAAATAAAATCATACAACATGTAGTGTTTTCAAGAACGGCTTCTTTCACTTAGAAACGTACATTTAAGATTCATCCATGGTTTCTTATGGCTCGACAGTTTATTCCTTTTTATCCTTAAATGCTATACATTTTCATAGATGCACCATGGTTCATTCATGTGTTGAAGGGTGTTTTGATTGCTTCCTATTTTTGGCAATTACAAGTAAAGCGCTATAAGCATTTGTATGCAGGTTCTTGTGTAACCCAAATTAATCACATCAGTTAGTTAAATACAAAGGAGAAGAAATAGTGGGTCTTAAAGTAAGAGTATGTTTAGCTTTGTAAAAACTGCAAATCTAAAGTGGCGGAATCACTTTGCATGCCTGCCAATATTAAATGAGAATTCCTGTTTTTCTGCAACTTCACCAGCAATAGGTATTGTCAGTTTTTTTATTTGAACCACTGTAAGATGTGTATAATGATATCTCCTTGTTGCTTTAATTTGCATTTCCCTCAACATAATGTTGATCATCTTACCATATGCTTATTTTGTCACCCATATTTTTTATTTAGTGAAGTATCTGTTCAGAACTTTGTCTATTTTTAATTGAATTATTTCTTGTCTTGTTCCTAAAATTTTGAGTTGTAGGTTTTCTTCTTTATGTACATTTGGATTAAATATGTATTTTGTAATGAATAGTCTTTGTATTGTCTTAAGAGGATCTTTCACAGGAAAGTTTTTAATACTAAAAAAGCCCAAATTATCTAAATTTTCTTTAATGAATTATGCTTTTAGTGTTGTATCTTCTTAGCAAAATTATTTAGGAGCTTGAACAAGGCTAGGATAGAATGCTTTTAGTGTTGTTCTTCTTAGCAAATCCAGTGTTATAAATATTTTATCCCATGCTTTCATTTAGAAGTCTTATAGTTTTTAATTTTACTTTTAGGATTATAATCATTTTAGTTATTTTTGTGTGGGAGGTAAGGTCTGTGTCTAGTTCAGTTTTTGTACAGAAACACGCAATTATCCCAGTATCATTTGTTAAAAAAAGAATACTTTCTGTATTAAATTAGCATGCTCTTTTGTCAAAAATCAGTTGACCATACCTAATTCTGGGATTATTCAGTGTGTTGATCTGTGTATCTATTCTTTTGCCAATACCAAACTGTTTTGATTAGAGTAGCTTTAAAGTAAGTCTTGAAATAATAGTAATATTTAAAATAGAACCACAAATGGAAATATTTATGCATAAAATATTAACCTTTTCATTCTGATTATAGTTTCTATAAATACATCTTTTTTTTCAAGACTTGCTTTAAAGCTACTCTAATCAAAACAGTGTGGTATTGGAAAAATAATAGATATGTAGATCAATGTGACTTCTCCAACTTGATTATTCTTTGATATCATTTTGCCTATTCTGTACCTTTTACCTTTCAGAATAAATTTTTAAATCAGTTGGTCAATATCTTCAAAATATCTTGCTGGAATTATTATTGAGATTGCATTGAATCTATAAATGGAAAATGGAAAAAATTGACTTGTCATCAATGTTGACTTTTAAAATACTTGAACATTGAATATCTCAGCATTTACATATATTCTTTTTGTATTTATTTTATCAGTGTTTTGTAGTTTTCCATACACAGATCATTTACAAATGAGAAAAATAGTATGTACTGTCAACAGATGCTGAAAAAGCATTTGACAACATTCAACACTCATTTCTGAAAAAAAAATTTAATAGAAATAGAAAGAAACTCAACATAGTAAAGGATATATCCCTAAAACTTACAAGTAATATAATTATTGTGTGAAACTGACATTTTTCTCCTAAGATTGGGAACAAGGTGAAGATGTCCTTTCTCACCATTCCTATTGAATATCAAACCAGAAGTGCTATCTAGTGCAATAAATAAGAAAATGAAATGAAAATATATACATATAAAAGAGAAATTAGTAAAATTTTTGTGATTTGAAGAAAACATGATTGTCTAGTTAGAAACCTCCAAAGAATCAAACAAAATGTCCTGGTACTAATAAGCAACTATAGCAAATCACGTGATACAAGGTTAATATGTTTTCCTATATATCATCAACCAACACCTGAAATGTAGAATTAAAAATAATAATAATAATATTTAGAATGAAAAATTGAAGTATGCATAAAACTATTAATCTTTCAATTCTAATTATAGTTTCCATATACATACACACACACATATATGCACACATATATTTTAAAATATCTATTAGGTGCATGTATAATTCTATATATTTAAAATTATATGACTGTATGTGTGTGTATAGATATAGAAAGACAGAAGGAGACAGAAGTAAATTTACTAAATCATCTAGATTTTACGCTTTTAAGGGATTATTTATATCATTCTTTAGTATTAAACAGTTTTATGAGTATGTATTATTTTTATTATCCAAGAAATAATAAAGCTATTTTATAGTTTTAAAAAAGTATGCTTATTACTCCTCTGAAAACAAAGATAATACTAAATGAGCATTATTTGACTCCCCCTTTTCCTCTACTTCTTATTTTTATGCATTAGTTCTTTTTGTAATTATATTGAAAACCAGAAAAATAAGCCCAATTCTCTGTTTAATTGCTTCCAATACTCACCATTTGTCTTTGAATAACTGTTTATTAATTCTTGACATAGTTTGAAGTGTTAAGAAGACTCAGAGAGAATTTAGTAGCTCTGAGTTTATGCTGGAACCCGTTATCAAATAAACTTCTCTTCTTCCAAAGCAATCAAGAACAGTGTGGACTTGTGAAAATATTCTCTAATAAATCAAAGAAGAAATACTATATATGCACTCCTGAAGTAGGACATATTTTTGGGGAAATTATTTTTTAAGGAAAAAATAAATTTAATTACTATTTGCAGTGTGAATTTAAATTAATTTTATGGAACAGAGAAAATGAAAAATGTGATGAAACGTCGACTTCTTAAAGTGAAAAGGAGGTGGCTGAGAAACAAGAGCAGAATCTGTTTGCACTAGGGAAACGGGAGCAAGATCAATACAATGAGAACGTTATCAACAACTGGAAGAGATATGAGACATTCTTAAAATTTGAAAGAAGAGTACAGTGGAGCTAAAACAATGAAAAACAAGAAATATGGAGGAAAAATATTAATAATTGAAATCCAAAAGAAGACGTGAGAATAATAAAACAGAATGAACTAAGGCAAAATAGCCCCCTTTCTTCCTGAGGCATGGATTTGCAAATAGAAAGCAAGTGTCTCCAGAGCCCCTGAGAAATTTCTCTCTTGTGGGTATGTGTATATGTACACACAAAATACTTTCACTTGTGCACGAAAATCCTACAAAGTCATGTGCTGTTAAACTGAACATTTATTTCTGTTAGTCTTAAAAGAAAAAATTAGGATGAATAGTTGAATCAAGTGATAAAATTTTATCAGTGAAACGAGTTTTACATAAGTAGTAACCACTCAAAGGGAACTTCAGCTGAGTTTGTTTATGTAATGCAGTTTCCCACACTTATCAAATTAGAAAGAGGAGGGTTGACAGAGTGTGCTTATTGGTGTGGGAGGGATACAAGAAAAGCAGTAGCGAGTGGGTGATCTGTTTTTTAGGTTCAATTCAAATCTGTCTGATGATTTTCTTTTTCTTTGTGGCGTTTACACAAGAGCAAGTCCCTTCTATCTTCAAATGATTTAAAAATTCGAATCAAAAACCCCCAGAAAACCAGGAACATCAAAGTTGTTTTTGTCATCTGTTTCTGGTCCTGATCCATTCTGAAGCTGCCACAGAAGAAGTGAAGGCATTTTCAATCCACATGACAACCTTTTTAAGGCCTGTGGTCACCTTGCACTCAAACTGCACTTATATAAAACACTCCGGGGATAAATTAGGGGCTAAACAGGAGAGCGCCTAGAAATTTGTGGAAAGAGTGTATGCCTACAACTAGATTCCAGAAATGCTGCTCCTCCACCTCCCACATTTTTATGTGTGATGAAAATGAAAAAATTAAAAATTTTTCATATGATTTGGTCTCACTGGAAATTGTTAGAGTGAGTTCATTGGTGAATGTGTCTTTTTGTGAAATAATGGCCACATATAACACTCTATGTATTTATTTATTGTGTTTTGGAATGGACAAGTTACTATATACCAAAACACAGTAATCTGAAAATGGTATAATTCTTCAATAGCTATTGTGAGAAAACATTGTAAATTACATAACTTTTTTTTCAAAAAAAATCTGATCTTTTATTTACTTATGTAATATTAAATGTAACCAGTTAAGATGAAATCAATTCTATCATGCTAATTCATTGTTTAGATTTTAAATGATTTTCTTTTAAGTTTTTTTTGTTTGTTAATTTGTTTGTTATTTTTTGTTTGAAGAAGGAGGGTCTTGCTCTGTCACCAAGGCCAGAGTGCAGCAGTATGATCATGGCTCACTGTAACTTCAAACCTCTGGGCTCAAGAGATTCTCCCATCCCAGCCTCCCAAGTAGCTGGTAGTACAGGCATGCACCACCATGCCTGGCTAATTTTTAATTTTTTTGTAGAGATGGGGTCTTGCTTTGTTGCTGAGGCTGGTCTTTAATTCCTGGGCTTGAGCCGTCCTCCTGTCACAGCCTCCCAAATTTCTGGGATTACAGGCATGAGCCACCACACCTGCCCAATTTCAACTGTTTACATTTTAGTTCTGAAACTTCCTTTAGACATAAACAACAAACTTTTGGCTATCACCTCTCTTCCTATCATCTTCTGATGGAACAGTGACACTTCAAGTCTTTGTAGTTCCCAAGATGACTTCCTAAGGCACTGCACTGCTTTGTGCAGACCCTAAGCAAAATACACATTATATGATGGAATCTTCAGCCAGTTTTCAGCTCAAATGCAAGATAATGCCCTCCTACTACAACTTTAGTGCTATAAATGAATATTTTAAATGAATTTAAACACCCAAGAAGAAGCTGCTATTTTCCCACCTTTGTATATCATAACATATAAGTGTCAAGAATATTTGCTTTGGGGCCCACTTTTTCATTTCAATATTTAGAAAGAGTCATGAAGAGAGGATTAAGGGAGAATCAGCACTGATGTCTAATTAAAACCAGAAATCATGTAGTTTGGACAGAAAGCAGGAAATGGATACAGGTGGATGTCAGAATATTTTAGTAAATTAGAGCAATCAGCAGTTTTTAGAAGTAGGTTTCACATACCAAGAAAGATATGGGCAGCACAAATGACTAGAGATTGCCAGCTGTGATAAGTCTAATTAGCATTGACACACTCTTGTTAAAACATCTGTGACATGTATATTAAAAAATATAACTGTGAAATACAGAGTTCTATGGATCTTTAAATGATTGTGTTTCAAGCAGACAGGTAGCAATTTAAAGGCAATTTGTGTAATAATAAATGATAATTCAACAAAAATCTATTTAGGAGCATGGATTATTCCATTTTAAAAAAGATCGATTGATGGATAACAAAGAAAATTAAATATAAAATAATAGAACATGTCACTAACTCAATAGGGCATGCATTTTTGATGTTATAATAATACCTCATTCACATATTTTGTTTAAATTAGGGCCAACTGCTTGATTAACTATTCACCATATATCATCTACTTAAAGGGTTGGGGACCTATGAACAGTCTCTATTACATTGAAGATGCCATTTTTTTGTTTCTGAAATGGAACACTTTCAACACATTCAAAATTGTAAAATAAAAACAGTAATGTGTTGGTTAAGGGGAATCATTTTCGTAACCCAAATAAACACTTTCATAGTTAATTTTTCCTTTAGAAAACGAAAACAACTTCCCATAACAAAAAATAGACATTGTGGTAGCTAAAATTCTCTTAATATAGATTAATTGTAATGATTGTGTTTGCACAGGTAATACACATGAGTTTGGAACAATGTTTTTCAATTAAAAATATAATCAATTCTGAATTCTAGGTGGGAAACTTGGAAGAGAGCAGACAAGTAGTACAGACTTCTGGTTTTTACCCTTGGACCAAATATTAATAAAGGAATGCTGAGTTTGAGGGGTGGGTCTTTCCCACTCAAAGATTAGGAACAAGTTGTATTCCATCCATGGAGTCAGATGGGGCCCATGGGGCGTGTGTAGGTAAGGTGGTCAGTGAGAAACCCTCATAGCGGGTGTTGACTATAGCTAGAACAAATCGGAAGGTCACCCAGTGTTGGGTCTGGGAGAGAGATAGGAGAAAATATGAGGAATAGGGGCCCATAGGGACCAATTTAGTGGCGCATTGGAGTGAAAGGGATGGTCCACGTGAAAGTGGCAAAAATTACTTCCATGAGGTATAAGCCGTCTTCCTTTTTTAGAATGCTTCTAGAACCCAGCCGCCAATGGTGGAGAGGACTTAATGAATCATTGCCCTGAAGAGGAATGAAAGTAAGTTCTACAGTGACATCTTTGACTTCATATCACTTGACATAGTGATTGTTGAGGCTGATACAGATGATTCTACGTTATCTTTCATCATTTTGTGTCCGTGTTTTCTCAACAAATTTCTGATTATTGGCTTCCAAAATAGATTTTCTAGAGAATATATTTCAGTCATCAATAGTAATTTCTTATAATTATACATTGCTTTGCATATAATATGTTGCCATTATAGTTGATGTCTCAGCCTCTGCTTGTGGGCACTGATCTACAATAGACAATACACCTGGTTGTAGGGGAGTAAAGAGTTTATTCAAGGGCGAGATCAGGCCTTGACTTAGTTTGACATTACCAAGCCAGCTCAAATCTGAGAAGGCATGCCAAGAGATAAACCAATTTAGCTGAACATTCTTAAATTCTGTATTTCACAATCCCTAAAACAAAATAAACAATCTTATATAGATTTTCGTAGCAGTCAAGATAGTTTCTATTTGAAATACAGTTCTCAGAAAGATTTTACCATGTGTAAGACCATATATTATCTCATTAATGATCTTAAGGTCTTTATTGCAGGACACTAAGCCACTCAGCTAAAGAAATTAGTTAATCAAAAGATGATTTATTTACCAAGCTACAGCATCCCGACCCACAGGATAACTGGATGTGCTTTTCCTTTATTTAATTCTGTTTTCACTTATCGAGTACCTGCTCTGGGCAGAAACCTGGGTTAGTCAGTCTGTCGTAATGAAACATAATTTGCCACTAAACGAAGGTACAAAAAAAACAAGAAGTGGACAGACCTAGAAACTACAGACTTCACCAGAAATTAAAAGTCGTATTTTGGTATAACAAAAAATAAATACCTCCCTATCCATTATACACTGTGCTTATTACTGTGGAAACATTTTATTAATGTTTGCAAGAGGCAAGGGTCATATGTAAAATAGCTAAAAACTTGTAAGGCCAGCAAATGATCAGTCAGAAGGTTAAAATCTGGATACCTCCGAGCTCCCTGCCAGGTGTTCAAGCTTTAGTTGCTGGGCTAGCATGCGTGAAGCGGGTCATGGACTACTGGAGTGTCAGGGTCCCTCAGGCAGAACCTGTTCAATATTTTAACAGCTGATACAGCTGAATATCAGCCTGGATAATACCTGATGCATTGCTTTCCTCATTTTTCAGGTGAAGAAACTTGGGGCTTAAAGAGGCTAAGTTATTTTTCTTTGGTCACAGAACTAAGGTGTTGAAGCTGAAATTTGAATAAAATACTTTCTGATTCCAAAGTCTATGCTCTTAATCTCTCTTCCATATGTGTTACAATAAGTGAGCAAACACTGGTAGTTTTGCCTGGGGGAAGAAATCGCCAGGTCTGACTGAAGATATTTGAGGACACTGCAGAGAGTCTGGGCCTTAAAGGGGTAATCAGATTTCAGCCCACATTTAATTCCTCAGTGTAATTGATAGAAGATATGTAGGCACACTCATTTCCCAGAGATATAATCATTCAATGCTTTGGATGAGTCATGTACTCTTATATTTATGCCTCTCCCATGATTAAAAGAAATTCTCTTTAGTACTTAATCCTGAATTAGATATTCCTATGCTCAGTTTCTCAATTTTCAAGGGACAATTACTTTGTTATTTTGATTTAAACTTCTTCAGTTTGTTAGCCTCAATCCTTATAATATTTAGAAGTAGCTTCTAACATGCTGAAGTTTCTGAAAAAGTGTCATATATTAATAGATCTCTTTTATTAAATGAGAGAAGATTCCTGATACCCAACTCAGGGATGAATGAGCAGGGAGGTGTTGGCCTGATTGATGAACCGGATTCACCTCTGGCTCCCTTCTGTATATGAGACACGAGGCTTCCCGAATCCTGGCTCTTCCCTTCCCAGCCTGTGCCTCTGTCCGTTACTCACCCTTCCTGAGCGCTTTTCATTCGTGCTCCAGCCTACTTGGGGGCCTAATGGCCATCACGCTCTTGTAATAATGATGTTCCTCCTGTTATTAAAAGATGTTTTATGTATATATAATGTATGTTTTATGTATATTAATTAAATATACGTAAAAACGTCTTTTAATAACAGAAAGCCTGTAGTGCTTTTAGAGCTATGATACAAGGGCATGCAAGGGCAGTAAACAAATCTGTATCTGACCCAGAGGATGACACCATGTGTTACTGGAGAGTGCTTCTGTGATTGAATTAAATGAAGAAGTGATGTCCTCTCTCTGTTCAGGAGACTTGAAAACTGGAATAGAGAAGCTTGTAAGATGACTCATTTCCAGTGGGATTTCTTTATATGAAGATACGTGAGTCTTTCTTGATCAGGCACTGTCTGCTGCTGACATGTGGGTTGGGGCCAGGTTGTTCTTTGGGCCACATTGTTCTTCTCTAGATATTGACAATTATGTAAACCTAGGGCGAGGCTAGCAGTGACCATTCCAACACCATCATTGGGCTTCCTGGCTATTTCTGCAGACTAGCTCTACTCATAAGTGAATTTCATTGATTGCTGTTACCCCTGGTCCTTCCATCCAAACTTATGGCATATACCACCGATATCCTGGTGTTCTCAGCAACAAAACTGATGGAAGGAATGTCCATTCTGTGTGTACTGAGATGGGCTTGGATGTGTGTGTGGCAATACTTAGCAAATGGAAGAAAGAGTTAGTATGAAATGTATTTAGCAAGAAATAGTAAAGAAATAGATAGCTTACAAAAATCTAAAGTGTGCTTGGTAAATATGTTGTTGTCAAAATTGGTAAATATGTTGATGCAAAAACTAAAACTTACTTATCTTTGTAACCCAGGTTCAGTTACTGTCCTTAGTATATAGATATCATTCAATAATTGTATACTAAATTAAACTGATATATTTGTGTAAATTTGCAGATAGAAGAGAATTATGCCAACAGAGCAAGAAAAACTAGAGTCTAGGGAGAGATAAAATGAATTTGGCAGTGAGAGGGTATTAATTAAATATGGATGGGCAAGAAAGAATAAGCAAGCTGCAGATAAGAAAATCATGGAGCAGTGAATGAAACAAATTAGAATTAGAATTCCTATGTATCTAGACATGCATGACTTTACTTATACCCTCCATCCATTGCACTCAGTGTCTCGGGCAGGAGTGGAGAAAGAATGTAGCTGTAGAAGCATGAATCAAAATAAAAACATAGGGGTATGGTATAATTTTTTTTGCACATGGCAGTCCCAAAATATGTACAAATATGGCTTCTGGAGATTTCCAAGTGGATGTTGCATTATTCCTTAAAATCAAAAATTTAAAGCCCTACATTATATACTGTGCCTCTTCTAACAGACTTTCTCAATCACCAGAATTACCTCTCTTCTAGACACCATCAGCTAAGCACGTTATCAGGAAAACTGCATTTGATCTTCCCAGTAGTCACAGAACTGGGAATGGCTATGCCATTTCACAGATGGGGCAAGTGAAGTTTACAGAGGTTTAAGACGTGCAGTTTTATCCTTGGTTCCACTGGCTCCTAAGCCAATGATTTTAACTGCTGTGTTAACAATTGCTTTTCTGATGTGGTCCAAAGCAATTTGCTTGTACCTGTATCTTAGTATATACATTTGGGTTTGCTTGAGTTGTCAATTATTTACACAGTTCTGTGTCCTTTTCTTGCAAGATTCCTGAGGGCTTAAAAAATAGCAGGGTTGGGGGTGGTTATATACTAATTTTCTTTGAAAATCCTTAGTTCTGGGGACTAGAGCATGGTGATTTGCACATATTAGGCACTCATACTGATTAGTCAATAAACAAGGTAAGCATATTTTTATAAGGATTATAGTTGACTTCCTTACTTGAAAGCAGCTAAATAGCCAAATTTGTCTAAATTTGTCAGTCAATTAAACTATGCCCAATAAAATAGAATAACATTGAGAAACAAAATTCAGATTACCTAGTGATTAGTACCTGATCCTATTAGATTTTTAAAAGCAAAGACCAGAGAGCTTGCAGCCTGCTTAAAGACACACCATCAATTGGCAACAAACTCTATTAAACAAAATGAATGCGAACTGTCGTCTGCTGGAAAAACAAAGCTCTGGGGCACACAGACTCCCTTTAGCAGGAGCAGCCCTATTTTATCTGCTTTAAATATTATGCTGCCAAGTTTATTGAAAAAACTGTTTCACAGCTAAATATATTTTAAAAACCTTGTTTTAGGAATTAGGCTCACAATTTCTGAGGAGAGTCTTACCTTAACCAGAGACTTTAGATTATCACATGAGCAGACATACATTCACTTTTTTCTCTGTCCAAAAGCTAAAAGTAGGTTTTCTCAATCTCCAGCCCCACAACATGATTATAGTCATCAATTTCTTATACCTGTAATTATAATATGAGGCATGAAGTATGTGTGTGTGTGTGTGTGTGTGTGTGTGTGTTTAAGGAGAATCGAAGACTATTAAGTTGGCTCTATATAGTCTAATTCATCTTACCCCCACCAAACACCTTAGCTGTAGTGCCATGACTCAAGTCTGTTCTTGAGCATCCTATAACCTTAGAGTTATCCTTACAGTTGAAAAAATTGGGAGAAGCTTGGGCCACACTTGGAAGCTGGAAGTAGTAGCCAATAAGAACAAATTTGGGAAAAATAAAAATGACTATTTTTACACTTTTGATGATTCGCTGAATGTTCAATAGACTTAAAGTGGCTGTTGGGTCCAGTTGCAGTGACAATAGCTCACTATTAATTTGTCAATTACATGACCTTTTAACTAACATCTCGGAGCTGTCAGTTCTCCCCTAAATCCTAGCCACTCTTGGGTAGCATGTAACATGCACATTAGACCACTGATGGGTTGCTTTCTAGTGTCATGTCTTCTATAAAATGCCTGCAGGGGCCAGGAGTGGTGGCTCACAACTGTAATCCCAGCACTTTGGGAGACTGAGGAGGGCAGATCACCTGAGGTCAGGAGTTTGAGACTAGCCTGGACAACGCGGCGAAACCCCGTCTCTACTAAAAATAAAAAAAATTAGCCACGCATGGTGGTGCATGCCTATAGTGCCAGCTACTTGGGAGGCTGAGGCACGAGAATTGCTTGAACCTGGGAGGTGGAGGTTGCAGTGAGCCGAGATAGTGTCACTGCACTCCAGCCTGAGTGACAGAGCAAAACTCTGTCTCAAAAAAAAAAAAAAAAAAAGTAAAAATAAAAATAAATGAAATGCCTCCAGGGCTTAGCTGGAGAGGCTCCATGGTGTTGGGCACAGTCTATTACACATTGTTCATGGGAGCCTGGCATTTCCAGTTCACACAGGCACTTTCCACCCTAATCAGTTTGGATATATAAGGTTGTAGCTTATGACGTAAACTATGAAAACTACTTTGGTTTCTAAAAACAGGAAATTTTAGTCCCACAAATATCCATAAATCAAGTCCCATGCCGGAATCTTAGCAATTACATTAATTGAATATTGACCTTTAAAGCAAATCCTTTTAGTGATTCTACCCTTCTCATTTGTAAGAGAGTTCTTCCTGATTTAGTTTTATCTTTACTTGAGAGAAATGTTACCTTAACAAATTATTATTTTTACTAGTATTGCTTTCTACATTTACAAAGATAATTTCCTTCTTTAAGCTAATTTTACTTTAAAAATAATGGATTTTTTTCTTCCATTAGATCTTTCTTTAAGTTTATTTATTTCTGGTGTGCTGTCTTTGGAGAGTTTTGTTCCAAATTGACACTGGGAGGGCAGTGCTTTGCTTGCAACATAGGTCATCTATTTTCTTATTTAACTACTCTCTTCTTCAGGGCAGGATTATATTTAAACAATGACGGGTAAGTAGCATCATAAAGAATGGTCCTTTTGAGGTATAAGGACGGCTAATTAATGGTTCTTCTGTATAAAATGAGTAAAGGAACTAGCTAACTTATCTTTTGAGAATAAATAAAATAGAAAAAATTTAAGACTGGGAACCAGCCCTGTAGATATTATTCTTGTCTGAAATGTTGTAACCTTGAATATTTCTGCCATTCAACAAAATGTGTGCTATTACATGATATGTCTAAAGACATCGACTATTACCAAGCTTGCTATTTAAACCCAAATATGCTTGAATAATGCTGCAAAAGCTATTACAAGGGCTGCTCTATGGGTATAATTCTTCCACTAATAAGCTTCACCTTGTTAAAGCAAAGGTCACCTCTCTGTGTTTCACTATTTTGTATACGATTTCTGCTGATGGCTAGACACAATCTTCAATTTCCATTTCTAGTGTAGAAATATCTGATGTTGGCTAACATACATCCACACATTTCAGAAAAATATTTCCATTTTTTAATACTTCCTTGAATAAATCTCTTTCCTTAGCTGTTTCATTTCAGATCTCTCTAATCTCATTGCCTCTGTCTTATCCCGAAGGACACGCTGTCATCACCTGTCATGTTAACTTTCTCTGTAGGCCCTTGCAATTATCACCTTATGATTTCCCTTTTGTCCTAACAACTATCTATTTTTGAGTCAACTTATTTCCTACTCCTGTTCCAAATTCAGTTTTTGTTTTCATTTTTGTTTTGTTTTGTTTTTCCTTATACAAGTCAACTCCAGTGATTTTGGTTCCAGTAAAAATTATTTCTGTGAGATACTTGGCACATTTTTTTTTCCTTTTACAGTCTAAAAACTAATAGCAACAGGAGGAAGAAAGTCCATTTCAGAAAGTATGAGGGATTGTAAAGCAAAGATTAAGACTAAGACTCTCAAGACCTTTAAGCCTGGCTTTGCCATAGCATTGGGTATGAGCTGAGGGTCGTCGGTGAACTTTGACTTCCAATATTAACCCGGCAGTTTCTGTATACTTTTTAAAGTTTATTTCTGACGAGAAATAAATAACTTTAATTATTTGAAATAAAAAGACTCTTAAATCATCATCAAGAAATTGACACTAAGTGATGCAAGAGACAGCAGTGATGAGAATGAGAATCCAACAGCCCTTCTACTCTGAGCCTGCCAATCATTAAAGTAGATAGTGACATTTATTAACCTTAGTTTTAGCAAGCTGCTCCCTGAATGTAGGTTTGGGGATTAGGTAAGAGAGAAAGGATGAAAGAGATTTTTTTGTTTTTTATCCTCTGAGCTCACCTGGCTCAGAGGTGATAAATTGTTATTATAGAAGGTTGTATTAATTCATTGGGTTTGTCACATATTTCTGGAGGTGATTTCTCATAAGTTTGCCATGGTAAGGCAAAATGCAAGCATTAAAATCAAGTCCTTTAGGAAAATTTGTAGCTTTAAAGAAAGCTACTAATCTCAAGGAACTTTCCTATAAAAGCACAAAATATTACGTCAAGAGTAACCAAGAAGCGACATCAGCAAAATGGGAGAATAAGCAGCTCCAATCTCCCATCTCCCAGCAGAAACATTAAAAAGCAAGCCAAAATTATCATAACCCACCCTTTTAGAGCTCTGAAAAATCGCAAAACCGTTTACACCAACCAAATGAATGGTGAATCTAGAAAAAAGAAACTTTAAAATAGAAGATCTTTGTGGTATTTTTACTTGAATGTGCTTCTATTTTAGTGAACATCAGTTATTTGTAAACTGGAGAAGAAAATTCAAGATTCTCTTCAGCAATCAGCATTTTTACTTGCCCCAGCTTCTTCCCTGTTTTGGTAGCAGTCAGGATGCTGTTTTGAAAACTGTTCCCAGTGGGAGACTGTGAAATGTTGGTCCCTGGCATCCGAGGAAAGTGAGAAAACGTTACTTGCAAGATACTGTGTACTGTTCTAATCTAGCTGGCGAATGTCTGACACAAAGTGTTCTGTTTTGCTTAACTCAGAAGTTATGCAAGCAGGAAACACTGTAGCTGTTGTTCTAAAACATTGTAAGGCAGAAAGAAAAGTGACCTGCAAATGCCTGAGGAAAATATTGCATTTGAGACATAGACTAGACCAACTACAGTCTGAGAGGAAAAGCCTAGGGGAGACTTCCTTCCAGAATTTAGGGTAATCCAAAGCACTCATACATAAGCTGAAATGCAGAAAGCCATGGACATACCTAGGAAAATACACTTAGAAAAGATGTGAGATGACCTTATGCCTTCACTTTGGGCTTAACTCTAGAATCAGTGCAAATCTAGGTAAGTATTAAAGAAAATATTTAGTACAGAACTAATCTGCAAAGAGTGTGAGAGGTGATTTATTGTTTATGTAGCTTGTGATGTTTTAGAAAATATCTGCCAAAATACTATCAGAACACAAGGTAATGAACTAAATCTTCAATGACTACACATGACAAGAAATACAGTCTCTGCAAAAATAGTTGGAGAAAGCTACTAGATAAATGCCCTATCATAGTCTTCAACAATCAAGGAAAGAAGAGGAGCTTCAGGATGGCTGAGTACGAGTAATTGGTACTCCTCACCTCCTCCACAAAGAAATATATCTAAAAGAGAACACGATAATTCAATATAGAAATGACAGGAAATACCTAAGGCAAGGACAGAGAGGTAAGCAAAGCAACCTGCTCAGCCAGAATCTGCTGGAAGCCTGAAGAGGCTCCCTAAAGCAGAAAAAGGATAGGTGGGCCACATTTCCACTGCAGACTTCAGTAATCCCAGGCCTGGGAGAGCTTCTCAACCCCATTGGGCCGTGAGACTGACAGAAAGAGCTACCTGGAGATAATGTGACAGTATTGCTCCAGAAAGTGTGCTCACATCAGATCCTACACACCCTTTGAGTCCTAAGCAGCTACAGCAAGGGACCATTTTGAGAGTCCAGCGCCCAACAGACTACATCTTGACCTGGGACCCAACAGCTTCTGCTATTTTCCTCCTCCGCATCCCTGCAGCTTTATTGACATCCACTGCCCACAGCTGCTGCTGCTGCTGCCAGATGCTTTGAGCCCACCACCCCCAGCAGAAGGGCCAATGCACATTTGTACGCATCTTAATGATAGGTTTCTCCACCTGCCGCTATTGATGGCTGCCACCACTTGGGGCCAAAGTGCAAGCCACTGGCAGTGACTCCAGTGCCCTCCAGCAGTGGGGCTATCACTTATTTACAAGTACCTTGAGATCAGGCTTCTCCTCCTGCAACCACTATCTGGAGCCAAAGCAAGTGCTCCTCAGCTGCCTACCTACACCTGCTGCCACTGAAAAGAACCCCACACTCCCCAGTAGCAGGGCACAGCACAGTCATTGCTGCCTTCACCTGAGTACTTTCCTGGGAGCACAGGAGTCACTCACTCCCTGTGCACCACAGCTAGCACACATATGTGTCACAACAGGGCCTGAGGACAAACCCACCTGGCCATGTTTACACCACAGAGTACCTGAACATACTGTCTGGAGCCTGGGTATTGCCCTGCCCTCTCCACCACCATTGGTGCCTGAAGATTTCTACCATCGGCCTGAGGATGGGCCCACCCAACCTGCTACTACCACCAAAGTTGGTACCCAAGACCTGGGGGAAAATTAAATAAATTAAAAAATGCACACCACAGCAGAATAAGATAAGCTTCAAGAAACCCCTGCCATTCCAACCCTATAGGAGACAGTCAACTTGCCCACATGCAGAGTATATAGCAACTATAACCAGTGAGAAAGCTACTACAATCAGTGAGAGAATCATCACACTTAGACTCTATATAACCAAGGAACTTAGACAGAATCTTCACCCTTAAAAGCACTAAGAACCAAATTAGGCTATAATAAACTATATAAAAGTCACATCCTTAAGAGAGGAAAAAATTTGAAAACAGGTGAATCAAAATAAATTCAAGAACAATTAGAAGAAATAGTCTACCCAAATGAGAAGGGACCAGAAAAGTAATTCTGGTAATATGGCAAAACAGGGGCCAGGTGCAGTGGCTCATGCCTGTAATCCCTACACTATGGGAGGCCTAGGTGGGTGGATCACCTGAGGTCAAGAGTTTGAGACCAGCCTGTCCAACATGGTGAAACCCTGTCTCTACTAAAAATACAACAATTAGCCAGGCATGGTGGCAGATGCCTGTAATCCCAACTACTTGGGAGGCTGAGCTCAGGAGAATCACTTAAACCTGAGAGGCAGAGGTTACAGTGAGCTGAGATCATGCTACTGCACTCCAGCCTGGGTGACAGAGCAAGATTCTATTAAAAAAAAAAAAAGGCCAAACAGGGCTCTATAACACCCCAGAAAGATTGTGCTAGCTTCCCAGCAATAGATCCAAATGAAGGTGAAATGTTTGAAATACCAGATAAAGAATTTAGAAGTTTGATTATTAAGCTACTCAAAGAGATACCAGTGAAAACCAATATAAAGAAAAATAAAAACAAACAAAGAAAAACTTCAGAATATGAATGAAAAATTTTTCAAGAGATAGATACCTAAAGAAAAGCCAATCAGAACTTCTGGAAATGAAAGACACACTTAGAGAAATACAAAATGCAGTGGAAGGTTTCAATAATAGACTAGAATAAGTAGAAGAAAGAATTTCAGAGCTTGAAGACAAGGCTTTTAAATTAACTCAACCAAATAAAGATAAAGATAAAAGAATCAAAAGAAATGGGAAAAAATGTCTCCAAGAAATAGGGGATTATGAAATGGCCAAACCTAAGAATAATTGGTGTTTCTGAGGGAGAAGAGAGGTCTAAAGGTTTGGAAAATGTATGTGAGGGAATAATTGAGGAAGCATTCCCTGGCCTTGTTAAAGATTTAGGTATCCAATACAAGAAGCTCAAAGAACTCTTGTGAAATTCATTGCAAAAAGATCATCACCAAGGCACATAATTATCAGACTATCTAAAATGCACATGAAGGAAAAAATTCTAAGAGCTGTGGGACAAAAGCATCAGGTAACCCATAAAGGAAAACTTATCAGAGTAACAGCAGAATTCTCAGCAGAAACCTTACATGCTAGAAGGGATTAGGGTTCCATCTTCAGTCTCCTTAAACAGAATAATTGTCAGCCAAGAATCTCATGTCCAGCAAAATAAGTTTCATAACTGAAAGAGCAATAAAGTATTTTTCAGACCACCAAACCAGCACTACAAGAAATGCTAAAAGCAGTTCTAAATCTTGAAACAAAAGCTTGATATGCACCAAAGAGAACCCCCTGAAAGCATACAATGCATAGGCCCTAGAAAACAATAACACGACAATAAAAAAGTATCTAGGTAACCACTAATAGGATGAATGGAACAGGACCTCACATCTCAATATTAACATTGAATGTAAATGGCCTCAATATTCCACTTAAAAGATACAGAATGGCAGAATGGATTAAAAAAACCACCAACCAAATGTCTGCTGTCTTCAGGAGACTCACCTGAACAGAAGAATTTACATAAACTCAAGGTAAATGGGTGGAAAAAGATATTTCACACAAATGGAAGCCAAAAGTGAAGTAGCTGTTTTGTTTTATGTCAGACAAACAGACTTTAAAGCAACAACAGTAAAAAAAGACAAAGAAGGTCATTATATAATAATAAAAGTATAATAATGATAATATAATAAAAGGATCCATCTAACAAGAAGATATTAGAATCTTAAATTTATATGAACCTAAGACCAAAGCTCCCAGATTTATAAATCAATTACTACTGGACCTAAGAAATGAAACAGACAGCAACACAATAATAGTGGGGGACTTCAGTACTCCCCTGACATTAGACAGATTGTCAAGACAGAAAGTCAACAAAGAAATAAAGGACTTAAACTATACTCTAGAATAAATGGACTTAACAGGTATTTACAGAATATTCTACCCAACAACTGCAGAATATACCTTCTTCTTTAACAGTGAAATAAAGATGGGAATTTTAAAATTTTTTGAAATGAATGATAACAGTGACACACTTTATTAAAACTTAAGGAATACTGCAAAAAGCAGTGCTAACAGGAAAGTTCATAATGTTAAATGCCTACATCAAAAAGTCTTAAGGAGTACAAATTGACAACATAAGGTTGCAGCTCAAGGAATGAGAGAAACAGGAACTAACTAACCCCAAATCCAGCAGAAGACAAGAAATAACAAAGATCAGAGAAGAACTGAATGAAATTGAAACAAACAAAATAAATGCAACAGAAAGGTGTTTTTATGAAAAGATAAGCACAATTGATAGGTCATTAGCAAGATTAACCAAGAAAAGAGGAGAGAAGATCCAAATTAACTCAATTTGGAATGAAACTAGAGGCATTACAACCAATACCACAGAAATGCAAATGATTATTCAAGACTGCTATGAACACCTTTATGTGCACAAACTACAAAGTCTAGAGGAATTGGACGAATTCCTGGAAACATACAATCCTTGTAGATTAAATCAGGAAGAAATAGGAACCCTGAACATACCAATAACAAGCAGTGAGATTAAATCATTTATTTAAAAATTGCCAACAGTAAAATGTTTAGGACAAGAGGATTCACAGCTGAATTCTACCAGACATTCAAATAATTAACACAAATCCTACTGAAAGTATTCCAAAATATCGAGACAGAGAGAATCCTCCCTAAATCATTCCATGAAGCCAGTATCATCCTATAACAAATTCCAAGAAAGGCCACAACAACAACAACAAAATAAAATTACAGGCCAATATCCCTGATGAACATAGATGCAAAAATCCTCAACAAAATACAAGCTACCTGAATCCAACAGCACATCAGAAAGATAATACATCATTATCAAGTGGCTTTCATCTCAGAGATGCAGAAATGATTTAATACACAAGTGAATAAATGTGATACATCACTTAAACAGAATTAACAACAAAATCCATATAATCATCTCAATAGATGCAGAAAAAGCGTTTGAGAAAATCAAGCATCCCTCTATGATCAAAACCCTCTGCAAACTAGGCATAGAAGGGACTTAACCTCAAAATAATAAAAGCCATAGATGACAAGCCCACAGACAACATCACACTGAATAGGAAAATGTTGGAAGTTTTCCCCCTGAGGAAAGGAACAAGACAAGGGCGCCCACTTTCATCACTTCTATTCAACACACTACTAAAGTCCTAGCTGGAGCAATCAGGCAAGAGGAAGAAATAAGGGGATGCAAACTGGAAAAGAGAAAGTCAAACTATTGCTATACACCAATGATATGATTGTGTAGAAAATGCTAAAGACTCATCCAAAAGGTTCCTAGACCTGATACACAATTTCAGTCAAATCTCAGGTTGGAAAATCAGTGTACAGAAATTAGTAGCACTGTTATACACCACCAATGATCAATCTAAGAATAAAATCAAGAATTCAATCCCTTTAACAATAGCTCCAAAAGAAAAAAAATATAACCTAGGAATATGCTTAGCCAAGGAGGTGAAAGATCTTCCAAGGAAAAATACGAAACACTGCTGAAAGAAATTATAGATGACACAAACAAATGGAAACACATTACATGTTCATGGGTTGTAAGAATCAATATTGTGAAAGTAAACATACTGCCCAAAGCAATCTACAGATTCAGTGCAATTCCCATCAAAATACCATCATCATTTTTCACAGAACTAGTAAAAACAATTCTAAAGTTCATATGGAACCAAAAAAGAGCCTGCATAGCCAAAGCAATCATAAGCAAAGGAACAAATCTGGAGGTATCCCATTATCAGACTTCAAATTATACTACAAAGCTTTATTTACCAAAACTGCATGGTATTAGTATAAAAGTAGACACATAGACCAATAAAACAGAATAAAGAACCCAGGAATAAAGCCAAATATGGACAGCCAATTGATCTCTAACAAAGCATACAAAAACATAAACTGGGGAAAGGACACCCTATTCAATAAATAGTGCTAGGAAAACTGGCAAGCCACATGTAGCAGAATGAAACTGGATCCCTATCTCTCACTTTATACAAAAATCAACTCAAGATGGATCAAAGACTTAAATCTAAGACCTGAAACTATAAAAATTCTAGATGATAACATTGAAAAAATTCTTCTGGACAATGGCCTAGGCAAATAATTCGTGACTAAGATCCCCATAAGCAAATGCAACATAAACATAAATAAATAAATGGGACCTAGTTGAACAAAAAGACTTCTGCATAACAAAAGAAATAATCAGCAGAGTTAATAGGCAATCCACAGAGTGGAAGAAAGTATTTGCAAGCTATGCACCAGACAAAGAACTAGTATCCAGAATCAACAAGGAACTCAAATCAGCAAGAAACAAATAATGCCATCAAAAAGTGAGCAAAGACATGAATGGACATTTCTAAAAAGAAGATATACAAACAGCCAATAAGCATAATGAAAAAATGCACATCACTAATCATCAGGGAAATGCAAAATAAAACCATGGTGAGATACCACCTTACTCCTGCAAGAATGGCCATAATTAAAAAGTCAAAACAATAGATGTTGGTGTGGATGAGGGGAATGTGAAACACTTTTAGACTACTGGTGGGAATGTAAATTAGTACAACCTTTATGGAAAATGGCATGGAGAATCCTTAAAGAACTAAAAGTAGATCTACCATTCCATCCAGCAATCCTACTACTGGTTATCTACCCCCCTGCCAAAAAAAAGTCATTATATGAAAAAGACACAGGCACACACATGTTTATAGCACATTAATTCACAAATGTAATGGTACAGGACCAAACTAATTGCCCATCAACCAATGAGTGGATTAAAAAAAATGTGGTATGGAATACTACACAGCCATAAAAAAAGAATGTAATTATGACTTTTGTAGCAACTTGGTTGGAGCTGGGGTTCATTATTCTAAGTGAAGTAACTCGAGAATAGAAAACCAAATACCATATGTTCTCACTTGTAAGTGGGAGCTTATTTATGAGGATGCAAAGACATACAGAGTGATATGACTTTGGGGACTTCAGGGGGATTTTGGGAGGGAGGTGAGGAACAAAAGCCTATATATTGGGTACAGTGTACACTGCTTAGGTGATGGTTGCCTAAAATTTCAGAATTCACCATTATGGAATTCATCCATGTAACAAAAACCACTTAGACCCCCCAAAGCTTTTGAAACTAAAAAAAAAAAAAAAAAAAAAAAATTCCTACAAGAGTTTAAACAAACAAATTATCTAATGTTGCATCTCAAGAAACTAGAAAACCAAGAATAAACCTAACCTAAACTTAGTAGAAAGACAGAAATAATAAAGGCCAGAGCAGAAGTAAACAAAATAGAGACTAAAACAAAATATGAAAAGTTGATTTTTTTAAAAAGAGATAAACACAATAGATAAATGGCTAGCTAGATTAACCAGGGGGAAAAAAGAGAAGACCCAAACAAGTAAAATAAAAGATGAAGATGAAGACATTCCAACTGACACCATAGAAATACAAAAGGTCATCCAAGACCATAATGAACAAAATACACACTAACACGCTGGAAAACCTAGAGGAAATGTATAAATTCCTGGAACTATGAAAAGTACCAAGATTAAATCAGGAAGAAATAGAAAACTGAACAGTCCAATTATGAACAATGAGATTGAATTAGTAATAAAAAATCTTGCACCAAAATTAAAGCCCAGGACCAGATGGCCTTACAATAAAACTTTACCAAATATGCAAAGAATAATTAATACGAATTCTCCTCATGTTATTAAAAAAAAAAAGTGATGAAGAGGGAATTCTCCCTAACTCATTCTATGATGCCAAAGTTACCCTGATACCAATATCAGACGAGGACACAACAAAAAAGAAAACTATAGGGCAATATCCCTGACGAACATAGAGACAGAAATTCTCAACGCAGTACCAGCAAATTGAATCCAACCACACATCAAAAAGATCATACAACATAATCAAGTGGGATTTATCCTGGGGATGCAAAAATGGCTCCATATATGCAAATAAATAAACATTATATATCACATCAATAAAATTAAGAACATAAACCATATGATCATCTCAATAGACACATAAAGGTTTTGATAAAATTCAACATCCCTTCATTATAAAAACTCCCAACAAACTAGGCATAGAAGAAATGCATATCAACATAATAAAGGCCATTTATGAAAACCCACAGCTAACATTATACTGAATGTGGAAAAGCTGAAAGCCTTACCTCTAAGAACTGGTACATGACAAGGATTCCGGCTTCCACCACTCCTATTCAACATAGATCTACAAGTCCTATCCAGAGCAATGAGGCAAGATTAAAAATAAATAAATAAATAAAATGTATCCAAATGTACATAAGGGAATCAATGTGTTTGCTGAAGATGTGGTCAGATAACTAGAAAAACTTACAGATTCCACAGAATCCTCTCTGATCTGATAATAAATTTGATAAAGTTGCAGGATACATAATCAACATACAAAAACTAGCAGTGTTTTTATGCCAATAATGACCTAGCGAAGAAAATATCTAGAAGATAATTTCTCTTGCAATAGCTATAAAATAAATGAAATACTTGGAAATGAATTTAAGGAAGGAAATGAAAATCCTGTACAAAGAAAACTATAAAACACTGATGAAAAGTTGAAAGGGATGCAGACGAATGAAAAGATATCCCATGCTCATGATCAAAATAAATATTGTTAAAACAATCACATTCCCCAAAGCAATCTTCAGCTTCAATGAAATCTCTGTCAAAATATCAATGTCATTTTTTCATATAAATAGAAAACAAACCTAAAATTTGCCTGAAACCAAAAAAGAGCTCATATCGCCAGAGCAATCCTGAACAAAAAGGAGAAAGATGGATATACCACATTATCTAACTTCAAAATATATCATCAGGATATAGTAACAAAAACTGCATGATATTGGTATAAAAACACACAAATAGACCAATGAAACAAAGAAGAAAACTCAGAAATAAATCCACAAAATTTATAGCTAACAGATTTTGACAAACGCAGTGAGAACTTAAATTAGGGAAAGGACATACTCTTCACTAAATAATATGAGAAAATTGAATATTCATATGTGAAGGAATGAAACTGGACCCCTGTTTCTAACCATATACAAAAACCAATCCAAGATGGATTAAAGACTTGTATGTAAAACCTGAAACTATAAAAATACTAGAAGAAAATATAGGAGAAACATGTCAGGACATTGTTGTAGGCAAAAATTTTTTGGCTAAGATCTCAAAAGCTCAGGCAACAAAAACAAAAATTGATGAATGAGACTATATTAAACACAGCTTCTTCAGACCAAAGCAAACAATCAAAGAGTGAAGACACAAACTGTTAAACAGAAGAAAAAAAAATTGCCAGATAGGTAGCTGCAGACATTGTGTCAAGCAATGTGTTAATTTGCTCAAGCTCTAACAGCTCAATATGGAACAGCAGTTGTAATCCGAGCCATCAGTTGGTTATTCTTATGAAAATCCACTGTTATTCAAGATCCATCTGTTTCCTGCACAGGACAAATAGGTGAGTTGAATGGAGATGTGGTAGGAATCACACCCCTGGCATCCGTCAAGTTCCTAATGGTGACATTGATTTCTGCAATTCCTTCAGGAAAGCAGTATTGTGTTTGGCTTACTATTATTCTAGGTAGAGACATTGCTAGTGGCTTCCACTTGGTCTTTTCTATCATAATATCCCTCACTCCACAAGTCACGGTATAAATGTGTAGATTCTACAACTTGCTGAGTATATCTACTCCAGTTAAGCATTCCAAAAATGATAAATTAACCACAGAATGTGTTTGGGAAACCATTAGCCCCACTGTGAGATATACCTGATCTAAAACTTTACTGGACACTTCACCTTCATAATACCTTTTTCTGACTGATGGACCTCGGTGATGTCTTAGGTCTCCTGGAATTAGTGTCAGAAAGAGCCTGTATCTAGTAGTCCCCAGAAAGTCTGATAATTTTCTTTTTTCTAGTGTGTGGTTATCCTGGTAACAGACTACAGGCCCCTTTGGAGAAGAGTGGAAGAAAGACTACTAGTATAAATACGTGGCTGTGTACTAAAGTCCTTCCTCAAGGAGCCTTGGACTCCACTTCATTCCAGGGTTTCAGAATCTATAAACTGGCTCAAGTCTGGGATTGAGAAGCTGTTATTTTGTTATTTCTATTATTTTGTTATACTTTTGTTCATATGATCTCAAACTTTTATTCTTATACAGATTGTGTAAGAATTCAGAAGACTTTCTATCTTTCACTTCTCGGAACACCATGACCAACTAGTCAGTGCCATGGGTCTGCACTAGGCAGACTATCCTGATTGCTGCTTTGCCTCTGTTGTCCAGTGCCACCTTGCCTTTTGCAGTTGAGTGCTGCCACTTGGCCTCTACCACCTCAGGATCCAATTACTCCCATTGCATTTAGGTTTCCCAATTAAGTGATCACCAATCTTTTTTTTTTTTTTTTTTGAGACAGAGTCTTGCTCTGTCACCCGGACTGGAGTGCAGTGGCATGATCTCCTCTCGCTGCAACCTCTGCCTCCCAGGTTCAGCTGATTCTTCTGCCTCAGCCCAGGTGGCATTACAAGCACACACCACCACACCCAGCTGATTTTTGTATTTTTAGTAGAGCTGTGGTTTCACCATGTTGGCCAGGCTGGTCTTGAACTCCTGACCTCAAGTGATCCCCCTGCCTTGGCCTCCCAAAGTGCTTGGATTACAGGGGTGAGCCAGTATGCCTGGCTGTGACCACCATTCTTATTGGGTGATCTTGCCTACAGAAAAGAGAGATTGTAGAGCTTTTCAAAGATGCTGGGGCTCTCCTCACAAATTTCCTTCTTTCTTTTCTTTTTTTTTTTTTTTTTTGAGATGGAGTCTTGCTCTGTTGCCCAGGCTGGAGTGCAGTGGCATGATCTTGGCTCACTGCAAGCTCCGCCTCCCGGGTCCACGCCATTCTCCCGCCTCAGCCTCCCAAGTAGCTGGGACTACAGGCGCCTGCCACCACGCTCGGCTAATTTTTTGTATTTTTAATACAGACGGGGTTTCACCATGTTAGCCAGGATGATCTCGATCTCCTGACCTCGTGATCCGCCCACCTCGGCCTCCCAAAGTGCTGGGATTACAGGTGTGAGCCACTGCACCCCGCCCACAAATTTATTTCTTACATTATGATAACAAGTATGTCTTCTGGGCCTTCCCAGTGTGGATAGTCAGAAGTGGTCCTCCCAGAGAGGATGACAAATCCACTCTAACATTCCCGTATCCCTAAACTTTGAATCCCTTCTTGTACATTAAACCAAGGCATGCCCAGCATTTCTAACTTGCTCACTGTAGGCTACCTTTTTGTTCCATGCCCAATAAACAAACAAACAAATAAACAAACAAACTGTTAGAGCCTTTTCTAACTCCCTGAGGTACAATATTACATACAGAATGTACGTTTGGTGAGACCATATCTATCTATTCAGCCTGGCCCAACTTTATGTTCCTCCCACCATTGTACCAAAACTTTAATATCCATTCCTATATGTGCTCCCTTGATTTCTATCTGCATAGATTAGAAAACTCAAGTAGTTCTTTAGAAGTATAGCAATTCTCTTCATTGAGTTACACTTTAAACCTCACCTTTAGAGGCCTACTGGGACTTGAGTGTAGATATGGGTAGGATGAAAGAAGTGGGTGTTAGGGGTGTGTTCTGAAGAGAACCAGCATTGTCTTCCATGTCAACTGGCTCAGAGGAGGCTATTACAGGTTTCTCAGGCAATTCAGGGTTAGTCCCCTCAAACAGGGGGTTAGGGGTGGAAAAATTATTTCAACTGGGAGTGGAGAGGATGTTTTCACTGGTGATGCAGAGGCTGTTCCCACTGGAAGTGGAGAGGCTGTTTCCACTAGCAAAAATATCTTATCAAAATGTAGGGACTCAGTAGTCCCAGCATAATCAGTCTTTCCAGTCATCCTCATTTCAACTTGCAGGATCCCACTCCTTCCTTAAAATGCCTTCACTTCAATGGCAGATCCTTTGTATGGCTGGGAGTTCAAATTTTGTTGTAATTCAGCAAGTTACAGAAAGAGATTCTGTGTTTGATTTTTCAGCAATCTTTGCCCTGTGCCTACAGGTAATGAGTATCCTTCAGGGCCGTATAGAAGCTTTCAGGTCATTTATGCAATGCTTAAGCTGGGAATTGGAATCTCCAAGCTCATCCTTTCCTTCCCCACCTTGTCTGGAGTGAACAGGCTGGTAGTTAACAGATTTGTATTTTATGATCCTTTTATAATTTGTTGCTGTAAGTTGCTAGCAATATAAACTTATTCTAGATATTTTAGTGCAATATGAATTTATTAAGAGGCTACTGAATAACTAATATTTAGACAGGAAATGTATGTCACTTTGGAGATATACATACACTTAATTATAAATGCATTTCTAAAACATAGGAATTACTATCTCTGCCTTACCAATTAGAAACTGAGAAATGCAGAGATAAAGTAACGTAGAAAAGATGGCACATGCATACACAAACAATAGGTGGTAAAGGTGAGATTTGAATCCAGATGATTTTATACTACATACTTGCTCCAGAACAGTGATTTTCAAACTTGAAGCTGCATCAGAATTCCCTGGAGGACAGGTTATGTTACACTGGTCTGGGCTCTTCTCCAAAGCTGCTGATTCAGTAGGTAGGAAGTGAGACCTGAGAGTTTTTACAAAGTTCCCAAGTGATGCTAATGCTAGTAGTTCTCAAGTCCAAAACTTAAGAACCTCCATTCTTGATAACTATGTTTCGAGGGCCAGAGAGCCAGACTCAGAGGCTATGAAGCTACTTCAGTGGCTCAAATCAGAGGTGGAATCCATCAGTGAACTTCAGCCATGACCACTACTTCTCCTACCACATCAAACACTGGAATAAGTATATGCTGCAGATCAACCTCCTGCCCATCCTTATAGCAGAACATTGATACCGTTTCTAGCATTGCTCCCAATGTTCTCCTGCAATTTCAATTTTCCTAAAATTACTTTGCCTCCAGAGATTATGTTTGTGACCCCTTGCCTCTTTGCATCTCATATTCCTGATTCAGAATCCAAGATAGATACATATGATTAGGTGGAGCTCAAGTCAGACACCCTTGTCTTTGCCCATAAGGAGGAGTTCAAAGCAATTTCTGATTCCATAGTTGTTTGTAGACTGATGGGTCGTTTTTACGAATGAACTTTGTTACACAGGGGGTTCAGACACTAAAGGATAATGGATGTCTACTACAATTGCCTTACCAAATAAGGGGCAAATAGAATACATTTTTAATCGTTTTGCAAATTTTTATTGAACAACAGTTTTGTGGCAGAATCATAAGGCACTGAGAACACAGTTTAATAGTATGTGACCTTGCTTTTTAAATTCTCTCTAAAAGAAAAAAAAAGAAATGTGATTATTTTGCTTAAGGTTGCACAATGTCACAAGAATCTGAGTGGAGGCCAGAACTCTGGTTCTAATCCTCCATGAATTCCAATCCTTGGAAGCAACATTTGTTATTATCTTAGTCTGTTCTGGTTGCTATTACAAAATACCATCAACTTGGTGGCTTAAACATCAGAAATTTGTTGCTCCCGGTTTTGGAGGCTAGAAATTTCAAGATCAAGGTGCCTGCAGATGTTGCATCCAGTGAGAGCCCAGTTCTTCATCGATGGGACCTGCTGACTCTGTCTTCACGTGGTAGAAGGGATGAGAGGTTTCTCTGGGGCCTTTTTCATAGGGCACGGATCCCATTCATGATGGCTCTACCTTCATGACTGTATCACCTCCCAAAGACCCGTCTTCTAATCACATCATCTTGGGGTTTAGGTTTCAACATGAAATCTGAGGACAAACATTCAGACAGATAGCAGTCGCTGTGTATTCACCTGCCTTTTTAAATGAAAGCACTAATTTTTCACTATTTCAGTATTTTCTGAAAAATCTGAATCAAAGCATAAGCATTTCAGAAGGAATGATTTGCTTTACTCCAGTGTATTATTCTTGATTATTTGATTAAAGACAACTGAATCCAACTCTGGTAAGCTTAAGAGAAAAACTTCTTGAAAGGAATTGGGTAGTTGATAAAATGCAACCCAGGCCTACAGGGTAGAGAAATCAGGAGAGATCTAAAGTACAGTCTTTTAAGGGTTCCATTTTCAGAATGGAATTTGCCAACTACTTTTGATACAACGTTTTACTTTGCTCAAGATTTAACTACAAAGGGAAGAGATTCCCATTAGCCTCGCTTGCCCCCAGACAGGAAAGAGTCAGTGCTTCACTAGTAAGCAACCTCAGACAATACAGAATGGGGAAGGGATAGTTTCTCAAAGGAAGATCTGAAGGCTGCTACTAGGAGAAGGGGAGGTGGATGCTAGGCAGATTAAAAACAATAAATGTGTGTTGCTTCCCTAACCTGTGTTCTTAACCAAATGCATGATGACATATGAAACCTAAAAATATTTCCTTGTAATGGTTATCTTCTCCACTTTTTTTATCTTGTGTTTCTTCTTCTGGAAAAGTCTGTTTAGCCAAGAAATAGGCCTAGTAAGTTTCTTACACAAAAATTAAAAACAAATATGCCTGTAAGGATATTTGCTACAACCTTAAATACTTCAGAAGAAAAATACTGCATAATATCAAATTCTAATTTGTGTAGTTCACAAAGTTTTTATCAGTATTTTATGATTAATTTGCCTTCATATTTAACCTTATTTCATTTGCTTTCTTTTCCACTAATAGAGTTGGCATTACTTTGTTTTGAATTAAGATTTTATGGCAATAATTAAATACATTCATTCTTATTAGACAATACAATGGTACACATAAAAATTGTTAGACAAATATTTAACCAAATCACAAAAATGTGTAATAAAATTATATCCCATTATAACTCCATTCTCAAAACTATATTGAAAGTACTTATCACTGTTAATGCAATTATTATTTTTGGACTCTAAAGAAATTTTTTTCTAAAGGATAAATCATTATTTATTCGTATTATTGTCTTATGTATTCCTAAGTCCAAATGAGCAGGAAAAGTGATTAGAATTTTAATTGCTTCAAAGCAATCATTCCAAATGAGATGAGATAATATTACTCCTCACAACACTTTACCTTTCAGTGTTGTCATCAACTTTGTCAGGGAAAGTGGATGCTCAATGCAAATGCAAGTGCTATGCTATGTACTCACAGAAGCGGTGCATTTACTAGTATTTATTTTTAATATTTAACTAAATCTGTGTATTTCACAGGAGATTTTTAATAGAGCATCAATTAGTAGTTGTTTACACAGTGTAGTTTAAGCTCAAAGAATAATAAAATAAAAAATATACTTGTGCATGTTGTAAAATAATACAAAAGAAACTAAATAACTTGATTACGTAATATTTGAAATTATCTTTATGGAGGTTTATTTTTGTATATAGACTATTAACCTGACATATTTCTCATTATTGTAAAGTTTTTGAGAATATGCCAATTAAGTTGAAACTTAGAATACTCACAGTTTAAAAATGAAAACTTCTTGGCCGGATGTGGTGGCTCACGCCTGTAATCTCCCAGCACTTTTGGAGGCCAAGGCAGGTGGATCACAAAGTCAAGAGATCGAGACCATCCTGGCCAACATGGTGAAACCCCGTCTCTACTAAAAATACAAAAATTAACGGCGTGGTGGCGCGAGAATGTAGTTCCAACTACTGGGGCGGCTGAGGTGGGAGAATCGCTTGAACCCAGGAGATGGAGGTTGCAGTGAGATGAGATCATGCCACTGTACTCCAGCCTGGCAACAGAGTGAGACTCAGTCTCAAAAAAAAAAAAAAAAAAAAAACAAAAAAAACAAACAAACAAACAACAACAAAAAAACTCCTTTGAAGTAAATATTTAGGTAAATAATTACAGTAAGATTTGTCAGTATAACCATAGCCTTTCCTAATGGGAACACTGAGAGAAAATTAAAAGACCTTCAACTGTAGGCATCGATTGAACAATAGGAGCTATCAGCAGTTCCCCAAACCAGTTTAAATGATGTGAAATAAGGGAAAGAAAGCCTGTGTTGTTACATGTGTGTGCTCTCAGCCAAGTGTCCTCTGTAAGGGAAGGATGCCCAGAAGCAGTCTAAGGTGGTGCTTGCTCTGGACAAGAGCACCTTAGTGGAGGAACCTGTGTTGGAGGGGTTTGGGGTGGAGAGAAGGGGTCATTGGAGATTGCTGCCTGTAGCCAAAGGAGGAGGACAATTGTAAATTTCTCAGAAGGAAGAGGGAAGGTCATCAGGCTCATTAGTTAAGCAAGGTCCTTTTTCAGGGGAAGCTGAATTGCAACACCAATCAGAAACCAGAGCTGAAGCCCAGTCTCAACAACATAGAGGCTAGAGCTTAGTTTATGAAGGGAGCTTCCAGATCCACCTTGCATATTTCTGGTTTAAGGCAATAGAGTAATTTCAAAATGTCACCTTCTAGACAAGGTCTTGTATTAGAGAGCCATTTATTTTCTCAATGACTCTGACTATAGTTTGTCATGAACCCATCTAAATGAAGGTTCCCACAGTGAGAAAGGCTGGGGTCAAAAAGAACTGATAAAAGGCAGAAAGTGAATTGATGGACTCTATTAGCTGTATTAGATTTGGAGATTTACAGAAAAAATGAAGACAACAGTTGTGTGTTCCTTCACACCAACTCCATTATTTTCCCACCATTATTCTCCTCCCAATGTGTTTGATCAGTGGTAACATCATGCACTGTTTCATCTAAGCTAGAGACCTGGGTATCTAGCAAACTGCCATTAGTCCTAATTCTTCAAATCCACCTGGCTCCTGAATCTTGTTAATTCTACTTCCTTCAGACTTCAAAAATTGGTATACTTCTTTTCTCCATTCAAATTATGAAAAACTCATCCCAGGTGGACAACAGAGGATTTGTACTTTGGAACATGATGTCTCGCCTATTTCTGATTTTTTATGATTTTAGATGAGACTTTAGACTTGGAACTTTAGAATTGATGCTGGAATAAGACTTTGTGGCTGTTAGGTAGGAGGAACGTGTTTTGCATCATGTGATAAGGGCATGCATTTTGGGTGGTCAGGGGTGGAATGCAATGGGCTGACTTGGATCCACCCCCGAAATTCATATGTTAAAGTCCAACATGACTGATTTGGAGACAGGACCTATAGGAAGGTAATTAAGACTAAATGAGCTCATCAGGGTGGGGCCCTAATCTGACAGAATCAGTATCGGATGCCAGCGAGCTTTCTCTTTCTCACTGGCTCTGTGCATGCACACAGATGAGTTTATGTGAGCATAGCACAAGGTGGTGACCACCTGCAAGCCAGGCAAAGAGGCCCCAAAAGGGGAAATCAAACCCCACTGAACCACGATCTGGGACTTCTACCATCCAGAACTGTGAAAAAATCAGTATCTGTAGTTTAAGCTGCCTGGTCTGTAGTATTTTTCTCATGGCAGCCAGTGCTGATGCACAGATTTAGGAGACACCCATTCCCCAGGGTCCTGTCCTCACCTACCATGTATCCCTGTGTTAACACTTCTCTGCAGCCACTGTATCTTGCTCACAGATCTTCACATAAGTCTTTGTTTCTCCATAGCTTTGTATTTATAAACTACTCTCTTTTTTGATTCTGGAATTAGCCTTCCTTCATTTTACCCTCTTAATAAAGAATGGCTAATCCTTTAAGAATAAGTTAAAGTTCTCTTCAGTCTAAGCTAGTTGATCACATTCTTCTTGTTTTTTTTTTTTTTTTAGATAAATACATTGAGCATCTAAGGATGAAATTCACTAATTATAGGCCTCTTTTCTTTCCATTAAACAGTTAACTTCTTGAAACAGTGTGCTTTGGAATTGAACAGATCTGTGTTCAAATCCTAACTCTGCATAATTGAGTATCTAAGTTAAAATATCCAAGTAAATTGTCTATAATAACAACTTACTATATTAATATGAAATGTATTCAAAAACCCATATTTCAAGTACATGTCAATATATTTAGTGATAATAATGTTATTTTTTCATTTATTAGCAAAATAGAGTTTAGCGTATCTTCAGGTGGCAATTTTGTTGTAAAAATTTACAAATGAGCAATCAAATTAATGAAGGATTGGAAACAGTGATAAAAGTGACTAAAAAAAAAAAAAGAAAGCCAATATAAAGAAGAAGCTTGAAGTGGCCATAAAGAATAATAGGAAGCAGCATCAGAGGGCTTGATTGTTGGTAGTTGATTTTTGAGGAAACTTTTCAAGCTTTGAAACATTTGGTCTGTTTTTCCAAAGCCAAACGTGAGTCTTCATTTTGCGGTAAATGTTGGTAACGTGTTCTTTATAGCATTGTATGCCCTTCTGTCTCACGTATCACACTTTCTCAAACCTCATTCTCTCTGACTGACTTAAAAGACAGTCAAGATTTCAGGGTGTTCATGAAACAGATTACATAATTATAAACAGGTTTCATAATTATAAACAGGTTTCATAATTATAAACAGGTAAACAACATTTGAAGAAAATGCCTTGGAGGCAAATTTTGGCTGATGGCTATATCAGAACTTGGAGTTTTTATGTTTGTTTTTAAAATACAGTAAAAGGTCTTGAACCAGAGATTGCTCTACTTACCTGACATGGTACCCACTTAAACATTCAAGGATAGCAAATCAGTTTAAAATCTGTGCATGACAAAATATTTTACATCTTTCCTGACTCTCATGCTTTTGTAAAAATAATGCATTTTCCTTCTTCCTGGAAGAATTTGCTCACACCTAAGTTACTACTTACTTGAAACATACCACTTATCATATTTAATTTTAATTGACTATTTTGCATGTTGGTTTGGGCTAGCCTGCACTACATTGTTTAGTATTTCTTCCTTTGTATGTTACCGGTTAGCATGAGCCACAGAAAAGGTTTTTGAGCCATCTAGGGAGAGTGTAATTGAAGCAGCCTCTGTATTATCATGGAAACATGCTGTCACCTGTCTGCCGGCTCACCTTGTTGACATGAGCCAGCAACCAGGCTTGCAACAGCTCCTTCCTTCCCTGGCTCCTCTTGTAGCTTCTTACAACCCTGGGGACAGTTGTGTGTGTAGCCCCAGTTACTGCAGAACACCCATACCACTGAAGTCATGGAAACAAGAACATATATAAATTTTATCTCCTTGGGCTCCAGTCCATGCTTGTAAGGCCCAGCTTGTTCTTTTTCTCCTCTCACTCTACATTTTTGTATCCGTCCTCCTCTCCCAGTTGTCTTCCCCGTGGACTTCAAGTTCCATCATCAGACTTGAAAATGGCAGCCTAGAAGATG
The DNA here is from genome assembly GCF_029281585.2 of Gorilla gorilla gorilla. Taxonomy (NCBI): domain Eukaryota; kingdom Metazoa; phylum Chordata; class Mammalia; order Primates; family Hominidae; genus Gorilla; species Gorilla gorilla. The sequence goes on from NC_073230.2 coordinate 60,750,002, forward strand.
CTGCCTGATCAGCCCTCACAATCCAAAAAGGCAAAGTACCTACAACAAATCATTTCATAGATGGACATGGATCTCTCTCTCTATAGATATATTTATATGCATGCATGTGTGTGTGTGTGTGTACACACAGACATGCACATACACACATACATATGTAATGTATATTCATCTGTGACACAGAACAACTACACATATATGTGTATATGTTCATATACATATATATAAAACCATTATAAATATATGTCTATATCCACATCAGTAGGGATTCTACTTCTCTGATAAACCTCAGCGTGGGTTATTAGCATTCATTCATTACACTATAAGATGCTGTAAGCAGGGACTCTAAGGGACTCTGCAGAAACCATTGTATTAGCAAGGACTAACACATTGTCTGACACTTAGTGGATGCTACATAAAACATAGCATATTAAAATATTTTACATTTCAAAATATATTTTAAAATTTTTGTTCAGAAAGACTGAACAAAAGAATGGGAAAATTCCCTCGGGAAAATTCTCACAAAATAATGTAAAATAATATAAAGTGATATAAACAGGATATAAAAATAAAAACGTAAGTTGAAGTAGCTATAGGACAATCAATTGTTTACACAACCTCTAGCATGTGGCACCTGACTTTAGGAAACAAGTTAGTGCTAACGTGTACAGGTATAAATTATTAGAACTCATGTTGTCTTGGAAGCTGTGGACATTAATAAAAAGTTATATGTTTCACATAACTGAGAAATAGGAATTGAAATTTGGGGATGATCAATATTTAGGGGCAGGCAGAGAAATGTCTCCCAAGGGGGCTTAAAATGAAAGTCAGAGAGGTTGTTAGAGAAATAAATAAAAGATAACGGTGCAGTGAAAGTCAAGAGAGGAGACAGAGTTAAGAATGAGGGTGTGGCAAACAGCTTTGAATATGACAGAAACAATGAATGAAATAAACAAAGAAGGATTTCCATTTGGCACACCTTTGCAGATGTTAGAAAGCACCATTTCAGTGGGATAATAATGGCAAAATCCAAATTTTATTGATTAATGAGTGAATTAGTGGTGAGCCATTGAAGGCATTATGTGGATCAGTTATTCAAGAAATGTATGTTTAAAAGGAACATGGTGGGCTGCAGTTGCAGACCTGGAGAACTTTATTCTTGATATTTCTAGACATGGAAACACCTAAGAAGATCAATGTATGTGCTGGGTAGAGATAAAGAAATTAGAAGCAGTTGTTAAAAACAAAAGAGAGCAGAAGCATTCAATAGAAGAAGGTCTCAGAAGAAGAAGGAGATTAGCTATAAAATAGTGGGGTTTTAGGAGGCTGAAGAATGTGATCTCTCTCCCACTTTGCTATCACCGTCTCAACCAAATGATTAAACTTAGCATCATCCATGGCAGAAAAAGCTGACATGATACACCTTTTGATGTCATCCAATAAGAAATACTCAACATTGATTTTTAATATTAATATCCTCTGATTAAAGTTGATTAATTTAAAACCAATCTTGAGTAAACTCTACAAAAAAAAAAAACAACAAAAAACCCAGAATGTGGAGTGGTCTACAAGTCAACTGGCTTGCACTCTTCGTAACAGTTGATTTCATGAAAAGCAATGTTACTAGCTCACTAACTCAACCATCAATTAACTAACTAAACCAATCAATCAATGTGAAGGGATTGTTCTTCATCTAAAGAAATAAAGGAAATATGACAACGATATTTAGTATGTAAGCCTTGGTTGGATTCTAAAATGAACATTTCATTTAAAAGACTATAACATATTTTTAATTCGAACATTTTGTGCATATTTCTTACATGACACAAACTTTTGCTCTTTTCAGGCACAATCATGGTATTGTGGTCAGTAGGAGAATAGACTTATCCTTAGAAGATGCATACTGACTTGAAGGGTGAAATGTCATGGTGTAGAGATAGGTAGATGGAGACAGAGTTAGCAAATGTAGCAAATGTTAACACCTAGTGAATTCTGGTAAAAAGCATAGTGGTGTTTATTGTACTATTTGTTAAAATTTCCTTAGATTTCTAAGCTTTCAAAATTAAGCAATGCAAGAAGATAAAATTCCTCTTTTCCTTTTTCTTTCTGGGTTTGGATACTAATGGAGACATGGGGGACAGTGTGTGGGGAGGAGATGTATTGATATGCAGTTTACCCTAATTAGTCGTGGATTTGGTCTTTTCAAATTCACCTACTTGCTAACATTTATTTGTAACTCCCAAATTCATACCTGTGGCATTTTCACGGTACCACTCTGCCATTCACAAAGCTGTGGAAAATGGGAGTCCATCATCTGCATGTTCCCTGCTGAGGTGGAGACAGGTGAGGTACCTTCTCTTCATCAGCTTACACTGTAAACACACGTCCTTTCCATGGCCCAGGTAGTGCTGTGAGTTTCACACTTTTTTCTTTTTATTGGTGATTTCACTGTTTCAATGGCCCGTGAGCCTAGGGCTGAGGTGCCTTCTAGTGTCCCTAAGCATCAGTGGTCTGTGATGTTCCCTATGGAGAAAATGCCTGGGATGGATGACTTTTGTTTAGATGTGAGTTATGACGCTGATGGCGGGAATTCAGTGTTAATGAAGCAACAATATGCAGTAACCAAGGTGTCTTTGAACAGAGACACACATGAAGCAAGGTCATGTACTGACCAGCTAATGAAAATGTAGATCAGAGGCTCACAGGAATCTAAGCCTGTACTTCCCCTATGGACAGCGAGTACTTCAGTGTTCGCGACCCCTTTGTAGAACATAATTATTGCGAAGACTGGGAATCAACTGTAATATATGTAAGTCAATGTGGCTTTGGCATTGCCTTCAACTGGGCTTGCTACTCACCAGAATTCAATGTTTTAATCCATGCAGTCGTTTACTTCCACACCCTACCTCACCCCCAAACAACAAATAAACAGAAAAAGACAAGAGCAGAGCTTGCTCTGCTAAATGGACCACACAGAGAGAAAACAGGCAAGCCAGGACACAGGCTCCTTCAGCAAGGGTGCAGAGAGGGCACCCAGCAGCGGAGCGGGCTGGCAGGAGGTGCACATCTGCCCAGTGCAGGAGGAAAGAGCCATCGCAGCTGATGCCCTTCCAAGGGAAACGCGGGATCCAGGAGCCGCTGCAGTTTCCCTTTAACTCTGCGCCCCGGGAGGAAGATAATTTTTCTTCTGCAAGAGGAAGAAAGACTGTGGTGTGATACCCCACAGGTCTAGATAATGGTTATGAATCTGATGTCCTTAAGGCAAAGCTAGGAAAATAAGGGCACAGCTGCCAGAGAAAGGCCAAGGGTGCCACAGATGAGTGGATGCAACATAGCACCCCTCTGAACACAATGATGGGCTGTCAGGACAAAAACTGGCAAACCTAATGACCACTCCCCAGAGTGTCTGCAGCCCAGAAGCCCTGGAGGTCACATATCTGGAGGTCCCAGAGGCTTTGGCCTGAATCCTGGACTTTTTCTGTGACATCAGAGACTTGGTATTTGTAGACCTGGGGTTAGGTGGAGCCCTTCATGGGGACCACTCAGGCCTTGCCTTAGCAATAGCAGAATTCAATAGAAATGTGTCCCTGGAACATTGTTTCACAGCAAGCATTTCTGGGGAGGGTTTCCCCGTTAAGTTTCTGCGCTGTGTGCAGGAGGAGGTGCAGTCCAAAGAAGTATCAGGCCCTCCTCCCTGACACGGGGCCTTTTCAAGGATGGAAAACTGTGGGTTTTATTATCTATGAGATTATTTCATATTTATATATACTTAGGGCAGAAAGACTGCAAGGCTTGGCTTTAGGCCTAGATATTTAATGAAAAAACCTTCTAAGTAGGTGACTTTCCTGGGGTCTTTGTTTGGTAATTAGTCTTCAGCATTGGTCACAGATTCATGGCTGGCTGCTCTAGGCACTAGCTGCTCCTTAATACATAAGAATGTTAGTGAATTTCTCCAGAAAATGCTTTCTTGGCCCTCTCCTCCCAGATAAAATTTGGATCTCTGTGTCCTGTGATATATATTATTAATTAAATTAGAGAGTCATAATTATATGTTCCAGAGTGGAAAGAAACAATAGGTTGGGATTCAACAATGGAAGCATAAATGTCTTCCATAAAAGATGTTTTCTGTTTATTCAATAGGGGTCCTTGCTAACCCACTGCCAATGCCACCTACCCCCTCCAAAAAAAACCTCATTTCATCATCATTTGACTTTCGTAAAAGACATACATGGAAATGACTAGGATTGACTTAGTCCATTCCTCTGGCCAGGGAGTTCTTTAGGTCTTTGAGTAACACATCCTGATTTACTGACATGAGAAGTCCATTGATGAGTTTCTAAGATAGATTTTCTCTTTCAGTAAAAAGTTGCCCAAAAGTCGTGCTCTTCCCTGGCACTATTGTGTGTATGCCAAGAACTGCCGCACTTTGGGGTCTGTGAGGACCACATGGCCCAAAAAGGTTGCACAGCAGAGGAAATAGAAGCAGTTGGCCCCTAAATTCATCAACTCTAGAACCACCTACTTCTGGATTTCTAGATACGTGAGTTAATGAACTCTTGTAATAGCCGTTCTTATAACTTGATCTTCTGGCACTTGCAGCTGAAAGCAATTTTATAATACACAGTTTCATCTTTTGTGAGAAAGAACAAAAGGAACGAAGGCATGAACAGATAACTTGCTTTAGTTGCACATTTATCTAACTTTACTGAAAACTGTGTTGTTGAGATGTGATTTCAGTTAACAGAGAGAACCCATTCTATTTATAAATTTCGTTGTCAGAAACTTTGTATTACAATCATCCTGAAATATTGTATGACATGTTTACTGATACCGAAAATATGTCCAATAGAGTACGGTGGTCACATGCCATATTTTGATAATAAATTTTAAAATTTATTACAGTAACATGTTTTCAAAGAACAAATAACCACTTCATTCAAGGACACACACACACACACACACACACACACACACACACAGAGAGAGAAAGAGAGTACATATGTAAACCATAGATGGGAGAAGTATATTTTTTTCTCTTGAGGTAGCAGAAAGCCAGAACTAAAGAGAGAAAACTGTGCAGAAAAATAATGCTCAGGATTCAAAAAAAAATGTCTTTTAATCACATAGATGAATGAAAACCATTCACAGGAGCACTTATGCAGCAAGTTTCACACAAAAGTTTAAGATTTTTAAAAGTAGTTTTTGTTATAGAATAATTTGTAATACTTGAGATATTACCACATTATCCTGAGATCCACCATCACTTTTTGCCCACTCTTTCAACTTGTAATATTTCAGTTTTATTTTGTTTTAATTCTTTCTGTTTCCAGAGTGTTTTAAAATATTGTGCCGTACCTTCTTTTCACTAAATTTAATGATTCCTTTCATGTTTAGAATCTGTTCTTTTGAAAATTAACTAACTTTCCTCTTTCCTTTCTTTCTTTCCTTTCTTCTTTCTTTTTTTTTCCTTCTTCTCTGAGTTGTGTATCAGGGACAAAATGCTACCAGCTTGCAAAACTCTAATGTGAGTTTCCTCCACATGAGTATGTGTGCTTTTCAATATCCCTCTTCCCATCTGCCACTTATATCTCAGTTTGCAAGAGAAGATCACATTCAATTCTGCTTCCTGGCCTTCCTTAGAAGTTATTTGACTTGGAAATGACGGAACTTTCAGTTTCTGATTAAATGCAGATCTAGTATCAGTGCAAGAAAAATTATTATTTTTTCTTTTGAGTGATTTATGCATAATGGATTAGGTTTCAAAAACTATAAAATAGTCTAATTAATTCATTTCTGAATTCTGAGTATCTTCTAAGGTCAGTTTATCTTACCTATGTCTAAGTATAGAAATACCCACCTAAGCTTTTCCACTGGCATTTGTTCTTGTGGCCATTTGAAAACTTTATTTTATTAAATCCATAATATTCACTGACAAGAATTTTGATGATTATTCATAACATTAATTAGCTATCATTGTTTCAAGATATTATTCCATTAATGAATTCATTGATTTTTGTAGCATTTGAGTCTAAAATCTACACATCAGGGGTTAATTTTATGCTGCTTTGCACTGTTTATTATTATTAATATATACCAGTCTGTTTTTTTCTTCAATCACTTTGTAAGTCCTTAAGAACAGAGATTGTGACAATTATGTCTGGACCCAAATGCTCAGGCAGAAATCCAACCAAAAAATGCTTAAATGCTTAGAAAGCCCTTCACTCCTCTCCGTAGAAGTGTCAATGCTTTGGCGTCCCTTGCAGGCATTTACAAACATGTTTCTTTTTGTTTCTTGGGGCTTATTTTATACCAAGAGATCATTAATACGAGTATGTGTGTGTGCACACACGTGCATTACCTAGTTATACAACTGGAAAGAGGCAGAGATGAACATCTCTTGACTGCGCCAGTCTCAAGGCCGAGGTTTTCTTCCTTAGATGTCCTGCCTATGTCAGTAAATGAAAGAATATTGGGTCAAACCATATGAAAAGCAAATCAGACCTTAAATTTCTTCTGAAAGTCAGTGAAAGTGAAAAGCAACCTAATAGTAAATGAGCCAAGATTATAAGCAGAGTAATCATGAAAAAATATATTAGAAAGCCCACTAAATCATGCCAGGTGCTCATCTTTAGCAGTGAATAGAGACACGCAGCATATGCAGTAGGGTCCCATATCTTATGTACCATGTGGAGACGGTGAGAAAGGTGATCATGTGAGGTGCCGAGTGGACTTGGAGAACTGTGTCTCTACGACTCTTCATGGGAGTGTTAACTGTTTTGTTTAATCAGAATGCAGTATTATAAAATCTAGGAATGTATTTTACAAAAATGTAAATGAAGGCACAGCAATGTATTTAAAAAGCTATTTATTGCCAGATTGCTTATAATAGAAATAAATAAATTACTATCCACCAGAGTGGCTATGGAAAGCAGAGTGCATACTTACTGTGGGACATTATGCAGTTATGATGAGAATAACAGAGGCCTGTAGGTATGGTCTTGGAAACATTTACAAGATATGTTGTTGAATAACAAAATCAAAAAGATTTCACACTCTCCTACTCAACCTCACTCTTCTATCTGAATATATTTATAGATTTATATATGCACACACATATACAAATGCACATATATTTATGATATTTTCATATAAAAATGAGCCCCAAGAAACAAAATGAAACATGCATTTTTTAATGCTTGAGAGACCTGCCAAACTGTCCACACATCTAAGAAAAAGGAATCAAAGAGGATTTTCAAGTTTTGATTGTTGTATTATCATTATTTAATTCTTTAGATGAGAATACACTTATATATTACGTAATAAAACAACAACAGTGAAAGTTTATCAGATGGTCTAAGGGAGGGAGTTTGCATTCAAGTTAAGCAAAAGAGAACAATTAAGCAGAAGAGAATACACTTATATATCAAGTAATAAAACAGCAACAGCAAGAGTTTATCAGATGGTTTAAGGGAGGGAATTTGCATCCAAGTTAAGCAGAATAGAACATGGAATTCAGAGGTGAGGCAACCGGAGAGAACTGGAAGCCCCAAGTGGAAAAACAGAGCTCAGAGTGAAAGCTGTGGGCAGGGGCACAGTGGGGCAGGAACGTTTCTCACATAGTGAAGCATCATCTCTTGACTTAGAAAAAAAATCTTATACAAAAGTGTGTTGATCTTTAGAAATGGATAAACTACATTTGCTTCAAAAATTTGATGAGATACATGCAAGTGTAGGCTTCAAGTGTTCTGAACTGAATGAACTCTAGGTTACTGGCTGATGAAAAACTTTATATTCATGTATTTAATATTCTAAATTTTTATAAATATTCATGTATTTAATATTCTAAATTTTTAACTTAGGAAACTATCCTGAAGGTCCTTTATATAGTAATTTGGGATTTTTACTGAGGCTCCACTTTGAACAATGCACACTTACACCCTGAAGTTCAGAGCCTGTCATTACCTAGTGTCTGCCCATAGACCGAGAGTGGTCATACACTGAGGAAGGACAGTGAGGATACAGACAGAAGGCAGCTGCTGCCTGCAGGCCAGGAAGAGGGCTCTCACCAAAATCTGCCTCATCTAGCATCTTCATCTTGGATTCTGTTGCCTCTGGATTTTTGAGAAAATAAATTTCTCTTGTTTAAGCCACCTAGTCCATAGTATTTAGTTATGGCAGCCCAAAGAGACTAATACAATCTCATATACATTTTATCTGAGAAATTAAATGCAACAGTGATATGAAGAATACATAAAAAATAGATTATACACTACTGTAAGCGAAAAGGGTTTTCTTTCCTCAAATATTTTAATAAGGAGTTTCAAAAGCTTCTTACCCTGTCTTCATAAATCATTCACTGTAGTGTCTCCCACTTAAGGGAAAAATAATGATGTCAAAAACTTATAATTAAAACACTTAATTTTAATAATCATTATTACTTTCCAAAACAGTAGTTCAATATACATTTTTTCCTAAAATTAGGGGTTTTAAGCATTATAAAAAATCTAATACAGTGCTTAAGACAACTATGTATATTCAAAGAAAATTAAACCAAAATTTATTAAAGGTGTAAGATAAAATATCATCACATTTTAAGTATAGTTTTGAAAAACTGCTCATGATCTATAGAATCCTGTCAGCAGAATAGTCTATGGCATTAGTATGACCCACTTTTAGACTTGAACAGAATCTCTCTTTGAAAAATTGAGAGGAGTGTAGGATGAATTTCAGTGGCATCCAACAAAAGCTTCATTGTATTTGCTTAATACATTTTTTAAGAATGGTGTCTAGAGTCTTTTTCTGCTTGAAAACAGAATTCAGGAAGCAAATCTATAGAAAAGGTGTCCTATTCTCTGTCACCATGCTAGTGCATTTTCCTTATAGTTCACACTGGTTATACACCTGCTCTTAGGGAGAGACACTGCTGAGATTTCTTTATTCAGTTTGTTATTCAGTTTTGGAGAATAAAAGTTTTCTGATTTTTCACTACAGTAGACAGGTTGGCATTAGTGATGTCCTCTAGGATATGAGGAGGTGACTGGTGAGTTTCAAGGGGTGTGCTATAGGAGTTTGTGTTGTCTGGGCACCTTCCATCTCTCTTTCGTGGGTGTCCTTTGCTCTCTTCTAACTGGAGGTCCAGTGGTTGGGCTCCTGTTGGCTCTGCTGGAGAGAATTTGAATGTACAGTCATGCACTACATAATGATGTTTTTTTAACATCAACTACCTATATGATGATGGTCTCATAAGATTATAATGGAGCCAAAGAATGCCAGTGGTTAGACCTCTGTAGCTGTTGTAACATCGTAGCACAACACATTACTCAGGGGTTGTGGTGATGCTGGTGGAAACAAAGCTACTGCATTGCCAGTCCTATAAAAGTCTAGCACAAGGATCAGATAGTTGTAGATATGTGACATTATTTCTGAGGGCTCTGTTCTGTTCCATTGATCTATATCTCTGTTTTGGTACCAGTACCATGCTGTTTTGGTTACTGTAGCCTTGTAGTATAATTTCAAGTCAGGTAGTGTGATGCCTCCAGCTTTGTTCTTTTGGCTTAGGATTGACTTGGCAATGCGGGCTCTTTTTTGGTTCCATATGAACTTTAAAGTAGTTTTTTCCAATTCTGTGAAGAAAATCATTGGTAGCTTGATGGGGATGGCATTGAATCTATAAATTACCTTGGGCAGTATAGCCATTTTCACAATATTGATTCTTCCTACCCATGAGCATGGAATGTTCTTCCATTTCTTTGTATCCTCTTTTATTTCTTTGAGCAGTGGTTTGTAGTTCTCCTTGAAGAGGTCCTTCACATCCCTTGTAAGATGGATTCCTAGGTATTTTATTCTCTTTGAAGCAATTGTGAATGGGAGTTCACTCATGATTTGGCTCTCTGTCTGTTGTTGGTGTGTAAGAATGCTTGTGATTTTTGTACATTGATTTTGTATCCTGAGACTTTGCTGAAGTTGCTTATCAGCTTAAGGAGATTTTGGGCTGAGATGATGGGGTTTTCTAGATATACAATCATGTCATCTGCAAACAGGGACAATTTGACTTCCTCTTTTCCTAACTGAACACCCTTTATTTCTTTCTCCTGCCTCATTGCCCTGGCCAGAAATTCCAACACTATGTTGAATAGGAGTGGTGAGAGAGGGCATCCCTGTCTTGTGCCAGTTTTCAAAGGGAATGCTTCCAGTTTTTGTCCATTCAGTATGATATTGGCTGTGGGTTTGTCATAGATAGCTCTTATTATCTTGAGATATGTCCCATCAATACCTAATTTATTGAGAGTTTTTAGATGAAGGTTGTTGAATTTTGTCAAAGGCCTTTTCTGCATCTATTGAGATAATCATGTGGTTTTTGTCTTTGGTTCTGTTTATATGCTGGATTACATTTATTGATTTGCGTATATTGAACCAGCCTTGCATCCCAGGGATGAAGCCCACTTAATCATGGTGGATAAGCTTTTTGTTGTGCTGCTGGATTTGGTTGCCAGTATTTTATTGAGGATTTTTGCATCAATGTTCATCAAGGATATTGGTCTAAAATTCTCTTTTTTGGTTGTGTCTCTGCCCGGCTTTGGTATCAGGATGATGCTGGCCTCATAAAATGAGTTAGGGAGGATTCCCTCTTTTTCTATTGATTGGAATAGTTTCAGAAGGAATGGTACCAGTTCCTCCTTGTACCTCTGGTAGAATTCGGCTGTGAATCCATCTGGTCCTGGACTCTTTTTGTTTGGTAAGCTATTGATTATTGCCACAATTTCAGATCCTGTTATTGGTCTATTCAGAGAATCAACTTCTTCCTGGTTTAGTCTTGGGAGAGTGTATGTGTCGAGGAATTTATCCATTTCTTCTAGATTTTCAAACCTGAGAAAAGCAAGCAATGGGGAAAGGATTCCCTATTTAATAAATGGTGCTGGGAAAACTGGCTAGCCATATGTAGAAAGCTGAAACTGGATCCCTTCCTTACACCTTATACAAAAATCAATTCAAGATGGATTAAAGACTTAAACGTTAGACCTAAAACCATAAAAACCCTAGAAGAAAACCTAGGCATTACCATCCAGGACATAGGCATGGGCAAGGACTTCATGTCTAAAACACCAAAAGCAATGGCAACCAAAGCCAAAATTGACAAGTGGGATCTAATTAAACTAAAGAGCTTCTGCACAGCAAAAGAAACTACCATCAGAGTGAACAGGCAACCTACAAAATGGGAGAAAATTTTCACAACCTACTCATCTGACAAAAGGCTAATATCCAGAATCTACAATGAACTCAAACAAATTTACAAGAAAAAAACAAACAACCCCATCAAAAAGTGGGCGAAGGACATGAACAGACAATTCTCAAAAGAAGACATTTATGCAGCCAAAAAACACATGAAAAAATGCTCACCATCACTGGCCATCAGAGAAATGCAAATCAAAACCACAATGAGATACCATCTCACACCAGTTAGAATGGCAATCATTAAAAAGTCAGGAAACAACAGGTGCTGGAGAGGATGTGGAGAAATAGGAACACTTTTACACTGTTGGTGGGACTGTAAACTAGTTCAACTATTGTGGAAGTCAGTGTGGCGATTCCTCAGGGATCTAGAAGTAGAAATACCATTTGACCCAGCCATCCCATTACTGGGTATATACCCAAAGGACTCTAAATCATGCTGCTATAAAGACACATGCACATGTGTGTTTATTGCGGCATTATTCACAATAGCAAAGACTTGGAACCAACCCAAATGTCCAACAATGATAGACTGGATTAAGAAAATGTGTCACATATACACCATGGAATACTATGCAGCCATAAAAAATGGTGAGTTCATGTCCTTTGTAGGGACATGGATGAAATTGGAAATCATCATTCTCAGTAAACTATCGCAAGAACAAAAAACCAAACACCGCATATTCTCACTCATGGGTGGGAATTGAACAATGGGAATACATGGACACAGGAAGGGGAACATCACACTCTGGGTCTGTTGTGGCGGGAGCGGGGAGGGATAGCATTGGGAGATATACCTAATGCTAGATGACGAGTTACTGGGTGCAGCGCACCAGCGTGGCACATGTATACATATGTAAATAACCTGCACATTGTGCACATGTACACTAAAACTTAAAGTATTATAATAATAATTAAAAAAAGATGTCTAGCACATATAACTATGCACAGTACCTAATACTTGATAATGGTAATAAATGACGTTACTTTTTAATGTATTTACCATATTTTTATAATTATTTTCGCGTGTACTCCTTCTACTTACAAAAAACAAAACTAACTGTAAAACAGCCTCAGGCAGGCCCTTCAGCTCCCTTGCCTGCTATTTCCCCTGAAGACCTTCCAGTGGGACAAGATATGGAGGTGGAAGGCAGTGATATTCACGATTCTGACCCTGCGTAGGCCTAGGCTAATGTGTGTGTTTGCGTCTTAGTTTTTAATAAAAACCTTAAAATGTAAAAAAATTGGAAAAATTTTAAAAAAAAGGCCTGGTGCAGTGGCTCATGCCTGTAATCCCAGCACTTTGGGAGGCAGAGGCGAGAGGATCACGAGGTCAGGAGATCGAGACCATCCTGGCTAACATGGTGAAACCCCGTCTCTACTAAAAATATAAAAAATTAGCTGGGTGTGGTGGCATGCACCTGTATTCCCAGCTATTCGGGAGTCTGAGGCAGGAGAATCTTTTGAACCCGGGAAGCAGAGGTTGCAGTGAGCAGAGATCGCATCACTGCATGCACTCCAGCCCGGGCAATAGAGCGAGACTCTATCTAAAAAAAAAAATTAATTAATTGATTAATTAAAAATAAAAATAACATAAAAATATATAAAGAAAAAATGTTTATATATAGGTATACATTGTGCTTCTGTTTTAAGCTGTGTTATTACAAAAGAGTAAGCAAGTAAAAAAAGTTAAAGTTTATTAAGTAAAACAGTGATGGTAAGGTAAGGTCAATTGATTATTGAAGAAATGGATGTTTAATAAATTAAGTGTCGTCTAAGTGCACAGTGTTTATGAAGTGTACGGCAATGCACAGTAATTTCCTAGATCTTCACATTCACTCACCACTCCCTCACTGACTCACCCAGAGCAACCTCCAGTCTTGCAAGGTCCATTCATGGCTATACCCCATACAGGTGTACCATGTTTTATCTTTTATAGTGTATTTTTACTGTACCTTTTCTATGTTTACATATTTTTAGATGCACAAATAATTCCTACTGTGTTACAGTTGCTACAGTATTCAGGATGGTAACCTGCTGTACAGGTTTGTAGCCAAGCAGCAATAGGCTGTGTCATATACCCTGGATGTGTAATAGGCGTTACCTTCTAGGTTTGTGTGAGTACACTATATGATGTTCACACAATGACAAAATTGCCTAATGACACATTTCTCAGAACACATCCCTGTCATTAAGTGACACATGACTGTACTCGCAAGTGTTTTTAGGAGGCAAATAGAGTTCCTCAGAGCCACTTGATTCCTGGATGCTTATTTCAGACTTATTGTTCATTTCCTCTCCTTTATAGAATCTTTGCCCATTGTATTTGTTCAGAAAGGAGGAATATGAATATCCACTGTCAAATTGAAATTGTAAGCATTGCTAAAACTAAAATAATTATGCAATTTTCACAAATCATTTTTTAAGAAATTTTTAATTGTGCTTCCTTTATGCCTTGATATAGGCTTCAATTTTCTTGCTCTGTTAGCTTTTCTGTTCCCTTTTTATTCCTATGTTTAATATTATTTTTTCAGATTTAGACTGAATCATCTGTTTTAGTAAACATCTCTGGATGCATCAGCTTTGGTCATAAGTTTTGCTTCTTGTTCCACTGACAGTATTGTGTTCCTCAGTTTCAGGCATATTATGTTTACTAGCAGGTCTCAAAATCTAATTCTTTCAATTCAAAAGAGTTCCCTACCAAATGATTGGTGTCAAAGCCATTCGACGTAGCACAATTACATGGATTGTTCAAACTTTTCAAACTGAAGCATACAGATACAGTTGTAGTTAAGACATCAGTAAATTTATCTTCCCCTGAACTAGAAGATGCAAAATTAAATCCAAGTGTGTCTTGAAGAGTAGCAAACATTGCTTTTCTATTTGGAATGATTCTCCTTGTCCTGGAATGTCAGGTTCCAGAAGAGGAATTTGTAAATCTTTCACAAATACAACCCTAGAGTTGTTGTCATCATTGGAGTCCATGCCAGACGAATTCACTAACTTCCCTGGTTCTGAGCCGGTTATTTTGTTAGCTACAACGAAAGCTTTCTTTATTTTTTCAACATATCTAGCCAGCACTTGAGTTAGAAAGTTTATTTCTCCACTGTAAATGGATATCTTGTGCTTCTCTCACATTGGAATTTTTATTTCCCAAGCTAATGCCAACATTCTGTTGTTGCCCTGACATTTTTTCAGGAGCTGAAAAGTGCTGGTGATTCTCTGGCATAGTACAGCTACGAGAGTTGTATTTGCCAATATCTGCAAGTTTTTATTCTGTTCTCTTTCATATTTCTTTTTGTTTACATCTTCCAGATTGTGCTAAAAAGACTTTTCAAGACAACTTTCTCTCATCATCTTCTTCCTTGGCCACCACCCCTATTGTCAGTCCCCTCCTACTCACCGGCAGTACTCTGCCATTGGAACCGCTGGCCAAGATCTAGCCCTGGCCCAGCCCCAGCCACCCGAGTCTGTGGCTCCATCTCCCATTACAGATTTCCACGACTGCATTTCAACTTACCTTCTGCACTTGTGTGATGGTCTCTTGGCAGGCTATGATCACTGAACTTTTAACATAGATTACCTCAATCCTGGTCAAGGATGAAAGGGAAACGGGTAACAGTACTTTAGCCCATCAGATATTACCAACAGTGCTAATCAGATTCAGAGCGATTTTCTTGTCACATACGCCTGAGCTAACTAGTTGAGAGAGAAAGGAGGAGAGAGAGAGAGCAGGTGGGCCAGGAGGGGCAGAAAGAAAGTTGAGGGCTGATTCTTTGGGGAAAAAAATGGAGAGATGATACAAGACACCGGGATGAAAAGGACTTTCTGTAGTTTTAAATCAAGCCAGCACCTGGGACAGCAGGTTAGGAGGGAGATGTTAAGCATTTGCACATCAGCTCATCATCCAGTGACAGAAAACACACTATCTCCTCTGTTCCTACCAGGAGTCCACATCTTTATGCTGGACAGGCACATCCACACTCATGCCTGCCTTTGCGTGAGATTGAGATTCTGAGGTCCTTCATCACTAACTCCCACCCTTGGCCATGTGGAGCATATCAAAGAAAGTAAAGTAACCAAGCTCTGCCCTCGAATTACATAAAGGGTAAGAAAATAGGATTCTTTCTCTCTCTGAGCATCTGTTTGAGGAAAGAAACCGCAGCAATTTTCTTATAGCAGTGGGATCTATATTCTTTTATTCAATATCCAGTCCCATACCCTGAAAAGTTTCCTGTTTCTCTTGGTAGCAGATGTGATTCTTGTAAAGCGGGGTGGGTGTTACTTGAGATACAAAGTTTACCTAATGCTAGAAACTCAGTGTAGACTCACTGTAATTTTAGACGAGACCGTAGGGCAGCGGAGGTGGCACAGAGTTCACTGAAGCAGAAATAATGATATTGCTCCTGCTTACCCTTAGAACTTGCCTATGCTCTTTGGAAGTTTTCAGGAAGCTCTGTGTGCTAGAATTATCGAAAGTCAGCAGGGTTTTCACATGTGCACCCTTGGAAGAAAAGCACAAGGATGGAATTCATTTGTGGTCGTGCACCTGACTTCTCATTTTGATGGAAAAATGAAGCCTCTTTCCCTGTTACTTTTAGACAGCTGAACTTTCCTCAGTGAGGCCCCCTTGTTTATGCCAGGTTTGGATATCAATAATATCAGAAATTTCTAAAGACAGTGCATTGCATGCAGGGTATGTGCAATAATGCACGGAAGATTGAATAGGTGACTGTCATCAGAACTGGAACTCAAGCAAAATAACTTGTTTTTGACACCACAAACATCAGGGAACTTTACACCCATCACATATCTTGCTGTTGCCTGTGTAGGTTTGCAGGCCAAATGTTGGTCCTTCAAGAGCATTTCTGGCTTTTTTGAACAAGAAATTTCAATGTAAAATACAGTTATATTTTTAAAAACCATTTATGTGAAAGTAATTACAGTTGGGATTGTTCCTAATGATTCATCAGCATTTTAGTGTTTTATAAGAGAATGTCTGCCTGCAAGAAAATTGACTACACAACTTTTATATTCCCTAGACATTGTTGCTTTAGTTGGGAAACACACACACAACACAATGTTGTCTTGATAAACCACAGCAAAGTCATTTCTGATATAGCAAGATATAATTCTACATACTTAGGGACTGATCATGTTTTCAGAGCCTAATTTCCCAGCATTTAATGAATGGATATTCCTAAGTGTAATTTCCAATTTAATTCTATACAATTATAATTTCATAATAATTTTAAAAGGATTGCTAGAGATAGACAAGAGTTAGGTTCTAATACATTCTGTCAAATACATCCCTTTCAGTAGAGTCTACGTCCATATAATTCAGTATGACTAATGCTGAAGAAACTCTCAGGAGTCAACATGCTCGGTAACATTTTGGGTCTGTTTCATTCATCCCATTTCTGGCTATGTTTCACTTTGTGTTTACCTCCATTCTTCCCTCCCTCCCTAATCCATCATTTCCTTCCATCCACCAGCACAGACCTGATGCCTAAGCTGAAGAGACATGTATTACACAATATAAAATTGAGTCTTCTAGAGATTTATTGTACAATTCTAATTTTAAATTAATACATGCTCTTAGAATCTTAGAGAGTATATCAAAATATAGAATAATATAAATCAATAAGCCCAACTTGCACATATTTTCACTGTTTACTTGTTTCACATTTTTACAATAAACATTTACTAGGCACCAATAATGTACAGTGGTATCTTGGGAAACCGCAAGAGACAACCTCCCTTCAAGAACCATAGTTTAATGAGAAGAGAAGAAATGGACGTTGCTATGCTAAGTGACAATAAAGACATAAAACACTATGACAAAATGAAAGGGTACAATATTTTAACCGAGGAACATTGTGAAGTTTGTTTCTTTGGAGAGAGAATCTGTGCAACTAGACTTTATGGGACTAGAGGGGCATTCATGGAATTAGAGTAGAGAGTCAGGCAGAAAGATCATCAAAATGATCATCTCCAGGGGAGAAAGCATGGATTTAGCAGGACATCATAACAATCCCTTTGAGCATAGGTCACATAAACCAGTGATCAACTAAGGAGAAAAGTCAACTGGAGAACAGGGAGGGTCCTGAGTCAGGCAGACATTAAGGGAAGAAGTAATATATGCCAATATTTATTAAGATTAGTCTGTGGTGGCTCACGCCTGTAATCCCAGCACTTTGGGAGGCTGAGGCAGGCAGATCATGAGGTCAGGAGTTTGAGACCAGCCTGGCCAACATGGCGAAACCCCATGTCTACTAAAAATACAAAAAAAAAAAAAAAATCTGGGTGTGGTGGCAGGCACCTGTAATCCCAGCTACTCGGGAGGCTGAGGCAGGGAAATCACTTCAACCTGGGAGGTAGAGGTTGCAGTGAGCCAAGACATTGTTGCCATTGCACTCCAGCCTGGGCAACAAGAGCAAGACTCCATCTCAAAAAACAAAAAAGATTAGTCTGTGGTGTGAAAATGATTAAGGCAAGAACAGCAGGTAGGAG
Source organism: Gorilla gorilla gorilla (assembly GCF_029281585.2). NCBI lineage: Eukaryota > Metazoa > Chordata > Mammalia > Primates > Hominidae > Gorilla > Gorilla gorilla. Next base: position 60,767,741 of record NC_073230.2, read on the forward strand.
CCCATTGCAATAGTCCAGAAAGGAAGGTATGATATTTGTATTTAGAGAAATGACAGAATTAACACAGAGGGTGAATACATGTAAAAAGGCATTGTGATTATAGATTTGACAAGAATTTCAAGCAATGGTGACAAGGGAGAAATGAGTTTTGCAGCTAAAGTTACGTTTTTTGCTATTGAGGACTAGGTTTAGATTTAACCATTAACAGATATGGAGGAACAGAATGGAGGGATTGGAAATGGAGAAAAGCTAAACCTTTATTAAAAGTAACTTTTAAATTTATTTTAGCATAGTTTTGCATAAAAGTCACAAAAGAGTTCCTGTATAAACCCTATACTTCATATTCCTTGTTGTTTACATCTTACATTAACATGATACATTTGCCATAACGTAAGAACTAATCCATTATTCATAAGGGAACCTCACACTTTATTCAGACTTCCTTAGTTTGAGCTAATTTTTTTCTATCAGGACACCACACTATATGGAGCCAGCATGTCTCCCCAGGCCCCTTGGAACTAACAGATTCTCAGATTCTTCTTCTTGACAATTTTGAGGGATGTGGGTCAGGTGTTTTGTAAAATGTCTCTCAACTGGGGTTGATTTGATTTTCTTTCTCATGAATCCACAGGGATCAGGGTTTGGGGAGGAAGACCACATAGGTAGAGAGCCACTCTGGTCACAGCATGTGAAGGCCACATACTAGCCACAGGCTTTAAGAGCCTCAAGCATCCAGCTAGAGGAGTGTGTGTCAGGCTATTCCACTGCAAAGTCACCCTTTGCTCCTCTTTGCCCTTTTCATCTGGCCTCTTTGGAAGAAGGTCACTACGTACACCCTAAGCTTTGGGGTGGGGACTTAGGCTCCACTGTGTCTGGAGGGTAAATAGCACTTTCAATATCCATATTTCAATATAAAGCCCTGTCGTATGAAAATGTATTTGTTAGCCAGATCCATGCTCAGTCAAAATTAGGTCATCATCCATGTGAGCCTAAAATTACGACAGGAGAAAACTAGAAGAGGCAGCCTTTGAGGCTGTTTTTAGGATTTTGGCTAACCCACCACTTTACTTTTCTAACAAATACTGTGTAACAGCCCATTTGAAATGAAATCATGGAAACATAACCTATGCAGAAGAAAATTTCAACTCTGTATACACACACAGATATATATATCTGCATATATATCTTATATATAGTATATAGGCAGATGTATAATATATATTATATATGCATATTATATATGTAGATATATTATGTATATATCTGCATATATCATTGCTGAATTGTAACACAAAGGGAAATAATACGAAAGCAATAGCTAATGAAATAATGTATATACTTTTATATGTGAAGACTAAAGCATCACTACCCTAGTAGACATAGCAAACTAATCTGATCCTTCTGCCTTATATTAATCAGGGAAAGCAACAGCAGTTGCTGAAATAATCATGCCTCAATTATAGCAGCTTCACAGGCCAAATGCTGGTTTCTCTCTGGGGTCAGTTCAAGCCCCCTGTGACTGTCAGGAACCCAAACCTCATGCCCCTCCTCAGTGTTCTCCAGCAGCCTTGGCCTCTCTAGGAGACTGCAAGGACAGCATGCTGAGAAGGCACCTACTTTTAAACACCTGGGTACAGAGGGGTGCTCTTTGGTGAAAAATGTTCTCATGGCCCCGCCTGACTTAGGGGAGGCTGGAAAATGCAGGTCAGCTTCTTGACAGAAAGGAGAAAATGGAGACAGGATTTAGTAAGCACAGAACCCTCTGTCTGCTACTCACAACCAAGTGAGCGGGTAGCCACCAACACAGACCAATAGAGATGGACCTATGGGCACCTGCATGTTTATATGCTATTTCTGTCAGTGGTGTAGTTTTTCCCTGCAATGCAGACAAATAGTTGTTAAAGTTTTAAATAAAACAAATACAAGCGTTGCTCAATTTTTACAGTATTTGGAAGCATTTTTATAGTATTGGAAGATTAAGTTGATTAAAATTGTACAAGATACTTCATGTTTATGAAAATGGAAAATACAGATTGATCATCTACAGGGTTAATTATAACACAGGTCACCTCTATTATGGTCTGGCTATACAACTTTTATATGAGATGCAAGCAACACCTTGTGTGCAAGCCTTCATGTTGCAGACATGTAGTGCTTGGGGCTCTCCTTACAAAACACTAGTAGCATTACTCCACTCCATGTCAATTACTGAGACAAAGTAAAGCACCTCCAGCAGTTTTCAGAAGCCCCTTGGAGGTGCTGTCTCCTGATTGTGAGCCATAGAATTAGTAGAGGAGGAGAGGAGACAGATAAATAGACAAATAGTGTGGGCAAAATGAAAAGAAAATGATGGTTACGTGGCAGAAGGGGAAAAAGTGAGATAGATTTAAAAACATAAACAATGAGGCTGTTCAGTGGATATTTGGAGAGAGAAAATTTGAGAGTGGGGCTGGGAATTAATTTTTCTCAGAACATTACCTAGGTTTGAAATTGTCCTTTATGTCAAATGGCATGTTGAATATTTCCTTGCTATTGATGGCAGTAAAAAAAAAAATGACCAAGGGATGCTTTCACAATGACAAAAAGTCATCCTAAATGTCACTGGGCAATTTAATATTAATGAGGTCTTTCTACACATTATGAATATTATAGAAACATTATTGCCCCATTTTGGGGCAATATACAGATATATTTGGCATAGACCAGATTGTCCTCAGGGATGCCTTTCATTAGCCTCCTGTTTGTATAAGAATTAACAATTTGGTGGTAGAGTGTTAACAAAAGCGTGGAAGTTATCTGTTAAAACACCGCCTGCTGTACAGAGTCTAAGGGTCTCTTTGCCTCTTCCCCTTGAGAGTTTGTATACAGTTCCCTTCTGCTCTTAGCTTCCCCAATCACCTGCCCATATATCCATTCTCAGGACTTGAGATGATGACTAGAAATTACTGTGCTGCAAACCAGGCGAGAGGTCTTACAAGGGGGCTGCCTGCCTGTGTGTCTTCTGGAGCGAATGGCAAACAATGGAAAAGGGACCCAGGGGCTGCTGGGGGTGGGGAAAATGAGAGTGTAGGATAAGAAGCTGAGCTTTGTGCTCTGAGGAAGCTCAGAGAAGAGCCCAGGGCACATTTCAAGTTCCAGGGACTCCAGCCATGCACTCAAGGACATTGCACAGGCAAAAGATTTCTACTAGACTGAAACTTCTCCAAAACCTCTTTCATTCTGAGGATTCTTTATTGGTGGGACTCTGACGGTCTTCTCTGGGCTTCCCTGGGCTTGATTAACTGGTTAACAAGAAAGACAACTGTGCAGCTTTCTGAGAAAATGCTAGGAGTTACAGGAGCAACAGATGGCAGAGTGGGGAACCTTACCAATTAGCAAAGTTATTCCATCTAAAGATGAGAAGTCTGGTCCCTGAGTCAAAATTCAATGTTGGCATTAGAGTATAGAAAAAAATGAATAAAATTCCAGTCTGCAGAAGGTGTTTCATTAAGCAGAGCAAAATCTCATTATTTCACACTCTACTCATTCAGAATGCGTGACCTCCATTCAGGGACTACAGATACGTTTGCATTATTTTCTGTGAAAGTCTTACTGCATTTTTTTTTCCAGGAGCACACCTAACAAATGCTAAGGAGCTATTTGTTTACAAAACAGATTCTGAGCACAACAGATGATTGCTACCTAGAAGCCTTAAGTGACAGCAAAACGATTGTTTTATGAAAGGAGTATTTTAAATTTAATTTTTTAAAATTGAAATACAGTAAAACTGAATTTTCTGAGTGCAGCTCTATGATTTGTAAAACATGCACAGATGGATGAAATACCATCACATGCAGAACACGGAGCAATGGCCTCACTGCAAGGCCTCCCCCCATTCCCCATGCAATCACTTTGCAGGCCCACCCCGCCCCTAGAGCTGGGCAACTGCTGATCTGTTCTCATGGAATTACACAGTATGTATTCACCTTTACATACTAGCTTCTGTCACTCAGAATAATGTTTTTGAGATGCACTTAAGTTGCTGAGCATATCCATAGTCTATTCCTTTACATTGCTGCATGCTCTTCCCTTGTAGGGATTTGCAACTTTTTTTTTTAATCTTAAACTGTTGAGGGACATAAGTTATTTTTCCAATTTGAGACAATTATGAATAGAGTTGCTGTCAATAATCGTGTAGAAAGTTTTGTGTGAATATAAGTTTACGTAACTCTAGGGCACATAGCCAAAGAGTAGGATGCCTAGTTCTCATGGTGTGTATGTGTTTAACCATATCAGGAGCCACCAAGCTTCTTGTCAACTTTTTGGAGTGGCTGTATCAGTTCACATTCTCAATGTGAAGTTCTCATTCACAGCATGCAAGAGCTCCATTGCTCCACATCCACACCGGCGGTATTGTCAGCATTTTATGTACCTGCCATTATAATGCATGTGTAGTGGTAGCTTACAGTCACCTTGAATTGCCTTGCCTGTGATGTTGAACAGTATTTTTTTTTTTTCCCAGAGACAGTCACCCAGGGTGGAGTGCAGTGGCGTGATCTCAGCTCACTGCAACCTCCACCTCCCAGGTTCAAGTGATTCTCCTGCCTCGGCTTCCTGAGTAGCTGGGACTACAGGCACACGCCACCACACCCGGATAATTTTTTGTATATTTAGTAGAGACGGGTTTTCACAGTGCTAGCCAGGATGGTATCAATCTCCTGACCTTGAGATCCGCCTGCCTCGGCCTCCCAAAGTGCTGGGGTTACAGGCGTGAGCCACTGTGCCCAGCCTATTATGTCGTTGTTAATATCTTCTTTGGTGAAGAACCTGTTCAACACTCTTGCTCATTTAAAAATTGAGCTGCTTATTTAATTATGGTTGAACTTTAGTGTTTTTCAAATTTGCTTATTCTAAAGACAAGACATTTGTCATATACACAATTTGCAATATTTTTTCCCTCATCTCTAGGTAGTCTTTTCATTTTCTCAACTGTCATTTCACAGAATAGGTGGCTTTAACTTTGATAAAATCCAATTTAACATTGTAATGGGTTGTGCTTTTGGTGGTAAGTCTTGTAATATTTACCTCAGGTAGGATGATATCTTACTTTTATTCTAAAAGCTTGATAGTTTTCATTTTAATATTTGAATACATGATCCGTTTTGAGTTACTTTGTATGATTTGTTGAGGTTTAGGTTAAAGTTTTGTAGTGTGTGTGTGTGTATAGTCCTCCAAGGGTTCCAATATAATTTGTTAAAGAGAATGGCTTTCTCTGTTAAATTGTCATTGCATGTTTGTCAAAAGTAATGGGTCCATTCCTCAACATTCTGTTCTGTTCCATTAATTGTTGTGTCTACTGTTCACCAATACCATACTGCATTGAGTACCATACCTAGCAACAGTAATCAGTTTTCACTATCTATAGTGAGAAAAGGAAAAAAGAAAAGCTCAGAGCAGTCTGGGTTATGTGAGTTATGCAAAATTTATCATGCCCAGGGAGATCAGTATGGACTTCAAGCATGCCCTCCACACTCATAGGACAATTGTTTAGAAGCATTTTGTTCCTGACTAGCTGCCTCACCCATTATCTTCTTGCTCCTGGAATTTGTGATGTAAAGAACAACGTACAGCCAGTCAACAGCTTATGTTATTTTAAAGTAAATTATTTGGTAAACAACGTAGAAACTGTCTCTTCTTTTTCCTCAAAAACCCACTCGTAACTGCTGCTAATCAAAGTGCATATTCAGGGCAACTTAAATCTATGCTTCCAGGTAGCCATCCTCAGGCCTTGAACTCAAATAAACTTTATACTTAATCCTATTTTCTGAACCTCGATGTTTAAGATTGACAATAATAAGCCTTAAAGCCAGGTGAGGTGATTCTTCTAACATGATCTATCTTTTTCAGTATTGGTTTGGGTGTACTATTTCCGTTGACTTGAATCCAAATTTTAAAATCAGTTTGTCTATGTCTGTAAAAATTTATCCTGCGATTTTGTTAAGAATTTTGTTAAATCTGTGGTTTGATTTGGGGTTATGTGACACCCATATTATAATGAGTGTCCCAATCCATAAAAATAATATGTCTTTCAATTTACATAGGTTCTATTTATTCCTTTTATTAGTATTTGTAGTTTTTAGCCTACAGATTATTCTATGTTTTGATAAATTCTAAGTATTTCACTTTTGGGGGAACTTCTGCAAATGGTAGTAGTTGTGTTCTAATTTGGTTTTCAGTTTGTATTACTTACAAGTGAAAATATAAATTTAACTTTTTATGTGTTGGTCTTGCATTCCACTGCTTTCATAAGCTAACCTATTCGTTCTATAAGGCATTTTTGTATGTTCTTTAGAATTTTCTACATCGACAATTCACATTATTTGTGAAAAGCAACAACGTTATTTCTTCTTTTCTAAGCTGTAAGCCTTTTATTTCTTATTCATATTTTATGTAATGGCTAGAACTTTCAACACAGTTTTGAAAAGTGGACATCCTTGCCTTTTTTCCAGTTTTAAGGTGAAAGCCACTGAGTCTTTCGTCATTACATAAGACATTTGCTGTGTGCTATTTTGATGCCCTTTACCTGGTTTAAATTTCCTTCTATCCCTAGTTTGCTGCAGATTTTCTAATAAGTAGATTCCAAACTCTGTCAAATGCCTTCTTTTTGTGTCATTTGATATTGTTGTATGGTTTTTCTCCTTTAAACTAAAAAATGATGTATAATCTCCATTGGTTTTTAACATGGAATGAGCTTGCATTTTCAGGAAAAAGTACATTTTGTTGTCATTATTTTAACACATATTGCTGGAGCAGATTTGCCAACATGTTGAAGATGTTTTTGTCTGTGTTCATAAGGTCTATTAGTATACAACTTTTCTTTATTTGTCTGCTTGTGTTATCAGAGTACATTGATTTCCTATGGCAACATAACAAATTACCACAGACTTAGCAATAAAACAACACCCATTTGTTAGCTCCCAGTTCTCTGAATCAGAAGTTCAGAGACAGCATGCTTGCTTTCCCTGTTCATGGTCTCAAGGGCTGAAATCAAGGCGAGCTCTCATCTGTAGGCTCTGGGGAAAAGTTCACTTCCAAGTTAATTCAGATGGTTGAACTAATTCAGTTCCCTGTGGGTCTAACACTGAGGTCCTCACTTATTTGCTGACAATCACCTGAAGGCCACTCTCAGGACCTACTACCTTCAGACAAACCCGAGAGATATTGCAGGTTTTGATCCATACCACTGAAATAAATTTTTGGTTTCCCAGTGCATATAAAAGTGTATACTATACTGTAGTCATTTAAGTGTGTAATAGCATTATCTTTTAAAAGTACATATCTTAAGAAAAAAATGCTTTATTGCTAAAAAATGCCAACAATCATCTAGGCATTCTACAAGTTGGATTTTTTCCTGGATGGTCTTGCCTCCACGTTCATGGCCATTGACTGATCAGGGCAGTGGTTGAAGAAGGTTGCGGTGGTTGTGGCAATTTCTTCAGTGGCTCACTCCTGTAATCTCAGCACTTTGGGAGGCTGAGGTGGGCAGATCACGAGGTCAAGAGATTGAGAGCATCCTGGCCAACATGGTGAAACCCCATCTCTATTAAAAATACAAAAATTAGCTGGGTGTGGTGGCGCACAGCTGTAGTCCCAGCTACTTGGGAGGCCAAGGCAGGTGAATCGCTTGAGCCCAGGAGGTGGAGGTTGCAGTGAGCTGAGATGGCACCATTGCACTCCAGCCTGGCGACAGAGCGAGACTCTGCCTTAAAAAAGAAGGACATATCTTAAGAAAAAAAAATGCTTTATTGCTAAAATATGCCAACAATCGTCTAAGCATTCTACAAGTTGGAATTTTTCCTGCGTGGTCTTGCCTCCATGTTCATGGCAATTGACTGATTAGGGCAGTGATTGCCGAAGGTTGCGGTGGCTGTGGCAATTTCTTAAAAGAAGACAACAGTACATCTTTCTGCATCATTTGACTCTTCCTTTCACAAAAGACTTCTCTGTAGCATGTGAAGCTGTTCTTTGGAATTTTGCTCACATTAGAAAGCCTTTCAAAATTAGAGACAATTATTTCAAACTTTACCACTGCTTTATCAACTAAGTTTATGTAATATTCTAAATCATTTGTTGCCATTTCAAAAATGTTTACAGCATCTGCACTGGGAGTAGACCCCATCTCAAAAAAACCATGTTCTTTGCTGATCGTTAAAAAGAAACTTCTCATCCCTTAAATTTTATTATGTATTTGCAGCATTTCAGTCACATCTCCAAGCTCCACTTCTAATTCTAGTTCTCTTACTATTTCCACCACATCTGCAATTACTTTCTCTACTAAAGTCTTGAACAGCACAAAGTCATCAATTATGGTTGGAATCAACCTCTTCCAAACTCTTATTAATGTTAAAATTTTGGCCTCCTGCCATGAATCACAAATGTTCTTAGTGACATCTTGAATAGCAAATCCTTTCCAGAAGGTTTTCAATTTACTTTTCCCAGGCCCACCAGGGTAATCACTATCTAGGGCAGCTATAGCCTTACACAATGTGTTTCTAAAATAATAGGACTTGTAAGTCTAAACTACTCTTGGATTCATGGGCTGCAGAAAGGACATGTTATCAGACATAAAAACAACATTAATCTCCTTGTATATCTCCATCAGAACTCTTACCTCTGACCAGGTGCATTGTCAATGAGCAGTAATATTTTGAAATAAATTTTTATTTTTTTTCTCTGAGCAATAGTTCTCAACAGTGGAGTTAAAATATCTAGTAAACCATGCTGTGAACACATGTGTTGTCATCCAGGTTTTGTTGTTTCATTGATACAGCACAGGCAGAGTAGATTTACCATAATTCTTAAGGGCACTAGCATTTTCAGAATGGTAATGAGCATTGGCTTCAAGTTAAAGTCACCAAATTCATTATCCTCTAACAAGGGAGTCAGCCTGTCCTTTGAAGCTTTGAAGCCAGATATTGATTTCTCTCTAGCTACAGAAGTCTTAGATGACATTTTCTTCCAATGAGGTCTTCACCTTCATCAATGATCTTAGCTAGATCTTCTGGAAAGCTTGCTGCAGCTTCAACATCAGCACTCGCTGCTTCACCTTGCACTTTTATGTTATGCAGATGACTTCTTTCCTTAAACCTCATGAACCTACATCTGCTAGTTTCAAGCTTTTCTTCTGCAACTTTCTCACTTCTCTCTGCCTTCACTGAACTGAAAAGAGTTGAGGCTTTGCTCTGGATTAGGCTTTGGTTTAAGGGGAGATTGTGGCTTATTTGATCTTTTATCCAGGCCACTCAAACTATCTCCATCTCAGCAACAAAGCTATTAGTATTTTACTTTCTTATTATTTGTGTGTTCACTGGAGCAACACTTTTAATTTTCTGAAAGAGCTTTTCCTTTGCATTCATAACTTGGCTGTTTGGCACCAGAGCCCTAGCTTTCAGCCTATCTTTGCTTTCAACATGCCTTCCTCACTAAACTTAATCATTTCTAACATTTGAGTTAAAGTAAGAGACATTGGAATCTTCCGTTCACTTGAACATGTAGAGGCCATTTAGGGTTATTAACTGGCCTATTTTCAATATTGTTGTGTCTCAGAGAATAGGAAGGCCAGAGGAGAAGACCGATGGAGGAACAGAGCAGTCAAAACAAACACAACATGTATTGACTAAGTTTGCCATCTTATATGGGCTTAGTTTTTGGTACCTCAAAACAATTACCTCAAAACAATTACAATTGGCCTAGTACAGTGGCTCACACCTATAATCCCAGCATTTTGGGAGGCCAAGGTAGGTGGATTTCTTGAGCCCAGGAGTTCAAGACTAGTCTAGGCAACATAGTGAGACCCTCCCCTCTACAAAAAATTAAAAAATAAGCTGAGCATGGTGGCACATGCCTGTGCTTCCAGCTACTCCAGAAACTGAGGTGAGAGGAAAACCTGGGGTGGGTAGCTCCTCTCCACAGCTGGTCATCTCATCATCTCTTTGGCTCTCAGTAGAGAGGAGACCCTGGTGTGGGTAGCTCCTCTCTGCCGCTGACCATCTTGTAGTCTCTCTTTGAGTCTGGCCAAGCCTGGGGTATTTCTGGCCTTCAGAGGAGAGAAAGCATGTGCTGATTGGTCTATGGGAAGCCATGGATGGGCCTGGAGAGAGCCCCATAAATTCCCATTCAGATCGGCAGGACAGGCAGCCTGGCCCCCAGGCTTCAGGCCTTCCTTGGCTTGAAGACGGGGCTCTTCCAGGGACCTTCCCTATTTTTCCCCAGAGCCTGTCTGCCTCTTGGCACTGTTCATGGTGCCGAGACTGTTCATTCATGTTCATCAGTCCCCAAAGTCTGGAATGGGCCAAGGCAGCAGGAGGTTGGCATGTCAGTGCTGCCCCAAGTGTGTGCACACCCAGCTTGGTTGTGATAGTGCCCAGGCTTAGCTACAACTTTGCTCCAAGATTGGAGTGGGCACTGGGAGTGGAGAGAAGCCAGGCAGTGGGAGCAGGCACTTCCAAGGGTGAGAGGGGAGCAGGGGGGCCCTTCCCAGGCCCCTGAGAGTGCAGAGATGGCTGGGTCCGCAGCCGTGGCTGGGCAGTGGCAGCTGCATCTGCATCTGGGAGGGAAGAGCTCCAGCCTGCTCCTGGTCCCCAAGAGCACAGGAATTCCCAAGTCTGCAGCCATGGCTGGGCAGCCACAGCTGTGCCTGGGGGGCACAGGGCTCCTGCCCTGCCAGCTTAGAAGCGGGCAGGGCATCTGCCTGTTCCCAGCTCACCCCAGCTCCCTGGAGTGCACAGCCTGGCTGCACCTCCCCTCCTGCAGCCAGCATCATGGCAGCGGCTGCTCTAGATGGGCCGCCATTGCCATCATTGTAACACGCTCTTTGGGACTTTGTGGTTCCTGGCATCTCCAAGCTTCCAGGCGCCACTGCATTGCCCTAGTCCAGACACAGGTGCTTGCAATGAAAGCAGCAGTGCAGTAGATCTGGTCCAGCTGCAGCCTCGCAAATAAGCCAGCACCTGTGCCGGGACTTGGAGCTGCCTGACACACCACAGCAGCCAGCCTGCCTGGCTGTGTGCACTGACCGGACCCTGCACTTGCTCACCACACATGTTTCACCGCTCTGCATCTGGCTTGCCCTTGGCAGACGTGAGACCCGAGCCGAATGCAGCCTGCTATGTAGAGCGGAACAAGCTAAAATAATGAACAATATTCAGGCAGAAGGTGTCCCCAGCCACAGAGGTTTCTGGCTGGCGAAGTGACACCCCAAGGATTCCATGACACCACCACAACCAGTCTTTATATTTTCTTCTTTATACTTTCCGTCCTTTTTTCTGGCTTTAGGTATATTTTTGCTCTTCTATTTTTTATGAGGTGGACAATTAGATTACTGGTTTTTGACTTTTTTTCTTTTCTAAAGCAAGCAATCACTGCTATACATTTCCCACTATGAATAGCTTTAGCTGTATACTTACTTTTTTTTTTTTTTTTTGAGACAGAGTCTGGCTCTGTTGCCCAGGCTGGAGTGCAGTGGCATAATCTTGGCTCACTGCAACCTCTGCCTCCCAGGTTCAAGTGATCTTCCTGCCTCAGCCCCCCTAGTAGCTGGGATTACAGGCACACACCACCATGCCCGGCTAATTTTTGTATTCTTAGTAGAGACAGGTTTTTGCCATGTTGGCCAGTCTGGTCTCGAATGCTTGACCTCAGGAGATCTGCCTGCCTCTGCCTCCCAAGGTGCTGGGATTACAGGAATGAGCCATCGTGCCTGGCCTATACTTAGAATTTTTTATCTTGTACTTTTCACTCAATTCAAAATAATTTCTTAACTTCATTTGGGAGTTCCTTTTTGACTCATTAATTATTCAAAATTAAGAAGTGATTGCTTTATTTCCAACTTTCTGGTTGTTGTCTTATTACTTTCTGTTACTCATTCTTTGTTTTACTCTATTATGGAGCGCATACATTTCATATAATTTTTATCCTCTACAATTCCTTGCTCTTTGCTTTCATTGTTTGGGATATTATCTATATTGGCTGCGCACCAGGTGCACTGGAAAAGAATACGTATTTTACCATTTGCGGGTGGAGTGTTACAAAAATGTAAGTTAAATCCAGTCATTTCATGGTGGTGTTCATTTTTTCTGTATACTTGATGATTTTCTGTCTACTGGTTCTATCAATTAGTGAGGGAGGATATACCCAAATACATTGTTGATTTTATCTGTTTTCCTTTTCAGTTCTTTCAGTTTTTTTCTCATGTCTCTGAAGCCTTGTTTTTAGGTTCATATGAGGGGCGCCTGCAGGACAGTGCCAAGCTGCCTTCAGCAACCCCCTTAGCTTCCCTCCCGTGTTCATCAGTGACCAAAGTCTGGAGGCGGCCAAGGCAGCAGGGGATTATTTTGACTTTTAGGATTATTATGACTTCATCACAATGAAATGCCTCTTTTTGTCCTTAGTAACATTTGTTTCTTTGAAGTCTACTTTGTTTAATATTAATATAGCTGATTCCAGCTTTCTTTATATTTTGTTTGTTTTTAAATTTCTTATTGAGATTTTAAGGTAAATACATTGCAAATATTTTGTTGTTGTTTTTGAGATGGAGTCTTGCTCTGTTGCCCAGGCTGGAGTGCAATGGTGCGATCTCGGCTCACTGCAACCTCTGCCTCCCAGGATCAAATGATTCTCCTGCCTCAGCCTCCTAAGCAGCAGGGATTAGAGGCGCCCTCCACTACACCCGGCCAATTTTTTGTGTGTGTTTGTGTGTGTGTATTTTTAGTAGAGATGAGGCTTCACCATGTTAGTCAGGCTGGTCTCAAACTCATGGCCTCAGGTGATCCACCCGCCTCAGACTCCCAAAGTGCCACATATTTTTAATATACTTCATTTTTTACAGAAGTTTTATTTTTACAGCAAAATTGAGTAGAACCTGTAGAGCATTTCCATGTATGCCCTGACTCCACACACTCACATCTCCCCTCACTCTCAACATCCCACACCGCAATGGCACACTGTAACATGGATGTTCCTACATTGACACATGATTATCACACAAAGTCTACAGTTTTTGTTAGGATTCACTTACTGTTATGCCTTTCATGGATTTTAACAAATATATAATGACATGTATTCACCATTGTAGTATAACACAGAATAGTTTCACCATTGTAGTATAATTGACACAGAATAGTGTCACCACTATAGTATAATGTGGAATAGTGTCACTATTGTAGTGTAATGCAGAATAGTGTCACTGCCCTGAAAGTCCTCTGCCTACTTATCCCTTTCTTCCCCCCAACTGCCAGCAACCATTGATCTTTTACTTCTGCACAGTTTTGCTTTTTCCAGAATGTCATGTATTTGGAATCCTTTTTAGATTAGCTTCTTTCATTTAGTAATATGCATTTCTGTTTCCATATTTTTTCTTGGTTCAATACTTTCTTTCCAGCATTGAGTAATACTCCATTGTCTGCGTGTAGCCTAGTTTGTTTCCCTACTTAAGGAAATCTTAGTTGCTTTTGAGACTGGTCTATATAAATAAAGTTCCTATAAGCATTTATGTGCAGGTTTTTCTGTAGGTATAAGTTTACAATTCATTTGGGTAAATACTAAAGAGTGTATGGCTGGGTTGTATGATAAGAGCATGTTCAGTTTTCTAAGTAGTGGTCAAGCTATCTTCCAAAGTGACTGTACCATTTTGCATTCCCACCAGCAATAAATGATAGTTCCTGTTGCTCTATATTCTTACCAGGATTTGGTGTTGTCAGTGTTGTGGATTTTCACCATTTCAATAGGGTATGAGTGTTATGTCACTGTTGTTTAAATTCACAGTTCCCTAATGATGAGATGTTGAACTTCTTTTCCCATGCTTATTTTCCATCAGCATAGCTTCTTTGGTGAGATGTATGTCTATGTCCTTTGCCATGTTTTACTTAGATTTTTCCTGATCTTATCGTTGAGTTTTAAGAGTTCCTTTTATATTTTGGAGAATAGTTCTTTTTCAGATGTGTCTCTTGCAAATAGTTTCTCCCAGTCTGTGGTTTGTCTTCTCATTCACCTGACATTGTCTTTTGCTCAGCAGAAGTTTTTAATTTTAATGAAGTCTAACTTATCAATCTGCTTTAACATGATCATACCTTTAATGATATATCTGTAAAATCATTGTCATTCTGAAGTTCATAAAATTTTTTCCTAGGTCATCTTCTAGAAGTTTTATACTTTTGAATTTTATCTTTAGATCTTTGTGCACTTGAAATTAATTTGTGTGCAGGATGTTAAGTCTATTAGTAAATTTTTTTTTTTGCATGTGGATGTCCAGCTGTAGCACTGTTTATTGAAAGACTATCAAGATCATCCTTTCTCTATTTTATTGCTATTTATTCTCTGTTAAAGATCAGTTGACTGTATTTATGTGCTTCTCTTTATTATTATATCAATACCACAGTCTTGATAAAGTTAGCTTGCGGTAAATCTTGAAGTTGGGTAGTGTCAGTCCTCTAATTTTGTTCTTTCTTTCCTTCTTTTTTTTTTTTTTTGAGTCGGACTCTCGCTCTGTCTCCCAGGCTGGAGTGCAATGGTGCGATCTCAGCTCACTGCAACCTCCGCCTCCTGGGTTAACCTCATATCATATAATTTTGCTATATTTGCTGTTTATCTTTTTTCATACATCTACTTTTAACCTGCATATAATATCACATTTGAAGTGAATTACTTCTAAGCAGGTAATTTTATTTGTTATTTTGCAATCTCTGCCTTTTAACTGATGTTTTGATCATTTTTATTTAGTTTATGACACGATTAAATTTAGTTCTTTTTAAAATGTGTTTTTTAGGTGTTCCCTTTCTTTTACACTTTTGTTTTTCTTCCCTTTGGGTTTGGGTTACTTGAACATCTTTTATTATTCTATTACAGTCTACTTGGAATAAATATTTTACTCTTTAAGTTGAATATAGTAATTTTACAACCATATATGTTCCTGTACACTTCCGTACTTTATATTTTAGTTGCCTTATGTTTAAGTTGATATACATAAAAAACTTTTCCAGCAGTGCTAAGGTTTTGACTTTAAACCTTCATACATATTATAAAAAGTCTCCAAAGGGGAATAATAGTTTATTACACTTCCCCAGGTATTTACCATTTCTGTTGCTCATGCTTCATTCCTGATGTTCCAGGACTTACCCATTATCAGTTCTCTTCTACCTCAATACCTTTCTTTTTTCTTTACCAGTTGTCTTGGAGAAAATGTTTTGCATGGAATTATCTTAGTTTTCCTACCTCTGAAAATTTCACATAAATCTGAAAGGTTACTTTTCCTGGATATCTAGTTCTATGTTGACAGTTCTTTTTCTTTCAACACTTAAAATGTTTCCTCCTGCTTCTTTCTGGCTTTCAGGCAAGAATTCCACATCTATTTGAGTCTTTGTTTTTGAAAAACAATGTGTCATTCTTTTTCTGTTTTCAATTTACTTGCCTTTATATTCAGCAGTTGGGGGTTGCTTGGAATCTTGAATTGGTATGTTTATGTCTTTTGACAGATTTGAGAAATTTGCATTTATTTTTTTTTTACATTATGTTGAACAACACATCTTTCACCAGTTCTGTAATTTCAGTGATGCAAATGTTAGATATTTTGGTATCTTCCCACAGGTGTCTCAAGCTCTGTTCATGTAAAAGTTTTTTTCTGTTGTTCACATTGAATAGTTTACATAGGACTATCTTGAAATTCACAGGCTATAATCAACTAGTGACCCTTAAAAAAAGTATGTCCATGTCCTAATTCCCAGGATTTGCAAATGTGACCTTACATGGAAAATGGGTTTAGATGAGGTCATTCTGAATTAATGGAGTGGGTTATAAATCCAATGACAAGTGTGCTTATAAGGAACACACAGCAAAGAGGTGGAGGCGGTGTGACAATGGATCCAGATATTGTACTGATACAACCACAAGCCCAGGAATGCCAGCACAACTGGGAAGAAGAAAAGAATCGAATCTCACATAGAGCTTTCTGATAAATCACAGCTCTGCCAGCACATTCATTTCAGACTTCTCGCTTCGAGATCTGTGAGAGAATAAATTTCTGTTGTTTTAAGTCACCCAATTTGTAGTAATTTGTGACAAGAGTCACGGGAATCGAATGCATGGACTCTGAGCTAATCTAAGCTTTGTTTTTGTTGTTGCTTCTCAATTAATGTTATCTTTTAGTTCTAAATAGTTCCCCTTGGCTTATTTTTTGTTCTATTTCTTTCCTGAGATTTTCCATGTTTTTATTTATTAAAAGAGTGATTGCCTTTATTTATTGGGCCATTTTTATAATAGTTGCTTTAATATCTTTTTCAGAAAATTCTAACATGTGCATCATCTCAGCATATATGTCAATTAACTGTTCTTTCATATATGAGTTGTGATTTTCCTAGATTATTGGATGCCCAATAATTTTGGATATTATCCAGGATATTTTGAATATCTTATTATGAGACTGTGGGTCTTTTTAAAAAATCCTACAAATAATGTTGATATTTTTGTTTAACAGGCAATCAGTTGGGTTTAGACCACAAGTTCCAACCAGTCTTTTATGGATTATAAATTATCCAATATCAGCTGTTTTCAAAGCCTTTGCAGTGTTGATCTGACCCAGGCGAGCACCACCCAGTGGCCAGGCTGGGACTTGTGCAGTGGTTTATCCCATAGTTCAGTTCTCAAAGTCTATTGACGCTAATGAGGGTCAAAGCCATGCATACATCATTTGAGATGAACTCAGAAGTACAAAGTCAACATTCAGGGATCACTTTCTCAAGCTCTCCTCTCCCTGCAATCTCCCTAGTATTTTTGCAGTACTCTTTGTCTTCCCCTTGTGGTTGTCACACCAGAAATCTAAGGCTTTGGGTGTCCCACTCTGTTGTTCAGTGACAGGTAGACAGAGACAGGCAAAAGCAAGAGTTTCACACGACCCGTAGGTAATCACAACTCCTCTGATCAGACAGGGAGGTGCCCTTCCTTAGAGTTTTGACTCTGCTGCCAATGCTGCCATGAGATTGCTTGGGGACTGGGGCACCCAAGAATAGAGGGGAAAAATGCATAATAATTCTTACTCTCACTGAGTGTTAGGAGTTATCTTTCTTATTTCTTTTTTTTCTTTTTTTTTTTGAGATGGAGTTTCACCCTGTCACCCTGGCTGGAGTGCAGTGGTGCAACTCCGCTCACTGCCACCTCCACCTCCCGGATTCATGTGATTCTCCTGCCTCAGCCTCCCAAGTAGCTGGGATTACAGACACACAGCACCACACCTGGCTAATTTTCTTTTTTTGTATTTTTAGTAGAGGTGGGGTTTTTCCATGTTGGCCAGGTTAGTCTTGAACTCCTGGCCACAAGTGATCCACCTGCCTCTGCCTCCCAAAGCGCTGGGATTACAGGCATGAGCCACTGCGCCCAGCCACGTTTCTTGAGTTTGAACTAGAGGATTGCTCCTGTCGTTTTCTATATCAATGCTCTGATGACTACTTCTGGGTTGGGGGTGTGGTCGAGTTCAGGCTAGAGGATATTGGAGGCAATACTGACAGTTCAGTGGTACTTTAAATTCTGATCTTTTCCCCCAAACTGTCTGCTACTATTTACTTTTCAGAGTCCTTAATAGCTTCTCCATGCATTCTGTCCTGGTTTTAAGGCAATTTTAAGTAAGAAAGACAAGTGTGACTATTTCATCTTCTACTAAAAAAAGAATTATGGTAGATAATTTTAAAAATCACACTGTAATAATTTTACCAAAATTACTCTACAGTAAAGTGAATAATGGATGTGTGATCCAACAGATACAGTGACAGATTGTTGATGTTACAGTGACCCATCCTGTGTAACAGGGAAAAGATGATGATGGCGCCAACCATAATGGACTGATGGATAATGCTTCCTTCAAGTTTCCTCCATTTGTGAAAATCTCATCAATTTCAATGGTCAGACCTCATTCACTTCGAAGCAGGAGGCAGTCAGTAGAATATGCTGAAAGAAAAAAAACTGAGACCTTAAGAAAAATCAACTAATACAAATGTATATGTGTATCTTTACAACAGAGCTAATGTAATATCTTCTAGTTCCAATTTCAATTCTGAAGATTAGTGATTTTGTCATACTCCATTCTCTAGTCCTGTAACCAAATTTTTAAACACTTGCATGCGTGATTGCATAGACATAGTATATAAACACAATGCAAACATATACATATGTGTGCCTGTATATATAGTATATAGGTAAATACAGATATATTTACACACAAAGATACACATATATCTATTTATCTTTATATATCTAGAGATGGAGTCAAATATTTTACAATTTTCAATAAATATAAGTATACATTTTATTACAAGTATTGACCAAATAAATATGTGATCTGTGTCTGACACTAAGCCTTTATTATTTTGTCTTCTGTTATTAGTTTAATTTAAAAGTGATGGATTCTGTCAGTCAATACAACTCATTTTGGCATACTATATGTACTGTGAGTCATATTATATTTTGTGTGCTATGACATTCTTTTCAAACACAGTGACTGTTATAATCAAGCTATCCAAATATCAGTAATTTAAAATAGGCTAGTCACTGTATATTCCTTGGAAAAGATGGTTTATTATTTTTATAAGTCATATCTGTTTATAAAATAAGTTTCCCTATACATCTCAACTAGGAAAAACTTTTTCAGATATGCATTTGCTACAGTGCAATATTAGCAGTTGCCTCTATTTAAAATTCTAGACTTTAAAAATTGGATTTCTTCCCAATCTTATGTAATTCAGATTTTTAACTAATTCAGCCAACCATCTCATTAGTCTGGATTTCCGAAGTTGGACTGTGTTTGTCCTAAATCTCAGCTTTGATTATACTATGGATCCAAAGAATTGTTAGTGTCCTAATAAACATTGTTCTGTCCATTTGAACCCTTGAGCCTTTCTTTTCCTACTTTAAAGATACCAGTTACAGCTGTAACTTCTGCTTGACTTGAGCAAGAGCTTTAAGATCTTTTTCAGCTGCCATACCCTAAAATTTTAATCATCACCTCTGGAAAAAAAAAGAAGTGAGTTTTAAAGCTGGGAGTTCCGACAGAGCTTTAAAAACAATAAGCAAGAAAGAGTGACAGTTTCTAGAGATTTCTCCCATGTAAACTGCTATTTATGTCATCTTTAGTGCCATTGGCACCGAGCCAGCCACAGCCAGGACATTTTTTGTTGCTTGGCGAAACGGGAAGGGCAGGAAAGAAGCTCTATACTAAGAAACAGTTTCTTAGTATTTTCGTCTCTCTGCAAATCTTATTTGATAAAGTTAAGCTTTGTCAATTAAAGCTTATAAGTGTTTTAATACCAATTTTAGCTTTTTAATATATGCACCAAACTTGTCTAACACATAGGCATATTAAATAGTCAATTATATGGTTTGACTTAAAAGAGAGCAAGAAAATACATCAACCCCTCAATGAAGCTCTGTCTCCAAATAATTTTTCCACTGACTCTGCTGATGTTTACTTTAAAAACTCCAGTGTCAACTGTAACATCTAAGCAGGTCCATGCACTGAGGACCTGCAGGCTCAGAACGTAATGGAAGGTAGCAGCTGAGGATATTCAATTAAGATGAAGGACCAAAAAGCAGAGATGCAGGCTAATACGTAGGCAGAGAGAGATAAGAACTTTGAAAGGCAGGGAGCCACCTAGTGCAAGAGGCAGTAGAAATCAGAGCAGTTCTGGGAGGGGAAAGGAGTAGGGGGATACATAAGTGGAGGGTGATCAGGTTTAGAGCTGGACACTGACAAATCTGCATGAAGCCAGACCTGAATTTCCGCATGAGTAAAATTTCAAAGATAACCTCTCACCTCTCTCTAAATGGTTATCTGTGAAACTATACTCCCTCCACACCCGCACATGCAGCTCTGCTCACACACTGCTCACAAGCAGGCTGAGCCAAAACCCAATTGTAAGAAAAATTTAAAACCTCACCTGTAGCAAATGCAGCACATTAATATAAGATATGAAGAACAGGCTGGGAGCGGTGGCTCACGCCTGTAATCCCAGCACTTTGGGAGGCTGAGGTGGGCGGATCACGAGGTCAGTAGATCGAGCCCATCGTGGTCAACATGGTGAAACCCCGTCTCTACTAAAAATACAAAAATTAGCTGGGCGTGGCAGCATGTACCTGTAATCCGAGGCAGGAGAATCACTTGAACCCGGGAGGCAGAATTTGCAGTGAGCCGAGATCATGCCACTGCACTCCAGCCTGGGCTACAGAGTGAAACTCCATCTCAAAAAAAAAAAAAAAAAAGATATGAAGAACAGGGGTTACTGGGGAGCTACACGAGAGGAGGTGTGTAGGAATACTTTGTAATTTCCACTCATTTTTTCTGTAAATTTGAAACTGCCTCCAAAAGTAAAGCCTGTTAATTTTTTTAAAATTTAAAACCTAAGATAGAGGGAACTTATGATATTTTTCCAGGATGGGGACTTCACTGTGCTAGCATTCTTCAGTAAAGTCAACTTCCCATGATTCAAAATCCTTGTCATGGCTGCCTAATCCTCTGGGGCAGACATGTCCTTGCATTGGGGTGTGAAGACTGCTAATTTGTTTAGGTTTGCTTTTCATTGAGAGCCAGCTGTGTGTTTTTCTCACAGCTATATCTTTTCTTCTGAAGTGATCAGCAATTACCTCCCGGCCGATAATTTTGTTATTTATTTATAATTTTTTTACGTTGCAAAGGTGGTCTTCCAAAGGAAGTCCTTTGGAAATTGTATGAACTTTGGAGAGGGAGAGAGGGAGAAAAGCAAGCACTGAGTAAAAGCAAATGGCAAAGCTATGCCTCACAGAGGATTCAGGAGAAAGCATAGGAGATGGAGAAAGAAACAGGAAAAATAATTTTTAGGGTGGTAAATATTACAAATAAAGAAATACAGGGTAGTGGGGAAACACATAACAAGATGAACTCACCTAAAGTGAATTCAAAGTACCCAGAAAAGGGTATTACATCTGGAAATCAATCATCTCTTTGAAGTGTGAATGCAGAGGCTGAGGTGGGTTGTGAAGGACGTGAGAATTACACATCCCATAGTTACCACTGTTAGGGATCAGAACCCCCAAATTGAATCAACTTAGAGGAATACCGGTATCTGCCCAGGCTTGATGCAAGTGTCCACGGACAGGATGCGTCTGCATCTTTACCACACACCAAAAAGCCAGCACCAATCTCAGGATTCAGGTGTACAGAGGGGGCCAGGCAATGCAGAACCCCTCATTAAAAGAAGGCAAGGACACTGGATGATTTCCAAAGAAGGAAGAGTGATAGAGAGAAGCACCATAACGAATGCTAAATGCAGGGGTGGGGAGAGGTTTTAGTCCCTCTCTGATTTCGAAGAGCTTATTTATTACTAGGAAAATAAGCTTTGGATTACAGATATTTTTCTGCTCTTTTTAACTTTGTTACAAGGCTGTCTATGACTGTTACATGTCTAAGCATAACCATGTTTGCAATTATGGCTTCTGAATTTGATGTCATTTTTGGAAAGATATCAATACTGAGCCCATAAAATTATTTAAAACAATTAGTTCAGGTGTAGTATCAGCCCCTGTGATGGCCTAAAGAAGGCAGTGATGGAAGGAATTAGGCTGCATTTCAGGAGATGGAAATGGCGACGAAATGATTGATGGATCGGGAGTGGCATTGGTTAGTGGGGAGGAAGACCACCTTTTCACATATTTCACATTTAAGGGAGTTGAGTAGTAAAAAGTTGAGAACTCTGAAAGAGGAGTGAATAGGAAGGTCAGGTGAAAATGAGCTTTACCTCATTCCATTTCCATGGAAATAGAAGAAATTTCAGGTGAATTTTTTTTTTTTAGATAGATGATAAGAAGAATCATGAGACAAAATCGACCAAGTGAAGAGCAACCTTGATGTGGGAAGCAGTGATGTGGATACAAGAACAATGTTCAAGGAAATAGGTGTAAATAACCACCAGGAGTGATGTGAAGTTATCAGGGATGAAGGATTTACTTGGATGAGCGTCACAGTGAAGGTTACAACTAGATTTGGGGAGAAAGTTATTGTAGTGAAAAAATTCCACTGAAAGTGAGGCATAAAAAGGAGATGAGCCAAATTAAATGAAATAAGGGACAATAGCATTTGTGAAGATTCACTTTGCACCAGGGTTGATGGAGAAGATAGTACTAGCAACAAACTTGACACCTGTGCAATATTCATTCCCAATATTGAATTGAAGTTCAGAAACAGAAATGTCCACTTAATCGCCCAAGCCTATGGAACCAGGAAGTTGCCATGCCACAGTTTGTGTGATATTTGTCTGATTCTGAGTACTCTTGTGTTTGTGCATATTCATCCTGATTCCCTGTGTGACTGTGTGTGTACCTGTGTATGTGTGTCACTTACAATTTGTGTGACTTCCAGCAGGTTTCTTCATTTCTCTTAATATTTCTGAAGTTCTCTTCATCCCCTTATACATTATATATCATGCCTATAAAATATCTACCTTACAGGGATGCTGTGAAGTTTAGAAGTTATGAACATAAAAGCCTTGGTATCAAGTCTGCAATGTAGCAGTTGATCATTAATTGGTAGTTCAAGGGAAACTTCTTGCTCTTCCCAGTCATACATTTTTGTATAAAGGATATGTACTCTACTTTACTAATCCAATTACTTCATCCATATTTTTTGGACTTTGTTTCTAATGTTTGCCTTTATTATATCATTATAGGTTAATTTCCCTTCTCTATAACTTAAAATAGACTGAGTGCTATTAATTGCTTGTCAAGTCACTTCACTTTCTGATTTGGAAATGCAATACGTTTTTGGATCTTCATCTGATTCTCAAAGGAGCAATTATTTGTGATTCTACTACTTTACTTTGTTTTCCCCAAATGACAAACAACAATTATTACTTAAGGTGATTTCTATTTAAATAAAATTTTACGACTCTATATATGTGATGTATTTTTCGCAAGATATCTTCTTGAAAATACCAAATATCTTTTAAGGTTAAATGTTAAATGTCTGTTTTAAAATTATCTTGTAGGGCAGGTGCAGTGGCTCACACCTATAATCTCAGCACTTTTGGAGGCCAAGGCAGGAGGATCACTTGAGGCCAAGAGTTTGAGACCAGCCTGGGCAATACAGGGAAACCCTATCTCTATAAAAAATGAAAAGAAAATAACTTAAGCATGGTGGTGTGCACATATATTCCCAGCTACTCAGGAGGCTGAGGTAAGAGGACTGCTTGAGTGCAGGAGGCAGAGGTTGCAGTGAGCCGTGATCAGGCTAGTGCACTCCAGCCTGGGGGACAGAGAGAGGCCTTGTCTCAATGATAATAATAATAATAATAATAATAATAACAAATAAATATAATACAATAAAATTATCTGGCTGCTTTAGTTTTACCTTGTTAGAAATTATTTTTGATGGGATTAGACTCACTGAGTTTAACACAATGAATAAACATGTAAATTCCCCCATGAAAATACTTTAAAGGAGAAATTAATAGTGTCCATCTGGTAAAACTTATTTCCCCTAGATTTTTTTTAAATTCTACATCAGCATAGTTCCATATGAAATACTGAGATAGTTCTACTCCATTCCTAAGACTTTCTTTAAACATAACTTTTCTCATTATTGCAATTTAATATGAAGAAATGTGCCCAACCAAATGCCTGAGGAAATAGTTTACATTTTGTTGTTTTGAAGGACAAGTAGAGTGAGCCCTGTGTGTATATAGAGAAAACCATTTGGAAGTAAACATAGACTTGAATCCCAGAGCTGTTAATGAAACTTTAGGCATGCCACATAGCCTTTCTGTTCCTCAGTTTCCTTATGTAGAGAGATTAAATGACGTATTATTTAAATCGATGCTCTCCAGTGTCTTCTTGGGTGATGAGTGAACTGTCTCTGTAAAACCGAGTATCTTTTTCTCTCTCTTGTTGTGTGTGTGGTGGGATGAAAGGCTCTCTGCGGAATGCTGCTAGAGGGCGCCGCAGCCTCTCAGGCACTGTGGGGGAGCTGTGATGTCAGTCTGGGGCAACCCAGAGGAGCAGGGCAGGAGGCGATGGAGGGTGATGCACCCTGGGCACAGGGAGAGCAGCCTGGCAGGGGCTCAGGTGCCAGGGAGACCAGTGCTTGGGAAATGCTCCTGCGAACCTCCCTAGGTCCCAGTCTGGGCCACACACTGCTCCTTGTTTTTTTGTTTTTGTTTTTAATAATTTTATATGTTGTGGTATAATACATATGACATAAAACTTGCTATTTTAATCATGTTTAAAGATACAATTACAATTGTAAAGATTAATTGTAATCCCATTGTTGTGCAAACCTCACTACTATCTATTTTCAAAAGTTTTTGTCATTCCAAGAAGAAACTGTGTACACGTCAAGTGACATCTCCCCATGTACCTCTCCCCCAGACTTGGAAACCTCTAATCTGCTTTATGTCTCAATGAATAGACAGAAGGTTCTCATCAGAATGTTCTAATCAGTATACCTATGGGATATACCCATAGGTATACCCATATCCCTATAGGATATACCCATAAGTATACCCATATCCCTATAGGATATACCCATAGGTATACCCATATCCCTATAGGATATACCCATAGGTATACCCATATCCCTATGGGTTTACCTTTGTGGAGGACTTGGAATCAAGCTTTAGAAAAAGGTAAGGAATACATGTGCCATGTTGGTGTGCTGCATCCATTAACCTGTCATTTACATTAGGTATATCTCCTAATGTTACATATGTATACATATGTAACAAACCTGCACGTTATGCACATGTACCCTAGAACTTAAAGTATAATAATAAAAAAAAGGTAAGGAATATGTGTGTGTGTGTGTGTGTGTGTGTGTGTGTGTGTCTGTCTGTCTGTCTGTCTGCATTAGAAAGAAATAGCTGGAATTGTTAATGAATAAAAAGAACAGACACTTGAAAAGAGGAAGAAGAAAGGGGGACTGGCTGTGAAGCTTGTTATTGTAGTTAAATTACTTTATTATGAGAAGTGAGATATATATTATAAATGTATTTTCTACTTTAACTTTTTCTCTTTCTGGGATGTGAGCACACACATGCCCTATGTTATTAGTCTCTTTTGTTTGACATATGTTCACGTATGTGTGGACCCGTGTGAGATTAAAAAAGGGACTAAGTCCTATGGTTGCCTTGGTTTTCAGCCAAGAGATGAAAACAGCCAAAGCTGTACGGAGAAGAGATCAGGAGACTGGGAAGTCTACTTAGAGTCAAATAGATCCAACAGAACCCCACATCCCTCCCCCTGCCAAAAAAAAAATATAGGAATCATGTGGATAGCAATGTGTTCTGAAGTGTGAGATACATATAAAAATGTGAATGATGATACTGGTAAAACAATAATGAGAAGCAGATGAGGTAATATCTGTGAAACTACAAAGCAAGATGACTACCATATCCTAAGTAATCAGTCACTTCCTCTCCTGCCTTCATTTCCTTTATTTCTTCCCTTTATTTTCAGGTCAATTAACTAGCGAACACTCAATATGTTCTGCTTGGCTGTATGTAGAGATAGGAAGCTGCCTATAATACAGAGGAAGCCCATTCAACCATTATTTAGCTCCTCCCAGTAGAATGTGTTTGGTGGAGGCTGCTGGGTTGTTCATCTATCTCTATTGGCTTGTCCTTGGAACTGCTTCTCTTTCTTCTTGGAAAAGGTTTTTTTGTTAGTTTACTTGATGGGTTTTTGTTTTTGTTTGTTTGAACATCAGTAATTTACTCCTGGCAGGGAGCCGTGGCTCACACCTGTAATCCCAGCACTTTGGGAGGCAGAGTTGGGGGGATCATGAGGTCAGGAGATCGAGACCATCTTGGCCAATATGGTGAAACCCTGTCTCTACTAAAATACAAAAGAAAAAAAAAATTAGCTGGGCCTGGTGGTATGTGCCTGTAATCCCAGCTACTTGGGAGGCTGAGGCAAGGGAATGGCTTGACCAGGGAAGCAAAGGTTGCGGTGAGCTGAGATAGCGCCACTGCACTCCAGCCTGGCAACAGAGCAAGACTTCATCACAAAATAATAATAATGATAATAATTTACTTCTAATAGAGGCAGAAAGTGTAGGTACCTGCCACTTAGAGTATGAGTCACAACACTCGAGGATGTGCACAAGATCCAGTGCAGGCCAACGAAGTTTCCAGAGGCTGCTTTCACAGAAGCCAGAGAGCATTCATCCCTCTTGTTGGAAAAATGTTGCTATATGAAGCATGATGGCTAATGTTGCCACATCTCCCTTCCCTATGGATCAATGCGGATTGAGAGAACAAACTTGTGTATGTATAGAGTCCTGGAAATACTGAAGTTCCTGAAAGCTGTTTTGGCTTTTCTAAGATGTGTAATGAGAGCTCAAAAATACTTCCTTTTTATTGAAACTGGTTCTATTTGGCATTCTATGTTTGCAACATAAGTATCTGAGCTTTTATCGTATCCAAATATACATTTTCCGTTTCGGTTCCTTGGACTTTGATTCTGGAAGAATGATTTAAGCCACGCTTGAATTTGCAATTCTGTTCAGTAGTCAGTCATTCCAATATTCCTGGCAGTAGTGACTTAAACTTTTTCTCCCAAGCTCCTCTAAAAATTCTTCATATGATATAGATTACAAATGGTTACTGTCCTAGGAAACCTGTTTTTGTATTTGATATGTCAATGTCTCAGATCTCGTCTACATACTTTCAAAGGCTGCTCCGCTCTAGCTTCCCCTTAGATTTTGGATTGTAGCCTTTGTTTCTTCTCTACCACTCTCCCTCTGTGATCTTATTCCCAGCCCCTGACTTTAGCAATCATAAAAAAAGATCCAAATTTATATTTAGATTTTTTAATTGACTTCCAAACCAATACAGTTTGGCTACTAAATATCATCTCATGAATCTTTTAAATTCCAAGTCTGAAATAAACTTTGCTGTATTTATTTTTCCAAATTTTCTCTATTCCTGAAGTCATGGGGTTGGTAAATTATTACCTGTTATCCACCAAGTCACCCAGTATCAGAGCGCCAAATAAGGCTAGCTTTTCCCAACCAGGTTCCTTATCTGAATCACAGAACAAAGGAAATTATTTGAATCACAGATCAAAGGAAATACTATTTTAGCTCAGTCATAGCCTTCTAAAAATTTCTGTCTTTGTTGAACCTACCAAGGATTATTGTTTTAAGAGTAATGTTAGTGTGCAAATTCTGAGACCATGAAACAATTTGCTCTTGGGTGGAAAGAAATCAAGGTGTGGTCTTAGAAGCTGTCTTACGATGTTTCCAAGTCTCTTTTCAATTCATCTGAATTACAGAACAAAGGAACTATTTTCTCCATTATTTCAAAGATGGTGAGTAACTATACTCTTCCAGCTGCACAGGATATGTTAGCTAATTGCACACAATAAGTGTCTTAAGACACTATGATGTAATCTGTTATGGAAACCTGACTACCAATACTTTTATTACCCTAAGTGTTCTTTTATTATTTCATGTCTCCTTATTTCCATTGCCAAAACTTTAGTTTGGCAAATATAATAAGTTTCTTGAATTATTGAAATGACTTGCAAAATAATCTCCCTGCCTTATATCTTGCCCTCATCATTTATCAGCATGTTATGTCTAAACTAAAATTGCCTGTCCCCTCACAAATCCTTCAATAGCTCTATAAAGGAATAAAATGATCTTGAGACATGCCCACCCTGTGGTAATGCTTCATGGCTTGCTTGGTTTCATCCTGTGATGCTATCTTTTAAAATATTGCCTGAAATGAAAGCATACCTCATGTGATGAGAAAAACTTTTCACCCAAAACTTTAAACTCACAATTGTAAACATTCTTTGTCAAGACTTTTGCTTTAAGTTTCTATAGTCAACTAAGTTGATATCTGTTTTTAGGTAAATATTTTTAAGATTTAAGATTTCCAATAAAGCACAAAGATTTACACTATTCCATGTGATGGAACAAAAATTTAATGGATTAACAACTCTTGAGGCCATACCCCCTATCCTTGATGTGAGGATCAGAACTCTGAGAGCCGACATTTCCCATGCCAACCCCACTTGGGGGGACCACATTGAAGAGAGACTTGGAACTGTCCTAGAGACAGCTTCTAAGACCTCACCTTGATTTTTGTGTTCCCAAGTGAAAAGAGTTTCGTAGTCTCAAAATTTAAGCAGTAAAACAGTCTGAAATCAATAATCATTGGTAGGTTTAACAAAAGCAGAAATTATTAGAAGGCTATGGCTGAGCTAAAATAAGTAATGGGATAGTTGAAGACTTAGGCTTAGAAAATGATTAGGATTGCCTGTTCACTCTGATGGTAGTTTCTTTTGCTGTGCAGAAGCTCTTTAGTTTAATTAGATCCCAGTTGTCAATTTTGGCTTTGGTTGCCATTGCTTTTGGTGTTTTAGACATGAAGTCCTTGCCCATGCCTATGTCCTGGATGGTAATGCCTAGGTTTTCTTCTAGGGTTTTTATGGTTTTAGGTCTAACGTTTAAGTCTTTAATCCATCTTGAATTGATTTTTGTATAAGGTGTAAGGAAGGGATCCAGTTTCAGCTTTCTACATATGGCTAGCCAGTTTTCCGAGCACCATTTATTAAATAGGGAATCCTTTCCCCATTGCTTGTTTTTCTCAGGTTTGTCAAAGATCAAATAGTTGTAGATATGCAGCGTTATTTCTGAGGGCTCTGTTCTGTTCCATTGATCTATATCTCTGTTTTGGTACCAGTACCATGCTGTTTTGGTTACTGTAGCCTTGTAGTATAGTTTGAAGTCAGGTAGTGTGATGCCTCCAGCTTTGTTCTTTTGGCTTAGGATTGACTTGGTGATGCGGGCTCTTTTTTGGTTCCACATGAACTTTAAAGTAGTTTTTTCCAATTCTGTGAAGAAAGTCATTGGTAGCTTGATGGGGATGGCATTGAATCTATAAATTACCTTGGGCAGTATGGCCATTTTCATGATATCGATTCTTCCTATAAAATGGGAGAAAATTTTCACAACCTACTCATCTGACAAAGGGCTAATATCCAGAATCTACAATGAACTCAAACAAATTTACACGAAAAAAACAAAAAACCCCATCAAAAAGTGGGTGAAGGACATGAACAGACACTTCTCAAAAAACATGCAGCCAAAAAACACATGAAAAAATGCTCACCATCACTGGCCATCAGAGAAATGCAAATCAAAACCACAATGAGATACCATCTCACACCAGTTAGAATGGCAATCATTAAAAAGTCAGGAAACAACAGGTGCTGGAGAGGATGTGGAGAAATAGGAACACTTTTACAATGTTGGTGGGACTGTAAACTAGTTCAACCCTTGTGGAAGTCAGTGTGGCGATTCCTCAGGGATCTAGAACTAGAAATACCATTTGACCCAGCCATCCCATTACTGGGTATATACCCAAAGAACTATAAATCATGCTGCTGTAAAGACACATACACATGTATGTTTATTGTGGCATTATTCACAATAGCAAAGACTTGGACCCAACCCAAATGTCCAACAATGATAGATTGGATTAAGAAAATGTGTCACATATACACCATGGAATACTATGCAGCCATAAAAAATGATGAGTTCATGTCCTTTGTAGGGACATGGATGAAATTGGAAATCATCATTCTCAGTAAACTATCACAAGAACAAAAAACCAAACACCGCATATTCTCACTCATAGGTGGGAATTGAACAATGAGAACACATGGACACAGGAAGGGGAACATCACACTCTGGGGACTGTTGTGGGGTGGGGGAGGGGGGAGGGATAGCTTTAGGGGATATACCTAATGCTAAATGACGAGTTAATGGGTGCAGCACACCAGCATGGCACATGTATACATATGTAACTAACCTGCACATTGTGCACATGTACCCTAAAACTTAAAGTATAATAATAATAAAATTAAAAAAAATTAAAAAAAAGAAAATGATCAGGAAACCAGGGAATCCGGCCTCGGGCAGAGAACCAGCCTGGGTAAGGGACAATGGCTGTCACTGCTGCCCCCTCATCAAGGATACTCCACTACCACTTGCTACTGAACATTGGTTAGTGAACATTCTGTTGTCACTCCTCTGACAGCAGAAGGAATTCCAAACAATCCATCTCCTTTCCATATTAGTCTTGGATGGGATGTTCTATCCCAGAACTTCCATTTGGTTCAACTTCAGTTGTATGCCCATGCCCTAGCTTCCAGGTATCAAGGAAAGCTAATATTTGAGGGGCTTTTTCAGAATGGGAACAATCACCCTTCCTTCTACTGAGTGGCATACAATTTTGGATTTCGAAGAAATACAGGGGTTCTATCGCTAAAGAGAAAAAAAATTAAATATCGTCAGTAGTTTACTTCTTTTAATGAAATATCCACCTATACAGTTATTTCCATACTGACCACCCACTCATACATTTCCTCCAATTAACTTCAAGGTAACTTCTTTCCTTCCTTCACCTCCTCCCAAAAGCAGGCCCTGGTTATCCTAAGTAACTGTCTCCATAACCAGGCAGAGAGTCTTGGAGTGACCTTCATTTTTTTATCTATATGTACTATTACCTCATCTCAATACCCAGAAAATGTTTCATGGTGGGAGTTGAGGAAATATTATCAGATTTAGGGGACATTCCTTCCCACTTTGACCTTCATATTTCTCTGTTACTCAATTCCCAGGAATTAGGACTTGGCTTCTCTAGTTTTTCCTCCTCTCCACTTTCCTTCCCAAACCCTATTCCAAATCAGCAGCATTAACCAAGTTCAATTTAATTTGCAAAATGTTTAATCTTAATATTCTTAGTAATGTACAGATGAATTAAAACAAGTTTATATATATTCACTCGAATAAAGAAACTCTTTTCTTCCTTTGAACCCTTTCCCTTTTTTTTTTCAGTACAAATTACAGAAGTGAATGTTCTGTGCCTCTTTATATTACATTAAATAAGCTCAATGCTGGCACCATTCTTCTTCCAGTTTGGAGAATTAAAATGCTTGTAGTTAATGCTAAAGTATGATGCCCCATCAGACAGTGGAGCTCCTCCCCACAGCTGCTCACCACTCAGGGCCACGTGCCTCCCCAAGAACTGTCCCAGTTTAAAAAGAGCCAATTTGCCAAAGTTACACATCCTCTTCAGGGACAGCCTCCATCCAATGATAGGTCTATTTGTAGAGTACACAGACTGAGCCCCCTTATCCCAATTCTGCATTTAAGACAGCTGTGGATGCCATGTCAGGGTCAGGAGTCCACACAGACCTGTTTGTGGCCACTGGATTCCTATCAGCCGCTCTGGCAAACCTGTTTTCTTCATTCCTTTGTAGGCAGCATTCGTTCTCAAGAACACTACCAATAGGCTTACTCCATGCTCATGTCCATCTCAAGGTCAGAAACAATCTTAGATCATAATAGAAAAGGTGGTTGACTTTTTATAAAAATGTAAAATAATTGTAAGGCTGATGCATTTCTGCATTAAGCTATACTTTTATTATCATTGATGTTATATTGTTTTAATGAAAATGGTGAACTCCACCAAATATTTAAGAAGAAGATAACACCTATCTTACATTTACTTTGGTAGATAATGTAAAAAGAGGAAATATTTCCCAACTCATTTTATAAAGCCAACATGCTTTTGATACTGGTGCTTGACAAGCATGTTTTAGAAAACTAAAATTGTAGGCCAGTATTTTTCAAAAGCACAGATGCAAAAATCATAAATAAAACACATCAAATTAAAACATATAACAACCATATTTTTCCTGTAATTGTAATTATCAGCATATATGCTGCAGAAATAAGACATATGTGAAACAAAATCCATGAATAACAATTACAGAAGTATTAATTTGACATAGTCAGAAAGTGAAAACAAACAAATGACCATCAACAGAAGAAAAGATAAACAAAATGTGGTATGTTTACAAGGGAATAGCATGCGGTACTGAAAATAAACTACAGCTATATACAACAACATTGATGAATTTCACAAAATAATTTTAAATGAAAGAAGCCAGACTCCAGAGTATATACACTTTTGAATCTCCATTTCTATAGAGTTTTAAAACAAGCACGCTTAATCTATGGGTATAGCACTTTGGAAAACCGTGCCTTTGAATAAGAAGCAAGGACTAATGATTGGAAGACTGTTACATTGCATGCAAAATAAAGAAAATATCCCTACTGATGGAGCTCATCTAGTTGGGGCTGACAGGCAATAAAAGCAAGAAAATAAATAAAATATGCAGGTTGTCAGTTAATAATAAGGACTATAGGGAAACATATATGTGTCAGGAACCAGAAAGATATAAAGTATTATGGTGAAGTGGGATGTGAATGGTGTGTAACTTGCTTAATTCCAATACAATTTTCAGAAAGGACAGAGACCTGAAGGCAGTGAACAGGTAGACCAGTGAAGAAGTCATGGCAGGCCGGGCACAGTGGCTCATGCCTGTGATCCCAACACTTTAGGAGGCCAATGTGGGTGGATCACTTGGAGTTCAAGACCGGCCTGGCCAACACGGTGAAACCCTGTCTCTACTAAAAATATGAAAAGTAGCTGCGTGTGGTGGTGGGTGCCCCAGCTACTCAGGAGGCTGAGGCAGGAGTATTGCTTGAACCCGGGAGGCGGAGATTGCAGTGAGCCCAGATCGTGCCACTGCACTCCAGCCTGGGCGATGGTGACAGATTGAAACCCCATCTCAAAAAAAGAGGTCATGGTGGCTGGGTGTGGTGACTCATGCCTGTAATCCCAGCACTTTGGGAGGCCAAGGTGGGCAGATCATGAAGTCAAGAGATCGAGACCATCCTGGCCAACATGGTGAAACCCCATCTCTACTAAAAATACAAAAATTAGCCGGGTGTGGTGGTGGGTGCCTGTAGTCCCAGTTACTCAGGAGGCTGAGACAGGAGAATCACTTGAACCTGGGAGGCGGAAGTTGCAGTGAGCCAAGATCACCCCACTGCAATCCAGCCTGGAGACACAGTGAGACTCCTTCTCAAAAAAAAAAAAAAAAAAAAAAAAGAGATCATGGCAACCATTCAGGCTGGTAGTGGCTGTATGGGCTTGGACAGACGTGATGATGTTAAGGGATGGAATAAGGAGAAGTAGACAGAATCCACGTGTATTTGGAAAACATAGGTGATAGAATTTGGTGATGGGTTGGATATGTAGTGTGAAACAGTAATAAAGAACGAACACAAGGCCAGGCGCGGTGGCACACGCCTGTGATTCCAGCACTTTGGGAGGCCAAAGTGGATGGATAGCTTGAGCCCACGAGATAGAGACCAGCCTAGGCAACATGGTGAAACCCTGTCTCTACAAGAAAATACAAAAAATTAGCCAAATATGGTGGCATGCGCCTGTAGTTCCAGCTACTCGAAAGGCTGAGCTGGGAGGATCACCTGAGCCCTGGAGGTCTATCAAGGCTATAGTGAGCCATGATTGTGCCACTGCATTCCATCCTAGGTGTTGGAGTGAGACCCTATTTTAAAAAACAAAAAGAATGAACACAAGATGTGTTTAGCCCGAGAAGCTGAAAAGATAGGGTTTCCATTTCCTGATGCAGGATTTTGGTTATGGACTTGTATGGTTGGAGTTGCCTACTACTCATACTAATGGAGATGTCAGCAATGACATTGTTTACATGATGTGAAACTCAGGTGAGGTCTGGTCTGGGACAAAACTTTGGCAACTATCAGCAAATTCATGTGTTATATTACACTATGGAGGGGATCACCAAGGGAAGTTCAAGAGTGTGAGACACTCCAATCTTAGAGTTCAAGGATATGGAAAAAGACAAGCATATGGGACTAAGAGGAGCAGAAGGTAAAGTAAGAACCAAAAAAATAAAAACAATAAATATTAAAAATCCAGCATGACAGGCTATCCTGGAAGCCAAGTGAAGAAAACCTTTCACAAAGAACTTTCAAGAAGTATGGAGTGATCAGCCATGTCAAATGCTGCTGACAGTTCAGTAAGGTAAGGATTGGAAAGTAACCATTAGGCTTATGAGTCTGGAAACAACTGGTATACCTGATAGGAGTGAATTTTGTGCATTTGTGGGGTAAAACCCTAAGTGTAATGCATTTAAGAGTAAATGGGAGATAACTCATTGGAGACAGTGAGAATAAACAATATTTTCACAAAACTTTCCTGTAAAATGAACAGTGAGTAAAAGAAGTAGTTAGAGGTGGCCAGAAAAATCTAGAGTTTTTTTTTTTTTTCAAAATGAGGGAAATTATACTACATTTGCTGATGAAAATTAATGAACATTGAAGGGGAAACTGAGGATTAAGATAGAAAGGAGATAATTTATATGCAATGTTCCTGAGTAAAAGAAATAGGATCACAATAAGTATACAGTTTGAAGGGTTGGCTTTGAAAGGAGCACAAGGAATTCATTCCTGGTTACAGGAAGAAAGTCAAAATATCTGACCACAGAAGTAAATGGGTGATAGGGCAGCAGGCTTGTAGATATTCTTTTCTGATTACTCTCCTCCTATTTACTTCTCTGTCTTCATCTTCCTGTTCTCTCCCAGTCTTCCTTCCCTCTTTGCTGTTCTTCAAGTCAGTATAACTTCCTCTAATCTCCGTGTCTTTTTGCTGATTGTTTTCCATAAATACTAACGGGGCTTAATCTTTCAGCTTCTGCAAGTTTCTACACATATGTCCCCTTCTCTCTGAGATTTGCTCTGGCCACCGTACAGAAAATGGCAACTCCTTCTTACTTTCATTCCCTGCTGTATTATTCTCCTTATTATTTAAGAGCCATCTAACATATTATACCCTTTACTTATTTAGCTTATTCAATAGCTACTTTTTCCATCATATAGTTGAATGATTTGGCCATAACTCTATTCTCCATTTCTCTATTGGGGGAGCAATTGCTATGGGCTGGTCATATTTGGGCATACTATGCCTCGTTTACAATAATTAACCATTATTAATAATATACATTGTTGATATTGATTTATTAGCTAAACTATTTCAGGATATAACAGAAATTGAAATGATTCTCAAATAGCTTAGCATTAACTCATATGGAAATCAGACAGAAGGAGTACAAATAAAGATACAGACTAATTATACTCATTAATATAAATGTAGAAAACTAAAATAAATTTTAATAGGAAAAGAATAATGCTTTATAATAAACTAGATCTTACTTAAAGCATTCAATTTGCATTTCTTCACTAACAAATTAAAAGAGAAAAACATAAAGTTATTATCTTCACCACAGGTCTTGAAAACTGTATAGAGCACCCTTGACATAACTCACTTCATCTTAGAAAAAGACTCTATTTTGTATGTCATAGGGAACTTTGCCAACAAGGATTTGATATTTTGCTTAATAAACAAACAAAAATATAGAGACTGTATCCAACCAGGTATGAACATAAACAAGCACACTCTTCCACTATCAGCCGTCACCAGATGACTCTGTGGTCATAAAAAGAGCAGGCCTTCAGTAGCTCCAAATGGCCATCTTAATCCACAACTGTTTTGCTCTCACTCATGATAAGAACTTGGCATCTGCCACTGAAGGCTCTGCCACATCACAGACTCTTCCTTGCAAGATCCACAGAACATATGGCCCAGACCAGAAGACTCTTTTTGTCTTTTTCACTCTCCTTGGGCTGGTTTATTAACCCTTTCCCCTATCTCTTTTCTCTTGGTGTTAAGTGTTACTTTGTTTGCTGTGGACTGTTTAATCTATAACATTTATATGTTGATTAGGTATAACAATATGTATGGTTTTTAATATTGACTAACTTGGGGAGTGGTTTCAGCCTCTGTGCTCATGGCTCTGACTACCAAGTGAATGGGAAAAAATTGCGTCCTTAGGAATGCCAGGTAGCTTGTGGTTTTGTGATTGAAACAGCATCAATAAAAGTCTGACATTTGGAAAGGCACAAATGTACATGGATCTGGTTATATATAATCTTGCACCAACTTATGAGAAAAATTATTTGATAAAATTCGAAATCCATTTCAGATTTAAATATACATATAATCAAACTAGAAAGATAATTTGATAACTTAAGAGAAACCTACCAGAAACCTACAGCAAACATTGAGCTTAATGTTGGCACATTAAAGGAAACCCCCAGACCAGCATGTTCAATGTTGCTGGGGCAATTCAGTAATGAACTGACGATTCCAGTCAGTGCAATAAGATCAAGTCAAACAGTAGACTATAAATCTGAAAAGAAGAAGAAATAAAATATAATTTAATTAGTTAATCAGATTATCTACCTAGAGACACAAAAGGGATGGCAAAAACTGTAGGGTACCTAGGAGTAATTATAACAAGAGTCTCAAGTTATCTACTAAGTTGATTTAAAATTTTAGTCTATATCTTTGTTTTTTAAAGACTGAGGAATGTTTTATCATCTTCAACAATGGAAATACTTAACACTTCAATATAACGATTATCTATAAATTGATATTTGAATTCAATTTAATTCCTTTCAAAAAAATTTTAAGTCTTTATATAGAACATTGGCCAACAAACTATGGCCTGTGGGCCCAAATCTGACCCATTGCCTGATTTCTTAAATTAAGTTTATTGGAACAAAGCCCTGGCTGTTTGTTCAAATATTGCTTATGGCTGTTTTTTGGTACAATGGCAAAGTTGAGTAGTTGTAATAGAGATCATATGGTCTGAAAAGTCTAAATATTTACTACTTGGCCTTTATAGAAAAAGTTTGCTGATTCCTGATATAGAAGAACAAAGACCCCAAATAGGTGAATGTCATTCATAAAAAATAATCATGTATTTAAAACTGCATATATTTTCAAGCACTTAAACAATTAACACTCCATCTAGTGTTAATTGTTTAAATGCATAAAAGTATATACTGTTTGATCTCACTAAGAGAAGAAACAGAAGACTAAATCCCAGATTTAAGCAAATCTACACCTACAGAAAAGAAGGATGTGGAGGTAGTTGCCATTGGAGTACAAGTACATGGGAAGGGGGTGGATTGAAATTTCTATCTTAAATATGTTTTTACTGTTTGTTTTTTTCTGAACTTATCTCTATTTCAAAAGGAAGATGACAAAAACAGAAAAGTTCAGCCTTTGGATAGATTTTTGTCTCTTCTCTCTTCCTTCTGGAAGCTGAATGATCACTATGTAACCTGCCTCTCCCCTTTCCTAGTGGTATAATCAGAATTATGACATCTTACTAGTTCTTCACTCCATGCACTAAAGAGACACCAACACTCACATCTGGGCCACAGTGCAGAGGCAGAGGCATGGGTAGGCTTGCCGGGGGTTGTTGGGGGCAAGTCTTCAGGCCTAAAGAGTTTAGGGGGCCTGCATGGCTAGCTGTATTCTCTGTCCTCTGGGCTTCTAATTGTATGCTTTGAGGCCAATGCCTCAGTGAAATTTTACAAGTTCTGCTTGCCTTTGTTTCTGGTGCAGAAATTCCCCTAAGGGATCTCATACAGCTGGGTGTGTCTGGTTCCCAGGGCCAAGTATCCACTCAGTAACTCTTGATTATCACCACACCTCTAACACCATCAATAAAGAGCTCTGGAAACCCTTATTTTGTATCAACAAGTAATATAACATACACACACACATATACACACACGTTTGTGTATATGTGTGTGTGTGTGTGTATGTATGTATGTGTATATGTATGTATATTCTGGGACTCACACAATTCTTGGAAGATTCCATTGTGCTTTCTAGCTTATTTTTGAATACTTTGAACATCAAGTATTTCCCTAATCTCATGAGAAAATCCATTCCATTTTTAAATAGTTTTAATTATAATGAAATTCTTTCCCGCAGGGAGCTGAAACCTGCCCATGCATGACATTCACCCATGGGTTATAATTTGAGCTTGAAATCCAACACACGCATGATCTTCTCTGCAGGAAAGATGTTCACATGACTAGGTGGCTGCTGTGTGGCCAGAGCATTCTCTTTTCCCGGTTCACCTTTCTGGGTTCTTTCTGCTGCTCCTTTCTGTCACCCCATCTTCCTGCACCTCTATTCTTTATCCATGATTCGACTCATCGTCTTGATTTATTTAACTCTGGGCACAGATTCCTGCCCTTTGCTCTGGGAAAATGACTCATCTCTTGTTCTTTCCAACCTGTGGATGAACATTGAAGATCTTGGTCTGTCACCCTGGAAACTCATGGAACAAACACTAGTGCAAGACACCCTGCCTGGAGATACATCTCCGGGTGGTAGGTAAGGGCATGATTCCCTAAGAAACAGTACCCTGGCCTTTGACCAATTAGTTGAGAGGTATGTGTACCCATGGCCGTTCAAAACTTTATCAGAAAGAGAAATGGTTCTTTGTCTTTAAAAGAGACGTGCACACTCCTGTCCTGAATTGGGCTGGCTGAATGATTCTGTAGCCCCATCCACTAGGCTAGCTGTGCCTGTGTGCAGCCAGACTGGAAAAGGCTGCTTCTCCTGCTGGCCGCATGGTCTCCTCCCATTTCATGCAGTCCCCCATTCAGGCAGTTGCCTTGGATGCCTGTGTGGCTGAATAGACCTGGCCTACAGTTGGCCATTTTCAATGTGGTCCATTTGGGTTTATTCCCAATTCATTTTATTATTGATTTCTTTTAAGAAGCAACACCTTACTCTGCTATTGTCTAATTACTTCATGATCAAAGTAGTGCTTTCCTCAGTTTGTCTGCTCTGTTCAAAGCCCCTGTCATCAGTGAATACCAGTGGCTAAGCCAGAGGGATGCTGTTCCCTACAAATATGTATTGGAGATGGTCAAAGTGCAACACAAAGCTTTTTTGGCATGTGTTGAAGTGTGATAGCAACCACCTTCCACACCACATTCTGTATTTCTATTATTTGCCAATATGTAATACTTGATAATAAAACCTTCACTGTTTTAAATAGTAAACAGTCTCTAGTTTCACTTGAATTCAATATATTGCTTTTATATTTCTTTATTTCTAATCCTAAATACACTGTAACTTTTCTGCTGTTTCATTTGGTAATGTAGTTTTTCTCCAGTAGGGAAGCACCACATGTTTAAGCAATAAAACTTGTCTCGCAGATGTTCTACTTCTTTAAAATTACAGCAGCTAATTCACTTACATGTAAAGACTTTTGAAAAATAGATCTTGCCATCTTCAAATATAAAATATAATTCTTCCTCCCACTTAAAAAAATGGTTATATATCATCCCAGTTAAATGGTTGACGGCAAACAATTCGCCTTGCATTCCTAGCTGTTGGACTCAGAGGTGGCTGCGTGAGAAACGTGACACCATGGAACTGAAGTGTTCACCAAGTCAAAGAGAAAATTAGACATACATCCTTGTCCCTGACGACTGCCACTGCAATAAATTGCATTCTGTTTCTTCCTGGAAAATTGACTAGGGTTTTGGAACATGAAGGCAAACATGTGCTGACCATGCCGCCAAAGAATGCCAGGAAGGAGGCAGAGAGGTGGCTGATCACGGGGATCCTTTTCTGCCCAGCTCCATGGTTGGATCTATGCTGTATGTGAGGACTGCTGGAGAAGGGAGTTGAGTCCAGGAGGAGGAACCCGAGGTTGTACTTTAGCAGTTTCCATAGTTCCCTTATGGCCCCATCGTCTTGGGGTGCTTCTGTTGCTTCACTTTCATTTTACCCTAGAAAATCACTGCAGCCTTCTTAGAACTCTACCCCAGTGGAATCCTCTTCTCTCCATAGTGCCATCCTGTCTGTTAGCTTTAGTGCAGGGAGAATCAGCTTCGGGTGCCACGAACAGAAGTCCAGGAGCATCAGGTGACTCCAAATCACTGTACCCTGGCAGACGGGAACCACAGGATCATAAAAAAGACATGCAAATGAAAACACCACACTGCAGTTATTCATCTTTTAAGACATAGTGCCAGTCTCTGTGGAGCAAGACAGAGTTGCAGGAAGGAAATATTCAGAGGTGTCTGTCCTTTCCAAAATAGCTATGAAATTTCAGTAGGGATATAAATTATGAATCAGATCCAATAAAGTGTAATGGCTGGATACTTGCTGTCATTAGAAAGGAAAGCTGCAAATGAATACTTGGACATATTCAATTAGGTAAAAGATAGTAGATGATTTCTAGACCCTAAACTAGATGAGAAAGAATTTGTAATGTCCCACCAAGCCTAGGTAATTTAAAAGCAAAATGTGCTGTTTCTAGTTTCATGTGTTTTTTATCTCATTGACAAAGCCTGCTACCTATACAAAGCAATGAAAACAGCAATCCTTCAGGGATGGCAATAGTAAAAGCTGATAACTTAAAATAACTAAAGATCACTATCATTATTATGATCGATACATCCTTCCAAATGCTTTGGTGATATTATCTCATATAACCTTCCCAAGAACCACATTAGGCAGGATACTACCATTAACCCTATTTTTTAGCAACTGAGGCACACAGAGATTAATTTGGCCAAGATCTCAGAAAATTCAGAAAATAAATAAAATGAGTCATTTATGATTTCATTACAGGGAGGCACTAGATTTAAAGAAAGTGCTTAGAATAGATCTCTCAAAGAAGATGTAAAGGGAATTTTGGAAAAATCAGGAATCATTAAAAGAAACATTACATTAGGGACATGAAGAGAGAAAAATGCCTAGAATGTTTTTGAAGAGTGTGTTTTCCAGTCGTTTTCTTCAACTGATGTCTCCTCTTGATAACGCCTTCCATGACATTACATTACACTTGGCAGTAAATTTAATATCATGTCTAAATTAGGTTAATGTCATTTGTGGTGAAATTATATTTTAGTCTAGTTACTCTGTCAGCTTGATTGTCAGGTTTTTCTTTAAATGATAAGGTGAAAGAATGTGTAGAAGATGTAGAATATGTGAATAACCAAATGTATAAGCTTAATATAATTGATATTAATCCTGTACCCAAGCATTACTATAGATTTCTTCAAGTAACTATAAAACATTTATAAAAATTAACCATGTACTTCTTATGAGATAAATCTCAAGATATTTCAAAAATTAAAATAAAACATACCATAGTCACCAATCACAATAAAATTAAAATTAATATAAAAAATAAAAACCAATGTTTGTAACCTAAAAAAATTCTCAATGGTTTTAGGATAATAACATGAATTATAACATTTAAAAAATATAATTAGAACTAAATGATTAAAATAAAACATTGCAATAATGTATTAAGTGAAAACTGTATTAGATGAAACTTTATACCCTTGAAAGCTTATTGAGGTACAAAAATGGTAAAAATCAAAGAGCTGATTGTCTACCATAAAAATTAGAAGACTAGCTAAAGAATAAATTGAGCCAGGCACAATGGCTCATGCCTGTAATCTCAGCAACTTGGGAGGCCAAGGCGGGCAGATCACTTGAGGTCAGGAGTTTGAGACCAATATGGCGAAACCCCGTTTCTACTAGAAATACAAAAATTAGCCGGGGTGATGGTGCATGTCTGTAATCCCTGCTTCTTGGGAGGCTAAGTCAGGAGAATTGCATGAACCCCGAAGGCGGAGGTTGCAGTGAGCCGAGATTGCACCACTGCATTGCAAACTGTGCACAGAGTGAGACTCCGTGTCAAAAAATAAAAATAAATAAATAAATAAATGTAAATAAATCAATTGACATTAAGAAAGAGATAGTAAACTAAAATAAAGAACTAGGCACTAAAATAGGGAAATAAAACATAAAACATTGATAATGTCAAATATATATATTAATGATATAGATAAACTTGTGGTAACAATAACATAGAAAAAAGAAGCATATACTGAAAAAGCGGTGGCTCATGCCTGTAATCCCAGCACTTTGGGAGGCCAAGGCTGGCGGATCATGAGGTTAAGAGGTTGAGACCCTCCTGGCCAACATGGTGAAACACCGTCTCTACTAAAAATACAAAAAATTAGTTGGGCATAGTGGTGTGTGCCTGTAGTCCCAGTTACTTGGGAAGCTGAGGCAGGAGAATCACTTGAACCCAGGAGGGGGAGGTTGCAGTGAGTTGAGATCACGCCACTGCACTCAAGTCTGGCAACAGAGCGAGACTCCATCTCAAAAAAAAAAACACTATGAATAAAACAGGCCAATTATAGGTCAATCACTCTCATAAATATAAATTTAAAAATATTAACACAGTCTTGATAAACCAACACAACAATATATAAGAAATGTATTTTGTTTATTATCAAGGTTGATATATCTAAAACATCTATTACTGTAATTTGCCATATTAATAGGTTAAAAGTTTATGTACTATATAATATATGCACACATTATGTATATATTAAGAAATATATACATATGTGAACATAACATAACCATATCAATACATACAATATAGCCATATCAATATGTGGGGATAAAAGCTCGATAAAGTTAAATGTCAGTACCTGACACGGAGGGGAACTTCTTTTATAGATAAAGAGTACTTACCAAAATCCAAAGCAAACATTATATATAAAACAAGAACAAGACAACAAATACTAAGGATATCTACTATTTTTTCCATGTCATCCTGAAGAACCTACCTAAAACAGCAACAAATTTTTATTGCAAGCTGATCTAATTATTTTCCACAAGCAAATCCCAAATAATTCACGAAGGGATTATTGCAATAAAAAAGAGAGTTTTGAAAGTTTGCTGAAAATAAGAAACATCTTTTAAAATAATGTATTTTTATATACCAAGAGCAAGAACAATATAATTTTAAAAAACTACATTTATAATATCAAACTTCAACAAACCTAAGGATAATAAAACATAGCTGTAGAGAAAATTTTAAAACTTTCATGCACATTAAAAAAACTATCACAATAAAATATTTTAGCAAGTTCAATGATATAAAATTCAGTATCTTAGTGTTGTTAGTTTTTTCATATTGTTTTGTATATAGTCTCAAATGCGATTCCACTCAAATCCTAATTAGAATCTCATATGAAAAGATGAGAACCAAACAATAGTTAAAACATATCCCTAAAGAAAAATTGAAAAGATATTTTTATAAAAAATATTCAATCTTTATATAAAATTACAGAAAATAAATAATGTTTATAAGGACACAAACATAGATATAAATGGAACATAAGATAGAGACTCTAGAAAAAAGCTTATGTCTATGAAATCTAATATTTTATAGATTGATCATTATGGTCACGCTGAAAGATGTAGCACTGAATTAATAATACTCAGATAATTTCTATCCATATGGAAAAGTAAATAAATCTAGAACTTTATCACACAAAACATAAACTTCAATTCCAGGTGGATTAAAGACTTAAATATAAAAGGTAAAAACTTTAAAATATTTAAAAGAAAATGAGTATGTTTCTGTCATCTTGAAGTCACTATAGATTTCTAAATAAGATGCAAATATGTCAAAGTATCAAGGGAAAGACTGTCGAACATCAATTTCTTTAAATTAAAACTTTCTGTTGTAAAACTGTGATAACGAATGTGAAAGACAGTCTAAAGTACAGAAAATATTTGCCACATATCAACTAAAAAAACTCTAGCATACAGAATACATGAATGACAATGAAAAAATAAAAATGCTGGATGAATTAGTGTTGGCTAACTACTAGAACAAACTACTCTAAAAATCTCAGTGACTTAACACAATACAGTTGTATTTGTCATTCATGTTTCATTCCAATTTCTCATTTGACTTGTGGCCTTCCAACTGGTGATTCAGAGAATGAGTCCCTTAATAATGACTCACTATAACCTGGGGCCTTAAATCCTTCACTAGATCTAGACTTTGTTGCAGGGTGATAATATATTTAAGATTTGGAGAAGAATGAAAGGAATTTTAGGGACAAATCTTGGGAGCAGTACATGTCCACCCACATTTCATGGCCCAGGCAAGAATTCATAGACAGATGTATATATGCACACAGACACATGGACCGCAGCTACTTGTTCAGGAAGACAGAGAGTTTGGTGAACAAACAAATTCAATTAGGATTTGTATTGCAAATACTTGCAGCCCAATGGAAAAGTGGATAAGAATCATGACATAAATGTTTCAGAGAAGAAAAGAAAATGTCCAATAAAAATATTTAAAATATTTTTAACCTCTTTGTAATCAAATAAATGTATATTAAAACCATAATGAATTAGCTAATATTTAACAGCCACTAGAAGAACAAAACGTTTTAAAGTTGTGTTAAGAATGTGAAACAACATAAATTCTTACATACTGACAGTGT
The DNA here is from genome assembly GCF_029281585.2 of Gorilla gorilla gorilla. NCBI lineage: Eukaryota > Metazoa > Chordata > Mammalia > Primates > Hominidae > Gorilla > Gorilla gorilla. The sequence goes on from NC_073230.2 coordinate 60,811,908, forward strand.
CAGTACAAACGGATATCCCCATACTGCAAAACAATTTGAATGTATCCAGTAAGTTGAGGCCATGCCCCAAGTCCCACTTATTACCTGTCATAACAAAAATAAATAAATTTTTATTTCAATATTAAAAACTATAAATATTTGAAATGGTTATTGAGAAGAACTTATGTAAGTAAATTGCTGGGTAGTCACACAATGGAATTCAATACATTAGTGAGAATGAAAACAAATCTACCCATAAAAATGTGTGTGACTATCAGCAAAATAATATGGAAAAAATTGGTCACAAAAGCATATGTAAAGTCAAAATTAAATTGCATTATACAAAAACACACACATTATAACCCCAACAGAAACAAAAGAATGATAAACAGGCATGCAAATGGTTATTTCTTTTTGGGGGCACATGTGGGAGCACAACCAAAGAAGACAAGAGGCTTTTATAATTTTGATGTTGTTATTCCTTAAGCTGAATGCTGGGTATATGCTGGTCCATTTTATTACACATTATACATACTGCACTTATGTATACTTCCTTTTATAAGCATATGGTATTTTTTTTAAGTAAATGCTGTTGGTCTAGATCAGAAAAAAGTGGCCAAATATATAGAAAAGGAACCTTGAATAGCCAAAGCAATCTTAAGAAAAAAACAACAAAGCTGCCTGCGTTACATTACCTGATTTCCAAATATACTGCAAAGCTATAATAATCAAAACAGCATAGGTATTGACATGTAAATAAATGTATAGACTGGTAGAACCAATAGAATAGAGAGCCCAGAAATAATCCCATCCATTTATAGTCAATTGACTTTTGACAAAGATGCCAAGAAAACAATGAATAAAGGGCAATGTCTTCAATAAATGATACTGGGAAAATTGAATATCTACATGTAGAAGACCAAAATTAGACCCTTATCTCACACCATATACAAACATCAACTCAAAATGAATTAAAGACTTAAATGTAAGACCTGAAACTATAAAACTACTAAAAGAAAATATAGGGGAAGAGCTTTATGACATAGGTCTGGGCTATGGTTTTTGGAGGGCGATAATATACCAAAAGTACAGGCCACAAAATCAAAAATAGAAAAATAGGACTACATCAAACTAAAAAGCCTTTGAACAGCAAAGGAAACAGTAAAGTGAATTGGAGAAAAAATTTGCAAATTATGCATCTAATAAGGGATTGATATCCAAAATACATAACAAACTTAAACAACTCAATAATAAGAAAACAAATAACCCATTAAAAAAATTGGCAAAGGATCTGAATAAGAATTTCTCAAAAGAAGAATTACAAATAACCAAATGACATATGAAAAAAATGCCAAAATAACAAATTAACACACAAATGCAAATTAAAACCACAATAAGGGCCAGGAGCTCACACCTGTAATCTTAGCACTTTGGGAGGCTGAGGCAGAGAATTGCTTGAACCCAGGAGGCGTAGGTTGCAGTGAGCTGAGATCATGCCACTGCACTCCAGCCTGGGTGATAGAGCGAGACTCCATCTCAAAAAAAAACCAAAAAACAAAAACAAAAACAAAACAACAAAAAAACCAAAAAAACCACAATAAGCTATTACATAATATATGTTAGAATGGCTATTATTACAAAGATGAGAAAGATAAGTGTTGGTGATGATGGGGAGAAAACAGAACTCTTGTATACTATTGGTGGGAATGGAAATAGTATATCCATATGGAAAACAGTATGGAGGTGCCTCAAAAAATTAAAAATAGGGCAATCATATGATCCAGCAATCCCACTAATAACTGTTTCTTCAAAGAAATGACATCAGAATGTCAAAAAAGACATTTTTACTCCCAAGCTAATTGTAGCATTATTCACAATAGCTGAAATACAAAATCAGTGTAAGTGTTCATCAAAGGATAAGTGGACAAAAATGTGGTATATATACACAATGGAATACTATTCAGCCTTTAAAAAGAATAAAATCCTGTCATTTGCAACAACGTGAATGATCCTGGAGGACATTATGTTTAATGAAATAACACAGACATAGAAAGACAAATACCACATCCTCTCACTTGGATGTGGAAGGTAAAAAATGTCAAACTCGTAGAAGCAGAGGGTAGAATGGTCATTACCAGGGGTTGAAGGTGTGGGTAACTGGCAAGGTTTTGGTCAAAGGATACAAAATCTGAGTTACATAGAAGTAAGTTCAAGAGATTGATTGTACAACATGGTGTCTATAGTATTACATTCTTGAAATTGCCAAGTGAGTAGATTTTAAGTTTTCCCACTACAACAAAAAGAAAGAAAATTTAAAAATGAAAACGTTTTCAAGATATTGGCCCTAAACTAGAGAATAAAATGACATGCAAATCACAAGGGTTGGCACTAGCTTTAGACAGAAGAGGAAAGGGTTTCCGAGTTGTAATCAAAGGGAAAGAAAAGGAAAGAGTACACATAAAAACAAACAATTATATTGGATAAAAAGGTATGAAGTAAGAGGTGCGATGTTGTTGATACTGAGTAATGATGAGGACATGATTTGGTAATTTCAAAAGCGTGAAAACCATTTGAAAAAGTCATTTTGACATCCGGCTTCCAGTCCAAAATGTGAAGAGTTTGGAAGTCATGTCCTTTGATTCTCGCAACACTAAAAATGCTGAAATTCAATTCTCTTGAGATCCATTGGATAACTGAGGTCTCATCACATTCTGCAGTCTCTAAAAAAAGCTGGAAAGACAGGAGGATAAGGAAAGTCACAGCTCATCAGGAGCACCAACCAGTCAGAAGTGCTGATGGAGCCAGCCCTGGGTGAGAATGCTGACAGGGTAATGGACAAATTGCTGAACTGGGGTGGGCTAGTTTGGGAGATTAAAATCTCTGGAGGCCCAGGCTAAATAAACATTAGAGTTTTAGAGTTTTACCTCTAGGTGCCCTATCTTGTTCTCATTGTGAATCTTATAGAAAAATTCCCTTACATTTACGGCAGGGGAAGGAGAAAAATAGGCATTTTAAAATTAGACTGGAACACTGTGTGTTCCTATAGAAAGGACTGCACTCAGTGGGAACTATTTTAAGAGTTTAACTGATACTGGAGAGGAAATTATCCAACTCAAGGTTTCAGATATGGGGGCCTTCCCATTTCCATCCTTCCCATTTCACCTGAAAGTTGAAATAAACAAAACAAAACAAAACAAAACAAAAAACTCAGAAGTGCTTGTGAAGGTTGCAGTCCAGGGACATAAGTTCAATAAAATATTGAGACCTAATTACAGTACTATAGAACACTTTTTCTACCCCCCCACGTCTTACTACTACGTGGATGGGCCCTACATAGTAATAGAGGATTATAGGAGAAAAAAACTGCAAAGCTTGGCCTCCTACTTCAAATGAAGCTCAAAGGAAACCAAAAACAGCAGGGGAGACAGCAGTAAGACTCCAGAGGGAATTTTAGTCTCTGACACTGTTGGGTGCAGCAAACAGTCAACACAGCCTAACATCTAACCAGATAAAAAGAAAACAGTACTCTGAACACCTACTGAACTCAGCTCCCTTTACCGGATATATCGTGCCTGTCAATTGACAAAAATTTACAAGGCATGTAAAGGCAAAATACACAGTGTGAGAAGATGTAGAAAAATCCACTACTATACTTGGAGACCTCAATACCCCTTTTGTATTATTTGACAGACCCAGCAGGCAGAAATTCAGCAAAGTTAGAGTGCAACTGACCAGAAACATCAATCAACTGGATATAATTTACATTTGTAGAATACTTCATCCAACAACAACTGAAAACAAACTCCTCCCAAGTTCACATGGAACATCCACCAAGAATCTGGGTCACAAGACACATCTTAACAATATAAAACAAGAGAAATCATGTAAAGAATGCTCTCAGCCGGGTGCGGTGGCTCATGCCTATAATCCTAGGACTTTGGGAGGTTGAGGCGGGCAGATCACCCGAGGTCAGGGCTTGGAGACCAGCCTGGCCAACATGATGAAACCCTGTCTCAACTAAAATACAAAAATTAGCCAGGTGTGGAGGTGGGCTCCTGTAATCCCAGCTACTCACTAGGCTGAGGCAGGCAGAATCACTTGAACTTGGGAGGCAGAGGTTGCAGTGAGCCGAGATTGCACCACTGTACTCAAGGCTGGGTGACAAAGCGAGACTCCCTCTCAAAAAAAAAAAAAAAAGAAAAAATAAAAAGAATGCTCTCAGACCACAGTGAAATTAAACTAGGTATCAATACATGAAAGATAGCTGGAAAATGCCCAAATATTTGTCAATTAAACAATACACTTCTACATAACACACGGATGAAAACTGACACAAGAGATTATACAAATATGTACTGAACTCAAGAAATAAATATACAACCTATAAAAATATACAAGCTATAAATAATAAACAAAATAAAAATAAGTATACAATTTATAAAAATTTGTGAGATGCAGTGAAGGCAGAGCTTAGAGGGAAATTGATAACATTGAATGCATATATGAGAAAACATTAATGTAAACATTCTAAGCTTTCACCTTAAAACATTAGAAAAAGAAGAGCAAAGTAAATTCCAAATAAGCAAAAGACAAGAAATAATAAAAATTTGGAACAGAAATCAATGAGGTAGAAAACAGAAAATTAACAGAAAAACAGAGAAATCAAAGTAATTGTAACCAAGAGCTCTTTCTTAGAAAAGATAAATAATATTGATAAATCTCTAGCCAGAATAATTTAAGGGGGGAGGGAAAAAAAGGAAAGATAGAGATCGCTAATTTCAGAAATGAATGAAGAGCCATTCGAACTGATCTCATGGACTTTAAAAAATAATAAAGAAATACTATTACCAACTTGATGCCTATAAATTTGATAACTGGAATGAAATAGACCAATTACTGGAAGACTCAATATACTAAAACTCACACCAGGAGAACAGATAATCTAAATGGGTCTACATCTGTTAAAGAAATTTCGTTAACAATCATTAACCTTCCAAAACAGAAAACAGTCACATAGATGGTTTCATTTGTGAATTCTATAAAATGTTTAAGGAAGAAATTGTACCAATTCTGTATAATCTTTTCTAGGAAATAAAGAGCACACTTTCTAACTCATTCTGAGACCAGCATCACCATAATACCAAAATCAGAAAATAACACTACTAGGAAAGGGAATTATAGCTGATTACAGATCTGAGAGATTATCTCTCATGAATATAGAGGCAAAATCCTCAATAAAATTTTAGCAAATCAAATCAATTCATGGATTCATAAATTAATGGATGAATGGGTTATTGTGGGAGTGGAACTGGTGGCTAAGAAGAGGAAGAGAGACCCGAGCAGGCACACTCAGCCCCCTCACCATGTGATACCCCATGCGTCTTCAAGACACTGCAGTCCCCACCAGTGACAAGGCTCTCATCAGATGTGCCCCCTCAACCATGGACTTCCTAGTGTCTTAAGAAATAAATTCATTTTCTTTATAAATTACCCAGTTTCAAGTTTTCTGTTGTAAGCAACAGAAAAAGAAAAACAAACAAACAAACAAAAAACTGAGATACACAACATATCTAACTGGGATTTATTCAGGTATGTAAGCCTGGGTCAACACTTGAAGATTAATTAATTCATCACATCATCAGGCTAAAGAAGAAAATCGTATGATCAGATTACATCAATCAATGCAGAAAAATTATGTGACAAAACCTAGCACCTATTCATGAAAAAAAAAAATTAGAATTAGACGGGAACTCCCACAACTTCATAAAGAACATCTACAAAAACCTCCAGCTAACATTATTCATAATAGTGAAAAACTATATTTGTTTCACCTAAAACCAAAAGCAAGCAAGAATGTCCCCTCTCACCAACCAATCATATTCGATTATTAAAAATACAAGCTAATACAATAAGTTAAAAAAGGAAATAAAATATATACAGATTGGAAAGGGAAAAATAAAATTATATCACAGAGGATATAATTGTATTAATTTAGAAAATACCAAAAGGTGACCAAAAAGCCCTCCTGGAAATAAAAAGCAATTATAACAAGGTCATAGAATATAATGTTAATATGTAATATTTAATTGCTTTCCCATATACCAGAAATAGATATTTGAAATAACATGATTTACATTAGCATAGAAAACATATAAGCCTAACATCATATCAATAGGATCCATATTCATAAAACTGCATAACTCTGATGAAAGAAATCAAGTGAGATCTAAATAGATGGATGTTTTATCATGTTCTTGGATAGATTTATTAGATTTATTATATAAAATATCAATTCTCCTCTAGTTGAGCTATAAATTCAAGCTAATACTATTCAAAATCCTAGCAAGTTATTTTGTCAATATTAACAAATTGATTCTAAAGTTTATAAGGAAAGGTAAAAGACCCAGAATAGCCAACATAATACTTCAGAACAAAGTTGAGGAACTACCTACTTCAAGACTTACTATAAAGTTACAGTGATCAAAACAGTGTGTTGTTATCTAAGTAATAGACAAATTGTTCAATGGACAGAAGAGCAAGCTCAGAAATAAACCCACACAAATACAGTCAATGAATGTTTGACAAAAGACAGTAGGTGATTCAGTGGAAAAAAAGAACATTCTTTTCAATATTTGGTGCTAGAACAATTGTACATCCACATGAATCTATAAACAGCTCTTACACTTTTCACAAAAATGGATCATAGACCTAAATGTAAAATGCCAAATTAAACAACTTCTAGAAGATATCATAAAAGAAAGTCTAGATGACATAGGGTTGGGTGATGACTTTTTAGATATAGTACCAAAAACATGATCTCTGGGAAAAAGGTTGATCATATGAATTTCATTAAAATTAAAAACTTATGCTCTTCAAAAGACACTGTAAAAATAATGAAAAGACAAGTCACAGACTGAAATAAAGTCTTTGCAAAAATATATACCTAATAAAAGATTGGTTTAAAAGTACACAAAAACTATTTTAAATTAAGCAACAAAACCCAATGACCAAATGGGCAAAAGATCTGAACAGACATCACATCGAAGAAGATATATAGATGGCAAAGAAACATATGAAAAGATGCACATAGCATATGTCATCAGGGAATTGTAAACTCAAGTAACAGTGAGATGCCAGTACACTCATTAGAATGACCAAAATCCCAAACACTGACAACATCAAATGCTGATGAGGACAGAAAGCAATGGCAACTCCCATTTATGTTTCTAGGTATTTATTAAATGAAACGAAAGCTTAGGACCACACAAAAGCCTGCTGACAATTGTTTATAGCACTTTATTCATAACTGCCAAGAATTAGGTGCAAACAAGCTGCCCATCAATAGGTAAACTGATAAACAAACTGAAGTACGTTTATATAGTTGATTATCATTCAGTGATAAAGAGGAATACACTATCAAGCTACAAAATGACATAGAGAAATCTTAAATGCATTTTGCTAGGTGAAAAAAGCCAGCCCGAAAAGACTAAATGAGTGATTCTAACTACAGTTTACCCTTGAACAATATGGGTTTGAACAGGTTCAAAAAATACACGTATCTTTTACAAACAAACTTGGACGTAAAACACATTATTGTGAAATGCAAAACCCATATATATGGGAGCCAGCTTTTCATATACACAGGTTTGAAGGGGCTGACTGCGAGACCTGAGTATGCTTGGATTTTGTTATATACCAGGGTCCTGGAACCAATCCCTTTGATGGTTCCAAGGGAGGACTGTATATGACTTCTGAAAAAGGCACAACTCTGAAGGCAATAAAAAGATCAATCCATGCCAGAAGTTTAGGGAGAGGGATAAAACAATGTGAATAGGTGAAGTACAGGGACTGTTTTGGACACTGGAACCATTTTGTATAATACTGTTATGGTGAATACATGATAATATGCATTTGGCAAACCCACAGAACTGTACAACACTCTGTAAGCTATGGACCTTTGTTAATAATAATACAACAATATTCGTTCATCAATTGTAGCAAATTTACCACAGTAATGCAAGAAAGCAATAATAGGAGAAATTCTGTGAGAGATGAAAGGGGAGATGATATGTGAAGTCTTCACATTTTTTATACAAGTTATTGTAAGCCTAAAATTTCTCTAAAAATATGCCTATTTGTTTTAAAACAGTGATTGCTTGGGTCAAATTAGAGTAACTTAGTAGGATTATTCACAAATTTTGACAGTCCATTTTTGTTTGGTAATAATTTGTGGCATTTTTCAGTATCTTCTTATATAATTCTTAATTTATTTGCTGTGAGTGAGGTTTAACACAATGAAAGAAGATATAAATCATTTAGGCCTGTGACTATAACAGATAGAGGTAACACAAAAGATATATAGTAAGAGGAATTGAGATGCTTGTAAAAATTTAGTGAAGTAATGGACCATAGAATCTAAGCCAGAAAAGGGAGACAGCTTATAGATTAAAGACAAAAGTAAAAGATTCAATGGATTGGAAGGATCCATGATATTAAAGAATGGTAGTATTTGGCATAGTTAAAAATGTAGCTAAGAGGGTTATAGCCCTAAGTGTAAAAAGTAATACATGGGTTTATAATGTCTGTAATTTTATAAAAACATATATCATACACACATACATACAGAAATGGGGGAGTATAGACTAAAATTTCTTGCAAAAAATTTTAAATAATATACAAAATACTCTATCCTACTAGAGGTGCTGCTTAATTTCACACCCGCTAAATGTGGACTGAATTTAGTTACTTAATCCCAAAGAACACAGTATGGGAAGGGAAAGACAATAACTTTGCAGTGCAGACAAATACTACTTTATGACCTTATGCCAGTAATAATTATTGCCTTCACCAGTATTGTCATGTAGATGCCATGTACCTCCAGACATGATGTGGTAGAAGGGCATTTCAGCTCTACAATACTCTTTGCAGAATTCCACAAAACTTGTCTAATCATAAGAAAAATGTTTATACAACTCAAATGATGGAACATTCTACAAAATTCCTTGCCAGCACTCAAAATTGCTAAGATCATGAACGACAACAACAAAAAAGAAAAACAAACAAACAAAAAGACTGAAACAGTGTCACAGTCTCCTGGAGACTAAGGAAATGATGAGTAAATGCAATATGGTAAGTGGATTGCATCCTAGAACAGAAGATGGACATTAATGAAAAACCGGTGGAATCCAAAGATTGGAATTTAATTAGTAACAAAGTGCCAGTGTGGGTTTCTTAGTTTTGACAGATTATCACAATGTCTTAAGATAATAACATTATATAAACCAAAATTGAGTGTGGCATATATGGAAATTTTCTGTAATACCTTTACCACATTTTTGTAAATGTAAAATTACCCCAAAATAAAAACAGTTTGTATATTTTTAAATAAGAGCAAATGGGGAGAATACTGGCTGATTTTGGAATTCTGAGTTGTCATGTGAATTGGTTGCTTAAGTAAAATGGATTCACTCATTTGGAGACGAGAAAGTTAAAGTAGTGAGAAGGGAGAAGATTGTTTGCTGTCTTCAGACAAAATGGTAGTAAGGTTGATGTGGAATGAAAGACTGTATTGCAGATGACAGAAATCGATGAAAGATGTGGTGTGACTGACATGTCAGTTGATGACAAGAGCTAGAATAGCTTTGTTCTTTTTGTAAGGACGTGAGAGAGGTAGTTGTCTGGAAGCAGAAATGAAGAGCAGGGACTTGTACGTGCTAATCAACTTTGTAATTGGTGCAAGTTTTGAAAAAGGAACTAAAAGTGGACTGGGAGTGGTGTCACCATTTGGAAAGGTTGCAGTGGAGGTAATGGCTGTGGAAGGAATCAGGAAAGTTGGAGAAGTAAAGGAAACATCTGGAAAACATGACTCAAATTATGGTTCCCAGATTCACAATAGCTCTGCGATTCTTGCCTGTTGGTATTCATGACTTTTTATGTAGTCTTCTCCCATAATAACTAGTGCAGACTTGTGTCACTGTAAAAGAAAACTAAATTTCAGGGCCCTCTAAATGTATTTAGAGGGAAGTTAACCTTGGCGACTGAGTCAGTAGCATATCTGCAATTTTGCTTCTCAAATTACAGCTTCACTCTCCTGCTCATTGCTCTAGTTCTGTGACTAGATGAACCAGAGACCAGACTTCCTTGCTTCCAGTCACTGATCTTTGTTACAGATTAGCTGCCTCCTTTATTGTCTTATACCAAACTAACATCAGATGGCACAAAATACCCCATGACAGTTACAACTTCAATGTGGAATTGAGACAGAGCAGGGACTCCCGTTTTTAGGCATCTGGAGGACCCAAGCATGAGAAATCCTGAGTTTCTTCGAGAGAAATTCTAGGCACCTAGCTAGTCCTGAAAAGTAACTAACCAACTTGTTAAGTAAGAAATAGTAGCCTAAAACAATTGTTAAATAAGTTAGAATCCAGGAGATGTTTGCTTTCCTCTTAGAAACTGAAGATAACATCTTAATCTATGTCACTGAATTGTCTGTCAGAAGCTCAGACCACCACTGAGGACCCCCTGAATCGATCCACCAGCACACAGACCCTGGATAAGGTGAAAATTAGGACTAAATTTTAAATATTGCCCTTTGTTCTGTTTCTTCCTAAGGAGCTTGGAGAAAGCCACCCCCTAGAAGTTCACATTTTTCTACTGATCCCCACATTTTTAAATAAAGCTTCTCTTCTTCAATCAATTGCAAATCAGAAGATTTTTAAATCTGTCTACAACCTGTAAGCTCCCGCTTCAAGGATCGAGAGGAGGGACCGTCTGGGCTTCCTGCGTCGAGTAAGGGCTCAGAAAGCTGTGGAACTCACTCATTTCCTGCATCAGGACTTACTTCGGTCCTGGATGAATAATATCGAAGATACATGCTTAAAATATTCATAACACCAGGATTTGTGCATGTGTTTTCTTTCCCAAGGAAGCTATCAACAGAGAACATTTTGCTGTAAGTTTTCCTGTGTTTTTGTCTCCCTCTCTCCCTTCCCCCTCCCCTGAAACTAAAGTAAAAGGAATGTTAACTGCTTGTTTTTCTGTAACCAGCGGAACTTATCTATGCTCCCAATTCCAGTTCCTTGTAAACATATTTTGTAAAGTCCTGTGAGCTCCTGTCTCCTTTGCCATGCGGCTGCAAGGTCATAAAGTAGATAAAACCTAAGTTGCAATTCCGGTTTTCCTCAGGATCTAAGACATGTCACAAATGGCTAATTGTCTTTGTTTCTCCCTCTCCTAACATCTTCCCGCAGCATGTATTTCCCACCTTAAAAAGTTTAAAAGGCAATTGTGTAATCTAACTCTGTCTACCCATTCGGGACCCTTTCCAAGCTGTGGAAGCTTTGTACTTTCACTCTGCTCAATAAAGCCTACAGCTTTTTCTCACCCTCGGTCCATGTCTCTATCACTCGTCGTGGTCAGCTGCCACACCAATTGTTTGGCGTGGCTAGTCAAGAACCTTAGGCGTTACAGTATCCCATTCTTTTAGGCCAAAACCAACGTATTACATCCATGTATCGATTTAAGATTTTACCTATAGCTTCCGCTTTCTGAAATTTACCTCACCTTTAAAAACCCTTCCTCGCAAGCCATCGGGGAGGTCAGGTTTTAGGCACAAGCTGCCGGACTCTTCTTGATTGGCGCCCTGCAATAAATGCCTTCTTTTCTATTGTTGCAAAAACTCATTGTGGGTATCTGGTTTTACTATGCTGGATGAACAGACCCCAGTTCGCCTTTATAACAGAATGTTAATTACATCTTTCCTGAAAGAAAAAGACTACCTCGACTAATAAGATTTTTGTACCTATGCATGAAGTCCTGCATAGAAAAATTTTGAAATTCTGTTAAACTTCCTTAAGCTTTGTCTGGATAAGCAATCCCAAGCCTCTACACTTTGTAATACTGATTTCCTTTCTTTGGAATCTGTGCTTCGTGGGTGGCTTGTCCTAGAAATTTGTGCTTAAATAACTCTCTTTAAACTAGATTCTGACCTTTTTGATTATTTTAGGTTCACAGTCACCAGTAAAGTATTATAGAAAAAAATGTGTGACTTCTGCTAGGCCTAAAAGATTATGGCTTCTACCTCACTCTAGCTTGGGTCACTCACGACTGAGGCAGCTAGCTGATGGGCCAAGGGCCCTGTGGAAAGGCACCGTGGAGGAGTTGCTACTCCCTTCAGCAGCCACCACCGCTTCCCAGAATCAAAACGAGCCACTGGGAAGCGGAGTCTGCACCCGGCCCAGCCTTCAGAGAACTGTAGCCTCCTGCAACTCACCCAGGGAAGCTGCTCCCTTAGTAACTGTGATGTACTAAATGATTATTCTTTATACAAACCACTACATTTTCTGTGTAACAGATGAAGAGTCGCTGAAAAATTGACTGGCAAAAGGCAGTGAATAGGAGAAAAGATATTAAAATTTTTTAACTAGCATGGTGCGGTCATAGAGTGACTACCCCATAACCCAATGGAAGCTTATACACCCCTTTTCATAAGGAAGTGGAGAGATGAAGAGTGTAGGCAACTTTTTGGAGGGGCAGGAGATGATTGATTGTTAGGGAGAATGAACGGGCCAGGGCGACAGAAATCAGCTTGTAATGATTCTCTCTGGAATTTCAATGAGCCCAAGAGGCAGATATTGTCTTATGCACAGTCCATTCAAGTTGGTTGTATTCTGGGGATAGACAAAAGGATTTCAGAGAGGAGATGAATGATGACTGGTGTTTTGGGGAAGAAGATTTCTTGATCACCTCAGGAAATTCCAGAGAGTCCCTCCTGCTGGTGCTTTGAGAAAGAGGATCCGAGAGATAGGGAGGTGGGGAAACTTCAGAGACAGACCTTGGTTCCGAGGCTTATTTCTGAGGCCTTCCCATTTTCAAAGCACTCAGCATGCTAAAGCCCGTAATTTGGGGCATTGTTTTCTGCACCCTAATAGTGCTACGTAGGCATAGAGAGCTCATGGCCAGTGTAAGGAATGCGTTCATTGGACTCAGGGCACAGTTGGAAGATTCCAGAGGTGGGGAGAGTTTGGAAATGGAGTTTCTTGAACTACAAAGTAAGGTGATTGTTTCAGTAACTTGAAATATTCCTTTCCACTCTAACACTTTGTGATTCAATTTGCTTTTATTCGTGGGAAGTGCACTCCCTCTGGGGTTTACTGTACAGAGAGTTGGCCTTTGATGCCGCAGGTTGGTGCGATAATTGATGATAAAATAGTCTTTGACTTAAGCTTTTGTTGTCAACAAACCTCATGGAATGTTTTTGTTTTTTTCCTTTTATTTAGGCCTCATTGTAATTTAAATCAGCTACTCATTCTGCGCTGCAGAAACATTGTTATATCGTATGTTTTGTGTGAGAACTAAACTTTGGTTTCATTGTACTGATAAGACCTACAAGTGTTATGAATATGTAACTCCCAGGCAGAATCTGGATGAGGTTCAGTGAGGGCAGAAAGATTAGGCCAGAAAGGCTTTTACAACTATGTGGTTAGAAAAACTATAAAATCAATAGTTTACTTTCTGACTTATTTTAATGCTAATAGCAAATAGAATCACAAGATTTTTAGGAGGTTGAGAGATCCTTTGTTCCATTTAGTTTTCCTTCTTCCAGCAAATTGATGAGAATCTGACCTGTTTAAAAGCACCTTAAGTGGAAACTCTATTCAAGTTTAAGAACTGAAAAGTATTACTGGACTGGCCAAGCTCGGGTCAGGCTCCTGAACCTTCTCCTAGCCTATCTGTGGACTTCCTTAAGAATTAGTTTCAGCAAAGAACTTTGTGAGCCGATTCATCCAGACAGAGGAATTGCAATAGAGAAAGTTTAGTACACATACAGCCAGCTAAATGGGAGACTGGAGTTTTATTACTCAAATCAGCCTCCCAAAAAGTATGAGAGTAGGGTTTTTTAAAGACAGTTAGGTGGGTACAGCCTAGGAAATGGGAATGCTGATTGGCTGGAGATAAAAATCATAGGGAGTTGAAGCTGTCCTCTTGCATTGAGTCGTTTCCTGGGTAGGGGCCACAGGACCAGATGAGCCAGTTTACTAGTCTGGATGGTGACAGCTGATCCATTAGAAAGCAGGGTCTGAAAAATACCTAAAACACCAGTCTTAGGTTGTATAACAGTGATGTTATCCACAGGAGCAATTGGTGGGATTTGTGATCTTGTGGCCTCTGGCTGCATGATTCCTAAACCATACTTTCTAATCTTGTGACTAACTCGTTAGTTTTACAAGGGAGGTCTGCTCCCCTCTTTGGGGCAAGGAGGGTGTTTGTTTCAGGAAAGGCTGTTATAATATTTGTTTCGAAATTAAACTATAACTAAATTCCTCCTATAATCAGCTCAGCGTATGCCCAGGAATGAATGAGGGCAATTTGGAGGTTAAAGGCAAGATGGAGTGGATTAGGTCAAATCTCTTTCACTGTCATAATTTTCTCACTGTTATAACTTTTGCGAAGGCAGTTTCAACACTGCTAAGTCAGTTTGGCAAGAAGCCCTCACCCTCGATATCTGATTACTCCCTCGGATATTTGATGGGTTTCCTCATCCTCCCCCAGGTGATGTCTGATCACCCTGGCCTACCTTCAGCAGGAGTCCTGTTAGGTCAGATAAGTAGAATCCTTCTTATCCCTTGTTCTGTATGGTGAAAACAAGGAGATGGGGAAAGTATGATTTCAAGAGTCACACAGTTTCTTTTCATCCAAAGAGAATTTTTCTTAGGTTTGCAGTAATTAAAGAGGGGGAGTAAAGCATGAACAAACTTCACAGGGAATACCTTTAGAGATGAGGTGCATTAACCACATAGGGAGTGAACTTCAAAGTCATTAAAATACTGTTGCTCAGTGACGACACAAGCAGGTCTTTGTGCAAAGATTCCTGATGATGCGGAAGGCCCCTCATGTAAGACAGAGGGGCTGGTGCTGGCAGGCAGGCTCCCAGGCCTGCTGCTGTCTAAAGTCTGGGCATTCTGGAGGCAGCCCACAAAGGACAGCCCGCCTTACCTAAGCTCTCAGAGTGGCTGTCACTCTCTTAAGTTTATGTATATTTTTAAAATTTTGGATTGTATAAATTTATGGGGCACAAACGTAATTTTGCTACATGAATACATTGCATAGTGGTGAAGTCGGGCTGTTAGTGTATTCATCACTAGAATAATGTGCATGGTACCCAGTAATTAACTTATCATCCCTCACTCCCATCCCCGCCGCTCTGAGTCTCCAGCATCTGTAATCCCACACTATATGCATGGGTACACATTATTTAGCTCCCACTTATGAGTTAGAACATGCAGCATTTTTCTTTCTGTGTCTGACTTGTTTTATTTAAGATAATGGTCTCCAGTTCCATCCGTGTTGCTGCAACAAAAACCTATAATTTTATTCTTTTTTATAGTTGAATAGCATTCCATGGTGTGTGTGTATATATATATTATATATATATATATATATATATATATATATACACTGCATTTTCTTTATCCTATCATCTGTTTATGAACACGTAGGTGCTGCTAAGTATATTTATAGTGCTGCTATAAATATACGAGTGCATATAACTTTTTGATACAATGATTTCTTTTCCTTTGAGCAGGTACTCAGTAGTGGAATGCTGAATCAATTGGTAGTTCTATTTTGGAGTCCAGTAGTTGAGGTCAGTATTTCACATATAGAGTCTGATAAGGTGTGACATAACATTCCTGAGGGGAGGGAGGGTTTGCTCAAAGTTCTTGCATACAGAATCTGATAAGACATCACATTCTCCAAGGGAAAGGGAATAAGTTCCAAGTACTTACTATAATAAGACATGTCATTCATGTAGCAAACTATGTGTCTGGAATTATTTCAGAGCTACGTAACACCCTGGCTGTTTCCTCTTAGTATTTTTCTGTCTATTGAGCCCACATCATGCTCCTTGGCTATGAATTTACACTTGCCCTTGCTGCATTGTGAGTTGAACCCAATCCATCTCCCCTACTGCAAAACCCCACTGTGCTATCACTGTACCTATTGCAATAGTCCTGAATAAAGCCCCCTCTATTGTACATAACCAGTATCATTGAATAATATTTTTCTTTAACAGAACCAACCCTGTCATGACCTGATAGCATAGGTTAGAGTGTAACTGTAAAATTAATTTTATTAATAATGTGCAACTGGGAGAGATTAAAAATAGTTGTATATTATTTTTAGTAGGAGCCTTTACAAATGTATAGTTTATGTAACACTTTTGTTAGTATTATTATTGGCACCATTACACCTCAACAGTCCTAGAGATAAATTTGATATTTTCAGTACCAGTTTTTGAAGGAGGGACCAGAGGTATGCAGAATTGAAGTAGAGATTACTTAAATAAGAAGAAATGAAAAATTCTCCCTTCAAATGCAGCACTTGCCTGTGTCAATCTGTAGGTATTTCTGTGTCCACAAAGTGACAACAACTGTGCAATCCACTGGCAATGCAAAGACATAGAAGGCACGTCCTCTGCCCTCTTAAGAATGTTAGGGAGATCCACCAGCAATAAAAGCATAGAATTCTGAGTGAGAGGCACTTGCAAAGGGAGCACGTGAAAGCACTTAAGGAATCTCTCAATCAAAAATCTCCAATAAGAGGTAGTATTGGAGCTGAAGTTTGAAGGCTGTGTGTTAGTTACATAAATATAAAAGCAAGTTCATTTGGGGCAAGAGTATGCACGTAGACACCCTGGTTTAGGCTCATGTGCAGAGGCACAGATGTCTACATAGCATAGCATGCTCACAATTTACAAAGAAGAAAGTAAAGTGGCAGTTATAGAGTGGGGCTCAAGCCATCCAAGAGGGCAAATGCCAATTCATGAAAAACTTTATGAGCCAAAACATGGACTTGGAATTTTACCCTAGAAGTTCTGAGAACCCAGTGAAGCATTTAAAAGTGGAGAATAAGTCGTCATGCAATGCCTCCTTGGAAGCAGTACAGAGGATAGATTTCCTGAGAATCATACTAGAGGTTTTGGAAAATAATTCCAGTGTAGGGATAAGAATTCAGGCCAGAGGAGACTGTGGGACTGAAAGGTCACGAACACTGAGTGCCAGTAGGTGTGTTCTGAAGTCATCAGTTTCCTGTGGGCACTCCTCCCCCTGCGTTCCTTGAAGACTCCACCTACGTCCAACTTGAGCTGGGTACACTGGAGGACTTAGACTTGTCAAGTAAAAAATCCCACAATTTATAAATTTGCAAAGGAGATTTTTATTTCCTAGAAAGGTGTACAACCTGCAGGGAGGACATCTTGACAGGCTGGGAGGCTTAGCCTGTGGCATGGTGTGTTAGCAGGTGCTTCAAGGGAGGGGAGGGCAGAACAGGAATTTATGCTGAAGTGGTTGCGAAACGTACATATTCAACAGATGACAGGAGGAGCCATGAATACTCATGGAGGTGGCCCTGATACATGCATATTGAACAAACATGCATGCAATATATGATCCATGTTCACCTGGCTGTGCAGACTTAGTGTTTAAATGTATTGCAATCAGGCCCCATACATCAAAAGGGAAAGTGGGGACATGAAGGCACCTAGTGTGCAGCCTCTGTAAACTATCCAGAACCAGTCCATGGTCAGTAGTCTCTTACCAGGACAAAGTTACTGAAATCAGTTTCTTATCCAATCAAAGCTGTGGTAAGCCTGTGGAACAAGGGCTGGAAGTCAGTCAGTCAGTCAGCAGCTGGCAGTGGATGAACTGCATTTGTTTAAATAGCACTTATTTCAAGGCCACTGCTTGTTGTTTGGTTCCACAAGAAAAACAAAAACCTCGTGGCAGTTAGAACAGGGTTTATTCTTTTAAGTGTAGAGGTGAGTGACTTAACCCTTGCCTGGCATGGTCTTAGATTCTGTTTATAATTTGGTATCTTATTGCCACAAAGAGTCTATCCTGTCAGCCTTATGACCTCTATTTTAACACTAATGCTAGTCAGTTGTTGTGCCTGAACAGCAAAAGGGAAGCGGGTAGAATGAGACATGTTCAACCTCCTGTCCCGTCATGGCTGGGGACTCAGTCTGTAATGTTTTTCTGGGGTCCTCTGTGCCAAGTTAGGGTCCATTCGGTTGGTTGAGGGGCTTACGATTTTGCTTTTCCTTCTCAGACTCTTACTCTAAATCTATGACAGGTCTTCCTTGACTGGGCAGTTGAGTGTTTCAAGAGATGCTCATGAATGGGGCTGTGTACTTCTATTCGGCAAGAGGTGTTTTCACAAGAGCTTGCACCAGCTCTTCCCACAGGCCTGGGACCCACTGCCCTATTCTTGAGAGCTGTTGTTTGGCTCCCCTCGCTTGGTCCTTGTGAATGGGGAATTGCCTGGGATGCCCTCAGGATCAATTTGCACTCATTAAACTCAAACTTTCCCACATGATCTAATTTGCATGTAATTAGAGAAATTCAATTTAAGCTTTCTCTTTCCTCTTCTCTTCCTTTTAGGGTTATCTGAATTCGTTAATGATGCTGTGGTGAACACCAGTGTCCTGTGAAATGTGTTCTCCTGTCTCCCACCTCAGAATCCCTGGCTGTGTCTACTTTCAAAACATGGTTCATTTATAAGGGGAAAATGTGGGATAACCTGCCAAGTTCAGGTGTCAGTCCTCTGAGATTCACCAGTTGAGTTAGAAAATAATGAGTGGATATATACTAAAAAACAGTGACAACAGGTAGGGCGTGGTGGCTCACGCTTGTAGTCCCAGCACTTTGGGAGGCCTAGGCGGGCAGATCACGAGGTCAGGAGATCGAGACCATCCTGGCCAATATGGTGAAACCACCACTCTACTAAAAATACAAAAATTAGCTGGGCGTGGTAGTGGGTGCCTGTCGTCTCAGCTACCCCAGAGGCTGAGGCAGGAGAATCACTTGAACCTGGGAGGCGGCAGTTACAATGAGCCGAGATCACGCCACTGCACTCCAACCTGGTGACAGAGCGAGACTCTGTCTCAAAACAAAAACGAACAAACAAACAACACCAAAAAAAAACAGTAATAGCAGAATGAATTTCAAGAATAAGAACAGAATGACCCGATACTGCAGTCAATAAAAATCAGTGAAGTTCACTGTGGTAGATAGAATAATGTCCCCCAGAGATGTCCACACCGTACTTCTCAGAGCCTACGAATGTGTTATGTGGCAAGTGGGAATTAATGTTATGACTTACCTAATCAGTCAACCTTAAGATAAGGCGAGGCCGTTGGACTTTCTCAGTAGGCCCAGTAAAATCACCAGCATCCTTAAATGAGGAAGGAGGTCCGAATCAGAGAAGGCCTCCTCTGGCCACTCCTGGCCTCCAAGATGGAAGAAGGCCACAAGCCAAGGAATGCAGACAGCCTCTCGGGGCTGGAAAAGGCAAGGGAAGGATCCTCCCAAGCCTCCACGAGGAGGGCAGCTCTGGCCAGTGGGGCCCGTGTCACACTTCTCACTTCCAGGATTGTAGGAAAAGAAATTGGTGTTGTCTTAAGCTAAGTTTGTGGTAATTTGGTACAATAGTCATAGGAAACATGTTGGATTCTCTACTGATGTATTTGCTCATGTTCATTTATTTATTCATGTTGGGCATGAGAGGTTACACATTTACTTGAGATTCAGAAATCACAGGATACAAATAATTTATTCCCTGATAGTTATAAGGTTCAACAAATCCAAAAGCACAATATATTTTAGGTGATAGGATCTGTTGGGATTTAGGACGTGCTACCCCAAAATATGGCACCCTGGCATTTGAGAAAACAGTAGAAGCAGAAGGCGACTTTCTTCTTTCCCTTGTCCTTCTCCCATGAAGTAGACCATACAACCATCATTTGAGAGGTGCCCCCATTCCCGAAAGAAAGGGACATCTTTATCTCTGAAGACACAGGGACACAGAGAAGAATCTGAACATACAAGCCTCGCTGTCCCCTCCATGTATCACCATTAGATCAGACCCTTTGTCCTGTAATTATATATCTCCAGGACTATTCACTCTTCATCATACCTGAGCATAATAATGTAAAAGTTTGCTGGTTTCTTTGGGTCTTCTTCACTCCTGAAGGCTCCTGTTTAACATAAAACTTTTAACTTCTATTAAATAAATGTGTATGCTTTTCTCTTGTCAGTTTGTCTTTTGTTTTAGAGGCTTTAGCTCTGAACTTGGTAATGGGTGAGGAGAGAAGGTTTCTCCTTCCCTACGCTCTTCAATCCCTAAACTTTCCTTCCCTATATTCCTATAATCCCATTCTTCTGGATTCTCTCATTTCTTTCTTGAGTGTCTCTTCATCTCACCTCCTCCCACAACAAAAACCTCCTACAAATACTGGCACACCCAGCATCTACTGAGGATAGTCAGATCTTTTAGGATACTCTGGGTAGTTCAGAATCAGATATTTTCTCAGGTCCTGAACTTGCTGCCATATTTGTTGAAAGCCACTTTTCCACCTTATACAACATTCTTTTCTCTCTTGTTCTTTTCCTTCCTTACTTCCTTCCTTCATCTCTTTCTTTCTCTCTTTCTTTCTGCCTTCCATTCTTTCTCTTCTCTTTTCTTTCTTTCTTTTTCTTTCTTTCTCTCTGTCTCTCTCCCTCCCTCCCTCCCTTCCTTCCTTCCTTCTTTCCTTTTTCTTTCTTTCTTTCTCTCTCTCTCTCTCTCTCTCCCTCCCTCCCTTCCTTCCTTCTTTCCTTTTTTCTTTCTTTCTTTCTTTTTTTTTTGGACAGAGTCTAGATCTGTCGCCCAGGCTGGAGTGCAGTAACCTGATCACAAGTTGCTGCAGACTCAATCTCCCTGGCCCAAGGAATCCTCCCATCTCAGCCTCCAGAGTAGCTGGGATTACAGGCTCACACCACCACTCCCAGCTAATTTTTTAAAAATTATTTTTAGTAGAGGGGAGATCTTGCTATGTTGCCCAGATTGGCCTCAAACTCCTGAGCTCAAGCAACGCTCCCACCTCAGTCTCCCAAAGTGCTCACATTGAAGATGTGAGCCACCCCACTCAGCCTAACTGAAAGACTTAATGATATTTCATCATTGCAATAATTCCATCTTATAGTAGAATCTCGTAGAAAAAAACAGAGGTAATTTTAATGCAGGGGTTACATTTTAGTATTAGTTTTAAAATATTGTTTGTTTTCTCTTAGTGAGTTGTAAATTCTTCCTTTGAAACTGTTAGCTGCTCAGAAGAAAAGAGCTAGAAATTGCTTGTCAATTGTCAATAGTTACTAATAGTTACTTTAATATTTGCATAATAAATGAGTCAACAGTAATTGGTCCTGCAAATTCATTTTTGTCAGACCCTGTAAATGTTTACAAATACCCACACATACATTGTAAGTTCTGTTACTGAACAATAATACTCGGCTGCTCATTATTCACTTTACTGATACAATAAAGGCAACTGGATGTGAGACCTGAATGGAAACACATATAAAGAGAAAATAAGCAAGGTTGTTTAATGCCTGATTGTCTAGGGCAAGGAGATTCAGCAGAGACAGCAGAGAACAAGGAGAGAACAAGGACTCAAAAATGGCTCCTCAGGGACCGGGTGTGGCGGCTGATGCCTGTAATCCCAGCACTTTGGGAGGCCAAGGGTGGCGGATCAGTTGAGGTCAGGAGTTCGAGACCAGCCTGGCCAACATGGAGAAACCCTGCCTCTACTAAAACTACAAAAATTAGCTGGGCGTGGTGGTGGGCAGCTGTAGTACCAGCTACTTGGGAGGCTGAGGCAGGAGAATAGTGTGAACCGGGAGGCAGAGGCTGCAGTGAGCTGAGATCACCGCACTGCACTCCAGCCTGGGCGATGACACTTCGTCTCAAAAAACAAAAAAAAAAGTGCTCCACAAATGTGTCCTGCTCTACTTTATGGTGGCAGAGTTTAAGGGGGGAGAAAAAAAGGTTTGTTAGTAGTATAAACTAATAGTTTTAGATAAAGTGTGTTTGAGTTTAAGTGATGTAACTTGCTATGAATGCTAGAAATATTGTTGTAAATGTGGAGCTAGAATACAGAAGGTAGGGGCTGGATATATTTCAGAATTAAGAAAGGTCAACATCATTTCCTACAAAGAAAACAACAGGAAAGCGGGAAGACAGAGTGTAAAAAGAAGCAACAAATGAAGAAATGGCCACATCTTCTAGAAAAAAAACTCTTTACCTTCCTCTTATAAAATTTATCTATGACCTTCTATCAAACACCCTCCCCCGCCACACACACATGCATCTGTATGTATGTATGTGTGAGTCAGCTAGGGTGGCCATCACAAAATAACAGACTGGGGAGCTTAAACGACAGAGATTTATTTTTATCTCAGATCTGGAGGTGGGAAGTTCAAGTCCAAGATGTCAGCAGGCTGAGTTCTCCTGTGCCTCTCTCCTTGGCTTGCCAACGCCCCCCTCCCTGTATCCCCACATGGCCTTTCCTCCTTGCACGGGTCACCCCAGCTTCTGGCTGGATAAGGATGACTAGTTCAGAATCAAATATATGACTTATGGAGAGTCCATTGATTTTTTAGCCTAATTTTTCTGTCTACATTTTCAATTGAGACATAGAAGATAGATAGGTACTTAGAGAAGATACTTGCTATGTCTATTTGACTTTGCCAGCTGAGGCTCCTATGATTTGAAGGGTGTTTGGGACTGCGTGTGTTGATGAGCATGTTTGTGCAGAGATGCAGGGGAATGACACAGAGAAACAGTGAAAACCGGCAGAATGAGCAGCTGTGTTAATTCTCAATTGCTCTTCAGGTCCTAGAAGACAAAGCCTTTACCAGGGAACTTCAAGTGTAGCAAATGCTTTAAAATATTTTCTTATGGCCAGATGCAGTGGCTCACGCCTGTAATCCTAGCACTTTGGAAGGTCGAGGCAGGCAGATCACTTGAGGTCAGGAGTTCAAAACCAGCCTGGCCAACATGGCGAACCCCATTGCTACCAAAAATACAAAATTAGCCAGGTGTGGTAGTGGATGCCTGTAATTCCAGCTACTGGGGAGGCTGAGGCAGGAGAATCGCTTGAACCTGGGAGGTGGAGGCTGCAGAGAGCTAAGATCGCACCACTGCACTCCAGCCTGTGCCACAGAGTGAGACTTTTTCTCAATAAAAAAAAAAAAATAAGTAAAAATAAAATATTTTCTTCTTTTGCTTAAAGTCACTCCTGGGCATTAGTTAATGTCAACCAACATAAATTTAGGTAAAAAATCAAGGATAGGAGAGGGAGTGAATACACACTTCTGGGGAAAGCACAGCAGAGTTTTCAGTTTCTCTTCCCTTCAATGGAAGAAACCTTTTTCTGCATACAATACAATCTTAGGTCACATGATATACATTTTTCCTCAGATACTAGGCATTGGCAGATTGCTGAAGATGCAATACCTATTTATTCTTTATCTGTTTTAATTATTTCATTCTCTCTATTTTCACTGGGAATAAAGACTAGGAAAGTAAACCAGGCAAACAAAATTCACTTTTAATATTCTTTAAATATTACTAATAGAGTAAAAAATTAGTTCATGGGGAAAATAAACTCAATTTTCCACCTATTCTTCAAACCTATATAAGCCTTCAAAAAGCAACTAAGAAATTATATATATAAATGTTTTTGTATATATATGTGTGTATATATGTGTTATATACACACACACCCACACACACACATTCTATACAGTGTGTATTTAACTTAATGAAAAGTTAAAAACCAACCACCTAAATTAAAGTAAAAGTTCTTTAAAGTCTGTCATTCGTTAGGGAAAAGAAATGATGGACAACCTTGTTCAGTGTATTTGAATTAGGTACAATCACACCATTGATGAACACGGAACTGGCGGAGAAGAGGCATATAAAATGCACAAGCTTGGACATTAGCAGATCCTCACTCTCTGACTCTGTACACGCTATGACCTTCCTGCTTAGGGAACACTTTCTGTCATGTAAGGATAATCAGTATTGCTTCCTCGCTGTGTCTGGAACATTAAGAATGCATTCCCCCTAAATGGTGGATACTATCATAACTATTATATCATGTCTCTTAGCTTGACTGGGGACCCCTGCCAGATCCCCTCTACCCCGACTGGACATTTCAATGCTTATGTCCTGAAGTTTCTGCTCACTTAGGCTTTGGGCAAAGAGCTAGACCCAGTGCATCCTAAGAAAACTCCTCTCTTCTATCACAAAGGGTGTAGACAGCTCTTTGCTTGCTACATCTGGTGTCCAGTGATAGATACATTTTTCTGGGTTTCCTGAATGCGATCCTAGATGCAGGACACTGAATTAGAGTTGAAAATGGGGGCAGGAAAAGTGTCACAGTGAAGTTGAGACATCCTTAGGCTGATTCCAGCAGAATTGAAAGAATAAGCCAGAATCAAGTGTGCGTTTCAATTAGCAAATTTACACCATCAGTGAAACACAATCTTATGGGGTGCAGTGAGGAACTACAATAAATGCAGTATTGGGTAGCCTGGAGAAAAAGAGAAAGTAGGCCAAAGCAACTGAAGTTGGAGAGGTAAGCAGAGGTTTGATTACTTACGTCCTTGTACAAATTTGAAGAAGCTCTGACTACTCTGTAATTCTTACTCTTTGGTGTTTTGTTTCCTCATTTGATAACCAAGCTATTTTTGAGCTAAGGAGAGGGTCTCCATGCAGGGTAACATATTTTCTCAAAACGAAATATTACTTTTTTTTTTTGTTGCAAACAAGGCACATATAATGGGAAATATTGGAGGTCAAAGCAAAGGTTGTATTATCCATTGAGAAAAGGCACTTGACTCGTTTTTTTAAATTAAAATGTTTAAAATTTCTATCTCATTTTCAAATGTGTGACAATCAATCTGCACTGAAGGTTTACAGATCTCAGATGCATCTCTGAGCTGGGGGAATAGCCCATAGAATGATAAAGTGCCAAGTTTTTTCTATAAGGGAGTAAATTATCTTCTGATACTTGGGCTAATTGCCTAAAGTTAATTATTTTCTCCCTTGTCCTATGGTCATTCAAGTATTGATCAAAGTTGTAAGTAAATCATAATATAGAACATTAGCTGGCTGGCGTGGTGGCTCACACCTGTAATCCCAGCACTTTGGGAGACCAAGGCTGGCGGATTACCTGAGGTGAGGAGTTTGAGACCAGCCTGACCAACGTGGCAAAACCCCGTGTCTACAAAAAATATAAAAATTAGCCCGGCGTGGTGGCGGGTGCCAGTAATTCCAGTTACTTAGGAGGCTGAGACAGGAGAAAGGCTTGAACCCTGGAGGCGGAGGTTGCAGTGAGCCAAGATAGCGCCACCTCACTCCAGCCTGGGTGGCAGCAAGACTCCGTTTCAAAAAAAAAGAGAATATTAGCTAATAGCATGCTTTTTTAATTATTTTATTTCTCCTGGAATTGGATTTTATGTGCTTGGACACTGTATGACCTCTTGCTTCACATTGTGAAGATATAAACGTGCTTTTAGATGTTATTCTTGCTGGCTGAGTTCAGCTAGCACCATCGTTCTTCGTGGTTCTTGTTGAGGGAAGTGCTCACTGCAGAGTGTTATCAGCATAGACTCTCATTGACTGCACTCAAAACAGGGAACTTAGTCGTCACGGTCATTTGTCCCTGTTTCTGTGTTCACATCCCTCTTCACTTTCCACTTTAAAATAGTTTCCTAATATTTCTTATTTACTTACTTATTTATTTAGAGGCAGGTTCTCACACTGTCGCCGAGGTCGGAGTGCAGTGGCGCGATCTCTGCTCACTGCAACCTCCTCCTCATGGGGTTCAAGCGATTCTCCCGCCTCAGCCCGCCAAGTAGCTGGGACTACAGGGGCCCGCCACCACGCCCGGCTAATTTTTGTATTTTCAGTAGAGGGGTTTTCACCATGTTGGCCAGGCTGGTCTCGAACTCCTGACCTCAGGTGATCCGCCTGCCTCGGCCTCCCAAAGTGCTGGGATTACAGGCGTGAACCACTGTGCCCGGTCCTATAATATTTCTAATAAACAAAACATCTGTTGAGTCTTTAAATTTTGTATTATCTTTTCAGTTAGTCATTTGAAAACATGAGTATTCTGAATGAAAATAATGAGACTATTTTTGTCACTAATAAAGTTATGAAACATATTGAAATATGGATGATGACACAGCATTCTGCCTAGCATATTCTTTTGAAATGTCTTAATAATAAAATATGAGTAGAAATATCAGTTCACTAAATGAGACAACAGAGTAATTCACGTGGTATAATAAGGCTTTAATACACTAATTACATAGTTTGCTCTTTAGTATAATATGCTACTTTTCATATTTAGATGGGTAATATTTTCTGTGAACACTAGATTCATTAATAATTATAAATTGCTGTAGCTTAGGATAACAAAAGGTCTTTGGCTCCAAAATAATACTCTAATTGTCAGTGTGATTATTTCATTTGCAGTGATTAATGATGTTGGTATTTGGTTCATAATATAAGTGTGTTACTTTGTATTTCTACAGCATTCTTTTTCTAAGAACTTAAAAGTACTTCTCTTTTCTTATACCCGCGGGAAGTAGTGTAGTGTACAAGTACTGTATAATAATTTTAGTTTTATAATGGTAAAGTCACTAGCTATTTTTATAATATTTATTATTTTAAATAGTTCAAAATACAAAAGTAACACTTTTATATTTTTTAGCACAAACCAAATAATTCAGAACTTTTTGTATGTTGACAGTTGATTTTGTAATGCCTCCACTTATATTTAAGTAACTGTATTTGTTCTACTTATGTGTGAACTTTATTACATTGCCAACTGAAATTATTCTTTTAATGAAAGATACTAATATTTGTCCTAGGAAGCTTAGAGATAAAATTCTAGCTATTTTATATCAAGTCTATGTAATACATTTCTGCATTAAATACACACCTGGCATTTAGTGAATTTTTATAATTTTAAGTTGCCTCAGCATTCATTTTGAATAGAAATGACTCTCTCACACAAGAAGCAGGGCTCAGTCACCCTTGACACAGTTTCTAATTCGACATTGCCCTGCCCCCAGGTCCTCAGTGGGGTTGATGCAGCTGTCTGCCTTATACAACTGCCCTCTGGTGACCACCATTCTATGGGAGATGCAGCCTGCTTAACTCGCCCACCGACCCTCACACCCGACATGGCCTGTAGAGATATGACACAGTGACTGCCTCTCCATCATGGGGTGACCTCCTAAACTTGAGCCTGTGTGCTTGAAACCCACCAATTAAAATCCCTGTGGGAAACCTTCTTGGATACAGCCCTAGATCCAATAAGGACCTTGGCTCACTGGTCCCTTTCTCTTTCTCCCTGTCTGCACTCCTTAATCTCCATGTGTGTGGTTTCCAGATATGCCAGGTACCCCCAGACCTGAAAGTCCTGGAAGTCATAAAGTATTTATTTACATTTTGTGCCTTTGCTAAGATCCTAAATTAAACATGGCAAAATTCTATATTCATAGTTAAAAAAACAAGCAAATGACTATTTCTTTGTCAATACTGTGATTTTACATTCACAATACATCATATAAACAAGCACAACTAATCTTCTACAAATGTTGAATGTGTAACATATAAATTAAAAAATAAACACATTTTTCCGAACCATTTCCAGATGTGTTAGCAGCAAAATAAAGAAAAAAATAATTCCTAGCTACCTACAAATGAATGAAGCTATTTGATAGAAAAGTAATGATATAACAGTAGCAATTAGAACTAAAAGAAAGGCATCCAATGGTATATACAACATGTGAAAGTATTACCAGAGAGAATTATATTAGTTAAGCCAAGAATATGGTTGGAGATTCCTGGATACTGGCATAATAGGTAGTCAATCAATATGAAGTGAATTCGTTGACTGAAAATTTTTGAAGGGTAGGGAGACTTTACTTACAGACTACAAAAGATACAGAAGAGATATTTAAAAGGATTGTCAGAATGAGCAGCAGGAAACTAAAATTCAAGTAGAATTATGGGAAGGGATGGAAGAGAATGCATTTCAGACATTAAGAGTGACAGATATAGAAGTGTGAGGAAGTGTTTTGAATGCATCTCTGCCCAGCAGTTTACATAATCTTTTTCAGTTTTTCCCACCTTCAAGCATCAAAAGAACAAAGAATGGATATTTATTGATGTTTTCTGGAAAAGGAACACACAAAATTTATCAATAGTAGTATTAATGTTTTCTTATCTCATTTCTCACTCCTGATGCCAAAGTAGGTTGCTATTATAATCTGGTCAGTTTTTGGAAGATGAACTTTGGTGGTGAAATTATGTGCTGTTAGTTCTAGATCTTGGAATGTAACTTTCCTGCTTCTGGCCCTGAGTTGTATTGCCTGGCTTATGAGATGAGGTAAGCTGAGTGTCCATATGATCAACATGAAAGGCTAGGTGTGTGTAGTGGCAGACCTGCCGTCTGTGCCTTCCACTCCCAACTCCAGGCCATATTCATGGAGCAAAACTAAACTCTCACAAGCACTTCCACCCCATGTGTCTAAACCCCAAATAACTTTGAGATGGGCCCACAGAGAACATGGTGTCAGGGGTTACAGGAGGTAGAGAGAGGAATAAGGTGTTCGTCTTTAGTTGACTTGCCTACATTATTATTTCTCTGGGAACATTCTAATAGGTAATAAAAAACTATCTCTGAAATATTGCACAATTTAAAATTATATTTTGCCAATTTCTTTTTTTTCGAGACGGAGTTTCACTCTTGTTTCCCAGGCTAGAGTGCAATGGCATGATCTCAGCTCAACACAACCTCTGCCTCCCGAGTTCAAGCAATTCTCCTGCCTCAGCCTCCCGAGTAGCTGGGATTACAGGCATGTGCCACCACACCCGGCTAATTTTGTATTTTCAGTAGACACAGGGTTTCACCATGTTGGTCAGGCTGGTCTTGAACTCCTGACCTCAGGTGATCTGCCCACCTCGGCCTCCCAAAGTGCTGGGATTACAGGTGAGAGCCACTGCACACGGCCCAAACAATAATTATTAGTAGTTCCTGCACATTAATTTTTCCCCAAAGTCAGAGAAAATATAGCAATTTTTTAAGGAAAAAAATGCAAATCCGACAATTCACTTATCATTCTCTTCTAAACTAAAGCTATTAAATCACATTATAGTAATTATATTCTTCATAAAACTGAGTGGCTTCCAGATCCCAGAAAGATATGAGACTTAAGGTATCAGAGCATTCAATATGCTGAGAACCTGTCACCTGCCTTTATTGTCTCACTCTAGTGAAGACATTCGTCTAGTGAGGACTTTGTCTCAGAATTCTGCTGGATTGTTGCATGGAAAGAGTGTAGGATCCCTCTGCCAGTGAGGAGTTTTTCATATTAAAGCAGAATTCAGACCAAACACTTTGTGAAAATTTTCAGTAGCTTTGAATGAACAGACATCTTCACTAAATTATCAGATGACATGCAGTTGACATACAGTTCAGTTCACACAGTTAAAATACAAGACATTAAAACATTCATGAAAAAAGATTATAAAAATTAGGAAAAATAATAATGCAAAGTGCAAGAAAAATTGATGACACACAATAGAGAATATTAAAAATATAGGGGATTTTGAAAATGAAAGTAATGCATAGTTACATATAAAATATGGGCTATTTCCCATTCAATAAAGACAGAATTCACTTATCAAAAGGTGGTATATATCATGGTTAATTACTGGAATTTGAAGATAAGTAATTATTTAGGCATGGAAGAAGAAACTGTAATTCTCCTGCAAGGGAAAAAAATTTAGACTGGCATCAGGTTAAACAAAATGAATGCTCATGATGAAAAGATAGTGAAAGTTCTATAAAATTCTAAGAATTAAGTGCACTTCAAATTGTTTTTAAAATGCTGCCAAACTCGAACATTTTTTAAACAAACTCTAACCATCCAAGAGGTCAATCAGAACAAAGAGGAAGGAGTAATTTGTGAAACCAATATCAGTAATGATAAAGGCTACATCATTTCAGATTTAGTATATATTAAGTTTATATTATGAACTAATTTACATTACTTATTTGTAAAAATATTGACTATGTTATGATCTATTGTTTGACAAGTATGATAAAATTAACCAATATGTTAAAAAATGTAACTTATCAAAGATGTGGGAGAACCAAATTAAAAATTTGATCATGTCATTTTAAAGACCTTCTCTAAAATAAATTAATTAGTGAATTTTAAATAAATGTTTATGAAGGTAATTACAGAAATATTGCTCAAACTCTTCTAGAGAATAAAGCAAAAACATTTCTCAACTCTTTTAATGAGGCCAACATATATTTGATACCAAAATCTGATGAAGACATTATGATAAAATAACATGGATACAAAATTTTTAAACATAGATGCAAAAATGCCTCAATAAAATATTCTGAAAATGAATTCATCAATATATAAAAGGACCAAATAAGATTCATTTCAGAAGTGTAAAGATTATTTTATATTCTAAAATAAATTAATATCAGTAATAAATTTATCAGTAAACAAAAGAGAAGAAAAAATCTCAGAAGTTTAAAAAACACTTTTTTTACAAAATTTAACATCTTTGAATGATTGTAAAAAAGAACTATTATTAAAAGAGCCATAAGAAAACTTCTTGAGTCTTAAGTTTATTACAAAACCTACAGCTTACCTTATTCTCAAGAAATATTGAAACATTTTTCCTGTAAGCAAGAAAAAGATAAGGATATCATTATTGAAATTAAATATATGTATTTTGATATCTCAACAAATTAGGAACAAAGGGAATTTCCTAGACTTGGTAGAAAAATTACAAAAAACATACAGCTAACACTGCAATGCTGAGAAACTCGAAGCTTTCCTACTATGGTCAGGAAGAAGGCAAAAATATACCCTTTTACCACTCCTTTTCTAGATTGTACTAAGAATCCTACCTAATCTGATGAGACAAGAAAAGGAAATAAATACGAAGACTGGGAGGAAATAAATAAATCCGTTCTACTTGCAGATGGCATGATTAGCTATGCAGAAAACATGAAAGAATCAACAAAAAAAACCCTCCTGGAATTAATAAGTGACTATAGCAAAGTTGCATTTACAAGTTTAATATAATATACACAGATCAATTGCTTTCCAACATACTAGCAATGAACAAGTGGAATTTCAGATTAAAAACACAATACCATTTACATTAGCACAGTAAAAATGACATACTTAGCTATAAATCTAACGAAATGCATACAAGATCAACACAAGGAAAACTATAAAAATCTGATGAAATAAATCAAAGAACTAAATAAAAGAAGAGATATTCTATGCTCATGGATAGAAAGATTCAATATTGCCAATCTGTCAGTTCTTCCCAACTTTATAGATCCAATAAAATCTCAATCAAAATCTTAGCAAGTTACTTTGTGAATACTGACAGGCTGATTCTAAAGTTTATATAGAGACACCAAAGACTCAGAATAGCCAATACAACATTGAATCAGAATAACAAAGTTGGAGAACTGAAACTACCGGACTTCAACACTTACTGCAAAGCTACAATAATTAAGACAGTGTGTTATTGGAAACAAACAAACACCAAGTACAAATAGATCAATGGAACAGAATAGAGAGCCCAGAAATTGACCCACAGAAATATAATCAACTCGGCTTTGACAAAGGAAGAAAGACAATTCAACAGAGAAAGGAAAGTCTTTTTAACCAATGGTGCCAGAACAACAGAACATCCACATATTAAAAAAGAAGCAAATTGAAACTAGACACAGAGCTTGCACACTTCACAAAATTTAACTCAATATAGGTTATACAACAAAACATAAAACACAAAACTGTATGTATATGCCATGCCACGTATACAGCATGTGATGTTTATAGAACCAGTATTATTAATTGTTGTGTAGAAATAGTTTATGGACTTGAATCAAATGAAAGTATTGTTTATAAAATTGGAAAATAAAAAAATTAGGAAATATTATCAGAAAAGTATAGGTATAACTATAGTAGATGATACTATATTCTGAATTATAAATAGGAAAGCCAAAAAACTAAAAAATAAAGAAATCATAAAAAGTATTATGCTCTGTCGGCTGGGCGCGGTGGCTCACGCCCGTAATCCCAGCACTTTGGGAGGCCAAGGCGGGCGGATCATGAGGTCAGGATATCCAGACTCTCCTGGCTAACACAGTGAAACCCCATCTCTACTAAAAATACAAAAAATAAACCGGGCGTGATGGCAGGCGCCTGTAGTCCCAGCTACTCAGGAGGCTGAGGCAGGAGAATGGTGTGAACCCAGGAGGTGGAGTTGCAGTGAGCAGAGATCGTGCCACTGCACTCCAGCCTGTGCAACAGAGTGAGACTCTGTCTCAAAAAAAAAAATAAAAAAAAAAATAAAAAAAATTATGCCCTGTCAAAAGTTTTTCTGAATTCTTAGCTAATTCTTAACAGATGCAAGTACAACGAAAGAACATGGTATGATCCTTGACCTCTTGGATCCAATAAACTATCGAAAAGTGTTGTAAATAACAGAAGCAGATGAGAGAACATCTAGTTTTTCCAGATGACAGTTTTCATGAAGAGCAGAAAAAACTGCTCTAAGATCCAAGAAACAAGCAGCATTGTAGATGAAGTTGAAATTTTCAGCAATTAGATGAATGCATATGAAATTGCATTTAAAGAGGATTATCTTAAAAACAAAGAAGAGACTTTCAAGAAAAAGAAAATGAGTGAATGGTATTGCAAATGCTCATGTTCCTTAAATCCAATTTTACTCAATATGAAAACAATGAAAAGTAAACAGTTTGGGTAAAATTAAGAAAAACAACAGATGATTTATTCACAACTTTTCCTGTTTGATATCTGAGTAGTTACTTCTTATACATGCCATGCTGTTAAGGTCTGAAATGGAGAGGAAGCTTGTTGGATGGAAGCTCAGTGGCAGATAGAATTGATGGTCTATCCTGTTGCCATTCTTCCTCTTCCCTCCCTGGCAGATGTTGGAACTTTTCTTCTAATGTTCATCTTCTCATGTACTCATGGGCATTGGTCCCTTCCTAGCCACAATATGTAGTTTTTGCCCAGTCTAAATAAAATTATGATAATTCTCTTTATCTTGACAGAGAATGGTTTTGCCAAGGTTTGTCAATGTAATTAGCACAGTGGCCAACAAAATATATAAAGGTTGGCCAGTCATAGTGGCTCACACATGTAATCCTAGCACTTTGGGAGCCCAAGGCAGGAGGATCACTGAAGATAGGAGTTCAAGACCAGCCTAGGCAACATAGTGAGACCTCATTTCTACAAAAATACAAAAATTAGCCAGGCATGTTGGCACATGCCTGTAAACCCAGCTACTCAGAAGACTGAAGCAGGAGGACTGCTTGAACCTAGGAGTTTGAGGCTACGATGACCTATGATCGTGACACAGCCTGTGTGACACAGAGATACCCTGTCTTTTAAAAATAAAAATTGTACATTTTATATATATATATATCTTCAGGTATTTGTGTAAGAAAAATATTCTTTTCCCTGATTAAAAAAAAATTGTGCTTGGAGATACTGTTCTTTTTGTATTTTGATTGAGATTGTGAGAATCAGATGTCTGGAGGTGTGGAAATGATCTTTCAGTCATCAGAGGGCAAGACTGAAGACACATTTCAACTGCTGAGGACACAAAACAGAAATATCAATGGCACTTAGGTCCTTGGTGGTGTTGGGTGGTACTTAATTAACTGATCCTAGAATCACATTTTCCAGGATGTCTTGTTGTTCATGATATTAAACTCTTCATTGTTTAAGACATTGAATTCTGCTTCAGGTAATCTATTACTTGCAGCCAAGGCACTCCAACTGACAGAACAACAACAATACAAACAGTCAACATTTAATATGCCAATAGGGTAAGATAAGGTACGAAAAAAATATTTACATTTAAATTGACATTTTATGCTTTTAATATTATGCAATAAAAAAGATAAGACACCCCCCCAACAAGATCAACACAGAATATTCCCAATATTTCCAGACTGTTGAAAAAGGGGCCTTATAGATTCGTTCTTTCATATGCAGGTTTATAAATTATGATTTTAAGAGGTGTCTTTATTTATTATTATTTATTTATTTATTATCTCAAACTAGTTAGAAGAAAAGCAAAAATATCTATCCTAGAATCAAATGGATTAAATATATTGTTGAAATAACACAAAGTAAAGCTGCGTAGGAGGTAGCAATTTGATATAGTGAGACAGCTGGTGTTGTTCTAGACAAAATCAATAAAAGCTTAGAATGTAGATATGTTCAGGAACTCCAAGACCAGCTTCAGATCCTGTGATTGTCCAGAACTCACAGGACCCAGCATACAGCATACCCATGGCTACGATTTACTACAGCAAAAGGATGTAAAATAAATTCAACAAAGGAAAAATGTGTAGGGGGTGAAGTCTGGAAGAAATCAGTCTCAGGCTTTGAGTCCTATCCCAGTGGAGACACCAGGGCTGGTAGAAGTTCACAAGGGACTTGGTGCCCAGGGTTTTTACCAGGGGCTGGTTACATAGGCATTGTCTGCCTGGCACATACCAGAATGCCAGGAATCCACGAGGCAAGTGTGTTCAGCAGAAACCATACGATTTGTTTGGTTAGGCATAGCGAGCCACTCCAATCTGTTCTGAGAGTAGCAGGAACTCCCCTGAAATCCAAGTTCCTGGACACCATCAGAGGGCCAACCTTGTAAGCAGGACATTTTAAGAAGCAGTTAGGCCTGGTAGGTTAACTCTTGTGATAGTTAATTTTATGTTAAGTCTACTGAGCCACAGGTGTGTAGATTAGAGTTCATTTCTGTGTGTGTCTGTGAGGGTGTTTCCACAAGAAATTAGCATTTGAATTGGTGGATTCAGAAATTAGATTGCCCTCCTCAATGGAGTGGGCCTCTTTCAATCAGTTCAAGTCATGAATAGAACAAAAGGCAGAAGGGAGAATCCACTCCCTGTCTGCTTGCTGCTTGACCTGGAACTTCAGTCTTCTCTTACTCTTGGACTGGGATTTATATATTTGTCACCCTGGCTCTCAGGCCTTCAAATTCAGATTGGAACTACACCACCAATTTTCCTGGATCTCCAGTTTGCAGACAACAGATCATGGGACTGTATATATCTTATTGGTTCTAGTTCTCGGGAGAACACTGACTAATACAATTCTTTTACATACAGTAGGGAAAGAAGTAATAGAACCTCAGTAATTTGTAGAAGGCTAAACCTCAGCAGTGTCTTGATTCATTTTGGGTTTTCTATATTTAAAGGAATAATGATATCATAGAGACATTCCAGATTTGAGCATACAAGCTATAACGTGCATTGAAAACATGATGAATGAAGAAGTCATGATGTTTTTGCGATGTGTGCTCTTTAGAAAAGAAGAAAGAAGACAAGTGTATGCTAAGGGCAAAGAAAAATATATTGATCATTTCAAAAGGCCAGATATAGAGGCAATATAAGCAAGGCATTTACAAGGATTTGTGAGTAGCTAAAATATTCTGTTGTGATTCTTAACAAATTCTCCAGTTAACCAATTAAGCATACGTGCTAGGATCTAAATGAAATTTCTACTATCTGAGGAAGGCAGTGCTTCCATTTTCATTTATAATTCATGTCTCCAAATTTTTGAAAAGCTTCTTACTGATGTCCCTTTGTGACATTTTCTCAAGCTCAAACTTTCTTTATTCCTAACATTGTGTTAGTTATATATCCCTGTAAATGAGCATGGCCAATTCGCTGGGTAACAAGGGTATAAAGGTACAAACCTGTTCATTTAGAAAAGCTTTAAATTTCCAATTCTGCTGAGAATTACACATGTAAGAAACAAAAACCAAAAAGTAATAGCCTTATATCATTTTGTTTTCTCAGTTTAGAAAAGCCTTTGATCTCCCACATGTATTTACAAGCATGTGAAATTAGAAACACCTTGGCTAAAATATACTGCGTGATGGATAGTTTCAGAATGCAGAACTTTGCATAGTTATTCTATAGTCATTGTTGCTGTTTCTAAATTTGGATGAAGCAACAAATCATTATCAAACAGTTATATCTAAATGCTACATTATTTGATGACTTTTTTAATTCAAATAAAAGTGCTTCTTTTATTTCTGAGAGATGATTTTATATAATTGCATTTTAGGGGATGATGTTTACTTTTCTCTGCTGAATGCTTAACATGTAGCCCTTTTACTTTTGTTTCTCTCTAGGGCACATGCACAAAACGATAATGCATGTCCACAAGTTATTTGGCAGCTTGTGAGAGAATATTTAAGTCCAGTAAATGAAGAAATCATTCACCAAGACCCCGAGCCCAAATCTCACCATAAAAATAAGACTAACAGTTCATAAACCATGCTTCTGCATACAAAAAGTTAGATTCAAAATTTGAGACCTTAATGCACATAATTAAACTATTCCTTTTCGTTCTGCTTCACAACAGGAAGTTGTTATTGTGGGGAAAATGTGCCCACATTAAAACTGCAAATTGATTTTTGATGAAATAAAGCTACCTGTAACCTAGAGAAAATTTGATGCCTTACTAAATACAGTGTTAAGCAGAAAATTGTAACACCTGTGATAAATACAATTAAAAAGACTGCCTTTAGAGATATAAGTTTGTTATTGTGAAATATGTGAATCTTGCATATCACTAGGGTTTTTTTTGAATGGTGAAGTAAAGACAAAATGAAAGGAATTATTATTTAATAAAAAGCAATGTTTCTATTATAGAGTTACAGTGATGCAAATAATCCTTGAAACTTTTTGCACAAAAATTGTAGTCTCCTGGTTTCAGCTTTGACATTTAAAGAGACTGAAAGGTGACACCACATCCTCATAACATCAATCAATAAGTAAACAAACAAACAAACAAACAAATGTGAATAAGAAGATAATCAACAACGCTTCTTGGGCCCGTTGGGGAAATGATGTTGTAGAGCAAATCATCCTTCCACAATCTGGGGAGAGGGATGAATCAAGAGAATCATAGCTGAGATTGCTGACCTGGAGCTGCTAGACTACAAACTCTCAGGAAGACTTGAATGATAATGAAGAATTACTGGAGCCGAACATGGAATAGTGTGGTGGAGAACAAAACTGGAGTCCAAAGTCTGAGGGAGGTCCTCACACTGTGGGTTCAACCACCAGGCATTCCATCAGATTTTCACAGTAAAGCTCTAAGAAAGACATCTACTGGCTCTTGCCAGGGGAATAGTAATCACTGTGAAATGTGCCCAGAGTTTTTTCTATAACAAAGGACTACTCTTCAGGGGAAACGACTTTACAAGAAGTCCTTTATCTCATCTGCAGGAACTCCAGCCCTACTCCTTCCCAATTAGCCTTAAGGTCTGGCCTAGAGGTAAGTGGAATACACCACTGCAGGACCTTTTATGAAGGTTCGATCACTCAAAGGCTTGGATGGCATCGTAAGATTACAGAGTGATAACTCTTTCCACGCCTTACTGCCACACCAATAGGGCTCAGAATAGCAATGGATGGCAGTGGAAAGAGCTGCCATTCTCAGATTCTTTATGAGGAGGAGGAGTTGGGAAAGCCCAACGTCAAAAGAGGAAACAAAAACAAAAACATGGCCAGGAGCAGTGGCTCACACCTATAATCCCAGCATTTTGGGAGGCTGAGGCAGGTGGATCACAAGGTCAGGAGATTGAGACCACCCTGGCTAACATAACGAAACCCTGTCTCTACTAAAAATACAAAAAATTAGCCAGGCATGGTGGTGGGCACCTGTAGTCCCAGCTACTCGGGAGGCTGAGGCAGAAGAATGATGTGAACCTGGGAGGCAGAGCTTGCAGTGAGCGGAGATTGCGCCACTGCACTCCAGCCTGGGTGACAGAGCGAGACTCTGTCTCAAAAACAAAAACAAAAAACAAAAACAAAAACAAAACACTAGAAGAATCTGAGTCCTCTGGCACATACTGTTATAGAATGCATTGTACTCAGCAAATTGACAGGAAAGATTAATATAAAAACTTTCATTAAGTGCTATAGTCCATTCAACATCATAAGGCATGCAATAAAGGCAGAAGAAACTATTTGAAGAGGAAAAAAATCACTAGAACCAGGCTCAGACATACTGTGTTAGAATTATCAGACAGATAAATTAAAGCTGGTATGATTAATATATTAAGGGATCTAATGAAGAAAGAACCCATGGGTTATGAAAAGAGAACTCAAAAAATGAAACAAAAGGCAATACTAGAAATCAAACTCATTGTAACAGAGTTGGAGAATGCCTTTGATGGGTTCCTCTGAAGACTGGGCCTGGACAAGGGAAAAATCAGTAAGCTTAAAATTCCTTAATGGAAAGTTTTCAAACCAAAATGAAAAGAGTAAAAAAAAAAAATAAAAGAAAAAAACAACACAACATCCAAGAAAAGCAGAGCAACTTTAAAAGGTTTAATATACACATAATATGAATATTTGGAGAAGAAACAGAAGACAGAGCAGAAAAAAATATTTGAATCAATAGTGTTCAACAATTTTTCAAAATTAATAACTCACACTGTCTTAGTCTGTTTTCACACTGCCATAAAGAACTGCCAGAGACTGGGTAATATATGAGGAAAATAGGTTTAATTGGTTCACAGTTCCACCTGGCTGGGAAGGCCTCAGGAAACTTACAATCATGGCATAAAGGGAAGCAGGCATTCTTACATTGTATCAGGCAGGAGAGAGTGAGTGTGAAGGATGAACTGTCAAATACTTATAAAACCATCAGATCTCATGATAACTCACTCACTTTCATGAGAACAGCATGTAAGAAACCATCCCCATGATCCAGTCACCTGCCTCCCTTAAAACCTGAGGAGTATAGGTCCCTCCCTGGACATGTGGGGATTACAACTGAGATAAAATTTGGGTGGGGACCAAGGGGCAAACCATATGAAACACTAATATGGTTTGACTGTGTGTCCCCACCCAAATCTCATCTTGAATTCCCACACGTCGTGGGAGGGAGCCAGTGGGAAGTAACTGAATCATGAGGGCAGGTCTTTTTCATGCTGTTCTCATGATAGCGAATAAGTGTCATGAGATTTAATGGTTTTATAAGGGGGAGTTTCCTTGCACAAGCTCTCTGTTTGCCTGCTCCCATCCATGTAAGACACGACTTGCTTCTGTTTGCCTCCCGCCATGATTGTGAGGCTTCCCCACACAATTCCCAACCACATGGAACTGTAAGTCCATTAAAACTTTTTTCTATGTAAATTACTGAGTCTCACGTATGTCTTTATTTAGTAGCATGAAAGATAACTAATATAGTAATTCGGCACCAGTACAGTGGGGCTCTGTGAAAAGATACCCAAAAATGTGGAAGCAACTTTGGAACTGGGTAATAGGCAGAGGTTAGGACAGTTTGGAGGGCTCAGAAGACAGAAAAATGTCAAAAAGTTTGGAACTTCCTAGAGACTTGTTGAATGCCTTTGCCCAAAATGCTGATAATGATATGGACAATGAAATCCAGGCTGAGGTGGTCTCAGATGGACATAAGGAAGCTGTCGGGAACTGGAGCAAAGGTAACTCTTGTTATGTTTTAACAAAGAAACTGGCAGCATTTAGCCCCTTCCCTGGAGATGTGTGGAACTATGAACTTGAAAGAGATGATTTAGGATATCTGGCAGAAGAAATTTCTAAGTAGCAAAACATTAAAGAGCTGACTCAGGTGCTGTTAAAGGCATTCAGTTTTAAAACAGAAACAGAGCATAGAAGTTCAGAAAAGTTGCAGCCTGACAATGCAATAGAAAAGAAAATCCCATTTCCTGAGGAGAGATTCAAGCCAGCTGTGGACACTTGCATAAGTAATGAGGAAGCAAATGTTAATTGCTCAGATGATGGGGAAAATGTCTCCAGGGCATGTCAGAGACCTTTGTGGCAGCCCCTCCCCTCACAGAACTGGAGGCCTACGAGGAAAAAATGGTTTTGTAGGCCAGGCCCAGGCCCCTGCTTGCTTTGTGCAGCCTAGGAACTTGGTGTCTCATGTCCCAGCCACTCTAACCATGGCTAAAAGGAACAAATGCATAGGTCGGGCCATGGCTTCAGAGAGTGCAAGCCCCAAGCCTTGGCAGCTTCCATGTGGTGTTGAGCATGTAGGTGCACAGTCAAGAATTGAGGTGTGGGAACCTCTATCTAGATTTCAGAGGATAAATGGCAATCCCTGGATGTCCAGGCAGAAGTTTGCTTCAGGGATGGAGCCCTCAAGGAGAACCTCCGCTAGGGCAGTGTGGAAAGGAAAAGTGGTGTGTGAGCCCCCACACAGAATCCCCACTGGGATACTGCCTAGCAGAGCTGTAAGAAGAGGGTCACCATCCTCCAGACCCCAGAATAGTAGATCCACCAACAGCTTGCACTGTGCACCTGAAAAAGCCATAGACACTGAATGCCATCCCATGAAAGCAGCCAGGAGGGAGACTGTACCCTGCATAGCCACAGGGGAGGAGATGCCCAAGACCATGGGAACCCACCTCTTGCATCAGCATGACCCGGATGTGAGACATGGAGTCAAAGGAGATCGTTTTGGAGCTTTATGATTTGACTACCCTGCTGGATTTCAGACTTGCATGGGTCCTATAGTTCCTTTCTTTTGGGCAAATTCTTCCATTTGGAATTGCTGTATCTATCCAATACCTGTACCCCCCATTGTATCTAGGAAGTAACTAACCTGCTTTTGATTTTACTGGCTCATAGATGAAAGGGACTTGCCTTTTCTTGGATGAGACTTTTGACTGTGGACTTTTGAGTTAATGCTGAAATGAATGAAGACTTTGGGGGACTGTTGGGAAGTCATGGTTGGTTTTGAGATGTGAGGACATGAGATTTGGGAGCAGCCAGGGGTGGAATGTTATGGTTTGGCTGTGTCCCCACCCAAATCTCATCTTGAATTCCCATGTGTTGTGGAAGGGACGCTGTGGGAGGTAATTGATTAATGGGGGGCAGGTCTTTCCCATGTTGCTCTCATGATATTGAATAAGCCTCACAAGATCTGATGGTTTTATAAGGGGAGTTTCCCTGCACAAGCTCTCTTTTTGCCTGCTTGCATCCATGTAAGATTTGACTTCCTCTTCCTTGGCTTCTGCCATGATTATGAGGTTTTCCGAGCCACATGGAACAGTAAGTCCATTAACCCTTTTTCCTGTATGAATTACCTCATCTTGGGTATGTCTTTATTACCAGCATGAAAATGGACTAATACAGACACCAAACCAGAGTTTAAAAGAAAAAAACTCAGAATAGACCAAGCTTGCTAAGAACAACAACAAAAATCTCTACACCTAGACATATTATTTTCAAACTGCAGAAAACAAAATACAGAAAAAGAGAAAATCTTGAAAGAAACCAGAAAGTTAGAGAAGCAAACACCTTAGCTATAGAAGAAAAAAGATAAGAACTAGAATAAAATTATCCTCTGAAACCATTCAACCAGGAAGTGAATGAAATGAAATATTTGAAGCATTGAAAGAAAGCCACCAACATAAAAATTACATATCCACTGAAATAATCCTTCAAATGTGAAGAAGAAACTTCATATTAGCTTCAAGATATAAAGAGATTAAAAGGCATCACTCCTGCCCTCAAATAAGGAAAGAGCTGAGCGAACTGAAAATCAATGACTTCTCAGATCCATCAGAAATCGAGGTCATAAGACAAACTGCCACTCCAAAGTCTGGAGAGACAGATGAACACAGAGAAGTATAGTGAAGATCTGCTTCCAGCAGTGAAGAAAAATATGCTAAAACCAATAAGTGATAGGAAAAAAGAATGATAATTGTGATGAATTATTGCCAACTGAATGTGGATTAGCTTGAGGTAAAAACTCTCTGAGGGCCTGGACTGAGGCCCCACATTTTCATGAGTTTTACCAAACGTAGTTCTCACAGCCTTACTCAATGAAGAATAGACAAAAATCCACTTGTGTTTTGGGCAGGAGGGGGAGAAAAAACATTTTGAAATACGCTCAGAGCATTCTCAATAACAGAAACCTCTGTAGAGAAACTATTTTACCAGAAACTTATGTGAGCTGGAAGAACATCAATTAGGCAATTCCAATGTCTTCTAGTATTGTATCTCACACAAGTGGAGAAAAATTAAAAAAAAAAAAAAAACACTATAGTAAAATAAAACCTCTGTCACTTGCAGTTAGAGCATACATTCAACTCAGACCAACTCCTAGTCTGATGTACAGAAAGTATCACATTCAAACCCTAATGACCTGACACATCGTGTCTGGCTTTCAACACACACTGCAAAGCTGAAAGGCAAGAAAACACAGGCTGGAAAGACAAGCAAGCATCAGAACCAGCATCAGGTATGGAAGAGACTTTGGAAATATTAGACCAGGAATTTAAAATAACTTGGAATAATATATTAAGGAGTCTAATAGAAAAAGTCATCAATACACAAGAACATATGGGTAACACGTGCATACAGATGGACAATTTAAGAAACAAACAAAAGAAAATGACAGATAACAAAAATACTGTAGCACAGAAAAAGACTTTCTATAATGGACTCGTTCTTAGACTGGACACAGCTGAGGAAAAATCACTGAGTCTGAACATATGTAATAGAAACTTCCCAAATTGAAATACAGAAACCAAAAAAATTAAAAATATACCAGAATACCCCAAACTGAGGGATCATTACAAAAGCTATAAAGGCATATAATAGGAATAGTAGAAAAAGAATAAAGAAACAAAAGGAATATTTGAATTAATAATGACTGAGAATTTTAAAAAATAAATGACATACAATAAACCACAGATCCAGGAGGCACAGAGAAAACCATGCAGGGTGAAAAACCAGAAAGTCTTCATCTAGGCATATCATAGTCAAACTGCATGAAACAAAGGACAAAGAGAAAGTCTTGAAGGAAGTCACATGGGGAGAATGGGGCAGTTCCTCCATAGAAGAACAGGAATAAGCGTTATATATGACTTCCCGTCTGAAACCACACAAGTCAGAAGAAAGTGAAGTGAAATACTAAAAATTGTTGAATGAGAAAAGAAAAAAACATAAAAAACCCAAGAAGCCAATTTAGAATTCTGTACTCTGTTATTATCCTTCGAAAGTGAAGAAGAAATAAAAACTTTCTCAGAAAAGTAAAAATTCAGGGAAAGTGTTCTCAGTAGACATGCCTATCTCTCACCGCATCTCTTCAACATTGTACTCGAAGTCTCAGTGCATGCAATAAGAAAAACAGAGGGCATGAAAGTTATGCTAATTAGAAAGAAAAAACTTGTCTTTGTTCTCAGATGATCTAATTATGGTTATAATTATAATCATCTATCCAGAAAATCCCAAAGAATTCACAAAAAAATTGCTAGAACTTATAAGTGATTATAGCAAGGTCATAGGATGCAAGGTTAATATGCAAAAGTTAATTGCTTTCAAATATAATAACAATGAATAATTGACATTTGAAATTAAAAGTACCATTTAATATAGCTCCAAAAATTAAATACCTAGAATTAAATAAATAAAAATTTGCGTAGAATCCATATGTATAAAACTACAATACTCTGATGAAAGAAAACAAAGAAATTCAGTTATGTGAGGGATATTGTTTGCTCATTGACAAGAACGCTAAATATTATTAATATGTCAACTCTTCTCAAGTTGATATATAGATTCTACGACTTCCCACTCAGTATCTCAGCCAGTTGCTTTGTGGATATTGACACACTAATTGTTAAATTTATGTGGGAAGTCACAAGACTCAGATTTGCCAATACAATACTGAAGAAGAACAAAGTTGAAAGACTGTCACCACCCTAATTCAAGATAAATTATAAAGAAACTGTAATTGAGTCATGTGGTATTGGTGAAAAATAGATACATAAATAAATATAACAGAATACATAATACAAAAATGAAATCACACAAACCCAGTGAAGCAATCTTTGAAAAGGGAGGGAAGGTAATTTAATAGAAAAAATAATAGTCTTTTCAAAAAACAGTGCTGAAACAGCTGGATCTGTATATCCAAAATAATATAATCAGACACAAACCTTACACAACCTTACATCAAAATTAACTCAAAAAAGACCATAGACCTAAATATATAACGCAAAACTGTAAATCTTATAGGAGAAAAAGTAAGGAAAAACATTCTATGTGACTTTGAACTGGGTGGGAGTTCTTAACAGCATAATCCAAAAAGAAAAATGTAATAATAATAATATAGACTACATTAAAATTAAAAACTTCTGCTCTGTGAAAATATTTAACTGTATGCATTAACATACACATTTTGTGCTATGGGCACTTAGGAAATACTTGGTGTCATGAGCCCACCATTACTGGGCTCATCAAAAACTGAAAATAATTTCATCACCCTAAAACTACCATCATTCACTCATTCAATACTTCTCTGCCTTAGTCTCTGGAAACCACTGATCTTATTGTCTCTATAATTTTTATTTTTTCAGAA
The DNA here is from genome assembly GCF_029281585.2 of Gorilla gorilla gorilla. Lineage (NCBI taxonomy): Eukaryota > Metazoa > Chordata > Mammalia > Primates > Hominidae > Gorilla > Gorilla gorilla. Next base: position 60,856,265 of record NC_073230.2, read on the forward strand.
TACCATATAATTGGTGTATGGTACATAGCCTTTTCAGATTTTTTTTCACTTAATAATGTGCATTTACCATTCATCTACTAATTTTCATGACTTGATAGCTCATTACTTTTTATTGATGAGTAACATTCCATCATATATTTGTAAGAAAATTGTTTATCCATTTCTCTCTCTCTCTCTTTTTTTTTTTTTTTTTTAAGACAGTGTCTTATTCTGTCACCCAGGCTGGAGTGCAGTGGTGCAATCTTGGCTCACTGCAACCTCCACCTCTAGGGTTCAAGCAATTCTCATGCCTCAACTTCCTGAGTAGCTGGGCTTACAGACACGTGCCAGCATGCCTGGCTAATTTTTGTATTTTTTGTAGAGAGGGAGTTTTGCCATGTTGGCCAGGCTGGTCTCGAACTCTTAGCCTCAAGTGATCTGCCCATCTCGGCCTCCCAAAGTGCTGGGATTATAGGCGTGAGCCACCGCACCAGGCCCATTCATCTCTTGAAGACTATCTTGATTGCTTCGAAGTTTTGGCAATTATAAATAAAGCTACTGTAAAAATTCATATACAGGCTTGGGTGTGGAAATAGGTTTTGAAATCAGTTGGGTAAATATATAGGAGTTCAACTGCTGGATACCATGGTAAGACTGTGTTTAATGTTTTTAGAAACTCTCTGCCTTCCAAAGTGACTGTCCCATTCTGCATTTCCACCAGAAAAGAATTAGAGTTCCTATTGCCCTGAATTCTCCACAGCAGTTGGTAGTGTCAGTTGTTTTTTTTTAGATTGTAGGCATTATAATAGATTGTAGGGGTTTCTCATTATGGTTTTATTTTGCCATTCCCTAATGACAAGTCATTTTAAGTTTCATCTTTATATTCACTCAGTCTATTTATAATTTTTCTTCATTATGTAATTGGGCTGTTTGATTTTAATTGTTAATATTTAAGACTTCTTGCATATTTTGATACAAACCCTTTCTCAAATGTGTGATTTGAAAATATTTTCTCCTTGTTTTTGCTTGCTTTTTGATTCTCTTAATATTTTCTGGAAAAACATCTCATACAAGCACAGAAAGAAAAAACAAAACAAATAAAATCACCCTTTCTTCATTCGTAAGCTTAAATATAACTGTATTGAAAAATTTCCTCTTTCTGTAAAACAAAAATAATCTGATAAACTCATTCAAAATAAGAAATAAAAAAATGAATTTCAACTTGTTACTCTGCAAAGGTAAATTTGCATTTCAGCAGTGTCTAAAACATATTACAAATATTATTATTAAGAAAAAAAATCCAATACAGAGTTGTTCCACTGAAAGAGAGCCTTCTTAGAAGCGGATCATGGGGTCAGGAGATTGAGACCGTCCTGGCTAACATGGTGAAACCGCATCTCTACCAAAAAATACAAACAATTAGCCGGGCGTGGTGGCAGGCACCTGTAGTCCCAGCTACTTGGGAGGCTGAGGCAGGAGAATGGGGTGAACCCAGGTGGTGGAGCTTGCAGTGAGCCGAGATCACGCCATTGCACTCCAGTGTGGGTGACACAGTGAGACTCCGTCTCAAAAAAAAAAAAAAAAAAAGACCCCATCATACTTAACTCATGCATTGAATTAATTTATATCAAACAAATGCATATTTTACTTTCATTCTACCTACAGGTGTCCACACATCATCATGTAAGATAAAGGCATGGAAAATGAATAATAAAGAGGTCTTATTCACAGTGAAAAAGATACAGCTAGGTAACGTTAGAAGGATGTAGAAACTGATGGCTCTCATGACACCTGAATAGTAGTACTCCTGACAAATTATTCAGGTCAAGATATCGCAGAGAAGACGAAAGCACCAAAGAAAGAAAAATCACTTTTCAGTATGGAAATTCATGAAGGTTCACATTGCCCTATTATCAAAATCTAATAGTAAACCAGCAGAAAAATGAAGATGGCCAACTACGAATAGACAAGCAGTAGGGAGAAGACACAGAGTTCTTAGGGAAAATTCATTGAGAGGTCTACCTGTGGCTATTATGGATTAACTAGTTGTGGGAAAATATTTCTGCTAAGACATAAACATAATGTTATATATATATATATACACACTAGAAGGCAGTGGGGACCAGCTTGCTTTTGGAGCCTTGAGGGACCAAGATCTTTGAGACCTGGGGAGAGATGAGGCTATATTTTGTAGCCATTTTCCCTGAGTATATTTTCTAATTCTGAGCATATAAATCCAGGCAAAACATATAGTTAGAGGATCATCTTTCTGAAACAAAGAAACCAACTAAAATTTTGGCAGTCTTGGAGGCTTCACAGACAAATTTAGTGATTTTGGAAGAGAAGGACAGAGAAATCAGTCCAATCCTCAGTTGCTACTTGCCAAAATTTAAAACTGGATGGCATAGGATGATAAAAAGCAAAGCAGAAAAATCTAAAGAACACTGGAATTTATAGCAGTCTTGTGGTACTGGGGAAACAAATATCAGAGTTTGGGATGTACAGCAGTGGGGTTAAGGACTGGAAGCACCCCATGATCTCAGTTGGAAAATTGAGGAAGCCGCACAATAGCAGGAGAGGAGGCACAGGTGAAAAAAAAAAAAAAAGACAGAAAACGAACAAAAAAAACCTTTTACCAGAATTGCAGCACAACCTTAAATTAGTTCTATCTAGCCTAATCTTTCTACCAGGCAGAGGACAAGTAAAGCATCTTTGGGGAAAGATGAGAGCTTTTTCAATTTGTAAACAATGTCTATCACTGTACAAATTGTACACAAGGGACATGACATTTTGAAAATTGTGGTTTAGCATGAGCAAAAGTCAGGATCTGGCTTGAGATACTGTAGCTATGTGGAGAATCAGCCAAGCAAAGGAAGAGAGTGTCCTGAGGGAGGTAGGAATAATTTTATTGTAAAATGTTTCTAAATAGTTAAGCAGCTGTTAAATGAGTGCAAGTTAATAAAGAAGCCACAGAACTATATATAAAGTACGTCCTCATTATTCATGAATTTTATGTGTAAATTCACCTACTTGCTGAAATTGAGTTGTTGCTCCAAAATCAATATTTTCAGTGCTTTTGAGGTCATTTGTGAACATGTGCAGAGGAGCGAAAAATTTGGAGCCATTCAATACGCACATTCTCAGCTGAGCCTGAACAAAGTGGACACTGTGTTCTTGTCTCAACTTTCATACTATAAACAAGCATCTATGCCAGGCGCAAGCGGCTCACACCTGTAATCCCAACACTTTGGGAGGTCGAGGCGGGCAGATCACTTGAGGTCAGGAGTTTGAAACCAGCCTTGCCAACATGGTGAAACCCCGTTTCTACTAAAAAATAAAATTCAAAAATATTAGCTGGGCGTGGTGGCGGGCACCTGTAATCCCAGCTACTTGGGAGGCTGAGGCAGGAGAATTGCCTGAATCCAGGAGGTGAATGTGGCAGTGAGCCAAGACTGTGCCACTGCACTCCAACCTGGTTGACAGAGGGAGACTCCATCTCAAAAATAAAAAATAAATAAGAATAATAAACAAACCAACAAGTGTCCACTTCAAGTCCATTTAGTGTCACATTTTTAAATTTTTGTGCTTCTTCTTGGTCATTTTGCCATTTAAAATGTTCCTATGTATAGTGCCGAAGTGTTGTCTAATGTTCCTAAGTGCAAGAAGGCTGTGATGTGCCTTACGGAGAAAATTCCTGTGTTAGAAAACACTTCATTTAAGTATAACTTATAGGACTGTTGGCCGTTAAGTCCAGAGTTAATGAATTACCAATATATATTAGATAAGGTGTCTGTAAACAGAAAAACACAAAGAGCAAGTTAATATCTTGATTAGTTGATAAAAATGTAGTGACCAGAGGCTCACAGGAGCTCAATCCCAAATTTTCCCCAGGAGCATGACTGTGTTTTTGGAAGGCTGGATTCAGTAGCAATGAAGAGGCTGTGGGTAAGGTATGTAAGGCTGAGTAACACTCTGGAGAATTGAGTAGCCTGTGGCCCAAAGTGCAGCTGGTCCCCACATAATTTTAATTCAATGGCAACCACACTAAACCTATTTTTATCAAAATGGCTCAGAATCTACATTTGCATGTTGTCCAGGAAGATAGACCCTGTGCTTTGAATACATAGTCAATGTTTAATGACAGGAATATGTTCTAGGAAATATATCATTAAGCAATTTCATCATTGTGTGAACACCATGGAGTGTACTTACATAACCATAAGATGCGAGAGTGTGCTACACACCTAGGCTGTATCCTACAGCCTATTGCTCCCAGGGTACAAACTAGTACAGCAATTGTAACACAATGCGAAGTAGTTGTGTGTCTAAACATACCTAATCATGGAAAAGGTGCAGTAAAAGTATGTATCATAATCTTATGGGATCATCATCATGTACGTGACAAAATGTTGTCAGGCAGCACATGACTGTAATTGCTAGCAGGACATTTAAATTTAAATGGTCACCAGGTGATGGGTTCAAAGAATAAACCATGTAGAAGAAGGGAGAAGACAAAGGGAGTGAACAGAACGTCAGTCTATGGCTCATTCTAACATTTGGGTGGAGGATCTCTTTAGCTAAGAACACTTGGGCTTTACAGTTTGTTAAGAATACAGAGCTTGAGGATCATGGCTGCAGAGCGTGTTTTGAACCACAAATAAGGAAAGCAAGCTCACTAGAAGAGTAATGGCAGATATGAGATTGTCATTAGTTAAAGATCAAATTAGTAATGAAAAGGGATATACAGGGAGAGTTTAGAATTGTGGGGGCAGGGCTGGGCACGGTGGCTCACGCCTGTAATCCCAGCACTTTGGGAGGCCGAGGTGGGCAGATCATGAGGTCAGGGGATCGAGACCATCCTGGCTAACACGGTGAAACCCTGTCTCTACTAAAAATACAAAAAAATTAGCCGGGCATGGTGGCTACTGCCTGTAGTCCTAGCTACTCGGGAGGCTGAGGCAGGAGAATAGCGTGAACCCAGGAGGTGGAGCTTGCAGTGAGCCGAGATCGTGCCACTGCACTGTAGCCTGGGCAACAGAGCAAGATTCCATCTCAAAAAAAGAATTGTGGGGGCAGTGCAGAGATATTTGAAAGGAAAGCATGGGAAAGATAATTTTACCTGGAAGCAGTGTTAAGAAAATATGTTTTCTCAACATGAAAAGAAGGGAAAATATTTTTAGGCAAAAAGTATAAAGTAGAATGATATGGTACATTATTCCAGGGGTGGAAGAGGATTAAATCAAAAGCAAATTGCACTGCTATAGCAATGATTAAAGATTTTCCATTTCTACCAATGAGAAAGAGGGAAAAATGCATGGGGGATAAAAAGGAAATGGATAAAAGAAGAAAGAAAAAGATAAATGTAACAGAAATAAAAGAAGTGAGATATTCTGTAAAACAATCCAGAAATTTCAAGGTGGCTGTCAGTAACGTTCAGAACATTTATTTTTGAAAATATGTTTGTAACAATCTACTAGGCATCTTATCATATGTTAGGCAGTGTGACTGGCTTGGAGAAAAAAGTTATTAAATGGATACTAGTCTTGGCTCTCAAGTTGCTTAAAGCACATTCGACAGAAATGTAACAGACGTACGTTCAAGGTGGTTTTGCCACAAAAGGGCTGGTGTTATAGGGAGCTACCCTTAAACTAGCTTGAGGAAGGAGTCCAAAGAAGGTGAGTCTTAAAATGTGTTCAGAAGAGAGAGAAATGAAGAAAAGGGCAAATAAAATTCTAGGCAGAGGGTAGGCAGAGGCAAGGAAGTATGAGAAAGCAAGGATAAGTTGAGACATTGAAGAAGTTAAAAAAAAGACTAGAATCCATGTGTGTCTAAAAAATGTCAGCTGGGAAGATAAGCTGAAGCCAGATAACGGCACTGGAGTGTGATATGATGGATTTTGTTTTTATTTTAGAAACATCATACAGATGGTAGATTGCAGAATGTCATTTATCTCCAGAATGACAAAGGAACCAGAGCCTTCACCCAAGAGTGGAGTGTGGAAGTAGGTTGGGGATATGAAGGCAGTGGAAAATATTTTGAACAGCTGCTAAAAGAAGAGTTATAATGAGTCAATCAGAGATGAGGAAAATCATTCCTAAGTATCTCTAAGACCCTGGCCAAAGTTGCTTAGCATGAAATTGTGGTGAAGCTAGTCATCACGATTATGGCAACAACAGGTTAGGCTGAGCAGCAAAATAATAAGAAAGATAAAATATTGTTGAATAATTGTGAGTGAGATATGTCTCATTGTCCTTTTTGGACAAAGAACAATGAAAGACATAAACTCAGGGCACAATTAAATTGGTAAACCTCTAATTCTATTATGGGTATGGGTGCAAAAATAAAACCTTGAGTGGACTCAGAACACAGGAGAGAAGAGAAGATGATCTGATGGGATAACTGTCTAAGAAGTGCAGAATGAAATAAAAGGGAGAGAGATATGAAAGAATATATATCAGCCAGTTAAGAGAATCATAGAGTTCAAAAAACTCAGAGATGGATTAATTCCTGGTAATAATAAGGCTTAGGGTGTAAGTCACTGACAGTCAATTAAGTATGCTGGAGTTGAAGGTCAAAAGAAATGAGTCAGAAAAGTTGGATAATTAAACTCAGAATGGGGGAGATAACTCAACAGTGCAATTATTGATTAGAACACCAGAGTGATGTCACCTATCACAAGACCACATTGACAAATGTTTTTTCTTTTCTTTTTAAAATGAGAGGCTACTTGAAAAAGTGTTTAATGGATCGAAATTTGACTCAGTAAGAAAGTAATATGGCAGAACTTGGGGATAATTTTTGACTTTTGAGTTTTAGTAAGTTGGAGACATTGTAGATTTAGTATGAAGTTTATTCTTTAAATTATCTGCAGAGAAATTGTTAAAAGTGTGAATGAAAGTAAAAGAAAGGCCTCCCCTCATTTTTCCCATTTGTGTGTTTTCTATTATATTAAATATCATTGGAATTATTTATAAGCTTTAAGCTTAAGGAACATCACCCATAGATTGTTGTCTGTTCAAAACTGAAATCTCATTTTCTGATGTGGACCATGGTGTACTAAATGCTCAATCAATGCTTGTGGAATAAATGAATTAGTCTTAGAATTAAACTTAAGTAATATGGAATTAAATCTCTATTATTTTCTTTTCCAACCTTGTGTTCATTGACAAATTGTTTATATTATTTTCAGTTTTGATTCTTTACATATAATATTGATTATATAATAACAAAACGTAAGGCTATATTGGGAAGATAGTAAAATAAAATATTAAAATGCCTCATAATTATAATTATTAAATAAGCTCACCTGAATTTAACATTTCTTTTGTTGTGATGTATAGTGTTAAGTAAGCTGTTTAGAGATAACTAAGATCTGATATTTTTAATGTGATAGGTTTCTCTTCCACACCAGTAATTGGTGATGCAAATCCTTTTCCAGTTTTAATCATAACCAATCTCTTTTTTGTTCATTGCCTTTAAAAAAGAAATACAATTTTCAAGTAGTCAGAGTACAAATTGTAAGCATGTATCTCTTAAAATTTTTACATATATTTGTAGGACCATCACTGAGATTATAATATAGAACATTTTTATCTCCCCAGAAAAGTTTGCCCTGTGCTTTTCTAGCCAACGGCACCTCAGCCAGAATAGTATAACCCTGTAGTAACTTTTAAGGCCTTTGAGATCCATCCCAGTTGTTAAATTTATCAGTAGTTTGTTCTTTTAAAATTGTTCTTTAGTATTGCATTGTACAAATAACAGACCTTTAGGTATTCTATTGTTGATGGATATTTCAGTAGTTTCCCACAGTATTTGTTGTAAGAATGCGCTTTCACCAGTCATTTTGTAAACATATTTACAAAGTAAGTAGAAAATATTTTAAACACAACGGTAATGAAATTAAGACAGGCTAAAAATTGAGTGTTCCATCTAAACTATGCCGAGAGTTAATTTATAGCCTTAAATGCAAATGTAAAAAAAATCAAAGCCTAGAAGTAAATAAATATCTACCCAAAGAAACAAAAATCAACAATCAGGGCATTAAATCTACAAGAAGTAGTATTAATAGGATTGCCAAATAAAATACAGGCTATTCTGGTCCAATTGAATTTCAGATAAACATATATATTAGTGTAAGCAAGTGTCAAATATTGGAAGGGAATATACTGATACTAAAAAAAAAATGGCATACCTGAATTCATATTTACCTGGGCATCCTGTTCTCTTTTGTTCCCCTGTCTTACATTCCTAAGTGGAAAGCTGGTCACCATGTGAGAATATTATTATTAAGAATAATAATAATGAAATGAGAAACAAGTCTATAATAAAGGCATCAATAAAGATAAAAATTTGTTCTTTGAAAACACTAATAACATTTTTAACACCTGAGAATATCAGAGACAGCACACACAAAAGTACACAATATAAGACATAAAAAACAGAACATCATTATAGATATTAATGACATGGAAATTAGAAGAGAATACTATGGTCTACTTTATGCCCATAAATTCAAAATCTTAGATAAAATACCAAATTGCTAGAAAAAATTATAATAAGAAACAAAAAATATAAATGAAAAATTTGTATTTCTTTTTAACTTAAAACATTAAAATTCAAACCATAATTAAATAACATTACTCAAAATGTAAAGCACAGATGAATCTTATGAAATATTTAAAACAGAAATAACACAAATCTTAGGCAAACCCTTTCATAAACTAGAAAAAAAAGACATTCTAATTTATTTTCTGAGGAAAAAGAGAACTTAATAATAAAATCAGACATGAATACAAGAAAGAATATTTCTATTTCTGGCTCTTTTATGGACTTGGATAAAAACATAAAAAAAAGCAAACAGAATCAATATATCAATGAAAAGAATACTGCATTATAATCAAGTTCATTTGGCTTTAGGGATTCTAGTTTAGCCACAGGATATTAATGTAACAAAACAAAGGGAAACAGGTGATACAAGTTTTTTGGTTTTTTTCTTTAGACATGGTCTGTTGCCCAGGCTGCAGCTCAGTGGCGCCATCTTGGCTCACTGTAACCTCCACCTCCCTGGTTCAAGCGATTCTCCTGCCTCAGCCTCCTGAGTAGCAGGGACTACAGAAGCCCACCACCACACCCGGCTAATTTTTGTACTTTTAGTAGAGACGGGGTTTCACCATGTTGGCCAGGCTGGTCTCGAACTCCTGACCTCACATGAGGTCTGCCTACCTTGGCCTTTCAAAGTGCTGGGATTACAAATGTGAGCCATCGCGCCCCACCACAAGTGATACAATTATCTCAATAGGTGTTAATAAAACTGTCTGCAAAACTAGAATGGTAGAAAGAAATATTTAATATACAAAAAAATAAGAGCAAACACTTTATGTTAAAAATTTCAATATATTTCTGTTGAGAGCAAAATAATGTTCCCTACAATTATTGGATGGTCCTGAAAAATATAATAAGGCACAAAAAGGAGCACAACAGGATCGAAAATGAAACAATGGTATCCTATTATACAGAACATATATTTACCTATTGACAAAATAATCCGTACATAAATTTTAGACAAGTGACTTCATCCAATGTGCTTCCTGATGGGATTGGATAAAAACTACATAGCATCACTTCATTTTTAGATTTTCCAAGTATTTTTCAGCTGCATCTAATCACAGACAAATCTAGAACATAGGGCATTCTACAGATAAACATGTCTGCATACTTTTTCAATGTCAGAAAAAAGGAAAAAAAAAACAGTTGGAGTAACCCATTTTAGACTTTTAAAAAAGCATAAAAATCATGGAAACCCAATGAAACGAATGAACCAATATTGACTGTTGGTTAAAAAAAAAAAAACAGTCCTAAAACATTTTTGGAACACATGAAGCTATATTAGGCGATGTAATTAATGCTAACATACTTAGGTGTAAAAGTCATCACGTGGCTAAGTAGGAGGAGATACTTGTTCTTAACAGCTTTTTGAGAATTCCTTTTAAACAATTTTGGCAAAAATAGTTCTATCTTTCTACCTGTCTACTCAGACAGCAGATATAGCAAAATACTACCTATTGATAACTTAGGAGAATTGAGCTTTTTTCCATCTTTTCTAAACATAATATTTTAAGAACTCTTAGGAATTTTTATGTGATCATAACAAAAATAATAACAAAACATAAGGCTATATTGGGAAGATAGTAAAATATTAAAATAATTAAATGTTAAATATTAAATAATATTAATTAAAATATGATCACATAAAAATCATTTCTGATTGTTATAGGGCATTTATACCATAATGTTATCAAACATATGTGACCATGTTTTTTTTTCTGTGTCCTCTATTGACACAACTACCATATTAGTAGATTGACAAAAATCTATCAAGAATTTTGTGAATAATTTAAACTAGCTCAAAAGATTGAAAATATTAGGGCCAATTTCCCAAAAGAAAAAAATTATATATAACATATATTACATATAAAATATATAAGATGATATATAATAAAATATATGTAATGTTTATTATACACATATCAATTTATGTATATCAGGTTTATACATAAAAATCACATTTATATCTATATAGAAGTACAAAACAATAGAAAACAATATCTTAAATGATACCATATATAATAGTTTCAGAAACATCTTTCAAGGAACAGATATATAAAACATGGACAAGATTCCACTCAAAAAGCTATGAAAATATATTGATAGAAACTAAATTGAACCTAATATACATATCAAATTTCATTGATTAAAAGGTTCAGTATTACACAACATACCAAAGCGGATATACAGATGGAAAATAAACGTAGGAAAAGATGTTTCACATCACATCATATGGCATCAGGGATGTGGAAATTAAAGTAAAAATGAGATACCACTATGCGCCTATTAGAAAGGCAAAATCCAGAACACTGACCGCACCAAGTTCTCATGAGGATGTGGAGCAACAGGAACTTTCATTCAGTGCAGGTGGGAATACAAAATGGCATGACCGCTTTAGAAGACAATTTGGAAGTTTCTTACAAAACTAATGTTAATAAAAGACCATGAGGTTTGCAGAGGAAAAATAAGGAAGTGTTTTATTTTCTAATAATAATAATAAATCTGCTGATCAGAGAGATGCAGTCTCCAAAGTAAAACAAAAGTGCACTCTGGAGATAAAGAGGGTGTCTGGCTTAAATAGGGAAAGTTCCTGCCCCAGCTCTCAATCAGGTCTGTATATGCAAATGAATAACTCAAATTCATTCAGTCCTGATTGGTTTGGAATTTTCCAACCCCAAACCAGAAGTCTGTTGGATGCCTTTCAGGAGGCTACTGGGAGGAGTTTTCTGCCATGTTATCTCAGCTCAAGACACAGGGTTACAGGAACCGTCTTAGCTCAGAGGTGCAAACAGGATATTCCTCTGGAGCTGCTCACTCCTGAGAATAATGGAAAAAATTAACTCATTGGCCACAGTGAGTAATCACCCTTTGCTCACTCACTACAGCCAGTGTGTTCATTTTACTTCACACTAAACATATTCTCACCATGCAATCCAGCAATCACACTCCTTGGCATCTACCCAAAGGAGCTGCAAACATTTATCTACACATAAACCTACACAAGATGTTTACAGCAGCTTTATTCATAATTGCCAAATGCTGGAAGCAATCAAGACGTTCTTCAGTAGACAAATGGATAAATAAACTGCGGTACATTCAAATGATAAAACGTTCCTCGGCATTTTAAAATAAGTAAGCTATCAAGCCATGAAAAGAAATGGGGGAAACTCAGATCCATGCTATTAAGTTAAAGAAGCAAATCTGAAAAGGATAAATACTTTAAAATTCCAACTATATGACATTCTGGAAAAGGGAAAACTATGGAGACAGTAAAACAATCAGTGTTTTCCAGGAGTTAAGGGAAGGGAGAGATGAGTAAGTGGAGCACAGAAGAGTTTCAGGGCAGTGAAGCTACTTTGTACAATACTTTAATGGTGGATATATCATTACAAGTTTGTCCAAATGTACAGAACGACTACAAGCGTGAAACCTGCGTAAACCATTGACTCTGCATGATAATGATGTTCCCGTGTGGATTCACATCAGTTGCAACAAATGTGCCCCTCTGGTGGGGGATGTTGACAACGGGGAAAGTGTGTATATGTGGGGTCAGGAGGTATATGGGCAATTTCTTTAACTTGTCACAATTTTGTTGTAAACCTAAAACTGCTCTTAAAAGTAAAATCTATTAAGACTCAATATTGTAAAGATGTTTGTTCTCCCAAAATTGATTTGTACATACAATGTCACTCTAAGAAAAGTCCGGTACTCTCTTTGTATGTGTGGAAACTGGAAACCGATTCTAAAATCTATCCGGAAATCTAAAGGACTAAGAATAGTTAAGACATGCATGAAGAATAAAGACAGATTTAATCACTTGATAGTAAAACTTATTTTAAGCTGATAATTTAGTGTGCTGTTGATTCAAAAATAAACCAATAAAATCAAAGAAAGTCCAGAAATAAACGCCCCCATGTAAGTATTCCATTTAGAACAAATGTGAAAGTGTGGACCAGTGGTAACTAATGTGCTTTTCAATAAATTATGGCGGATTTTGGCACAACGGAATTACATTGAGTAGCTGTAGGAGCTCAAAGAGAAAGGCCCCAGACTGCTGAAGCAGCTGCCAGCTCCTGCGGGCCCTCCTTGGACCTGGACTCTAAGTTGAGGGAGGCTGAGGAGACACCGAGCACGCTGCAGGCCGGGTGTGACCAGCACTGCAGCATCCTGCCGGAGATGGAGGGGATGCTCAGAGGCCTGCAGAAGATCCTGGAGGAGGAGGAGCAGGTGTCGAGGGCCAAGGTGGGCACCAAAGAGGAAGTACTCCAGAAGTCACTGGGCAGTGAAACATCTCAAAGAGATTGTAGAGAAGCTAAAAGCAGAACTTGAAAGTTCAGACCAGGTGAGGCAGCACACCTCGCATTTGGAGGCAGGGCTGGAGAAGCACATGGCAGCCCCCCATTGCTGTGCCAGAACTATGCCATGGAAGTGGTGCAGTTGAGGCAACGTCTATTAGAATCTCAATCTCAGCTGGATGCAGCCAAGAGCGAAGCCCAGAAACAGAAGGATGTACTCGCCCTGCTCAGGCAGCAGTTGAGTGAAATGAAGAGCCATGTAGAGGATGGTGACATAGCAGGGTCCCCAGTTTCCTCCCCAGACTCACCCCCAAACCCCCCAGCCGAGCACAACCCCGTTCAGCTGAAGACGCAGCTGGAGCGGACAGAAGCCATCCTGGAGGGCAAGCAAACGCCACTGCAGAAGCTCGTGGCGGAGTTTGAGGCTCCTCAGGCCTCAGTGTGTTGGTTATAAGAAGACTTGGAAAAGCTCAGTGCAGCCTGTACCCTGGAGTCTTCAGAAATGGAGGAGGCCGCGCAGCTGAATGAGAGACTAGAAAAAGAGAAGACGTTAACGAATGACCTGGGCCGGGCGGCCACCAAACTACAGGAGCTTCTGAAAACGACCCAGGAGCAGCTGGCAGGGGTGAAGGACACAGTGAAGAAGCTGCAGGAACAGCTGGAAAAGACGGAGGGCGGCAGCAGCTCAAAGGAGGGCACCTCTGTCTGAGTCTCCTCTGTGGAAAAAGAAGTTACTGTTGGACTTACCAAAATGCGTACACATTTCTTACAAGTAAACCAACCAACCTACACAGCGTTATCCAGGCCCAACTTTGGGTAGCTCTAAGAGAAGCCATTAAAGACTTGAGAGTGTCTTGGAGCCACAGAAGTAGACCTTCCAGAGCCCCCATTTGTAAACGAACCTGTGTCATATTTGATAAACATGATTCTGGGCACAGCCCAAGGCCACCGCTGAGTGACACCAAAGCCCTCCTTGACTCTGACAGCCCCTGCCGTGTGTGTGGGAGGCCAGGAGCTCTGGGGTCTGTCTGTTGATGCAACTGAGAGGTGACAGCGTGCAGGCAGCCCTTGCAGCCCTAGCTCGCTCACGGTGCCTCCTCTGCCTTGGCGCCCATTCTAGTTGCACTTGAGGAGCCCTTCAGCCCGCCGCTGCACCGTGGGAGCCCTTCTCTGGGCTGGCTGAGGCTAGAGCCAGCTCCCTCGGCTTGCCGGGAGGTGTGGAGGGAGAGGCATGGGTGGGAACCGGGGTTGCACCTGTGGCATTTGCGGGCCAGCTGGAGTTCCGGGTGGGCATGGGTTTGGCGGCCCTGCACTTGGAATGGCCAGCCAGCCCTGCCGGCCCTGGGCAGCGAGGGGCTTAGCACCTGGGCAAGCAGCTGCGGAGGGTGCACCAGGTCCCCAAGCAGTGCTGGCCCACTGGCGCTGCGCTCGATTTCTTGCCTGACCTTAGCTGCCTCCCCATGGGGCAGGGCTCGAGACCTGCAGCCTGCCATGCCTGAGTCTCCCCCACCACCGTGGGCTCCCGCATGGCCTGAGCCTCCCTGATGAGCGCTGCCCCCTGTTCCATGGCTCTGGGTCCCATTGACTGCCCAAGGGCCGAGGATTGCGGGGTCAGGGCGGGAATTGGCAGGCAGCTCCACCTGCGGCCGGGCTGTGGGATCCACTGGGTGAAGCCAGCTGGGCTCCTGAGTCTGGTGGGGACTTGGAGAACCTTTGTGTCTAGCTAGGGGATTGTAAATACACCAATCAGCACTCTGTATCTATCTCAAGGTTTGTAAACACACCAATCAGCACCCTGTGTCTAGCTCAGGGTTTGTGGATGCACCAATAGCCAGTCTGTATCTAGCTAATCTGGTGGGGACTTGGAGAATCTTTATGTCTAGCTAAGGGATTGTGAATACACCAATCAGCATTCTGTGTCTAGCTCAAGGTTTGTAAATGCACCAGTCAGCACTCTGTGTCTAGCTGATCTGGTGGGGACTTGGAGAACCTTTATGTCTAGCTAAGGGATTGTGAATACACCAATCGGCACTTTGTGTCTAGCTCAAGGTTTGTAAATGCACCAATCAGCACTCTGTATCTAGCTAATCTAGCGGGGACATGGAGAACTTTTGGTTCTAGCTCAGGGATTGTAAACACACCAATCAGCACCCTGTCAAAACGGACCAATCAGCTCTCTGTAAAACAGACCAATTGGCTCTCTGTAAGATGGACCAATCAGCAGGTTGTGGGTGGGGCCAGATAAGAGAATAAAAGCAGGCTGCCTGAGCCAGCAGTGGGAACCTGCTGGGGTCCCCTTCGATAGTGTGGTAGCTGTGTTCTTTTGCTCTTTGCAATAAATCTTGCTGCTGCTCACTCTTTGGGTCCACACTGCTTTTATGAGCTGTAACACTCACCACGAAGGTTTGCAGTTTCACTCCTGAAGCCAGCAAGACCACAAACCCACTGGAAGGAATGAACAACTCCAAACTCGCCACCTTAAGAGCTGTAACACTCAACGCGAAGGTCTGCAGCTTCCCTCCTGAGCCAGCGAGACCATGAACCCACCAGAAAGAACAAACTCTGGACACGCGTTAAGAACTGTAACACTCACTGTGAGGATCAGCCGCTTCATTCTTGAAGTCAGTGTGACCAAGAACCCACCAATTCTGGACACACAATCATTTTGTCTTTTTTCACTGGGGTTGTGTGGGAGATGGGCGGGATAGGGCAGCAAGTTCTAGAAGGCTGTGGGGCTGATTGGAGGCCACAGCCCCTCACCCCTAGATATTGCCAACCAGAACTGACCTGCGCCCTCCTGAGTGTTGATGCCATTAATACCAACGTTGGTGACCGTGGAGGGGGGAATACAGTGGCAATACAGAAAAAAAAAATGACAGTTGATCCCTTACGTAATATTGAGCACAAAAAACAATTAAATCTGAATTAATACTGTAAATGTGAAAGATAAAACAATAAGAAAGATAATATTGGAGCATACCGTCATAATTTTATTAAGTTAGGAGTTTTTAAACAGAGTTAAGCATAACAAAATAACTCACAAATTATAAAGAAAAGGAATAATAAGATTACATTATATTTAGAAATTTCTGTTAATCAAAATTCAACTTCTAGAGAGTGAAAAGGGGAATTACGGACTGAAAAAAATAGTGAACATGAAACTAACAATTATATTCAGAGTTTAGAAATGAGCAAGAAATGTGAACAGAAACTTTGCAAAAATAACATACAAATGATCAATGCCAGTATCCTCATGCTTACTAAAAATCTTAAAAATACAAATTAAAACCATAACTTAATGTCACTTTATATGCATCAGAATGTCAAAATGATCGACAGTACCAAATAGGCCAAGAATAGGAAGCAACTGGAAGCCCATATATTGCTGGTGACTGTATAAATTGATATAAAACCACTTAGAAAAATCATTTGGCATTATTAATCAAAGTTGACTATAACACAGCAATTTCACTTGTTTGTCTTAATTTTTTTAAAAAAACATTATGTATGTGTATTTCAAGAGATACATACAGAAATACTCATAGCTGCTTTAGTTCTAACAGTCCCAAGTGAAAATAATCTAAAAGCTATCACCAGTAAAATGTATCAATAAGCCGTGGCATATTCGTTCAACAAAATTGTATACAGTATTTAAAAGGAACAGATTATTGCCATATGAAATGCCACAAATGAAAGGTACGAACATAATATGAAGCAAAATAAAGTGGACAGAAATGAGTACATGGTGTATGATTTTATTTATGTAAAAATCCAAAAGAGCAATTATTAATGTGTCAGAATGATGCTCACATTGTGGAGGGGCAGGGGTAATGATCATCACTGTGAATCTGCAGAAGAGCTAGTATGTTTTATTTCTCTACTAAGATGATAATCACATGTTGTTTTCACTTTGTAATCATTCTTCTGTTTTCAATTTGTACATTGTCCTTTATGAACATTTTAGTAGGGGATGAGAGGTCATTTCAAAAAATGCTTTGATACTGCGTGAAATGTCATGCTATGTGTTAATAACTCAGAACATACACCCAGCAACTCTATGAGCTTTCCCAGTTAGTGTTTATTTATCACAAACACACTGTGGTACAAATTTCTAATAAAAATCTGTCTAGATCATTATTATAAAAATGTATATGTTTTATAATGAAATCTGCATGCCTCGATTATTTGATATCTGGGAGTTTCAACAATGAGCCAGTGTTGAAAGGGAGGAAGCTGCCTGCAAAATTGATGAAATGATTAAGATACATGATTTAAAGGGTCTGGGACACCTTAATCATGTTATTGAAACACAAGGGGTTCTGTCTAGGTCCTGCTGCCTGCCGCACAGAAAGCTAATCACTGAGAAGTCGAGTATTGCCAAGGAAGAAGGCTTTAATTGGGTGCTGCAGCCAAGGAGATGGGAGCTCAAGTCTCAAATCCACCTCCTTGACCAACTAAATCTACAGGTTTATATATCAGGCAAGAAATGTAACAATGTGTAAGAAAACAGAAACTCGGGAGGGCCAAGCAAGCAACCATGGTGAGTGAGGGCTCCAGCATCTGGTGTGGTGATCTGGTTTCAGTTCTTTGATACTTTTTAGGAGAGGCCTGAAGTTCATTTCCTGAGGAAGGAACTCAGATAAAACAAATGTAAGTTTCAAGCTTTAACAGCCAAAGGGTCTCTGTGCAGGATGCATAGGTTTGTTACATAGGTAAACATGTGCTGTGGTGGTCATGGCAGTGGTGACCTAGTTGGAGTGGCCGCTGCCATGATGCTGGCTGCAGTGGAGGATCTGTGGCATGGGCTATGTGCTCCATGGAGCCAGAGGGAGCAGAGAACAGGTGGCAGCCAATCCCCTTTCTGAATTGGTGAGTTGGGAGCCCCAGCCTCCCAGGTGCAACAGCAGCTGCCTAGCTGTGTCTGCGACCCGGGAATCTCTGCACTCTTGGAGACCTGGGAAGCCCTCCTGCCCCACAGGCTCAGAAGTGCCTGCTCCTGCTGCCTGACCTCTCCCCGCTCCTGGTGCCTACTCCAATTTTGGAGCAAAGTTGAGGCCTAGCACAGGTACTGTCATGATCTGGCCAGGTGTGCACACTCTTGGGGCAGTGCTGACATGCCAGACCCCTGCTCCCTCTGGCCCCCTCCGGACTTTGGACACTAACAAGCATGAGAAGGAGGCTGAAGTGGGGCTGAGGTCAGCTTGGCATGAGCCTGAAGGCACCTCTCAGCACGAAGAGCCTGGGTGCCATGGACAGCAGCTTGATGGCGGCAGAAGGCAGACAGGGTCCTGGGTGAAAAGAGGCAGGTAACTGGTGAAGCCCAAACCTTTAAGGCAGGGATGGCCTGTAGGTAGCCTGGGGGCTGGGCTGCCAAGTCTGCAGACTGAAGTGAGAACTTACGGTGTTTTTTCTGGGCCTGCCTATGACCACCTATTGACCAATCAGCATGCACCTGATCCCCTCTGAAGCCCATAAAAAATCTGGACTGAGCCAGAATCCTGTATACAACAGGACAATCTGCTTGCAGATAGGAGCTACCCACTGTGGGTCTCCTCTCTGCTGAGGGTTGCAGAGATGACAGACCGACCTGCCTGCAAATAGGACCTACCTACCTTGGGTCTCCTCTCTGCTGAGGGCTGCAGAAACTTTGGGGCCACCTGCCTGCAGAAGGAAGCAACCCACTGCGGGTCTCCTCATTATTATTCTGCTGCTCAGTGAAGCTCTTCTCTGCCATATTCACCCTTCAGTTGTCTGTGTACCTCATTTTCCTGGATGTGGGACAAGAACTCCAGACCAACTGAAGGGCAGGACTAAAAGAGCTGTAACAGAACAGGAGTAAAATAAGTCCCCAACACTTGCCACACTGTGGGCGACAAGGAGAGAAGAGTTGCGGCCCTTTTGGGAGCCCAGACCTAGAGGCTCCCTGAGCCAGGGCTGTTACATTCTCTTTGGGTTTCTGCAGTTCCTGATGTCTCCAAGCCTCTGGGAGCCACTGCATTCTCCTCGTCCAGATGTGGGTGCCCAAAGCAGATGCTACGTGTAGTACATCTGGTCTATCTGCAGCCTTACATGGAGCTAGCATGTGTGCTGGCACCTGGAACTGCCTGCCCCACTGAAGCAGCAAGTGTGCCTGGCTGTGTGCAGTGGCTGCACCCCATGCTCGGTTACTCACACACCCCTCACTACTCCGCACCTGGCTCATGCTTGGCAGGGGTGAGATCTGGGCCAGTAGTGCAAGCCAAACACAGCATGTCAGGCCAAGTAGGTGGAATGGGCCCAGGAGGCATGAGCAATACTCAGGCAGAAGGTGCCATTGGCCACAGTAGTTTCCAGCTGGTGAAGTGACACCCCAAGGACCCTGTGACAGTAGTTTGCTGCACCTATCCACCCATCACCCAGGTATTAAGCCAATGTACTTGCTATTTTTCCTGATGCTCTTCCTTCCCTTGCCCCCTGACAGGACTCAGTGTGTGTTGTTCACCCCCCTGTGTTTTTGTGTTCTCACTGTTCAGCTACCACTTATAAGTGAGAACATGTGGTGTTTGGTTTTTTACTCCTGCATTAGTTTGGTGAAGATAATGGCTTCCAGCTCCAACCATCTCACTGCAAAGGACATGATCTCATTCCTTGTTTCGGCTGCATGGTATTCCATGGAATATATGTACCACAATTTCTTTATCCAGTCCACCATTGATGGGCACCTAGGTTCATTCCGTGTCGTTGCAATTGTGTATAGTGCTGCAATGAACATGTATGTGCATGTATCTTTATAATAGAAAGATTTGTATTCCTTTGGGTTTATACCCAGTAATGGGATTGCTGGGTCAAATGGTATTTCTAGTTCTAGATCTT
The DNA here is from genome assembly GCF_029281585.2 of Gorilla gorilla gorilla. Lineage (NCBI taxonomy): Eukaryota > Metazoa > Chordata > Mammalia > Primates > Hominidae > Gorilla > Gorilla gorilla. Next base: position 60,875,995 of record NC_073230.2, read on the forward strand.
TGAGGAATTGCCACACTGTCTTTCACAATGGTTGAACTAATTTACATTCCCACCAACAATGTAAAAGCATTCATCTGTTATTTCTTGACTTTTTGATAATCTCCATTCTGACTAGTGTGAGATGGAATGTTATTGTGGTTTTGATTTGCATTTCTCTAATGATCAGTGATGTTGAGCTTTTTTTCATGTTTGTTGGACACATCTTGAGAAGTGTCTGTTCATGTCCTTTGCCCACTTTTTAACAGGATTATTTGTTTTTTTCTTATAAATTTGTTTATGTTCCTTGTAGATTTTTGACATTAGACATTTGTCAGATGGATAAATTGCAAACATTTTCTCCCATTCTGTAGGTTGTCTGTTCACTCTGATGGTAATTTCTTTTGCTGTGGAGAAGCTCTTTAGTTTAATCAGATTCCACTTGTTAATTTTTGGTTTTGTTGCAATTGCTTTTGACATTTTCATCATGAAATCTTCACCCATGCCTATGTCCTGACTGGCATTGCCCAGATATTTTATAGGGTTTTTATACTCTTGGGTTTTACATTTAAGTCTTTATTCCATCTTGAGTTAATTTTTATATAAGGTGTAAGAAAGTGGTCCAGTTTCAATTTTCTGCATATGGCTAGCTGGTTTTCCCAGCACCATTTATTCATAGGAAATCCTTTCCCCATTGCTTATTTTTGTCAGGTTTGTCAAAGATCAGATGGTTGTAGATGCATGGTCTTATTTCTGAGTTATCTATTCTGTTCCGTTGGCCTGTGTGTCTGTTTTTGTACCAGGCTATTTTGGTTACTGTAGCCTTGTATTATAGTTTGAAGTCAGGTAGTGTAATACCTCTTAAATTTGCTGAGGAGTGTTATGCTTCTAATTATGTGATCAATTTTAGAGTAAATGCCATGTGGCAATGAGAATAATGTATATGCTGTTGTTGGGTGGAGAGTTCTGCAGTTATCTATCAGGCCCACTTGATCCAGAGCTGAGTTCAAGTCCTGAATATCTTTGTTAATTTTCTGTCTCAATGGTTTGTCTAATTCTTTGAGAGTGGGTTGTTAAAATCTCCCACTATTATTGTGTGTGAGTCTATGTCTCTTTACAGGTCTCTAAGAATTTGTTTATGAATCTAGGTGTTCCTGTACTGGTGTAAACATATTTAGGATAGTTAGCTCTTCCTGTTGAATTGAACCCTTCACCATTATATAATGCCTTTCTTTGTCCTTTTTGATCTTTGTTGGTTTATAGTCTGTCAGAAACTAGGATTGCAACCACTGCTTTTTTTTCTATTTTACATTTGCTTGGTAAAGTTTCCTCTATCCCTTTATTTTGAGCCTGTCTGTGTTTGCACATGAGATGGGTCTCTGGAATACAGCACACTGATGGGTCTTGAGTCTTTATCCAGTTTGCCATTCTGTGTATTTTAATGGGGGCATTTAGCTCATTAGCATTTAAGGTTAACATTGTTATGTGTGAATTTGATCCTGTCATCATGATGCTAGCTGGTTATTTTGCAGACTTGTTGATGTAGTTGATTAATAGCATTGTTAGTCTGTGTACTTCAGTGTGTCTTTGTAGTGCCTGGTAATGGTTTTTCTTTTCCATATTTAGTGATTCCTTCAGGAGTTCTTGCAAGGAAGGCCTGGTGATGACAAATTCTCTCTGCATTTGCTTGTCTGAAAAGGATTTTATTTCTCCTTTGCATATGAAGCTTAGTTTGGCTGGATATGCAATTCTGAATTGGAAATTCTTTTCTTTAAGAATGTTGAATATTGGCCCCCAATCTCTCTGGGGTGCTAGGATTTCTGCTGAGAGATCCACTGTTAATCTAATGGGCTTCCCTTTGTAGTTGACCTGGCATTTCTCTCTGGCTGCCCTTAGCCTTATTTCCTTCATTTTTACCTTGGAGAATCTAATGATTAGGTGTCATGGGGTTGATTTTCCTTCTCATGGAATATCTTATTGAGATTCTCTGTGTGTCCTGAATTTGAATGTTGGCCTGTCTTGCTAGGTTGGAGAAGTTGTCCTGGCTTATATCCTGAAGTGTGTTTTCCAACTTGGTTCCATTCTCATCATCTCTTTTAGGTACTCCAGTCAGTTACAGGTTTGATCTTTTTATGGGATCCCATAATTCTCAGAGGTTTTGTTTGTTTCTTTTCATTCTTTTTAAATCCAATCTTGTCTGCTTGTCTTGTTTCAGCATGATACTCTTGGAGCTCTGACATTCTTTCCTCTGCTTGGTCTATTCAGCTATTGATACTTGTGGTTGCATTGTGAAGTTCTTGTGTTTCTTGGCTCCATCAGGTCATTTATGTTTTGCTCTAAACTGGTTATTCTAGTTACCAGTTCCTGTATTGATTTATCATGGTTCTTAGTTTCTTTGCATTGGGTTAGAACATGTTGCTTTAGCTCAGCGAAGTTTGTTATTACCCACTTTCGGAAGCCTACTTTTGTCAGTTCATCCATCTCAGCCTCAGTCCAGTTCTCTGCCCTTGCTGGAGAGGTGCTGCAATCATTTGGAGGAGAAGAGACACTCTGGGTTTTTGAGTTTTCAGCGTTTTTGTGTTGATTCTTTCTCATCTTTGTGGGTTTATCTACCTTTGATCTTTGAGTCTGCTGACCTTTGGATGACATTTTTTCTCAGGTCTTTCTTGTTGATGATGTTGTTGTTTTTGCTTTCTGTTTGTGTGTTTTTCTTTTAACAGTCAGGCCCCTCTTCTGTAGGGCTTCTCTGGTTTGCTGTGGATCCACTCCAGACCCTGTTCACCTGGGTCTCTCCTACACCTGGAGGTATTACCAGTGGAGGCTGCAGAACGGCAAATATGGCTGCCTGCTCCTTCCTCCTGGAGCTCCATCCCAGAGGGGCACTGACATGATGCCAGCTGGAACTCTCCTGTATAATGTGTCTGGCAACCCCTATTGGGAGGTCTTACATAGTCAGGAGGCAAGGGATCAGGGACCCACTTAAAGAAGGAGTCTGGCTGCCCCTTGGCAGGAAAGGCATGCTGCAATGGGGGGAATCCCCCTCGTCCAGACTGCCCAGACTCTTCAGAGCCAGCAGGAAGGAAAGACTAAGTCCACTGATCCACAGGAACCACAGCTGCCCTTCCCTCCAGGGGCTCTGTTCCAGCCCGTTTGCAAACCCCTGGCTGGAGTTGATGAAATTCCCTCAGGGAGGCACGACCCAGTGAGGAGGGATAGGTCTGGGTCTTACCTGATGAAGCAGTCTGGCCATGATCTGCCACAGCCACTGCATTGCTCTGTGGGGAATTCTTCTTGGGCCCTATAATTTAAAAAATGAATAAAACATGGATCCCGAGCATGCTAGCCAGTGAGAAGGGAAAAAAGAGTATAAGATCCAGTAGGAGAAAAAGAGTATTGTAACATCTGCCCTGGTTCTCAGGCCATGGCTATGAAAGCAGAACTCATAGAGAACCCTGGGCAATTGAGTAATAGAGACAAAAATTTTAAACAAATAAAATAATTTTTAAAAAATTCAGGAAAGAATCACATGATTTTTTTTCTAAAATTTACATAGCATTTTTTTCAGAATATGTGTATATAAATTTTAACCCTATTACTTTTCTTGGACCTAACCAATTAGTGGTAACTTACTCCTGCTGAATGTGTGCCCGTGTGTATGGGACGGTGGGGAGCAGGGGATATTGAGGAGTTGAAAATTTCCTCTCCATAGAAAGTAACCAGATGCAATCTAGTTTAAACTGAAACAGTTCCTGTTTAGTAAGCAAAAATGTCTCCACATAAGGCAAATAACCCAAACCAGTTGGGAGGTAGAACCAGTTCATGTTTGTTCTATCTGGTTTGAGAAAGATTCCATTAGGTGGCTGAAAATTTAGGATAAGATTTATTTCACAGAGAAAATAGACAATAAAGACATTGGGAGTCAGGGCTTGAGAAAAGCAAATATATGTTCCAGCATCACAAGCTATGAGGTTATATGCTTTCAATATGATTTATATCTTGTTCAGAAATGGTATAGGAACCGTAGTTGCTTTTTGTTTTGCTTTTTTTTTTTTTTGTATTTTTTTTTTGAGTTAATGCACTCTGTGTACCTTTACAGGTTGCCTCGTTTTGTATTTTAATCATAAAAGACCTTTTGTACTATGCATCCCTGATCATTAAATATGTTTACTGATTTATTATTTTCTCAGAATTTCATTAATCTGTCACTGCCTCAGTTCATTAATGAAGATGTGAAATTAGATTTGAATATGCTCTTTTCCTGGCAGCAGCTCTGTGTAGAGCAATGTGTGATGACTTGGTAATAACATTTAATTTTTTGCCCCTATTACAGTTTGTGTATCTAAATCAATCTAAATTAATGTCATAATATTAATATTTCGTGAAATAATGTATTAAACTGTGTACTCAGATGCCTAAATACTACATCTCCTGCTGTTGAATCATGCATTAATTTGGGCAATTCCACTTCGAAATATCAATTTGCAAATGTGTGGTATTTCGTTAAGAACGGGCCATGGATAAGTTCTTACTTCTTTGATCTTTACTGGTTTTGAATATAATGTAAATTCCATGCATTCCAGTCAGTAGGTGGACCTTTATTAAAGGCCTCAGAAGCAGATCACTAAAACCAATGCCTTTCTCAGATCTTTCTTAGACAGCCTTCTGTGCCAATCAGAACACAGCCTATTGCCTGGCATGGATTTTATTATCAATGGCCCTCTCCTTGTCCCATCCAGCAAGGTTCAAAATCCACTTAAAAAGATTGATACCATTGTCTTTGTTTATCATTGTTATGTTGTTTTTTTTTTAAAGGAATCATATCATAACTTTCTTATAGCTTAAGATAGTTCGTTTTATTAAGGTAAAACTTTCACTTAGTGACATTTGCAGTTTAACAAGTGCTTTCTCTTCAATGTTTTTGTTTGGCCCAACAGTGAACATCAAAGCCATGTGCAAACTGTGGAAAATTTAATGCAGATATCATTTAAGATTGGTGTTATCCCCACTTAATTATAAAATCTAAATGTACATGAAATTAAATATGAAATTTACATGAAATTACATATTTCATGACTCTTACAACATGAAATAATGACAGGGGATACCGTCTGACTCTGAAATATCTGACCATGTCCCATAATTCTTTCATGCTGGGAACATTGAATCAAATTCCAAACATCTTGGTCTCATTGCTGACATAAATGGAATCCTGAAGCAAAACTTAATCCTTCCTTGATACTTGCAGCTTGCTTGCTTGCTTTCTTCCTTCCCTTCCTTCCTTCCTTCCTTCCTTCCTTCCTTCCTTCCTTCCTTCCTTCTCTCTCTCTCTTTTCTTTCTTTCCTCTGTCACCAGGCTGGAGTGCAGTGGTACAATCTTGGCTCACTGCAGTCTCCGCCTCCTGGATTCGAGCAATTCTCCTTCCTCAGCCTCCCAAGTAGCTGGGACTACAGGCACGCACCACCATGCCTGGCTAATTTTTTTGTATTTTTAGTAGAGACGGGGTTTCACCATGTTGGCCAGGTTGGTCTCGAACTCCTGACCTCTTTATCTGCCTGCCTTGACCTCCCAAAGTGCTGGGATTACAGGCCTGAGCCACCATGCCTGGCCACCTTTCATTATTTTGTGTGTCCCCTATTTAAGTAAAAAAAAATTATAATTTATCCAACTGACCTAAGCCAAGAATGTAAGCATTCTCTTTGACTATTTCATCTCTTATCTCTTCTTCCATCCTATGCAATCTACTATAAGGTTAAGCTTATCTCTTTTTTTTTTCTTTTTTCCAACTTTTAGGTTCAACAGGTACATGTGAAAGTTAATGACATGGGTAGATTTTGTGTTGTAGCAGTTAGCTTATCTCTTAAGTCAAGTCACTTAAAACCATCCCCACCATTATCTGCACAGTTTATTTGGTTGTAGCAGTGAGAGTTCTCCAGAGAAACAGTACCACTAGTATGTGTAAATGTATAGTAATAAATTTACAGAATTGGTTCATGTGATTATGGCAGTTGGCAAGTGCAGAATCTTCAGGATGGGCCAGCCAGTTAGAGACTGAGGAAGAGCCCATGTTGCAGCTCAAAGCAAAAGGCAATCTGATGGCAACGTTTCCTTTACTGGAGTATGTCAATCTTTTGTTCTATTCAGGCCTTCACCTGATTGGTTAAGGCCCACCGATATTGTAGAGGGCAATTTGCTTTACTCAAAGTCTACTAATTTTAATGTTAATCTCATCCAAAAGCACCTTCAGAGAAACATCCAGAAGAATCTTTGACCACAGAGCTGGGCACTGTGTCTCAGCCAAATCGACACATAAAATTAATCATCACGTTGGTCATGATCTCATTGGAATAGTTTCATTTCAATAATTCAAATAACCTCACTAAATATTCTCTCCTCTGTCTTTATTTAAAATTTTGATAATTCAAAACCACTTTAATTGTCATTTCCTTGAAGAAATTTCTGAACCACTTAAGAGGCGATATTATTACACGTGTTTCCATAGCAATTTGATTGTGCCCTTTAAAGCCATAAATTTTTCTCCCATGTAATTTCTAATTTCCTTGTCTTGCTCTCTCATGATAATTAATACCCAGGAAGGCAGTGTGTTCTCTAATGCATCATTGTAGGCATCGCCAATTACTAAGCTTGGATCACAATTTGCACTTGTTCATAAAATTCATTTTTGAATGAAAGAATGAATGACATTCTAAATAATAGTAGGGTTAGAGTTCAAGCATAACACTTAGGACTCTAAAATTAGTGATGTTTACAAATATACCATATTGCCTCTATTTTATTCTATAGAACAAATGAATTAAGGATATCTAGAGCAGAGGTATGCTATATATGTTTGAAAACAAGACATATTTTATAAGCCGGAGTACATATTCAAACACATATGACCATCTGAAAAAGTATACCTCTGATCAGAAGCAACTGCATTATTAAGCTATAAAGAGTGGTATGGGCATTTTTAACTGTTTTCTTTTCTATTGGTTGTCTGATATTACTTTTAAATTCCTCACATGTGTCGTGTCAGAAAATGTGATCTTAGCCAATCTTAGCTTTATTTTTTCTCCAGTCATTTCTGATTTAAACTCAGACAGTAATTTTATCTAGCATGCCCCCCACCCTCCCAAGCCACCCTATATATTCTTAGGTCTTGGGTAAAATCATGCTATTGGGAGAGAAATTAGGTTTCCAGTTCTAGACAACTGTCAACTCTCATCCAATGAAATTCAACTAATTCCAACTGACAGCTGGTCCTCAACAAGTCTGCTCACTGTCACTCACTCAGCTCTCCTTAATGTCATCACCAGTTCTGGAGCATCATTGTTGCTCACTTTTTAAATTTGTATTATTCTCATCCCAACTAGTTTTTATTGGTCCTCAGGCCCCCTCTCACAAATACAATGTATCTAACTTTATATACAAAGTGAACTTTTCTTTTTTTTTGAGCAGGAGTCTCACTCTGCTGCCCAAACTGGAGTGCAGTGGAGCAATCTTGGCTCACTGCAAGCTCCACCTCCTGGGTTCACGCCATTCTCCTGCCTCAGTCTCCCAAGTAGCTGGGACTACAGGCACCGGCCACCATGCCCGGATAATTTTTTGTATTTTTAGTAGAGATGGGGTTTCTCTGTGTTAGCCAGGATGGTCTCCATCTCCTGATCTCGTGATCCACCCACCTTGTCCTCCCAAAGTGCTAAGATTACAAAGTGAAAATCTTAAAAATCAGTGACAAAAGGCAAACTGAGTCCAAAAAAATCAATCAATTCAATGGGGTCAGCAATCTGCTGCCTGTTTTTGTGAACAATATTTTATTGGCTGGTTGCTTTTGTGCAACAAAGGCAGATTCGGGTAGTTGTGGAAGAAAAAATTAGGCCTGCAAAACCTAAAATATTTACTATTTGTGTCTTTATGAGAGGTGAAGCCGTCTGGGCTTCTGGGTCTGGTGGGGACTTGAAAACTTTTCTGTCTAGCTAAAGGATTGTAAACGCACCAATCAGCGCTCTGTGTCTAGCTAAAGGTTTGTAAATGCACCAATCAGCACTCTGTCAAAACGGACCAATCAGCATTCAGTAAAATGGACCAATCAGTACTCTGTAAAATGGATCAATCATCTCTCTGTAAAATGGACCAATCAGCAGGATGTGGGTGGGGCCAAATAAGGGAATAAAAGCAGGCCACCTGCGCTACCAGCGGGGGTGCACTGGCGTCTGCTTCCCTGTTGTGGAGCTTTTATTCTTTTGATCTTTGCAATGAATCTTGCTGCTGCTCAGTCTTTGGGTATGTGCTTCCTTTATGAAGGTCTGTAGCTTCACTCCTGAAGCCTGCGAGACCACAAACCCATTGGGAGGGACAAACGACTCCAGACATGCGGCCTTTGTGAACTGTAACACTCACCCTGAAGGTCTGCAACTTCACTCCTGAAGTCAGCGAGACCACGAACCTACCAGAAAGAAGAAACTCTGGCCCCATTTGAAGGAACAAACTCTGGACACACCATCTTTAAGAACTAACACTCACCTCGAGGGTCTGCGGCCTCATTCTTGAAGTCAGCGAGACCAAGAACCCACCAATTCTGGATACATTTACACAAAGTTTGCTGACCCCTAAATTAGACTGATAGAGTACTCCTCTAGAGAGTAGTAACAGAAGAAATGGAGGAAAGATTTTGTTTGTTTTTTTTGAGACAGAGTCTGACTCTGTTGCCTAGGCTGGAGTGCAGTGGTGTGATCTTGGCTCACTGCAACCTCCGCCTCCCGGGTTCAAGTGATTCTCCTGCCTCATCCTCCTAAGTAGCTGGGACTACAGGCATGTGCCACTACACCCAGCTATTTTTTTTTTTTTGTAGTGGAGATGGGGTTTCACCATGTTGGCCAGGCTGGTCTGGAACTCCGACCTCAGGCGATCTGCTCACCTCGGCCACCCAAAGTGCTGGGATTACAGGTGTGAGCCACTGTGCTTGGCCAGAGGAAAAAAATTAAGTGTTCAAGGGAAATAATGCCATTTGATAAATTTATAACTGCAGAAATTATCATTGAATAGTGCAAGCATTATAAAAGCGTTTTTAGAAAACAAACAGTAAGAGAATTCGTCACACACATATGCTTGCTAAAATAACAAGAAAATGATTTACCTAAGAAAACAGATAAGTTAACCCAGATTGGAGTGAGCTGAAATAAGCAATGAACTATTAAATTGTAAAAACTATAAGTAAAATTAAGAATTGACTGCATGAGTAACAATAATAATTGATTTTTGGTTTGCAGGTGTAGTATAAAGAAAGAAAATACTTGGCAAAAATAACATGTAAGGTGGATGGTAAAGTACTAGTTTTATTCTGGAAAAAGACTAGAAATGTTGGTTTGCTTAATATTTGTTTTTCCGGTCAAGTAATGTTTAAATTTAAGATTTATCTTGGACAAAGAAAAGTATATAAAATACTTAAGAACAAGGTGGGGACAAATATAATTTTTATTAAAAAAGATGAAAGTAGAAAGTATAAAGGATATAAATAAATACAAATATATTATCAATAAAGTGTGCAAATAAATCAATGAATCAGAATAGAAAGCTCAGATACAGAGACACAGAGTAAATTTATCATTAGGAAAGGCAACTCAGAAAGGACAGTCATTTCAACAAGTAATGCTGGAACAACTGGTATCCACTTCCAAGAAAGTAAATTTAACACAAAAATTTCTAACAGAAAAATTAACACACTATCTCAAAATTAACAAATTTACAAAAAAATTAACAAAATTACAAAAATTAACAAATTGGATCATAGAACTAAAGGGCACAAAATTATAAAACTTCTAGTAGACAACATAGGGGAAAGTGTAGGTGACCAGTAGGTATGATGCTGACTTTTAAGATACAACACAAACAATAATAATCCCTGAAAGAAAAAAGTTTGATTTTATTAAAATTAAAAACTTCTACTCTGAAAGACACTGTTAAGAGAATGAAAAGGCAAGTCACAGACTGGAAGAAAATCTGTGCAAATACAAAATATTAAAAGAACACTTCCAATTCAAACAATCTAAAGTTGAGCAAAAGTTCTGAGCACATACTAAAGAAGATATACAGATCAAAGGTACACAGGTCACAAGTAAGTACATGAAAGGATGCTCAAATCATATTTAATTAGGAATTGGCAAATTAAAACAATGAGGTGCCACTACACACCTATTAGAACGGATAAAATCCAAAACATTAAAACCACCAAATATTGGTGAAGATGCTGAGCAGCAGGATCCCTCATCATGGCTGTAGGAATGCAAATGACGCAGGTCCTTTAGATACAGTCTCACCGTCCAGCAACCATACTCTAAGGTATTTATACAAATTAGTTGAAAACAAATGTTGTGTCCATGTGAAAACCTGTGAATAAATGTTTATAGTTGCTTTATTCATAATTGCCAAAAATTGGAAGCTACGAAGTTATCCTTCAATAGGTGAGTAAGCAAACTGTAGTACACCCATACAATGTAATATCATTCACTGTTAAAAAGAAGTGAGAAATTAAGCCTTGGAAAACATGGAGGAACCCCAAATGCTATTACTATGTGAAGGAAGCCAGTTTGAAAAGGCTACATTCTGTTTGATTTCAACTAAAAAAGCAAAACTATAGAGAGTAAAAAGATTACTAGTTGCCAGGGTTTGGGGGCAGGGAGAGATGAATAATACGTGGAGCACAGGGAGATTTTAGACAGGGAAATTATCTGTATGATGTTGAAATGCTTGATATACAACCTTATGTATTTGACAAAACCCATGCTTGTACAACAGAAAGTATGAACCCTGGTGAATACTATGAGCATCAGTTAATAATTTATCAGTATTGGTTCATCAGTTGTGACAAATGTACTGCACTCTTGCAAGATGTTAATAAATGGAGAAATTGCATATGGAGAGAGTGCATATGGGAACTCTACCCAACTTTACATTAAAACTAAATACATTTAAAACAATAAATGTTGGAGAGCATTTGAATGACACTATTGGCAATCTGAATTTTGTGGGTAATACATTTTTTTCATGCAAATGAACAATGTTTGCCAAAAACTCACCACATGAAAACTACAGATTAAGTTCTCAACAAAAAAAGGAAACAAAATTATAGAACATGTTTCTGCCAACAATACAATAAAATTAGAACTTAATAAAAATGAGACAGCTAAAATAAAAAGAAAAATAACACATTTTTGAAAGTTTAAAGCCATTCTTTTTTTTTGTTTTAAACAGGATCTTACTCTGTCACCTCAGTGGGAGTGCAGTGGCATGATTATAACTCACTGCAGCCTCAAAATCCCAGGTTCAATGAGTTCTCCTGCCTCAGCCTCCTAAGTAGCTGGGACTATAGGCACACGCCCCTGTACCCGGCTAATTTTTGGATTTTTAGTTTTTATAGAGACATGGGTCTCACTTTGTTCCTCAGGCTCTGTCAGTCATTCTTAAGAGAACAAAAAATGTGATTGACCCTGAGAAACAAAATATGTATTGCAGTATATTTTTAACATACAGATATTGAAATGTATAAAAAATATAGATTAAAATGCTTGTATCATCAAAGTATAAGAAGATAGGTTCACAATTCAACTTAGAAAGTTAGAAAAGCAATTAAGCAAACATAAAGTTAGAGAAAACAAAAATACCACAATATGTAAAGTATAAAATAAAAGATCAAAATCAAATGGAAAGCTTTAGGTAACACTTTTAAAATAATATTTTTCAACATTATAAATAGACAAACCATAAATGATTATATAGAGAATAAAAAAGATGTCACAATTATAGATAAACTTTAAGATCGTGCTAAATGCTATAAACCACTTAATGCCATTAAATTTGAAATTATTAAAAAACAGTAGTCTAGAAAGGTATACATTACTAGAATTTATTCATGAGGAATAAAAATGTGACTGAGTATATATTTTTAAAATATGATTCAAATTTCCATATATGCAGTGTTTCAGAAAATGGAAAAAGAAGTAAAGCTCTCTAGCTTATTTTATTTTGCTAGGGTAACTTTGACACCAAATCTCAAGGTTTCTGAGTCAATTTTGAGGTTGACTTAAGGATAGTATAAGGGAGGAAACACTCAAGGATAATATAAGAAGGAAAAAATGAAAAGTTGATATTTACTCATAATTACATACAAATATTTTTGTTAAAGTATTAATAGTCCAATAAATTACTTAAAAGAATCCAAGGATCAATCTTGTTCCTCAGAAGCATGTAAAGATAATTCAGCAGAGGCATATCTGCGTTAAGTATGGCCTAGTGTTGGAGTACCACATAACTCTGTTCAGAGATCAAGATTTCATTCAAAGTGCTCAATAATTTTTGAGATAATTATTTTTTGAACAAAATAAATCAATTTTTAAAGTTTGATTTCAAGATGTAATTTATCAACAAATGACTGTTTAGAATATATCAATGTATACTTGGTAGATTTTCATAAAATATATTTGTTGTAAGATACATTTTAATTCATTCAAAACATATTGTAGGAGTTTGGTTGAAACTCAGTATACTATTTTTTAAATTAATGTACTTTCCAGTAATAATTCGAAGTCAAATAGATTTTTAAAATATTGTAATTCTAAGTTATAGCTATATTTTATCATTTTTATTTGGAATCAGGAGTCAGACATTTTCACAACATATCTTCCAAAATGTATAAAAATGACTTTTTTTACATAAACATATAAACATACTGCTTTCTCCACTAAAATAATAAAACAAAAGTTAACCTGCAAACAGGATTCACATAATTTATCTGCTAATCAGACTAGTATGGTGATCAAACTAGTATTCTGATGACCTTGAAAAAAAAGAAAAGTGATTACATGAAGTTACATATTAAATGGAATTCTTTTTCCAAATGCATTTGTTCTGGTCAGCAAAGCTTGATCAGTTTCCTAGCAAATGACACTGGCCTGAAATTGCTGAATGAATTGTTTTCAGCAAAGAATATGAAATTAAGTATGTAGGCATTCAGGATGACTTTTAGTAAACTGAATCAACATAGCCAATGCCTCCACATTCAGTCACCTATTTAGTTACATTTAGACATAACCATAAACCCATAAACTTTTACATGTATTTATTCTGTTGTTTGTCTTTGTCATCATTAACCTGATAATGACAAAACACTAGCTGGCACAGATTATTGAACCTTCACGTTTTTACATGACCTAATCTGTTAATTTCCATCATCTTTTCTGGGTCCAGGCAGACACCATGATGCGTTCTGAATGATAGGATTGTTTTCAAATCAAATGAGCCATTCATGAGGATGCTTATTAAAAGCCAGAACAGCAAGAAACATGCTTGCTTTGTGAGGGTTAATCTTTCTTGATTTTCATTACTTTTAATACATTTTAGAATAACTTTCCAATTTCGTTTGAACCCACGACTACCTGAAATGTCCTAATAAAAGAAGATCTGGCTGCCAAAGAGAACACACCATCATGCCAGTTACCTGTGGTGTTCATTTTTCTTAAAAGCTACAAAAATACGTTTCCTACTGTGCCATCCAGTACACCAAAGAGCTTTCCCTGGAAATCACTCTTTTATTATGTCTTTGTAATTACTGTTTTCTGTCTGATAAATCTTACGCAAGCTGTGAGACTTTGAATTATGGATCTGGGAGAGTTACAAGAACATAACTAGCTGCAGCTCAGTCAGCTGTGCGTGTCGATCCTTGCTTTACAGGCAAGGCCTGTTGCAGCTATCCACTCTGTCATCTGTATTCATTTTCAGTGAGTTGATCAAAATTCTAACTTACAGAACCTTGGGGTGAGTTTCTCATTTAACAAGTGTTGAGCACCCATGGCAGGAAAGATATTGTATACAGCAGCACTCAAGAGACATAATCTTTGCTCTTAAAACTTTCATTTTCGGGAGGAAATACTGTAGCATAAAATGTCACCTCTATTTTCATTTTATGGCCTGAAAGTTTTGATTATAGAATTATATCTGAACAGGACTGCAGCAACCACACATTTTGTCTCATATGTATGTAACAAAATATTGGAAACATGATAGGAGCTCAATCTAGAAAGAATGCAATAACATGAAATTATTCTCTAAAACACTCACCAGAAGTGTAAGTCTAAAAGAAAATTTTCTTACAGAAGCAGAGTTTATGAATGAAGGGTGAAAGCTGAATCATTCCACACTGCAGGAAATATTCTGTCAATAAGCATTTAACTGCTAACACATACACCACCTACTGTGTTCAGTGCTGGCTTTATGGTCTGGTAATAGGAGCTTCACTTTGAGTTATATTACATTTTTGAGATTTAATCACCTAATATAGTAGAAGAGCAGACAGATGTTATTTTCTTGATCAAAGGTGTGGTGTTTTTCAAAAGGAGCATAATTCTCCGACACAGGCGAGTCATAGGAAGGGGAACATGGGGGAGAATGGAAGGAAGCAATTGCACACTGGGCATATGGACTCAACCGGTGCTGGCTAAATGGCATGTTAGAGTCTGCAGAAGGCTGTGCACACATGCCAGCCCAGCTAGCCCAGTGCTTCTCTACCAGGCTGACAATCACATCCACTGGAGAGCTCTACAGACTATTTAAATCAGAATAGCAGGGCATGGGGCTTTGCACATCGTTCTGATGTGCAATTTTGTTTCTAGACCTGGGCCTCCCAAACTTTAAAATGCATATGAACCACCTGGGAGTCTTAGTAAAATGCAGCAGTTGATTTAATTAGTCTGGGCTGGTGCCTGAGGTCCTGCATTTTAACATGCACCCAGGTTATGATCAAAATTGCTGTTACTTTGTCACCTTATGAACTGTTAGAAATGCAGAATTTGGGGCCACAGTTCAGACGTACTGAATCAATATTGGCATCTTACCACCTCCAGTTGATTTTAATGAACATGAAATGTTGTGAACTGGTCCTCAGAAATCTTCACTTTTTTTCCAAATAAGGAAAATGATATTAAATATAACTTAGATGTCAAATGATGTTCTATTCTTTTAAGATCTAACTTAAATTCATTCAATTCCCACAAATTTCAGATCATAACCAGAAGATAGACAATTAAACCTATAGCAGTGGTTCTCATGGTTTGGTCCCCAGGTAGGCATCACAGTATTACCTGGTAAGATGTTAGAAATGAAGGTTGTTGGGATCAACCCAGACCTAGTAGGCATGGGTCTCAATAGTTTGCTTAGAAATTCTTCCAGGCGACTGTGGTGCCACATAAGCAAGTTTGAGAATTACTGGCCTATAAAATTATTGTAATACTGTAAGCAATTACAATATGGAAGCTAAAATATTTTTAAAGGACACACGAACTGAACTCCATATTGACTATAATACTCTTAAAATGAAATATGAGAAATTTAAGGAAATAGTATATTGATATATTGATAGCAGTATTGGAAAGTGACATGGGATCATAAGTGAATCAGATATTTTATGGAATTCCCAGATGAGAGAAAAAGAATAGGATGAATTGTTACAAATGTGCACTCATGCATGTGCATATAGGAGCACACACAGGAGTAAACATCAAGTAAAATCTAGAAAAATCTCAGAGTGAACAAATAAAAAGAGTCGTAGGATGTTCTATGACAAACTTTAGAACAATAAGCATATTTATTCCTAGCTGCAGAACCAGTTGAAATATTCCTCCCAGACCCCTTAAAATAAAGAGAGGAGTTGATATAGATGCGAATTTCTGAAGTTTCTCATCTAAACAGTGAATGGCCTGTGAGGACAGAGTGGGGATATATATATATACACAACACACACACACACACACATCAACACACTCATAAACATAATTTTGTTACATTTTTAAGGAACCCACAAGTCATGGTCATAATGTACCCCTGCTTTGGTTCTCAGGCAGGCATACTTTTTTTTTTTCATTTGATAAATATGGTAGATAAAGGAGCTCAGAAATAAATGAATAGCTGTATTTCTTATCTAGCACTGACTTCGTAACCTCCAAGGTAAGCCCTCCGAAATAAGTCATTATATCTCTTTTTCTATCTATCTATCTATCTATCTATCTATCTATCTATCTATCTATCTATCTCATGACCAAAAATTTTATATTGGATTTTATCAAAATAAAAAAAAATTTGCTTTAAAGAAAATGAGCAGACAATCCACAGAATAGGAGAAAGTATTTGCAATCCCACGTATCTCATAAGAAACTTGTAAGCAGAACATTTAATGAACATTTAAATTTCAAAAATAAAAAGACAAATAACCCCATTAAAAATGAATAAAGAATCTGACTAGACATTTCTCCAAGGAAGGGATGCCAATGGCCAATAAGCACATGAAAAGATGTTCCACATCATTAGCCATTAGCAAAATGCAAATCAAAACCACAATGAGATACCACTTCACACAAACTAGAATTGCTAGAATCAGTCAGATAAGAATCAGCATTGGTGAGAATGTGGAGAAATTGGACCCTCATACGTGCTGGTGGGAATGTAAAATGGTATCCCCAGTATGGAAAACAGTCTGGCAGTTTCTTCAGTGATTAAATATAGTTATCAAATGACACAGAAGTTTTACTACTCCGTATAATTCAAACGTAAATAAAAACATTTATCTACAAACGTTTCATACACGAATATTTAGAATATCATTGTTCATAATAGCCCAAATGTCCATCAGCTGACAAAAGGATAAACAAAATATGGTATAACCATGAATTAAAGCATATTTCGCATATCAAAAGGAATGAAGTATATGCTGCAACACAGATAACCTTAAAAATAGCATACTAAATGAAAGAAGCCAGTCACAAAATAATGCATATTATATAATTCCATTTATATGAAAGCGTACAGTATGGAAATCTAGAGACACGGAGTAGATTAGTGGTTCCTGGGGCTGAGAATGGGGTGGAGAGATAGAGGGTGATAACTATAGGGTCCAGGGTTTCTTTTTGAAATGATGAAATATTACAATTTACTGGGCTGATGGCTGCCCATATCTGTGAATATACGAAAAGCGATTGATTGTGCACTTTAAGTGGGTAAATTATATAGTATAAGAATTATCTCAATAAAGTTGTTTTTAAAGAGTTTACTGACAAATAGTCCTGAATAAAAAATAGATCAGAAGGAAAGAAAACTATGATCAAACTTTAGCACCAAGTTATTGAAAATAATGAAGCTATCAGCTCTACAAACATGAGAAAATATAAAGATCTCAGAGCTCAGGCAAAACAGAGCAACAGAGGACAGAAAGAGCTAACGTATAGGCAGCAGTGCTCAGGGAAAGAAAATCAGCTTAAAAAATAGAAAACCATGAAACCAGATTTCTCTGGGTAGTAAAATAGTATAAATGGCATATCTTTTCAATAAGAATTCTAGAGTGATTTAGCACTTTAAGCTATCTGAATGGATAATTTCGTTGACAGGTAAACAATAGTTAAATAATTAAGTGCTAAAAATAAGTTTTTAAAAATTGAGCGTTTCTAGAAAATATTTTGTCTAGTATTGTTCAAAAGTATCAAGATCATGGGACATATGAAAAGACAGAGCAAGTCTCACAGATTAGAAGAGACTGAAGAGGATTAGTTCTTGGAAAAGAAAAGCGAGTTAAAAGAAAAACCAGTGAAATTCAAATACAGTCCGGAGTTTACTTAATAGATGGAACCAATGTTAACTTATTAGTTTTAATAAACATAACATAGCTATTACATAATTTAATAACTTTAGGAGAAGGGTATGAAGCAGGGTTTCTCAATCTCTGCAGTGCTCACATTTTTGGGCAGGTCACTCTGTGTTGTGGGAGTGTGTTTTGATCACTGTAGGCTGTTTCAGGGCCACTGGCAACCTCAGTTGCAGACCTTCTCTAATGTCCTCAGATAGGTGGTGGGAGTGAGAGGGTACAGGTACAGCAAAGTCATCTCTAATTGAAAAGTACTATTCTACCTTAATCTCTAATATTATCTAACCAAAAGAAATCAGTTGTCTCTTAGTGTGTGAGAAGGAAAAGAAACAGACATGTTCAATGTTTGTGAAAATAACTTTTTACTCACCTTTGCCTTTGAAGGTATAATTAGACTTGACTACTAACTTATGGCTGCCTGCACTTCACCAGTAGGAAGACTGTGGTTTTTTGAAGGGTCTTTAACCAAAAACAAACCAAAATGGCACCCATTGGGTTGTACTTCAAATAGGACATGGAGAACTGTGTAGATACTAAGAAAACATACCTTAAAAAAAATCTAGACTCCCACTGCATTAACTGTCCACTCCAATGATAATACCATCTAAAGAGGCTTTTTAGCTATAAAAATTATTGTCATCTTTATCAAGAAATGACTTATTAAGAAGACAGTTATAGCATAGGAAATATGTTTTTAAAATCTTATACTGGAGGATTCTTACTTAAGGAATCTGGGGAAATGAAAATGAATGACTGACTGAGTGGAAAGTCCTGGGGCTTTCATCCTGCTGCTCCCCTTGGCTGAGAGTGCCTTTTTTCAGCTGATAATCAGCCCCTTTCTGAAGTACAGAACTTTCATGAAGATTTCTTATTAAGCTTTTTTCAGTGTCCTCACCATTCACTTGTTTGTCTCTCAAATCCCGAAAGAAAACCTGTTGTGGATTATTGGCTGTGGTATTTTGTCAATCTCTATTTTTTGCCCCTGTGATTGGACCCCCTCAAGTGTTGCCTTCTGCAATGCTGTTGAGAGGCTCTCCAGAGCAGTTTGTCTCACACCACCCTGAACAGACCTCCAAATGTGATGGCTGTAATCAATTGCCCAATAGCCTTCAAATAATGTTTTTGTAGGCAGATCTTTTCACCTGGTAGCTACAAAAGTGAATCATTCTACTCCATATACACATATTACAAGCAAAAAAATTGAAAAAAGAAAAACTGCATTAATGTCTGAAGGGAAGAAAATCTATATATGAATGTATGAAAGCTTAAAATTACAGGAGTCTACATAAAATCATCATTGTCAGTTCTCAAACATAAGTTGTGGTGTACAAACACCATTTCCTTAAAAGGTAAATTGCAAGATGTAACATTAATAACCATTCTAGAAGAATAAAACATGTATCTTGTTTACTAGAACAGAACTAGCTGTTTTTCTTAAAAGCATTTCAGTGAGTTATGTTCGTTTTTATGGTAATGAAAGGGAAGGCCCTTCTGTCAGTAGTCTATCTGCAGTTTTCTGCAGGTATTATTATACATTCTCTTTCTAAATGTCAAGTATAAAATAGAGCAACATTGCTGGTGAGGACACAACATGGTACAGAGGCTGAGGAGAACATTTTGGTGGTTCCTCTTAAACATGGACTAACCACAGATCCAGAAATTTTACTCCCAGCTGCATACTACATAGACATGAAAATATTTGTCTGCACAAAATCTTGTTCACTAATGACTATGACAATATTCTTCATGATAGCCCAAACATGCAAACAATCCAAATATCCAACAGCTGATGAAAGGCCAAACCGATGTGTTATATCCATGCAATGGAATCGTTTTTTGGACATGAAAAAGAAGGATGAACAGGTCCCCGCAACGATGAACCTAGAAATCATCATGCTAAGTGATGCCATAGGAGAGCCCACAGGAGGGAAGTCTACAGAGACAGAAAGTGGATTCCTGGTTGTTGTGGCTTGGGGGGACGGATGGATAGGTGGATAGGTGGATAGGAAGGTGACAGCTACAGGGTACAAAGCTTCTTCCTGAGGTGATGAAAATTTTTTCTAATTTAATGTGGTGGTGGGTGCACATGTGTGGTTGTACCATAAAACCCATTGAATTCTACACTTCAAGTTGCTGAATTATTTGGTATATGAACGACATCACAAGAAGGGGAGGAAGGGGAGCAGACGAGGGGAGGGAGAGTGAGGGGTAGAGGAGCTAAGAGGAGAGGGAGGGGGAGGGGGAGCAGAGAGAAAGGGGAGAGGGAGGGAGGAGGAGAGGACAGGAGACCATGGTAGCTCCTAGGCCCCTCTCTCCAGAGGCAAACTTGCCGGCAGCACCTGGAAGGAGGCTTGTGCCTCCAGTGTCCTCCTGAAGTCTGGGTGTCTGGGCACGTGGCCTGTGCGTGGCGCCATTGTGGAGTGTCCCGCGCCCATGTCCTTCGTGCCTTCCAAGCGCCCAGAGGCCAACGGTCCCCCAGCCATGGGCGCTGCAGCTCCGGCCGAGTCCGCAGACCTCGGGAACTTCTGGAAGGCAGGAGAACCCCTGCTGCAAGGCCCCGACGCCCTGGCGGCTCCCATGAGCAGATCATCCAGCACGCCCCAGACCACGCCGTCTCCCCAGGGTCGCCAGAGTCCCTGGTCCCCGAGGTCCCTGACTCAGAGCCATATTCAGTACGTCCAGTGGGGGTGCCCGGTGCCCAGCAACCACCTCATCGAGGTGCGGCCCATCCAGGACCACGCCAAGCCGCAGCGGGTGGTCTCCGAGGCCTGGTGGCGCCCTGCCCTTCCCGGGGAGACCGCTCTGGGGCGAGACCTCTCCTGTGCCTGGGAGGGTTGCATGAAAGGGGGGCTGTGTCGTGCCTGGAACCCAGGACGGACCTGGAGCCCGGTGACCATCGGGATCGCGCCCCCTGAGCGTCAGGAGAGCACCTGGAGATCCCCTGGACAGCGAGCCCGTCCCGCAGGCCGCCCCGCCGCCCAGGAGCTCCCGGACCCCTGCACCCGGGAGACTCTGCTGGGGACGCTCAGCCAGTGCCCCAAGGGAAGCTCTAGGTTCGACGGGCCATTGTGGTTCGAGGTCTCAGACAGCAAGGGCGGCATGCGGAACCTGCAGCCCCGGCCCTCTGCCTTCAAGCCCCTGAGTAAAAATGGAGCAGTTGCTTCCTTCGTGCCCAGGCCAGGGCCTCTGAAGCCGAGCCTCGGCCCCTGGAGCCTCAGTTTTCGTGATGATGCTTGGCCTTTCGTGCTGGTCCAGCCCGCCCCGTCCGCCATCTGGGACTTCTGGGAGGCGACAACGCCTTCCTGCGGCAGCTGCAGTAGGGTCTCCTTCGCCCTCGAGGTCACCCGGTCTGCTGGCCCCTTTGGCTCCTAAGAATCTGGGCCCTGCTACCCACCTCCGGAGACTCAAGCCCACGTATCTACTTTCACTTGCTCATCCTTGCTCTACCTCAACGTGGGGCCCTGACACCACGTTATCAAACATGCAGCCCCCACACCCCTCGTCTGCATGCCCCCAGATCTTCCCTCTGTGCTCCCTGCCACCCCAGCAGCTGTTGATTTCAGAACCCCTGCCTTCGCCCTGCTGGCTCTCTCCTCCCTGCCCTTCTTCCTGCCCTTCCTCTGAAAAGAGGCATTTCAGGAAGGCTTGCTTTTTCTCCATGTCTCACAGTTTGTATAGTTAAATTGTCCAGTTTGTATAGTTAAATATTTGATCTTATTAAAAACATTTGTCTGCAGAAAATCTATCAATTTATAATAATAACAATCAAAAAAGCTTTTTATGCCAAAAGAAAGGGCAAAGTGTGTTCCAGGCAGGGGCAAGGGCAAAGATTCTGTATGGGGAATAATTCCTATTTATTTGAAGTCCAAATATAAGTCCAGTAGAGTTGGAGACTAGTGAGAGAGAAGATATGAGGTTAGAGAAATAGACTGTGATGAAGTACTATAAGGCATTGGGACCAGAGTACAGGGTTTATTCTAAAACCATGAGTGTTAAGCAGAGGACAGTCTTATGATCTGGTTGATATTTTTAAAAACACGATTCTGGCTACAGCAATGGAAATGGAAACCACAGGAGATCAATACAGTATTTCAAGCAATCCATGGGGATGGTTTGGTCTGAGAGGCAAATGGTACATCTGGAAGGATACAGACAAGTTTGAGGTTGACCTAAAAGATAGTGTGGGACCTGCTAGTGCCCTAGATGTTAGCACTGGGAAAGGGGAAGGGTCCAACAGCTTTAGCATATGGGCTTAAGAAACTGGATGATGATAGTATCATTTATAGGGATGGACACTACCAATAGGAGAAAATATTTGAAGAAATCAAGAGTTTTGTTCAGGGCGTGTTCTCTACAACAACAAAAACACTTGCTATGCTGCTGGTCCTGTTAACTGTGCTATTGAAAAAAATAATCCTGGAACTCATTGGAGGGTTTGAACCTGGCAAAATAAATCTGGGAGTCATGAACATATAAATTCCTTATGACATAGAAATGGTCCTTAAAACCACAGGCTACTTGAGATCACTTATGCAGAAAATATGGAGAAGGGCAAGGGTGAAGCCTAGGGTACTCCAACGTTTAGAACATGAAAGAACGGAGAATGGAGAAAGAAGAACCCTCAAAACCAAGAACCATGAGGGAGAAGGAAATCCAGGAGCAGAAGGGACACTGAGGATTCCAGAGCATGGAATTTATCCACCACGGTGGCTGCCTTTGAGAAGAGATGTTCTTTCCCTGATTTCAGAAGAGAAATTGTTTTAGAGTGTTGGAAGTGGGAAGCCTGAACTGCATGGGAGATGGAAGGAAGGGAGGGTGTGTTAGTCCATTTGCATTGCCACGAAGGAATACCTGAGACTGGGTAATTTAGAAAGAAAAGAGTTTAATTTTTGTTCTGCAAGCTATACAGGAAGTGTGGTGCCAACACTGGCTTCTGGTGAGGTCTCCGGAAGCTTCCAGCCATGGCGGAAGGCCAAGGGTGAGCCTCACATGGAGACAGGTATCAAGCAAGGAGAGGGCAGGGAAGTCCCAGAGTCTTTATTAAAGAACAGCTGGCATGTATCACCAAGGGAATGGCCCCAAGCCATTCATTAGGGATCCACCTTGGGATCCAACACCTCCCACCAGATCCATCTCCAACATCAGTGGTTACATTTCAACATGAGATTTGGAGGGGACACACATCCAACTATATCATCAGGCTTGGAGGCAGGGACTGTAGAAGCTACTAGGAGATATTAGGTTGTGAAGTGAAGCAGGCAATAAGACTGCTGGAGGAATTTTACTTTGTCTTTAGATTTTCTTTTAAGAAAGGATAGGGGGCAAATGTGAATAAGAATGGTATCTACACTCTTGTCTAAGCCATGAAGGTCTTGGAATTCAAGAAAAAGTGTGGCTTTGCTTTCAGCTGAGGGGCAGTGCACAGGCAAGATGAATTAAGGGTGGGCAGGTGAAGAGAACATTTGTAGAAGTTAAGGTTTGTGGGATTTTCTGATGATTCCTCATGAGTTTCAGAGGGGACCATGTGAGGTTTGAGAAGACAGGATGCGAGGTTGGGTCAGAAATGGAATGGACTGGGAAGGACTCATTAGTCTGGAAAGAGATTGCTCACCTGGTAATTCAAAGCACTATCTCAGAGTAATGTTATTGATCAATTACCTTATGGAACAGAGTATTTATCTGGAATGTAGGGACACATTTTAGCAAGAGGGCAAGGACTCTTTACTGTGCACCAGCATTGCAATAGCTAAGGAACAGTGATTCTCCTGTGAACAGTAGCAAAGGAAGCCTCCTTCCTTGTAGCACAAGAGCCTGGCAATGGGATGTGAATAGACAAATCCCTAGGAGAGAACAGATATTCTGAAACAGATATGCAAGAACTTAATATGTGAAAATGGTGACATTCAAAATCTCTGTGAAAATAATTAATTGCTGAAGAAATTGAATTGCAACTATTGGACTCCCAATTAGGAATAAGAATATGTGTATATAATGAGTACACTCAAATATCTTGTGCCCCAGGATCTCTTTTGTAGCCCAATACCTTTATACTTCTATCAATTTAACTGCACTTTTACCACAAATTCACTTAAATGTGTTACCAAACCAGTCCATGAAAAACTTTTTAGTTACATAGGTAATCTATTTCATAGAAGAATGAAATGTAAGTGCAGAAAGAGAGTTATTTATTTCCACGTAAGCTTAATAATTTGGAAACACTTAAGTAGAATTAAACAAAACAATTCTTCTGAATTAGGTGTGAGCCAGTTATAATACACTGGGAAATATCTACAAGTAATAAAAACTTGAAAGACAAGTGACAGGAGAGGAGGCTACTTTTAGAACCCACATAGCAGACCAGGGTTACTATTCCACAATGGTAAGACATCACTAAATATCAATGATAAAAAAATAGAGAATACATAGAATCACTAAAAACATAACTATGCAGTTCATGTAATAAGCAGTTCAAATTATTAAGAAACATATAAAATACTCAAAAGTGTTCTATATATACAGGGAAATACATATATATGGAATTTCCACTCATCATTGCCAAAAACAAGGTCTGCTAATATCCTTCCTTTGCAGGAGAAACAGATAATATCATGTAAATTTGACAAATTGATCAGAATGAGAGTCTGCAAATTATCTTTCCACGTAACTTTTTAATTATTCTTCTATTTTGGCAGTGTCTTTTAATTTTAATAAAGGATTCAATATGCAATAAAGAGATGAGCCATGAACTGGGCCAGATAGCGTAGCTTTGAAATACATTAACAAAACAAGAAAAACAGGAGCAAAAATAGAAAAAAGAAGGAGGCATTTTTATGACTTAGACATTGGCACAAAAATATCTAACATCGTACAGAAATGGTTACAGCTGATAAGAAGTTTATGATTTAAAAAGCTTGATTTTATTTCTCACATGGGAGCCACAAGGACTCCTTTTGTCCCTACTATTAATTTCTAAGTCACTTGGTTTATTTTTCCTTCAAAACCACATGCCGATTTTGTCTTTTTTGTTTTATTTAGTTTTGTTTTTTAGAGACAGGGTCTAACTCTGACTGTTGCCCAGGCTGGAGTAAAGTGGTGACCTCATGGCTCATGGCAGCCTTGAACTCCTGGGTTCAAGCAATCCTCTTGCTTCAGGCCTGAGCCACTATGCCTCGCTAAATTTTTGTAAATTTTTTGTAGAGATGGGGTCTTGTTACATTGCCTTGGCCTCCTGAAGTGCTGGGATTACTGGCAAAGCCACTAGCCTAGTGTTAATCTTTGACAGTACAGATAAAGGAAAGGGACAAAGAAACAGGAACCAAAGGAAATGATGGAGCATTTTTCCAAAACCTACCATGACCATGACATCTGTTTCTTTCTCCTTCTTCTCCTAAATGCCACTCTTAGTTGGCTGTGATTTCAGAGGGCAGGGGACTTCCTTTAAAATAAGAAGAGTTCCACTTCTATTTTACTTTAATATCTAATAAAATATTGCATACAACCACATGAATAATACATGTAACATAAAATTATATTAAAGCAATTACAAAAAATTTCATAAAGTACTACGGAAAACAATGGAGCTTGAAATGTGTGTGCAAATTTATGTCATATATACACACATATAAATTATATATGATAAACACAAACACAATTCTTTTACCTGTTACTCTCAATGTTTTGGATAAACTGAACATTTTGCTTAAAGAGAGGTATCACAAAGCAACATATTGTTTTAACTTTTAATATAAAGTTATAGTTATCAAATTTTAAATAAGAAATCCAGGTTTTGTGACGTGAAAGAGTCTGCTAATCAAAGTGCTGCATAACCCATACCCACAATACGACATCTTTTAAATCATAGTTTGATTTATTTTAAAGTGAGACCAGAATTTAAGTATTTACAAAACAATATGAATGCGGATTACTTATAGATTTTTTCCACCAGTGTTTTATAGGTAATTTGCTCGCATGTAATTCAGAATTGTTTTTGGCAACTCCACTTAGGTCTTCCCAAATTGTTAAACTAATTTAGAGAAGCAACAGCGCTTTCTGCATTTATATTTTATTCTTCTACAAAATAATTAATTAAAAGTTTTGTCATGGACTGGTTTGATGGAACATTTAACTGAATTTCTGTTAAAAGTGTAATTAAACTGATAGCAGCATAAGGGTTGTTAGATACTAAAGAGAGCCTGTTGCAAAGGAGAAATGAGTGTCTAATTAGATACTTTTATTCTTGTATGTGTAAATAGATTGTGATCTTGATACATATATGTGTGTATATATATCATACTTTTGAAGTAGAGGTACACTTAGACACATATACATAGAACATGTTCCTATTATGTATATATAGGGATCTTCAAAAAATTCATGAAAAATGAATAATTGTGGAAAACTATGCATGCATTTCAGTTTTGTTTTGAACCAAAATGAATGCATACTAACTTATTAGAACATGTTTGTACAAGATCTAGTTTGAAGCACTGAGAAGAATAAAACATCAGTTTTAAAAGAGCCCCTATCAGAGTAACATGAGTTCTGCTATTAATTGAAGTAAGTATAAACATCCAATGTATGATGAACCTTCGGTAGAAGAACGGTGAAATCACTAACGCTTTATGAGAAGTTTATGTGAACAATGGCCTGAAAAATGGCAGTTTACAAATGGAGAACTTATGTTAAGAAGGGAGGAGATGATGCTGAAAATGAAGCCCAAAGTGGCAGTTCATCCACATCAGTTTGCAAGGAAAAAATTTGCTTTGTTCATACCCTAATTGAAGAGGACCAGTGATTAACAGCAGAAACAACAGCCAACACTATAGACATCTCAATTGGTTTAGCTTACATGGTTCTGACTGAAAAATTAAAATTGAGCAAACTTTCCACTCAATGGTGCCAAAAACCACTGAGCCCAGATTAGCTGCAGACAAGAGCAGAGCTTTCAATGGCAATTTTAAACAAGTAGGATCAAGATCCTCAAGTATTTCTTCAAAGAATTGTTACAGGAGATAAAACGTGGCTTTACCAGTATAGTCTTGAAGGCAAAGCACAAACCAATGTAATGGCTGCCAAGAGGTGGAAGTGGTCTTAGTCAAAGCAAAAGTGGACTTGTCAAGAGCAAGCTCAGGGCAACGGATTTTGGGAATGCTCAAGGCATTTTCCTTTTTGACTTTCCAGAGGACCAAAAAACAGTAACTGTTACTTATTATGAGAGTGTTTTCAGAAAGCAAGCCAAAACTTTTAACAGAAAAACACCCAGAAAAGCTTCACCAGAGAGTCCTTCACCATCAGGAAAACACTCCTGCTCATTCCTCTTATCACAAATGGGCAGTTTTGCAAGTTTCCATGGAAAATTTAGCTTATGGTCCTGATTTGGCTACTTCTGACTTCATTGTGTTTCCTAATTTTAAAAAGTCTTTAAAGGACACTCATTTTTCTTCATTTAATAATGTAAAATGATAGCATTGACATAAATTCCCAAAAGTGTCAGTTCTTTAAGGATGAACTAAATGGCCGCTATCATTACTTACAAAAGTATCTTAAGCTTGATGAAGCTTATGTTAAAAAAATAAAGTCACTATTTTTTAATTTTTTTATCTTTTAGTTCCATTTTCCCATGAACTTTTTGAAGTCTCCTCATATATGTGAATAAGTTTATATAGCAATATGTATTTACAAACATACTTACACATACACATAATATATTATGAATATTAACATAGATTGAAAGCCAGCACACTAGCTTAAGAAGAAATTTCAGAATCCTCATGTAATGAATGATAGTTAAATCCACAGAATTAAATAAGCTAGTAAAGGAAGAATATAAAGAGAGTGAACTTGATCAACAGGAAAAAAAAAAACCCAAAACTTAAAAAAAATTAAAGTAGCTAGAATACAGTTCCAGGGATTAATTCATAGCTATTGATAAAGAATAACTAATAGTATTTCTTACAGAAAATGTAACATAAGAATTTAAATTTGTGTTTTCAAGATTATTTGGGGTTTCATGTGTTTGCTAGGACCAAGTATTTCTCAAATATTTAATGTTTTAGATATAATTGCAATGAAAATCAGCAAAAAGAGCAAAAAGTATCATCTTAATGTTTGATTATGCTATTAACTCAAATTTTATTGGTTATGAGTTTTTTTCAAATGCAAGTGATAGATTTAGTATAATTTTATCAGTAAATTCAGTCACTCCACCAGAGACCACAGAGCAAATCTCAATCTTACTTATGAAAAATAGGCACACTTTTGTATCTGTATTTTAAAAGTGTACTTGAAGTTGTAGTTCTTTTTTCTTTGCAGAATTCTTACATCCAATTTTAGCACTCTCTAGAAACACAGAAGTCCTAAAAAGTGCATTATTATATTTTAGAAAAATGTAAAAATGGTTTTTATCAAAAATGATTTCTCTTGCATGCTCTTAAAATGTGATATCCTTAGCTAAATGTATGACATTTCTCCAAGATGTGAAATTATTCTATTGAATAGCAAAAGCAATAAAAATTCTTTAAGTAGTTATAATCCCCCACATTTTGTGATTTGGGAAAATAATAATTATGACAATAGGTTACATCATAAGCTTGAAATTTTATGCTATAATAATTTAAATATTTTACATTAAACTTTCAAAAAAGAATTATTTGAAGTAATATAGTAAGCTGTTGGAAGTGCACTGTTTTTGAAGGTAGAATTACATTTAAGTCAATGGTCTTTTGATAGAACATGGCCTTGCTTTCTCTTATTTCTGTCTTTCCCAATCCTCGCCAGCAGCAGCAGCCCTGCAGTAGCATCTATTGATGAGCGTGAGTAAACAAGGGGAGGGTCCAGCCCAGCCTCACCAGCCCAGAGAGCTCAACAGTGTATTTGTCTTTGCGGTTAGTCTACTCAAAATTCACAAAGGATTAGTGTTAAGTGTTCTTGAGACAGAGACATGCAGACAAACAGATGGTCAAATTATAAACTATATAAAAAAGGGACAAGGAGTGCATGCTCTGAAGGAAAAGGAAGATCCTTTAAGATGAGGTGCATTTGTCCCCCAGAATTAGAGCTTAACTCTTCACCAAAGGGACACTAACAGAAACAAACCCTATCCAAGGACATTGCTTTCAAAATGCCTGCTTTTAAATTCTCATTTCTATCTCAGGTCTGATCATTTGTTCTTGAGGTTTTGAGTCCAGATTGTTCCAAATATTCTCCTGCTGGGCCTGGGTGTTGCTGTCTTCCTTCCCGGTCATTGCCCGCTCATGGCCCTGACCTGTTCACAAGCAGACTCGGTGCTCACAGCACAGGCTCCTTGTCTTTTGCCCAAAGTCTCTTGTGTAGTTTTCTACTCTGTTTTTCTTAGTCTAGTTATGGCAGTCCGCAGCTTTGAAACAAAAATGATAACTTAATATTAACTTTATATTTTAAAATAACTGTAGGTTTATAGAAGAGTTTCCACATATCTTTTACTCAGTTTCCCCTAATGCCAGCCTTTTCCAGCACCATGGGATATTTATCAAAAGTTAAGAAATTAACCAGCCATTCCCTAAAGTGGTAATAATTATAAATGACATCAAGACACCCTTTAGGCACCACAGAAAACTACAATGAAGAAAATATTATATACAAGTGAAAATATAAACAAAGCTGAGTAGCAATATTTTCAGAAAATGTCAGTTTTAAAATATGAGATAGTTAAATTGATCATAGGTAGATTGGTATAATGAAGAGAATTACCAAATAACGAAGGTATAATTCTTATCAACATGTACAGAATATCACAGCATTCAATCAGAGAAATAACAATGATTATCTGGAGAATGTATGCAGAAACATGAAAAGATAATATAAAAAATAAAACATAACAAATAAAAAGATAAGTAAATAAAAACAATTTAAAAGACTGTGGTAGAAACACTGGAGATACTCTTTTTCTTCTACTAGACTACCAAAGATGAAAGGCTGCTGATCCACAACGTATTTAAGGATACGCTGAAATGCATCCTTCCAAGTACTTCAAACAATTAAAATCTTCCCAGTAGGCAATTTAGCAGTATGCATCAAACATCTTTAAAAAGTCAATGCTTTGAATGTATTCTTTCTAATTTTAGGAAATTATCATCGGAAAAATAATGGGGATTAAACAGCCACAAGAGTATTTTTAAAATCCTAATCTCACGACAAATGCATTGGTTTGAATCAAAGATTTAAATGCAAAAATTGAGGCCGGACGTGGTGGCTCACCCCTGTAATCCCAGCACTTTGGGAGGCTGAGGGGGGTGGATCGCTTGAGGTCAGGAGTCTGAGACCAGCCAGGCCAACATGGTGAAACCCCGTCTCTACTAAAAATACAAAATTAGTCGGATGTGGTGGTATACGCCTGTAGTTCCAGCTACTCGGGAGGCTGAGATGGGAGAATCGCTTGAACCCCGGGAGGTGGAGGTTGCAGTGAGCCGAGATGGCGCCACCACACTCCAGCCTGGGTGACAGAGCAGAGCAAGACTCCGTCTCAAAAAATAAATAAAATAAAATAAAATAAAAATGAATCTTACTCTCGAAATGCTAGAGGAAGATAGAGGAGAAACTTTACATAATCTTTAAAAGTGTGTGAAATAAATGAAATATCTAAAAAAAAAGAAGCTTATTTCTCTTAAGGACTTTTCCATTTTCTGTTTTCTTTCCTGGAACTCTGCCTATCTCCAGATAGCTCACTTCCACTTAACTCAAGTCTCTGCTCAGAGATGACCTTCCCTGCCCACCTGGTCTGAAACCCTGGCCCCTTCTCTACCCTGCCTTGCTGTACAACAACCCCTCACCTTGCTCTCTTTTTCTTCATAGGATTTGTCCATGATTGAGTTTATAATTGATATTTACTTGTGTGTTGCTGTCCCACTAGAATATAAACCCTTGAGAGAAGGGATATTTTTATTCATGATTATGTCCCCAGAGTCCAGAACAGGCACCTGAATACTTGTTGAATGCATGCATGAGTCAAATAATGAAACACAGTATTAAATAGTGATTAAAAATGAGAATGTGGCTACACATTTATAGACAAAGCACAATATGTAAAATGCATTACAATTAAAAAATATATAGAAAATTGTTACAATAAAAGAAAAATTTACATGTATAGATATAAACTAATTTTTGTAAAGCCAACATATATTGTATTTATATATAACAAAATACAAAAAAGTAATTAGGACTCAATAATAAGAAGACAAACAACTTGATTAAAAATGGGCCTTCATCAGAGAAATGCAAATCTAAACTACAGTGAAATATCATCTCACCCAGTTAAAATGGGTTTTAACCAAAATATAGGCAATAACAATTGCTGGCAAAGATGTGGAGAAAAGGGAACCCTCATACACTGTTGATGAGAATGTAAATTAGAACAACCTCTATGGAGAACAGTTTGGAGCTCTTTATAAAACTAAAAATAGAAATAACATATAATCCAGCAATCCCACTGCTGAGTATATATCCAAAAGAAAGGAAATCAGTATATGGAGGAGATATCTGCACTCCTGTGCTGTTTTCAGCACTATTCACAATAGCAAAGATTTGGAAGCAACCCAATTCATCCATCAATAGACAAATGGATAAAGAAAAGGTGGTGCATACACAAAATGGAATACTATTCAGCCACAGGAAGAATGAGATCCTGTTGTTTGCAACAACATGAGTGGAACTGGACATCATTATATTAAGTGAAATAAGCCAGGCACAGAAAGACAAGTATATTTTCACTCATTTGTGGGAACTAAAAATTAAAACAATTGAACTCATGGAAACAGAGACTAGAGTAACAGTTACCAGAGGCTGCAAATGGTAGTGGGGGTTAAAGGGTTGGTTAATGAGTACAAAAATATAGTTACATAGAATGAGTAAGATATAGTATTTGATAGCATAACAGAGTGACTACAGTCAACAATAAATTATTGTATATTTTAAAATAACCTGAAGAGTATATTTGGGTTGTTTGTAATGCAAAGAAAGGATAAATACTTGAGGTGATGGATACTCCATTTCCTGGATGTCATTATTACGCATTGCATGCCTGTATCAAAATATCTCATGTACCCCATAAATATATACACCTATTATGTTCCCACAAAAATTAAAAATTAAGAAAGTGCCAAAATCTTAACAGATTGCTCACCAAAGAAGATACACAGATAGTAAACAAGCACATGAAATGATGCTCCACATCATATGACATCAGAAAAATGCAAATTAAAATAACAATGAGCTATTACTACACATGTATAATAAGCATGACTATAATCCAGTACTGTCAGTACCAAATGCTGGCAAGGATGTGGTTCAAAAGGAACTTTTGTCATTGCTGGTGGGAATGCAATAGAGTACAGCCATTTAGGAAGGCAGTTTGGCATTTTCACAGAAAATGAAACATAGTCTTATCACAATCCAACAATCATATTCCTTGTAATTCCTTTCCTTTCCAAATTCCTTTCCATATTCCTTTCCTAAATATCAAATTTATCCCCCAAAAGTGTGAAAATCTATGTCTGCACTAAAACTGCACAAATATGTTTATTTGTAATTGTCAAAATTTTGAAGCAATCAAATTCTCCTATAGCAGGTGAATGGATAAACCTTGGTACATTCAGACAATGGAACATTCGTCAGCATTAAAAAGAAATTATCTGTCAAGCCATAAAAAGACATGGAGGAAACCTAAATGCATATTTCTAAATGAAAGAAGCCAATCTGAAAAGGCTACATACCGTATGATTCCAACTGACGTTCTGGAAAAGCCAAAACTATGTGGACAGTTAAAACATTAATGGTTGCCAAGGGATGGAGAAAAGGAAGGGATGAATACGTAGAGCACAGAGGATTTTTAGGGCAGTAAAAATACTCTGTATGATACCATAATGGTGTATACATGTCATTATAGCTTTGTCCAAACCCATAGAATCCACAACACCAAGAGTGAATGCTAATGCAAGCTGTGGACTTTGGCTGATGGTGATATGTCCGTGCAGGCCCATCAATTGTAATCGATGGAGCACTCCGGTGGGAAATGTTGACAATGGGGGAGGCTATGTTTACAGGGGAGCAGGGGACGTATGGGACATCCCTGTATTACACAAATCTCTGTACAATATTTTTCTCAATTTCCCAGTGAACCTAAACTTCTTGAACAAAATAAAAGTCTTAAACAGTTAAAAAAAATTAACCTGGCTACAGTATTGTAACCTAAGCTACAGATTTGATTTGGATTTTACCAGTTTTTGCCTTAATATCTTTCCTTCTTCAACATTCAATTCAATATTCCTTTGTTGCATTAAATTGTCACCTCTCCTTACACTCCTGCACCTGTGACAGTTTCTCAGTTTTATGCTGTTTTTCATGAACTTCACACTTTGGTAAACTGTCTCTGTATTTGGGTAAAATAACATTTTAAAAATTTACAATGAGTGAAATATATCTTGGAGGAGGAAGATTATATAAAAGGTCATTCATTATTCAAAGTTTCTGGTTAAGGTACACTTTTAAAAAATATAGTCACATCTATATGAGTCGTTTAGTTATGCATATTAAGTGTGGCTCTATTTCAGTGAGAATGCAACCCCACTTCATGAGTGATGCTGCTAAATGAGAAGGGAAGCGGAAAGAGTGAGAACAATGCATTACCATTGACAGCACAGCACAAAAGCTGGCTAGGATAGCATTGTATTGAGTCCAGTAAAGGAACTGAAATTTAATTAGGTTGAAAGAAAATTTAAGTATCTGGGCAATTGTATCGCTCCGATCTCTGTCTGTATCACATTCATTTAACATTCCTAAAGTAATTTTTTGAGAGTCTATATTGACCCAAGTATTTTGCTAGACACCAGGGATATGATGGTGACTGAGACACCAAGGAAATTAAAGATTAGTGGGAAGATAGCTAAAAGAAGAGAATTCAACACAATTAGATAAATTCTATTGTAAGGGCTAAAACAAATTTCTATGTGAACATATAAAAGACATGAAAAAGTTTTTTTGCTGTATATAATTTAGAAAAAAAAAACCCTGAAACTTTTAAGAAAAGTAAAAGTTGACTGGAGAGGAAAAGTGGGGAACAGAAAGAACCTAATTTTGGAAGACGCTATGTTTAAATGGTTGTGGGGCAGGGTTGGGCAGTGCTGGGGTTAGGAAGTACAGGTCTAGAAATCTGAGCACAGACCAGTTTAACATGTGATGGCTTGTCTGGGACAGTCTCAGTTGGCTTTCCTCATGCCTAGCTGATCTGTGCCCATTTTCCTTCAAGTATCCTGGTGTGAATGAGAGATTGCATAACACTCTGGAGAGAATACAGGTTATTCTTTGTGCATATTAAGGGGATACGGACTTGATTGGGTGAGTACAACTAGAAGTAGAAGAAGGTACAGGAGTCTCCTGACATCTTCATTTTGGTTGGTTGAGCTTGAGGCTCTTGTGAGACATTCATGCAGAAATAACCACTGGATAATTTAACATAGGACAATATTGAGAAGTATGTGGGTGTGTGTGTGTACAGAGAGAGAAAGAGACAGGGAGAATCAATTAAAAGTAGGATGCATCCCAGAGAACATTGGGATACATAATGATTAAGCAAACAGATTTCTATTCTGGTTAATTACATCTCTAGTTTCTCATCTATAACTAGGGCTAATATTAGTCACTTCTTGGTGTTGTAAAGATGAAATAAAATAGTATATAAGCACCTATATCCAGCAATCAATGTCCATATATAGAGAGATATATAGCTATTAAAATTTATTCATATTTATGTATGTATTGCTAAACATACATGGCTGCCATTCATTTTCCTGTGTCACTGTAGTAGAAGAAAAAGGGAAGCTCTCAGAAGAACACTTTACATGAGGGCTATATTATGTCATCAGGTAACTAGGGATTTGAAGTGATGGACTTCTTCCTTTTAAATTCCCATAGGATAGTTTAGGGTAGGCCAGTTTGCCTGAAAGCAGAATAAGAAGAGGAGAATAATAGACCCATGAAATTGTGTTTTCCTTTTTATTTGTGAGAAGTTAGAATTCTGCCTTTGTTTATGTTGTATCTGTGTGTCGGGCCTTCAGGGATCTTGAAGATTCTGGGTCTTCACAGTGGCCGTAACACCTTGTGCTAGCTAAGCCTGTAATAGCATGCTTAATAAGGCTTAAAAAGAATGACCTGAATTCCTCAAACAAAACAAACTCTATTCAGAGGTGGCATATGGATTTTTCTTTCAAAAGATAAGCCAAGAAGAAGTAGATGATTAAAGGCAAAATAGATCCACAGGTCACTAATGGTCTAGAGACATACAGAATTACAAAAAGCAAGAACTAGTTAACAGAATTTATATCTAAAGGAAATAAAACAGGGACACACAGCCACACAGAGGTTGAGCAAAAAGAGCCCCTGTCTTCCTTTGGTTGCTCACTAACAAGGGAGCCTGGTGTTGGATGCTGACTCAGCAACTGCAGAACTTGGGGAAACTGGGTCAGGTGTGCCTTCCCTAGCAGCTATAATGACTCCACAAAAATTAAACCTGAAGAAGTCGAATTAAGAATTCAGACATTTCTATAGGTGAGCTTGAGCATTCTTTCTAACAGTAATTTGCTAAGAAGTAATTTATTTAACCCTAGGAATTTGTTAGTCTCATTTTGGGACCAAATATCTTTTCTGTGGAAACTCCACGATGAGCATCTTCTCACTGGTGCCTCTCCCTAGAGAATCAGGGCTGGGAGGCATGAGGCAGGGAAGCCAGATCAAAACGGCCAGTGTTGCTAGGAGGAATGCTCCAAATTTATCCTTTCCAAATTTATTTATCAATTTCATACAGCTAAGAAGGGTAACAAGTGCGCAAAAGTTGGGAACCTTTCAGCCAAGTCTCTCTCTGCCTGTATTTATAAAATAATAAATAAAGAAAAAGAAGTATTATTGCGACAAAGCCCTGCTAATTGATTACACATTTTCTATCCATGTTTTGATGCTGCTGCCATGGGGGAACTGACCATGC
Organism: Gorilla gorilla gorilla; assembly: GCF_029281585.2. Taxonomy (NCBI): domain Eukaryota; kingdom Metazoa; phylum Chordata; class Mammalia; order Primates; family Hominidae; genus Gorilla; species Gorilla gorilla. Next base: position 60,911,662 of record NC_073230.2, read on the forward strand.
AGCCTCTACTGCCTGGAGTGTTCACTTTCTGTCCCTTTACAGAAGTCTGAGGCTCCTCAAACTACACCAACTGGTTTGTTAAAAGACAGATGTGGGCCAAGAAGCCAATCCAGCTTCTTTCAGCTTCATCAAAATGAAGATGTCAGGAGACTCCTGTACCGTCTTCTACTTCTAGTTGTACTCACCCAATCAAGTCCATATCCCCTTAAAATGCACAAAGAGTAACCTGTATTCTCTCAAGAGTGTTGTGCAATCTCTCATTCACACCAGGACACTTGAAGGAAAATGGGCACAGATCAGCTAGGCACAAGGAAGGCCAACTGAGACTGTCCCAGACAAGCCATCACATATTAAGTGTTTAGGAAAATGGATGACAGAAAGACTGGGGAATCAAGAACCAAATGACTATTTTTTTTTCTTATGACCAGGAGACCCTTCCATGAGGAAAACATGGGGGAGAAAATTCATTCTTAACTTTAAAAGTTTAAACTAATTTTAAACGAATTTATGCAAACTTATGTAGCATAAAAATAAAAAAATAAAAAGGTCTTACACTAAATTATTCTTCTGAGTCTGTCCCCCACCTCCCCAGAGACATTCAGAGTTGTATGTTATTTATGTCTCTTCCAGAATTAATGTATGGCATGGAACAAACACACACACACACACACACACACACACACACATATGCAATTATATATATATATTTATATATATATTTATATATATTTATATATATATTTATATATTTATATATTTATATATATTTATATATATTGATATATATTTATATATATATTTATATATATTTATATATATATTTATATATATTTATATATATATTTATATATATTTATATATATTTATATATATATTTATATATATTTATATATATTTATATATATTTATATATATTTATATATATTTATATATATTTATATATATATTTATATATATTTATATATATATTTATATATATTTATATATATATTTATATATATTTATATATATATTTATATATATATTTATATATATTTATATATATATTTATATATATATTTATATATATTTATATATATTTATATATATATTTATATATATATTTATATATATATTTATATTTATATATATATCTGAAAACAAACACATTTTAGGCTACTTGATATTCTGCTGTAATAAAGTCCAATTTTCCCTGCCCCATAATGATGTATTTTTAGATTTTTCTAATATATTTATTTTACAAAAAATGATGAATGGGATATTTTTGTTCATATAACATTCTGCTCATATGTGAGTATAGCTGTAGGATAAATTTCTAGAAGTGGAATTGCTGAGGCAAAGGGCATGGCATTTGCATTCATAATTTAAAGATATTACCAAATTGCCTGCAAGAAGTTTTCCACAATCAAACTATCACCAGCTCTGTAGGAAAGTGGATTTTTCCCTGCACACTCACCAACATGGCATTTCACCGCAAATGTGAATCAATGCCAACATGAACGATGAGCAGAGACCCCTTTCCTGCTGCTGCGAAGGCAGTGTGCCTCCATCTTCCATGATTTTATCTATCATAGGAAAAATAGGATTTAAATGTAAAAGTTGGACAAAATCACCCATAACAGACTATTTTAACCCAGTTTAGGAGGTTGTTAAAATTGGTATGGACAGAATGTCTGGATGGAAAGAAATTCTGAACAAAATTTAAAAAACCCTGAAGAAGTATTCCTTGAAAAGTTTAAATGTGCCCTGAAACACATCCGGGTTATAATAAATGATAGAGCATCCAAGGGAATGTAGAAGGCACATTCGTATTGAATGTCTGCGTTTTAGTATGATTATGTTTGCAATCCTGTATCATCAGGGTTTGAACAGTAAAATAGAGGCCACTCTTTGTGTACAAGGAATGAATGATTTTAAAGAAGGGGCTTAGAGATTTGTACAACAACTGGAAGGGCTGCAGAACTGCAGGTCGGGAGGTCATCACCAAAGTAGGTGACTCTGCAGAGCTGGCCTTAAAGCACCCTGGACAGTTCACCAGCTCAGGCCAAAGCACTCATACACAGCATTGTCAAGAAACTCAGCTGGGCTGCAGAACTGCAGGTCGGGAGGTCATCACCAAAGTAGGTGACTCTGCAGAGCTGGCCTTAAAGCACCCTGGACAGTTCACCAGCTCAGGCCAAAGCACTCATACACAGCATTGTCAAGAAACTCAGCTGGGCTGCTTTACAATTTAGGCCTGTCCCATCTGCTTGCAAGTGTCTCTGTAAAATGAGTCTCTTCTCCTCCATCTTCCACAGTGAGTATAAGAGCTTCTCATTGGACATATCAACCTTAACCCATATGGTGAGTGGAATTCAGGAACTGTTGTTCTCAACTTTGGGGTAATACAATTTTGGAACCATACTGTGAAACTGATTTTTTTTTCTCTTAACATTGTATCGTGAACATTTCCCATAGCTTTTAATATTTTATGAATATTTTATAAACACGATTTTATAGGCTGTTTTATCCTATGCAATATTGTCAGATTTTTTTCTACTATAAATAATTTTGCAAATTATATTCTGATATATGACGTTTGTATATCCCTGATGATGACCTTCTTGGCTATTCCTAAAATTGAAATTAAGGAATTAAAAGGAAGATATCTTTTTTAAGTAGAAAATAATTCAAAGATTTGGATCAGAATAATTTATAATTCCCTTACGTGTATCTGTAAATGATTGTTATCCTTTTAGAAACACTGTATATTTTCATCAAAATAATTTAAAATACATACATAAACACACAAGAAATGCTGCTAACTTGATAGAGAAATAATGGCATCCCATGTTGATTTAAACGTTTATTAATGAAGTTGAGCAAATTTCTTATACATGTTGCTTCCATTGCTCCAATATCTTAAAAGTGCTCTGCCTTTGAGGAACCTCCATCCCAATTTGTGTAATGACTTTACTAATTTATATTCCCACCAGCAGTGTGTAAAATTCCCTTTTCTTCATATCCTTATCAACATTTGTTACTTTTTGTCTTTTTGATAATAACCATTCTAACAAATGTGAGGTTGTATTTCACTGAGATTTTGAATTCCATTTCTCTGATGATTAGTGACATTGAACATGCTTCATATGTATGTTGGCCATTTGTATGTCTTTTTTGAGATGTCTATTCAGGTATTATGTTCATTTTTAAATCTGATTTGTTGTTGTTGCTTTGCTTTTGAGTTATTTGTGTCTCTGTATATTCTGGATAGTAACCCTTGCAAATGCATAGTTTGCAAATGCTTTCTCTCATTCCATAGGTGATCTCTTCATTTTACTCCTTGTATTGATTGTTTTCCTTGCTGTGCAGAAGTCTTTTAGTTTGATATAAAGCTTTTTCTTTCTTTAGTTTTTTTTTTTTAATTTTGTTGAATGTGCTTCTGAGGTCTTATTCAAAAATCTTTGCACTGTCCAATTTCATGAAGCATTTCCCTGTTTTCTTCTAGTACTTTCATAATTTCTGCTCTTATAGCTATGTCTTTAATCATTTAGGTTAATTTTTGTATATAGTGAGAACTAGGGTTCTAGTTAAATTCTTCTGCATATGTATATTCAGTTTTTCTTACATCTTTTTTTTTTTTTTGAGACAGAGTCTCACTCTGTTGCCCAGGCTGGAGTGCAGTGGCACGATCTTGGCTCACTGCAACCTCCATCTCCTGGGTTCAAGTTATTCGCTTGCATCAGCTTCCCAAGTAGCTGGGATTACAGGCACCTGCCAGGACGCCTGGGTAATTTATTTTTTATTTTTTATTTTTTAGTAGAGGTGGGCTTTTGCCATGTTGGCCAGGCTGGTCTTGAACTCCCGACCTCAGGTGATCCGTCCACCTCGGCCTCCCAGAGTTTTGGAATTACAGGTGAGAGCCCCGCGCCTGGCCCCCTATATAATATTTTTTTTTAAAGACTGTCCTTTTCTTAATGTGAGTTCTTTGAGCCTTTCTAGCAATCCCATTACTGGTTATATATCCATAGGAAAAGAAATCAGTGTGTCAAAGAGATATCTGCACACCCATGTTTATTACAGTGCTATTTACAATAGTCAAGATATGGAATCAACCTAAATGCCTATCTACAGATAAATGAATAAAAAATTACACATACACACACACACACACACACACACACACACACACACACACACACACACACACACACACTCTAGAATACTATCCAGCCATAAAACAGGAGGAAATCCTGTCATTACAACAACATGAATGAACCTTGAGGACAACTACGTTAAGTGAAATAAACCAGGCACAGACAAATACCACATGATCTTAAGTAGATGTGAAATATAAAAAATGTTGATTTCATAGAAATAGTAGCATGATGGTTACCATAGGCTGGGGATGGGAGGCTGGGGGAACTGGGAGAAGTTGGTCAATGGATGCACAGTTACAGTTAGACAGGAAGAATAAATTCTGGTACTCTATTACAAGGTAGGGTGGCTATAGCAAATAACAATGAATAATGCATATTTCAAAATGGCTAGAAGAGAAGATTTTGAATGTTGTCACCACAAAGAAATAATAAATGTTTAAAGTGACAAAGGTGGTAATCATCTTGACTTGATCATTACACTATGTGTGTCTTTGAAACATCATCATCGTACCCCACCAATATCCAGAATTGTTTTCTGTCAAAAAATAAACATAAAACATGCTGTACTATAAATATTATCATGAAGTGTTGGGATAATTAATAATGAAATTGGATTTTTAAATGTCTGTTTCTGTTTTTTTGTGAAATGCTTTTCTTGCACATGATTCTCAAGCTGTTCCTTCCACTGAAAGTGATAGTGACAAGGGCATAATCCCATTTCATCACTGATGCTGGTGAAACATGGCAGTCATTCTCAATGTGTGGGTGGAACTACAGTAGTGAGGAAAATATCTGTCCTCCCCCGAGAGAATCTGGGGTGCCTTTCAAGGGAGTGTACAACCTCAGGGTTACACATTGTAGCTCCACAGCTTTGTATTGTAGCAGGTGTGCCTTGCAGGCTGTGTGCCTAGGAGCATGTGTTCCCACTACCAAAAACAAAAATAAGATATATATTTTATATGATTCCACCTTCTTTTTGAGGCATGATAACTTTGTTCATTTACTTATATATATTCATTCAGTTGTTCTTAAATTATTAAAACATCACTAGGATTTCTTTAAGAGAGAATTAAGTTTTCACGCCTTCTTTGCTGTACAGCTTTTGTTCAAATTTGGGGAAGTGGAAATTAGTTCCAATATGATCAGGTTCAGTTGTTGAGCAATTAGCAGGAACATTTTTCAATATAGTTCAATTAAATCTGTAAAAATTTTTTGATTTTTAAATGATGATTACATATTAATGTAATATTCTTATTCGTGTAAGGAAATTTGGGATAAGCCAAAAAGATTACTGGGTGTCTCCAGTGGAAAATCATACATTGTATAGAACACACACTTTCACGTTGCCTTTTATTACCTTTGAGCTATTACATACTTTTGTAAGGTGTAAATACTTGCTAGCAATGCAAAAGAATTCTTGTCTATAGATCTACAAATTAATTCTGTTTTCTGGAGGTCCATTAACTTCCCACTCAGGTATCCTGCCAGCCTCCCTTACTCCTATGCCGAAAAAGGCAGTTGTGAGTCTACCTAAAATTGCATTTCCTCATCTCTCCTCTCTCTGTCTGTGTGTGTGTGTGTATATATATATACACACACACACGGCTATATTTACATATATAAAGACTTCTTTGAACCTATTATAACATTTTCCTGATTCCTTCATTAATAGAGAGTTAAAGTCTCTATGATTTGTGTGTGTATATATATGTGTGTGTGAATATGTGTATATGTATATATATGTGTGTATATATATTTAAGAGTCATAATTCATCACTTTTGCAAATTGTATTTTAGCATTCTATTATTTTTATTTTTCTGTTCTTGTGATAGAGTTATGAGTATGGTCATATGTCAGGAAAAGATTCAAATCTGTCTTTTGGGAAAGAGCTTCTTACTAACAATATCCATGCCACTGGTTTTTATTAAGGTAAATGCAAATCAATAATTAAAAAACAATTAAAATGATCCCATAAGCCAGTGTGGTGACACGTGTCAGAAGTCCCACCTACTCAGGAGGCTAAAGTGGGAGGACTGCTTGAGCCCAGGAGTCCAAGACCAGCTGGAGCAACATAGGTGACACCTCGACTTTAAAAAAAAAAAAGAAAAGAAAAACCCATAATGAAGATTTATCTAGAATCTCCCTCTGTACTGTTTCCAAACTGTATTTGTGTATAATCAAAAACTAGATACTATTTTATGGACTCCCCCAAAATGGCCCCAAAACTTACCATTTTCTATAGTTAGACTCCTACAAGAGTCATGGACAAGTATTTCCTAAAGTGAATTCAACAAGTGAGTTCACAGAATATAGATATTTTAAGACACAGAGGTAGAACCAAAGAACAAAAGAGAGTACACATACTCCTTAAGAGAGGGATATATACAGAAAGATCTCTATAAATAAGAACTATTTGGGAGATGCTCCATTCAGGAGAGGGATGCTTGAAGGGAACTTCATCGGCAGGGACTAGCCTCTTATGGTGGCAGGACAAGAAGACTGCCAAAGGTGCAGGGTGAAAGACAGGCCTTTTGTTAGAACTACTATATGGGAAGGAGGGGCTTTGGGTCCCATACCTATTAATCATAGCTGGAACTTCATTGTGTAAACAATTAAAAGAAGCAAATTAAAAATAACCTGTTGGTGAGACAACAGATTGGCAAAACGACTGAGGAAACCAGACAAGAGCAAAAAGAAAAAATTACTTAGAAGAATTTGTAGAACGATGCACAGACAAATCGGGAAGATTTTTGGGTAGAAGTACAATCAGATTAGGCGAGAGAGAGAGTGACATTTGGCATGGAATTTGAAATTGGTCAATTTTATTTAGAGAGGGAGAAAGCCCAGAGTCCTCTGGCAGAGTCTTGTTCCTTTAGGCCAAAGGCAAAGGCCTCAGGCAGCTGCAAGTCCCAACTCCACTACCTGGGGCTGACCCTGCCCAGGCTCCCCATCAGACCCTAAAAAGCAGACTTATTCCCCTTGGCCAACCTTTCCAGGGACAGGCAGGGCTGGTGCTTCATTTTCATGTCGCTCAGAACTGCAAGTATCCTCACCATGAAGGTACATAATGCTGTCCTTTGTCCTCTAAGAACTCCTGTCTCTCTCTCTCTCTCTCTCTGTCTCTCTCTCCACTCTCCCTCCCTTCCTCCCTCTTTCTTTCTTCCTTGCTGTCTCTCCCTCCACTCTCTCTCCCTTTCTGCTTTCGCTTTTCAGATAAAGTGACAATTGAGGGTTAATTCAAATCCCTCATTATGCAACATTATGCAAATGTGTTAAGAACAACAGCATGGTTGTTTGTTGTTTAGCTCACCTTTTGTTTTGATAGGACTTCCAGGACAGTTTCATTTGATCTTTCAGTAACACTGACTAACTTATGAGGCAACATTTAGATGCATTCAGGTCTTGAACAAGATTGCCATTTTCTGCCGGGCGCAGTGGCTCAGGCCTGTAATCCCACCACTTTGGGAGGCCGAGGCGGGCAGGTCACGAGGTCAGGAGATGGAGATCATCCTGGCTAACACGGTGAAACCCCGTCTCTACTAAAAATACAAAAAATTAGCCGGGCGTGGTGGCGGGCGCCTGTAGTCCCAGCTACTCAGGAGGCTGAGGCAGGACAATGGTGTGAACCCAGGAGGCGGAGGTTGCAGTGAGCGGAGATCGTGCCACTGCACTCCAGCCTGGGCAACAGAGTGAGATTCCGTCTCAAAAATAATAATAATAATAAAAGATTGCCATTTTCTATGTCTCTCTCAATCAAAAAACAAGGAGATTTTTGGAGATTGCTCTATTTTTTTCTACTTCTGAACATGTCAGTATTTCCAGTGCAAATAAATTGGAAATACTTTCTTGAAAGATGCAATTGTTCTTAAATTTATCCATTAACATACAAATAGTTATTCAGCATATATTTTGTGTTGGCAGCCCAACACAGTGCAAGTAAATTAAGCAAAATAGATGTTGTTTCTCAAGAAATTTATGTTCTTAATGATGCAAAAATAATAAAGAAGTAGTCACACAAATTAAAAACATAATTATAAGATGCTCTCAGAGTTAGTAAGCATTTGCAGTGGGAGAGGCATAACGATACCACATAGTTTAAAACATTTTCTATGTTATGTAACAAATTTCTTGGGAGACTTCCAGATAGGACAAGAACTCCATTTCTAACCCAAGTTAATTTCTGCATGGCTGTATGGAAAAATGAGCACAAACAGCAATAGGGAAAAATCAGCTCATTACAAAAGCATTTTATAAGTGTATTCGGAGGGGAAGAGTAGTTGATAAAGATAACTATATTAGTCCATTCTCGTACTGCTATGAAGACATACCCGATACTGAATAATTTAAAAAGAAAAGAAGTTTAATTGGCTCATGGTTCTGCAGGCTGTATAGGCTTCTGCTTCTGTGGAGGCCTCAGGAAACTTACAATCATGGAGGACAGTGAAGGGGAAGCAAGCATGTCTTACATGGCCTGGCTGGTAGGTGGAAGAGAGAGAGCAGGGAGGTGATACGCACTTTCAAACAGCCAGATCTCCTGATAACTCTGTCAGAGAACAGCAAGAGGTAAGTCCACCCCCATGATTCAGTCACCTCCCACCAGGCCCCTCCTCCAACATTGATGGTTACAATTCGACATGAGATTTGGGTGGGGACACATACCAAACCATATCAATAACCATGCATTTAGACGTGAGTTGTATGTGAACATTATTTTAATTGTGTGCAGCGGGGTAGGGGGAACAGCAGAGTGGGTGACATACTTAATTCTCCTGGGCAGTCTCAGATTGAGATTTTAAAGAATATCGGCTCAATCTGCCAGTGGATAGCTTTGCTCAACATTGTGAATAACATGGTATTTATCTTCTTCCTGGATTATCTTCTTTTGGAAAATATCAGCTGTGAGTGAAGGCAGGTTGGGGAAAAGCACTAAGGCCTGGTCTCATCTACCAGGAAGGTTTCCCCCTCTGCCTTTTCCTTACTGAGTGAATTTACCAAGTCATGGAGAGGAAGCAAACAGCTGTGAAGGTGACAAATACCACACCTGCCCCTCGACTTCTGGTGATCCCCAGGCAGTCAGCAAAGCCAGAGGAAACCTGTATGCTGGCTTTGGGAAGGCATTTGGGATGTAATGGATGCAGCCAGCCGTGAAATATTACAGATCATTGCTATCCACATATTGTATTTTACATCTGGCTTAGGTAAACACCCTATTCTTCATTTGAGGCTTACCAATTAAAGGAGCTGAACCATGGATTACCATTGCCTTTCAAATTTATTTGTGGGCAGCAACTAGACCTGTGTGCATGTGTGTGTGTGTGTGTGTCTGTGCTTGCTAAGAAAACATATTCCTGAATTCTTCCTAAATTACAGGAGACTGTCTTCTCTGAAAGCAAAAGCATTGAATTTTAGGTCATCCTTTTTTCATGCAAATGAGACAGTTTTGAGAATGTACTGTGATACAGTTTGTACAAATTTTGCTCTTTTTCATCAGTGTGAAAATAACACCCAGAGGCTCTGGGTTTATGTAATGGCTAAGTCAGATGTGATGAAAGAAATAGATTAAGAATGCTGAAAAATAGCGTAAATATTTAGTTGCAGAAGGAACAAGATTTATATACTTTCTGCTATAAAATTCTACTGACTCATTTCAGCTCTAAGATCCCAGCTCCTCATTCACTCTAGAATGCACATCTCAGTTTGATTCTGAAATATTAAGGCATTTTCATTTAGCAGGTATTCATTCAACATATTATTTTCCAGGTACTGTGCTAGTTCTTGTAGATACCAAAGATGTTAAGACAGACACAAACCCTCCATAATGCCGTTTGTAGTCTGGAGAGAAAACAACATTAAATAAGCAATTCCTTTAGAAAGTGATGTACTAAGTTTCTTGCATGGAAGGTGAAGTCTATTATGTAAGCCCATAGCAAAGGTTGTTAACTCAGAGGAGAAAGCTTCTGCAAGGCTTTGCAACAAAGCCTTGGAAGCCTTGGAGTTTGGAAGAGCACCAAAGAAGACTGGGAAAAGGCATTTTTTTAGGCCAGTGTGATGACATGGATGTTCAAAGAAACAAAAACAAAATTGAATAAAACAGAATTTAAAGTCAGCATAGTAAGATAAGTTTGGAGAGGCATGTTTAGCAATTTGCAAGTCGTTTTAAAGGTAAAGGAAGGCCACTGTCAGGTGCCCTGTGCTTGTCACAATGCTCAGGATCCATGAGTTTAGGAATGAGTTCTGCAAGAGCAGCCTGAAGAACAAGTGGTTAGAGACCAGCCCCGAAAAGCACAACAGGAGGATGTCCTCGGGAGCTCCAAGGGGAGAAAGGACTTCCAGAGGTCAAGGGTAGATGAGCAGTTCTGTGGGAAGGTCTAGCAAAATAGAAGAGCTACAATTTGTCCACTAGAATAATTGATTCCGAAGAATCAAAAGTCATCTCAGGAAGACAGTTTCAGCAAAGTGGCAGGGTTATGCGGCTAAGCCAAAGGGAAGGAGTCAGACATGTAGCAAAGTGGAATGGAGGTGCACAGGGAGGAATGTGGGGTGTAACTGAGCACACAGGCCCAGAGAAGCCAGGTGGGGCCAATTGCAATGCACAGGGAAGGGAAAACTCTTCCACTGAGGAAGGCATATCTCAAATGAGATTGGTTCCAAAGCACATGTATGTCTGTGTCTGGGGATGTGAAATGGGAGCTCCATGTAGGTGGCTCCTCTTGTCTCTGTTAATAGAAAATCAGATGATATCCTAAGAAAAACTATGGATATAAGTTGGAATGGAGAATTGAAGATATTACAATTGAAATATATTTGTGGAGGAAAGGAAGGAGGCCAAAGTGAGGAAATTATATCTAAAATACATATTCAGTCAAAATAAAAACAACTTCACATACATACAAGTGCCTTTATCTTTTATGTAACAATTGATAATGCTTCTCCAATTATCAATGAAGAAGTAATTGTTTTTTGATCCAACATAGAAAGGTGACTTTGTGAAAAGAGTGAATATATCTCAGCAATGTCAAGTTTTGCTGCAAGCATTTCTAAATGTTACTCTCACTTGCTTACTAACCCACTATGGACTGCTAAGTGCACAGACCCCACTTGTCTGCAGATTATGTCAGGCATGCATAGCTAGATGGAAACAATTCTCAATGAGGATGGTACCTCTGCTCCACCAGTTCTGGCAAGGAGATAAGTTTTTTCTATCTTGGGGCACTCCATCTCATAGACACACTGACTCATGAAGAAAACCAAGTCTTGTGGTCTTTACTGATAGTCCACCTAAAGATAGAATAATCTTTTACTCTGAGAGGGAAGATATTTAAGGACAAATGCAAGCTCTGGCCCAGAAACATAATAGGCTCATTAACCAGTGTGCAGTATCTTCTCATGCTGGTGCCTATGTGTTTATAGTGGCTCTATTTTCATGAGCATGAAATTTTCATCAGCTTTGCTCAGCATCCCAGGTACCTGCATGGAGTTAACTGACCACTGGAGTCCTTCAGGGCATGAATATTGACAGATATGTCAGAAAGGCAATGAGACAGGAAAGGCTGAGATAGAGGCAAGACAGGATTAAATTTCTGAATTTGGAGCTGTAAGTAGGTATGGCAGGGTATGGCTATGTAAGGCTAAATGGAGGGTTGATAGATTGGTACTTACAAAGCTTAAAGGGCTAGGATGTTGGGAATAAATTATCAAGTGATCTGGAATAGAGGAAGTTGTGAACAGAGAGTGGATTGTATGGATTTACTATTTTGGGGGATGGCAAGAACAAGAAAGTAGGAGGCTCATAGTGTGGACATATTGGGGAGGTTATAGAAATTGAGCAAAATAGATTTACTGGAGTTATTTCTGGTAACAAAATTAAAGTTTCTGAAGCTGGTGAATGGGTCATGAATGTGGGTCTTCAAATTGTTTAGGTTGATAGAGGATGTGTAAGTACAACAGAGAAGAAGTCTAAGAGACACCTGCCAATTTTGTAGCAACTGAAAAAAAAAACAGCTAAGAATGCAACAGAGAACAGCAGCAAAGAAGAGCACAGAGTGGCAAATACAGAATACAAAAATTCAGAGTATTTATTTATGTACTTTTTGTTTGTTTGCTTAAGAGAATGATGGAGAAGTCAGGGTCTGACACAGGCAGCAATGAGCAACAGGCAGTCTCACTCCAGGCAAAGGCCAAAGGCAGAATAGAATTCTTGGCACTTTTATGTAATTGAGCTGCGGTAGAAAATGTCAAATTAGGGTTTCTTGGGCTGACAAAACAATGGTTCTTTCACTGGGTGATCACATTGAGACAGAGTTTTGTTTTTTTTTCTTTTAGTTTGGTCTCTATTAAATGCAGTGACTAAGCAATGTCCAACTATTACCTGTGCTAGGAATATACACTAAAAATTTTAGTCCTGGAGCCAACATTGTTCTTTCTGTCAATGTGGTTGAAGAACAGGGGTTTTGGTAATCTACACTGATGATCATATAGAGAGCTGCTCATATCTGTTAACAGTAAATAAAAGTGTTTTTTCTGATACCCTTATTGTTCTTAGCAGGGCTAAATCCAGTTAGTAAATTGAATTACATTTGTAGTATAAATAAGCAAGCTACACATACACATACACACACACACACACACACACACACACACACACAGACACACACACACAGAAACTCACAGAATCTATTCAAATGGGAATTCTCCGTTGTCACAGGCAATAAAAGTTTTTAGTGTTAGTGTTAGTAAATATTTAACAACTGGTTCTCTAGAAAAAAAGTGTGTATGTGTGTGTTCATACACACGAGTATATTTAAAAAATTTTACTGATATTAACATGCATGGCACTGAATTTACAAATTACTCTAAAATATATCATACTCTGTATTGTAAATTCTTCTAGCCAATTTATTTTAAATGAAAGCTTTCATTGATTTTGGCTAAACTCTTGCCTATGTAACCAATCTCTGGTGCAATTCTATCGTTATTTGTTAAAATCAGACTACAAATAAAGGCTTGATTACTATCTGATTCAGCAAATATGTCACTAGTGTCATCAATTAATGAGTACAAGTCTGCCATGAAGTTTTGCTTATGTTAAAGAGTATGGTGAAGGCGTAACAAGGCAGATGTACGTCGGAAATTCCCTCCCTTGTCAAAGACATGAGCAACTTCTTTGTTGAATCAGACAATAATTTTCAACACTGAAATAATATTTTCTCACATTTTTGAGCTATGCACAATGTAATGGCTAAAGACATGACACAATTTATTAATATTTATTAATATTAATATTTTTCTCTTTCATTTTTTAAAGTCCAGACAATCTACAAAACAATAAATGAAACCCTGGTTTTTAACCTTTGCTTCTGATAAAATATTCCAGTCATGACTGCTTTAAGTGACCCACAAAGCTACACTGCATATAGAGGTGAGAAAAGACTCCCATGAGTACACTATCTGATAGGATTTCCATCCTACAGAGGCCACAGACTTAAGCAGTCTCTTATCTCAAGAGCATACTTAAGCAGTCTCTAATCCCAAGAGCATACCTGCTAACGTATGCCCAATAATTAGAAAGTAATGTCTTGAATATTCATGACCTTTGATTTTAGTATAATTTATTTAATTTTATGTTTCTGTAATTGACTTTTTAATAATGCAAAATGCCTTCAAAATTCTTGACAATTTATCAATAGTCCCTCTGAGCTGGTGTGAACCAGCTCTATCCCATCACTATTTTAAGAAAGAGTTTAAGAACACTGGTTGACCTTATGTAAAATGGTTATAATCTAATAAGTGTTCCAATGGACAAAAGAGAAAAATGATGATAAGATGGTATAAAGTGTTCCAGGTCTGTGTTGTCGCAGGAAGTCCCCAACATAAGCATACTGCTAACATAAGGGGTGAGTGGGGAAGAATGGCTGAACATGAGGTAGAGGGATCCTGATCTAAGTTAAGGACCAGCCTTCATGGTATTAGGAATCATAGAGAAGTATTTAGTTCTTAAGAATGCAAACTCTGGACTCCTGGCTCCACCACTTGCCAGCCAAGTCGGGGTCTTGTTCAACTGTTCAACTTCTGCCTCTATTTCGTCATCTATTAAATTGGAGTATTAAGAGTGCAAATTTATAGGGTCTTGTTAAAGTTGCATATGTAAAGTGTTAGAATAGTGCCTGGAAGATACTATGTGCTAGCTGCTACCATGAAATCTTTTTTTTAATTTTAATTTTAATTTTAATTTTGAGATGGAGTCTGGATGTGTTGCCCAGGGTGGAGTACAGTGGCATGTTCTCAGCTCACTGCAACCTCTGCCTCCCAGGTTCAAGGGATTCTCATGCCTCAGCCTCCTGGGCAGCTGAGACTACAGGTGCACACCATCATGCCTGGCTACTTTTTTCTATTTTTAATAGAGACCCGGTTTCCCCATGTTGGCCAGGCTGGTCTCAAACTTCTGACCTCTAGTGATCCACCTGTGTCAGCCTCCCAAAGTGCTGGGACTACAGGTGTCAGCCACTGCACCCAGCCTACCATGAAATCTTTAGATCAATAAAATACCTAAACTTTCCTCAAGTTCTATGTGCATTTCTCTCTTTCCTCCCTGATTCTGGCATTCAACAATTATTTTTACAAGTAATGCAGTTTGAGTATTGAATCATTACGTATATAATCCATGTTAATGATGAAGTTAATTGGACAAAGAAATAGGCTTTAAAGAAATCTCCTGGGAGTAGACAAATATTGTAAATAAATTCCTCATAGAGACATTGAGTGGAACAATGCAAATATGATAGCGTAGGGATTTAGAGAAAACCATGTTGAATCACGTTACTGATGCATACTTGTTTGATTTTAGAAGTTTTGCTTTTTCTCTCTGAGCTTTAGTTTTCTTACTTGTAAAATATAAAGATTTTATCTGTAAATACATCAGTATTTACCTCTAAAGTTGATAATTCTTTTTTTATAAAAAGATACTTAACAAAGATATCATCATACACAAAAAGAAAATTATTGATGACTGCATAATGAAGATTTTACAAGATTGCTCAGGGGATTGAAGGTAATGCATGCAATGACACTCCGCACCATTAACCTCTGAGTGTTTACTAATACAATTATTGTTGTTATTAAGAAAACCTATTTTACTTGTGCTATGATCTGAATGTTTGTGTCCCTCCCAAATTCCTATGTTGAAATCCTAAAGCCTGAGACATTAGTATTAGGAAGTGGGGCCTTCAGGGTGATTAGCTCATGAGGGTGAAGCCCTTATGAATGGGATTAGTGCCCTTGTAAAAGGCCTGACAGATCTTTTTCTTTTTGCCATGTGAAGACACAGAGAAAAGACAGCTGCCGATGAACCAAAAATCAGCTCTCACCAGATACTGATCTGCAGATGCCTTCATCTTGAACTTCCCTGCCTTCAGAACCATGAAAAATTAATGTTTGTTGTTTCAAGCCACCCAGTTTATGGTATTTCGTTATAGTAGTCTGAATGGCCTAAGACAATCTCTTTGTGTCTAGAGTGTAATGACAAATAAATGAGCCTACACCTACCTTACTTAGGTGAAATGATAGTTAACAGGGGTAATATAATTGAAATTTTCCTTTTATTTTGCAATGAATTAGGTTTCATTATAGATACTGAGTTAGTACTAGAATTTTAGGTAAAGATTGTAAATAGTAGCAAAATTTCCTAAAACATAAAACTCTCATACACTTATATTATGTTTAAGTTAATTGCTGTCCCCGACAAATTTTATCAATGCAAAGTGTATGAACTGCTCACCCATATTTTTATATGACATTTAAGGCAATCAAAAAGGATGTTCCTGAGTGTTTTATTTGCTGTACTAGGAGACTGTATAGTTTAATTACTTTATTACCTACTATAGATAAGAGAGTCATTGATTTTTTTTCATCAACAAATTTTCTTTTACTCCCCAAACAGCATGAAACGTCTAATGATTTGAACCTGTTCCCAGTCTGGTTTCTATGTCCCTTTTAAACTGGCTTCCATTCTTGACATTGGTGTTCAGTAGTTTAACTTGACCAATGTTATCAAAACCAGAAGATAGCATTTGCATCCTTAATTACAGCCTATGATGTTGTGACAATTAGTTCAATTGTTTCATGATGAAATTAATGTTGCAAATGGAACATGTGCTATGGTCATGACTCTTAATTGAGGCTACTTACTGATGCTGATGAAAGGAACAGAAATGATTGCATTACTTCATATCTATAATTGTAGCTAACTTTGGCTTACTTGATGCCTACAATAAGAGCTTATTAGGTTTGGCCAGTAAAGACTCAAAATTTATCAGTCTCACAGATTTACCCTGAAAATTTATCCCCCTATGGCTATGAGCACCATATACAAAGTAACACAGGTAAAGATGGACAATATAAATGTTATTTGTTGTTTTTTTTCATCTGTTTTGCTTTACGCTTCCTTGTGAAGAGATAGAACAAGAGCAAGATGCAGGGGAGCAGGGGGCAGGGGAGAAGGAGAGAGAGAGAGGGAAGGCGGGAAAGAGAAACAAAAAGAGGAAGAAAGAGAGGGGGAGGAGTAGGAGAGAGAGGAAGAAGGGGGAGAGAGGGGAGGAGAGAGAGAGGGAGACTCTGATTATTTTTTCTTCACAACTTAAATTATCTGGTAAATTTCTAAGGCTTTTCCAGGCTACCCAAGATATCAAAATAGTTCAAACAGTTCTAAAACAGGGTTGTAAAACATTGAATTGGTAAAATGTACTTCAGTACATATTTTTGTAAAGATTGTTATCTCTTAAATGTGATTATTTTCCCACAGGGATTTCTACTACCATTCATAATTAAACATTTCTGCTTCCTAGCCAGCCCTCAAAAATTCATAATTAATTTAATGATTGATTCATCTACTTATTCCAACAACTTGGTCAACTGCTCACCCCCTTCTTTATGCACTATTTATAGTGGAGCACCTTTGATTTCACTTGATAACTAAATTAATGATATACAGTCTCATTTTCAAAGTTAGTCAGCCACTATTGTAGGTGTGTACTATTGTCTCCAAATATCTGAGAATCAAAAAAAAAAGGCTATTATATTCAACAACTATTATTTACTGCTCACATCACGCCTTTGAAAAAAAAGGATGAGGATGGAAAAAAAAAAACTTCACCCATATAAGGCATGAAAATCCGTCCACTGACACGTACTTTTTCTCCTTCTAAGAGTAAAGCACTCACTGAAATTTTGGATAAATTCAGATGCCCAAATCAACAAATTCCTATTTGTAAGTGGAATTCCTTACACGCACTGAATATAAATGGCTGGGTTCAGACACACAACACAACCTATGTTGTTTTTCTCAGCCTCACTCTGCACCATGTGCCTCATGTCTTTTCCTAACCACACAATTACGAGGCCAGTACGTGGCTGGGAGGGTTTCCGGGCCCCTGAACTGCTGTCATTGGCTGCATTCACAGATTCATCTCTCCGTATCACTTATGAGTCTGCCACGCACAAAAACTAGTAACAAGCACAACCCTGAAAACACAGGTAGCAAAACAAGTGAAAGTGAAAAATCCAGTCTTGGGGGCTTCGTTTCAACACAAACCTATTCGTGTGACACCAGCTTAGGTTGGCATTGCACGAGTTAACCTCATGCTTGTGCACCAGGGCACAGGGAAAGGAAAGTAAAAAATATCTCATATTTTTTATAGAAAAATGACGATTGAAAGGACAAATGAAACTAATGCCATTTGCTTTCTAGTAAGAAAAATGGCTCAGGTTGTTTTTATTTGTATGACCACAAAAATCAACTGAGTTTTAGTAGATATTTTAAGACAGTCATTATTCCTCTTGATTGGCATGATCCTCTTGCTTTTCCCATTACTTTATATGTGAAGAAATTTCTCTTCTGTTCACGGTTCTCATTTTTGAGGTTAATTCCTTTTTCAATTTAGTCACCTGGAAAAAATCTAATAATTTCTGTAGGACAAATCTGGCCTATGGCATAGATTGAGTAGACACATTTGGAGTCTGGAAACCCCTCAGCAGGTGCGCATGTGTATTGCTTACTGCACTCTTAGCTACTCCCTTATAACATAATGGCTCAGTACTAATGTGTCATGGACAGAGTCCACATAAATAATTACAATACAGTCCCAGCTCCAACATTCATTATCTGTGACATTTTAGCTCCATCTTGGTAATGCTTGGGAGCTATCATTTATCAATTATGTGTTTGCTCCTGGGATCTCAAAACATTACAGCACACATCATTTCTAATTACTCTGACATCAGCCTTTGGCATTTGCCTCCAATGTATTGATTAAATGTTGGCCACTAATAATTCATAAGTTTAAGTAAAAAAGTCAAGACAAGTTCCTGACCTACGATAAATAAGTCAAAAAGTATAAATAAGTGTTATATTTATTTTACATTTATTCTTTTTCTGGAAATGATAACGTTAATGACACTTCCTTCTGATCCTAAAATCTCCTTGAAAATATCAGTCAAACCAGTTATCAGTTACAATACATATTAAGTAATTTTGCCTGAAAATTATATAATTATGTGGGAATTCCCTAATTGTTTGGGGGTCAAGCACATTTTTCTAATTATGGGATTTTTAATTTTCTTTTCATGCTGTATAGGTTGGGCGGGATTTATTTTAAATTAGAGAAGTACTCCCATTTGATACAATCATGTGAAAATACCCTAAAAGTTTAGGCTAATAGTTGATGGCACTAGGTAGCATTTTAGTTTGTATTATGGAAATTTTCTTTCCCCAAATACTGAAAACAAAAATAATCATCCACGTAATATTTAATAGCAGCAAAATTATTGCTCTTAAATTATAGTTAAAGGTGAACTCTCTACAGTCTTCTCTGCGAAAGAAATCTTTGGGGAATATGCTACAGTTATAATCATGCTTGCTCTAGGATGGTTGTGTGATTGAATCCTTTTTAGAGTACTGAGCTCTTGTTGTTGAGGTTGACTTTCTTTTAGTTCTTTGGTCAGCCACTGTGCTCGGCTGAAGAGTGTCCTCCCACAGATATTAGGCTCAAATCCCTGCAACCCATACAAATTACTTTATAAGGAAATAGGATCATTGCAAATGACACTAAGTTAAAGGTCTTGAGTTATGGAGATTATCTTGAATTATCCAGGTAGGCTTTAAATCCAGTCACGAGTGTCCTTATAATAAAGAGGCAAAGGAGATTTGACACAGAAAGAAGAAGAAAAGGCGAGTATCCATGGAGACAGAGATTGAAGTGAATAGGTCCCAAGATAAAAAATGCCAACATGTAGCAGAGGCTGCACCCACAAAGAAAGGTTCTCCTGGTGCCTCCCGAGGGATGTGGGCCCTGCAGGCTCCTCAGTGTCTACCCAGGAACACCTAAGCTGTGAGCAGATTGATCTTCTGTTTCAAGCCACTAAGTTTGAGGTGGTTTGTTGCAGCGACCGTCTGAAAATTGTGCTCCATTGTGAATGAACAGGCTAAAAACTGTTAAGTGCTACCCTGTGAATAAGGAAAAATGGAAAAATCACATGATTATACCACGCCACTACCCTTCTTAATAAGATGGAAACAAATACCTGAAGAACTAAATAAAATAAACAGCAAAACTGCTTATGAGTCATTTTATATTACTTATTAGAAAATACTTTTTATCTAAATGCAAAAATATATGCTTTTAAGATTATATATTATCTACAATTTCAGAAATATGAGCCAGTCTTTAATGATAAAAATAATATATGCTGAAAACATGAAACAAATAAGAATGTGAGATTACGATGAAATTGTCATCATCTGTATCACATCCCCATTCCACTCACCCAGCCTCTGTTATTACAGACAGTTTTAGTCAACAGCTGAGTGTGTGTATGTATGTGTGTGTATATTTTCTGGAAATTTAAATTCATGCACTTCTATCTACGTGTATATATAGAGGGATTTCTGTTCTTTGAGTAAAAACATCAAAACTTTACCTTACCTAAGTTAGAATAATGTGTGTGTGTGTGTGTGTGTATATGTATATGTATATACGTATATACACACACACACACATATATATTTGTTTCATCTCTAAATAATTAGGTCTTCTTCTTGAGTCTTCACTGCTAGGTTAGCGTGCTTGTTTAGATTAGCATGTTTAAATAGTATAAATATCTCTTCAGGTAACACTAGATGTCTCCTCATGAAAAATCTAAACAAAAAGCAAACAAAAACATTCTTGGTCTCTCTTGCTGATTACCTCCCTCCAGGTCTCTCCTAAAGGCACGTGAGTATGGGAATAAAGAAGGCTGTGTGTTTTTCTTGACCTTTTGGTAAAGGAAATGACTAAGTTCCTTGGTCTCATTTGGTCACTGAATGTCCTTTTTGGTTCTTGCAACAAAGTTAACATTCCTCATAACAGCCTCAACCAAGCTCAGTACAAGACACTGACAGGACCTGTCTGCAAATAGCCAAGGTGACTAGGCAACCACTTCTATCTTTTCTTCTATCTTCTGTCTTTCTTGGAGTGGTTATTGCTGCTGTGCCAATGACAGCTCTCAGCCCTACATTAATACCTCTGTCTCCCAGAAAAAAAAAAAAAAACTTATAAAGACCCTCAATCACAGGACTGTCCTGCATCTTGACAGTATCCAACTCAGTACTGACTTCTATTTCCTAATCCCTCCTCTGAATCATGTAAGCCAAACAAATTGCTCCTCCTAAATTGTCAAGCTAAAAATGAAATGCAGAAAAAAACCCTACTCTTTCTTTTCCTACAGGTAGGCTATTCGTGGCATTTACTGAGGTTTGCCACCTGCAAAGCTGAAGTCTGTAACTAATGAAATATCAGGCAACATGCATCCTCTATCCCATTGATGGTAAAGTAGACTTTATTCTTTTTTTCTGTCTTTGTTTTTTCTTTATATCAAGAAACTGGCCAACTCTCTTAGGCAAATGCTACGTCTTTTAAACAATTGGAAAACTCTAGTTACTACAATGCAGGTCCTTAGTATGGAAGGTCCTACTACTGCAGGCATCTAGCAAGCCCTTCTGTGGTGCCTGGCACTCCAGGTGGCTTCCTGGCTGCATGATTGCATTCACATCACAGAAGCTCTGCATTGCTCAGTCCTTCTTCAGCACTCTTCCAGTCTTCCTAGGTCTCCACTGCTTCCTGCCCCCACCTCACCAAATTACACACCCTGTGTGGATGGACAGTTCAAGACAAGTATTTTGTTATACATACCATTCCACACTCACAAACAGGGTTTGTTAATATGTTTGTTTTCACACCATGGAACATCTCTCAAAAATCTTTTCTTGGCGAGGTGTGGTGGCTCACGTCTGTAATCCCAGGAGGAGGTTGCAGTGAGCCGAGATCATGCCACTGCACTCCAGCCTGGGCAACAGAGCAAGACTCCCTCTCAAAAAAATGCATATATATATATATGCATTATAAAATAAATTATGATATGCATATAAAACTCCACATTATAAAACCAATGAAAATAATGGTAAGATTTTCTAGCAAAATGGAAAAGAATTATCCAAAAATTAAATTTAGAAAGCAGGTTACAAAATTAAATATATGCCACCCTAGCTATGTAAAATATGAAGCTTAATATTGTTGTAACCAAACATGATGTAAAGTTAACAATACCTATGTCTAGGTGTGTGATTATGTAGTTTTCTTCCTTTTGTGGCATTTTTAATGTTCAAACCTATTTTTTAAAAAATACTTTAAATAATTAGAAAACAACTAAAACAAAGAAAAATCAGTACTCTTGATACATCCTACCTAGAGACCTAAAAAAGACAATGCCCCAAATTTAGGCTCTTTTAAACAGGAAAATTGTTTCTGTTCGAAAAAATAGCTGGAAAACTGTTTTCACATCTGGAAATTAAACCAAGAGATACATGTACAAATACAAATCAAAGTGGGAGATGATGTAAAATAAGTTATTAAATAAAGTATACGTTTTAAAGTAGTGTACTTCACAGCGTCAACAATTATGATGCACTTCTACTTGTGCTGATGCCATGAAGATAGGTCTGCCCTAGGTTTACTGGCTATATAGTAGGGCTTGGCATGATTTCTACTGCAGATTTAGGAATTGGCTTTACTGGGAGAAGGAGGAATCTTACCAGGCCAAGATCAGCCAACGAAGAGGAAGCACATGTTCCCCAGCCTCCTGTAACTCTAGAGAGGCAAGGGGGTTGTTTGGAGAAGGCTAGGTTCTGCAGGATCAATATTCAGCATTGTTGCTTACCAGGAACAACACTGTCTCTATACTTTTTATAAGGTAGTGGAGAGAAAATGGCCTTCTCAATGGAGGAATGATTAGACTTCTTTGAGGACATTCCATTCAGGTTTGGGTGACCGCTACTCATTAAAGCCGCATCCCAGTACCTGTAAATCATGAAGTGCACTGGAATCACCCTGCCTTCTGAGGGAGAGGAAGACACAGGAGCCCTGGGAGGCTGAGTCTGAGGGCACTGCTACTAATCTAATGGATGAATAGGGCTCTGATCTCCCCCTCGCTTTTAGTCCTGGTGACATGGTGTGGGCTTCCAGTTCATTTCACCTTAGCTTACAAGAATTTTTTTTTTTTGAAATGGAATTTCGCTCTTGTTGTCCAGGCTAGAGTGCAATGGCGCGATCTTGGCTCACTGCAAACTCCGCCTTCCCGGGTTCAAGCAATTCTCCTGCCTCAGCCTCCTTAGTAGCTGGGATTACACCCGGCTAATTTTTTTTTTTTTTTAATTTTTAGTAGAGATGGGGTTTCACCATGTTGGCGAGGCTGGTCTCAAACTCCTGACCTCAGGTGATCCACTTGCCTCGGCCTCCCAAAGTGCTGGGATTACAGGCGTGAGACACAGTGCCCGGCCGCAGGCTTATATTTTTAGACATTTTCATGCTTTTAACATTTTTACTATAAACTGTAGCATAAAGAATACATTAGCGGCCGGGTGCGGTGGCTCACGCCTGTAATCCCAGCACTTTGGGAGGCTGAGGTGGGCGGATCACAAGGTCAGGAGATCGAGACCATCCTGGCTAACACAGTGAAAACCCCGTCTCTACTAAAAATACAAAAAATTAGCCGGGCGTGGTGACTGGCAACTGTAGTCCCAGCTACTCGGGAGGCTAAGGCAGGAGAATGGCGTGAACCGGGAGGCGGAGCTTGCAGTGAGCTGAGATCAGGCCACTGCACTCCAGCCTGGGCGACAGGGTGAGACTCTGTCTCAAACAAACAAAATACATTAGCACAGAAAATATTTTCTACATTTTATATATCTTTCAAGATACATTTTTACTGATTTTTTCAAAATGATTGGAAATAATTTTGTCCTAATTTCCATTCACATTTTCCGTTTATGTTAATTATTTCATTTGTCCATTGCCAGCAATGTGACTCTGTTCATACATGCACACACACACACACAGGACACCCACATACAACACAGGAAAGAATACACTGAAACCACGTTACACATTTGCTAAATTGGTAAGCCAGATCATAACTTGTTTTGATTTTTATTTCTTTTGTTTGGCTCTGATTATGAACAAAATTAAAAGTAAGGAGATGAATAATAAAATAAAAAAAAGATGTAATTAGTAAAGCATGGAATGGAAATTAATTTATTAGCAGTAATTATGCACTTCACAGGTGTCCTGCAGGGCACAAATGGGATGAGGCTTGCAAAATGCTCATCAAGATTGGCACATATTAAACACTTGACAAATCGCAGCACCCATGCGTCTTCAAAGAGCTGGTCCAGATGATGTCCTTTGAAATAAGACAGAATAAATTTAGACTCCTTTCTGCATAAGCATTATTGAGATATGGGAAAGCAGGTGTCATGTCTTCCTTAGCTCATTTTTATATTCCTTCAAATCTCTCTCATAAAATAAATTTTCTGGTGATTTATTTGGTCAGCGTCTCATAAGTACTTTCTACCCAATATGCTCATGTCTACACTATTCTATGCATCTTTCAATTCGCCCTAAAATGATTTTAATTCTAGGATTATTAACGCACCCCAGTCATAGATACAAGCTGGTAAAAATTTAAACCAATTTGCTTATGTTTATCAGGATTTGAACCTAAGCTCACTTTCTAAATAAGCTAAATCAACTGTTTCAAATGTGATTGGAAACTATAAAAGTTATACTGAAACTATTTAAGTTACCTGTCTTTATCAAGTATGGTCCTGATAGTAAAGTGTGAACCTGAAACATTATTAAATGAAGGATAGAGAACAGAGACCTTGGCTCTTCACTAAAAGCCTCTCGGAAGATTGATATTGATTCACTTCTAGACAAAATCTTTAGAGAATTTGGCTACCTTAAAACTACGATCTGCATTAAAATATGTAATATGTGTATAATTCTGTTCATTCACCACTGGTGTCAAAGAGAAATGAATTTATTCTGCAATGACATTTAAAAACATAATCTGGACTCCAAGGTCATGTTGTTCTATCATTTCCATCATATAATAAATGTGGTGAATAAATTTGTGATTATCCATTTAAAAATTTTATTTATTTCAAATTCTGACTCGGGTATGCATTATACGAAGTATGTTCATATTCTTCTTGATAATTATCATATTAAGCTAGTGATTTGTATGTAAATCTATAATAATCACCATTGTATTAAATTGTAATTTGATTGTATGCATATGTTTTCTATTAAAAAGTTATCCATTTAGTTACTGGGTACAAGGATGATACTTAATTTAAAGATGTGTTATTAATTTGATCCTCAGACGATGGGTTCCACCTGAAGAAATGTAAAAATAAGATTTAAGATAAGTAACATAAAAGTATTCAAGGAAGAAGGTAATGTGCTACTTATAAATATTAGTAAAAAAAAAAATTAGCAAGATAATCCACCACTTCATTTTGAAAGTAGTACAAGATGATCAACTGGTATTTATAGCATAAATGAAGGAATGCTTCAATATAAGAGAATGTATTAATGTAATTCACTATATTAATTGATATGAGAAAATTCATGTTATGCTCATGGGTGCTGGAAAGGACTTTTTCAAAATTCAGTTCCCATTTCTGATTAAACCAGTCAATAAATAGAAATTAATAGAATTAATAGATTGTTTCTCTCATATGTATAGGAGCTGTGCTTTGTGTTTAGTAAAGAGATTATAGCTAAGGTAAAGGGTTCTTATAGGTGCATTTAAGGCCCCAAATCAGTTGCCTTTCTGTTAGTCAAAAGGCAGTTTATTGTGGGTGGGCTTGATTAATTAGGTGAAAGACTGAAAAACATACTTTCCTACTAACGTTGAAGACATACACTGCTGTGCTAGGAGAAGGCCATGTGGCTAGGACTGTGGGTGATTTCCAGGATCTTAGAGCAACCCCTGGTTGACAGGCAGCATGAAACGAGACCTCCATCCTATGACCAAGAGGAACTTCATTCTGCCAAGAATGAGTTTGACAGAGGACCCCAAGCTCCCTGTGAGAGTGTTGACCATTAAATCACCATGTGACCAAGACAACATGGTGATTTAAGCCAGGTGAGGCCCTGAGCAGAGAACCTAGCTGTCCATGCCAGACTTTATACCTAGAAAAGCTGTGAGATAATGAATGAGTGTTGATTTAAGCTGCTAAGTGTGTGATAATTTGTTAAAGAGCAACACAAATCAATGAAACTCATGGAAATGTCATGCAACTATTCCAGGCTGGAAGAGAATAGATTTTCCAGATTTTTTTAAAATATGTGATTCTGAGTGGATGCTTTCCTTAAAATGATATTATTCGGAGAGCTAGTAAAACCTGAATGGTCTGCGAAGAATAGAGGGTGTATCAATAACTGTTTCAACAGAAGATCAGGGAGACTAGGAAGGATTTAGATTTGGGGATTCACTATAGAGATTAGAACATTTGCACCTGTGGGAGGTGGTTACAGTATTTGTAAGGTCATCTGTCTCTTGTCTGGGGCTGGGCTGGAGGTTAGCTGGGCTGGCTGTTGGTCATGGAAGATGGATATGAACAACTGAGAGTAAAGATGAACCGCAACAAAGGAGTTATGGCTGCAAGCACATCTCTCCCTCATCCCTTACAATCTCAAAAATGCAAGTGACCTGAAGGATAAGGCTGTGGCTATTGACTATGAACTAGTAAATGCTGCAGCCCAGGGTTTAGAGAGGATGATGGGTGAAATCTCGTGAGAGATGAAGAAAACATGGGTTTGGTTGTTTACCAATGCCAAGAAGGTGAGCCAACAGATCAGTTACACGTGTAAGCTGCCAAAGCACCAGCCCTGAATTGATTCAGAGCATAAAAATGGCTACTTTTAAAATTCCAAATTGAAAATTTTGTGTAAATAGATCTAGTGGCCAATCTTAATTAGGAGCCACATAAATAAAAGAACTCTGGGAAAGTACAATCCCAGCACAAAGCTGCCACAGATCCCAACAGGGCAGGAAGGTTAACTTCCTGATCTAGAGAATTATACTCTGGTTAAGTAGAAGAACGTGCTCACATATAGGAAAGGCACCCTCAAGATTTCAGGGCTGTTGATACATCTTGTTGGCAACTTATTCTCAAATGGTTCAAAATAATAAAATTGTTGCTATTATACTTTCAACTTATTAATGTTTTAATTCTAAAGAAAATTAATAATCTAAAAATGACTTTTGGAATTCTGGAATAAGGAACAAGAGAAATCTTGTTCCTAAAAATCAATAATACCAGAAAAAATTGTCAAATTAAACGTTGCAGGAGAGACTGGAGGAGAGTCAGTTTATATCTCCATCCTTAGCTGAACATAAGACCCCTGCCCTCTGTCCCCACCAACACATGAGAAGCACAAGAAGCCCTGGTAGAAAGTAGAAGATGAGGAAGGCCTGTACCAACCACTGTGTCAGGAAAGAGAATCTCAGTTCAGAGTTGCTATATTATTCCAAATATCCAGGTTTAAGTAAGAAATACGAGATACATAACACAAAGAAAAGTGTGAGCCATACCAGGAAAACAAAACAAAACTAAACAAAAAAAGTCAATATACATTTTTTTGTTTACCCCTGATGATTTGGAATTAAACTTCGCAAAGGATTCAAATCAATAATTATAAATTGTTTCAGTGTGCTAATAAATTTCAGGTTTAAAGAATTAAAGGAGTGTGTGGTGACAATTACTCATCAGAGAATGTTGATTAAGAGGTAAAATAATTAAAAGGAACTAAATGGAAATTACGGAGTTGAAAAGTATAAAAAACACAAGAAAAATTTTACTCAAGGGGTTTTATAGCAGTTTGAAATGACAAAAAAAGTGAATACTTTTATACACAAAGCACAAATGAAGGGAGAGAAGATGGGCTGCAATGAAGACAGAAGTTTATGTTTTAGCAGAGTAATGTTATTTTAAATTTGAAGTAGATTTTGGTAAGTTAAAATACATACTGAAATTCAGAGATCAAATTCTAAGAATATAAAAATGTAGTAAAATGTCATACAAAGGAATTAAAATGATGCACAAGAATATAGCTAAAATAAAAATGGAAGTACAAGTGGAACAGAGAAACAAAAAATGACATATGTGAAAAATAGCAAAATAGCAGCAGAGATAAATTCAAACATTGCAAAAATTAGAACTGAAAAAAAGGTAATCACTACTGACCTTTCTGAAATTAAAAAGATCATAAGGTGATACTATGAACAATTATTTGCCAACAAGTTATACACCTTCGAAAAATTCCTAGGAAGCAGGAATTACCAAAAGTTCTTCAAGAAGAAAGAGAAAATCTGTATAGACTTGTACTAAATAAAATTATTATTATTATCTTCCTACAAAAATCCTCATCCCTGATGGCCTCCCTGGGTGGATTCTATTAAGAGATTTAAAGAAGAAATTATATCTATCTTCCACAAACTCTTCTAGAAAATAGAGGAGAAGGGGACTATTTCCCTATTCAATCTGTAAAAACAGTATTACTCTAAATCTATAGTAATGATATTAGCAAAAATGAAAACTACCAATTATTACCCCACATTTATATAGACACACAAATATAGACACACAAATCCTCAAAAATTAGAAAAACAAATTCAACATATAGAAAAGCATTTTACAGCATGATTAAGTGAATTTTATGCCAAGAATGCAAAGTTGTTTTATCAGGAAGTCAGTGAATTAACATCAAAACATACATGATCATTTCAATAGATGGTCTTTAAAAACCAACAAATTCCAACAGTTCAGGATGAAAACTCCCAACAACTAGGAGTAAAAGGAAACTTTAACAAACTGATTAAGGGCATCTACAGGAACCTAGAAATGCCTTCACCCTTAATGATAAAGGACTAAATGTTTTTCCCCTAAATCAGGACTAAGTAAAGAATGGTCTCTCTGGTAACTTCAAACAAACACTGTACTAGAAATTCTAGCCAGTAGGATAAACCAAAGAACAAAAATAAGCACACTACAACAACAACAAACTAGGGATTCTGAAATAAAACTTACAAGAATTTATAAGTAAGCGAAGCATATTTGCTGAATTCAAGAGCAATATAAAAATCTATTGTATTTTTATATATTAGTAATGCATTGTCAAAATGAAGTTAAGATCACAATTCATTTTATAATAATATCAAGAAGATAAAAAGGAAGTAAATTTAACAAAAGAAGTATAGAACATATATAATGAAAACTGTAAAACATAGCAAAACGTAAAGACATAAATAATTGGAGATACATTCAAAGCTCATAGATTGGAAGACTATTTTTTAAATGGCAAATCTTCACTTAGTGATATGTAGACTCAATACAACCCCTATCAAATCCTAGCAGGGTGTGTGTGTGTATGTGTGTATGTGTGTGTCGCCCCAGAAATTGACAAGCTAACCCCACATTTTAAATGGAAAAGCAAAAGAGACAGAATAACCAAATAATCTGAAAAGGAAGAAATGCATTCCTGGGTCCAAAATTTGAACAAATATACTAATAAAGATACTTCAGTATTATGACAAATAGAGACCTGAAAAACAAAGAAATAGATTTGAGATTACAATTAAAGTCAGCTGAGGTTCAGCAAATGTGCCAAGGAAATCTAATGAATAAAGTAGAATCTTTTCAGCATTTCACACTAGAATTATCTATCTCTGTGCAAAAAGATGCATTTAGACACCTTACCTTACATTATACTCAAAATTAATTCATCATAAATCACACTAAATGTTAATAATAAAAGTAAAAATATATATTACATATATGTTCATATATATGAACACATAGAAAAACACCCACAAACTGAACACTGTATAAGTATTAAAACATCACTATATACCTCATAAATTTGTACAATTATTATATGTCAATTTTTACAAACTTAAAAACATTAGAAAAGTTTTCAACAGAACTACCAAAACATGTTTTATTCATGAAAAAATGAATATTGAGAATCACAGCAAGATTAAAAACTTTGTGCTTCAAAAGACAGCATTATGAAATGGAAAAAATAAGTATTCATAGAAAAGATCTGCAAATTATATTTTTGGTGGAGGTTTTGTATTGAGATTATATAAGTAATCTTAAACTCAATTATAAGAAGACAAATAACATTTAAAATTGTGAAACATGCATAGAAATGAATAAAAGTAGAAATGAAACATTTGTGGGATCCAGATCAAGAAAATCGAGGAGAGGGGAATTTGTATAATAAATGCTGGTGCTAAGAGAGTGGGAAAGTCTGATATCAGTTATGGAAATTTCCTCCTCAAGAATCTAGAAAAAAAAAAAGGAAAATAAACTCAAAGCAAGCAGAATGAAAGAAATGATAAAAGCAGAATTCACTGAAATTGAAAACATCAGATAAGAGCAAAACAAATATGTGGTTCTTTGAAACAGTAAATAGGATGAATAAATATCAACCAATATTGACAAAGGTTAAAAGAGAAAAGACACAATTTATTGATATTAAGAATGAAACAGGGAATATTACTACAGATTTCCTAGTCATTAAAAATATAATAGTGAAATACTATGAACATTGTAAACAACTCTACAACACATATTTGAAAACTTAGATGAATTGGGCCAATTCCCCTCCAAAAAAGGAATATAACAAATTTCACTCACTATGAATCAATCTGCATAATTATATACCTATTGAGGAAACATAATTCTATGTAACTGTTAAAAGAGAATTAGTACCAATTCTACAGTCTCTTCTAGAATACATAAGTGGAAAGAATAATTTAAAACTCACTTTATGAAACTAATAAGTATCCTGCTACTCACAACCAGAAAATACTTTTGTGTGCACACACACACAACAAAAAAAAATTACAACCAATATATTTCAAAAACTTAGATATAATTTATGAATAAAGAGAATTCACTAATTCATAAAAGAATTATACCCTGAAATCGATTTGATTGTATCCCGTGTTTATAAGCCAGGTCCAGTATTTGGAATCAATCAATATAATCCTCTATGCCAAAAACTAAAGAAAACCACATGATTACTCATACCAATGGATGCAGAAAAAGCATCAATTCAACACTAATTCATGATAAAAACTGTCAGCAATCTCAAAATAGAGGTCAATTTCCTCAACTTGATAAAGAACATCTGAAAAACAGCCAATATAACATTCAGTGGTGAATGTTGAATGTCTGTTCCTACCACTCTTATTCAACATAATACTGAAACCAAGACAATAGGGCAAGAAAAGCAAATAAATTATGCACACATTAAAAAGGAAGTCATAAAACCATCCTCATTAACAGATGGCATGTTTATGTATCTAGAAGAGCCCAAGAAATCTATTTTAAAAAATAAAGAAAATTTATGTTCACACAAAAACCTGTCCACATATATTCATAGTAGCTTGTACCAAAATAGTCCCAAACTGGACACAACCCAAAGATCCTTCAAGAAGCAAGGAGATTTTTAAAAATATGGTACATGTGTATGGTGGGATACTGCTCAGAAATGAAATGAAACAAACTATTAATCCATACAGCAACTTAGATGGGTATTATGCTTAATGTTAGAAAGCCAGTCTCAAAAAGTTACATTCAATATACTCAATTCATATAATATTTTTTAAATGACAAAATGATAGAGACAGAGAATGCAGTTCTCAGTAGAACACTATTGCTTGCTAAGGTACACAGACAGGAGTGAAAGCAACCATAAGGGAGTCAATGAGAGAATTCCACTCATGCATTGTGATGGACAGTACCAGGAGCTGGTTTTTGTCATGTTTCCACAAATCTATGCATGTAATCACAAGCAGATATTTAGAAATGTTTGCATGTTAAATGTGGTACAAGATGAATAAAGTGTGTAATCTTGTTAACACTCCTGTACCAATATCAATTCTATGATTTTGATACTTTACCACCGTTATATAAGATGTTTCCATTTGGGGGAAGTTAGAGGAGGTTTCACAAGACAGTATATTTTTGCAACCTCCAGTAAATTTATTGTGGTTATGCAGGAGAACATCTTTATTCTTAGACTGTATATCCTAAAGTATGCAGAAATAAAGTGTCATATGAGAAAGAAGAAAAGAGAAAAAAAGTGGTTAGTGAATGTAGTTGAAGGATAAATACATGTTCATTATAGCAACTTTGGTGACTTCTCAGTATGTAAACTTACAGAAATTAAATTAAAAATCTAGGAAAGTAAATATTTGGGGCAAAAGCGACAATCAATGCTTAATGTTAAGCCAATCTCATGGTTTTAAATGGTTTAAAAAATACAGGGTTTTAAAACGATACATTTATCACATTATTCCCCTATTAAACCTTATCATTTGGCATTAAAATTTTAAAAAATCTTGTATAAAAGTCCTTTCCATAAATATAGCCACAGCCAGTTTCCCTAGACCAAAAATTGATAAGCTATTGCTCCATGTAATAAAACGGCCAACCTGAACAACCTGAACGGCCCACAAAGCCTAAAATATTTCCTATGCTTTATCTATAAAAAGTTACCTAGTAAATATTTTCTACGTTGTGGGCCATATGGTCAGTGTTACAACCACTCAAATCCACCATTGTAGTGAGAAAGCAGCCATACACTAAACATAAACAAATAAGTGTGGCTGTGTGACAACAATACGTTATGTATAAAAACCCAGTAACGAGCCCACCAGCTATGGTTTCCAGGTGTACCCTAAGTGTGGCTTCCTTTTCATCTTTTCCTGACCCGCTACCCAGACTAAGTGAGGCACCAAAACACACTTAGAATACATCTCTCAACTGCTAGAACGTAACACCAAATTTCAGATTTCCTCAGCTTTCTTCTCCTTTTGCTTTTGAATTCGGTGAGAAAAAAGCTGACTTCTTATTTACCACTCTATTGTCAGTACCTAGACTCAATTTGAACTACAGGAGGCATTAAAATCTGAAATAATGGTTAAAATAATCAATAATCAACTCTAATAATATACCTTATTAAGCTGGACATTAAAGTTAATGACTAAAATCTTGTTTTTCAAGTGAAAAAATAAGCCCTGAACTTTGGTGTAATGAGGGTAGTGATATAATGTTTAAAGAACTCAACCTTTTGTTGCTTACTATTGCTTAGTATGCAGACTTCCTGAAGATTAGAGATAATCTATTTAGTTAAATCTATTTAACGCAGTAACGGGAATAGCATCACAACAGATGCTTCATCCTCTTCAAAACTTGCACTTTTGTTATGTAATGATAAGTTTAAATGGATTGTATGCATAGTTTTATATAAGAAAAATAAGAAGAAAAAAAGAGCAGATGCTAGAAACATTTATTGTAACTAGTTTTATGAGTTGATGTTGCTAGGAATTTTTTACAGCTTTCAGTGGTCTGCCAGACTGAAGGACAATAAATGTTTAAAATAGGTACTTTGTTTGGGATACTTATGAAATATCTATCCTTAAAGACATAAAATATAAATATTCCCAAGTGGTTCACCATTTTTATATGATGTTTCATTGGACATACTTTTAAAATGTACTTGCAAGATAAATTGTAGACATTTTAAAACTAAAGCTAATTTTGTTTTATTCCCTTTTATGATGTCCCTTTTGTGTTTTTATTATATTCAAAAGTAATAAAATAGTGATTTGATTTAATGTCAATTACTAAAATAATATACTAGAACTCTAAATAGACTGAGACGTATCAGAGGGCATTGCTAAGATTTAGCTTGGGAAAGATGACCTAAATTGTTAATAACATCTATTAATTTATACTCCTTCATGCTACATGAGTTGTGGAAACAAGAATAAGTTGAAAAAATAAGAATTATTTCTTATGATCTAAATGGGAGTGTTTAGCTGCCTTTTTGCCTATCATCCAATTCCTCAAGTCATCAGCCAGAGATCATTAACACAGGTACAATGTATATGTTTCTACAGCTTGGCTTCACTTAATTTTTACTTTCAGGATTTCTTTTTCCATTTTTCAAATCTAAATTACAGGTGCAGTGGCTCACGCCTGTAATCCCAGCACTTTGGGAGGCCGAAGTGGGCAAATCATGAGATCAGGAGTTTGAGACCAGCCTGATCAACATGGTGAAACCCCGTCTCCACTAAAAATACAAAAATTAACCGGGCATGGTGGTGCACACCTGTAATCCCAGCTACTCGGGAGGCTGGGGCAGGTGAATCACTTGAATCCAGGAGCCGGAGGTTGCAGTGAGCGGAGATCATGCCATTGCACTCCAGCCTGGGTAACAGAGCAAGACTTTGTCACAATAAAAATAAATAAAATAAAAAAAAATAAAGAAAAAGAAAACGAAAGTATAGGGCCAGGCACAGTGGCTCACGCCTGCAATCCCAGCACTTTGGGAGGCTGAGGCGGGTGGATCACCTGAGGTCAGGAGTTCGAGACCAGCCTGACCAAGATGGAGAAACCCCATCTCTACTAAAAGTATGAAAAAATTAGCCAGGCGTGGTGGCACATGCCTGTAATCCCAGCTACTCAGGAGGCTGAGGCAGGAGAAGCGCTTGAACCCGGGAGGTGAATGTTGTGGTGAGCTGAGACCACGCCATTGCCCATTGCACGCCAGTCAGGGCAACAAGAGCAAAACTCCAACTCAGAAAAAAAAAAAAAAAAAAAAGAAAGAAAGAAAATGAAAGTATGCCTTCTACTTGCTGTGCAACACTCCCCAGTGTTCTGCACGAGGTCTCCCCTGAGAAACCAGATATACTACTTTACACAGTCTCTTTTGCTAACTGACATCTTTCAAGCCTATCATTAAAAAAAAACAAATCAACTCTGCTGCTCATTTCAGTTTTTGGAACTATGTATTTTGAAGACAGCATGATATGGTTTAGTTGAATGAAAATGGATTTTATTTGGAAGAACTGAATTCATGGTTCATCATTCACAAAACAGAAGGCCATGAGCGAGGTGCTAAATGGATATGAGCCTGGGGTCTAGAGCCTGCAACACAGGAAATGTTTCCCTACCTCCTTTGTAGGGTTATTGCAAAGCTTAAATGAGAAAATTATATCAAAGAGCTTTGTAAATGGTAATACAATAAGAACATATTCTTTTTGGATTAATGAATGTAGTAGGGATCCAGGTTTCACTGGAGATGTTTTCTCCCTGAATTTAGGCCTGCCTGAACCTCACAGGACAGCGGTGAATCCAAGTAGGTGGGAGGCTGACTGGGCATATCCTTTCCATGAAAACTTTTGGCCCAAACTTTTCCAAAGGGAAGAAAATGCTAAAGGCATACTACCAGGAGAACTCGCCCCCAGTATTTCAACATAGATTCTTTCTATTTTCCCTATTTTTCAGCTGGTCTGAGATATAAAGAGAAAGAGTACAGAGAGAGGAATTTTACAGCTGGGCCACTGGGGGTGACATCACATACTGGTAGGTCTGTGATGCCCACCTGAGCTGCAAAACCAGCAAGTTTTTATTATGGATTTCAAAAAGGGAGGGGATGTATGAACAGGGAGTAGGTCACAAAGATCACATGCTTCAAAGGGCAAAAAGGAGAACAAAGATCACATGCTTCTGAGGAAACAGGGTAAGGACAAAAGCAAAGATCATAAGGCAAAAGGTGAAATTACAATTACTGTTGAGGATCTATATTCAGCTATGCATGTATTGTCTTGATAAACATCTTAAACAACAGAAAACAGGGTTCAAGAGCAGAGAACTGGTCTGACCACAAATTTACTTAGGCAGGATTTTTTCCCCACTCTAATAAGCCAGAGGGTACTGCAGGAGACCAGGGCCTATTTCAGTCCTTATCTCAACTGCATAAGACAGACAATCCCAGAGCTGCAGTTTATAGACCTCTCCCCAGGAATGCATTCCTTCCCCAGGGTATTAATTATTAATATTCCTTGCTGGGAAAATAATTTAGCAATATATTCCCTACTTGCATGTCCATTTATAGACTGTCTGCAAGAAGAAAAATATGGCTCTATTCTGCCCGACCCTGCAGGCAGTCAGACCTTGTGGTTGTCTTCCCTTGTTCCCTAAAATCGCTGTTATTCTGTTTGTTTTCAAGGTGCACTGATTTCATATTGTTCAAACACACATGTTCTACAATCAATTCGTACAGTTAACACAATAGTGGTCCTGAGGTGAGGTACATCCTCAGCTTAGGAAGATAACAGGATTAAGAGATTAAAGTAAGACAGGCATAAGAAATTATAAAAGTATTAATTTTGGGAACTGATAAATGTCCATATTAAAATGAAATCTTCACAATTTACGTTCAGAGATTGCAGTAAAGACAGGCGTAAGAAATTACAAAAATATTAATTTGGGGAACTGATATATGTTCATGAAATCTTCACAATTTATGTTCCTCCCCCTTGGCTCCAGCCGATCCCTCCGTTCGGGGTCCCTGACTTCCCACAACAGCATACATAAATATTAGAGGAAAACAAAACAAAACAAAACAAATAACAACAATAACAATAACAAACAGGGGCCAAGGGATGGTTCAAAACACACAGTTCTTTATTTGTATTCTCCGAATAGATAGATTGGCATCGGCACCCACCAAGTTTTCGACGTCTAAGGGTGAGGGAGGCGGCCAATGAAAGTCAATAAAAACAGATTATTCAGAGCATTTCCCTGAACTGGCGTAGTAGGTTGGGAAGAAATGCTTTTGCAAGCATTCACATCAACAACTTTGAGGATGACAGGAGGAGACATCATGGGGCTGGACTTCAGTTGTACCTCAGCCCAGGTAGGCGTGCATCGGCTGACTAACCTGTGCAGCCAGGTGTGCAGGTGCCCAATCACCATGAGCCAGAGGCGGAGTCAGGATCCACCCTCATCGTTGTCGGTCAGGATGTTGCAGGAGGGAGGCCAGGAAAGACCTGGGGGCTCCTGGTGTCCCATATATCTCCTGGGAAGAATACTTGGGAGGGGCAGGTGACTTAAGGCAGACGGGGGCATTGTCGCCCCCCTACGGAGGGAATCCCGAACAAACGCGCCTTGCCTTTTCATGGGCGAGGGAACCAAGAGGGAGAGGGAAGGAGCTAGGGGTGCAAAGAACTGAGCCAGAGCGGAGCGATGAGCCTTCGCCAGCCCCGGGAGGGCGCCTCCAAATGCAGGTGCCTGGGCTGGGAATGCGGAGACTCAGCACAGAAGGTCGGCTGGAGGCCTGGGCTGCAGGTGCCTGAGTTGGGAAAGCGGAGACTCAGCACAGAGGCCTGGGCTGCGTGCCCCTCCCTCATCCACTGACGTGCACGCCTGTGGTCTGGGTGTCAGCTTGCCCCATGAAAACTGCCTGCCAGCCTTGTCGCTGCCCATGTGCGCACATGACGCCTCCCTGGGCCCTTGGAACGATCGAGCTCATGCAAAGCTTGAATCGCATATTTGACATCATGCTCAAGCCCATGGGGCTGGGCGGCCAGTGTGGATGTACTTACCTGCTCTGCCAGTTAGGATCTGGGTAAGCTCTGGGGACTTGGTCAACCTCTCTAAGCTTCATTTTCTGCATTCTAAAAGTAGGGATGCCAGCTGCTCATAAGCGTTACAATAACACTTCATGAGCTCAGGAGTGAAGAGCAAATCAAGATAGTTTCAGACAAAAGCGAACGAAGACAATTTGATTCCAGCGGACCTACCCTGAATAGCTCTTCATGTAAAGTGTGCACCCCGTGTCCGGGTGTCATAAAGTCTCCGTACATTTCACACGTGAGATTGTGACCCCATGTTCTCCCCCAGATATGCGATCTCAGAAAAAATGTACCTTTCACAATTATGTATATTTTCTTGATTTCTTTCAAAAAGCCTGTGCTTAAAATATTTGATCCTCTGGTGCATGTTCCTAAGACTAATTTGTGGCAAAAAAATAAAGCCTTCTCCGTTATCAAATTCTTCAATTTTCAATAAATCAAAAGTAAAATAGATATTCTCCATTTTTCCTGCCAAAGCATATTCTATGATTACGTTAAATTACACTGCATTTTAAAGAGATTTTCCATTTCTTTTTTGAATATTTAATCAGTCACATCTCACAACAACCAGGTGACAACCATTTATTTAGCACGTTTTTATACATATTTACAGCCATTAAGGTGGAAGGGAGTAAGAGTTGGAAAAAAAAGGAAAAGAAATAATGAGGTAAAGCTGCATTTTTATGCTTGCACTCAGCCTGGGAGACCAAGATTTCATTAGACAATGAGGGCCTGTAGTTACCGATGCTACAGCAGATTTTGTGAAAATAGAAATATGTAATTGGAAAGATTAAAGAGCATTCGTTTTAAGACTGTGAGAGAATGAAGATCAGAGTGGAGAAGAGCCAATCATTTAATAAATATAACTGTACAGTCTCCATGTACTTTTCACTCATCTAGGTTAATTGGAAAATAGAAGAACCCTATAATGCAGGAAAGAATGAAGATAATGCCATATAAAGCTTGAAACGAGTTGCATCAGTATGTGAAAGAGGTAGACAACATAGAAGTAGTCAGGGACATGTGGAGAGTGTGGACACAATTTGGAGAGGTTTTTGTTTTGTTTTGATTTTGTTTTCCTTTTTGTTTACAGTGGGTGTGGCTCAAAGTGCAGAGGATAAAGGAAAATCTGAGATGAAAATGGTCTCTGCTATCTTCCTCAATTTGTTTATAAAATCACGATCATAATAATATGTAACTTAAATATTATTGTGATAATTTAATGATCAAGACAATACAAAACGCCAGTCATAAATAGCAGGCAATCAGTTAAAATCACCTTTACTTTCTTGGCTCTTAAACATTTTTTCCAACTTTATTGAGGCTCACCAACAAAAATTGTGTGTGTATATATATATATATATATATATATATATATATGATATACAATGTGATGTTTTGATATACACTTTTAGGGGGGCTCAAGGAATCTTTCCACCTCAGCCTCCCGAGTGACTGGGACTACAGGTGTGCACCACTGTGCTTGGCTAATTTTTTGTATTGTTTTATAGATTCAGGGTTTCCCCGTGTTGCCCAGGCTGGTCTCGAACTAGTGGGTTCAAGAAATCCACAGGCCTCGGCCTCCCAAAGTGCTGGGATTATAAGCATGAGCCACCATGCCCGGCCTTGATATAGATTTTTAACTGAATCATAGATAACTTTTTTAGGAAGAGTTTCTCAAACTTTTATTCCTTTATTTTTCTCACTCACTTTTCTTTCTATTATATATGTTGATCTCTAATAAATAGGCAGGTTTGTCCTGTATATTAACTCTACAGAATTGATAGCTGTAACTGTTACACATACTCAATTGTATTGGAAAGTCCTTTAATCTCGTACAATACACCTTCGGGTTGTAATAAAAATCTGAGCAGGAAATCTTCCAAGTCGTTAGTTAAAGGGAGATGTGTCAGAACCCTGCCTAAGATTACTTTTTTCTTTTGCTAGTTTCTTTCTTTCTTCTTGTTGTTTTGTTTATAGTTTGTAGCAAAACCTAATGGTGGAAATTTTGAATTTTGAAATCACAGCTTGTTAATGTGCTGGGCTGGCTCTAACCAGTTTGTGAGAGCTGATTTTGTGCAAATCTACCTTATCTTGCACTCTATGATGTCACTCCGGAAGCTTTAAATTGGCAATAGTGGGAATTGACACATGGGCATTGACAAATCCTACTAATAATGTCTATATTTTGGAGAGTTCTTTGTTAGCAATTTGCCATCATACCAGTAAGTTAGACAGATTTGTTATTAAATCCTTCCCCAGCCACATACAAGATGAGTGAACCTCTCAGCAAATTGCTTAACCCTCTGTGAGCCTTGGCTTCTACACTGTAGCACAAGAGGAAATAATAGCTATCCCAGAGGATTGCTTCAGTAAATGACATGATATGTGTAAAGTGTATGATCCATTGCAAATTCTTAAATGGTAGCTATAATGACCTTAATTCATATTAAAATTTCTTAATTCCTGAGATATAGTTAGAAGTCAGATATGTCTAGTTTCTTCCTGCTGCCAAATAATTGACTCCACTGCTTAGACAAGAAAATAATGGAGCTGACTGAATGTGATCTTCATTTCCATCGAAGGTACTTAGGGCAAGAGTTGCCATTTATAATGACTGCTAATACCAATTACTGGTTGCTTCTGATCTGCTTTAACATGGGATCACCTGGTATTGCATGAATAATTAATTTACAGAACAAAAGCAAAGAACTTTGGGGGAGTCTCAGCATTTCCGTTTACATATTGAAGAGTTCCAAATGGTTTTCGACATGGGCCTGTGCTCCATTTTACCTTTAAAATTTTAAACACATGTGTAATAAAATCCAATGTGTGTTGTACATAGTTATATTTTTATTTTTTAAAAGGCTAAGACTTGCATGCATTGTGTGATCATTCTTTTACTCACAAATTGAAATCTTACATGGAGATATCATCTTTAAAATTTAACACAAAGATTCTTGTTGTTTTATTTGGTCCTGTTGTGAGCTTCCATAATCCATGATCACAAGTATGTACACAGAGCTTACTGGCACATGAAAATGCAGGACAAAGTAAAAATATTTACAAATGTTTTATGAAATGATTTATTTTTTGGTATGTCATGAAAGTAAATTTTGTGGTAACCTTCAGATTGAACGATGTTGATTCCTACATAGCTTACACATACCTACTCATTGTCTCTGCAGGTTTTCACCCACTTTTTGGAGACTAGAAAAGTTCCCTTTTCTCCAGGGAGAGGGCTCCAAGAAGTATGAGAGGTGAACAAAATTAATGAAAGCAGAAATTTTGCTTAGAGTCCTATGTAAGTTAGAGTAAGTCTCACTCCAGGGAAATGTGAAATGGCATACAAGGGTAGTTCTTTCTTTTCTATTCTCAGAAGACCCATATTCTCTGTGGCAGATGGGAGTATTGAGCTCATTCCCTTAAACATGAAAATGTAACTGAATTATATAACACATGGCATTTAAATGCAATATAATGGCAAATACATCTGAGCACAAGATTTGATAAGCTTCATCAGCCCATCAGCCCAAGCTGCATTATATCAGCTATAATGACTTAGCTCTACCCTTCAAGGAAAGGTGAAATATCCCATTAATGTTCCTCCATAATTGCACCATTGGTGGCAGGATGTTTCTCCCTATGACAATCAGCTAAAGTTCTCAAGCATGACATTTGATTACCATTGTTTTGGTATGGAAAGCTAAAACGTAATTGTTATAAAATTACCAGCATCTTTTGTTTAATGTTCAATAGCAATCACATTTTCGTATCACCAGTAACAGAAGGTACTTTGTTGAATATTGACAGCTAATTCACAGCAATATAAGAAATCTAAAATGAAAAAAAATTCTTCATAGCCATCTTTCTGCTTTTCGGAAAATGGGAATTTAATTTTGATCTTTTAATATAACTGTGTAAATATATAGTTTGTGTTTTTCAAATTAAGGTAGAGAAACTACATGTAAGAGATGCAAAATAAGCCTACCACTTCCTTTGCTTTTGTCAAATTTTGAAAATAAAAGAGGCAAATATTATACATGATAATTGAATCCTCAATATATATTATTACATGGTATCCTTTCTAATGGAGTTTATCATAAAGTTTATTTCTGCTCTGTTGAATACACTGATATCCAGCCTTGTGGTCAAGAAGTGCAAGAATTTAAAAGAGGCTCCAGAGCAGAGAGGGGAATATCCTTGGCTTGAGCCTGGGATAATGAAGGGTTTAACTGTACATGATAGAGAGACAAAAGCATGATGAAAGGCACGTGGCCAAAATACAGCATGCCCTGTGGCTTCCAGCATCATGCCTCAAACTTCTCTTAACACTCTTTGTCCAGATTAAAGGCATGCGGATCTTTTCTAAAACTCAAAATAGAAAACTCCAGAATGCATTTCAGCTCCAACATTGTTTTGTTTTGCACGCTTAAGTAGTCACAAAGTGCTTTCACCTCTACTTCAGAATTGATTCTCAATGTTTATTTTCCTTTTAAATCCCCATACTTACAACCACCATTAGGCCCTTGCTCATTTGTGGCCTCCAGTCTTTTCATTTTCTCATCCATTTTCCTGTAGCTGTGATAAATCTTCTTCTAAAACACAACATTGAAACTGTCACTGCCCGCTATGAAATATCTGATATTTTCCAATTTTAAAACTATTGAGCCTTCATTCTTGAATATTGCATTGAAAGTTCTTCAGATTCTTGTCAAAATCACATTTAAGCCAGGTATACAAATATAACTTAGAAATAATAGACTATATTCAATTTCCAAACCCATCCTAAAATTCCAGCCTCTGTATTTTTTACATTTTCTTCCCTCTTCAACAAAACTTGGACTAACATCTCTGAAGGTCTTCATTAGGTATTCCTTCTTCCATGGACACATTATTTCCTAATAAAGTGGAATTAACCAATCTGTATGTTGCTATTAGATTAATTGTATAACTTTTACCTGTAAATCCTTAGAGTATGTGCTTGTGATCTGAG
This sequence comes from Gorilla gorilla gorilla, assembly GCF_029281585.2. NCBI lineage: Eukaryota > Metazoa > Chordata > Mammalia > Primates > Hominidae > Gorilla > Gorilla gorilla. The sequence goes on from NC_073230.2 coordinate 60,953,669, forward strand.
ACACCAAAATAGATGCCCCTATATCAACTAAGGCAGACCCTAAGCTTAAGGATGCAGTTACCTACATGTCAAGGGTTCAGGACCTGGCTGGGAAGGCAATTGCCTAAATTCCTACAGTTACAAGAAAAACCACACTTGGTAAACTCCCTAACAATAAGAGCTACCAGATGCCTCCTAACTCTGATTTACAACCCAGACTACTACAATTCTGGTTGAACACAGGACCGGCCTCAGAAACATTCTCTTTCGATAAACAGCTGCAGAACTTAAGCCATTTTCAGCCAGCTTATAGAGAGTGTGCATAAACTGTCTTTCTGTTCTATAATTCACCTTTCCCATAAGAGCTAAATTCCACCCCATTTTAATGCTAAAACCCCACTCCAAAGTGAACATGGGATGCATATTATATGCATGTTTACCTATTGCACATGCACTTGATGTCCCTCATAAATATGCAAAACTTTTCCCCAAAACCTGCTGGATATGTATAATACAGGCCCTGTAAGTTATAAAACCCAGCTTGTTCTTTTTGTAGAAAGGGGAACTTTGGCCCATGCTGCAGACTTTATCTTCCCAACTTGCAAAGCAATATCACCAATAAAGCTCACCTTTCTACCACGTAGTCATTGCAGTGGTCTTTTGGATGACACGAGAATTTACCAATCACACAATATCTGTCTAAATGACTAGATCATCAGTCCCTCTTCTTTGTCTTTCTTTCAGTGTACCACACAATGCCTTGTTTATAACATGTGCTGAGAAAGAAAAAATGCAAAATTAACAATTGATTAAGAAAGAAAATGAAAACGTTTCTTTGTGGATACATTCCAGAAAGAAACCACATATCAGTGTCTAGAGCAACACTTTCCAAACTTTGTTTCTGAATTCCTGACTTAGAATTACTTGGGGGCCCTGCTGAAATTGCAGATTTCAGTGTCTTCTTCTGGATTTACTAACTGAGAATCTCAGAGAATGGAGCCAAAAAAATAACATTCATGTATGCTCCCTTGTTGATTTTCATACACACCAAAGCTGGAGGATCACTTATGCTACTGAGAATATTTCAGAGATTTATTTTATGTAACTAATTAAGATATTAGCAGAGACAATGCATCGTATAGGATATTATCACCAGCCCCTTTGACATTCTAATCTACAATTCTTGCACCTATTCTAATTTGCACATGTGAAATGTGAAGATAATATTGAATTATGAATGTGCACCACAGGTAAGGGTTTTCCAAAGATATTTTATTAGCCTTCTGAGATAAGCATATTTAAATGTTAGTGAAATCCAAAATATCAATATATTAAGCATTGGGATTTAAAAATAAGGCTTGCTTCTCTAATTTAGATAGTATTTGTGTGTGTGTGTATTAACTTATATAAATCGAATTTTCAAATTCCAAAGTTTCATCCTTCTGATAATTTAAAGCCATAAAATAAATTTATTTCTTCATACCATTTAACTTTCCTCTAAATATCTAACATTATTCGATATTCCACATTTCCACCTATGTGGTTTTCCATGTTTTCCAGCCCTCCATTTGAGCCAGATATAGTAAACAGAGGCAGGTTTTAGTCCCGAGCATATGGTCAAGGGGCCCCAGTTCTTTGTGAGGCTGTGGAATGTCTGATTGACAAGAGTGCCTGCCCTGCTAGTGCCTGTGCCTCAGCATCCTGTGGGCCTCTGAACTGATGTGGAGAGCGCTTTCCTCACGAGGCCAGTGGATTCTCATCCTGACTCCACTCTTTGCTTATACTTGTTACATGTTTCCTTAATCTTTAAGTAATTCCTTGATTAGGACTAGCTGATTAGGACTAGCCTGGAAGATGGAAGATTAGAAAATTATAATCTTTAAAATGTTTATTTAATAATTAATGAATCGATACAAACATTGGTAGATTCCCCCACTCAAATATCACCCAAGTAGAGTGTGGTCTCTAGCATATGAAAAATGGCCAACCAGGATGATGATTAAATTTGCGTAATTTGTACAATTTTTCTTCAGCAGCTTTTATTTGAAGTATGTACCTGCCACTCTAAAAAGCCTCCTGTCCTTTGAAAAACCTTCTTCTGAGATTTTGTTCCATGTTTTGGTGCTCATAATTCTCTGAGTTCTTAGATTTATACTAGGCATGGTCAAATGTGATACCAAGTTCAGGCAAGGCTTCTAAAGGGTGGTTAGGAAAGAGTTTCTCTCCAAAGATAGCAGGAATGGGGTAATCATCAAAGGTCAGGAAATCTCAAGTGCCATGCTTCAAGCCAGGGAGGAGAGGGGAGTCTGGCCATTCTCACAGACACTTTGAGGATCCTACATGATGACTAAAGGTGAGAACAATGCCTGGTGACTGTCCAAGCTTAAGGCATTAGAAGACTTGTTACGTCACATGATTTCAATTCATCCTGTACGAGTGCTTTAAATATTACACAAACTCCGTATAAATGCTATCTGTGAAATTAACTCAATCTGAGAAAAGATTTTGATGTCTTGTGACTGGAATGATCATGTGATCTAAAGATCATACTTTTTATGCTCAATGGTATTTTTATACCGATTTTCTTTACTAAACATTTTATTCTGTCTTAATTTTATTTTTGTCTTTGATAAATGGAAATAGCTCTAACGTTTTTATTATGAAACTAATAATTTTCATTATAATTCTAATAGTACATAAGTGTATAGAGAAGAAATTTTTTCAACCATCCATAATTCCATCATGAAGATCTAATATTTTGATGATTATCTTTTCAGTCTCTGGCACTATATGTGTATATAAAAATCATCTAAATTTATATAATTATATATAAAATATATAATTATTAAATAATTATGTATTTTAACAATTATAAACACCAAAACATAATAATTTATGAGCTACCTCTTCTATCTTTCAAAATATTGCTGACACATTTCCTATCAGTTAGAATAGCTACATGGACTCATATTTTGTTCCCGTTTACTATTTCATTTTATCCAATGACCATTCTTTATTTAGAAATTTCAAACACGTACTTGTATGATTATATCATTATTTACTTAAGATGTGCTCCTAGACCTGGATGTTAAAGGTCAAAGTTTTTCCTTGTTTGTCCAGCCGAGTTCCTCATATAATTCCCCAAGTTAAGATTATTCAGTATAAGACATAAATAATTTGTCTACACCCAAACATACACTGATGATAGGAGTGACCCCTCAGTGGCCAGGTGACATGATGTCTTTGTTTCAGTTTCTTATCAGAGGAAACATGAGACATGGCAAATAAGTCAGTGACATGAACTTCATGAATGAAAGGGGGTATGAAACAGTTGTTCCTTTCCTGAATGAATTTTCCTTATACAAAACACCACACCTTAAAAATTCTATCTTATTAGTCTTATTTTTGTGTTTCCTTTATTATTAACCTTTCAAGTACATTTACCAAAGCATCTCCATATCCATATATATATAAGAAATTAAGGAGAGGTGGGGTGTAGCTTATGTTATCCAGTAACTTCCTTCCTTGGAAGAAATTATTTCTGGACACTCTCAGAATTGGGAGAGAAAGTTGCATTAAGGATTGCACAAGATTGTTCGAACCAGTGATACAGAAAGAAGGGAAGTTGACTTGTGAAAATGAGCCCTTACTGTACTGTTGTCAGCTGCAAAGTTGTGCTAGAAACCCATGAATATTCTCCAGGAATGCCACAAAATTCAGACTCTGGACATGTGTTTGTGTGTAAGGGGCAACCTCTAAATTACCTGTAAGGCCCCATTAGAATTGTCCTGACCTGCTTTACTGGATGCAAGGCTTTCTATTTTGAAGTCCAGGAACAGGCTCCAACTGCTCAGCTCCTCTGAATAAAACAAACAAACAAAAAATACCTAAAAACCAGAGACTAACCAATTGTAAAAAGTAAGCCTTGTTATTGGAGGCTTCTTCACTCCTTAATCTTTAGAAGGTCTTTATTCATAAGATTCCTCCCTTCCCAAATTGGCAAAACAAAAATTATTTAATCATCTTATATGTGACCTTTTTAGGACTTTGGTGCACATTTCCTAGATACTGGACCTTTCAATGCATGAGTTATGTGCCAATGTCAACATACAACATATCAAGTTTTAGTGGCACTGCCTTAAAGCCTATGCTGACACAGAAGATAACCCATGTACAAATTAATAATAAAAGACACCAACATAGGACCTATAATGCTATCAGGGAAGCATGTCTAGGACATGAGCATTTTCTCAGCTCATTACATTTACACGCACGCACACACACATGCACGCACACATGTGCACACACTAAAAGAGAGAACCATGTTTTCAAATCAAAGAGGACAAATTTTAACTCAAGACAAATTTGATGGGAGCCAATGGTTTTTCTCAATGTATAAGTTAATCTTACTTAGAATTAATAGCAAATTGCAAAGGAAACCATCAGTATTATTCAATGTTTTCATCATATGGAAGATTAGTTTAACAGGAAAAATAAATATCTTCTAAAAACAGTGTTATTGGCTCCATAGTTATGGTCATTAAACAACAAAAATGTTACTTTTTTTTAGATAATTTTTTTTTGAATCATACACTTTTACAGATGGAGTGCAATATCTTATGTTTTGTTCAAACAATTCTGTGAAAAAGCAGCATAATACAATTTTCTTCTGATCTGACATATTTTCAAGTTAAATCTTAGAGCATCTTGGAAAATAAGGAGATGAAGCCATCACTTTTTTCAAACTCCTGTGTCAAATACTATGTGAGAGGCAGTGTAGGGAAGTGCTCAGAATGCTGACAGGTCTGGAACTCAAACCCAACAACTGTCTCCAATAAATAATTTTCTGACTGCCGGAGAGTTACTTAAACTATTTAACTATAAAATCTGGGAGATACTGTGCTAATCTCATAAGATATGATTAATGTTTGGCATCATACCTGACATAATAATCAATAAATATTATTATAGTAAGCCTTCCATTATTAGCTACTATTCACATGTTAGTTAAGATAATACTTAAATGGTTATTGTAACTTCTCTTGTTTTTCTTTTCTAGTAAACAAACTGAGCCATGTTGACATTTAGATAGCCTGTGGTCAAAGCTAGGATCCAAACCTGTCAGGATAAATTTAAATTCTTGCCATTTCTGTTGTGTCTGACACTTGTGGCCTAGATCAAAATGCCTTTGGGGTAAAGAAGTCTGAAATCTATAAATACTGAAATGGACTTTAAGTTGAAGGAAAGATGGAGTGGGAATTTTAAAACTGTTTTTAATTTCTTTTCCCATCTTCAAGTTCAGGGAGTTCAGAGCTAAATCTAAATTAATATCTTCCAATGACATTGACACCATTACTGTCCTTATTTTCTCCCTGAGTTTGTTACATGTGTTTTCTTGAGGTATCTCCTCATATTTTACTAAGTTAGCATATCATAAAAATAATATAGATGGTATAAATTAAGTTTAGAGTTTGAAAAAAGCTCGCGTGGTTCAGTGCCTTGGCAACATTTAATAACCAATTCCTACCATTTAAAAATTATAACCAAGGACACAATTTCACACTTTATGTAACACATATATCTTTTGGGTTTCACATAACATTTTCAATTAGACAAATATCTTCATTTTAGAGTTAAACAATCAAAAATACCTAAAACCCAGAAACTAAGCCATTGTAAAATGAGTCTCTAAGTGGCAGAAATAGCACTGTAATCAGCTTAGAAATGGGAAGTAAAATAGCTAGAATCCACTCTCTTTCTATAGGAAAATTATACATTGATACCGGAGTTTTTACTCATTTAGCAAGTTTACTCATTCACTCCTTCCAAACTTATTTCCTGCCTGAAACAATCAGCCTCCTTTTCTACACCACGTCTACTACTCTGACACACAGTTTGATGTTCTTTCTAAAGTAATGTGTCACCTCGAGTTTGCCAAACATGTGAAGGGTGTTCCCAAGCCAAGACCCTAAGAGCCTGAATACTAGAGGGTGTTTTGTTTATGGGTTCCTGGGGCAGTGTGCCTGTGTTGGGGTAATTTTACGGGAGGTCCAAATTTTCCTTACAGCAGCCAGGACCCACTGCAAAACAACAAATTTGGAGATCTATTACTGCCTTAGGTAAATGGATCCAAGGTTTGCAGGATGAACAGAAAGAAGTGCTGAAGAAGGCCCATTGGCTGCCATTCTTCCATAGCAAGCTTTATGTTCGTTGTCTCTTCATCTCCCAAGTGAACCTGTTACTAAAATGCCAGGAGTGCAGTCTATGTCCCAATGCTCGCTGCACAGAAGCCAAGTAGTGAGAGGAGTATTGCTGGGGAGGAAGGTTTTATTCAGGTGCTGCAGCTGAGAACAGGGGAGATCAGTCTTAAATCCAGCTCCCTGACCAACTAAAATTGGGAAATGCAAAACAGGAATTAGGGAGGGGTAAGGAAGCAATTACGAAGAACAAGGGGTCTGGATGCCATGATCTGTTGAGTCTCAGATTTTAACTGAAGGTTGGTTTCCTAAGGGAGGAACTCAGATAAGACACATGTACATTTCAAGCTTTAAGATCCAGAGATTCAATTTCTATGTTTATTCAAAAAAGTGTAAATATCATTTCTGTGGGACAACTGGGACAGTTTCAATCCAACCAACAATCAAGGTTCTAAAATTTGCCTAATTTCTGCCCATAGTGTTCACAGATTTCCCTGTTTTTTTTTTAATGCTCATTGTGGTATGCTGCTTGGATATTGTTGCCTGAAAGAATTCTGAACCTTCTGTCCACCCAGGAAAACTCTTCACACTAATTGTTACACTGAGACAAATCTGAGTCTGGCTGCCAGATTATCAGTAAAGTCCTCCCATCAGGAGAAGAGTACACAACACCCAGGACAAAGTGAAGACAGCTGTCTTTAAAGCTATTTCCCTGTGTGTGGCCACCACCATTTCCCTATTCTTTCTTAATAAGAGGCAGTAGGTGGAAGATCATTTATATCAGAGTTTAAGCACACAATTTGGTTAACATGTTTGCTACTGATTTCCATGGACTTCCTTCAAATCCTGTAAATAAGTCCACAATATGCTCATCCTTCCTTTTCTAGAAAGTCATGCCTCTGTCAGTGCCTCAGCTTCAACCCCAACAGTGTCAGAAATTATATAGGGTCTGAACTTTTACTGTACTTTCAAATTAAGAAATTATTCTGCCACAGTTTCATTGGGGCTGGCAGGAAGCACAAGACTTCCTTGTAGGAGAAAAAATACTTTATCATAGCAACACTGATGGCCAGAATTTTGGCAATAAAATGGACAAAATGATCACTATGTTAGACTTTAGAGGCTAGATTTTAGAAAGCACAAAAACAGCTATTTTAGGCATGTTTTGTTTTTCACGCAATTTTGAGATCTACTATGTGCTTGCAACGCCACATCCATCCTCCACCTTTTTCTCTCACCTCTGACCCAGGAGGCTGAACTTTACGTACTATACTGACTGGCCGCCTTGATCTCTGGTTCCTGGTTTAGTTCAACCAACGGAACTTACTAGCTATAGATGAAAGGCCAGTAGTAGAGACGTCTGAGTGAGCATTTATTTCTATGGTTTCCTCCCTGATGTGTCACAGTCTGGTAGTAGTTGTGAATTATCAAAGCCCATAATTCCTGTCTGGCTGCCTCCTTATACAGCTACCAGTGGTTTTAATAACCGCTCTATGCCTAGCCCTTCATATTTAGAAATGGAAAAGGCTTTCTGAATTTGTTGTTCCTTAGATGTTTATCCATACCTTTTAAAAAATAAATCACTGATGCCCATTATTTTCCCAAGTGAGTAAGCCATCACTTCCCTTCCAGCAATCTTCCTATGATATACAGATAGTAGCAGACAGAAAATATTAACACAATCAAATGGAGTTCTACTTTTTATAGCCCCTTATTGTATCACCACTTCCTGAGGTTCTACAGTGTAGAGAGTTTAGTTTCTTAAGTTTTATCATTCTCTATTTGGGGATTCTGGTTTACTGGTTCTAATAAAACTGTTATTGCATATCCATCTGATTTCCAGTGTTCATAAATGCATTATGATTATTTTCTTTAAAGTTCTTCCAATTCTTGTGGGCACAAGCCTTCCTAAAAATATTATTTTACAGGAGTATTATGAGCAAAATGGCAGAGTAGGCAGCTCTAAGCTCTTGTTCCACCATAGAAACATAAAAAAGTAGAAAATTAAAAAAAAAACACAAAAAAACAGAAGTCTTCTAAACTAGATTTGCAGGGTCTCTGGGAACAGTCAAAGGGTTACAACTAAGGAGATAATCAAGAAAACGCCAGCTTAAAAATGGCATAAAAATCTTTCTTAAATCACCCTTGCCTCACTCCTTTCTTGGGCATAGTAGGTGTATCAGCATTGAATAAGTTGCAATCTACTTCCTAGTTACCACCCCCCCCCCCGCCCCCACACCGCGGAACCAGGGGGAGTAGAGTAAACCATATTTGCAAAGTGTTATGTACATCCGTTCTAATATGCCTGGAGGCTATTTGAAGAAATAATACAAACATGTACTTTGCATTACTCAGAATGCAGGTGGGAAAGCTGGCAAGCACGACTTGAAAAAGCTACAAGGAGAAGTCAAACCTACAGACACCTGAGACAAGAGATCATGAGTGGAGATGACAATAGATAAACTAAGGTCTGAAGGAAAAGTTGGGGTGAAAATCATTGGGAAATTAGGTTATTGAAAAGCAGCCGTGTATATGGGGGGCGGGGGGTTGTGGTTTAGAAAGTTGCTCATATACTCAGGTAAGATGTGTGCTCAAAGAGTCCCAAGAAGAACTTCTGCTTTCAACTTGGGCTGATCCCAATGCCCAGACTGGGCCTAAGCAGTGAAAAAGTTCCCTGGCACAGAATTGATCTGCAAAGACTGACAGAGGGGGTTATTCTCTTCTTTCTATTCTTTCTTTCTTTTTTTATTTTTTGTTGATGTTTTGTATTCTGCCTTTTTTTTCAGCCCTTGTCATTCAAGGAAATCTCTGTCAAAATATTAAATACACAGGAGTGAAAGGAAGAGAGACTTTAATGATCATACATGCCAAAAAATAGTCTGCGCAAAAATGGCTTAGAAAATTGTCAAATAGATTACTACAGCCTTAAATAATTTAAAAAAATCAAAAACTGGGAAAGGGGAAGAATTTTATTTCCAGAGTTACCACATTAAACCAAAGGCCCCATTTTCAACAGCAGCAAAATTACAAGGCATACATAGAAGCAGGAAAATGTAGCTCATTCAAGGGATGAAAATAAATTAAGAAAAACTAATCCAAAGGAAGGCCAGATATCAAATTTAATAGACAAAGATTTCAAAGCAACTGTCTTAGGTATGTTCAAAGAATTAAGGAAATAATTGAACACAAAACAAAAAGAAGTCAGGAAAACACTATGCAAATAAAGTGAGAATATTAGCAAATAGATTGAAAATATCACAAGGAGTCAAATAGAAATTCTAGAGGTGAAAATTATAATAACTTACATTTAAAAATTCATCAGAGGGATTCAACAGCAGATTGAATAGAAGAATCTGCAGCTTGAAAATGGGGCAGTTGACATTATCCAGCCTGAGGAGCAGAAAGAAAAAATAATTAAAAAAATAAATAGAGCCTAAGAGACACCATCAAGTGGACGAACGTACACATAAGTGTAGTCACAAATGAGAAGTAAGAAAAAAAGAGGAAGAAAGATTATTTAAAGAAAAAAAACACATGGCTGGGCACGGTGGCTCACGCCTGTAATCCCAACACTTTGGAAGGATGAGGTGGGCAGATCAGCTGAGGTCAGGAGTTCGAGACCAGCCTGACCAACATGGAGAAACCCTGTTGTATTCTACTAAGAATACAAAATTAGCTGGGCGTGGTGGTGCATGCCTGTAATCCCTGCTACTCGGGAGGCTGAGGCAGGAGAATTGCTTGAGCCCAGGAGGCAGAGGTTGTGGTCAGCCGAGATCACGCCATTGCACTCTAGCCTGGGCAACAAGAAGGAACATCTCAAAAAAAAAAAAAGAAAAGAAAAAAACATGCTGAAATATTTCCAAATTTGAGGAAAAAATCATAGATATATAAATACAAGAAGCTCAACAAACTCCAAGTAGAAAAACTGGGCCAGGTGTGGTGGTTCACGCCTATAATCCCAGCACTTTGGGAGGCCAAGGCGGGCAGATCACCTGAGGTCAGGCATTCAAGACCAGCCTGGCCAACATGGTAATATCCCATCTCTACTGAAAATACAAAAAATTATCTAGGTGTGGTTGGTGGGGGGCCTGTAATCCCACCTACTCGGGAGGCAGAGGCAGAAGAATTGCTTGAACCTGGGAGGCAGAGGTTGAAGTGAGCTGAGATCATGAGATCGTGCCATTGCACTCCAGCCTGGGCAACAAGAGTGCCAAAAAGAAAGAAAGAGAGAGAGAGAGAGAGGAAGGAAGGAAGGAAGGAAGGAAGGAAGGAAGGAAGGAAGGAAGGAAGGAAGGAAGGAAAAGACTCCAAGGAGGCTCCCATCAAAGCACACTGTAATTAAACTGTCGAATGTCAAAGACAAAGAGACAATCTTGAAAACAACAAGATAAAGATAATTTACAATGAACAAGGCAAAAAAGAAACTATCAACAGAATTCTATACCTAGCAAATCTGTTCTTTAAAAATGAAGGATAATCCTGATAAACGCAAGTTTAGGGAGGGAATTCCACTAGACCTATCCTTCAAGAAACGCTAAAGAGCGATCTTTGTGTTAAAATGAAAGGACACTAGACTGTGACTCCAAGTTGTATGAAGATGTAAAGATCTCCAGAGACGCTACATACATGGGAAACAAGAACCAGTGTTACTGTAACTTTTGTTGATAACTTTTTTCTACAGAATTTCAAAAACAAATGATAAAAATGATTATAAAACTATGTTATTGGACACACAAGATATAAAGATGTAATTTGTGACATCAATAATGTAAGGGAGAAACAGAGTGGCATAGGACAAAAATGTTGTGTAAGTTGGTATCAATTCAAATTAGATTATAATAGCTGAGAGATTGTATGTCATTTCTTTGGGAACACATAGAAAATACAGAATATACACAAAAGGAATTATGAAGGGAATTTAAATGTTTAGTTTAATTACAAAAAGCTAACCACAAAAGAAGGTAGGAATGGTGGAAATGAGGGAGAAAGGTGTTATACACAGAAAACATATGTCAAAATGGCAGAAATAAGCTCTCGCTTCTTACTAATTATTTCAAATGTAAATGGATTATACTTTATAAGGAAAAAGCAGAGATTAGCAAAATGGATTAAAATAAAAAAAATTTTGCAATCCAACTATATGCTGTCCAAAAAGACTCATTTTTAAAAATATATATATATTTTTTATTTCAATAGGTTTGAGGGAGCAGTTGGTGCTCGCTTACGTGAATAAGCTCTTTAATGGTCATTTCTGAGATTTTTGGTGCACCTATCACCAGAGCAGGGTATACTGTGCCCAATGTGTAGTGACAAAGACTCAATTTCTATGCAAAGACACAGACAGGCTGAAAGCCAAAGGACAGAAAAAAGATTATAAAGACACCATTATTTCTTCAGTTTTCTCCCTCTTAGAATGTTTATAACTGATATCGTTTGCCTATTACATGACGCATTTTGAGTACAAGTAGCTTGCTTCTTGAGTTTCTCAAGAGAGCTGTTATAATACACTTAAAATCAAATATACTTAAAGATGTTCAAAAGATCTGTTGCTGGGCATGGTGGTTCACGCCTCTAATCCCAGCACTTCGGGAGGCCGAGGCGGGCAGATCACTTTAGGTCAGGAGTTTGAGACCAGCCTGGCCAAAATGGTGAAACCCCGTCTCTACTAAAAATACAAAAATTAGCTTCGCCGGGCATGGTAGCATGCATCTGTAATCCTAAATACTTGGGACGCTGAGGCAGGAGAATCGCTTGAACCTGGGAGGCAGAGGTTGTAATGAGCCGAGATCGCGCCACCGCACTCAAGCCTGGATGACAGAGCAAGACTCTGTCTCAAAAAAAAAAAAAAAAAAAAAAGAAAAGAAAAAAGAAAAAAAAATCTGTTACAAGCATCCTTGATTTCCTTGATTTTAAGAAAAAGGAAAAACAATACAATAAATTGACTTGTACTTGAACATGATTAAAAATGTGTGTCTCAGCCCAGAAGGCATAGGAGATGCAGTCCCTACAGAATCCGAGCTGACCACTGTTATTTAATGTTCACTGAACACTTTAGACAAAACAACTAGAAAAGCAAAGGAAATTTGACATTTGTAATTGGAGATGAGTTAAGTCATCATATATTTTTATTTAATATAAAAATTTAATTATTTGATGCTTAAAAAAGTAAAAAACAGGGGACAAAAATAATGTATTTAAATCAATAGCTTTTTCAATTAGTAATGCAAGATGAAAAACAAATAATTTAACGAAGTGCTTAGAAAACTGCTGACAAACACACATGAAAAAATGAAAATTTATGTTCTTGCATAAAATAGTCAATTTATAAAGTTAATCTATAACATTTAGTAAAATTTCAATATAGATAACAAAGGCATTTTCAAATTGAACTTAGAAAATGTAATCCTAAAATTTATATGGAAAGGTACACAAACAAATATAAGCAGGAACTGTGAAAAAGCAGATTAGTAGGTGAAACATACCCTACCAGGTTTAAGGATATATTGGCAAATTTACAGTATTCAAAGTGTGTAGTACTGATGTATGAAGAGAGACAAAGAGAAACCAAGTAAAGTAGAAACTCCAGAATTAGACACAGTTGTGTACAGGAATTTAGGGTGTGGTTGTATTGACACACAAGAACATAATTCAAGAAGTGATGTAAGGATGACTGGATAGCCATTTTAAAAAAAAAACAAAATTAGATTTATATACCATACCCTGTAACAAAATAAATTCTGAGTGGATCAGCAATGTAAACATAAATCATAAAACCCCAAACCAAGAAAGAAAACTTGGGAGAACTTCTTTATAATCTTTATAATCTTCTTTATAATCTTTTTAATCACCTTTTTAAGCTATACTCTAACACAAAACTCCAGAAGGTGAAAAAGAAAATAATTACCCAATTAACATAGATAATATGTAAAAATAACAACAATAACAATAAAACCACTGTGTGTCTGAATAACAGGCGAGGTCTCTAACAGAAATTATGTTTCTTTGGGAATGAGCATTGCAATGGCAGTACACATGCCATCATACACTGTGTGTCCACGCGCATGCTCAGGGAGGTAAGGGGATACAAAGATTTCCAATGAAGAAGGAAAGAGGATTATATCATTGTTTTGAAATAAGTATCTTTGGATACAAGAATCAATAATAAGGGTGGCACCAGTCTGAGAGTGGACAGGCAATTCCTGGGCAGAAGTCCTAGAAGAAGTATTTTGTTTGTTTGTTTTGTAAGTTGGCGAGGCCATTGTGCAAGGCTGTGGCTTTTGAACAGTCTTTTGTGACAGTTCTTGTTATGAGACATTCGTACATGAGACCCACTCCTTCATGGCCTTCCTTGGCTCCATTTGTCTGGGTTTTTTAACACATTGACTTCATTTTGATTCTGACAACTTTCACACAACTTTCTACCATTAAAAACACATTTTTAATACGGTCTTTTCTTGTAACAGTAGAAGTTGGGGAAAAAATCCATCGAGAATAGACAGGTTAATAAATTATGCCTCAGCCTTACTGTAGAATGAGAGATAGGAATGATAAAACAAGATTATGGAAACTGAATTTGTAACATATGTATGTGTATGCGAGAGAGAGAGAGAGAGAGAAAGAAAGAAAGAATTTAAACTAAGTGATATTAAGTGTTCAAAACTTGTAATAAAACAAATAATAGACATTCTTTTGGGGAAGACAAGGGCAGAAGGGGTATACCATTGTTAGAATAATTTTGTTTTCTACCTTTCCTAGTCAATTTGGACTATGAACCATGTGACCATGTTACCTATTCAGCAATTACAATGTAAAAATATACGTTAGTTAATATATGACAATGTACGTAAAAAGATTAGGGAAAAACGAGAAAAGTATACAATAGCTTTGAGTATCATGAGTATCATGTAGAAAATAAAGTGGAGAAAAAGGAAGGGAAAGAGTGTGGCTATTTGATATAAAATGAGAAAGTAATAAAGGAAAGATTAACTGACTTTGTAAGATATGAGTAGCAGAAAAAATAGGGGAGGTGAAGAAGAAAACCCCGAAGTTATTAGAAGTGAGCATTCTAGGAAGAAGAAACAAAGTGCAAAGGTCCAGATTTTGTATGAATGGACCATTTGAGAAAGAGAAAGATGGTCCACCTGGCTGTAGCACAGAGAGAAAAGTGGAGGGTGGCCAGAGAGGTGATCAGGGGAACTTGCAGAACATGATACCTTGAAAATAATTTTAAGTCATTGGAAAGATTTAGGAATTTATTCTGAGTGAGATGGGAAATATTAAAGCATTTTGAACAAAATAGTGGAATAATGTGTCTATTTTAAAGGCTCACTCTGTCTGCCACATTGAAAATAAAAGAGGGTGAGCTGAAGGATAGGAAAAGAAGATTTTCCCAGAAAGCCAAGGAATACTCAATGATGGCTGAAGCTAACTGGTCCTAGGGTGTAAAATAAAGAAAAAGAATCAAGCATGACTCCTAGATTTTTTCCCAAGTAATTGAAAAGGTGAAGGTGTTTTTTTATTTAGGTGGAAAAGATTGAAAGAAGAAAGATTGAGAATTGAGATTTGACGGTGTTAAAGTTGAGTGACTGATAGACATTCCTGGGAAGATATCTGGCAGGTAAGTGGATAGTAAAGAATTCTAACCTGGAAACAGGTTTTTGGAAATCCCTAGTGTATGGAGGGTATTGTAAACATCAGAGATTGGGTTATAGTTCACTGAGGGAGGGGGTTGAATTGAAAAAGGGAGAATTCTGAGTGGTGAGTCTTAGATTTCTACAAGTTGTATTTGGGGATATGAAAAAAAAAAAGCAGCAAACATGATTCAGAAGCAGCTACTGATGTGAAAAAAGGACCAGAATAATGTGGTCCTATGGAAGCTATGTGAAGGAGGAGTTTCAGGGAATAGGGAGCAATCCAACTTGGACTGCGAATTGATTACTGGGTTTAGCATTATGGAAGTCTTGGGGGATAGAGAGTAAGTCTACTTAACTTCAGTGATAGATTCTTGGAAAGTCTGACTTTACATGAAATGAAATAATAACAAAACCAGGTTTACCATTCATAGGAGAAGGTGCAAACTCCACACAGACAGGGGCCTGGGCTAGGTATCATATTTTTTCATCAGTGTTTTAACTAAACAATGCTGAACAAAACAATGTTATTTGAGGACTTGTTATAATCATGAGCAGGTTCAGTTGGTTATGCAAATATCTAGACTGGAGTGGCTTCAAGACAAAATGAGAGGCTGCTTAGAAAATTACTGTGAGGTGATTGGATTTAGAGGGAAGCAAAGAATGAGGTGGGAGCTGGAGATTGAAGTGTGGTCAATACAGAGATTTTTATTTTTAAAAAGGATATTCATTGCAACATATTTGTATACTGATAGAAATGAATCAATAGAAAAAATAAAATTATGGTGCGAGAGAGAAAACTATCAACTTTGGGGCAATGTCCCTGAGTTGGGGAGATAGAATGTGACCTCGCAGGTGCAATGCAGAGGCTGGATCTAGATGGGAGTGTAAGTAGTATCTACAGACAAGCAGGAGGGCAGGAGGAGGCACCTGGCAGGTACACCTGAACACCTGCAGGGACAAGGGGCGGGGGGGGCTGTGAAGATCCTCCTGTCATTGCTTCTGTTTTCTCAATGAAATAAAAAGCAAATTTAGCTCTGAGAGGGGGAAACGGATGAGGGATCTTATTATTATTATTATTTTTGTGACAGAGTCTCACTCTGTCGCCCAGGCTGGAATGCAGTGGTACCATCTCAGCTCACTGCAACCTCTGGCTCCTGGGTTCAAACAATTCTTGTGCCTCAGCATCCTGAGTAGCTGGGACTACAGGCATGCACCACCACGCCTGCCTAATTTTTTGGTATTTTTAGTAGAGACAGGGTTTCACCATGTTGGCTAGGCTGGTCTCGAATTCCTGTCCTCAAGTGATCGGCCCATCTCGACCACTGAAAATGCTGGGACTAGGCATGAGCCACTGCGTCCAGCCTATTAGCATTATCCTTAATTCGCTTAACTTTATTTTAATTACCATAGCATTATTATTCTTTCTATATTGATTTACAGCTGATAAATATACTTAATTTTTAATACAATGAAAAAAATAATATGAACATTTTCAATGTGAGAACTGCATGGTGAAATAATGTCCTGGTATTTATCTTCACTAACTCTTCTAATTACCCTCTTCCCCTAATACAGTATTTATTTTAAAATAAGTGACGTCCACCAATATAATTCTCTCAATATAATTATATTCGAATTAATATTCCACCAATCTTGTTTAGCTTTTACATTAAAAATAGCTTCAATTTATCTTTTCTAATTATTTTTATTGTGCCTACTGAAATACAACTGGCAATGCACTGTCTTCTGTTCTTTCTACACAGCAGCTGCTCAGTAGCAGCCTCTCTCCCTTTCTCCCTCTCTTCCATTCTTGCCCATTTCTCCCTCTATCTCTATTTATTTCAGCCTCTGTTTAGCATTTCTTAATCTTTGAGCAAACTTATTCTTCTCCAACCAGCCCAGACTGTTAACTTAGAGCTGTATCTCAAATACTATGTTTCACAGAAGACAAACATAAGCCCTCTAGGCCATATTGTATAATAAGAATTATGTAATTCTTATGATGGCGTAATGTGCAGAACATCTTAACGAAACAGTTTCCCATCAAGAATACATCATGCATCATGTGGCCTGCATGGACTCCAGAAAGGCAGAGAGAAACATCGACAATGTAAAACATAATGCTTGTAAAATATGATGGATGGAAAGCTGGAAAGAAAAGGTAAAACAAAGTATAGTTTAGTCACAGTTTAGCCAATTTGGCTAAAGAACTAAAGGCAAAAATAAAGCTCAATGTAGAAAATAGTTATATCTGAGCACAAGGCATTTATTTACAGTATTTAACTATTATTCTATGTAATATTGAAATTGAATGTGAGTGTTTCTGAGAATAAGATCTCTGATTAAGAATATTATCTATTTTTTATAAGTCTTTTACTATTATTTTGGTTCAAAATTTAGATTATATTATTTTGTCTCTCTAAGTAGGCTCAATAATAACTTAGGATTGGTTCCTGTTTTCCTCCAGTATTACCCTAACAAAAATTTAAAAAATGAGAAAGTTGTAAATGATACCCTGAGAACATATATTGAGACATGACACGTCTGCCTATAGAAAGAATATGTCTGCTCCGTATGCAGAGATGCGAGCAACACACATTGCATATGGGGGTGGTCATAGCCTGTGTTTAGTCACATGACCTGGCAGAAATCTAGTGCTTTCTAATTGATAAGCTCAAGGGTCTTTGACTTTAAAAGAAACTGAGAAAGTACGTTTAATCCATGCAGAAATAGCCATAGTTTGTATTTACATAAAGATGCGCCTCATGCTCCATCTCTTCCCAGGACTCCTCCAAAAATTCATCCCGTCAAGAGACTCATTCTCACCAATTGGGAAGTAGAGGCCTAAGAGAGGCTGGACATTTGGGGCAACACCCTGCTTACAGTTGAATGGGACCCCACACTTTCTTCTTGCTAATCCTGTCTGTTTGCTTGCACTAGAGCAATTAGATGAAATTGTTAAAAAGAACGCAGAGAAATAAAAATATACCTATCAAATGACCACAGAGAAAATAATGAACGAAAGAGTAGCTGAAAATGGCCTATGAACTGGGTGGTTGTCGTGTCTAGTGCATGAGTCCAAAGCATAGATTGAGTCAGTCGCCTCTGAATTTCTGTTTCCTCTTGAGCAAGTTTCTTAATGTGTCTCTGAATCACTTTCCTATTCTATAAAATGAGGAAGGTAATAAATACTGGTTCTGAGTTTTAAATAACTTAGCTTGTAAAAAGATTAGCACAGATGCTGGCAAAAAAAGCTCTGCATAAAATATTGATTAGCTTTAAAAATTCCAGGTTAGTCCTTTTGCATGAAGTAAATCTGATTATTCAGGCAGAGTCCCTGACATCGATAAACTTTCTATTACACAGAAACAATATTGGCAAAAACCATGCAGAGACATATGTGCCAACTAGAATGAAAACTCCATGAGAAGAGAGACTGGCTCCTGCTGTGTCCCCAGCACGTGCAGTCATCACAAGCGCATAGAAAGGCCACAATAAATATGGGTGGTGTACATAGAAAAATTGGCCTATATGAAGGATCTCGGCCAATTTGTTTTGGCACATAGCTGTGCTGGAGCAAAGGGTTTTCAGAGACAAATTAAGCACATGCTTACATTTGGCATTAAGAACTCTGCCAAGACAGGGGCTGACCAAATCCACAGGGATGACAGAGTGGAGAGCTGTAGAGATTATGTGCTGTGGAAGGAACTTGCATCTACATCCCTAAAGAGAATAGGGCCAGCTGTCATTCTTGGCTGCAACAAGAAATACCAGTGCATTCTATTCTACATGACAAATCTGGCAACAACACATTCCTCTGCTTCTGTCTCTCTCTCTCTCTCTCCTCCCTCCCTCTTCGCCTCCCTCCTTTCCCTCTTGGTCTCCTTTCTTTCTCCCCTTGTGCCCTTCATTCTTCCTTTCCTCCTTCCTTTCCCCCTCTTCCTCCTGCTCTCTTTCTTTTCATATCTTACCAACCGTCCACATGAAAGTAAATTATTAGCGAGCCTGATGAGAAATATTTATGGCTGGTATCATTGACCTAGAGAATTAAAGATGTATCAGTATAATACAAATACATTTTTCTTGGAAAGAATTTCAGAATCTTGAAAGATGAACTCTAAGATACCCAGGAGGGCCACCCCATCTTTGAGTTCCATGTATTCCTAACATCCCCCTACCTATAGGGAGAAATGTGATGTGAACTAACTTCATGTTAACCACCTGGGCTACCTGAGACCGGACATGGAAGCATCACAACATCGATTTTGAGATGACATTTACTTGTCCAGTTCTCTGGCAGGAAACTGAATGGAATGGGCTAAAGAATGCGGTCTTATAGGTAATTTTAGAGTTTAGATACAACTTTTAAAATTTGTGTTTTGATAGTTGCAAAGCCTGTTAGCTTCTCTGCCTCACAAATAAATCTTTATGTTGTGGAAATTAAGTAAAAATGATATTGTCCAGAATTATTAGTTGTGTGGGGGGCGATGAGGGCGGGGCTGCTGCTATGGGTTTGATGTCATTGAAACCAAGGCACAGAAGAGCGAAAAAGACCCTAAGCATCATCCTGGAATAAGGTTTCCTACCTACAGCAATGAAATTCATATAAGTTGTCCTAACTTACCTACTCATGACAAGCAGATCCCTATCATATAGGGGAATCCTTCCCAGCCGCATGGGGGAGAAACCCAAACAAATGAATCCACAAGGAGAGCCAGTCCCTATGCAGGTGATACACAGAGAGGCATCACTGTCACACGAAAACAGAACTCAAGAAAAGTAGCTCTATTTTGCAGCCTTCTGAGTATAAGGGAAGGTATTCTTATGTTGTGTTTAATTAAGACAAATATACAGATTTATATGCCTATCATATGATTTCATTTCTATTACATTTTTGTAATAAATAATAACATAGAAAGAAGACTATTCCAAGATTTATGTAATCATGTATATTCTCCCTTAACTATTAAGTTTTAAGTTTCTCTATATAATATGCACGTGTAGTTTCTGATGTAGGAAGGTTTCTATGTAATATTTTTAGGTACCTTAAAAGAATTATTTCTCACATTTTGTGAATGTGTATGTATTTCATGCCATTTATTTTTAAATACAGATTTTATGGTCAAATATTTTTGACCCAAAGATTTTGGATAAAAACTTGAACCCAGAATGTCTCTTGATTTGGCCATTAACAATTCACTTGCAAGTCAAAATCCAGCAAAACCGATTGAACAGTGTTTTCTACATTTCCCTTTACAAGTCAGTTATGCCACTTGCTCTAATGTATCTCAGCAATATGATAGCTGTATTTCACAGACTTGTAATTGTCCATCATTTAATGCAAAACCTCCCATTTTCACCCTCATATTCAGGTTTGATCTGTTTGATATAATCACATTAACATTAGAAGTATATTACAACTTCAAGATAGTTTACTTATGAAAAGCTAATTCGTTCATGCTACGGAATAAATAATTGATTATGCAGATAATGAAGCAAACATCTAAAGATAAAAAACAGCATGTAATTGACATTTCCCTTGGCAAACTCACTAGAGATTGACAAGAACTCACTTTCATTCTGAGTATCAGTTACATATTTTTCTTAATGTCATAACCTTTTCAAAGAAAAAGATAAAGAGATTTTTTCTGTTCATAATTATGGATTTTTAGAGCTTTTTCTATATATTGAGATTAATTTAATTTGTCTAAATGAATGCAGTCTATTACAAATTGTTGTCTTAACTTGAGGGCCTAGATCTGAAACATCATTTAGACAAAACTAATGAAATAATCCTTATCTGAATGCTTTAAAGAAGCTAAGGAAGTAAATGTCAATTCTGCTATTTCTACCAGGCAACAAGTCACAGTACTCAACACATAATCAAAGGAAACATTTAAAATAATCTCTGTGATCTAATTAAAAGTACAATTAAGAAAACTTTAATGATTGTCACTGATGAACTTCTGTAAAAGTCACATTTTAATAGATAAACTTTTGCTTTTGAAAAGAAAAAAAGAGTAATAAAGCATTCCATTTTCAGGAGAAGTCCACTTGCTGTTGAAGTGCTTTTGACAGCCGTGACAGCAGTTGACAGCAGTGAGCCGGCTGTGAGCCTTGTATGTAGGGAAGCCCTGTGCTGACTTATTCTGTAGAACTGTAATTCTCCTTCTGCCCCCCAACTCTGCTGTGTCCTAGAAAAGGCGGTCTGATTTGGGGACACAGTGGATTCCCTGGTGCTCTCTGACATTAATAAAAACAAAAATTAAAAACAAAAAATTTTTTCTCCTGCCAACGGCTTTACAAACAGGTAACATATTTCCATAAGTGCCATCTTTATCTGATTTTCATATTATTTTTAAGAGTTATAGAAGCTATTATTGCCATTGATATGCAAATGAACACAAATATCACCACCAAAACATGAACAAAAATTGCAGCCCAGGGAGGTGAAGGGATTTGACCTAAATCTCAAAGTAAATCATGAACAAGGACAAGACCAGGGGCTCCCAGTGACTTACTTGTGCAGTCCGCTTTCCACTACATCAACTGCCTGTCTATAAGAGCAGCCAAAACTTTGCTTCCTAAGAGGCTCTTTAAGCTTTCTTTGAGAGATATTTATGAAACCCCATTAGGTGGTGCCTGAAATAACAGTAAAATCTATAACTGGCGTAATTTTTCTACTGGCTTTCTTGCCTTTGAAGCATCCTGAAATTATGCATCTCTCCAGAAGGGGTAAGTGGACCTGCATGGAATCCCTGATCCTGCTGGAAGAGGCAAAAGATCAATGCTAAGGCTGAAGGAGAAAAGAAGTGCCCCTTTGTTCCAAGGCTTTGTATATTCACAGGACACCAAAGCTGAAGGAGGAGCTGATAAGGTCATTGACATAAACGTGTAGGAATTTACAGTTTATATAGTCAGGTTACCTATCTATCACATTTAATTGTCACAGTGAACACGGGTGGTAAATGTGATTGTCCTCACTTTACAGATGAGAATTCTGAGCTAAGATAAGTGCAATGAACTTACCCAAGGTCAGATGGCTAGAATGGGGCAAGCCAGGATTCAACTCCAACTCTACTCACTCCCATGTATAGATGACTGCACACAGCTGCAGGGTATATGTAAGCAGTCCCACAAGAGTGTGAACATGTACACACGTGTGCAAATGCCTATTTACCCCCACCTTTCAAAAGTCCTCACCATTATTTGATTTGTGTTATTTTGAAAAGAAGTTTGGCTTTTCATACTTTTTCTAAAATGGATTAGACAATTATTTTGTTTCTTCCTTCCTCTCTCCCATGCCTCTCCCACTGCACACCCTCCACAAGCACATCTTCCTTCTTAGACTAATGAAACTGGCTCCTGCCTTCAGCTGGGGAAGCACAGGGAGAGGAACAGAGTAGGGAAGTTCAGGCAGTTTTGCGCTGCTGCAGTGTGGTAGCAGCCCACCCACGTGGTTCCTGATTGGCAGCAAGATGGGTAGTGTGGCAGGACGGATTTTTAAAATTTTTAATTAGTTTGAATTTTAAAACTAATATGCAATTTAGTTATGGGGAAACTTCTAACTATATCTGCGACAAGTTGGGTTTGTGGGTCTACTTTTCACCTGCACATTTTATGTCATGTATATAGAGACCAAGTGTTGCGATGTGCTGAAGTATAAAACATGTAAAACATCTTAAGACTTTTATGTGGTTACATGTTGAAATTATTCTATTTTGTATATATGGGGGTCAAGTTTTAAAAAATATACCAAAAGTTGATTTCTCCTGTATCTTCTTACTGTTAGAAACGTTCTTATTAGCAATTTAAAGTTACATTCGTGGTTCACATATTTTCATTGTATAGTACTGGGCTAAAGAGGAAAGAAATACATATATTTAAGAACTATCACTAACAGTTATTTAATGATATTGGCCCTGAATCTATTTTATTTTCCAACCTTTATTTCACCTTTACTGTAAATTCCTTAGCTGTATTTTCATTTTGAAAGGTTTTGAAACAGAAACAAGTAACTAGCTGTCCTGTGGCGTGCCAGGCAGGGCCTCGGCCTCATCTGATTCAATGTTTGTTTTTGAATGTTTATTAGCACATCAATTAAATACTTGTCAGGGTAATTTCTTCTCTAAAACCCATGACCCTTAGCCAATTGCTCACATGTCATCTGACAATTCAGATTGTAATAAGCGCATTATCATATCCTAATAATAATATTAATAATAAAAATAATAACTTTTGGATACCTTTTATATAAAACTACCTTTGAGATTCCCCATAGGGATCCTGAAAAATCACAAAGTTTTATTCTTTCACAACATAAAATAAAGATAATAGAAATACTAAGTGTTGTTTTTTGACATGTTACTACTGTAAGAGATATATAAAAATTATCTATTTGAAGAGATGCTCAGCCCTTCCTAATCATCTGTAGGCAACATTTTGTTAGCATGAATATTTCAGAAATTGCTTTGTGGGAAGTCCCTACGGAATTCCCCAAATCCTCACCACTTATAATATGTTTTGCCCTAAGGGAAACACTGCTCTCTAATGCTTGCTGGGATGCTCTCCTGTAAGGTAGAGGCCAGATGTTGTGTCTTAGTAAACAATTACCATGCCAGAGCCCCAGGAAAAAAAATTATAGTGCCAGCTACTTTAAATTACCAGCCCTTCAAAGAATAGGCCGGGCTCACATCTGTAATCCCAGCACTTTGGGAGGCCGAGGCGGGTGGACCATTTGAGGTCAGGAGTTCAAGACCAGCCTGGCCAACATGGTGAAACCCCATCTCTACTAAAAATACAAACATTAGCCAGGCAATAGTGGTGCGTGCCTGTAATCCCAGCTATTCTGGAAGCTGAGGCAGGAGAATAGCTTGAGCTTGGGAGGCGGAGGTTGCAGTTGTGGTCACACAAGATCATGCCACTGTACTCCAGCCTGGTTGACAGAGAGAGACTCTGTTTCCAAAAAACAAAAGGAAGAATAGATGAATCATTTGAAGCTGATGTGCTTAGAAAATTTCACCTTATAGCAGTGGACTGAGTCTAGATAAACAGGACTGTTTTTTAGTAGACAGCAACCCAGGGTCCAGTGAACTAAGAACTCATTACACGGGTCTGAAAGAAGTAATGAGGGAAATAAATTTTAGTACAGTTATTTGTTTGCAAGGTTGTTTATGTTGTCTTAGTAGTCCATTTTCTGAGTATATGAGGAAGCTCCTTCTCTTTTTTCTTAATAGATAATCCCCAGCAATTTAATAGATGATACTTTTGTGAAATAAACTGACAGTCAGATTTAAAAATGAGTCCTGTTCCTCACTCATGCCTCGGAATTCAGAAACTTTTACCAAGTCTCTCTACTTTTTATGGCAAAGTGGTTATTTGCATGGGCCCAATAAGAATATTTTCTTTTTACGGGATGTATGGATAATCAATTATGTAGGTCTCACCTGCAGTGACATCTTTGATAATGGTGCTCATTTAATGAGATAGAACCAGCCACTTTTGAGGGACAAGGATTGATGTTACTTATGGAAATGATGCCTACAAAGAACTTCCAGAAAAACAAGTCTGGTTCTTAGCCTCACAGATATAAAAAAGGGTCAGGCCATGAGCTTTAGGAAAATTGGGGTCCTCAAGAAATGAAGACTTCTGCCAAATTTGTGATGACCATAGATTAATTATGATGAAGAACATTTCTGGGGCTTGGTTTTTAGTTTTGAGATGCAAAATAACAGAAGCATTTAAACATCCAAAGTTTCCTTATGAAAACTTCCAGTGGGAAGATAGACCTGTAACATCAGTAGTGGCTCAACATTGCACAGTTGTAGACTTGCAAAGCAAACTCAAGGTGGCCTACGTGGTTAATTATTACTTGTCCCTATGTGAATAACCAGGTCGTGCCTAGTGAGGCCAGCTCTCCAGGTGATTGTGAATATTTCTTTCTTTGAGAATATTAAAATCACAACAGGTGGGAGACTTTCAGGAAAGATTGCAAGAGGCTTTGAAATAGCCAAAAAGAAACAAAGTGTCCTAGGGAATGCCAGGTTTGGTTTGGTGCAAACTACAGCCTGCAGGCCAGATGCCTGCTTTTGCAAATAGTTTTATTGGAACACAGCCACACCCTTTTTCTTTTTTTTTTTTTACATATTGCCTACTGCTGCTTTAGGGCTTTAACAGCTCAGCTGAGTCATTACAATAGAGACCTTCTGGACTCCAAAGCCTAAAACACTATCTGGTCATTTTTGAAAAAGCTTGCCAATTCTTGTTCAGGTACAGTCTACCAATTATCTAATTCTAAAGCAGTATGCACCTTTGATTGTGTGGAGCTACTTTACAGATATCTGGATATGAATTTATTTCAGCATCCTCAATTATCTACATGTGTTTTCTTTTTAATTGTGGGAATTTATACATAACATAAAATGTACCATATTGACTTTTTTTTTTTTTTTTTTTTGAGAGGTAGTCTTGCTCTGTCGCCCAGACTGGAGTGCAGTGGCACAATCTCGGCTCACTGCAAGCTCCGCCTCCCGGGTTCACGCCATTCTCCTGCCTCAGCCTCCGGAGTAGCTGGGACTGCAGGCGCCCGTCACCACGCCCGGCTAATTTTTTGTGTTTTTAGTAGAGACAGGGTTTCACTGTGTTAGCCAGGATGGTATCGATCTCCTGACCTTGTGATCCGCCCACCTCGGCCTCCCAAAGTGCTGGGATTACAGGCGTGAGCCACCGCGCCCAGCCCATCTAGACCACTTTTAAGTCTGCAGTTCAGTAATGCGAAGTACATTCACCTTGTTTTGTCATGCAACCAATCTCCAGAACCCTTTTTGTCTTGCAAAACTGAAACTCCATAGCCATGAAACATACCAACTCATTCTCCTCTCCCCCAGCCCTGAGCACCACCATTCTACTTTCTGTCTCTATGAATGTCACTACTCTATGTACCTCATATAACTGGGATCATACAGCATTTGTTTCTTTGTGACTGGCCTTTTTCATTTAGGGTATTTTCCTTAGGTTCATCTCTATTGTTATATATGTGTGTGTTTTTTGAATTCCCTTTTGCCACATTAATATCTTACTGGTTCTCTCATTAAAATGAAACCGATAAAATATATTTACATATATTTATTATACATTCATGTAAGAGGTATGATTTTATCATTTTAAAAATATTATCCTCTGACACCACATGTTGTCATGTTTTTCCCTTAAAATCCTCGAATCTCTGAAAGGAAGAGGTGTATAAATACTCTTATTATGAGATCATCAAGTAGAGAACTGACTGCTGGTGGTAATTCATTATTTTGGAATTTGAGAATATATAGTAGGAAGGGCGTTTATAAAATAAGCACAAATGAATGGGCGTCGTGGCTCACGTCTGTAATCCCGGCACTTTGGGAGGCCAAGGCGAGCGGATCATTTGAGTCAGGAGCTTGAGACCAGCTTGGCCAACATGGTGAAACCCCATCTCTACTAAAAATAAATAAATAAAAAAAATAGCTGGGTGGTAGCATGTGCCTGTAATCCCAGCTACTGGGGAGGCTGAGGCAGAAGAATTGTTTGAACTCGGGAGGCAGAGGTTACAGTGA
Organism: Gorilla gorilla gorilla; assembly: GCF_029281585.2. NCBI lineage: Eukaryota > Metazoa > Chordata > Mammalia > Primates > Hominidae > Gorilla > Gorilla gorilla. Next base: position 60,980,066 of record NC_073230.2, read on the forward strand.
GCCGAGGTCATGCCACTGCACTCCAGCCTGGGCAACGGAGCAAGACTCCACCTCAAAAATAAATAAAATAAAATAGCGCAAACAAGAGGGAAAATGCTTGGTTCATCTGGAAAAAAAAAGTATGTGGTTAGTGTGTGTTCAAGATGGGATTGTAATTATTCTGATAAGAGAGATTTCATAGGACCATCTTAGCCACTAGCTTCCGCCTACTCTCACCCAGACACCCTCATGTGATATTGCCAGGCAGGCAAAGGAAAAAGGAATGTTCCACAGCCAAGGGTGCAGTCAAGTGGTCATTAGCTTTGTGCCCCCTGCCTTCTGGATTCCTAGACTAGCTCCATTTCTGTTGGAGAGACTCTAATTGTTCGCATGCCCTGTTTACTGTGAGGCAATGAACTGTCCATGGCTTGACAGCAAGCAATCAAAGGTCTCCAGAGGAGAGCTGAGCTTAACTTTGGCAAAGAATGGTGAAGAATGCAGGACCTCTATTCGGACAGACGCACCTCTAGTCATGCTGGTGGACATGCCCAAGTAACCATCATTTTAGAGGTGGCAGCATAACCACCTTATGAGACTTTCTGGGTGCTGAGCTATACCTTATTCCTTGCCAGTGAGTGTTGCACTCTGAGGTGACAAAGTGAACCAATATTTACCCTCTAGAACACCTCTCTATCAACAGATGAACAGCAGCTTAACATTTTGCCCCAGGAGAGTGTGAGGTGGAAATCTAAATTGTGTGTGGAAATAGTGTTAGAAGATGAAGTGTACAGATCCTGAAATATCAGATTTGGACTTTTTTTATCTGACTGTCATTAACAAATTTTGTGAAACATCACTAGATTAATGACAGATGATGAAAAAGAAAACTAAAATAGTCTATTAAAAGTAATCTTGGCCAGGCGCTATGGCTCATGCCTGTAATCTCAGCACTTTGGGAGGCCAAGGTGGGCGGATCATGAGGTCAAGAGATTGAGACCATACTGGTTAACATGGTGAAAACCCGTCTCTACTAAAAATACAAAAATTAGCTGGGTGTGGTGGCACGCGCCTGTAGTCCCAGCTACTTGGGAGGCTGAGGCAGGAGAATCACTTGAACCCAGCAGGTGGAGGTTGCAGTGAGCCTAGATCATGCCACTGTACTCCAACCTGGCGACAGAGTGAGAATCCATCTCAAAAACAAAAGAAGTAATCTTATGTATGAGTTTCATTCATGAGAAAGTGAAACATAATTTTTTAACTATTCCTACCAATTCCCAACTTAAATAAAATAGACTTAAATAAAATAGACTCTTTTTAAATATTCCTGGGAGACCAACTTCTTTATTTTGAAATTCTGATTCTTTAGCACAGTGTTGTTCCAGTCCTGTTCTAACTGGAATGGTTGTTCATGTTACTCTTTCCTTTATGTCAATGTCTATATCCAGTATGTGTGTTGTCTACCCAAGACCAATTCACTTTACTTTGCAATTAATAATGAGGTTTACATTCAGATGTTCATATAGTAACACTTGTATACAAACGGAACTTAAATACAAGGAACATCAAATGAAATAATGAAGATACAATACTATGATATTTAAAGAATAGGAAATGTATCTAGACATACAATAAGTATATACTTGTATATGCAAAGCTTTGGACCAATAGGAGTATAATAATATGCTCCTGTCAAGGAGCGATGCCTTCAATACTCTAGAAATTAGTTGTTTATGCACAAATGGAAAACAATAATATATTATTTAGAGCCAACATATCTGGTTTAAATGATAAGCATAGGGCTTCTGACAACAAACCTAAGTTTAGTCTCAAATTACAAACACATAGAAACAATGGATAATATTCAAAATAACAAGAAATAGATAACAGCAGAAATAATAGGTCAACTTTCTTAGTAATTTATAGCTCAAACTTAAAATTAGTACGGTTATTAAAAATTTGAAATTTAGTCTAAATATATCTACGAATTAAAAATCTTCTCTGTAAAATTCCAAAACTCATTATGTATCTGAATCATTAAGATAGAATGGAACTGCCATAGAAATAGACAAGTAAACTAATGAAATTTTTATTTTTTTAACCAGATGTTGCAATGTACAACACTGGAAAAGATAGGCAATTCTTTTATCCCTAAATTTATTTTAATTTTTCTGAGAAAGTTTAATCTGTCCAGGAAAAATCAAGTTAATCCTTGCCTCACACAGCTAAAAAATTATTAACTAATTAATGATATAAATATATGACTGAACAAGAAAAATAATTCATAAAATATGATGACATGATATTACATGATAGGGTAATTTATAAGAAAGAAAACCAAATGGCCAATTGATATATGAGAAGATGCTCAAATTTTATACTAATGAGAAAATGCAAATTTATGCAAAATGTAAAGCAATTTTATGTTTACAACTCGGGAGATATATATAGAAATTCATGTGCACTTTGGAGAGTACTGTAAATTAGTAGGGCCATTTTGAAGATCCATGTGGCAAGAATTTTAAGACGAATATATCTATAACCTTGAACTTCCAATTCTAGCTGCAAATTTGACAAAATTCTAAATGTTTATTATTAAAATATTGCACACATTATATTAGTATAAAATTACAAACTAGGTCTACATGTGTTTCTCAATCATAATTCTTGACAGTATAATGATCATTTAAAAATATTTCAGAGTTATATGTATACTGTAGCATCATTTAAGGAAATTTAATAATCACACATCATAGTGCTATCTGTGTTTTGGTGATATATCACATTTTGTATAAATATAACAATATTTATGTTATATAGACTCATAACACTGTATTTCTGAATTTCTAGGAGGTAAAAATAAGGATCTCAAAATGAAGTTTACCACAGTGGACTGAAATTAAGAATGAAGAAGAATACAGAAAGGCATTATACATACCTATAACCTCTTATTTCCTTACAATCTATTGGAATTTAAAAATGTCACAATTTAACATTTATAATTCTGTTTATTGGCTGCCTTGGTGTTTATTATATAATTGTGTGTGTGTATAATATTATATTTACTATATGTTGTATATATAGTATTATATAGAGTGTATGTATATATATATATAACACTATAAATAGTATTAATGGTATTCTATAACTATGTATATATAAAATATTACACATATATAGGAATAATATAACTGTGTATGTATACATAATATAAATATTAGGGGAATTAATACATGCTTTCTCAGATTGGGGAGCTCAATGCATACTTTCAAAGTTCATGATTTTATGGATTTATTGAAATAGCCCCTAAAAATTAGTAGGATTCAGAAGGATGTGTATAAATAGATGAGAGCATTTGAGACAAGAACCTGCAGAAATAAAGAAAAAGGAATTAAAATTCTATATACTGTGCTCGAAAAACAACTAGATTGACTGATTATAACTTAAATTTCATGGTAGACATCATTCCTCAAACCAATAAACAAAATTCTACAATATATGTGCTCTTTGAAAGGCTTAGAGCTTCTGGAAAAAAGAGATGAAGAAACATTGTATGTGTTTAAATTAGTTTTCCTGGTGTGGTAATATTAGTGAGATTTTATATCATAAAAATATGTCATAGCAGGGCACAAATTTATTTGTTCTTTAAGACTTCAGTAATATTTTGAATATGTCAGCAGCCCAAAAAAGAGTAGCAGAGAGGAGCATGGGTAGAAATAGGTGGAAATTATGCTTGTGTCTGGAAGGTGAGGGAGAGGAGGGCATATGGGAAAAAAATACTTTCCTTCCTGTAAAACTAGTGATATAACAGTAGGAACAGATTTAGAATTATTTTTTTAAAAAATATGCATTTTAGCCACTTTTGCTTTCTGTGACTTCTGAGTCATTTCAACTCTAGGGTTCTCAGTTTAACCATAAGTGGGATCTACCCCAAAAGACTGTTGTGAAGATAAAATGGGGTCATTTTGCTAAAACACATTATCACCAAACAGTGATCAGTGTCAGTGTCCATTTCCTAATGTTTTAAGAAAAGCAGCTACCAGTTAAATAATCATTTCTTACCTAAGTACAGAGACTTAGGCTCAAATGAGCAAAATTAACAACTCTTGATGTGTGGAGAAAGTAAGGATAATTAATTATATTATTAAAAAGTATAATGTCATTTATATTTCTGACAGTAAATTATTTTTTAAGCTCGCTCCTCAATCTGCAAGTAATAACACAAGAATTTGAAAATAAACCTCTGTTACCAGCATTGCTGACAATATAAATCTTGTTGAATAATGGGGACATCAAATGAAAATATTTAATTGTACCATATCAAGAGGCTGTCAGTACTCTAAAAGTGCAAGAAAATGTGTGTGCTTATGTGTGTGCATTTAATGAAATGCCTGTCTGGTAAGGTGACAATTAAGAAGGGACCTAAAGAAAGTGAGGCAGTGAAGTGTGGATTCCTGAGAGGAATAATATTACAGTTAAAAAGAAAAGAAAATGCAAAAGTCCTGAGGCGGCTGTGTGCTTCGGCTGTTTTAGAAACGTTGAGGCCAATGAAGCCAAAGCCAGTGAGTGACAGGGAAACTGATGGGGTGGAGTCAGGAAGGTAATAGACACGCAGACTTTTAAAAGAATCTTGAGGTTCATGTAAGGTCTTTGGTTTTCATTCTAAATGAGAAGATAACACATTGGAAGGTAAAGCAGAGAAGTGATACAATTGGGTACATGTTTAAAAAGAGTCACTCTGGCTGCTATGGAGAGGACTGTGTGTGTGTGTGTGTGTTTGTGTGTGTGTGTGTGTGTGTATGTGTGCATGTGCATGCATGTGTGTGTGTCAACTAGACACAGGAAGAAGTGGGGGAATAGGTAAGTGCCTAGTTGATGATGGTGACATGGTCTAGGATGGTAATAAGAGAAATGGGGTAGCTACCCCAGTGTTTATAGATGCACATGTAAATATATTTATCCAAGGTTTTAGGTTGTAAAATATAATAAGGCATTCCCAAATACTATTGCCTTGTCAGAATTCCTTTTTTTGTTTATTCCCAATTATTTGGACTACGCATGTATATTCGGGCTAAACATGTACTCCCAGAGAAATGCAGCCATCGTCATGGCCTAAAGAGGGAAGAAAACAAGGTAAGACCCTCCTTACAGAATGATGTTAGGTTTATTTGTTTGTCATGTAGTCCAAAAGGAGAGTTTACAACTATACTGCTTCAAGCAATCAAAAGACTTCTATGTGATTTTTTCCTCCCTGCATGTCATTTCCTTCTCCAGGCTGTGCAAAAAGAAAGGGTACACACACTTTAAAGATGAATACATCAAACAATTACAGCCCTGAATAGTCTCATGCACTAATGATGGGATCCTAAATTAGTTTAATATTTGGGGATGGCAATCAACATTTAACAGAAGGTTAATAAGATGTGTGCTTTTTGACAAAGTCATCTTGCTTCTAGAAATTTGCCTTAATAAAATAGTAAAGTACATTTGAAAAAAATTAGATGCAAGACATAGCTGTAAAATATTGGAAGTCAAGTAAGTTTTCATGGTGTGGAATTGAATTAAAATATTCCACTTGTTAAAATTGATAATGGAATGCTCAGTACTTGATAAAATTTATACAAAAATCTTGCCAAACATGCTAAATACATTAAAAATAGTTTTTATAAAAATGTATACAAAAGTATGGGTAGATAACTAAATAGATAATCTCATTACTGTTGTATGAATGTCCCCCACAATGTATGTGTTGAAACTTAATTGCCAATTTGATATTATTAAGAAGTGAGGCCTTTAGGAGGTGATTAAATCACGAGGGTACAATTTCATGGATGAAATTAGCAACCTTATAAAAAGTTGGATGGGGTGAGTTCCCTCCTTTCATCCCTTCCACTGTGTGAATCTATAGCTTCTGTCCCCTCAGAAGGATGCAGTAACAAGGCATAATCTTGGTTAGATCCTCCAGAGACATTAAACCTGTTGGCTCCTTGACCTAAGACTTTTGAGCCTTCAGAACTCAGGGAAATACATTTCTGCTGTTTATAAATTACCTAGTCTGTGGAATGTTGTTATAGCGGCACAAATGGACTAACACACACACACATATACACGCACACACACATACATATATGTGTGTGTGTATATATATATATGCATACACAGACACAAAATTTTTCCTTTTTGATATTTTATTTCAACAAGCAACATCTATTTTGCTGTTAAAATCGAATTATAGGATTTTTAAACAAAATATATAGTAACTTAGTTAAAATGTTGTTCTTGATTGCCTTTCCTGTAAATTTTAAAAAATCTGTCTTCCCTGAGTTAGAAATAGCATTTAACTCAAAAATCAGAAAACAAAACAAAAATTTATTTTATCTGCTCTTTCTCTGATTTCAGTTGTTTTCTTAAATTACACTCTTTGATAAACATTATCACTCTGTTCTGCCTGTCTTAGTTGTAGAGCTTAATTACTACCACTTTTTACTTATCTCTCCGGACATTCCACTTTTGTCTGGTTAAAAATAACCCCTTCTTTCCATAATGAATCATTCATAATGAGTACATTCCAAGGTACTCATTGCTAAGGTTTGTCTGAAAGCTATTCTTGAGAGTTTGTTTTTTGAGAGTCAAACTGGCTTTTTCCTGACCCAGACTTCTTTTATTCAACATAAGCTTTGCACGAGGCTGTCACTAAGCAAAGGAGAGTCAGGCAGGACCTGGGCCTTAGGGTTACAGATGGCTTGTGGCCCTGTTTCCACTTTCGGTGTATTCTGCATTAAGGAACTGGTTAAAATGCAGGGTTAACTGGCTCTGCCTCAGCGTGATTTATACCACAAACATTCCCTCCTGTGAATAACAGCAATCAGTCCACAGGCACATGCTTCTTACACTTCTCCAACATTTCTTGTCCTTTGTACCCATAGAAAACTAATGCCATTAAAGCTTGTGTGTTGCACCTGTGCCAGCAGAGACAGATGCTGGCAAGAACTCCTGTTCAACAAGCAATAATGAACAAACCCCACATACGTCAGGTTTATTGAAGTGGGCAGAGTGAGAAATTTGAGGTTTGAGTGACAGGTGTGTTTAGTTAATAGAAAAGATGCATTATTTAACTTTTTAAATCTTTTTTTATAAATCATATAAACGTAATCAAATCTTACATATTGAATTCTCTTTTCTCAGTAGTGTACAGCATCCATCTTCATGGTTCTCCACCTTTTCCAAACTGTGGGTGTTAAGGTACTGAGGAGTTAGTGTGCTCATTATGGCAGTGACACACGGCATCTGAAGAGTAGTTTGGAATACTATACAACCTCTGTCATCATTAAATTTGCATAGATTTAGTTCTGCATGTAACATGCTTGAAGCATCCTATCGATTGCTCACATGAGTTTCCACATTGACACTGAATGTGAACATTATTGTTTTTATGAAACATTTAAGTAGATCTACTCAAAGTATCAAAAATTGCACAATTTAGCTCTAATTACATTTTAAATATTTGTTAGTCATAATTCACCTTTGCCTTTTTATTATAAGAAGCCATTTTGAATATTAGAATAAAAAAACTTTGAAAGCCTATATAGAAGCTTTTGTGTCTAATAACTGTATTTTAAAAAATTCAGGCTGGGCGTGGTGGCTCACGCCTGTGATCCCAGCACTTTGGGAGGCCAAGGCGGGAAGATCACGAAGTCAGGAGATCAAGACCATCCTGGTTAACATGGCGAAAACCCATCTCCATGAAAAAATTTAAAAAAAATAGCCAGTGTGGTGGTGGGCGCCTGTAGTCCCAGCTACTCAGGAGGCTGAGGCAGGAGAATGGTGTGAATCCAGGAGGCGGAGCTTGCAGTGAGCCGAGTTGGCACCACTGCACTCCAGCCTGGGTGACAGAGTGAGACACCGTCTTAAAAAAAAAAAAAAAAGTCAAATTTTGTACATTTTGAATATATTTATATTTTTAAACAGTTTGACCATTACTTTCAATAGAACATATTATGTAAACATCACGATAAAAATTACATAATTTGTAATGTTACAGTGGAAGCAGAAGAAACAAATTATACGTAGGAAACATATATAAATGTATGAATTATCTGTTTCTTTTATTACACAAATAATTATTTGGTTACATTTATATTTTAACTATATTTTATTAATCAAATACATTATATAAGTTTATTTTATTAACCAAGTTTATTTTATTCATCCAAACCTCTCCTGCCCATAACAGAACACCCAATGGCAATGACAGCAGTTGGTATTTCAGCAATTAGAGGTCACATAAGTATAGCTTTGCATCTAGTTTTCAATTTGTTAATATACAGCTATTTTTTGCCATTCTAGTAGGGCAAAACACTTTTTATTTAGCAGTTTATCAACTCGATTAATCTTTATTTTAGTTGCATGGTGTGTGAGTCTTCCTGTGTCTGTTTGCTGTGGACACTGGAAATGTGAAAGTTTGTCTGTCTGAAGAGGGCCCTGGTGACACAGCAGCCTCTCCCCCAAACACTGGAGCTGAATTTAGAGCTGGCCAGTTAGGGGGATTAAAGTGAGCATGGTACTTCAGAGTCGAGTTTGAGCAGACAGAAAATAGTGGAAGTGGGGTAGAAGGCCCGCAAGCTTGGCATTGCTGGAGTGTGATGTGGAAGGAACAGTGCAGCAGAAGACAAAAAAAGATGTAAGTAGGCTTGACTCAGTGCAGCTAAGAACCCAGATGTTATCTTGAGGGTGTTAACTAACAAGCAGTTTAAATCAGAATGGCACATTCTGATTTGTTTTTTATATGTTCACATTTGGCAGGCGTAGATACTGTTTGAAGAGAGGAAAGTCAGTAGATAGAGGTAACAAAGTTAGATATGTGCCAAGTCTAGAAACAAGGGACTAGGGGGATAACGACCTTTCAAAATAAAACGCAAGATTTGAAAACTGATTGGCTGGGGGATGAGGAAAAGGCAGATCTTTAAGGTCAATCCCTGTTTTGCTTTAGGTTGTTAGGGGTGGTTTTATAACATATTGTAGAATATGTCATTTCAGTTTTGAACGTCTTGAGTTAAATTGTCCTAACATATCTTATGAATTTGATTTTCTTCCGTGGGAAGCTAATATTTCAAAACCTTAAAGAGTATAGATTTCCAACTTGTATCCAATTTATAAAATTATCCCTAGGCTGCTGATTTCAGGAGGAAGCTCATGAATATTCTATTTGCAGACAATATTTCAGGAGTTAACAACAGCTTCAATATTTGTGGGACAACCAGTTAACTAAGCCACCTCTTAGTGTATTTAGATGGAAAATCTTAGCTGAAGATATTAAATAATGAACCAACAGTGACTAAAAAATTGAATATTTAAGTATATTTCATTGTAATGAATTTGAATTTAAGTAGCCATATACAGCAGCTAGTATTTACCACATTGAACAATGCAAATTAGAGGAAAAAATTAATAACCGTATCTAATACCACATGCCAAAATCCTCATAAATTTATTCTAGATAAAGGAGTTCATCAGAAGCAGCAACTGAAAGCACCAACTAAAACAGCTGGTGTTAATTCACTGTCATTCTCTCAGAACCATCTCTTCTCTGAACAAAACAAGTCAAAGAGTTAATTGTGAATCTGCATTTTCCTTGCCTGTTTTAAGGTTTTGATGTTGACACTAATTTGTGAAATCCCTCCTGTGGTGTGATATTTCATTTTACTTGCTATTTTGTTAGGAAGAGAATGCTTCAGCTCTTAATTTAAAATTATGTTTCTCCCTCCTAGGTTGAGTGAACTTAGAATGCATTCTCTGACATATGCACATGTTTTTGTTAATATGAATTTGGGGAAAAAAGCATACTTAATTAACTAAGACTTCTCATTCTAGGCTTGACCCTGTGTTCGACATCTTTTGAATTTGTAGTTGCATAGGCTGCTCTCTGACACTGGTTAGTGATCTGGAAGCTATATTAACGTTGGGGGAGGTGGTGCATGAGCATTAGAGGTATCCTTGCGAAGAAAGACTTGTCTTATCTCAATACATCTTTTTTTGCACACAAGAAAGTCAATGTTTGAGTCTTCTAAAATCTTCCTATTTCCAGTTGCAGAGTACCATTGATTCCTAAACAAAGATCTAATTTTTGACTCAGAGACGTGGCAAGGTAGTGAATCACCATTATAATTTAACAATCTTCAAGATAAAATTATCTCTCTGATATTTAGATTTTGCCCAATTATTAAGATATTTGAGTATTTTGTTAAGAATGGAAGACCCTAGTCTCTTGAGCAGAGACTATAAAGGCCTCAGATGATCATTTATAATTTTATGCTCTTTTATTTAACATCTTCAACACAGTTGGAAGCAGCCAATGATGCCCAGAGTTGTCGTGTTTTTAAAACCAAATGCATGGTTCAATGGTAGAAAACTGGGCTGATCCAAGCTGTTTTCAGTAAACACTTCATTTCAGGTGACATACTTCATATAATCTCTAGATCCTAAATAATCTCTAGATCCTGTCTTCAAAAATAACTAGATCAGATAACCTACCCTAGATTTTCACCTTTTAGGGTCTGTTAGCTGCAGTCACCTTTGTGAAAATGATTGCAATGAAAAGATAGAGTTGCAGATAGGGAAATTGTTTTGACTAATTTAAGCATAGCGGTATTTAATATGAGAAGTTAAGTTACATAATTTTTGAAAATTATAATGGAGTCTCTTGGCTGAGCTTTGAAAAAAATAGCGTTTAGGCTAAAAAGGGAACTGCTACTTCTCCTAAAATCAGAAAGATGTTACAGTAATTCTCTATTCTCTAGAATTGTCAGGAAGCACCTTTGTGATGATTTAATTTTGCTTTTGTGACTGTGAGCCTGTGTAGTCACGGAACCATTAATTAGAATGATGGCTTTCTGATCCCAAAGTCATTCGTTCTGAAAACAATATTTTTCATAAATTTGAAAGTGAGAAGTTTTGATCTTGCCATTCCCAAGTAACTCTCTTAATAAGTCATCAGCATGCTTCAGTGACAGCTGTCACCTTCCAGTGCTGAGAGTCATCTTTGAGTTCTCCATTTCACTCCCTACACTCCAATTTAGCTGCAGTTCTTTTGGCCAGTCCTATGAAATACATCCATGGCCTAACGACTTCTCACCACTAATACCACTCATACTAACAGCATTCTCACCTTAGTCACTACCTTTTTTCTCTGGATTACAATAGCCCCCCAATTTATTTGCCCACATAACCTATTTATTCTACACGGTGCACCAGATACACCCCCTTGAAATGCAAACACAATCATGTTATTCTCTGGTGAAATTATCTCATATATTCCTATTGCATTTAAAATTAATTCGAAATAATCCCATGATTATCAAAACCCTACATGCTCTTCTACAACATGGTTTAGTTCCAAGATATCTCTTCAACTTTTTTTTCACCGTACAGAATTGGTGAGTAATAGTCATATTTTTGTTTTTGCTCAAAAAGTCTTGACTTGTAAATTTTTCAGTTTCTCCTTTATCCACAGGTAACTCTTTCCTCATAAGGCTAATTGCTTGCTTCCTTGAGTTCTGCTCTCAAAGATACCCTTCATTTTCTACCTAATATTAATAACTTTAATCATTCATTATTCCATTACTATGCTCTATAGTGTATACAATTTCTGTTCTTTGTCATGTTATTAACTAAATTATTTGTTTCAGTAATGTATTCCATAAATATTGTACACATAAAAATTATGTTATTTTTATTGCTGTATGCTCAGCTACCCAATAACAGTTTGAGGATTAACATATTTGTTAAATGGACAAATACATTCTTTCACAAATATTAGTTTAATAATTTTATATTAAACTCCCTATATACTTACAATATGAATTAGATAACTCAGAATAAACATTCCATTGGAATAAACTAAACAATTTGTTATAAAACATCCTTAAAAGCATCAGAAAGTTAATACAGCAATGAAGAATTACAGGACCAAATTAAGAATGGTATGGAAGCCTGTTTGTGAGGCTTATGTTTGGATTATCTCTTTACTTAGAGTGACTACAAATCTCAAAAGAGAACTAAAGGGATAAATAACCATATCTACTAACACAGTAAGGGTATTTAAACATCTCTTAGTAATTGAGAAAATTGAAAGGAAAAAAAGAGGGAGAGAGAGAAACAGAGTGAAAGGGATAATGAAGGAGAGAAAGAAGAAGGGAAAGGAAGAGGAAGAAAAATAAAAAGGAGGAGAAGGGGAGGGAGGAAGAAAGAAAGGTGAAAAGAAAGAATGGTAAAGTTTTTAACAACATAATTTATCGTTTTAGAATATGAATGTTGGTCTAGTTGATGATGTCCCACAGATTCCTTAGTCTCTGTTCATTTTTTATTTGTTATTCTTTCTGTTTCTCAGAGTCAATATTCTCCATTTTCTTATCTTCAAGCTCATGACTTCTTCTGTGTGTGCAAATATACTCTTAAATCCCTCTGGTGATTTTTAAATTTTTATCATTGTAGTTTTCAACTCCAGAATTTGTTATCTCTTTGTTGATATTCTTACTTTTTAACATTTTTTTCTGATTCCTTTATTTCTTCGTTTATGTTTTCCTTTTGACATTTGATTATAATTAAGAGAGTTGTTTTAAAGTCTTTGTCTAGTAAGTTTGATGTCTGGGATTCCTTAGAGATATTTTCTGTCAATTTATTTTGTTCCTTTGAATGAGCCATACTTTCCCATTCTTTGTATGCCTTGTAACTTTTTTTGAAAACTGGACATTATAATAATTATAATTACTATGTGGTTACTCTGTAAATCAGACACCCCCCCCCCCCCCCACAAACACACTAACGTTTTGTGGTTTTAAATTTTATTTACTTATTATATTGTTAAGGTATTTTTTTAGTGAAATTTTCCAAAGTGATTTTACAAAACTGTTTGCTTTATAAGGTGTGGTCACTGAAGTCTTTTTGTTTCCTTAACGAATGTTAAGCTAATGTTTTGACAGTGATTTTCTTGTATGTCAGGAACTACGCAAACACAAAAACACTACAAAAACAAAAAGAAAAATGAGTAATCATTATCCAGGAAAATATGTCTCTAGGCCATGCAGACTGGCTTTGTGCTGAGTTCTTTGAAGCCGGCACAAAGTGTGTGTTCACTCTTGCACTGAGTGAAGTTCAAGTTCACTCTTGCACAGAGCTTGCACTGAGGGGAAGGATCAGCCAAGGTAAAAGTGTAGGGTCTTCTTACGACATTTGTCAGCATGTGGCTTAACCTATGCATACGTGTGACTTTCTAGACTCTCCCTTGTACGTGAATGATTTTGAATGTCTTAGTTTTCCAAATACTCTTCTCCAACTTTTCCTCCTGTGCTGAAGGTGATCTACTATATGTGTAAACTCTAATTTTTGCCCTAAGCATCTGTTGTTTGTTAGGTCTCCTTGCAGAGTTTCTCAATAATGTCTATTCCTTATCTGTTCTGGATTCTAGCAACACAGAAAAAAAAGCCTTTCATTAGTCCTTTAGGTATCCCCCAGACCAGTCAGAACAGACATACATAATAATTTGTGGGTAAGAGCTTCTCTTGTTCCTTTGGAGCCGTGGACCAGGGTTCCACACTGGGAACATGGGCTTCTAACACTTCAAAACTGCCTTTGCTGGGGCAAAGGCAAGTTAAAAATGTCATAAAGTTTTCTAGTTGTCTTTTTATTGAGTCTGCTTTCACTTGGTTGTTGTAATCTTTTGACCATTTTCCAGAGTTTTGGCAAAGTTTACTCTGAGAGTTTCTCTTAGTTGTTTGATGTTTCTGTGGGGAAATGAAAGACTGCAGCTGTCTCCATTGCCATTTTGCTGATGCTCCTCTTTTGTCAACTTTTGCTTCATGTTATTATGCTTTTTTATTAGTTCGTGTATTAGTTTTCTAGGGCTGCCATAACCAAGTAACACAAACTGAGTGCCTTGAACAACATAAATTTATTGTCTTATAGTCCTGGAAGCTAAAAGTCTGAGATTGAGGTGTCAGCAGGGATGGTCCCTTCAAGGGCTATGAGAGGAAGTCTGTTCTATGCCTTGTTTCTAGCTTCTGGTGGTTTAGTGGCAGTCTTTGGCATTCCTTGGCTAATCTCTGCCCTCATAATCACATGGTACTCTCCCTGTGTGTATGTCTCCCTCTACTCAAATTTCTTCTTTTTATAAAGACATCAGTCATATTGAATTAAGGCTCATCTGATTTTATCTTAACTTGACCACCTGCGAAGAACCTATTTCCTAATGAGGTCGTATTCAGAGGTTAGGATTTCAGCATCTATATAGAGGAAACAATTTAGCTCATATCAGTGCATATATGATTGTAATAGCTATGGCTTCCTAAAGCGTTGACCCCCTTATTACTACAATATAAATTTTTAAAATCCTATTCACGTTTTTAATAGTCTATATTGTGTGTTGTGAGTATAATGAGTTCAGTGTTCTTATGATTGCTCTTTGCATGATATTTTTTGTCACCTTTCTACTTTCAATCCATTAGTACCCTTGCATCTCAAATGTGCGTTCTCTAGACAGCATATATTGGGATCACTTGTTTTCATCCAGTCTGACAATCTCTACGTCTTGACTGGATTTTAATCTGCTCACATTTAATATTATAATTGGTATAATTCTATTTATGTCTGCCATTTTACTGTTTGTTTTGTATATTTCTCAAATATTTTTCCTTATTGCTTTATTTTGCAATGAATGTTTTCTAAAATAGAGAACGTTAGATTACTAATGAATTATTTTACTATATATTTTTGAGAATTTTTGTTGTTGTTGTAAGTTAACCACATAGATATATGGAAAATTAATTATTCAAATCATCTTCCGATTTATACTAGCTAAATTTTAGTAATACATAGAAACATGGTTCTTATACAAATCTCTTTTATTTCCTCCATTTTAAAGTGTTATCACTTTACACATTACATCTATTAAAGTTATAAAGCCAACAGTACATTTTAGTAATTATTACTTTACCGTCTATAGTAATTACCTTATCACAAAACATTTTTCTTCCAATTACCCCCTTTTTGATGTTATTGGAAAATATGTTATAGACATATTACATTTCTACATGTCAAATACTCAGCAATACATTATGCACATATTATTATTATTATCATTATTATTATTATTATTGAGACGGAGTCTCACTCTGTCACCCACACGGAGTGCAGTGGCACAATCTCTGCTCACTGCAAGCTCCTTCTCCCTGGTTCATGCCATTCTCCTGCCTCAGCCTCCCAAGTAGCTGGGACTACAGGCGCCTGCCATCACGCCTGGCTTATTTTTTGTATTTTTAGTAGAGACGGGGTTTCACTGTGTTAGCCAAGATGGTCTTGATCTCCTGGCCTCGTAATATGCCCATCTCGGCCTCCCAAAGTGCTGAGATTACAGGCGTGAGCCTTTGTGCCCAGTCATTATGCACATATTATTTTATAAACAAGTTATGGTAAAGAGAAAATATGCATTTCTACTGTCTTTTATAATGTTATTATTACCTATGCCAGTGCTTTTTAAAAAATGTGGATTCAAATGACTGTCTTGTGTAACTTGCTTTTAGCCTTAGGAATTTATTTTAGTGTTTTTTTTGTATGGTAGGTCTGTCAGCAACAACTTCAGTTAATATTTCTGTTTATCTGGGTAAGTCTTTGTGTTATCTTCATTTTTGAAAAATAATTACTGAATAAGGAATTGGTGGTAGACAGTTTTTTCCTTTGCATCTTTTGAATATATTATTCTACTGCCTCTTGCCTTCCATTGCTTCTGTTAAGTCAGCTGTTAATCTTACAAAACATAGGTGCTCAAAAAATAAACATGTACATGAATATGTATAGCAGTAATATTCATACAGTCAAAAAGTGGAAACAATCCATATGCTTGTCGACTCATAAATGGACACCCAATTTTCAGCTATAACAAAGAATGAAGTACTTATACATGGTAAAATATTGGTGAAATTTGAAAGCATTATGCTAAGTGCACAAAAGGACAAATATTACTTGATTTTATTCACATGAAACATCAGGAATTGGCAAATCAATTGGGATATAAATCAGATTAGTGGTCATTAGGGCTCAGGGAAGCAGAATACGGTGTAACAACTTTATGCATAATGGGTTTTTAGAAGGGACATGATGAAATTGTCCTGGAACATTGTGAATATACTAAAAGCAACTGCATTGTATACTTTAAAATGGTTAAGTTGTGAATTTTATATTGTGTGCTTTTTACCTTAAAAAACAAAAAAGAGAAAATAGCCTTACTCTATACATAATAAACTCAAGATGTGTTACAAATTTATATGTGAAATCCAAAATACTATAATATTTAAGGAATAGCTAAGTAGAATAACACTAAAATTTAGCATAATGAAATATTTCCTTAAAAAAGAAAAAACAGTAATTAAAAAGGGAAATATAGTTCATTAATATTTTTTCTCTCCATTAAGCATGCCATTAACTGAGTAAAAAATCAAGCTGCAATATATAAACCACATTTTCTAAAATCATAAAGAAAATATGAAATGAAAAGGGATTTGGGAAAAAATCCAAAGGTACAGTCAACTACACACAAAAAAAGCTTAGTCTCATTAATCATTATGAAAATGCAAATTGTAACGGGAATAAGATAAAACTACAATTCAAAAAGAAAGGCTAAAATTTCAAACCAAAAAAATTCTGGGTTTTGGAGAGCTGGGAAGGAATAGGGCTCCTAACCTTACAACAATGAAAGAACAAAACTAACTTCAAAGTCATGACTTTATTTTTATAGCAACCAGGTTGCCAAGAACTGAGTCAAAGTGTAAGGGAAAATAAGCACCTGCAAGGAGAAAGAGGACGGATGCACTTACATAAGACAGATGCAAATAGACACCGCTATGACAAGTAAAGCTGGAATAATCAATACATTCCTAAAGACAAAGTGGGGCTGGTCAGATTGGGAAACCACTGACAGCTGCAGAAGTTGGGAAAGATCCACCGTCTTGAAAACTTTTTCCCCACAAACCCACTGGGATCTCTCAAGCAATTGGTAAGGACTCCAAGAGAGTCTGTATATGATACAGATCAGGGAGAGCAGAACACTGGGGAGGTGACCAGGTCATGGGGGCTGAGCCCTTAAGAATGGGATTAGTCCCTTTATAAAAGAAGCTCAATGGAGTTCTAGTGTGCCTTCCACTATGCGAGGACATAGAAAGAAGGCACCTTTTATGCACCATGAAATGGGCTGTCATCAACACTGAATTTGTGAGCATCTTGACCTGAGAACTTACAGCCTCAAGAAGTGAAAAAAAAGAAGTATCTGTTGTTTTTTAGTCACCCAGTTTATGTTATTTTGTTATAAGAGTCCAAATAGACCAAGATATTCCACTTAATATGTAGGGGAAGGCAACAAAAACTGCCACACTTAGAATACTCCTGATGCTGGGAGTATGAAAACAGGAAAAACAAAACAAAACAAAACTACTCTTGAAGTTGAAGGAGGAATATCACGGAGCTCACCAACACAGCCAGGAAAAGGAACAGAAGTGTGAGAAGGCTATATTCCTGAGACCTTGAGAAAAAGTACCTGCATAAGACTGAGATGAAATTACCTCCCTAGTTATAACTGAAATCCCAAAAAGAAGAGGAAAAAATAATGGAACAGAAGAAATATTTTTCAAAATAACTGTCAAAAATATTCTAAAAGAAGTGACAGAAAATCAAACTTCAGATATAGGAAACTCAGAGAATGTCAAATAGAACAAAAATAAATAAGAATTACATCTTGAAAATATCTTTAAAAAATCAACTCTAAATTTTATATCTTGCTCCAAATATATAGAGATATAAATAGGTTATAATCAAGGTATGGAGAAAGCCATATCACGGAAACACTAAAATAAAGCTGTGGAAGGACTACATTGATATTAGACACAACAGAGTTCAGAACAAGAAATATTATCAGAGATGAGAGATAATATATAATATAATAATCAATTCTCAAGAAGATGTAAACATCCTACTAATTAGGGTATGCAGCTTACAACAGAACCTCCAAATACATGAGGTAAAACATGAAATAAATCAAAGGTGATCTAGAAAAATCCAAAATTATATTTGCAGGCTTCAACACTTTTGTCTTAGTAATGGACAGACTAGACACAAACTCAGTAATCGTATAGAAGACAAGAACAACAATATGACCAACAAGACATCTAAACTTCAATGGCAGATACTCTTTCCTTTCAAGTGAAAAAAAAAACGGTATGGTATATTCTCTAACAAACCCAGAATTTCTAATATTTGCGGTCTTCCTTCTTTCCATCTTCCTTTCTGTTCTCTTTCCTTCCCTTGCCTTCTTCCTTCCTTTCTTCTTTTTCTCTTTCTTTTCTTTTTTCTTCCTTTCTCTTCTTTCTTTTTTCTCCTTCCTTCTTTCATTCTTTCCTCTTTTCTTCCTTTCTTCCTTCCCTCATACCTTCCTTCCTTTCTTCCTCCCTTCCTTTCTCCCTCCCTTTCTCTCTCTTTCTTTCTTTCTCACTTTCTTGCTTTCCTTTTTTTCTTTCTCCCTTCCTCCTTCCCTCCTTTTCTTCCTTCCTCCCTCCCTTCCTTCCTTTCCTCCTTTTCCCTTCCTTCCTTCCTTCCCCTCTTTATTTTCTTTGTTTCTTTGCCTTCCTCCCTTTTTCCATTCTCTCCTCCTCCTTTCCTTCCTCCCTTCCTCCTTTCTTTCTTTCTTTCTTTCTTGCTTGCTTGCTTGCTTGCTTGCTTTCTGGTGTTCTTGCTTTCTTTTTTCTCCTTTCCTGCCTTTCTCCCTTCCTCCCTCCCTCCCTTCCTTCTCTCATTTCCTCCTTCTTTTATTTCTTCTTTCTTTCCTTCCTTCCTTCCTTCTTTCCTTCCTTCTTTTCTCTTTCTTTCTTTCTTTTCTTTTCTTTCTTTCTCTTTACTACAATTCATATTATTTTAAAAAAATTAAGAGAGAGAGGCAGAAAAATAAAGAACACTTTAATCTGCAGGTAAATAGATTATGTCTGCTGTAGACAGAATAATGGCCTCCCAAAAACGTTCATGTCCTAATTCCCAGAGTCTAACATACAAATATGTTAGGTTGCATGGCAGTGGGAAATTAGATTTCAAGTGAAATTAAGGTTGCAATAAAATGATGGAGAGATTATCTTAAATGGGTGGGCTCAATGAAATCACAAGCTTTCTTATAAGTGAAAGAAGAAGGCAGAAGAAAGACAACCATGGAGGTGGTGGCATGAGAAATAACTCAACATCGCTGACTTTTAAGATATAAGAATGAGGACCCAGCGCGGTGGCTCACACCTAATCCCAGCACTTTGGGAGGCCGGGGTGGGTGGATCATGAGGTCAGGAGATCGAGACTAACCTGGCTAACATGGTGAAACCTCATCTCTACTAAAAATACAAAAAATTAGCTGGGTGTGGTGGCACGTGCCTGTAGTCCAAGCTACTCAGGAAGCTAAGGGAGGAGAATTGCTTGAACCCGGGAGGTGGAGGTTGCAGTGAGCTGAGATCGCGCCACTGCACTCCAGCCTGGGCGACAGAACAAGACTCCATCTCAAAAAAAAAAAAAAAAAAAAAAGTAACATGTAAGAATGAGGCCATGTTCCAAGGAATAAAGGTGGCCTCTGGATTCTGAAAAAAATCAAGTACATAGATTCTACCACATAGCCCTCAGAAAGACTGCAGCCCTGCCCACAACTTGATGTTAGCCCTGTGAGTCTCATTTAAGGCTTCTGAACTCCAGAACTGTAGGATTAAAAGTCACTTTATTGTAAGATATGAAGTTTGTGGTAATTGGTTACAGCAGCAAGAGGAAGTTTATATAGTAATTGTATCATGAAAATGAGAACCATAATTTACAACTGCTTTTAATACTATAACCTTCCCGTCTTCTTGCTTGGATGTTTAAAATCGTGTACATGAATATGATCTCTGTGTGTATGAAAGAGGACAGCAAATTGATGCCAAAATAATGCAAATGCAAATCTTACACTCATTTATATGTAGGTTTAATTTAATCTTTGAAATTAAAATGAAATTAAGGGATTATTAAATTTTGATGAAATTAGACTAAAATGAACAACAACAAAATAAGAGCTTACTTATATTCTTTATATGGTCAATAAAGAAGTGATAGTGGAAAAAACAATAACAAATGAAGGTGATGATTTAGGAAGTTGGAAAGATAGCTTAAACTACAAAATGGTATATAACTAGTGAACACTTAGAGACATTGATTGATGAACTTCAGCTTTTGGCTTGGTGAGAGCATAAAATCAGAGCAGCTGAGGTTTGCAAATTTGTAATCTCCTTGTGGAACAACAGGGGAAAAGACATCTCAGCATAATAAGATTAATCTACTAAAGAGTCAAGACTTGATCCATTTGTCCTTGTAATTCAAAAGCTAATTCAAATACTGATTTGATATATTGTGTTAACAACCATTGCTGATTATCATCGCATACCTGGCATTCTTTTATTTGATATCTAAAATATTTGTTAATTCCTGGACTTTCTCTTTTCAAACCCAGTACGGTTTAATTTCAATCTTAGAACAGTTGTCTTTGAGAAATTCTTTCCTTTAGTGCATCTATGAATGGGCATAACATGGATACATATATACTGTCACCCCAGAGAACATTTGTTAAATTAAAGCCAAAGTTTAAAGCAACAGCTTTAACTCATTGGTTTTACGAATTTTTTCCTCCCCAATAGCCACAACAATATTGATACCCCCACACCTTTTAACATAAAGCTTGGTGTTGTCTATTTTTCAGGTACTGTTATCTATATGATTTCAGTATTTTAAAAATCAGCTTCCAGCCCATATGGTGGCTCATGCCTGTAATACCAGCAGTTTAAGAGGCTGAAATGAGAGGATTCTTTGAGCCCAGGAGTTCAAGAACAACTTGAGCAACATAGCAAGACCCAGTCTCTACCAAAAGTTAAAAAAAAAAAAAAGGTGGGCATGGAGGTGTGCACCTGTTGTCCTAGCTATTTGAGAGGCCAAGGTGGAAGGATTGCTTTAGCTTGGGAGGTTGAGCCTGCAGTGAGCAGTGATTGCACCACTGCACTCCAGCCTGGGCCACAAAGCAAGACCCTATCTCAAAAAATATATATAATAAAAATAAAAGTCTGCTTTCATTGATTTCTACATAAATATGCATAGGTTATGTCCATATAGATACAAATAATAATATATCTGACAATGGGTCCATATGATCTTCAAAATGTAAAATGCCTATCTGTGTAATTGACTGGTTAGTCTCATTAATGAATAGAGACTCAATTCTACTTTCTTCTTCTAGATAAAATATATAATCTAGCTTTTCATTTCACTTATTTACTGGTAACAACAGGAAGAATGACAAGATATCTATTTTGGAAAATTACTCTGGTAGGAGTAAAGATGAAACAATGATAGAATTGCATGGAAAACTAGAGAAAAATATGGTCTTCTGATATTCTATCACATCATATACTAAAGGCTTCATAAAACTCAGATATTTTATCTAAAAATGTTATTTTCCTCTTAGGAATGGTCAAAGCATGAGACTAGAATTGTATTACAATGACTCTCACAAGCACATGTGCTAAAAAGGAGGGGAAAACATCATTACTGATATTTTAAACGTATGTTTTACTTTCCATAAACATGAACCTCAACTTGATATGATGCAGATCAAAGGAAATCACCCATAATTCCATATTAAGAAGGCCTGTGATATTTTATGGGAAAATAAATAGAGAAAATGCGAACAGAAACCCTATTAAGCTTTATGGAGCAAAGACAAATCCAGTGGTGAAAGAT
Source organism: Gorilla gorilla gorilla (assembly GCF_029281585.2). Classification (NCBI taxonomy): domain Eukaryota; kingdom Metazoa; phylum Chordata; class Mammalia; order Primates; family Hominidae; genus Gorilla; species Gorilla gorilla. Next base: position 61,001,867 of record NC_073230.2, read on the forward strand.
ACACACTTGAGTTCTGTTTATTGTCTTGGAACAATATGGTTTAGAGGTGACTGGTGGGTGAGGAGAACATATGGGAGTTCACCAAATAGAAAAGCTGAATGAGGCAATGCCTCTTCCTGATCATATCTCTTACTCGGGTAACTATACAATTTATTGTCCAGTAAAGGGTATATTTAAAAATCATATTAAAAGTCATGCAGTGAAGTTGTCCAGGGAAATCAAGACTTAACAGTCTCACTCTGACAAAAATGAATAGGGGGGTTCCCTCAAGATAGACTAGGACATGACCCCACACTGACAGGTAGTAGTACCAGAAAAGAACCCATGGAAAATCTTTACCTTATACTTGAGATAGGGACCAGGCCAAAGTGACAGCCAGACATAAAATTCTATCTAAAATATATCAATAATCGAAGAAAATATGTGGTGTACAGGCATAGAATGTCTTTACTGGATCATTGAAATAGTAAGATAAATTCAAATTTTTACATTGTTTTATTTTCCTCCAGTTAGGGCTTGAGGTTTGTCTCTGGAGAGTGGCTGTCAATTGGAGCCCCGCCTTTCTGGGGTTCTGGGCAGGGGGTTGTGGATGCTTAACATATGCCTTTCACAGGACACTCCCTTACCCCAGCAGTGACCAGGTGTGTATCCCACGACCAGGCCTCCCTCTCACAGAATATCTGTTGAGACTAGGAGATGCCTGGTGGCTGTTGCCTGACCTGTGTCCTGTGTATTTCTGACAAGAGCCACTCTCAGAGGCCCTGGCCAGGAGGAGAGTTAGGTTCCAGTGTAGGTCAGATCACACACATGGAGGCCACAGGACCAAACATTGGAAATCACAGAAGTAGTTTTATTACTCACAGATCCAGAGAGAAGAGGGAAGCTGAGAAGAGGGTTTGGCTGTGTCCCCAGACAAATCTCATCTTGAATTCCCACATGTTGTGGGAGGGAACAGGTGGGAGGTAATTGAATCATGGGGGCAGGTCTTTCCCATGCTGTTCTTCTGATAGTGAATAAGTCTCACAAGATCTGATGGTTTTATAAAGGGGAGTTTCCTTGCACAAGCTCTCTTGTCTTGTTTGCTGCCATGTGAGACGTGCCTTTCACCTTCCACCATGATTGTGAGGCCTACCCAGCCATGTGCAATTGTACGTCTATTAAACCTCTTTCTTCTGGAAATTACCCAGTCTTGGGCATGTCTTTATTGGCGGTGTGAAAATGGACTAATACATTAGCACACCTCATAGGGCTGAACAAAACTGGGAAGATGAGTGGGGAGCAAGAGAGAGAAAAGGGGTCTGTGGGACTCCAGCTGTGAGGTCTGTGGGGTGAGTCAGGTAGGTTGTATCTAAAGGTTCCATAGCGGGTAGTCACCAGGAGGAGGCAACTGTGTAGGGTCAATATCTGGGCCCAGCCGCACTGAGGAACTGGGAGGGTTAGAACTGGAAATTGTCAAGGGAAGATGAACCCAGCTACCACATGAGAGCGTTCAACTTACGTTCAATGTGAATGCCGTGGCAACATTAAAATGTAAGAATTCACTCCAATGTGCTCGAGGTAAATAGGAGAAACCTAGAATTTATGTAAACAGTGAGAAGATTGGATGCATTTTCCGTCACATATTTTAATACTAGCAGCATATTATATATGTCAATCCATCAGGCATTCAGAAATACATGCTTATGAAAATTTTTTGCACCATCAGACAAGAGACAAGGATATAAGACATTTTTAACGTTATAAACACTAGTAAATTAAAAACAGAAGGACATTTATGTCCTAATATCTCTATGTTGTGACAGGCTGCCCTGTGAAATACGGGATTTCTTAAACATATTTTAAAAATCATAGGTGTCAATATTTTTTAGAAATCCATTTAAATTTTCTCTTGCTATTTTACAATGCCTATTTATTTATTTAGTGGTTCTGCTGATTTTGATGCATATCCTAAACTTTACATTTTCTTTAAAGTATGTTTTATACAACTTTATGTAAAATGTTTCCGTATCTTCACATTCTCTCCCTGTTCTTTTGTTTTGCTCTTATATGGTGGCCTTGAATCTTTTCTCTGGCTTTTCAAACCTAGTAAGATTAAGACACTAAAGCAACTTTGCCCGTAGTTTGGTAATGCCTTCTAAAACACATCCTAAGCTCTCGTGCATACAGGGGTCTCCTTTGAGCTTTATTCTATTGAGATCCCATATACCTAAATTCCAGTACTCCAAATCAGTACTGCTCAGTTTTAGTTACTAAGTTTAAAAATTTATTTTAATAGCAAGTTAGTTTAGTGCACTCTTGCTTCTTTCTTTACTGCTGGTATACATTTATATTCCTTTAAATGAATCTTGGAATTTATTTAAAATTTTTAAGTTACACTAATGGAACTGTATCTGGCATTGTTGTGAATTGATACATGAATTTGGAAAGAATTTGTCTTTATGATACTAAATCCTTTTTATCCAAGAATCTTATGTGCCTTTATATTTATTCTAGTCTATATATCACTGAGTAAATATATAGGAATGTAGATACATATAGCTATAGTTATAGATAGATACAAATATAGATATAACATGTTAAATCTATATCTATCCCATATAACATATATACATGTTATATGTGCGTGTGTGTGTGTGTGTATATATATATATATATGTTTGTGTTATTAAAGAGCTCTCTTAAAATTTTTCTTTTATTTCCTATATAATTTTAGGTTGAGCTTGAATTTGCCTTGTATAAACATGCAAATATTTATACTAGTTTTAATACTGATGTTTAGACATTCTATCTTATTTTAGCATTGAATATTTTCACAATTATTATAAATATTATCTAATATTAATAATGTAACTGTTAAAAATATTTAAAATTTTACCATTGAATTATTTTATTGTTGAATTTAAATTCCTTTAAGTATGATAGTAAATTTGTATTTTATATTTTCTCTATGCATATGCAAATTAATCTATCCTCTTCTCTATCTCTATGTAGTAACATATGAAAATCAAGCCTCTCTTCTAATAGACATACACATGTTTGCATATAGAATATCAGACTCTTTATAGCATTTAAAATCTTTAAATACATGAATATTACCTTTTAACAAATATATTTTTGCATGTACTGAGAATCCTCTATTTATTTTTTATTTGGGCTGATCAATATGATTATTAATATTATTGGATTACCAAATTTGGAATCATACTTTCATCCCCAAGGTGGATATTTGTTTTATTTTTTTGCTAATTTCTTGTCTTACTGTTTCAAATACTGTTGGAGATTATTTTTATTTTATTTGGCATTTTAGTATCAATACTTGTAAGTGATGTACTCTACATATTTTTTCTTCAGTATCTGGTGGATTTTATAATTACTGCTATATTGGATTTGTAGTAGATGCTGACAAAAATTATTTCTCTATGTTTTATAGCTGTATGAAGGAAACCAATATATTTTACCCCAAAATATATTTTCTTGATATATTTCAAAATGGCTATTCAGAAGGGCTGGAAATGCAAAAATAGCTGCAAAGCTGTCTTGGGGAGATTTGCATCAGTAGAGAATCTTCCTTAATGCAGCCAGGCTTTCTCTGAGGTCTGCCCCCTTGTCTGGATCTAGGAAAGGTTAACTGAGAGTCTGAGGTCTCCAAAGGTCTGAAAGAAACATTTTCTGTCTGTTCTCTCTGAGGGCTGCTCCCAGTGAGGTTTCACTGTTGCTAGCCAGGGTCTTTTTCTCACATAACCTTTTTTTTTTTCCCTATGATCCAAGCCCCCATTCTTTCTGTAAACTCAATGTGGTCAATAAGCTTCTGCACCCATCGTGTGTCTGGGTCTTCATTCTAAGGGCTCCAGTGTACACACATTGCAGAAACCTGTATGCCTTTTCTACTATTTATCTGCCTCCTGTTGGTGATTTTCAGGGAAACTTCAGAAGGCAAAAGGGACATTCTCCTTTAGCCCATACTCAGACAAAATCCGCCAACATTTAGCTGATTCCTAATAGCTTAACATCACTTTGAAAAATCTATATATTTATAACCTTTTCTTCCCTCTATGATTTCTGGTCAGCTAGGGTTTTGTTTTTTACTCCATTTACTTCATCCTGGAAAAGATCTATTTTATGTCTATTTATTCTCATTTATTGACATTGAGAAAAGAAAATAACTTTTATGTGAGAAATGCAAGTCCTTTTAAATAATCAGGCCCAGAGAGATATTAAAATGAGACAGCAGTTGTGCCCTACTCCTCTTTGAGCTGTGTATTCATCCAGGCTACTTGCTGTTGCCATAGTAGCTATAAATTAACCAAGAACGCCACACCAGAGACTATAATCCACACCCAATAATAGCTTAACAGTGTATAGCCAGTCACTAATCAATGTTATTTCCATAAACCAATGAGAATTTGTGACAAACCTCTTTGCATCATCCCACTCCTTGTCCCTTTTTTGCCTTTAAGAAACTGCTTGTTGCAAAGCTCCAAATGGAGTTCATATCCAAGGATACTTGGGTCTGTTTCTTCCAGGCAGCTGTCCTCATTTTGGCTCAAGTAAACTCTTTGAATTACGTTTTGTGCTTCAGCCTCTTCCACTTAGATTAACAACATGGATTTGTGTCACCATGTACAGCAATTAAAATGTTTACACTTTTCCCCTCGAGGGCATTGATGTGTTTTCCTGAGCACTTCGAATAGCTACATGGTGTTTACTTTCTAGATTATGGTTTCTCAACCTTGGTGCTATTTACCTTTAGGACCAGAGGATTCTTTGTTGTGGGAGGCTGCCCTAGCAATGCTAGAAGTTTCGTTTGACCTCTAAATTTCACACACCCACCAGTCTTGACATCCCCACAATAACCCTAGACATTGCCAAATGTCTCCAGGGGAAAAATCTCCACCAGTTGACAGCCAAAGTTCTTGAAATATTGGAATTGTCAACTGAGTTTTATGTTATCCAAAACAAATATTTTTCTTTGTTTTTAAACATCTACTTCCATCTACTTATCTACTTATCTTTACTTTTATTTGTAACTTAATTCCATCAAGGATAGAGAGTGCATTTTCTGTTATGCTAAATTTTTCAAGAATGTATTGATTTTTTGTGACCTGATATATGGATGATATGTAGATCTTACATGTTTGTATTTCCAAATTTCAGGGCAATAATAAAATAAATACTTCTATTTATATTGTCACTGTATATTAGTTATTTTCTTTTTTCACTATAGGAGTTTTTCAACCTATAGACTAGTTTTCAATTCTAGGTTATCCAGTAGATTTTGAAATGTTATGATGAAATATGTACTTCTCAAGCATTTATCTTTGCACATGAATCAATCCCAAGCTCTTATAATGCACATCATATAAAGGGCAGATTAGTGAATAAATGGTTCAGAAATAATGATGTAATATTTATAAGAAAATTAAAAATTTAGATCCTTAACTCAGATAATAACAATAATCCAAATTAAAATTTGATTTAATTACATAATTTAAAATGACACCAGAATACTAGTAAAAATGTAGATAAGTTTATGTAATCCTTTTTATCTGTAGGACTTTATTAGCATGAATTCAAATACAGGAACCAAAGTAAGATTGAGACCTATAGTAAAAGGATAAAATGTACATGTAATAGTGGCATGATTAAACTAATTTAAAGCATAATAACATGGAGAAATATTGGAAAATATACATTTTACTGTATTAATTGTTAATATTCTTATTTAATCATTAAGTGAGAACAAAAGTAAAGAGTAGCTACACACACACACACACACACACACACAAGTACAATATTGTCAGATAAACATGTGATGTTCAGCTACACTAGAAATCACACCTGCTTTTTTTCCACAGAAGAGTAAAGATTAAAAATCACAATAATATTTATTGTACATATGGAGGTAAAGATACTTAAAATGTTACCCTAAAATACATTTTTTTTTGAGATGGAGTTTTGCTTTTATTGCCCAGGCTAGAGTGCAATGGCACAATCTTGGCTCGCTGCAACCTCAGCCTCCCAGGGTCAAGTAATTCTCCTGCCTCAGCCTCCCAAGTAGCTGAGATTACAGGCATGCGCCACCACACTCGGCTAATTTTTTGTATTTAGCAGAGATGGAGTTTCACCATGTTTGTCAGGCTGGCCTCGAACTCCTGACCTCAGGTGATCTACCCATATCAGCCTCCCAAAGTGCTGAGATGACAGGCCTGCACCTGGCCAACTTTTTGACATATTTCAAGGTGGTTACTCGGAAGACTGGAAATAGCTTCTTCTACAAGAATAGCTGAAAAGCTGTGTTCATTGGGGAGATTTGCATTTGTAGAGAAAATCTGCATTGATATAGACAGGCTTTCCCTGAGACACTCCCTTGTCTGGGTTTAGGAAAGATTAACTGAGTCTGGCACTTTTAAAGTTCTAAAAACCATTTCCTATCTATTCTTCCCAAGAGGAGGGCTGCTCCCTGTGAGATTTCATCCACATAACAAGACCACCTCTGCTGCCAGGCTCCTCTTTCTTCCTCATCGTCACCTGTCTTCCGCAAAGCCTGATTTACCAACATACAGCTGTGTGTTTTCTGTAACCTCAAGACAGCATAGACGTGTTAACTACCTTGCCTTTCCTGGAGTTTATATATATATAGTATATATTTGTATATATATTTATAATATACAAATATTTGTATATATATTTATATATACACATATTTATATATATTTATAATATACAAATATTTGTATATATATTTATAATATACAAATATTTGTATATATATTTATAATATACAAATATTTATATATTTATAATATACAAATATTTGTATATGTATTTATAATATACAAATATTTGTATATATGTTTATAATATACAAATATTTGTATATATGTTTATAATATACAAATATTTGTATATATGTTTATAATATACAAATATTTGTATATATGTTTATAATATACAAATATTTGTATATATGTTTATAATATACAAATATTTGTATATATGTTTATAATATACAAATATTTGTATATATTTGTGTATATATGTTTATATATATTATGTAAACTCCAAGTGCATACTTGTGCACATAATTATATCTGTAAACATTTTTTTCCTGTTAATTTGTACATTACCAGTTTGTTTTATAGACTCAAATAATTAAAGCTTCAAGGGAAAAATTTAAACTTTCCTATAGAGAAAAGACAAATATATATGTGACAATATTTAGAGTGTAAGTCGCTGAAAGCTTTTTAAAGGTATATTTGCAATTTGTGTCAAAACATTTAAATATACATTTGTTACTTTAACTATAAAATTACAAATAATTTAAGTTAAATACATAATATATACAGAAAATTTAGCAATATTTGTATGTGGCACCTTACTGTGCATTACTATAACCAACAGTCTAATATAAAGAACTAATTAAGGTAGCACCTACATTTCAAATATCTTGTTTTTTTCACAGACCTATTAAATAAGACAAATAACATTTTAACTTTATTTTTAAATTTGCACAATAGTATTTTTCAGCAGATGGTTTGTTTTAGCAAATTCCATCTTCACATTGTGCTATGCTTTTATGAGTTCCAGCTGTTAATGGATAATATTTTACTGCTGAATCTATCATGTGTGATATAATTGCTCATTATGTGCCTTAAAAGACAAGCAATATAGTTATTTTCAACTTGGAGCAAATTAAAATCTTATCAGCAATTTAAAAAATCTAGAGTTGTCTTCTTCTGGTTAATTATTTTAAACTTGTATTTTTCTCTTTATGTTTTCCGTAAGTTGTCTTATCAAGGAGAAGAACTCAAGCTGATTATTCTTTTTTTTCTCTTCCATCCACTTTGCAGGTGTGTTAATAATTTCATTTCTCAGAAACTGTTCTTTCATATCCATCTTACAAGATGAGAGACCTTTTAACATCTTCCATTCAGATGTGATACCAGTAATGGAAAATATTCCAGCTTCATGAATATGGTGATACAAATAGTTATCCGTCTAACCTCTTTCAGTGCCAAATGTTTACTTTACTCAGTGAATTACTCAGTTGACTGGTAATTTCTTCTGAAATCACAAATGAGAGGATCAGAGGTTTGGCTGTTGTCTGTACCTCATATGACTCCCAGTGCAGACAATTGTTTCTGTGGAGCAGAGACAGTTGAAAGGATTGACTTCCTGACTAGAATAGTTTCTCCTGTGCTTCTTATCCTTCTTGTGGAGATTTCAGATTATCTGAATTGCTTTTCTATCTTAAGAAAAACTCAACAATTCTCCCACCTGAGAGGAATGTAAACTGTAGTAAGTTAGCAGAAGCAATCCGTAAAGCTTTTACATTGTTTGTTGTAAAATGCCGGGTTGGTGTCTCCATCACTAACTTTTTATATCCCTCATTGCTCTTTCTTTGACTGTGATAGGATAGCTCTAGGCAAATCTGTATCCCCGAGACAGAGTGCCCTTTTGGTTAGCTGTAAGTACACTCAATGGTAGGCAGAAAATATTAGTTTTTATCTATGGTGAAATTGAATCATATCAGTGATTTTTTAAAAAGGAAATTTAACTCTTGCTATGGTTTGAATGCTTGCCCCTTCCAAATCTCATGTTAAACTTTGATCCCCAGTGTTGCAGGTGGGGCTTACTGGGAGGTGTTGGGTCATGGGGATGGACCTTCGTTAATGGATAATACCCTCCCTTAGGAATCTCAAGCTATCCTCCCTCCTCGGTGCCCTCAGGAATGAATGTACCATTCTTTATTCAACTATAAGTCCCCCACCCATCCTTTTTGAGATATCAATTACATGTATGTTACACTGCCACATATTGTCTCACGTATTAGTGAGTTTCTGGCTTTCTTATTTTAGTTTAGCCTTTGTCCTTCAGTTTGTAAAGCTTCTATTTTTTTCTATCAATGTTCTGATGTTAGGGTAATATCCATTACTTATTCTATCTCATGGAATTTTTATTCCAAATATTCATTTTTCATCTATACATGTCACATTTTCATTTTATAACTTCTATTTTTCTCCTATGTTCAATTTTCATTTAAGTAATTTGACATATACATGTATTTATCTATATGTATTTATATAATATATATTACTTTAAGGACCTTGAAAATTCCTTCTTCTGTGTCATTTATAAATGACTTATCTTTATCCTGTTAATATATATCTTAATAATATATACCTTCCGGCTTCTTCGCATGTCAGAGTTTTTTTGGGGGGTATTTTGATGTTATGCTATTGAATATCTAGATTTTATTAGCTACCTTTGAACAATGTTGTGGCAGGCAGTTCAGTAACTTCAGGATGAGTATTTTTCTGTTGTTGTTTTAAATCTTCTCTTTAAACTTTGTTGAATTAGTCTAGAGCCATCTGTAATTTGGAGCTAAATGAGCACTATCACTAGGGAATGAACCTCCAGTGGTCTTTACTGAATATCCTGGATGTTCAGAGGGGATTCCCTTCTCTGGCTGATCAGAGCTAACATGTCTTCCTGTCATGTGATGCCAGGGAAGTGTTCTTCTTCCAAATCCCTGGTAGAGTCCTTTGCTGAGCTCCTTAGAATTTCATCCTATGTACATTTGGCTTAGGGACTTGGGAGAAACCTTATGCTGATTCTTGGTTCCTTTTTCTGTAAATGCTGTCTTCTACAAATTCTGGCTGCTTAACCTTTTTTGATTTTTATCTGGTTCCTCAATGCAATGACAATGTCTGCTCTCTCTGGGATTCCTCTGTACTGCTGTCACGGAGAACCTGGGAAGAAAGCAGGACTCATTCTGGCTCCTTCTCTTCTCTTGCAGAACACAGTCCTGTGCTGCCTGATGTTCAGTATTTCAAAAAAATGTTTCATATATTTTGTCCAGTTTACTATTCTTTAACTCTAAAAGAGTAACTCCAGTCCCAGTTACAGCATGATGTTCTGTAACTCTACTCCTTGTTTCTTCATTCTGCCATTGTCTGGTATGATCGCCCCTTTCCCTTCTGTAATCAGGCCAAGAGCATAATATAATACTAGTTGTAACTGCACAGCTTGCCTCCGTTGTGTAAAAAAATCACTGAGACTGTGTCCAACTTTTTAAATGTGAATATAAGTACAACTAAAGCTATATTTTGGTTAATATTTGCATTGCATGCTTTTCCATTATTTACTTTCAACATATGTGAAATATAAATATAAATTATAAAATCTTTGAAAGAGTCCATTTAAAAAATTCTGGTCTGATCATGTTTTAACTGGTTTATTACAATGTGCGTTCTTGACTTCAGGGTCTAGTATAATTGGTACATTAATCTATTTGCAAAAAAATACTTGACAATATTTTAAAATTAATTTATCCAACTCACAACTTATATGCTTCTGCTATTGTATCGAAGATAAATTTTAAACTTTATGAGATAGCATTCTGTTATACAGTCGATATCTAATTAAATTTCTCTCCATGTTTATTTCTTTCATTAAAAAAAATCGTTCTTCTAACTGCAAACTTTCATCAAGGATCATTGCTCCTCTACCTGAAGAATAATCTTTAGTATTTATTTTCCTGTGGGTCTGCTTGGGAGAAATTCTTTATTGTATCTTTGCTTTTGATGGACGTGTCCACCAAGTAGACAGTTCTAGGTCGGCACTTATTTTATTTCAGGACTTGAAAGATATCAATACCTCACTTGTTGGCTTTCATTGCTTCATTTGAGAAGGCTGTTGTCAGTCAACTCTTTCTCTTTGTAGTTAGCCCAATTTTTTCATCAAGTGCTCTTTACATTTTTCTTTTTCTTTTCAGAAGTTGTCCCATTACGTTTCTAGGTGTGTCCTCTGTGTGTGTTTTCCTTTGGTTTGCAAAGCCTCCTGAACCTGTGGTTTAATATTATTGGTCAATTTTGATAAAACCCCTAACATTGCCACTTAAAATGCTGTTCAGACCAGCTGTTTTCTTCTTCTTAGATTTCAACATGTTAGATTATTACTGTATCGTTTATATTTTTTAAATGACCTTTCTCTACTTTTTATCTCTGTACTGTAATATTTCTAAATTTTCATTTCTTTTGTCCTTCTGTGCACTAAACTGAATGCTTTATTCTGACTTGTTGTATTTCACACTTCATTTTCTAGTATGCCTTCAAAGTACATCAAATATTATCTAAATTTTCACTATTTTATTTTTCAGTTCTAAAAGTTGAATTCTTTTCCTTTTTCACATGTAATACTTAAACATGTATTTGCTGAAGTTATCAATCTTTTATTTATTTGACTATAATAAGAGTTATTAAAGTCAGTTTTAACAAATTTGCTATTCATGCAAAGTTATGTGTGTTTATAACTAATGTTTATCCCTTTTCTTTATTTCTAGTCATATTGTGTTATCTCTTCTTTTGCCTGGATATTTTCCAGTGGTATGCCATCTATTTATTGTGAATACTTTGAGATGTAATTTGAGGCTTAGATTGATGTGATTTCCCTCCTGTTTGCTTTTTACCAGACACAAAGCTTCGGTTCATTATTCCTCTCCAATGAATCAAGCATTGAGATAATTCAAAGCTAATTTTTTAGCCCCTACAAAAGGTGGGCTATTTGCTGCTTACCCTGATAACAGACTAGCTAATTAATACAAAGTGAGGCTTGGGGTAATTACCAATGCTTCCTTCTCTTTGGCAGGGCTTTTAATCCTGTCCTCCCCTGCCCATCCCCTCCCCTGTTTATACTTTTGTTTAAAGCTCTTCTCAGGGTGTCTGCCATCTCAAAGCAAACATGTAAAAATGATCCCAGGAAACATTTAGTCCTCAATTCTGACCTCTTCTCTTTGTGATTCTTTTCCTTGTGACCTGGGATTTGTCATTCTTCACTGCCATGTCAGCATTATGTCTTCAAATATATATTTTTAAAAGATCCATATATCAGATTTTTTGAGCAGGAGGATTCTTCCAAATTGTCTAATGTGCCATTTCAGGCAAAAGACTTCATATTAAAAATAAATAGGAAGATGTTTGCATGTACTTCATAAGAAACATATCCAAATTCCCCATGGAAAGTGTTCCACCCAGTCAGAAATAAGGAAATGAAAAACAAAATCACCATGAAATGAAATCGCTACTCATTCACTACATAATGGCTAATATTTTAAAAAACTGTGTATATATATATATATATATATATATACACACATAACCTCTGATGATGATATGATGTGACCACCATGTTGTAAGCATATATATATATATATATATATATATATATATATATATATACACTAACCCTTGACAAGGATATAAATCAACTGGATCTTTCATATTAAGTATATTGCTGGTAGCAAGGAATATACTTGCAGGTGAGCCCCCAAATGGAGCGTAGCCTGTAATGGTTCTTAAGAGGTGGAAGAAAACAGTTTTATTGAAGCGGCAGTGTTACAACTCTGTGACTGCTCCTGCAGAGCAGGGCTACCTTGTAGGCTGAGAGTAGCAGTTTAGGGCAGTTTTGCTGTTATAATCTATACACACTTTCAATTGCATGCAGACTAAGGGGCAGTTTACACAGAAATTTCTAGGGAAGGGGCAGTAACTTTTGGGTCGTTGGGTCATTGCCATGGAAAGGGGCAGTAACTCCTGGGAATTGCCATGGCAACAGCAAATTGACATGGCACACTGGGGGGTGTGTTTGATGGAAAGCTGCTTCTATCCTGACCCTGTTTTAGCTAGTCCTCCATCTGGTCCAGTGTCTGATCCCCACCTCTCGAGTCTAGTCCTGCCTTATACCTCAATACCACTTGGGACAAATATTTGGGATAATATACCCAAACTAAATGACTGTGTGATGTATACACACACACACACAGTATACATGTCCCCCTCTAACTGGAAATGGTCCCAATATCCATCTCTCTGGTTATCCATCACTGCATAAGTAAACAGTACGAAACTGACTACCTTGCAAGGGTGTCCAAGGGAGAGAATACAGTCATGGGCTCTCAGACTGTATAAGGGGCCAATAAAGCCCCTTCCTCATCCCTCTTTTCCACTTATAGCTAGAGACAGAAGCTAAAAACCATGTCTGCAGGCTTCTAAAAGCCTAAAACAAAACAAAACAACAGCAACAACAACAAAATAAGGTGGGTTGGACAAGCTTGCTAAAGGAACAACCACTTTATCTCAAGATTTTGTGGGTCAGGAATTTAGTATGGGACCAGCTGGGCAATTATTCTGCTCCAAGCATGCACTGCCAGCTGAGGTCACTATGTAATACCCAGTTGGGAGGAAGAAGGGCCATTCTGGGAAAGATAACATGGCTTCATTCCTATGTTACATTCGTAGGGATGACTGGAAAGCTGAATCAGCTGGCACTGTTGACCCGCATACCTACACATAACCTCTATAGTGTGGTGGTCACATCATAGCATCATCAGAGGTCTTATATGACAATTCAGGACCCTCAGATAGAGTGTCTTAAGGGACTGGAATTGAATGCTGCCTGTCTCAATGTCTAGGACGAAAAGCTTCTTGTGAAAAATCCCAGCTTCACTTTCCTGTATTCTATTGATCAAAAAAGCCACAGAGCCCACGCAAATTCAAAGGGAAAGGAAACTGATTATCTTTCTGTAAAAGGAGTGCCAAAGTGTATGCACTTTCTTCTCTACAACAGACACTGTTAAGAAAATAAAAGGACAAGCCACAGACTGAAAGAAAATATTTACAAAACACATATCTGACAGAGGATTGGTATCCAAAATATACACAGATATTTAAAATTCAGCATCAGGAAAACCACTCATTTGAAAAATTAGCAAAAACATCTGGCCAGACACCTCACCAAATAAAATATACAGAGCGAAAATATGCATATAAAAATGTTCAACAGCCTATGTCATTAGGAAATTGCAAATTACAGCATCAATATGTTACCACCACACTTTTATTAAAGTGACTGGTGAGGATGTAGAATAACAGGAACTCTCATTCATTGCTGGTGGGAATGCAAAATGGTATAGCCAGTTTGGAGGACAATTTGGTAGTTTATTATAAAAATAAATGTACTCTTACCATACTATCCAGCAGTCATGCTCCAAGGCATTTGCTAAAATGACTTAAAAACACGTCTGCAAAACAACCTGCACATGAATATTTACAGCATCTTTCTTTATAATACAAAATTTGGAAATAATCAAGGTGTCCTTGAAGAGGTAAGTCATTAAACAAACTATAGCACATCCATACAATAGAGTGTTATTTAGCAATAAAAACGAACTATCAGGTGGGCGCAGTGGCTCATTCCTGTAATTCCAGCAATTTGGGAGGCAGAGGTGGGCAGATCGCCTGAGGTCAGGAGTTTGAGACCAGCCTTGCCAACATGGCGAAACCCTGTCTCTACTAAAAATACAAAAATTAGCTGAGTGTAGTGGTGGGCACTTGTAACACCAGCTACTTGGGAGGCTGAGGCAGGAGAATTTCTTGAACCTGGAAAGTGGTGGTTGCCGTGAGTGGACAGCATGCCACTGCACTGCAGCCTGGGTGACAGAGCAAGACTGTCAAAAAAAAAGAGAAGAATTATCAAACCATAAGAACACTGTATGATTTCAACTATATGAGACCGTATAACGATCAAGGTTAAGGGGTAGGGCAGGTGAGCAAGTAGAATATGGGAGATTTTTAGGGCAGTAAAACTATTCTGTATGATACTGTAATGGTGGACACATGATATTATATATGCCTTTGTCAAAATCTGTAGAGTGTACAACACAAAGAATGAACTCTAATGTAGACTATGGGCTTTAATTAATCATAATTCAGTGAGTCATCTATTGTAATAAATGCACTATACTAGTGAGAGATGTTAGTATTAGCAGAAACAGGAAGCCATGCGGGAGTATATGGAAATTTTTAGTACTTTCTGGTCAATTTTCCTTTAAATCTAAAGTGTTTTTTCTTCCTTTTTTTTTTTTTTTCTTTTTCTTTTTTGGTATGAAGTCTTGCTCTGTCACCAGGCTGGAGCGCAGTGGTGAGATCTTGGCTCAATGCAACCTCCGCCTCCCGGGTTCAAGCAATTCCCCTGCCTCAGCCTCCCGAGTAGCTGGGATTACAGGAGCATGCCACCATGACCAGCTAATTTTTTGTATTTTACTAGAGAAGGGGTTTCACCATGTTGGCCAGGATGGTCTCAATCTCCTGACCTCATGATCCAGGCACCTCAGCCTCCCAAAGTGATGGGATTAGGTGTGAGCCAAAAAGTGATCAAAAAATCTATTAATTAAAAAATGTGTATGTAGCCATCTTTAATCTACCATGTCCATTAGCAGATAAATACTATAAGCAAAATAGCAACAATGAAATAAACATAGCCTTAGAGTATATACTCTGATTTATTTAATAAAAATTTGAAAATAGACGAAGTTACTCTATGGTTAAAGACAATCTGTTACTATTGAGGATGAGGGTTAGTGTTTGGAAAGGGGCAGGGGAAGTATCACTATTTTTAGTAATGTTCTATTTTCATATATGGTTATAAGCAAATAAATGTGTTTCATTAATCAAGTTGTCCATATTTAATCATAGTACTTTTCTGGATGTATGATATATGTCAATAAAATGTCTTAAATTATATACAGCAAAAATAGACAAAACCACAAGAAGATATACACAAATGTTAAACCTAGAGAGAAATTTGAATGTAAGTAAGTCTCTGAATGACTGGTAGAACAAAGAGAAAATTAATCAGGATGTAGAGGTTTGGAACAGCATGATTAGCAAAATTGACATATCTGTCTTTTAATATAGACAGAAACATAGTTAGATAAAAAAAGGACTTGTATCAGAGTATGATTTCTGAAAATAGTGGAATCGAGTTTGAATCTAGTAACTACATGTAAATAAATGTCTTAAAACTCCTCTTATGTTAGCTACTTAAGAAATATTATTGTAATAGATATTAGAAAATATTTTAATAAATTGAGTGGATTTCACACTCTAAGGAAATAATCTTACTTGCATTTGATAGTTCAATTACATACGTATATACCTATAGGTAGTTTAAAATATTTCTAATGACCTTATATACTTTTAAAAAGCATTGATATCTGTTTGCACTATCTGGTCTATAGAGTACACATACCACACACACATGATTATAGCTCTTCTGCTATAAACTTCAAATGTCTAATTAATACAAAAATCTAGAATGAGAACAGTTCTTTGCAATTTTTTTTTGCAAAATAGAACATAGGAAAGATAGCTGCAAATATACCTGACACACTTATCTGTGAGTATGGTGGTAGCCTTTATATTTTTATTTTTATTTTTTTGAGAGAGGGTCTCACTTTGTCACCCAAGATGGAGTGCAGTGATGTGATCAGAACTCACTTAAGCCTTCATATACTGTGCTCAAGTGATTCTCCCACCTCAGCCTCCTGGGTAGCAGGGACTGCAGGTCCATGACACCATACTAGCTAATTTTTGTAGAGATGGGGTTTCACCATGTTGCCCTGGCTGATCTCCAACTCCTGGACTCAAGAGATCTGGCCACCTTCACCTCCCAAAGTGCTGGGATTATAGTTTTGAGGCACGACAATCAGCCCAGCCTTAAAAAAGGTTGACTAGATATCTATATCTATGTGTATCTATCTATATATATAAAATAAACATGTTTATTATATAAAAATATATATTATTAATATTATATAAAAATTTTTTTCAACGTAGAAATATATAAAGAGGGTGCATGTGGAGCCTGGGTCATTGTGTAGTGAAGCTCAAGGCCTCTGAAGAAATGCCCCTTGCATCTTTTGTCTGGGCTAGAATCCAGGAAGGGAAAGCAGCATATGCACTGGTTCCCAGGTTCTTGGCATCCTACAGAGAGAAACATGTTTGAGCTAGGTTAGCGTTAAACACCCTTGTTCTTACTCTCCTTTTTTATGTAGTGAGCAGAGACTAGCTTCATGAGAACAGACTGTGACAGTCAAGGCTGTCTGTTATTTTGTGCAGCGTTAATTGAGAAATTCTAGCACCTGAAGACCTCTGGGCCATTTGAGGGCCATTTGAGAGTAGGTGCAGGGGAGGAAAGGGAAGTTTGCATCCCTCCTGCTGTGGAGAGAACCTGTGGGAAGCACAGACCTTGTCCTAACTGAAGGCAGACCCCCTTGCTAACCAGCTTCTCATCAGCCAACCCTGGATGAGTTTCCATGTGTATTTACTAAATTATCCTTAGTGCTTTTTTTCATATGGGTAAAGTATGGTTTACAGGGAATATTGTTCCTTTGAACACCCATTGTGCAAACCCCTTCCTGTTGTGGGAAAACAGGCTTCCATACGTGTCTTATTGGGAAACTCATAGGCAATTTCTATGTTTTTACTGCATCTATTTCATGGATATGGGAACTGAATAGTGCCCATCAAAGGCTCACCTGGTGTTGGAAATTGATCTGAGAGCACGGAAGGACAGAATTCTTTCTTTGTTCCTGGGCAGTGGTGGTTGAGCGATCATTTTGTGGCAGCTACAGTGGCAATGATGGAGGCAGAATGGAGGGCTCCGTACTAACACAAGGAGAGACTTAGCCTCACAATGGCAGCATTGCAGGGGTGCGCTCTACAGAGCATTTGCTCACATGGTTTTGGGCATTGCTTCCCCAATGGGTTGAGCCATTCTAAATAACTCCTTTTCTCCTTAAAAAAGCAAACTTCATTTGTATTACTTGCAATTGTAAATGACACCAATTGGCCAGTTATCATTCAAATTCTCTGTTAACTAATCCTGCCTTTTCCTAACGTACGCATCTTTCCCCTAAAAAAATTGGGCACTTTGTTGCTTACTCATTGTCTTTACATATTTTAAAATGATCCTTTATGCCCCCAATCCCTAACTACATTTTCAATGTTTTGCAAATGGAGTTCATGTGTTCTTGATTTACATGAAGCTCAAAATAATGGTTTCAGTAACTAGTACTTCATAATCAAGCAACAAGCTCTTATTGAAAAATGACAGAACTATACATAGAGGTGACAACATGGAGAGATATTTCCTGAGATCACAAAGTTATGGTATGGTAGAACTAGAATGTTGAGTAGAGATTCTGTGTTCCCAATTGTTATTTCTACCACCAGCTTTCTATTTTGATGTTAATAATGTTCTTGTGTGGAAAACCCAATGTTTAGTCCATTGACAAAGAAATATAAAGAGCATCCAGAACACTCTAATCTTTAAAAAATAAAATATCTATAATTGGCCATACAAAAAAATTGGTACTTGACATATACCGAGATTGTTTTATTTTGTGCTAGACAAATGAAATCATAGAACAGAATGTGCTTTAAATATTAAGAATAGTGCTTGCGTGTGTGTGTCTATAGATGCATATTAGGCCGCTGAAAAGTTTTATTATTCTTTCCAGGAGAGAGATTGCCAACTTTTGAACCTAATTAGAACAAGTATATTGCTTCTTCATATTTTTATTAAGGCAACGAGAGTCTAGTTAAAAATAATTCAACTTATCGTGGAAATGCTATAAATTGCTGTGAAGTGAGTTGCTGGCTATGGCTTGTCAGAGCAAATATGTTGCACAAATCTTAGGGGAGAATTAGTGCTTATGCATTAAAATCAAATCATCTTGCAGCACACCGAGAAAAAGGTTAGATTTTAAAAATAATTTCAAAGTCATGAAAAGAGCAAATATGCTCAACAAAGAGCCTAGCAGCCCTCAATAACCAATTCCCTTTTTATGTAGTTTGGTATCTGAATTAGAATCCCAGAATCTACAAATTCCTCAGGGTGTGGGTGCTGCATTTTGAGGATTTTATAACACTGCCATCACCAAGCTCTCTTTTGATATTCACTTTAAGGAGATAATTTACAGGAAACCAGAGAGCATGAACCAAAGTAGGTATCTAGATAGATAGATAGATACATCTCCATATCATTGACAGGATACCTTCTGGCCGAGTGTGAGTACAACGTATGGGTGTGGTTGGAGAGAACATGTGTCCCACATGAATGGCAGATCAAGATTATAACTTCTCATCTGCTGCAATGGTTCAATGTGTTAAGGAGAGGAGCGAGACAGCAAGAACTGCATTCATTCAGTCATACCGACCAAAAGCAGGAATGTCGCCCAGCCCTCTAAACTGACCCAGAACCCAGCTCATATCTCAGCTGCTACCTCTACTACTTAGAAAGAAGTAACTCCACCAAAGCAAGGTTCTAGACAAATATATTTTTATTGATCATATACAAATAGATGAAGATGGACTTGGATGGTAAGAAAAATAATACTATACAAAATCAAGAGTAGATGGTCACCTCTAGACTTAAATTAAGAGTGTATACATTAGACAATTTAATCCAATGTATCAGGTAAAAACTTGAACAAACCTTTTGGCCTCTTCCATAAAATTCAGGGAAGCATGCCCTCTACAAAACAGAATCAAAATATAAATAAAAGACTGGCTTAAGATGAAAAGAAACCTTATAAATGAAAAGAAGCCAGATGAAAGGCACTTAACTGAGAATAAAACGAAACCGAGTGGACAAAATAATCATGAGAAGATGAACCTTCAAATCAAAAAGAGGGAAAAAAGCTTATTTGATAATATGGGAACTCAAAAGAGAGTGAACACAAATGTGAAAATTCCAAGAGTACAAAAAAGTAGCATAACTAAATTAAGAGCATGAGAAAATGTATACAATTTTGAGAAATAAGAACAGAAATCAAAAGTTAGATTTGTATGTTAAACTTTAGTAGAGCAACACTGAAGAATAATGAAAACAAGAAATAATATGATTAAATATGAACATATGGAGAACAGAATAATATTTTTAAAACTTTTAGTTTCTAAGTTTATCTGAAATTTTACTTTTGGTTTCTTATCTAATACCACAGTTATTAGGAAGGTATTAGCTAATAACACTATTTTCAGTGATATTTTATTGTAAGTATTTGTCCTAGAAAAATTTCTATTTTTAGAAAATGTATATTTAAAAATACATTAAATGTGTACACACATCAATCATATGTATCAATTTCTGTTGTTTTTAATTGAAAATGAAATTTGTATTTTTGTGTTCCTGGAATAAAATAAACTTGAATGGATTGTAATATATTATTCATGCTGTAATTCAATGTATTTGAATAATTTAAGAATGTTACATTTATAGTTAAGAGATATTGACCTATAAATTTTCTTTCATATAATGATGCTGTGAGACAATCTAAGAATAGTTAAAACTTTAAATTCATGTATTCCTACTTTTTCCTCTGTTCTCTAACTGTAATATATTTTAATTACAGATGGAGGAACAGATAGATGTTAGCTAAATAGCTATATAATAGCTAGATCATCCAAAATTATTATTCTTATGGTTTTATGTAGTCAGTATTTACCTCTATTTTTCTACATGTTTATCCTTCCAATTTAGTTCGTTACTTCCTGCACCTTTGATGTCATATATATAAACAGGAAATAACACATGGTAGCCAGGATGTAGAGAGAGCCACAGGACTTGTGAATGAAATCCACAGGCAAGGATATGGCGATTCCTTTTGCAGTATTGGAGGGAATGCCAAACACTATGTTTGCTGTGGAAAAGAGTATGGTAGTTCCTCAAAAAATCAAAATGGTATTGCCATATGATCCAGCAGTGCCACATCTCAGGATAGCAAAAGAATTGAAAGCAGAGTCTTGAAAAAATATTTGCACACCCATGTTTGCAGCAGCATTGACAACAGCTAAAATGTAGAAGCAATTGAAGTGTCCAACAGCAGATGAATGGATAAGCAAAATATGATGTATACATACAACGGAATATTATTCAGCCTTAAACATGAGGGAAATATTCTGACATATGTTACAACTTGGAGGAAACTTGAGGATATTATGCCAAGTGAAATAAGTTAGTCAGCGAAGGACAAATACAGTATAATTCCATTTGTATAAGGGACTTAAAGTGGACTGAATCATAGAGATAGTACAATGATGGTTGCCAGAAGCTGGGGGGAGGAAGAAATGGGGAAGTATTGTTTAATGGGTATAGAGTTTCAGTTTCACAAGATGAAACGAGTTATGGAGATGGATGGTAGGGATGGCTGCACAATGTTATGACTATATTTAGTACCACTGAACTGTACACTTAAAATGGTTAACAGAGTACATTTTATGTTATGTGTATTTTACCACAATAAAAAATAAAATACCTTAGGAACATTTTCATGAAAGAGT
Source organism: Gorilla gorilla gorilla (assembly GCF_029281585.2). Taxonomy (NCBI): domain Eukaryota; kingdom Metazoa; phylum Chordata; class Mammalia; order Primates; family Hominidae; genus Gorilla; species Gorilla gorilla. The sequence continues at coordinate 61,023,049 of NC_073230.2, forward strand.
TCACATGAAATTCATTTTAATGCATGTGTTTATGCATAGCTTTCTATTTTTCTCTTTTCTATTTATATTCCAAATTAGAATATAATGCTAATCAAGCACAGTGGCTGTGTTTCTTGCTTCCTCTAGTCTGCAGGTAGCATACAAATGTAATAAACTATTTATTAATGTTACATCTATTTATTTTCTGCCTTATACCAAGCTTGTAGGATTATCTTAAATATAACATTTTTATACTTACACCTATGCAATACCCATTAGCATCGCTTCCCTAAATCAGAGGAAATTGAGCCTCTGTAACGTGGAGTATCTTAGTAAGATACAGAACTCAGCATTAAAGTCTGTATACTTCAATATCCCACCCTCTTCTCATTTGTCTTTACTGCCTTTTATGTATGTGTTAGATGTTCAATAAATTCTCTTTTTTAAACTGAATTTAAGCCATGGAGCAGTGTTTTGTTGAACAATAAATATGATATAGGACACTATTCCTACCTTTCATTTATGATCCAGTTCACGAAAAAGAGAAATTCTTTCATTGTGCTAGAAGCTTAAAATAATGAAAATGCCGCTTTCCACATTAAGCAGAAACTGAAGGGAATCAAGGTGAATTGCATGAGACATAGAAAACAAGTGGGAAAGAAATCTAATATAATTTGCCCTTTGTGTACCTTTATTATTTAGCATTTGAGTAAATGTTTCCCCCAAATATCTTCCCATCTTAATTCATGTCTATGAAGTAGACATTTATGTCTCACCTTGTCAAGAAGGGCAAACTCTAACATAAACATTTCCTAAAAATGCTTCCTGCTAAAATGTAAGCTCAGTCTGGCTAGAAATTAAGCTCCCTTCATAAAGATTAATTGATAGCTAATCTTTGCATGCTGTTCTCTGAACCTGAGTGAAAGCTGTCCATCAGGCATAAGGGGAATTACGGAAAAGGCGACAACAGAAGATGAATGCTATGTCACTAACCTTCAAAGATGACCTTCCTTTTCTTTTAAATTCTTGATATCTTAAGACTTAATTAATTCATCTCTCTTTGCCCTTGGTTCAACGTTGTGCTATACCAAAACTCATGTAAAACAATGATGTAAGGTAATAAAAATGGCATTTTTCTTTCACATAGATGCAAGCTAACTGGCATTTTTACAATCTACATATTTTCTTTGTCAATTTTTCATTCTGTATTGGAAGTAATTGATAGGTATTTCTGAAGGGAAGAAGGTGTGTCTGTGTTCATTGTGATCCAAACTTTTTTTAGACCTAGCAGTGTTTGTAAAACAATTTGTGCCAGCTGACCAAGGACCACTGTGGCAGAAAGCAGCAAACTTGCATAAGATGTCACTGCCTCATAAGTTGGCTTTGAAAACTAGGGGCTTACTCTATAGTCTTATGAATCAAAAACATTGATAGATGTAGTATAAGATTATAATCATATTTTCCTTTTGACAGTCACATTGTAAAGCATGATGTATTGCTATTAATCTCAATTAGCTGATCACAATTAAAATTAATAATGTTTATTATTGCTGATAAACAATCATGACTCTCCTATTCTCAAATGTGCAAGTAATTCTTGTAATTTTGATACAAATTTGCATACTATTACTAATTAATTTAATCTCATTGGATTTGGTTCATGGATCCAATAAATTAAAATATTGATAATGGGATAATGATTTGTCTCCTCATTTCATTTACACTAAAAGCCACAATTCTTACAATGGTCTGCAAGCCCATCATGATCTGCCCCATGTTAACCACCAAAATTCTTTTATGTCTTCACCCTTGATCTTACCAGTGGCCCTGGCCACCTCACTGTCCTCTGGACATGCCAACATGCTGCTGCCTTATGACCAAGACTCTAGTTAATTTCTTGGCTTAGAAAGATAGCCCTCCATATATCTATTGATCAGCTCATTCAACTTCCTCAAGTCTTTACTGAAGCTTCACATTCTCAATGAGACCTATTCGGTATTTCAAACTGCCTCCCAGCTGCAACACTCCAAAACCCCTTACTCTTCTGTGTGTTTTTGAAAGGATTTATTGAGATATAATTTACATAGTGTAGAGTGCACACATTAATGTGTACAAGTCAATGGCTTTTAGTATATGCACAGATAAGTGGAGCCATCATCACAATGAATTTTAGAGCATTTTCATCACTTCAAAAAGAAACCCCACCTTCTTTAGCTGTTAACCTCCTATGCGCCCATCCCCTACTCAACCCTAAGCAATCACAAATGTGTTTTCTGTCTCTATAGCTTTTCCTATTCTATTTTCACATAAATAGAATCATATAATAGGTGGCCTTTTGTGCCTGGCTTCTTTCAGTTAGCATAATGCTATCAAGGTTCATATACGTATTGGTACTTTATTTCTTTATATAACTGTGTAACATTCAATTTCATGGATATAACATTTTGTTTATCCAATAATATTTTTATTGGCATCTGAGTTGTGTTCAGCCTTTGGCTATTTTAAATACTGCTGCTAAAAGTACTTGTGTACGATTTGTGTTTGAACACCTCTTTCCAATAATCTGGGTGTATGCTTAGGAATAAATTTCTAGGTCATATGACAATTCTATGTTTAATATACTTAGAAGCCATCAAACTATTTTCCAAAATGGCCAGTTCTAGCCATGGAGTATCTAACTGTGGTTTTGATTTGTAACTGCCTGATGAGTAATGCAATTGAGTATCTTTTTATGGGATTATTGACCGTTTGTGTATCTTCTTGGGAAACATATCTATTCCTATCCTTTATCAGTTTTAAGTTGGGATATTTGTTACTGAGTTAAAACAATTTTTCTATATTCAAGATACATATATATATACAGACATATAGATACGTGTTTTTCAAATATCTTCTCACTATTTTTGAGCTGCCTTTTGACTTGCTTGGTTGTCCTTTGAAACACCAATGTCTTTAATTTTTAAGAAATTTTAAATATCTAATTTTTATTTTGTTGCTCATGTTTTTGGTGTTATAGCTATTTCTTTGCTAGATCAAAAATCCTGACGATTTCCCCATATGCTTTATTCTAGTTTTTGCATGTATGTCTTTAATTCATTTGAGTTAATATTTTTGTATGCTTTGGGGTAAGTGTTTGAATTTATTATTTTGCAAGTGGTGATCCACATGTACGTTGTGGACCCAAAGTTTGTTCAAAGACTGTCTCTTCCTCATTGAATTGCACATGGCACCACTGTAAGAATCCACTGACTATAGATACATAGTTTTATATGTGGACTGCCAGTTCTCTTCCATCAATCTATATATTTTTCCTTCATCAGTATCATGTTGTCTTGATTATTGATGCTTTACAGTAAGGTTTGGAGCACAGGGGTGTGAATTATCCTAATATGTTTTCTTTTTTCAAGATTATTTTGGCTATTTTGAGTCCCTTACAATTCCATGTGTACTTTAGAATCAGCTTGTCAGTTTCTAGACAGAAGTCTGTTGGGATGCTTGCAGGGATTTCATCAAATCTGTAGTTCAAATTGTAAAGTACTACAATATTAAATCTTCCAATTCATGGCTGTAAGATGTTTGCTAATTATTTAGATCTTCTTTAAACAATAATTTTTAATTTTCAGAGTAAAATATTGTATTACATTTTCCAAATTAATTATTACTTCATTTTTTGACGCTATTGTAAATGAAGTGTTTTCTTAATTTCATTTTGGGGTTTTCATTGTAGATGTGTGCAACTGATTTTTGTATATTTATCTTGTATGTTGTAATATGGCTGAAATAATTTACTAGTTCTATCGTTCAGTGGATTCCTTAAAATTTTCTATATACAAGAATATGTTATTTGCAAATAAAGTTTTATTTCTTCCCGTTCAATAAGGGTGACTCTTATTTCTTTACTTGCTGATTTGCCCTGCATAAAATCTTTAGTACAATGTTGACTAGAAGAGGTCAAAGTATATATCCTATTCTTATCTCTGACCATAACAGGAAAGTATCCTTTCTTTCACCATTAAGTTGAATGTTTGCTGTTGGCTTTTCACAGGTGCCATGTATCTGGTGTAGAAAGTTCTCTTCTATTCATGGCTCATTGAGTTTTTATTTTCATTTTTATTTTTAATCATTAAAGCATTTGGATTTTGTTAAATGCCTTTGCTGAATCTATTGAGATGATCATGCAAATCTTGTTTCTTATTCTATGGATAAGATGTATTACCTTAATGGATTTTGGGCTGTTAAACCAAATGCATCCTAATATTTACCCTTACCTACAAGATTTCCAAGATTCATTTATTATCTTTAGATGATGTGCATTTAAAGATTTACCAAATAAAACTATAATAGAGGAAAATATCAAGATGTTATTAAATTCATCTTGTGCACATAATTTTGTTTCCCTTAAATTTGTTTCTTGCAAAACTTACAGTAATGCTCATGCACAAAATAATTTTATAAATAAAAATAAAAACAGTTTCTCAGTCATTAATTCTTAATAATTTCTCCCCAATAATTAATGTGAATTCTTAATTCTTAATTATAGAATAATGTTGCCCTTCAGAATTCTGAATCTTTTGCATGTTGTATACATTTTACTAACTAGAACAACTTCTGAAATATTGGCATTAATTAATGTCACTCAGCAATTATTGATTTCAAAGAAATTAAATACCATTCATATTCTGAATCACAAGGGTACTTTGGCATCTAATTTAATCAAGCTCTTTGTATCATCATCTACACTTTAATTACTTAACAAACATTTCTCTGTGTGAGAAAGATTGAGCAGGTTATTGTGCTTTTTCAAGATGCAACTTTTGCTCAATCTAGAGATAGGCAATGCTCCCTATAAGGGAAAAAGAGAAAAATGAATGAGCAATAGAGATGTGACAGGCATGGAAAAAGACAATACATTTATAAAACAAATAGGGCCACAGATGACGATAATGGGGATCAAATCTTGAGATACTGACTCAGTTTATAACAACACTGTATAATAGAGCAAATCATTTGTTAATTTTTTTACAAATGGAAACACCTTGATTTAATTAAGATGAATACAGTGTTTTAAACAAGGCAGGTCATCTTAAAATGAAATCGTGGAATAAAGTGATAAAACCAGTGTTAAAATCATAAACATTTTATAAAGAACTTTTTGTCATGTAATTTAATATTTTTTGTTTATTTAAAATCACCCAAATCAAAATAATCATATCTTAATTAACAAATAATCATCAGAAGTTAACTGATTTTTACTTTATAATACTAGGCTTAAAAATTCTTAACTATACCTTTAATCGTATATGCTTATATATAAAATAGACATAGGATATATATTTACATGTTCACAATATTATATTGTAATTGTTCCTATGGATGTAGTTTTTCAATAGAATTAATAAGTACTTTTAAAAATTTTCAATTTCAATGATATATATGTTTGAGTTTTCTCTGACAAAGCATACATATATTGATAGGTAATAATATGAAAATATTCTAAAGACATTACAGGAACATGAAAATGTAATTAAATACTCACTAATTTGTAATGTTTTATGTAACCAGAACACATTTAACTGAAAATTGTTTTTATATAATATTCAAATGAGACTAAAAACATATTAACTAGTGGAGTAAGTCTTCAAATTGATAATCTGAACTATATAAGAGAAGAAATTTCAGTCACTAAAATATTTGAAATGCTATAAAATATTTATATAAATTATTATTTAACAATTTCTGTTTGTAGAGTGCTATACAGTAATCAATATAGATGACATCTCAAGTCTTTCTATGGCTTTGACCACATTTACCTCCTAATTTTAATTATTAATATGTTGGAGCAGTGCATACAACTAGATTCCGATCTTCCTTTTTAATGAGTAAAAATATGTCCTTTGAGACAGCATTAAAGAAAGAGCACCTTGTATGAATTCAATGCCAAGAGACAAGATACTCTTGATTCTGAAGTCTTGTTCTTTTATACAGCAATGTAATTAACAATAAGAAGAAAAGCAGGACGTAGGTGTGGAGTCTATTTTAATCAAAAATTATCTATAGATTTTGATGATAAAATTTAAAAATCTACTATATTTAGTTAGTTACAAAAAACTAGGTTGTGGGAACATAGTTGGTCAATAAAACACCCCTACCAAATGCTGACAAGAAAAAAAGTTAGGTACCACCTTGCTTCTCTGCAGGTGGCCTGACATGGGTTAATTTGAAAGAATGCTTCCACACCTGAGGTGACCCCTGAGAACAGCATAATTCACTACTGTCTCCTACATTCAGTTTCTCAGTTTGTGCTCTTTTAATTTTGGGGGGAAGGAAACCAGTCCTTTAAACTGATCTTCAGCATGATGGCAGAGCCAAGGAGTGTGGACAGGTGGCACGGTGTCTGACTTTGTTCCAGTAGCCACTTGGGCTTTCTCTGGGTCTTCTCTGCCCTAGGGATAGCACCACTATTGAAAACATGTCTTTGTGACATTCTCTATGCCAGGAAGCCCCAATGCATTTTCCTTGAAACTGATGAAATGAATAAAAATAAACCAAGAGGTGTGCTGTTCGTTTCTGTTTCCTCCTTTCCGCAGCCCTTCTTGATCATCTGATATTTTAAATACATTGTCGATCACCAAAAGGAGCATAAGGGGTATATTGATTTGTAGCAGATGTATTAATAGCCCAGCCCCTATCCCTTACCTGTAGCTGCTGGGAAGAAAACCATTTTTAACACTCTACAAGGTCTCATCTCCAGAATTTGCACCTGTTTCTAGCTGAGGACTTTCTCTAGCAGCACGAGAGCTTGTTACCGGGCATGAAGTGGGAAGAAAAGGTGAGGGTAACTAAGAAGATTCTCCCTGGATGCAGTGATGTAATTCTGAGGCATGTTCCACATAGCTTCCCACAGAATTAAGCCCAGATATCTAACACAGGAACTTGCCTCTTAACACGTGTGGCATTGGCTTTACTATCTTTCCTGTTTTGTTTTGTTCTCTCTTCCTTGTCTCACTTTCGCTGTGTCCTCACTCCTGCTTTAAGAATACCCAAATAAATACATTCATTTATTTTTTTACACTCTCAGAACACAGTTGACAGTCGAGCTTGTAATCTATGATAATCAGCTTTGATGCTATACTGACAGGAAGATGGTGAACTCACAATGTCTAATTAAGTTAAGATAAAATTTAAAAAATATTGATTCATGTCCAAAGATTTTTAAAACCTAACCAGGCAGTGTCATAATTTCTTCTTTTTAGTTTACATGGTTTCTTAAATGCCTACAATTATTTTAAAGGAAGACTTGTGTCCAGGAAAAATTGAGACATATGGAATAAATTACTAACCCATTTCTCCTTGAAATCCATTAGATGCTTAATGATTTTTTACATATATTTCTGAATTGAAAAGCTAGTTGTGAATTATTTTTATAAGCATATCCTTATGTAATGTATTGTTTTTAACAGTGAATTGAAGGTTTAAAGATTCTATCCAGAGAATAAAAAGCAATTATTTTGCAAGGAGAACATGTATATGTTGACATGACATTTTAAAATCTAGATTTTAAAATAGGTCCCATATATTTTTGAGTCAATTAGAGTATGTTTGTATCAGTCTGTCTACAGTTTTAAACCTGTCAAAATGTACTTGAACTACAAGTACCTTGAACAATTTTGAAATTTATTATTCCTCTGAAACTGATTAAAAGAATTACGGTATAGTGAAATTCTGATTGGCATAATTTGGGAGAGGAATTATTCCTTGGAGATCAACCCCTGCCAAGATAGTTTATAATGACATTGAGACTTTTTGATTTACAAAATTTGTTATATAAAAAATACTAAGATGATGACAGATAATACACAGACTTTAATTAAGATTGTACTAAAATTAAATGTCTAAATAAATTAGAAGGGTACGTGGTACATCTAATTGTATGTTTATATATTTTATTTGTGCATTTTATTCCTAGGGTTGTTTTTGCTTTAGTTTGTAAAACGTTCTTATTTTCACGATAATGTATTATATACTAAATAAAGAAAAATCAGGAAATAGAAAATGAAGAAGAAAACACTAGCTATTGTCAACCAAATAAAAATTGTGCAATCTCTAAGCACATGAACTATGTATTATTTGTACAACATGTACAATGTTTATCCTTCACAGGGTGAGGTAGGGACTGCAAAACATTTAACCTGGGACAAATAAGAAAGTGAGGACATTTTCACAATATATTAATGTTATAGAAAATGTTGAACTTAACAGTTAAGATAAAAGTAGTGAAAAATGATAGTATTTAAGGAGATCAAGAAAATTTAATCTGTATCTCTAATGTGTGAGAAGCATTAGAATAATGCTTGTATTTCTGGATTGGCATTGATTTCTATTGAGACTGGAAACATAATAGAAGTGAGGGAAAAAGAATTTAAATTGCGGATATTTGAATTTTATACCTAGGAGTTCGAGAAATATATTTTGTTACTATCAAAGCAGTTGGCACAAGAGTGTACAGAATTCCCTAATTGCGGCTATGTGGAGACATAGACAAACAATAGCAAAACAGAAATAGCAAAAAGCAGAAATAAATTTTACCTGTATGTAAAAGCCAGTTAGAGTAGGAAAACATGAAAATTGTGTTTTATCAAAATTTTTCTCTTTCTTATAATATAGTTGATTACTGGAAAAAAATTGAAGCATTTGTATGTTAACAAAAAAAAGTAAAATATAAGGTCAAAACCATGGGAATGCAGGGAGCAGACAAAATATACCTAAACACTGAAACTGATTTTGACCTACGGACATATACCAAAATGAATGAGTGCAGATTCCTCCTGTCATACATCACATAGGACAGTAAAGAAATACATAGCTTTTCCCAAGATAGGGCATCACACAGGAGCTCCTCCCTAAAGCTAGGACCAAAATTTATATCCTCAGTATAAAGAAGAATCAGAGGTAAATTAGTCCCATTTCACATTCCCTGCAAATGGCAAATAAAAATGACTTGAGATTGGACAGATTTAAAGAAACTCAATCATTAATGATTTACAGCAATTAATTTAAAAAGTGTTTAATTGTGCAGTCCAAACATACGTCCAAACACCTTTAGGCCAAGAATTAACATAATGTGGTCCCAGAATGGTGGTGCCTTTAGTAGACTCACAAAAAAATTCAAATTCTCTTTGGCAAATTTTCTTCCAACTAATCCTCAAAAGTGCACAAAAATAATTTTCAAAGAAAAATAAATATTTGTCATTCAAAGGCATCTAAGTACACAAGAAAATGATATTCCACCATTTGAAAGGAAAGCAGAAAAACAGTACAAACAGATCCACAAAGGTTCATTAGTAGAAATATCATTGTTAGATTATAAAGCACATTTGCTTTACAAAAATTTTTAAAAATGAACATATTTTTAGGAGACTAAAAAAATTGATGTAGCAAATTCGAAAAGTAGTTTGTATAAAAATATAGTATTTTAAATTAAAAACTCAAAAATGAACTCATCAGATTAGACATGGCCATGGTGAGAGTTAATAAATATTTCAGAATGCATTACAGATAATTTGAAAAAATGCAAAATGTGGACAGAATCATTAAGAGACATGGAAGATGCAGTGAGAAAGTGTAGCATGTGTTTAGTGAGTGTTCTCATAGAATAAAGGAACTGGGAAGGGACAATATGTGATGGTATTTTGGCTGAAAGTTCTCTAGACTTTTGTAAGACACTAATCTGCATATTCAAGAATTCAATGCTTGCTAAGCAAGCTACAATGGAGATAAACCTACACCTATGTATATCCTAGAGAAATAGTAAACAATCAGGAAGGGAAAAATATTTCAATTAGCACTAGAAAAATCAAATTACCTTTAATTATATTGAAATCTGAAAGAGTGAAAGGTAAAATAAACAATATTATTTGTTAAGAATAATAATGCCATTCTGAGATTCTCAACTAAGAAAAATATTCATCAACATATTGCTAAATAAAATATTTAGAGACAAAAACCAAAATGCCACCAGCAGAATTCCACTAAAGAAACTAAAAAGGAACTCTGAAAAGATGCTTCAGAAAGGTTGAAGTTCTGAAATCAAAGAATGAACAAAGAGCAAAATCTATTGTAAACATACAGATAGATCTAAATAAAAAATTAGGTGTTGAAACAAAAAGATATTTAAAGTTAGATAAGCACTGCAATATGTATATTGGGAAGCAAATTATTAGGGCTGAAGTATTCAAAAACCCCTTAATTGTCTGACAAGAGCAGAAAGGTAAGTATGACTTTGCAACTTTTTTTTTTTTTTTTTTGAGACGGAGCCTCACTCACTCTGTCGCCCAGGCTGGAGGGCGGTGGCGCGATCTCGGCTCACTGCAACCTCTGCCTCCCAGGTTCAAACAATTCTCCTGCCTCAGCCTCCTGAGTAGATGGGATTACAGCCGCGTGCCACCATGCCCGGCTAATTTTTGTATTTTTAGTAGAGACGGGGTTTCACTATGGTGGTCAGGCTGGTCTCCAACTCCTGACCTCGTGATCCACACGCCTCGGCCTCCCGGCCTCCCGAAGTGTTGGGATTACAGGCGTGAGCCACTGCGCATGACCGACTTTGGAACTTTAACAAATTCACTGTACATTAGGCATTTCTCTGTTGTACCTATGAAAACAATAAAAATAAAAGTAATAATTCAAAAACAAGAAGACAGAAACTGATAGGAGAAAATGAGACATATATATACAACAAATTAAAAAACAAATTAAGTATAAATGATCAAAGATTAACTTAAACATAAGTAGACAATGTTTTTGTTAAAATAGAAAGATAGGCAAAATTAAAAAATTCCCTCTCTATCATAGTTACAAGAGAGGCAACTAATATATAAATTTACAGCAACTTTGAAGTTCAAACAATACAGATACTGTGTATATATGATATACATACAAATATACTACATGAATATAATTTTTTAAAAAGTTGCTATGTAGACAAAATAGAATGTGAGTTAGAAACATTTATTAAAATAAGGCTAACCAGTGTGATAAAAGTTTTAAGTTATTAAGAAGATGTGATGACTTAAATGTGCATTAGCCTGATACATATATACATATACACACACACACACACACACACACACACACACACATATTTAGAGAGAGAGTCAAATTATATAAAGCAAAAATATCAGAAAGTAAATAGAAATGGATAAGCCCCCAAATCATTACAGGCATTTCAAACACACATCTTTCAGTAATAGATAAAAGAAAACATTAAAAGAGTAAGTTTTAAAAGAAGCTAGTGGATTTTAAAAAGGGCAAATGTTATATATGGAACACGAATATTATAATTCATGTTATTTTCATGTTCATACAGAATACTTACAAAAATTAACATTTTCTAGACCATACCACAAATTCAAATAATTTTCATGGAAATAACGTGACACAGAATATATTTCCTAAACAAACAGCAATCAAGTTAGATATCAATACAAAAAAGAAAGCGAGAGACGTAAGTCTAATAATATTGGTTGGAAGCTATTTTAATGAATATTGAAATATTTTAAAGGTGAATAGTCAATACAAATGAACCAAACACTTTTGTAAGGCCACTAAGACGTATGTGTAGTGTGTAATGCCTCCTTTTATAAGGAGTAAATCTGTAACATCACCTGGGCTATTTGACAACTGCAAAGTGAATGTGAGAAGGAGAGAAACAGTGAGAGAGAGAGAGATAAAACCACTAAAATAAACGTAAAGAATGAAGGAAATAGCCAGGCACCATGGTTCACACCTGTAATCCCAGCACTTTGGGAGGCCGAGGCAGGGGGATCACCTGAAGTCGGGTGTTTGAGACCAGCCTGGTCCAACATGGTGAAACCTGCTCTCTACTAAATATACAAAAATTAGCCTAGTGTGGTGGCATGCACCTGTAATCCCAGCTACTCGGGAGGCTGAGGTGGGAGAATTGCTTGAACCTGGGAGGTGGAGGTTGCAGTAAGTAGAGATCACGCCATTGCACTCAAGCTTGGGCTACAGAGCAAGACTCCGTCTCAAAAAAAAAAAGGAGGAAATTGTACATGAAAAAGCAGAAATTAAAGCAATTGAGTATATATTTAAAAATGCAAAAGCTCACTTTTTCAGAAAAATATTAAAAAAATCTAACAAATATCTAGTTAGACTGATGGAGAAAAATACAGAAAATGTACAATAAACCGATTACCTGGAATGCGAAGGATACAAAATGTCAGCAGTTGTAGATTTTAAATAAGGAGTGATTTTGAGTTCAACCATGATGGGATATATTGAAAAGAATGTCTCAGAAAAAAATAAAAAGAAAACTGTTATAAAGCTATGTACAAAATGTTAAGCACTATTAAAATCTTCCAATTCTACCAGTTATGGAGTTATTGGTCTTGGACTAACTCTCCTGAAAAGAAAAACAAACAAACAAACAAAAAAACAAACCTAAAAGCCTGGATAAAATAGCCTACCGTGGGCACTGGCAATGCAACCAAGCAGGTAGGACATGGGTGCTACATTCTCTTTGTCAGAACACGAAGCATTCATACACTCTTCTCACCCTCACTCTCACCTTTTAATCTTAGATCTACTATTAAATGTATTCAACATTACTATCAATCCTTTGGTCAAAATGTCTGTACTCACATTTTGCTTGATGCACTTGGATAGACTATTCGAGAAAGTGTGAGTAGTGAATTCCTCAAACTCTTGCATATTTAAAATTACATTTTTGAGCCTTGATGCTTGAAGTGTAGGTTGGGTAACGGGTGGGCTTTAAGCCAATTTTGGCATGCAAGGGGTTGAATTTATTAAGCATCAGACCTCTGAAAATCGTGGGGATGCAGGATTAATTTCAACACTATTCTAAATACTTGAAAGATATTACGTAATTCTTTAATAAATTCCTGTGTCTACAAATGGTTCAGATTAACTCACTATCCATGATTAAACATCCATAAAATCAAGGCACTGTTATTTAGTGGAGACTTGCTGGCTATTCTATGAGAGGAGGTATTGTTATTGTAATCTCATCCTCTCTTAAAAGTGTATCATATTACTCATAATCAGCCCTTCATATTCTATTCCTATTTTGGTATTTTAACATAAGATATCTTTGAAACACTTGAATTCAAAGAGAGAATCTGAATAGTTTTTAAAATGTCAATGAAATGCCATTTCTTCATGCTTGAACAACTAAAAATTGACTAAAGTGCTTCTCTTCAAACTTTCTGGAACATTTTTTATCAAAATTCTAAGAACAATCACAATAGGTTTTAACTACAAATGTGAGGATATTCTAAATGTCAGGGTGGAAAAATTTTTAAAATAATTTTATAGTAATTTTTTTTCATCATAGTGACAGTGTGCTAAATTTTTTAAGTCAAATATTACTGTAGACATTTAAGTCAAGATTCTAAGAAGTTGTTCTAAAGTCCAAAATTTAGTTTCATATACAATGATATTATATATATATATATGTATATAAAATTAATATATGTGAGCCATGTTTGAAATAGTTGAGAGATTATTATATCAAAGATTCTTGATTATATAAAAGGCCAATTATAGGCACACATGCTTTAAATAATTACAAAGGCAGTTGTGGTTGATTCAACTCTTGCTACTGGCATTTATATGGATATAATATTATGGTCTGAAGAATATTTAGGTAAATTTATCCCTCATGTGATCAGAAGAACAATGCAAGATAGTTTATATCTGAAAGGAAAAAAATCTTTATGTGGTTCTGAAAGTCTAAATCATTAACAACTTGGATAATAATTAGAATAAAAATACACAAATATGCCCTCTTCCTAGCAGTAAGTACACAGTGACAACAGAATCAAAGCATGTGGCTATGTGCGTGTTTATATTTCAAGATGCAGAGCACTCTATTCCTCCTCTCTGCCCTTTCTAGATGGCACAATTCCTCATGAATCTAAGTGCAGTCATAGGGTGGATTAGGGTGACCTGCCATTTGTATGCAACTGATCTCTATTTTGGAAGTAATTAAAGTAAAAATATATTTTTAAAAGATAATTTCAAATTTCAGTGCAAACTAGCATGGTTTCACCCCTTTTCTTTGTAACATTTTTACTAAAGTTGGAAAAGTAAGGTAGGCTTTAGTACGATTTTTAATAATAAGTTTTCAAAGTGAGACGCAAAATCGTGGCGCCAACACATTTCAAGTCTGCTACATTTTGAATACACTTATTGGAGAAAAGACCTTCTCATCATTTTTCTCTTACAGGAAAGGAAATAACATGTACAGTTGACCCTTAAGCAACAGGGAGGTTAGGGGTGCTGGCCCCCCTGCACAGTAGAAAATCCACTGTAACTTTGACTCCCCCAAAACTTAACTATTAATAGCCTACTGTAAGCCTTACAAATAACACAAGCAGTCAATTAACACATATTTAATATGTTATATATCTTATATACTGTATTCTTACAAACATGCCAGAGAAAAGAAAAAGAAATTCATAAGGAAAATGTATTTACTAGTTATTAAGTGGAAGTAAATGATCAAAAAGGTCTTCATCCTCATCCTTTCATGGGCAGGGTGTGGAGAAAGATGTAGAATTGGTGGTTTTGATAAGTGGACCTGCACAGTTCAAACCCCTGTTGTGCAATGGCCAACTGTATATCCATTGAATAGCAATTTATTTTTAGAAATTAACCTCACTAAAATACTCTTAGAAGGATGCCAAGAAAAAAATGAATAAGTTGTTTTGGTTCATCCATGGTGTCAGTAAAAAACAGACCCTACTATAGGTTTTGGTCATACAGTAAAATTTACATAATACTATGTAGTTAATGCAATTAATAATAATGTGTACTTTTACATGAATCAAAGGAAAGATGCCTATGACATATATTAAATGTATATTGAGATTTACTTAAACAGTTTTCTGGTTAAAATTACAGTATAGTATTTAAATGAATTATAAGAAGTTATGATAATATAAAAATTATTGTTATTTTCAGATTCCATTATACACATACAATCAATGTAAATGTATTCGTATTTTTTCATTTTATTGTTTACTTTTATATTCCCACATGAATGTGAACTTCTTAAAAATGAAATCTTACTCTTATTTAATTCAGAGTTTATACCTGCAATATTTTACTGAAAAATATTGCAGTGCTATTTTTAAGTAAGTAATAGAGATCTTTGTTTTAATTTTAATCGTAGTGTATAGCATGTTAATTTCCATGTATTCTACTCTATGATTATCGTATCACAAACTCAAACAAGCCACTACGGCTAGACACTCAAAATTATGTAATTTTGTTTTCTGTGAATGACATAAAAATAAAAACCTTGCATATAAATATCTGCAATTATTCACTTATTTGCGTTAGATATATTTCTGTAAGTAGAATGTCTGAACAAACATAGTAATATTTTTCTTTCATGATATTATTAGAAAATACATTGACATGGTATTCCTTTTACAATTTATGAAAATGTTAAAATGCCCTATACATTTGTTATTCTCCAAAGTGTTTATGAAAATTTCTACTCCTATCAGCTCTGTATGAGATGGCTCTTGTTCCATGTTTTTACAAAAACATAATCGTTTTATTTTTTGAATTTTTGAAAAATTTGTGGTGGTAAAATACTGTCATTTATTTAATTTTCATTGAAATTTTTAATGTTTGTGCAGGTGTCTATTGTGAGATTCCTACGCAATCTGGATATATTTCTGTGAGTGGAATCTCTGAGCTCATACAGTATATTTTATCTTATGGTACTATTGAAAATACATTGACATAATATTTCCTTTTAAGATTATGAAGACTGAAACAACCTACACATTATTCTGTGTCTCCACTCCTATGTCTTTCATTATGTTTTGGCTCCATATAGAAAGGTCTTCATGAAATAATTACATATTGTTTATTTGTATGGGTGGTGTTATTTATATGGGTGGTGATATATCACATGCATTCTTATGTGATGTTATTTCTTTTTCTTTTTTTTGTGTAGTTTGGATCATTTGTCTCTTGTTTCTACTTAATATGTTTGTGAGATATATTCAGGTTGAAATATGTTACTCAGTCCTTCATGTTTAATTTTAAATATCACTCTATTTTATTAATGTGCTTTTATTTGTACAATTATTTATAAATGGGCCCATGAGGCCCCAAAGTTTTGGTATTTTGGTATTTGAACAGTGCATCAATGAATTTTTTTTCAAGGATCCTGGTGTATATGTGCAAGGTATGCCGTACCACTGAGGGTACCATCTGCAGACTAAGGAGAGTCTGAAACGGTGATCAGTCTACAACAGTGTGAATACATAAAGTGAGAGTAATCATTTAGAAAAGCTTGTAGCAACCTATTAGAATGATTTTATGACTTTTGGCTATTTAGTGATATATTTTTAATTTTCAGTATCAAGGAATTCTTTTCATTGCATTTTATAAAAGTATTTTCTCCTGAAAGACTGGAAAATAAATAGTCTTTCACTAAAGTTAATTTAAGAATCACTGCTTAAATTTATATATCCAGGAGTAGCATTGTTATATTACAAGATATGTCTATTTAAAATTTATTTTATGGTGAGAACGTGTTTCCAATGGTGCATACAAATAAGTACTTTTACCAACTCTTTTTAAGTGGGTTTTTCTTCCACTTTTCATAAAAACATAATAGTGTCATTTTTAAAATGTTTAAATAATTTAGGATGGTGAAATCCTGTCATTCTTTCATTTTTCCTGGCACTTTATTATGTTTGTTTGCTCAGTTTTCTATTGTAAGATTCCTACTTATGTTTTTCACTGTGTATCTATTGGCTTGCTTGCAGAGTTAAATTTATCAATGCTTCTAATTAAAACAAATTATCCTATAATATAGTTGTAACCGTTATACTCTGACCAAGAGTGCCTGGCTCCCCATATCAGAACCCAAACTAATTGTGGTCAGACATATGTTTTATTTTAAACATTTAAAAAAATTATAGGCAGTAAAATATAATGTAATGCAATCAAATACGTATATAATTATTTGTTTATTTGTAGTGAACATCTTTTAAAAACTTTTTTATTCTCATATATCTTCTAGTATAAATTTCTGATTTATGACTCTTACTCAAGTTAAAACTTTTAATTTCTTTTCCTAATTTATTAATAAAATAATAAAATTTTTCTCACATATTATTAACCATTGTTTTTACTATGTAATGCGTATTCTACCAGCTAGTCATTTACCTTTTTACATTATTTAGAATAAACACTAGTATAATATTAGAAATTTTACAATCTATGACTATACAGTTTTAAAAAATTTTTTCAAACTTAGTCTTTTCAACCTCTAGGATTATAAAATATGGTAAATATAATACTTGCAAATTTGTGATTTTACTTCTATATTCAATCTTTAATAAATTTGATACTCCTCTGAATTGTAGCTCTCAATTGTTTCAAATGAATGTTGTATCCCAGTTGTTCTTATAATTTTTAAGCCATTAAAGCACAAATGAAACCATACAGTTTTAATTACTGTGAGTCTGTAACATATTCTGAAATCAGAAAATGTAATACCCCCAGCTTTATTCCTTCTCAATATTGCTTTGGCTACTAGAGGTTCTTTTGTTGCTTTGCACGAATTTTAGAACTATTCTTTCTACTTATGTAAAAAAAAAAATGCCATTGAGATTTTCTTGGCGATTGCATTGAATCTTTAGATCACTTTTGGTAATATGGACATTTTAACAATACAAAGTTTTCCAGTCTATGAACATAAAATATATTTTTTATTTGTTTGCATATTTAATTTCCTTCATCGATGTGTTGTAGTTTTCAGTATATGTCTTTTACCTATTTGGTTAAGTTTATTCCTAAGTATTTTACTGTTTGTAATGCTGTTATAAATAGGATTGCCTCTCTACTTTCTTTTCTGGATAGTTCACTATTAATGTATAGAAATGTAATTGATTTTGATGTCCTGAGAGTTTCCTGGATTTGATTTAATTATTAGTTCTAACAATTTCTTTGTGTAATTTTTAAGGTTTCTCCATATAAGATAATATCATCTGTAAGCAAAGCTATAATATTTCTTTTTTTCTGATTCAAATGTGTTTTTCTATTTTTATTATCTAATTTCTCTGGCTAGATCTTCTAGTACTTTGATGAATAGAAGCAGAGAGAGTGTGCAACATTTATCTTATTTCTGATATTGGAGGAAAAGTTGAAGATTTTCACCTTTGAATACCATGTGGACTTTTCATAAATAGTCTTTATTATGTTGAGATAAATTTCTTCTGCAATCAGTTTGTTAAGACTTTATTATGAAAGAGTGTTGAATTTTTATCAAACGTTTTTCTGCATTTATTGAAATAATCATGTGATTTTTATCCTTTATTCTGTTAATGTGATATATCATATCAATTAATATTTATATGTTGAGTCATCCTTGCTTCCAGAAATAAATCTCATTTTGTGGTCAAGCATTATCCTTTTAATGTGGTATTGAACTTGGTTTGCTAGCATTTTGTTGATAATTTTTGCATCTACATTCACTAGGGATATTGCCTTGCAGTTTATTTCCTTGTAGTGTCTTGTGTGACTTCAGAGTAATGATACCAGGGTAATGATTAATGATGCCCTCATAAAATGAATCTAGAAGTTTTCTTCATTTTGTGCAAGAGTTAGGAAAAAATATTGTTCATTCTTTGACTGTTTGGTATAATTCACTAGTGAAGTCACCTGACATGGCTTTTCTTTTTTGAACAGTTTTTAATTATAGATTCAGTCTCTACTCACTGTTGGTCTATTTATATTTTCTTCTTTTCTCAATTTAGTTTTGGTAGGTTGCATATTTTTAGGTATTTATTCATTTTTTCTAAGTTATTTAATTTTTAGTGTATAATTATTCATAATAATCTCTTATGATCCTTTTTACTTCCATGTTATAAAGATTTTTCTTTCATTTTTGACTTTATTTTTTGGGTCTTTTCCATTTTTCTTAGTAATTCCAGCTAAATATTTGTCAACTTCATTGATTTTTATTAAAAAACCAACCTTCAGGTTTGTTGATTTTTTTCCTATTGTTTTTATATCCTCTATTTTATTTATTTCTGCTCTAATATTTAGGAAATCCAGAGATCAATGCATGCATATATGGCCAGCTAATCTTCAATAAGAATACTAAAAATAAACAATACAGAAAAAGTAGTCTCTTCCTGGCTGGGTGTGGCGGCTCATGCCTGTAATCCTAGCAGTCTGGAAAGCCAAGGTAGATGGATCACCTGAGGTCAGGAGCTCAAGACCAGCCTGGCCAATATGGTGAAACCCCGTCTCTACTAAAAATACAAAAATTAGCTGGGCATGGTGGTGGATTCCTGTAATCCTAACTACTCAGGAGGCTGAGGCAGGAGAATCGCCTGAACCTGGGAAGCCATGGTTGCAGTGAGCCGAGACTGTGCCACTGCACCCCAGCCTGGGTGACAGAGTGAGACTCTGTCACAAAAAAAAAAAAAAAAAAAAAAAAAAAGTAGTCTCTTCCACAAATGGTGTTGGGAAAACTGGATATCCACATGCAAAGTAATGAAGTTAAACCTTTATCTTGCACCACGCACAAAAACTAACACAAAAAATTAAAAACTTAAATGTAAGAGCCAAAATTATAAAACTCTTTGAAGAAAAACATCGAAAGCAAACTTCATGACATTGGTCTTGGAAGTGACTTTTTGGATTTTACACCAAAAGCACAAGCAGGAAAACAAAAATAGACAAAGCGGATTACATCAAATGAAAAAGCTTCTGCACATCAAAGGAAATAATACGCAGAGGGAAAAGTCAACCCAGACAATATTTGCAAATCATATATCTATTATGGGGTTAATATATAAAATATACAAGATATTCTTACAACATAGTTGCAATAATAACAATAATTATGATAATAATAACCTGATTTTAAAATGGGTCATGGACTTGAAAAGACAGTTTTCCAAAAAATCCATGAAAATGGCCAGTAGATATACAGACAAATATTCAACACCACTAATCAACAAGCGTTGGCAAAGATGTGAGTTAACTGGAACCCTTGCACACTATGTAGAAGTTTAAAATGTTGCAGGTGCAATGGAAAACAGTATGAATATTCCCTAAATATTAAAAATAGATCTACTTTATGATCCAGCGATCCTACTATAGGGTATATGTCCATAAGAATGGAAACCACAATCTCAAGGAGATAACTTCACTCTCCTGTCCATTGTAAGAGTATTCAAGATAGCCAAGTTGTGACAATAACCTACATTTCCATGAGGGGTGAATACATTTTTGAAATGCATCATATACATACAATGGAATAAGCATCACCCTAAAAAGGAACGATATCTTGCCATTTGCAAAAACATGGATGAACCTGGAAGATGTTACGCTGATGAAAAAGCCAGATATAGAAGAACAAATACTTCACGATTCCACTTAGATGAGATTTCCAAAATAGTCAAACTCATAGAAATAAGGAGTAGAATGGTGGTGGCCAGGGGCTGGGGGATGAGAGAATGAAGAGTTGCTGTTCAAGGATATAAAGTTTCAGTTACAAAAGATCAAAATATTTGGGAGCTCTGCTGTACAGCTTTGTACATGTGGTGAACAATACTGTATTGTGAACCAGAAAAAAAGGTTTAAAAATAAAGATCATGGCCATCCAGCACTTTGGAAGGCTGAGGCGGGCGGATCACGAGGTCAAGAGATTAAGATCATCCTGGCCAACATGATGAAACCCCGCCTCTACTACAAGTACAAAAATTAGCCAGGCATGGTGGCAGGCGCCTGTAGTCCCAGCTACTCAGGAGGCTGAGGCAGGGGAATCGCTTGAACCCAGGAGGCGGAGGTTGCAGTGAGCCGAGATCATGCCACTGCACTCCAGCCTGGTGACAGAGCGAGACTCCGTCTCAAAAAAAAATAAAATAAAAAAAATAAATAAATAAAAAAAATAAAGATCATATAAAATAGTGAATGCATCTCCAAATTATCTTTTTCTAAGGATATGGATCTCCACTGTTTTAAGAAAAGACTTTTGAGTTTGTATCCCAGCATAGAACTGAATGTGTAGTTCAAATCTCTGAACATGCTAATTTAACTCTCAGTTGAAGGAGGAAGAAACTGCCCACCTTCATCCTCAAGATTCATGAATATAGAAGAGGAAAATAAATCCCACAGACAGTATTCAAAAGTTGGATGCCTTCTTGAAATGAAATGAGATTGAAAATAATTTTTGGAAAGTATTTTATTTCTGAAAGGTGGCTAATGATAAAGCAGAAGCCAGGTTAGTTGAAACAATAGTTGGAAAGTTGATTAGTCTTCTTTGTACTATCTAATTGCTGAGAAAGGTAAATTTCTTCAAAAGTTCTTTGATTCTTTGAAGCTGACTAATAGGAACTAAAATACACAGTTTTGTTAAGTGGTCAAAGGAGGAAATTGGTTCTATAATTTTATAGAACCAATATATTATAGGTGACATCAATTTTCAGCATATACAAATATGACCAAGAAACTAGCTGCCTTGTAATTAAAATGTTCAGACTCATATTTTTAACTTGTCTAAAAAATTTCATTAACTAACATTAATAGAAGAGCCACAAATATGTATTTACTTAAATAGAGATCTTCAATGTGTATTAAATAAAAAATTGAAAATAAAAGAAAAATGGACAAATTTATAATGAGATTTTGAATTTCAACAGTCCACTCATACTAATTTACATCAGTAGGAATATTTGTCAAGATATACAAGACTTGAATAAAACTGTCAGTCAACTTGAACATTTTACGTTCCACACACAAAAGGCTCGATACGCACGAATTTGAAGTGCATATGAAAATGTCCCCAAATAGAATGCATTTTTGGGTTTAAGTCTATTCTCCATAACCTTAAAATAATTAAACACATAAAGCTATATTCTTTGATTTTGATACAATTAAACTAAGTATCAATAACAGAAAGACACCTTTAAAATCACTAAGTATAAAATACGCAACACATTTCTATGTTTTGTTGTGGGTCAAAGAAGAAATCAAAAGGGAAATTAGAAAAAAAAAACAAAGTCTAAGAGAATAAGGTCACAAATTACCTACAGAAGGTACAAAAAAGAGGAACATCATGACTGATCCTACAGACATTAAAAGAATAACAAGGAAATTCTGAGGAAACAATTACAATAAATTATAAACTTTTGATGTAATAGAAACATTCCTTGAAAGACAACATTCACCAAAACTTACAAAATAGATAACCTGAATAACTCTTTAACATAAATATATTAAATCTGTAATTAAAAACTTTTCATAAAGCCAAACTTATGATCTTTGCTTTTGGATTCTTTCAAAATATGTATAAGAAATAATATCAATTCTACACAATCTCTTCCAGAAAACAGAAAACATTTCCCAATGCATCTGTGAAGCCCGCGTTACCTTGATATCAAACCAAATAAATTTAAAAAATGAAAACTACTGATCAATATCCGTTACAAACATAGATTTAAAAATCATCACAAAATTTAATATGACAGGTCCAACAATACATAAAGGGATGATATATGATGCTCAAGTGTGGTTCAACCCTGAAATGCAAGTTTGGAGTGGCATTAAAAAGTCAGTCAGTTAAATGTAATGTCCATATTAGTAACCTAAAAGGAAATATGATTATTTTAACAAATACAAGAAAACTGTTAGCCAAAAATTAACATCATTATGTATACATATATATGCACTCAGTAAAATGGATATATAAAGGAATTTCCTCAATGTAAAAAGAGCATCTATAAAAACCTATAGATTACTTCGTAATTAATAATGAAAGACTAAATGTTTTCTTTCTAAGATAAGAAACGAGGTAAGTATTAGGTTGGTGCAAAAGTAATTGTGGTTCTTGCAATTACTTCCAATTGAAAAAAACAGCAATTACTTTTGCACCAACCTAATAGGTCTTCTTTTATCACTTATATTTAATGTTGCAATTTCAGTTCTAGCCACTGTGAAAAAGTAAGAAATGGCTTATTTTTAAAAGATATATGATTGTGTATGTAACAAATCCTATGCGATCTAGGAAAATAAGCTATTAATAAACATATTCAGCATGTTTACGGGAAATTAGGTAGATATAACAAATCCATGTATTTCTATCTATTAATAATGAAATTTTAGAAAATAATTGTAAAAGAAAATAATTTACAGTGTCATAAAAATATGAATTACTTAGGGATAAATTTGACAACAAAATTTCAGTTTTATTAAAAGCTGGAATCGAGACCATCCTGACTAACAATGGTGAAACCCCATCTCTAATAAAAATACAAAAAATTAGCCGGGTGTGGTAGTGGGCACCTGTGGTCTCAGCTACTCTGGAGGCTGAGGCAGGAGAATGGCATGAACCGGGGAGGCAGAGCTTGCAGTGAGCGGAGATCGCACCACTGCACTCCAGCTGGGGCGACAGAGCAAGACTCCATCTCAAAAAAAAAACAAAAAACAAAAAACAGCTGAAATGCATTGCTGTATTATTTTTTAATTTAATGGATGGAAAGATATACCATACTCATGGATTAAAGTGTTTAATACCTTTAAGATTCCTTAATTTTCCTCAAATTTATCTGTAATTTCAAGGTGAGGCCAACTAAAATCGCAGTATGCATTTTTTATATAGACAAGCAGATAATAACATTTATATATATAAAAAGAGACCTAAAATATCCAAAACAACCTTGATAAATAACAATGATGAGGAGCATACACTACCATATTTTAATACTTATTGTAAAACTACAGTAAGCACAACAGTATGGTTTTGTTATACAGATAGTCATGCTGATAAGCGAACAGAATAAAGAATTCAGAAATAGACTCCAACACAGATTTCCAATTAATTTTCAACAAAGATGACAAGGGAATTTAATAAGTAAAATTATATTTTTGTCAACAAATCCTGCTGTGACAATGTATACCAAATAAAAACCTCGTTTTTCAATCAAAATGCATGATAGACTAAATTCAAGAGCAGAAATATACTAAAAAGAAACTAAGAGAAAACATTAGTGACATTTGACTATGCGAAGATTTCTCAAATGGGCCAAAATGTAATGAAACACAAGTGGAACAACATAGAGAAATTGAATTTGTCAAAAGACATAGTCAAAAAAATGAAAAGGTAAGCACAGTTTGTGAGAAAATATTTTTAACATATATATCCAGATAAAACTCTTTATCTAGAACATATTAGAAACACATATATCTCAAAAATACAAAGTGAAATCACCCAATTGACAAAAAAAAGGAAACAGTTGAACAGACATTTCACAAAATAAAATATATGGATGGCAACGAAGCACATTAAAAGATGTTCAGGCTGGGTGTGGTGGCTCACCCCTGTAATCCTACCACTTTGGCAGGCTGAGGTTTGGGGCTAACTTGAGCCGAAGACTTCAAGACCAGCCTGGGCAACATTATGAGACTCTGTCTCTACAAAAAAAAAAAAAAAAAAAAAAAAAAAATCAGCCAAGCATGGTGGTGCATGTCTCTGGTCCCAGCTAATTGGGAGGTTGAGGTGGGCGGACCACCTGGGCCCAAGGAGGTTGAGGCTGCACCTCAGCCATGATCCTGCCACTGCACTTGAGCCTGGGTGACAGAGCAAGACCCTGTGTCAAAAAAAATGTTTAAACATCATTCATTATTAAGAAATTGCAAAATGAAACTAAGTGGTCTTCAACTACACACCTACTAGAATGGTTAGATTTAAAAGTTTGGACATAGCAAGGGTTGCTAAGAATATAGGACAACTTGAACTAGTCTACACAAAATGGTAGAACCACTGTTGCAAAAGGTTTGATGACTTGTTAAAAAAGGTAAACATACATCTACCATATAAGCTCGGCATTCCACTCATAGGAGAAATCCAAGAGAAACGAAAGTGTATAAGCAGAGAACAACTAGTACGTAAACTCACAACAGCTACATTTTTAAGAGTCAAATACTTTCAACAAATTAAATGTTCAATAACAGGTAAATGGATAAACAGAGTATAATAAAGTGTACAGTAAATAAAAGGTACCATAAGCATCACAGTATGGTATACTGGAATAAATAGCAAATTATTGATAGATGCAAAAACCATATATGAGTATGAAAATAAGATAAACAGTAAGTGAAAGAAAGGTAGATCAGGCTGGGCGCAGTGGCTCATGCCTGTAATCCCAACACTTTGAGAGGCCAAGGCGGGCTGATTACTTGAGGTTGGGAGTTTGAGACCAATCCGGCCAACATAGTGAAACCCCATCTCTACTAAAAATACAAAAATTAGCCAGGTGTGGTGGCATGTGCCTGTAATCCCAGCTACTCAGCAGGCTGAGGCAGGAGAATCGCTTGCATCTGGGAGGCAGAAGTTGCAGTGAGCCAAGATAATGCCATTGCACTCCAACCTGGATGACAGAGCAAGACTCTGTCAAAAAAAAAAAAAAAAAAAAGGTAGATCAGAAAATGGGGTCTCTATACATATTTTCATTTATACAAAATTTCATTAAATACAAAATAATCTATAGTGACAAAAGGCAGAGCAATGGTTGTTTCAGAGTAGGACCTGGGTGGGGGCGGGTAAGGAGGAAATGCAGAGGAGAGGGAGAAAACTTTTGGGAGTGAAAGAAATATTTATTATCTTTATTGTGGTGATGATATTATAGGTTTACACATACATTAATATTCATCAAATTGTACATATTTATTATATACATTTTATTATGTTATGATAAGTCAAGTTGTAAAAAGTTGATACAGGATGGGGGCAAAAAGTAGGTACCATAAATTGACCAGGACTAGTTGTGAGTTGTTAATTGTTTCTTGTAAGTTACGGGTGCTGAATTAGTTGGTTTTTTTTTGTCATTGTTTGCTTGTTTCTGTTTTTTATCACTTAGCTATTCTGTCCAATAAGACATGAGTTACCTTATTGATGATCACCTAGATGACATTTGGGGAAATCAAGAATCTAGGGTAGGCCTCAGATTGTGTCAAATACTGAAATAAATATTTTTCTCCACCTTTCCTTTTTCTGGCAATATTACCCAAAGTTACAGTTTGGTGAATTATTTTAGTTCCCTATGTTGGTTCAGAAGACCAGAGATTGAAGCTACATATGAGATCCTTTGTGGTTACTGGGTTTAAATACCTTCCAACTCCTACTGAGAAAGACATCAGAGATGTTTATGGTTCTCCTGAAGAAAATTTCTCTGTTGTCAGAGAAGACCTTCAAAAGTTTTCAGGGACTTCCCAGAAAGCTTTCAGTTCCGAAACAAAGTGCGCCCATTTTGGCGGCCATCTACATCTGAGGCAGCAGACAAATTAACCAACGTATTAAAGAGAGAGTTAATTAGATAGTTGAGAAATGGATTTAAAATCTTTATTTCCATTATAGATAACATATTACTTGAGTGGTGCCATCCTACTAGCTAATGTTTGGGAATTATCTTCTCTGTAACAAGCTGAAAATTCTGTGCTTTATAAATGCTTATGTTACCTAACTTAAACCTCTCTAGTAACCTAGAATTTAGGTCATTTTCTTATCTCATTTTACAAGTAGGGCAATGACCAACTTATAACAGTTAAGTGAATGTCCTAAATTGATGGATAGTAAAATAATGCTAGCCTTTGAGCCCAGGAATCTGGGTCAAAGGTCCCTTTTTCTTAACCTTTATTTTTTGGTCTTCCTATGAAGAGACAAATTGGATTCTCTCTCCACTAGACCAAATGGACTATCTTTATGGAGGCCAGGCTCTGTCTTTGGTGGTCCTGGGGTGATGAAACACACTTCCAAATAGGCTGGTGCTGGCGGATAACTGCTCCTAAAGAAACATGACCCTGTTTATAAAACCCTGAGGGTCCCTTCATTCAAGTAGTTATGTACAGAGGAGTTTCCATGTGAATCTGCATTTTGTGGCAAGTTATAAGTAACTTCCTGGAGGTTTGATATTGGTAATATTTCTTTTTTTTTTTTTTGAGACGGAGTCTTGCTCTTTCGCCCAGGCTGGAGTGCAGTGGCCCGATCTCAGCTCACTGCAAGCTCCGCCTCCCGGGTTCACGCCATTCTCCTGCCTCAGCCTCCTGAGTAGCTGGGACTACAGGCGCCCGCCACCACGCCCGGCTAATTTTTTGTAGCCGGGTTTCACTGTGTTAGCCAGGATGGTCTCGATCTCCTGACCTCATGATCCGCCCGCCTCGGCCTCCCAAAGTGCTGGGATTACAGGCGTGAGCCACCGCGCCCGGCCTGGTAATATTTCTTAAGAAATGAACCTGAGAAGACCTGCATCAGAATCACAGGCAGTGCTTGTTAAATCTAGAGATATGAAATCTACACTTCAGCATCATGACTCGATATCTCTGGCATTGGGGCTGGAATTTGCTTAATGACAGGAGAAAACTTTTGTGTAGATTAATTAAAATACTAAAGTGTAATAGGTTTTGAGGCAACAAACAACAATGTATCATGCATGTGAAGTATAAATTTCTTAGATTATTTCAAATCCATGCACCAAATGACTCAAATTTTCACTCATACTAGAGATGTCC
Organism: Gorilla gorilla gorilla; assembly: GCF_029281585.2. Classification (NCBI taxonomy): domain Eukaryota; kingdom Metazoa; phylum Chordata; class Mammalia; order Primates; family Hominidae; genus Gorilla; species Gorilla gorilla. The sequence goes on from NC_073230.2 coordinate 61,050,613, forward strand.
CATAGAACTAAGATAGGTGGTGAGAACTTGCTCCAACAGGAAGGTTCATTGCACATTGTCAAATATAAATTCTGAAGTACTGATGTGTAGAATGTTTTGGTCAACATGACAGCAAGGCCATATGAAATCATCACCAGAAGAATAACAGTAAGTCGTGAGAGGAAAATATGATACAGCAAAGAAGACGATAAAATGATTAACCAAATTACTCTCCAACAAAATAACAAATAGCTATAAGTTGTGGAAGATGCAGTTTAATTGTGTTTTAATCTACTCGGGCATGCTATAACAAAATGTGTAAACTGGGTAGACTATAAAGAACAGAAATTTATTTTTCACAGTTCTGGAGACTGGTGAGTACAAGATCAAGTCACGGAAGATTCAGTGTCTGGTGAGAACCCATTTCCTTTTTAAAGCCGGCCATCCTCTCACTATGTCCTTACATGGCAGAAGGGCCAGGTCCCTCTCTGCAGTCTGTTCTCGAGGGTTTTAATACATGGCTTTTGGAGGATACAAACATTCAGGCCATAGCAAATAGCAATATATGAAAAAATATTTAATAATTTTAGTCAGCAAAATAAAGACCTTCCTACAGATTGTCAACAAAAGATAAAAAAGATCCTAGAAGTACTACATCTGGCAGTTAGGCAGAGGAAATCATTGGAAATATTGCCTGCTATGAAACTCCAGAAATACTAAATATTCTATCATAAACTTAAGATTAAATGCATTGTTGACCTCATGAGAAAGTGCCAATATTTGCCAAGGAACAAATAAAGTAAGTTCGGAGATCAGAAGAGCAAGGAAAGGAAGACTGAAGTTTAAGGGCTGCTTCAGAGCAAACACTGCATCCAGATCCAATAATCTTTGGGACTAATGACCACAGACATGTGGATGGGAAACGAAGCCTTGACAAGGTGTCCCTAAGGTAGTGACATAGAGACAGGAGGCAAATAAATTCTAGGCAGAAAAGGGCGGGTCTCGGACAAAACCCCACTCTCAAGCCTGAAACTGTGGCCCAAAGTGAAAACGTCCATCCCTGTTTTCCTGTGCCAATATTGCCTTTTCCAAAACACCCATGGCCCCACCCCACCCCATCCCATCCTATTTCTATAAAAACCTCAGACTCAGCTGGCAGAGAGGGGAGAAGCAGCTGGATGTCAGAGAGAAGGGGCTTGACTTGAAAGGCACAACTTGACCACATAACTTCAGAGAAGAATCTGACTGGAGCTGGCCGGACTTCAGGGGAAGATTGCCTTCCTGTCCTGTACCCTTTTCAGCTTCCCTTCCCTCTGAGAGCCTTTCATCATGTGAGCAATAAAATTCCCCACATTTACCATGCTTCAATTTGTTTGAGCAACCTCATTTCTCCCGGACACTGGACAAGTGCTCAGGTGCCACTCGTGTGGACAAAAAAGGCTGCCACACTTGCCACACTTGTCCTTCACCCTCACTGGTGGAAGGCAACCACTTCACACGAAAAGGCAAAGGGCCAACTGAACTGTTAACACTTTAGCTGTTCATGGATGGCAGAGATAAAAGAACACCGAAACACTCTCTCTGGGGCTTTGGGGGCAATGGGCAACACCCACCCCCAGATGCTGCCTCGGCGCCTGCGCACAGTTTGCTCCTGCTGGCTCCCAAAAGTGCTCTCGTCCTGGCTCCTGCACCCTGTCACCCACACGCTCTTTCCCGCGAGGGGTGGAGCACAGGAGGTCTGAATGGGTGGAGTTAGCACCTGCCAGTGCTGAAGTGGCTGGTTCCAGTGCTCCTGCACTCCAGTTGTCACCTTGTTTGCTCGCAGGCTCCCTCCCTTCAGGAGTTGAAAACTGCAGGCTGGGCAAAGGAGGCACCCCTGTCATGAGTCCCATGAAGAGGTCAGGGAAATATCCTGCTTCAGTAGGCACTGACACAAAGTGTAGATCAATAGATGTACACTCAGTAAATGTGTAATCTTAAGATAATAATTACCATTTGGCAAGTCCAATAACTTATGTAGGAAGCTGGCTGCCTGTCTTCCCACTCAGGGTAGGCTTGGTTGAGAATAATAGCTTAACTTCAGCTAAAGAAAGATAATGTATAAAAAATAAAACATCCAATAAAATCGATTAGATTAATTTTGTCTCATATTGCTAGCCTTCTGCTCTGCTAAGATAAAACTGTCTCAGGAGGAAAGCTTCCTCAAACCAAGCTCCTCACTGTCTCTACAGAGTAAGGTCACTGACATAAGGACAAAGTTATTTCCACAAATATGAAAAGGCACTTGGTCAGCTAGGGAGGCCTGGAATAGACCTACACATGTATGTCAAACTGATTTTTGACAGTGATGCAAACGCAGTTCACGTATGGGTTGCCTTTCCAACAAATGCTGCTGGCGCAACTGGACACCCATAGGAAAGTGAAAAATGAGCCCGGACTGAAGCCCTTACTTCACATGAAAACCTGCTCAGCAGGATCATGGAAATAAGCGCAAAATTGAAACTACAAAACTTTTAGAACATATTTGATATTAAGGCTAAGCAAAGTGGTGTTAGACATGACATTAAAAGCATTATCATTAAAAGGAAAATTAATAACCTTATGTAAATTAAACATTTTTTCTCTGAAAATGACCCTATCACAAGGGTGAAAAGACATACCATAGGCTGAGAGAAAATATTTGCACACACATATATGACAAAGGATCAGTATCTGCAATATGTATCAGGAATTCTCAAAACTCAACAAGAACACTAAAACAAATGCATTTCAATTAAAACAGTCAAAATATCAATGGAGATTTCGCTGAAGAAGGTATACAGATGACAATAAGCACATGTAAAGTATTAAACTTCATTAGCCATTTGGGAAATGCAAATTAAAGCCACAATAAGGCGTATCAGAATGGGTAAAAATTTAAAAATGGTGATAATATCAAATTCTGGAGGGGAACTGGAAAACTCATACAATGCTGGTGATAAGGTAAATGAATCATACTCAGAAAAAATAGTTAAGCAGTTTCTTAAAAAAACTAAACACGAAACAAATATACAACCTAGCAATCGTGCTGCTGGATATTTATATTAGAAAAATATGAACTTATGCTCACTCAAAAATCTGTATATAAGTGGTCATAACAGCTTTATTTGTAATAGCCAAAACCTGGAAAGAACCCTGGTATCCTTCAATGGGTCAATTTTTAAACTGTGGCAACCCACATCATCAGATGCTATTCATCAACAAAAAAGCAAACAATTGATACCTAACAACAACTTGAATGAATTTCCATGCAATTATGCTGAGTGAAAAAAAAAAGCCAATCTCAAAAGATGATATACTGTTTGATTTCATTTATATAACATAGTTAAAATGAGAAAACTGTAGAAAAACAGAATAGATTAGTGGTTAGCCATGTTCAGGGAGAGATAAGGGAAGCGAAGTGGATGTGGCTAAAAAAGAGCAACATGAAGAATCTGTGGGTTGATGAAAATCTTTGTGTCTTTGTTGTGTTAATGTCAATATCTAGCTTGCAATATTATACAAAAGTGTTGTAAGATGTTTCCATTGGGGGAAACTGAGTAAAGGGTACATGGAATCTCTGTGTATTATTATAACAGCATGTGAATATATAATTATAAAAAATTCAACTAAGAGAAAACACTTGATCACAAATTTTAAAAATGCAATAGAATTATAATCACCCTTCATTATAGATAGTGGGATAATCAGATATATAATATAAACTATAAATATAAAATCATGTTAGAAAATATTTAAAAATTAAAAATGAATTAAATATTGAATAATAATAAAAATGAGCATATTGAGAAAGTAAAAATTAGAAAAAGTACATATGTAAAAAATAAAACTACTAGAAATGTGTGTGTGCATGTGTATATGCATTTATAAACTCAATGGAACTATTAACAGCTGATTAAATGTAGCTTAAGAAAGTGTTAGTTAAGTGGAAGATAAATCAGTAGAAATTTGAGAGAAAGCTGCATAGAAATATAAGGAAGTTAAAAAAATAAAAACAACACTGTTAGGTTTACAGGTTAGAAATTAAAACCCCAACATAGATCAAATGAGTTTGTGAAATATTAGAGAAGGGAAACTAGGAAAGAGGCAAATATCAAAGAGTTAATGGTTGTGAATTTTACAAAATTGATTTCAGATATGCATCCTAAGATTCAGAAAGCAACATGTGTATAAAATAATATTGTTACATTTTAAATAACACAGAGGCATATATTCAAAACTGGTTGTCATGTCTTCTCAATCTGCTCCTTTCACAGTCTTTTCAAGATATTTATTACAACCTTTTCCTTCCAGTGGCTCAGGCAAAAACTGCTGCATTAATCTTTCTTGATCTTCTGCTTTCACACCCTATGTAACCATTATCAAATTCTCTTATTTTCTCTATACCACCTGTCTCCTTTAAATATCTATACAAATGACCTAATTTGTTGATTATCTTCCCTTACTAAAATTTTATATTCAAAGAGAGCAGCGTTTAATTGCTTTGTTCACTGCTATCTTCCCAGCATTTGGTGTATGTTAGGCAATCAATACAAGTTTACTGAGTGTATTCTGCATATATTCATCTATAACATACTTTGTTCCATCCAAAATTTTGCGTATCATACAATAAATCAAATAATCCATTTTCCATTATACAGAGTGCTCCATTGTGAGAATATCTCACTTTTTATCGACTTTCTTTTTATTAGATATTTAGAAATTTTGTTATTATTTACGCTAACAATGACACCTATATGTTGTACCTCTCTGCTGGTGCATATGTAAGAGTTTCTTTAGAGAATCTGCATAATATCAGATATGGAAAGTTTAGGAAAACATGGACAACATTGTAAATCAGAACTAGTTAATCTATGTTTTTGTTTTTAATAAAATGACATGATTTCTTTCAGTGGTTTGTAGCATATAGTCAGGGATTATGCAAAGTTCAGGATTAACAGGGTCCATCATCATGGATGTGGATTTTAACCAATGATATGTAAAACAGGGTATACAGTAAACATGTAACTATAATGGTGCACAATGCAGAATTGGAATAACAATTACAATGAACTATGAGATTTTAAAGAAGGTTCCCTTTTTGTAACATAGTGATCTACTGTTACTTCGCTGTGGTGGTTGAGTCCTATATAAACTTCTGCTAGAGCAATTGAGTAGGTAAGTGTGAAAAACACTGGTCTAGAGCATACTGAAGCACACAGATAAGGACAAACATCAGGAAACCCTAAGTAGAATTCAAAGGATTATAGGATCCCCAATGCGTCAATTCATTAACTCAACTCCTTCCTTCTTTCATTCAGCAAGTATTTATTGAGCATCTCCCATGTATAAGACGCTAGGAAAACCACAATAAGCAAATAAAGCAATATATCTTTCCACAGGGACCTTTTGTTCTCATGTAGGCAGATACGTAAATGTTGATGAGTGTTGAGAAGAAAAACTGTAGGAAGAAAGATAGGGAGTAGTGGAGTGGGGACCGGGTTGCAGTTTTAAATAGGAAGCAAGGGAAGGCTAATGGAGAAGGCTGCATTTAGGCAAGCCTTGAAAGTGCTGGGAGAGGAATCTAATGAAAAACCTGATGCAGGAGTATTCCAGGCCCAGGAAACAGTAAATAGAAGGCAATGTGAAAAGTCTTCCCCAGCATGATTAAAAAACAGTAAAGAGGAGAGTGTTACTGAGGGCAGAGGCATAGGGTGGCTGCAATGATGAGCTCAGAGGGGTAAGGTGAACCAGAGGTAAGTCATAGAGAGCCCTGTGGGAGACCGGCCACAGAGTCTAGCATCCAACCAGGGACACTTTTAAGAGTGAAAGGGTGGTGGATTAATAATTTTGGCTGGAAAACAGGTATAACTTGATTGCCCTCACAAACTCATCTTCCTAGAGCCACTCTAGGGACTTTCACTCTTACACTGATGGAAATGAAGAGCCACGGGATAGTGTTAAAGAGGGATGGCAGGATCTGACTCCTGTGAAAAAGAAATCACTGATGATTGTGTCGAGAATTGAATAAAAGGTACAAAAAAGAGAATAAGGGAGCTTCAGTAAAAAGCTCCTGGGATGAGCAGCTGAGAGACATAGCGGGTTAGGCCCGGTTGGGATGGTAGCAGTGGAGGAGAAGAAACCAATTGGAATGAATATATCCTCGTTAGGGACATGTCCACCAGGGATGAATCTAGAGATTTAGGTCTGAACTTTGAAAATGATGAATTTATAAGGAATGAGACAAACTATCACTTATTCTATTGTAAGCAACACCTCAACCAAACCTGGGAAATATTTTCTTTCCTCTGGATCAACTACAAATGAGATTTTTGGAAACTTAACATCATGCTATCAAATGTATATATTGTTTGTAGTTTATTTTTGACTTTCCTGAGCAAACTGCCACCACAGTGAAACTGCTACCACAGTGAAAGTTTCTGCTTTAACTTTAGCACTCAAATGATTTGTCTATAAATGACTCATCACCTTGAAATGAGTGTTTATTCTTATTTACCTGATGAGTATAGGGATATTATGAATATAAGCCCTATAAATCAAAGTTTTAGCAAACTTGATATTTCCAGAAATTAAATTCCTGATGCAGAGCTAATGACACGGCAGTGCAATGTTACCTGCTTTTCTAAGTTTTCTCTGCTGTATCTGTTGCATTAGATTTCTGTGGGTAAATGTGGGTGCATAGTGAATTCACAATCACCATTAAACCTTCCTTGGTGATTTGGTGGCTAGACTCGCTCACAAACTAAAGAAGACAGAGGTGGGAGCTGAAGAAATACAATGAAGCTGGACAAAATCCTTCAGGCAGGGTTATGGTGGTTTTGAAAGATTACATGATTTGTCTAAGATAATTCATTACAAAGTAGCTGTCCGTAACTCCTGTGAATACGATGGATATTGCCAGCTCTCTCAGGATCATTTTGTTTTTTATTTTCTTAGGGCTAATAAAGCTACTAACTTATTCACATTATTTTTTCTAATAAAAGTGAATTTGCAAGATTTTCCTATTTCTAAATTTCCTGTGTTTAAATTAGGTACATGGAAAAGTACAAGAAATGGATTACATGATTTACCACTCTGTTCTTCCGGGCACTTTAGGAGGATAGAGATGAACATTGCAGAATGATGTTAGTCTCAGAGCTGGGCATTCTTTGCTGTTCCCTTATTATATTTCCTGGTTAGTCTTTGCTTATTTTAATGACAGTCCAATGTGGTGGGTTAAACTATTAAGTATGTATCTGCTGCTGTTAATCTATTTAAGTTTAAATGTCAAAACTGTATTAAAATCATGTTAAAATATCATGCTGTTTTAGTGTGTGCATGGGCAGGAAAGCTTACAGGTTTTAGTATTTTGGGCTGGCAAAAATGAGATGGGAGGCAGGCTCCAGTTATATTTGAAATATTTTGAGCAGATTATTTATATTTTTGGACTTTTAAGATGAGGTTTCACAATACTTATTTCCTTATAGGGTTTATTATTGTTCTTCAGCAATTTTGACATTAATGATGTATCTGTGAACTTTATGTTCACAAAACTACCATCTACATGAACATATGCTGGGACATAAATACTATGGAATTATACATGAAAACAATCAGTAATGTGATAAAATAAATGCCAAATTTTGTGTGCAATATGCTTTACCCAGGTTAGGAGATATTTTAAATTAAAAATAATAGTGATGTTTGGTCAGATATTCATATTAATTAATTTTAAATTTTACATAAACCTGTTTAGTCTTTCCTCTCTTTTTATACCTACAGTTAAACACGATGAGTAATTCACATCTGTTGCCTCCCTCTCTCATTCAGGTGTCTTTTGCATTCCTACCATGTCCTAGATCTGAATGCTGCACTGCCTTGTTTTAATATTACTCATTACATTCATTCATAAATTCAGGAGACCTGTCAATCATTCTGTCATTCAACCAATACTTACCGCATACCTATTAAGAGTCAGGCACCATCAATAGCTCTTTCAATTGATTTGCTTGACTCGCATGAACAATTTTAATACTTTTCTTAAATTTTTATTTTGAATCTTTCACTAAAGAGGTATTTATAGAGCAATCATTAGGAGTCAAGTATTCTGAGAGTCACTCAAAGCCATTGCCTATTGGATGGAAATTGATTATCTGGAAAATTATTAAAATATGTTTCATCATGATAGTTGATTACCGTTACCATACCTCCATGGCATCTCCTGTATGTGTCTCTCTCCTTATTTAGATACTTCTCCCAAGGATACTTCCAATGCCTTTAGACAAAGGGCGAAGTCCTATATCTTTGTGTGGCAAATTTTCCGAGGCTTTTTCTACTTGAAAATAATTTTATTATCTCACATTGAAATGACAATTACCTTTATATCAAATTATAAGATTAATTTTTTATTGTCCAAAAATATTTCCCCAATGACCTCTTACATCTAAAGTATCTGTAGAGAATTTGACATTGTTCTTTGCTTGCTATTTTTTCCTGTCTCTCAGGATGCTTTATAAATTTATCTTTTTCATTATTGTTCATTTTTATCTTTTAATCTGAGTTTCTACATATTTATTAAATTTTATGAGATTTATCTACATTATTTTCATTATTTGATAACAATTTTTTTCTCCTGTCTGTTAAAATATATTATCTCACAGAAAATCCTATTTCCTAGATATTGGCTTTAATTCCTCAATTATATTCTTCATTTCTTCTCCAAAATGTATTATGCACATTTGCAATTAAACTATTGAAAGCATTGCATATTGTATACACATGTGCTATTAATCTAGATTCTATAATTAAATATTTCTATATATGCCCTAGCACATTTCTGTCTATTCATCCACTCCATCAGGTTTAGTTTGTTAAAAATACATATTTCTCATTTCTTTACTTTTCTGCTGCCTTCTAGAAGAGTTCCTCAATCTGATATTTCTACTTTCTAAAATGTTCTTTAACTTGATCTAAACTACCATATTTTTAAACTTTTATTTATTTATAGTTTACATTCCCCCTTGTTTTTCTTCATGAACCTGCCTTCTCATGCCAGATTTAATATCACACCTCCATCATATCTCATACAATACGAGGTATTGTATAGATATGTCTTGGTTGAATACATATCTCATACAATACATGAAATATGTATTTATATGGTGCAGCTGCTGCCTCAGCATCCATTTTTAGGTCTGACATAAGTTGTTTCAAACCCATTAGCATCCTGTCACTGTTGGCCTAGTTAAAGCTTATCCTCATTTGTGGTCATTTGCAAGATAGTCCACTTTTTCCTCACCGCACAAACTCCAAACTCAATACATCTCACACAGCTGATCAGGATCAAACCTACTGGGCAACATCAGAGTCATGTAATAAGTACCTACTTCTCACATGCTTCCTTATACCATCCACAACCCACGAGAAAGCCTAAGAAATGACATCTAGGCACTGTGACACCCTGACCCCCAAGCTCCTCCTTCTGTCTAACTCCCCACCCACTGACTGAGCCTCCTGCCACCTCCAGACCTCCTGTTGGTGACCGTCACACCCCTAAACTCTCTAGGAAGTATAAGTGGTACATCTCTTCTGTTTCATGCATTTTGGTTTCATCCTCTTACTGTGTCTTAAATGACACACTCACCCAAACCTAACCTTCCCCCTGGCAGGGTTCTCCTAAAGAGTGGCTACCTCGCTTATGATCACTCTTGACAGAGAGAACTCCAGGCAAAGTTAGAAAGAGAAATCACAGTGGTGATTGGGGGCAGCTCTTAGAGTGCATGGCCATGACCATGAGGAAGGAGACACATGCCTTTAGACTGCTCATGGCTCACTAACCGGCTCTCCCCTGTGGCTCACACCATCTAGGAGGGTTCTGCCACTTGCTGGCAAATATCTGTGCCACTGTGCATCACTGCCTATTGTGTTTGTTCAGTGTGGCCACATCTTTCTACCCTAAATTCCTACCCTTGAAAAGCCAAGTCCTCTCCAAGGTGCACAAATTGCCAGCCTACTACTGCAAAGGGATGACCATGATTGCTCTCACTCCTCGCATGAGAACTACTGACCAGAGTCAAATTGGCTAAACTGTTTGAAGGTCCCAATTCATGTAGCAATGCTCCGGGACAGGAGAGGGGCAACCCCAACCTTGGTGCTGAGGCCATCAGGCATGACCACCAAGTGCTTAGTGAAATCCTGTACACTGGAACTGGGAGACTCCCATATGCATGGCCACTGTGTCAGTGGTAGTGTGCTGAAACTCTGTAGGTTTCTCCAAACAGAGGGGGACCCCACTTCACAGGAAGCCAAAACACCTCACTGATGATGGTGCCGCTCTACATTGCGGCATTCCATTTCTTCTGGGGCTCTTTATCCTTCCATCCTCATGAGGTCAACTGAGATACCCTAGAGAGGAGGCAGCTCTCAGGGTAAGGGGCAGACAGGAGCATACATGGAGGCCGCCTGCATAGCAGTCACCATTCAGGATGACTGCGAATTTCAGGTTAACATCCAAAGAGAGAGGAAAAATATTTTAGCCATCTAGAAAAGCAAGCCATTCTAAAGATTTTACTGAAGAGGAAAAAAACAAAAGAAAAAGAGAAAGAGAAGGAGAGATTATCTTGCAGTGGAGGACCTTCCCAGGGAAACTACTACCTAGAGGCAACTGGCCCTTTTCCTCTTTTAAAAAAATCCCATTTGCAAGAGCATCAAAAAGAATACAATACTTAGAGATAACTTTAACCAAATGGGTGAACAATCTTTACAATGAAAACTATAAAACATTAATGACAGAACTTGAAGAAGACACAAATAAATGAAAAGATATTCCATAGTGATAGATTGAAAGACTTACTATTGTTAAAATGTCCAAACTGCCCAACATGATATACAGATTCACTGCAATCTCTATGAAAATTCCAATGACCTTTTTTACAGAAATTGAATAAACAATTCTAAAACTGCTTATGATTGTTTGTAGAACCACAAAAGACTCCAAGTAGCCAAAGCAAGTCAGAGAAAGAAAAACAAAGCTGGAAGCATCACACTCCTATTTTCAAATTATATTACAAAGTTAGGGTAATCAAAACAGTATCATATTGACATAAAAATAGGCAACAAACCCATACAAAGATTTTCAACTAATCTTTGACAAACGTGCCAAGAATACACAATGGAGAAAGCATAGTCTTTTCAATAAATGGTGTTGGGAAAACTATTTTTCTACATGCAAATGAATGAAAGACCCTTGTCTTATGGCATATACCAAAATTAACTCGAAATATATTAAATACTTAAAGGTAAGATTTAAAACTATAAAATTAATTGTAGAATACTTAGTGGAAAAGTTCCTTGACATTTGTCTTTCAATGAATTTTTTAGATATGACACAAAAATCATAAGCAACAAAGCCAAAAATAAGCAAGTGGTGATACATTAAACAAAAACATTCTGCACAGCAAAGGAAAGAATTAACAAAGGAAAGGCAACCTACAGAATAGGAGAAAATATGTGTAACCCATAAATCTGTTAGGATATTATTATATATCTAAGATATATCAGGTAATCACACAATACAATTACAAAAAGTGAAAATTAAAATAAAAAAATCAAAAAACCCAATCTAAAAATGGGTAAAGGCCTTGAATAAACATTTTTCCAAAGAGGACATAAAAATGGCTGATAGGTATATGACAAGGTGCTGAGCATCACTAACCATCAGAGAAATGCAATTCACAGCTCCAATGAAAAGTTACCTTGTACCTGTTAGGATGGCTATTATCAGGATCAGAATATTACAAGTGCATACACACACATGTATGCACACAAAATAGTAACTATGGGTGATGACAGTTGTGTTAATTTGTGGAAATCAGTACACAGTTTACACATATATAAAATCATCATGTTGTATACCTTTAATATAATTTTTATATCTCAACCAAATATTTTGAAATAAAATTTTTAAAAAGCAAGCTGATGGCAGCCATATATCTCAACATATATTTGTATATATACTTGTTTCCAGGGACTCTTAACACCTTATTTCACTGATAAACAATGTTATCTGAGATTTGGTACAAATAATATACTTCTTTTATAAAATGTATTATGATTCTCCTTGAGTTTAACTTTTTAAATTGTCATTATTAAATATTTCCACAGATTGCTTAAACTCTTTTGGAAACAGATGTAGAGTAGCTATGCTACAAAGTCATCTTATACCTTAAGAAAAGCACTGTGTCCAGTGAAAGGGAGATAATAATCTTCCTGTACTCAGGCCAATCAGACTTCATCTTCAATAAACATCCAGTTTGGTGAACCACACCATAAAACATAATTTTATAAAGCATTACAGTATATTTTAAAAAGGATAAATGGGAAACAATGGAGAAGAAGAAAAATAATGAAAAAAACTGTATAGTTTTTTGGCCGTTATTTAGAAAACAATTCCAACACTGCAGAGTTAAAAGAAATGATCAGAATTTGGGTTTTTCACTTTTTGTCATTTGATAGAAATAACCATTGCAAATAGAATAAACAGGAGTTAAATATTTTTAATTTAAAAAAGACTTTGAAAACAAATATGGTTCCCCCAGAATTGTATAAACTACCTGAAAATTCTCATTGTTGGGAATATCCTACTTTTAAATTTGACTAAATAAATCTATAACTACAATTCTTTTCATCCAACTGTAAACCAATCAAATAAACACATTTTGTGGTTATTTAACTATGTTTTAACTTTAGTAATTAGCTAAAGTCATTGTAAAGGTTAATGAAGAAAACCAATAAATTAAAAAAGTTTTTATTTTCTGATATAAAACTAGCAAAAAAATTATTTTTTTACTGATGTATTTCTCACTAGCAGAAAGCTAAAACAACCAATACTTATGAACTTGAAGGCTAAATTTTATATAAATTTTGAGTCAAATAAGTCAGTGAATAGCAGCAATTATTCACATTATTTTAAGGAAACTGTCTAAATTATCTCAACAAGTCATTTTCTCTCTTTTTTTCCTTGAAAAATGCCTCAATTTAGGGTTATATTTGGCTTTCAGGAGGAGATTCTGTAAAGCACAGCAATTTTCATTGTATTTAAAATTGCAGCATTTTCTGTCTAATAATTTGATTTTGAGATGTCTACTCCAAATGATACAGTGATATATGTGTAAGCAAAGCAAAGTCCAAGTACTTATTGTAGTCTGAGGATAGTGAACCCCTGTGTGATTGTAGATCACATTAGAAAAGTGAAACAGTCTTAATTGCCATTTATATTCTTATGAAGATATGAATATCTAACTATAAATCTCATGTTATTTACAAAATGAAAATTTAGGTAGAATTAGCTAATAAAGGAGTAAAAATAAGAGATATCCAAGTAGGAAAGATAATTATTCAACACTGTTTAACATATTGGAAAATATTCTTCATATATAAACAAATTGAAAGTTTCTAGTAGCAAAATGCTACCAATGTAATGTTCCAGCTTTTGTTGTATAACAGATACTTCTCTGAAGTTTGTCTTGTATTTTTAGAACAGAAATAAAAGATAGTATAAAAATATGACTGGATTATCACATTAAATGAGTATTTAATGTATATTAAAAGCAAAAGTTATGTTTTATATGGCGTTTGTTAATAACAGTTCTAGATTTTTGTCCCTCTATATTTCCTTTTAAACTATGTATAATAAAAATATAAATATTTGCATTTTAGCAAAAAGTAGCAAATAATTCACATACTTAAATAAAATTGTAATTTTATTGATAATCAATTTAGTAAAAATGTCTTACCACCAGTCGCACACTTCTGCCAACCTGGATGAAATATAAAGAGGGACGAAATATAAACATTAATCCTACTATGAACCACAAATCTGTCTCAACTAGCAAATTAGGCAATTGTTACATTTTCAACAATTAGTTAAATGTAACTATATGTAGTTATCTGGCATCAGCATAAGCAGGGTTCTCTTACAATGAGCCTCAGGGAAGATTGATTTTCATTCAGTTCTATGAAGAGATGTGTATGTCAAATGGCTTAACTCAGCTTTTAGCAATCCATTATTCTAACTTTAAAACAAGTGTGTGATGGATGAGACTTTACTTTCCAAATTAAGCTTACATCATAGCTTACCTCAGGTCGTTGTTTTCATTTTCCTTTAAAATCAAGGGTTTCCAGGCTTTACCCTTACTGATGCAGTGAATTTTAGGTACATATGCAATAAGATATTAAGGAAAGATATAGAGATATTGTATTTTTTGAGTCCTTGAGTATCACAGAAATATATCCTACTGTGTTTACATATAAATGCATTTTGACTAATTATAGACTTTTCTAGATAGTCTGCTTCCTTAGCAAATTCTACAGATGTTGGTCTAGGTCTTTGGACAAGCTACACTGCAGAGGAGAAAAGATAACTAAAAGAGTGCACTTGTGAAATTTACTTTTGCCTGAAATAATAACTTAGACTCAATCCCATCCACCGTCACCTTTGCTGTTTCAACTTCAGCAAACTCTTTTATTTTCAGTCACACTTAGACTGCTTCATTTCCTACATATCCTTATCACCTTCTATTCTTATTTTTTAGGTTTATAGTAGACACAATTTAGAAATTTTCTAAAATATGATCTGTTTTCTATAAGCATGGGTATCAGAAAAGAATAAAGATTTTTTGACCAACTAAATAACACAAAATTTAAAGGCTCTAAGGAAAATATAAAGAAACACCTATGTACTCTAGCCTACACAAATGAAGAGGCTTGAGCTAACCAGCTCACAGATTGCTTCTCTAGTTTCCCAGAATTCTCCACAGGAATGAACATCAGCTGACAGCCAAAAGCACACACAGTGAGTATTCTTTGCCAAGCATTTTTTTTTTTCTCTTTCCCCCTCCACTTAACCTTTCATACCAAAACCTATTGCTCTGCAGATTTTTGCTGCATGCTTGTCTGCCAGTCAGGGAATCTGATGGATAGTAAACACTCTTTCCAGAACGTTTATTGCACAACAAAGTGAACCAAGTGCCTTGGCATAGTGAGGGCTGTCCCATCGATGTGACGCAGTCAACTTAGACGACTGAACAAACAGGCCTATGCTTACTTCACTTACACTCAAACCTTGCATCCCCATCTCTACTGAATCCCAGTTTGCTTTGCTTCATATTTGCTACTTTTTTTTAATGAGGAAAAAATCAACGGAGACACAGTATTTTCCAGTAGAAAAATTGCATTGGCAACCCTTGGCCATTCTCTTTGTGTTTTGATAGTGGTAAAAGCTTCCTCTCCTGTTTAAAACTGGTAGACAGGTTGACATGCACATCTCATAATCAGATGAACTCTCTCTAGCAGGCACTAAGCTACCACTGCACCTGCACCGTCCACCATCCCAGCTGGCTACCAAAAGCCATTCCACACTTTCAATGTGGGAGAAAATAAGTCACTTCAGGAAAGACATTTGAATCCCCTTCTATGGTATTTAAATTTGTATGCCACCAGACATGCTTTTTTTCAAAAAAGGAAAAAAAAATCAAAATCTGCTTTAGAAATTTTAAAAGATTATGCCAAAGATTTTGATCAAATTTTGATAAAGGCAGTGTGAATTTTACTTCTTTAAAATATAATATAGGAAGGATGGAATCTCACTTCCCAAAGAAAACAATGAATTAGTAGCCAAACCCAAACCATGTATATACATATAGCATATGTATGTGTGTGTGTGTATATATATATGGCGGTCATAAATTTAAAAATGCAAATTATGATAATAAGTAGACATGCCATTCTACAATCATAATGCTACCAAAATTTAAGTGGTCCTATAGTGTATATGTTGATCTGGATGTACATTGCGTGTACCCTTATACACTTATAATATGAGTGATAATTGGTAAAATGTACTTCGGCACTACACTGACATTCTTGTGTAAAACTGAACTTTTGAAAACCTAAGATCCCACTCTTTGCCCCTAGGTTTAAATTCTTGAATATGTGTGAAAAAGCCACCATTTATAACATGCAAAATCTCGAAAGAACACCAAATTTTATCCACAGGGTAATTGATTTATTCACAGGGCCATATTGAAAGATCAATTAAATTAATAAACCTTTTCTAGACTGATCAACAACAACAACAACAACAAAAAAACAGAAAGAAAGCTGTAATTAGAAATATCATGAAAGTAAAGGGGAACACTCCTACAGATCCTTAGGATATTAAAAGATCGCTGAATTCCAGTTTCAGCTCCAATATTTAAAGTGCTTCGAAGCCATCACTCCCATCCTTAAAAGAAGACAAAAAGAATACATGAGCAAACCAAATCAATGACTTCTGTTATACCCAACAGAAAATTGAGGATCCCAGGGAAAAACACCACTGAATTCTGAAGACACAGGTGAATATATAGAATCATGGCTGAGATTATTTTTTTCTGAAATAGAAATTGCTAGTGACATAAACAGGTACAGACACTTAATGGCAGTTTTATGAATTTCTGGAGGCTGGTGCTGATTAAGTTCCATTGAGAAACTCCTAGGTGCTGAGGCCTAATGGAGAGGATTCACGTTCTGATAGATTTTATTCCAGGGAACCACACAAGTTTCCTACAGACAAGCCATTTTTTAAAAAAGAAAAGAAAAAGAAAAACTTCACGTTTTATGCAGGGGATGGTGAAAAGTCACCATTTTGAAATAGGCTTAGAAAGTTCCCCATAGCACAGGCTCATTCTCCATGGGCAACGACTATACCAAAGCCTTCCTTGCCTGAGGGAAGAAACATCAGCCTACCCCAGACTCCTCCAGTCTTTCTGCCTCATCTATGAGAACATAAAAAGGCTATGAAACACATCTGAAGTTCAAATCCCAGGTACTTATTCCCATCAAAAGATGGAAATTTAGTCATAACATTAAAAATGCTTCTTCTCCCATATCTTAACACCATATCAACAAGTTTCAATAAAATAAAAATAAATTACAATAACAGAGCTATAAGGCACACTCTATTTAAGAGGGAGTTACTGGGGATACCTGAAGATAAGAGAAAGAGAAAGGAAAAATGACGACAATAAAGGAAACTGAAGCTTCAGGACCTACAGTGATATCAAACATTAAACACTGCACAGCTACTAGCCAGTCATCAGAAACTTCAAGCTAAAGTCTTTTTACCTCAGTTTCGGTTACTCTACACATTATGTCCAGCACTCAAAAATATCACAAGGCAAGCTAAGGCAAGAAACAGCACAGTAAGGAGAGACAAAATAAGCATCATGCCAGACTTAGATAGGACACAGATGTTTGAAGATATGATAGGGAATTTAAAATAACAATGATTTACATGTTAAGGGATCTAATGGGAAAATGTCAACATGCATGGATGGATGAGAAATGTAAGTAGAGGTAGAAACGCGAGAATCAAAAGGCAATGACAGACATAAAGAGCATTGTAACAGGAATGAAGAGTGCCACTGAGAGGCTCGTCAGCCTCTCAGTAGACCTGGTCCTCCCTTACCACTTTTATTTAACATTATCCCAGAAGACTTAGCCGGTGAATATGACAAGAAAAATATATTAAAATTCGTACAGGTATAAAAAGGTGAAATACAGCTATCATAGGTGAAAGGCTGAAATCTGAAAGAACCAATAACACCCATAACGATAGCAAAAACCTCCTGAAACAGATGAGTATAGCTAGGTTGCAAGATATAGGTTAATATAGAAGAGACACTTGTTAATTCTATGTATCAGCAATACATAAAAGCAATGTAAAATAAAACAAAACAATGTATAATAATGAAAAATTCTATAATGGAATATATAGATATAAATCTAACAAAATATGTACAGGCTGTGAATGTAGAAAACTCTAAAAATCTGTTAAAGGAAGTCAAAGAAGAGCTAAATAATTGAGAAATCATTGATTAGTAGACTCAATATTATTAAAATGCCAATTCTTCCCAATGTGATCTGCAAATTTAACACAATCCCAATAAAAATGTTGATTAAAGCTCTACTGAATATGTCAATAAAGGGATTTTTAAGTTTATGTAAAAAGGCATAATAAACAGAAAAGCCAAGACAATATTGAAGAAGAGCCAAGTTGGAGAATCGGCACTACCTGACATCAGAAGTTACCATAAAGTTGCAATAATCAAGATAGCTTGATACTGGGGAAAGAATAACCACATAGATCAATCAATGGGAAAAACAGGGAGTTCAGACACTGATGCACACAAATTATATTTGTAATCAACCGATCTTTGATGAAAGAGCCAAGCAATTCAATGAAGAGGATAATCTCAACAAACGGTGCTGAAACAATTGAACATACACACACACACACACACACACACACACACACACACACACACACACACACAAAATCTGGTCACAGATTTCATGGCTTTTACTGAAGTTCACTAAAAATGAATCATAGACTTCTATCTGAAATGTGAAATATAAAATTTCTAAAACTTAGCGTAGTTAAAAATCTAGGTGAACACGTATTTGACAATACCTTTTTGATATAATGCAAAAGTGCAGTTCATGAAAGAAAAAATTGATACATTGGATTTTATTAAAATTAACAACTTTGCTCTGCAAGAGACACTATTAAAAAAAAGCCACATTCTTAGAGAAAGTATTTTTTAAATATTTGATACAGGCATCAAAGATATACAAATAAATATAAAAATGTAACAATAAAGAAAATGAACAAATCAGATAATAGTGGGGAAAAGATAAGAACATACACCTCACCAAACAAATATACAGATGGCAGATAAGCATATGAAAGCATGCTCAACATCATATGTCACTAGAAATTTACAAATTAAAGCAACACTGGGACACCACTACACACCTATTAGAATGGCTAAAAACCAAAAATTGGCAACCTCAAATGCCAATGCAGATATGGAAAAACAAGAACTCTCATTTATTGGTAATGTAAATACAAAATGATACCGCATCTTTGGAAGGCAGTCTGGCAGTTTCTTACAAAGTTAAACATATCCGGGCCGGGCGCAGTGGCTCACGCCTGTAATCCAAGCACTTTGGGAAGCAGAGATGGGCGGATCACCTGAGGTTGGGAGTTCAAGACCAGCCTGGCCAACATGGTGAAACCCTGTCTCTACTAAAAATACAAAATTAGCTGGGCCTGGTGACGTGTGCCTGTAATCCCAGCTACTCGGGAGGCTGAGACAGGGAGAATTGCTTGAACCCAGGAGGTGGAGGTTGCAGTGAGCGAAGATCGTGCCATTAGACTCCAGCCTGGAAAAAAAAAGCGCGAGACTTCGTCTCAAAACAAACAAACAAACAAACAAACAAAAATATCATTAGCATACAATCTAGCAACTGCACTTTTAAATCCAGCTGATTTAAAAACTTACTTAATGTGTACTCATATTAGTTCATGAATCATAACAAATGAACCATACTTAAATAATGTGTTAATTATAGGAGAAATTGTGTGGAGTTGTATGGGAGCTGTGTTATCTATTAATGTTTTCTGTAAATCTAAAAGTATTCAACAAAATAGGATTATTAGCCAAAATTTAAAAATAATTACTTCCTTTCAGTTTTAAATTAAAAAAAAAATAGCGCAACGGGACAAAACAACTATAGACTTTGTATAGAAGGAAAGTTTTGGTATAAAGATGGAGGGGACGTTGAACAGGAAAACCAAAGCAGAGAAAATTCCTGTTTATCCAGTGAGTTCATAATGGAGTATGAGAAATGTAATAGAAAAAGTAGTGCTTTGGTTTGTCTTCTGTACTCTGTATTTGTCTTAGTGATAAGTCAAAGATAAGAAATTTGTTTTTATTTTAATAAATTAATTTATGCTCTAACCAGTTTCATGGAAATAAGAAAGGTGTGTGTGTGTGTGTGTCAGAAGGAGAGAGAGAGAGAAACAGAGAGAGAGTAGCTCAGGACTTGTGGAGCAATTATTCAAACGTAAAGAGTTATCAGTTGGTTAATTTGTTGCAACAGGGTTTGAAATTCACTAGATCTCAAGTCACTTTCCTTATTGAACTAAGCAGGAAGTAGCATATAACATAGCCCCACAGGTGACTGGTTAATACAGTATCTTTCACATTCAATCAAGGTTCACTCAGAGTAATTGAGAACACTCACCTTTGCTGCCACAGGCGTTGCTGTCAGAATTAGCACACAGATTAAAGTCCTATCCAACAGTTTGGCATGGTCTGAGAAGGTAAGAAAAGGCTTCACCACCATCTCGGAGGGTAATGCTCTGCTGAATCAGAACTGGGAGGCTTCCTTCAAGCATAGTAACTAATGTCTTTGTCAGTTCACTTAAGTCATCTTCAAAAATGAAATGTTAATATGAAATACGTAGTTTCTTCATTACATTTTTTACTCATGTGAAAATTTACTAGGGTGTTAATTAAAAAAACAGAGACCTTATTTTTACATGCACTCAGTAGTCTATTCTGGTATACGTAACCGGCCCATCACAAAATGGTTTTCAGGCTTAATGTTCTTTCATATGGGGAAAGTGAGACTTGCCTTCAAATAGACCTCATTCTAAATCAATTTCTGAGGATAGATTATTTTTCTTGTTGAATATATAAGACTTAACATTTGGAGAACCAAATATGAAGGAACAAAAAAGGAAGGAAAAGGCTATTTAATGATTGGCACTATATCTTTAATATACTAGGCATTTTGACACAGTCTCACACTTAATATTTTCTTAACCTGATTGGTAAATAAAGTATCACCTGCTTTACATCGATGAGTATTTTTCCCAAGTGAATTGGGAGAGGAAATTCTAGAGGAAAGTATGTCTGCAGACTCCAAAACCCACATTATTTCTATGATACATCTTTCTGTAAAATGGTTAACTCTTTTTATTTTCCAGAAGGAAG
The DNA here is from genome assembly GCF_029281585.2 of Gorilla gorilla gorilla. NCBI lineage: Eukaryota > Metazoa > Chordata > Mammalia > Primates > Hominidae > Gorilla > Gorilla gorilla. Next base: position 61,071,495 of record NC_073230.2, read on the forward strand.
TTTTTCTTCTTGCCAAATTAAAACAGAGAAATGTTTTATCATTGTTTGCTAATAGATCTTGACTAGGGAGATGAGAGGTGAAGAGAAGTTTTAACAGAACTGTGGCATATGGAATGCTCAAATGTCTCCAGGTCCTGGCCTGTAATGTGTGGTACCAAAGAAAACGAGAGAGATACTCCCAAGATGTTTCATCTGAATTTAGACCCAGGAGATACTCCAGGAAAAAAGAATTGTATTGTCATTTATGTTCGAGAAACCTTGCAACCTGTGCTTACTTTTTGATGATTTATCATATTAATATACTAAAACCTCTGACAGGTAGAAGTAAAACCATCTGGTTAAGAGGTTTACCTAGCCTCACTTACTTATCCCAAAAGCCATTTTCTAAGTACTGTTGCCAACAGCCCAGAAGAGTCAGCATTTCCTTCTAGCCTGCTTTAGGAAACACAGCACTAGTTTAATTTCCAAATGGAAGCTGGAATCAAATGTCCTGAGTTTAATGGTGGACATTACGAGTGACAGACAGTACCAGGGCTTTCCTTTGGATAAAGCTATCTGCTTTATCTGCTTTGTGTGAATCTTAACTCATTTTCCAGGAGGAGGAGCAAACCCAAAGAGCATGTAAAAGGTCTTTGTAAAGAAATAAAAATTCCTGTAATCCCAGCACTTTGGGAGGCCGAGGTGGGGCTGATCACTTGAGGTCAGGAGTTCGAGACCAGCTTGGCCCACATAGTGAAACCCCATCTCTACTAAAAATACAAGATTAGTCAGGCTTGGTGGCACATGCCTGTAATCCCAGCTACTAAGGTTAAGGCAGGAGAATCGCTAGAACCCGGGAGGTGGATGTTGCAGTGGTGCCACTGCACTCCAGCCTGGGAGACAGAGTGAGACTGTCTCAAAAATAAATAAATAAATAAATAAATAAATAAATAAATAAGTAAATAAATAATGAAAGGTAACAAATCATATTTTTAAATGTTTTGAAAAGTTAATACATAGTTGCATAATGAGACCTGTTTGTTCCACTGGTGTCAGTACCAGCTTATAAAATTTAGGGCCTTATTTAATATTACCCCTCAGTCTCAAAAATGGTTCCTAGTTCTTTCCACATGGACAGTCAAAATTGAGTGAATAAATGAGTATGAGAACTACCTTCATGAGTTTCCTGAATTATTTTCTTACTTGTTTCAAAACTTTTGCTAATGCTACATTGAAGATAATGTTTTGGGGCTGGGGGGTGGGGAAACTATTGATAGCCTCCAATTCATTAAACATCTCAATTGAATAAATAGCTTAATTATTAGACACCTTATTTATTCATTTATCTTATTTAATTAACTTATTTAATTTTAATACCTTCTATGACTTCAGATGTTGGAAGAACAAACAACTTAAAAATTAATATCTAAGCTGGGTGCAGTGGCTCACACCTGTAATCCCAGCACTTTGGGAGGCCGAGATAGGTGGATCATGAAGTCAAGACTTCAACACCAGCCTGGCCAAGATGGCAAAACTAATAAAAATACAAAAATTAGCTGGGCACAGTGGCAGGTGCCTGTAATCCCAGCTACTTGGGTGGCTGAGGTAGGAGAATCGCTTGAACCCGGGGGACAAAGGTTGCAGTGAACTGAGATCGTGCCACTGCACTCCAGTCTGGGCGGCAGAGTGAGACTCTGTCTCAAAAAAAAAAAAAACAAAAAACAAAAAACAAAACTAATATCTAGAAATATTTGTCTGGACTTGACGTAAAACTGGTACCATTAAATGACATTAATGTGTGATTTTTTTTTAATGCTAAAGCACGTATTGCCAAATAATAAAGAAGCTGAAGATTTTTAAAAATCTCTAATTTTTTTAGGAATTAATGTTAATTTTATAGGAGTTTAAAATTATGTATTAATATTAATTTCTTTGTTTGAAGTATTATTTAGAAGGAAGCATACATGACTATATACAATGCCCATTTGTAGTACTCCAGAACTGTTATATATGACTAATTAGCTTACCTTCCACAACTAGACCAATTGATCAAATGCTCTCAAGGTTTCTCTATGCTGCAGTATGTAACAGGATTCTCTTATTTGTAAGGGTGAATAATATTGTATTTTGTGTGTATATACCACATTTTGTCTACCCATTCTTTCATTCTAGAGCATAGAAGTTGCTTCCATATCTTGGCTATTGTCAATAATGATGCAATTAGCATTAGCGTGTATGTCATTTTGAGGTTCTGTTTTCAACTCTTGACTATATACCCAGAAGTAGGATTACTGGATCACATAGCAGTTTTTTTTTGTTTTGTTTTGTTTTGTTTTTAATTCTCAGGAACTCCCATGCCATTTTCAACAGCAGATACACCATTTTACATTCCCACCAACAGTCCACAAGGGTTCAAATTTCTCCACATTCTCAATAACATTTGTTATTTTCTTTCTTTTCTTTCTTTCTTTCTTTCTTTTTTTTTTTTGATAGTGGTCATCCTAATGGGTGTGAGATAATATCTTCTTGTGCTGTTAATTTATATTTTTCTGATGATTAGTAATGTTAAGCATCTTTTCATATACTAGTTGGCAATTTGTATATCTTATCTGGAAAAATATCTAATCAAGTTCTTTGCCTATTTTTGAGTTTTTATATATTTTGTCATTGAATTGTAGGAGATATTTATATATTTGGGGTATTTATCTTTTATCAGATATGTGATTTGCAAATATTTTCCTTTCTGTAGGTTTTATATATTTCGGGTATTTATCTTTTGTCAGATATGTGATTTGCAAATATTTTTCTTTCTGTATGTTGGCTTTTCACTTCGTTAATTGTTTTCTTTGATGCACAAAATATTTTAAGTTTTTACTGTAACTTACTGTAGCTTTTTACGGTAGCTACAGTAAAAACTATAGCTTACTGTATATTTACTGTAGCTTCATAATATGTTTTGAAATCAAGAAGTATGAGATCAACTTTGTCCTTGTTTTCAAGATTGTTTTGATTATTTCAGTCTCCTGAGAATTCATATGGATTGTAGGACTTTTTACCATTTCTGCAAAAATGTCATTTGGATTTGATAGGGACTGTATTATATCTCTAGATTTTTGTGGGGGTAGTATGGGCATTTTAACAACATTACATCCTTATGTAGTCTCATTTGCATATTTTTGCTCTTACTTGTGCTTTCTGTATAATATTTAAGAAATCACTGCCAAATTTAGTATAATGAGGTTTTTTTTTCTATGTTTTCTTCAAGGATTTGCATAGTTTTAGGTCCTGCATTTAGATCTTTAATCAATTTTTAGATATTTGTATATAATGCATGGTAAGGATCAAACTTTGTTCTTTTGTATGTGAACTTCAGTTCACCAACACCATTTGTTTAAGAGACTATTTGCTCCACCTCGAGTGGTCATGACATACTTGTAGTTTCATTGTCCATATAAGCGAGTGTTTATTTCTTGTCTTACTATTTTGTTCAATTGTTCAATGTCTGGTTTTAAGCCAATAGTACACTGTTTTGATTACTGTAAATTTGTAATATGTTTTGAAATCGAGAAATATGAGATCATCAACTTTGTTCTTGCTTTTCAAGATTGTTTTGATTATTTGAGTCCCTTGAGAATTTATATGAATTGTAGAATTATTTTTTCCATTTCAGCAAAAATGTCGTTTGGATTTGATAAGGATTGTATTAAATATCTAGATTTTGGGGTGTTAGTATGAACATTCTAACAACATTACATTTTCCAAACCATGAATATGGGATGTCTTTCCATTTATTTGTCTTTAAATTTTTTAAGCATTGTTTTGTAGTTTCTGGTGCAAGTTTTTAGTCTCTTTGACTCAGTTTATTCCTAAGCATTGTATTATTTTGAATGCTGTACTAGTCACAAATCATGATGAGATTTGGGTGGGGACACAGCCAAACCATATCAAACCATAATCAAATTATTGTATATGAGATTGTTTTCTTAATTTTCTTTTTTGATTTCTTGTTTATTATTATTATATAAAAACACAACAGATTTTTTGTGTTAATGTTATATCCTGCAACTTTACTGAATCCTTTTATTGATTTTAGCAGTTGTATTTTGTGGAATCTAAAAGTTTCTAAATATAAGATCATGTCATCTCTGGACAGATATAATTTTACTTCTTTGTTTTATTTCAATTTGGATGGCTTTCGTGTCCTTGTCTTGTCTAATTACCTAGTCTAAGACTTCCAGTACTATGTTGAATGAAAGTTATGAGAGTGGGCACCATTGGCTTCTTCCTGCTATTAGAGGAAAAGCTTTCTGTCATTCACCATTATGCATGATCTTAGTTACTGGCTTCTCATATATAGCCTTTATTAAGTGGAGGTAGTTTCATTTTATTGCTATTCAGTGTTTTTGTTATGAAAGGGTGCTGGAGTGCATCAAATGGGTTTTTGCATTAATTTAGACAATCACATATTTTTTATCTTGTATTTTGTTAACGTGGTATACATCACATTAATATTTATATGTTGTTCTATCTTTGCATACCAGAAATTGATCTCATTGCTAATAATATATAATTTTTTAATATGCTACTGAATTCATTTTGGTAATTATTGGTTGTGGACTGCTGCATCAAAGTTCATTAGGGATATTGGCCTGTATTTTTCTTTTGTGGTGGTATATTTGCCTGGCTTTAAAATCAGGGTAATAATACTGGCCTCATAGAATGCTTGAAAGTGTTTCTACCTCTTCAACTTTTGAAAAGAATTACAGGATGGTTAGTTTTAATTCTACATATTTTAGGTATAGTGCTCCAGTGAAGCCAAATGGTTCACTGCTTCTGTTTGTTAGTATTTTGCCACATTTTAAAAAATACTGATTCATTCACCTTATTAGTTATAGATCTTTTATATTTAAATTTTCTTCATAATTCATTCTTGGAAGGTTGTATGCCTCTGGAAATGTATCTTTTTTATATACATCACTCAATTTGTTGGCATATAGTTGCTCATAGTATTATCTTATAATCTTTTTTTAACCCCTTTGGCATCAGTTGTAATATTCCCTCTTTCATTTCTGAAATTATTTGAATCTTGTCTCTTTTTTTAAGTAATCTAGCTTTGTGTTTGTCAATTTTTTTATTTTTCCAAAAACCAATACTTGGTTTTGTTGAATTTTTATTGTTTATGCATACTGTTTATCTCTTCTTTATTCTTTATTGTTTTTTGTTTTTGCTAAATTTTGTTTTGCATTTTCTTGTTTTTCTGATTTCTTGAGGTAAAAGTTGTTTACTTTTTAAAAATGTAAGCATCTGCAGCTATTAGCCTCCCTCTTACTGCTGTTTTCACTGCATCCCTTAAATTTGGTATTTTGCAGTTGATACAGTTTGTATATTTGTCCCCACCCAAATCTCGTGTTGAATTGGAATCCTCAGTATTGGAGATGGGGCCTGGTGAGAGATGACTGGATCATGGGGGTTGATTTCTCATGGATGGTTTAGTGGCATCCTCTTGGTGCTGTCCTTATGATAGTAAGGTCTGTCTGCTTAAAGCATGTGGTACCTCCCTCTCGCTCTTATTCCTGCTTTCACCATATAATGTGCTTCATGTCCCTCCATGAGTAAAGCTTCCAGAGAACTCCCCAAAAGCTGACTGCTGTCAGTGCCGTGCTTGTACAGCCTGAAGAATTGTGATCCAATTAAATATTTTTTCTTGATAAATTATCCAGTCTTAGGTATTTCTTCATAGAAATTCAAGAAAGCCTGATATAGTAGTTTTTTCTTTGTCTCAAAATCTTTTCTAATTTTTTTTGTGATTAATTTTTGATTAATTTGTTATTTGAGAGTATGTTGTCCAATTTCCACACATTCATTGATTTTACAAGTTTTTCTTATGCTGTTGATCTCTAGTTTTACCACATTTTGGTTGGAAAAGATACTTTGTTTGAATTCAGCCTTTTTACAATTGTTTAGAATTGTTTTATGAGCTAATCTATACTCTGTCTTGTGGAATATTACTTGTGCATTTAAACAGCTTTTGTTGGGGTAAGTGTTCTTTAGTGACCTGTTAAGTCCAAATGGTCTATAGCGTTCAAGTTCTCTCTTCTGTTTGGTTGTTCTAGTCATTATTTAAAGTGGAGTATTAAAGTTTCCTAGTATCATTCTATTTCTTTCTATTTTTACCTTCAATTCAGTCAATGTTTTCTTTGTATAATTTGAAGCTGTGATGTGCTTATATTTTTAAATTCACTATATCTGTGTATTAATTCATTCCTGTACTGCTATAAAGAAATACCCGAGACTGGATAAATTATAAAGGATAGAGGTTTAATTGGTTCATGGTTCTGTAGGCTTTACAGAAAGCATGGTGCTGGCATCTGCTCCGCTTCTGGTGAAGCCTTGGGGAGTTTTCAGTTGTGGTGTAAGGTGAAGTGGTTACAGGTACTTCACACAATGAAAGCAGGAGCAAATGAGGGAAAGAGTGAAGGGTTGGTGCCACACACTTAAAGGATCAGATCTTGTGTGAATTCAGAGTGAAAGCTCATTCATCACCAGGGGGATGGCCCAAGCCATTAATGAGGGCTCCACCCCTATGATCGAAACACCTCCCACCAGTCCTCTCCTCCAGCACTGGGGATTAAAATTCAACATGAGATTTGTGTAGAGACATATATCTATACTATGTAATTCTGTCCCTGGCTTCTCCGAAATTGCATGCCTTTCTCACTGCAAAACATAATCACCCCTTCCTAAGAGTCACCCAAAGTCTTAATTTATTCCAGCATTAACTCAAAAGTCCAAAGTCCAAAGTCTCATTTGAGACAAGGCAAGTCTCTTTCACCCCTGAGCCTGTAAAATCAAAACAAGTTAGTTACTTCCAAGGTACAATGTAGGTATAGGCATTGGGTAAACATTCCCATTCTGAAAGGGAGAAAATTGACCAAAAGAAAGGGACTACAGGCTCCATGCAACCAAACAGGGCAGTCATCAAGTCTTGAAACCCAACAGGGAGTCATTAGATCTTAAAGCTCCAAAATAATCTCCTTTGACTCTAACTCTTACCTAGAGAGCACACTGCTGTGAGGGGTAGACTCCCTAGGCCTTAGGCCGCTGTGCCTCTATGGCTTTGCAGGGTTCAGACCCAGCAGGGCAGTCATTAAGTCTGAAAGCTCCAAAATAATTTCCTTTGACTCTGTGCCTTACATCCAGGGCACACTGCTGTGACGGGTAGACGCCTCAGGCCTTGACAGCTGTGCTTCTATGGCTTTGCAAGATTCAGACCCCATGGCTGCTCTCATGGGTTGGCGTTGAGTGCCTGCAGCTTTTCCAGGTGTAGAGCGCAACCTGCCATTGGATCCATCATTCTACTGTCTGGAGAATTGTGGCCTCCTTTGCAGAACTCCACTATTCAGTGCCCCACTGGGGACTCTGTGCGGGTGCTCCAACCCCACATTTCCCCTTGACATTGCCCTAGTAGAAGTTCTCTGTGAGGGTTCTACCCATCAGGCTTCTGCCTGAGCACCTGGGTTTTTCCACACATCCTATGAAATATAGGTGGATGATGCCAAGCCTCATTTACTCTTGCAAGCTGTGTGTCCACAGGCTTAATATCATGTGGAAAACACCAGTGCTTATGGTAGCTTGTGCTCTCTGGAGCAGCTGCATAAGTGTTATATGGGGCCTATAGAGCCAAGGCTGGAGCCTTAGTGGCTGGGATACGGGGAGCAGTGTTCTGACACTGGGCAGGTCAGCAGGGTCCTTGGCTTGTCCTGGCTCAGGAAATCATTCTTCCCTCATGTACCTCTAGGTCAGTGATGATACGAACTGCCATGAAGGTCTCTGAAATACCTTTGAGGCCTTTTGCCCATTGCTTTGGCAATCAGCACTTGTCTCCTTTTTAGTTATGCAAATTTCTCTAACAAGTGGTTGGTCTACAGCCTCTCCTGAAAATGTGTTGTCTTTCTCTGCCACATGGCCAGGCTGCAAATTTTTCAAATGTTTCTATTCTACCCTTTTAAATTAAGTTCCATTGTTAAGTCATTTTGTTGTTTCCACATCTTAGCACAGGTTGTAAGAAGCAGCCAGGCTACATCTTGAATTTCGCTGTTTAGACATTTCTTCTGCCACATACCCTAAACCATCACTCTTAAGTTCCAACTTCCACAGATATCTAGGGCATGAACAGAATGAAGCCAAGCTCTTTGCTAAGACATAACATACATGAGGTTTGCTCCAGTTCCCAATAAGTTCACCATTTCCACCTGGGACCTCAGCAGCCTGGACTTCATTTCATATCCTTGTCAGCATTTTGGTCACAACCCATACAGCCAGTCTCTGAGAAGTTCCAAAATTTCCCACATCTCCTGTCTTCTGAGCCCTCCAAACTCTTCCAATCTCTACCCAGTTCCAGTGCTGCTCTTAAATTGTCAGGTATCTTTATAACAATACCCCACTCTTGGTACCAATTTTCTGTGTTAGGCCATTCCTGCATTGCTGTAATGAAATACCTGAGACTGGATAATTTATAAAGAGAAAAGGTTTAATTAGTTCATAGTTCTGAAGGCGGTATAGGAAACATAGTACTAACATCCCTAGGCTTCTGAGGATGCCTCAGGGAGCTCTTACTCATGGTGGAACATGAAGCAGGAGCTTGTATGTCACATGTTGAAAGCAGGAATGAGAGAGAGAGAGTGGAATGAGAGGTGCCACATACTTTAAACAACCAGATCTCATGTGAACTCGGAGTGAGAGCTCACTTACGACCAAGACGATGGCCCAAGCCACCCATGAGGAATCAATTCCCATGATCCAAAGGTGAATCCAGGCTCCACCTCCAACATTGGGGATTACATTTAAACAAGAGATTTAGGTGGGAACAAATATGTAAACTATATCAATCTTCCCATCAAATTGATCTTTTTATTATTATATAATGTGTTTTTTCTCTCTCATGACAGTTTTGGCTCAAAGTCAATAATCTTTGATATTAGTATAGTCACCTCTGCTTTCTTTTGGTTACCATTTGCATGGACAGTTTTTTATATTTTTTCACTTTCACCCTATATGCATTCTTAAATCAAAACTTAGTCTTTTTCAGAGAGCACATAGTTGTATTTTGTTTTTTACCGATTCAGCTAACCTGTTTTTTATTAGAATGTTTAATCCATTTACATTTAAATAATTGCTGATGGTGAATGACTTGCTGTTGACATCTTTTTAGAGTAAAGGTTTATATATTTTTATAGCAATTTGACAATGATGAGGCATTTTTAGTGTATTTTACAAAAACATCAATCCACAACACATTAGGGAAAATCCCAAAAGCTTGGTCCTTTACTATAGTTTGACAGAAGGAGACAAAACAAGAATGCACATAGCTGTGCAGTTCAAGGTAGCAAAAATTTAGATACAACCCAAATGTTCATCAACAATAAAATGGAAAATCTTTGATATACCCATACAGTGGAATACAGCAGTGAAAATGAATGAAGTACAGCTACGTAGTATTTATATATGGATGAATCTCAGAAACATAATGTTGAGCAAGATAAGCAAGTCAGTAACAGATACAGTATAACTTCTCTCATTTAAAATGAAATGTATATTGAGATATGCTTATTGGGAATATAAACATGGGAAACCATAAAGAAATTCAGGATGGTGATTATCTCTAAAGGAGAAAGGACTAAACTGGATCTAGGAATGGCATACAGGGAATTTTAACATTAATGGGAATGCTCAAAATTAATGGTAATAGTGGGTAGATGGTGTCTGTTTCTTCAGTCTCTATAGTTTATGCATACTTCATAAATACTTGTCTGGGTTTAGTTAAAAGTTAAGATGAATTTAGAAAGGTAAACAAGTAGAGAAAGTGACTAGAGAAACCCCTTTTGAAAAAACTGCTGTAAAGGCAAGAATGAAATGGAAAAATGGAGCAATAGTTAGAAAATAATGTGGAAATTTTTTTTTCTTTAACATGGTAGGTTCTTTTAAAAAATTTGTTTGGCATTTTATTAATTGATTTGTGTCTTGTAGTTATGTTGTCTTTTTTTCACTATCTTACTGCCTTTCTTTATGTTTCATTGATTTTTTGTGAGTGAACTCTTTTGATTGTTTATTCAACTTTTATGTATCTTCCATAGGAATTTTATTTGTGGTTACCATAGGGATGACATAAACAATATAAGGTTATGTAACAGTCTATTTTTAACTGATAACACACCCCATTTATGGTATTAATATTCCCAATTAAATCTTTTAATATTAATTCATTAACAGATTTATAATTATTTTATGCTTTAAATTCTATACAGAATTTAAAGTGATCTATGCACCCATATTATGATATTACCAGATTCTTTATTTGTCCATATATTTATCTTTAGAAAGGAGTTTTATATTTTCATATGGTTTGAGCTGCTCTCTAGCTTCCTTTCATTTCAACTCAAAGAACTCCCTTAGAATTTCTTGTTGGGCAGACCTAGCAGTGGTAAAATGTCTCAGCCTTTATTTATCTGTGAAAGTCTTAAACTTTTCTTCATTTTTGAAGGACACTTTTTGTGGATATAGTATTCTTGTACTATAAAAAACAATTTCTTAGTTTGAGTTTTTGTTAGGTAATCATAGTTCATTTCTTTAAGGTCAGTTTTTGGAAACTCATTGTTTTACCCTTTGATTAAGCCATATTTTTTTCTTTCTTTCTTTCTTTCTTTTTTTTTTGCGTACCGTGTAATCTTCTCTTGGTATTTAAGTATATGAAAAAAACCTCTTTCCAGTCTTCTGAACTGGGTTTGTACAGGAGAGCACTTCCACCAATCAGGCTAGCTTAGTTTCTCAGCCCTTCCCTGGAGATGCATCATCTCTGGCCTTGCATGTGTAATTTTCCTGTGACAGAGGCTTGACTGTTTTCTTCTCAAGAGCCTATACTCTCTTACTTTTCATTGTATCTGTATGTACTACTTCAGTCTCCCTTGGACTGTAATTCACACAATAATTTTTTCTTTGCAGCTCCTAACCTGGCATCTATCCTATGCTGCCTTTCCAATCAGTGTTCTGAGTCAGGCTAGACAGAGACTACTCCCTTAAGCATCTTCCCAAAAAGACAGAAAACAGCCCATTCTTCTCTTTCCAATTGAGGGAAGAGCTGGTTGCTGGTAGTTCTTTAAATTTTTGAGTAAGATGGCAGATAGGGCTTGGATCTAAAATAAGCAAATCCCTGCTTTGGTGTAAGTCTTCTTGACTTTGACCTCATTTATGTGCTACAATTTTTTAATTGGCTTATGGAATTCTCAGAAAGGCAACTTGATCCATATATTGTTGTTAAGTCAGTTTACAGATGCAGGCTGTGGCCTGGTGCTGCTTCTGTCGTCTTTCTGACTTTCATTCTCGCTGTTGTTGTCTTATTTTGTGACTAAGGTTAGATCAGTTTCCTAGAATGTTTTGATTTAAATAACTGTTCATCCTTTACAATTGTTTCAAAAGTATCAAAAAGAGTAAGCATTATCTCCTTATTAATGACACTGTAATATTTTCCTTCAAATGTTTTCTGCCTGTATGTAAATATTTGCTGCATTTCTTTCAAATAATGTCCTTAATTATTATTATCTTACTTATTCTATATATTTAATTTTATTTTTTCTAACTTTCCTATAATTTTGTTAATTTTTTTAGAAAAAAATATGTTTACTACATTTTAACATTTATTTCATTTATTTGCTTATAGTACTTTAAGCCTTTCTATATTATTGCTTATATCTGTAGTTTTATCAACTTTTACACTATTTTCATTAATTATCTATTGTAATATATTTTCTCTGGGTTTTGTGGTTTATTTTGCTGCAGGTTTGTATATTTCATAAGTTTGTAAAATTTTTTCTAATGCACCAAATGTGAGTTAAAATTCTCCTTATTTAATTCCTTTCTGGTTTTATTAATTCTCATTTATATTTTTATTATTTATTTTATTCTATAAATAATAGGTATATCTTGTTGATATTAGGGCCACAGAATTTAAATGTGTATTTATTTTCTTAGATACCTTACCTATTTTGTTTTATTTTTAATGCAATATATATGTACCCTGTAGATTTAAGTAAGTAGTTCTGAACATTTTATGTTTCCAATTGTGTTTTCTTTTTCACATCCTGAGTTAATTAAGAGTAAAATTTAAGCCCGATAAACTTTATTTATTGATTTTTGATACTTTCATATTGACGACTCAAATTTGATACCACTGTAATAAAATAACCTATTTTATATAATTCCTATTATCTAAAATTTTTGAGATTTCCTCTGTGATCTAATACTATGCAAATATGTATGCACATGAGTGTGTCTCTGTGTGTGTTTTGATTTTGATAAATGCTAGTTTTCAAATTCAGTTTTTATTTCTGCTATTTGATGTATTTTAATATTTACTCATATTTTAGATAATGAGCTATTAATAATTATTTCTAAAGTCTGATTGCTATTTTAAATTTATGGATTTTTACATTTTTCTCCCTTCTGTTGAATTGACAGAAATTTTCTTCATAGAAACTATTCATCTTGGTGTTTCTGGAAGTGAACAATTATATTTTGTAATTTTTGTGGTCACTCTTGAATTTTTTTTCTTTTTTTTTGAGATGGAGTCTTGCTCTGTTGCCCAGGCTGGCATGCAATGGTGTGATCTTGGCTCACTGGAACCTCCGCCTCCCAGGCTGAAGCGATTCTCCTGCCTCAGCCTCCCGAGCGGCTGGAACTACAGGTGCCTGCCACCACACCTGGCTAATTTTTGTACTTTTAGTAGAGATAGGGTTTCACCATGTTGGCCAGGCTGGTCTTGAACTCCTGACCTCATGATCCATCCACCTCGGCCTCCCAAAGTGCTGGGACTACAGGTGTGAGCCACTGCGCCCAGCCGATCACTCTTGAATTTTTAATATGTGTGCTTAAATATTTCAAAATCAGTATGTACATCTATTTTTTAATTGTATCTTTCTAAATTAATGACCATAGCATTCATATGCTTTAATTATCCAACTCAAAATATCCATCTTGGCATTTTTTTAAACTCTGACTTTAGCATTGTTTCTTTATTTTTCTGACAACATAGGTTTTAAATTTTTCAAATTTATTTTTAGGCTCATTTACAGACAGGCATGTTAAAAAATGTATAAATAATACACTTTTTGTAAATGGTCTGTATTACTATAATATTTGCTGATAGCATGATGGTCATTACACTTAATCTATGTATTTTCTCCTGTTATGACAGTGTCTTTACATTTGAAATTCCACAATTTCTCCAAAATATCACTATGCTAGTTTTACTTCAATTAGCTTATGATAGAAGGTTTATACTATTCCACTTTGAAAAACTGAAGCTTTCATTAATTATTTTGTACTTTCAATTATTCAATTGAATTTAAATTACTTTCAATAATTCAATAATTATCAATTGATTTTTATATTACTTTTATTTCTAATGTTTTTTTCCTGATGGAATGCCACTTGAAACAAAACTGAAACATCTCAATTTATTATTTGAATTTCTTTTTTAAATTAAATTAAATTTAATTTAAGTTCCAGGATACATGTGCAGGATGTGCAGGTTTGTTACATAGGTACACGTGTGCCATGGTGGTTTCCTGCTCCAATCAACCCATCACCTAGGTATTAAACCCAGCATGCATTAGCTATTTATCCTGACACTCTCTTTCCCCAACAATCTACACCAAAACGCCTGAGTGAGTGTTGTATCCCTCCCTGTGTCCATGTGTTTTCATTGTTCACCTCCCACTTATTATTTTTTTATTGTGATATTTGCTTTATTGTGGTGGTCTGATACCAAACCTGCAGTATCTCTGAGGAATTCCTGTATTCTTTTTTATTTTATTTTATTTATAGTTCTGGTGTACATGTGCAGGATGTGCAGGTTTGTTACATAGGAAACATGGGCCGTGGTGGTTTGCTGCACCAATCAACCTGTCACCTAGGTATTAAGCCCAGCACGCATTAGCTATTTTTCCTAATGTTCAGCTCCCACTTCTAAGTGAGAACATGCAGTGTTTCGTTTTCTGTTCCTACATTAGTTTGCTGAGGATAATGGCGTCCGGCTCCATCCATGTCCCTGCAAAGGACATGATCTCATTCCTTTTTATGGTTGCATAGTATTTCATGGCATATATGCACCACATTTTTAAAATCCAGTCTGTCATAGATGGGGATTTGGGTTGATTCCATATCTTTGCTATTATGCATAGGGCTGCAATGAACAAATGCATTCATGTATCTTTATCATAGAATGATTTATATTCCCTTGGGTATATATATCAAGTAATGGGGTTGCTGAGTCAAATGGTATTTCTGGTTCTAGATCTTTGAGGAATTGCCATACTGTCTTTCACAACGATGGAACTAATTTATATTCCCACCAACAGTGTAGAAGTGTTTCTATTTCTCCACAGCACTGCTGGCATCTGCTGTTTCTTGACTTTTTAATAATCACCATTCTGACTGGCCTGAGATGGTATTTCACTGTGCTTTTGATAATGATCAATAATGTTGAGATTTTTTCAGGTTTTTTGGCCGCATAAATGTCTTCTTTTAAGAAGTGCCTGTTCATGTCCTTTGCTCACTTTTTAATGGGGTTGTCTTTTTCTGGTAAGTTTGTTTAAGCTCCTTGTAGACTCTGGAAATTAACCCCTTGTCAGATGAATAGATTGCAAAAATTTTCTCCCATTCTATAGGTTGTCTGTTCACTCTGATGATACTTTCTTTTGCTGTGCAGAAGTTCTTTGGCTTAATTAGATCCCAGTTGTCAATTTGTGCTTTTGTTGTAATCAGTTTTGGGGTTTTTGTCATGAAATCTTTGCCTGTGCCTATGTCCTGAATGATATTGCCTAGATTTTCTTCTAGGGTTTCTGTAGTTTTGGATTTTACATTTAAGTCTTTAAAAACTTGAGTTTATTTTTGTATAATGTGTAAAGAAGGGGTCCAGTTCCAATTTCCTGCATATGGGTAGCCTGTTATCCCAGCACCATTTATTAAATAGAGAATCTTTTCCCCATTGCTTGTTTTTGTCAGGTTTGTAGAAAATCAGATTGTTTTGTAGGTGTGTGGTCTTGTTTCTGAGTTCTCTATTCTGTTTCACTGGTCTATGTGTCTGTTTTAGTACTAGCACACTGCTATTTTGGTTACTGTAGCCTTGTAGTATAGTTTGAAGTCGGGTAGCATGATGCCTCCAACTTTCTTCTTTTTCCTTTGGATTGTCTAGGCTATATGGGCTTTTTTTTTGTTTGTTTCATATGAATTTTGAAGTAGTTTTTTCTAATTCTGTGAAGAATATCAATGTAGTTTAATGGGAACAACAATGAATCTTTAAATTTCTTTGGGCAGTATGGCCATTTTCACGACATTGATTATTCCTATCCATGAGCATGGAATAGTTTTTTATTTTTTTGTGTCCTCTCTTATTTCCTTGAGAAGTCATTATGGGTTCTCCTTGAAGATGTCGTTCACATTCCTTGTAAGCTCTCTTCCAAAGTATTTTATTCTCTCTGTAGCAATTGTAAATGGGAGTTCATTCATGATTTGGTCCTCTGCTTTTCTATTGTTGGTGTGTAGAAATGCTTGTGATTTTCGCACATTGTTTTTGTGTCCTGAGATTTTGCTGAAGTTGCTCATCAGCTTAAGAAGTTTCAGAGCTGTGACAGTGGAGTTTTCTAGATATAGGATACTGTCATCTGCAAACAAAGACAGTTTGACTTCCTCTCTTTCTATCTGAATATGCTTTATTTCTTTCTTTTGCCTGATTGCCCTGACCAGAACTTCCAATACTATATTGAATAGGAGTGGTGAGAGAGGGCATTTTTGTCTTGTGCCAGTTTTCAAGGGGAATGCTTCCAGCTTTTGTCCATTCAGTATGATGTTGGCTGTAGGTGTATCATAAATGGCTCTTGTTATTTTGAGATACGTTCTGTCAATACCTAGTTTACTGAGAGTTTTCAGCATGAAGGGATGTTTAATTTTATCAAAGCCCTTTTCTACATCTATTAGTTCTGTTTATGTAATGAAATACATTTATTTGTTTGAGTATGTTGAACCAGTCTTGGTTCCCAGGGATAAAGCTGACTTGATCGTGGTGGATAAGCTTTTCAATGTGCTGCTGGATTCAGTTTGCCAGTATTTAATTGAGGATTTTTGCATCAGTCTTCATCAGAGATACTAGCCTGAAGTTTCTCTTCCCTTCTCTTTTCTTCTCTTCTCTTCTCTTTCCTTCTCTTCTCTTCTCTTCTCTTCTCTCCTCTCCTCTCTTCTCTCCTTCCTTTCTTCCTTCTTTCCTTCTTTCCATCCTCCCTGCCTTCCTCCTTCTTTTCTTTTCTCTTTTCTTTTCTTCTCTCTTCTCCTCTCCTTTCCTTTCCATTCCTTTTCCTTCCTTCTCTCTGTCTCTCTCTCTCTCTCTTCCTCCCTCTCTTTCTTTTTTCTTTCTCCTTCCTCCCTTCCTTCCTTCCTTCCTTCCCCCTTCCTTCCTTCCTTCCCCCTTCCTTCCTTCCTTCCTCCTTCCTTCCCCCTTCCTTCCTTCCTTCCTTCCTTCCTTCCTTCCTTCCTTCCTTCCTTTCTTCTTTCTTTCCTTCTCTCTCTCTCTCTCTCTCTCTGCTAGGTTTTGCTATCAGGATGATGCTTGCCTCATAAAATTAGTTAGGAAGGAGTTTCTCCTTTTAATTAGTTTGGAATCATTTTAGAAGAAATGGTTCCAGCTCCTCTTTGTACCTCTGGTAGAATTCAGCTGTAAATCCATCTGGTCCTGGGCTCCTTTTGCTTGGTATGTTGTTTATTACTGCTCCCTCTTCAGAACTTGTTATTGTTCTATTCTGGGATTCAACTTCTTCCTGGTTCAGTCTTGGAAGGATGTATGTGTCCAGGAAATTATCCATTTCTTCTAGATTTTACTTTATTTGCATAGAGGCATTTATAATATTCTCTGATGGTTGTTTGTGTTTCTGTGGAGTCAGTGGTGATATCCCCTTTATCAATTTTATTGTGTCTATTTGATTCTTCTCTCTTTTCTTCTTTATTAATATAGCTAGTGGTTTACTTGTTTTATTTTATTTTTTTCAAAAAAAAGCTATTCCTGGGTTTGTTGATTTTTCGCAGGGGTTTTCATGTCTGTATCTCCTTAAGTTCAGCTATGATCTTGGTTATTTCTTGTCTTCTGCTAACTTTGGGGTTTGTTTCCTCTTGCTTCTCTAGCTCCTTTAATTGTGTTGTTAGAGTGTTGATTTGAGACCTTTCTATCTTTTCCATGTGGGCATTTAGTGGTGTAAATGTGTCTCTTAACACTGCTTTAGCTGCATCCCAGAGATTCTGGCATGTGTGTTGTCTTTTTGTTCTCACTGGTTTCAAAGAAAGCTTTGATTTCTGCTTTAATTTCATTATTTACCCAGGAGTCATTCAGGGGCAGGTTGTTCAATTTCCATATAGTTGTATGGTTTTGAGTGACTTTCTGAACCTTGAGTTTGAATTTGATTGTGCTGTGGTCTGAGAGACTGTTATTATTTCAGTTCTTTTGCATTTGCTGAGGGATATTTTACTTCCAATTATGTGATCAATTTTAGATTAAGTTCCATGTGGTGCTGAGAAGAATATATACTATGTTCTCTGTGGGTGAAGTGTTCTGTAGATTTCTATGAGGTCTGCTTGATCTAAAGTTGTGTTCACATCCTGAATATCTTTGTTAATTTTCTGTTTCAATGATCTGTCTAACATTGAGAGTGGACTGTTAGAGTCTCCAGCTATTTTTGTGTAGGAGTCTAAGTCTTTTTATAGGTCTCTAAGAACTTGTTTTGTGAATCTGGGTGCTCCTGTATTGGGTGAATATAAATTTAAGATAGTTAGCTCTTCTTATTGAATTGAACCTTTTACCATTATGTAGTACCCTTCTTTGTCTTTTTTGATTTTGTTGGTTTAAAGTCTGTTTCATTTGAAACTAGAATTGCAACCCCTGCTTTTTACTGATTTCCATTTGCTTGGTAAATTTTTCTCCATCCTTTTATTTTGAGCTTATGTGTGTTTTTGCGTGTGAAATGACTCTCTTGAAGACAGCACACTGAAGAGTCTTGACTCTTTATCCAGATTGCCATTCTGTGTCTTTTAATTGTGGCATTTAGCTCATTTACTTTTAAGGTTAATAATGTTGTATGTGAATTTGATCCTGTCATGATGCTAGCTGGTTATTTTGCAGACATGTTGATGTAGTTCCTTCAGTGTCATTGGTCAGTGTTGTACTTCAGTGTGTTTTGTAATGGCCGGTAATGGTTTTTTCTTTCCATATTTAGTGCTTCCTGCAGGAGCTCTTGCAAGTCAGGCCTGGTGGTGACAAATTCCCTCAGCATTTGTTGTCTAAAAATGATTTTATTTCTCCTTTGTTTAGGAAGCTTAGTTTGGTTGGATATTAAATTCTGGGTTGGAAATTCTTTGGATTTTGTGGGGGCATTTTTGTTGATGCTGCTGTTGTTGTTGTTTTCTGTTTGTTTGCTTTTCTTTTAATAGGCACCTCTTCTGTAGTGTTTGCTGGGGTTCCACTCCAGAACCTATTCACCTGGGTCCCTCCCGCACCTGGAGGTGTCACCAGTGGGGGCTGCAGAACAGCAAAGACAGCTGCCTACTTCTTCTTCTGAGAGCTTTGTCACAGAGGGGCACTGACCTGTTGCCACTGAGAAAGCTCCTGTACAAAGTGTCTGGTAACCCCTGTTGGGGGTCTCACCCAGTCAAGAGTCACAGGATAAGGGATTGGCTTAATGAAGCACTCTGGCTGCTGCTTGGCAGAGGGGGTGACACACTGGGAGGAATCCCTCTAGTCCAGACTGCCCAGATTCCTTAGAGCCAGCAGGATGAAAGACTAAGTGCACTAATTCATGGAGACTGTGGCTGCCCCTCCCCACAGGGGCTCCATCCCAGGGAGATCAGAGTTCTGTTCATAAACCTCTTGCTAGAGCTGCTGAACTTCTGACAGGGAAGCCCCACCTGGTGTGGAGGGATGGGTCAGGATCCAGACCAAAGAGGCAGTCTGGCCACAATCTGTGAGAGCTGCTGTGCTGCCCTGTGGGGAATTCCTCATGTATCCAAGCCACCCAGTCTCCCTTTCACCAGCAGATCAAAACAGCAGACTAGAGCTGCAGTGATGGCTGCCATTCCTCCCACTGGGAGCTCAGTTGCCTTAGGCAGCAGACATCTGTAATGATGGCAGCTACCCCTTCCCCCAAGAACTTGGTGGCCTTAAGTAGTCTCCAGCCGAGTGGCCACTGAGAATCTACACATCTCTGTGCTTCGGACCCAAGGCCTTGGTGGCATTGACTCACCAGGGGAACTCCTGATCCATGGGTTGCACAGATCCATGGAAAAAGCATGGTTTCCCGGGCAGGGTAGCACAATCAGTCACCACTTCCCATAGCTGGGAGTGAGGGCTCCCCTTGCTCCATGTAGCTCCCAGATGAACCGTCGCTCCACCCTGCTTTTCCTCACTCTCTCTTGGTTGCACCTACTGCCTAGTCAGTCTCAATGAGAGAACATGGATATCTTGGTTGCCGGTACAGGATTCACTCACTGTTTTCATTCTTGCTGGGTGCCTCCAACTGCAGCTGTTTCTAGTTGATCATCTTGTCCCTTCCCTTATTATTTGAATTTCTTACATGGTTTCTCACATTTTTATCTTTCTCTATTGTAATTATATTCTGAGTATGTTCTTCACAATTGTGTTTCAATTAGTGGATTGTCTCTTACTAGTTTTGAGATCACATTAAATGTTTTAATTTGGGTACAATAATGTTCTTTCAAATACATTTCATGTGATTTTTCCATATTTTTTATATTTGTCATTGTCTTAATTTGATTTCTAGTTTAAAAATTTTTGTTAACTATTTTGTTGCCACTTTAATAGATTTTCTTAAATTTTCTTTTTAATTTGTTCTTGTTTGTATAAAGGAATGCTGAAAAAATATTGAATATTACAGTTATTTTCAAGTTGTTGAATTATTTTATTGTTTTAAAAACTGAAATCAATTTAGCCATCATATTCCCATTTTAACCTACAGTATCATTTTTATAATGATTATAGCTTTTTCTTGGTTAATTCCATTAAGTAGTATATTCACAATATCATTAAAGGATTTTTTTTAATTCCCAGACTTAATTGGAATATCGGTAAATATCATGCTGTTTCATACATTTTAAAAACAGAATAATATATATTTTTTATTTCCATTATATCCCCATATATAATTTTTTAAACAAAACTGAGATACGACTCATCACCTATCTTTTTAGCTTTTATAGAAAAAAATTTTATTAATAACATGAAATAATTTACATAATTTATAATATTGAATCATCTGTGTATTCCTGGAACAATTTTATTTGGTCATGGTACATCTTTCTATAATGCAGTTAGTTCATCTTGCTGTTTTATTAGAACTTATACAATCACGTACTTACTTAAATTGATCTGTAGTATTGTTTTCTATGTTAAATATATCTTGAGTTTATGACCAATGTCATGTTTGTTTCATAAAAATAATTTTCAAGTTTTGCAGCTTTTGATAGGCTATGATGTATTTATTAGCTTCTTCATAACTAGTTTTATGAATATTTGGAGAACCTTTTCTGAAAAACTTTCTAGGCATGAACTTTTCTTGGGAGATGTACATTAAAGTTTTGTATTCTACAGAGTTTTTTTCATTTCATTTGCATCACTTCATATTTTACCATAACATTATCATTTGATCTCTCTCTGTATATATATATATATATATATATATATATTTGAGATGGTGTCTTGCTCTGTTGCCCAGACTGGAGTTCATTGGCACAGTCTCCGCTCACTGCAACCTCTGCCTCCTGGGCTCAAGCAATCCTTCTGCCTCTGCCTCCCAAGTAGCTGGGACTACAGGCGTGCAACACCACACCCACTAATCTTTTTTTGCATTTTTAGTAAAGATGGGGTTTCACCATGTTGGCCAGGCTGATCTTGAACTCCCGACCTCAGGTAATCCACCTGCCTCGGCCTCCCAAAGTTCTGGGATCACAGGCATGAGCCACCATTCCCGGCCTCAATCTATATTTTTAAATGAATTTTTATATATCTAAGAAATAAATTTTTAATATTTTCGTTAATTTATACTCAAACTCTTTTTTTCTTTTTGAACTATTTCTTATTCCTCATTAATATCTCAAATTAATCATTTTACTTTCATTTTTATCAATGTATAAAACAATACATTTTCCTGAAGAGAATTTTAACTGCTTTCCATTGAATCTATGTGAATGGTTTATTATTGTTGACATCATCTTTATTATTAAAGTTTTCTATGTATCACATCATTTTGTTTTTATTTCTTCTTTAATCCTACTTACATTTAAGAAAGGTTTAACTTTCTATGCACTAGAGATATTTTTGTTTCTAGTTTTGTCATTAACATTTAGTTAAATTTATTGTAAAAATAGGATATTTCCTGAAGCATTTTCATTTCTCGCAAAATATTACATTATCCTCAGTGTCAGCTTCTGTGACTGTTTCATGGTGTTATCTAGGATTTCATAACACCGAGTTTGCACATGTGTTCCTGTGTATGTAATAATACTAAGGTCTAATTAATTAATATTTGTTTTCTCCTTATCAATAAATAGCTAAAATAATAATCTATTATCAAGTAGAGTGGAAGAGATGAGTAACATTTTCATACTATCAAAATGATGTTCCAATGCTTCTTTAAGTTACCTTTAGTTTGGCAAATCAATATGTATTTACAGAATTTGTTACTATCAAATTGTTTTTGTATCATTACAAGTTGCTCTCTTTTATTCCATTTCTAATGTTTCTTGATTTGAGACTGAAAAGTAACTTTTGTTTTAGATTCCCCATTTAATACTTGAGGTTAATATTTTTACTTGTATTGATATAACAGCCATGCTTTATTTAATTCCTTTGTCATATGTTATGCCATAATTTGTTTTTATTGCTATAGTTTTTAAAAATTTACTATAAAGCTTTTTTCAGCATTCATGAAGGTATATGCACTTATATACAGCTGTGTGTTTTTTTTTAATTCTTTTAATCTGATAACTGGAAGGCTTTTTCAAAGAAAGCTAATGTAAAAGTGTTCAAATGCTTTAAATCATGAAATAATGTAATTATATCTTCCTATTGTAAATTGCAGTCATTTCATGATTTTAGGAAAATCAAGTTTAATTCTTTTTCTCAGTGCTTGACTTTAATCTTCAAATATCTACACAGGGTCTAAATGTATTAGAAATATACTTGAGGCCGGGTGCGGTGGCTCATGCCTGTAATCCCAGCACTTTGGGAGGCCAAGGCAGATGGATCTTGAGGTCAGGAGTTCAAGACCACCCTGGCCAAGATGGTGAAACCCCATCTCTACTAAAAATACAAAAATTAGCTGGGCATGGTGATGGGCGCCTGTAATCCCAGCTACTTGGGAGGCTTAGGCAGATAATTGCTTGACTCTGGGAAGCAGAGGTTGCAGTGAGCCAAGATCACACCACTGCAGTTCAGCCTGGGCAGCAGAGCGAGACTCCGTCTCAAAAAAAAAATATATATATACACACATATATATATGTATGTGTATATATACACATATTATGTATATATATAATATGTATATATACACATATATATGTATGTGTATATATACACATATTATATGTGTATATATGTGTATATATACACATATTATATACATATATATGTATATATACACATATTATATACATATATATGTATATACATATACCTGAAAAAGGGAATGATAGTTTTGTATAGAATATTATGTAGTATATGTTTAAAGCTTGGAGAATAAGATAAAAATCAAAAGTGATTTTGACTTGATATTTTGTGAATGATTGGCATACTTTAAAATTACTAAACTTTGTAACTTAATCATTGTACACTGCTAGATCCTTCTCTAAATGGTAGCATGACTACTTTCTGACAGACCTAATTTAATTTGAGCAGCCAACAAAAATAACAAAAACTCAGATAATAAAATATATTTTAAATCATGCAGAAATGCGCTTATATGCCTACCTCTCAAGAAATGTAAAAAGGAAAACATTTTAAAGAGCAATTGTAAATTTCTCTATGTACTTGAAAGATTTTTAACATATACCAATAGCAATTATATTGGAATCATTGGATAATATATTATTAGATCACAGAGGGAGGGAGCCAAAATAAAAAATAAGTAATATAGTAGAATTCTTGTATTAGTTTTATGTTTCTGTGTATCAAACTACCACACAATTGGCAGTTTCATATTCACAGTGGATCCCTGAACAATGCAGACCATCTGGGCAACAATGCCCGAGTGGTTGAAAATCTCAGTATAACTTTTGGCTTCCCAAAAACATAGCTACTAATGGCCTACTGTTGACTGGAAGCCTTATTAATAACATGAACTGCCTAGGCTGAGTGTGGTGGCTCTCACCTGTAATCTCAGCACTTTGGGACGCTGAGGTGGGTGTATCACAAGGTCGGGAGTTCAAGACCAGCCTGGCCAAGATGGTGAAACCCCATCTCTACTAAAAATACAAAAATTTACCAGGCATGGTGGCAGGTGCCTGTAATCCCAGCTACTCGGGAGGCTGAGGCAGAGAATTGCTTAAAACTGGGAGGCAGAGGTTGCAGTGAGCCAAGAGCATGCCGTGCCACTGCACGCCAGCCTGGGCGACAGAGTGACTCTGTCTCAAAAAAAAAAACAAAAACAAGAAACAAAAAACAAACAAATAAAAAAAGCAAAACAAAAAAAAGGGAACTGCCTATTCTTCCATTAAAATAGGACTGAGAAAAGGAAATGTTATTCAGGAAATCATAAGAAAGAGAAAATATATTTAATAATCATTTAGTGGAAGTGGGTCATTATAGAGGTCTTCATCCTCATGGTCATCATGTTGAGTAGGCTGAAGAGGAGGAGGGAGAGGGGGAGCTGGTCCCACTATCCTGGAAAGGAAGTGGAAGAAGAGGTGGTAGATGTGGAAGGGGAAGCAGGAGAGGCAGGAACACTCCATGTAACAATGTGAAGGTTATGGGCACCAACCCCCTGTGC
The DNA here is from genome assembly GCF_029281585.2 of Gorilla gorilla gorilla. Classification (NCBI taxonomy): domain Eukaryota; kingdom Metazoa; phylum Chordata; class Mammalia; order Primates; family Hominidae; genus Gorilla; species Gorilla gorilla. The sequence goes on from NC_073230.2 coordinate 61,095,563, forward strand.
AGTTGAAAATCCAAGTATTTGACTCCCCAAAACCATGCAGATATATTATAATTTTTGTGTAACTTTTTTTGCTTTTTTGTTTCTCTAAAAAATGTTTCTATATATTTCTTCTTCCACAAAGTCTTCTTCCACCATTTGCTTTAGTGTCAGGGCTCAGTTATCATAAAAGGATACATGTTGTAAAGAAGTCAAAAGCAAGCACTCTTGGATAATGACAACCCTTGTGCCACATTTTCTACTGTCACTACTTATTCTATGTCCTCCTCATTATCTGGCACTGGTTTGAATGCACTCATCTCCATCGAGTCATCTTCTGTTAATCCCTCTGGTGTCGTGTCTATTAGTTCCTGATTTTTCCAAGATTTGTAACTTGAAACCATTTACAACACCAACACTCCCATATTTTTTCCATATGTACAATCTCTTTCATGATTTCCTTGATTTGGCTCTGTCTTTAATCATGTGGAGTCATGTATAACATCTAAACGTAGTTTTCTCCAATAGAAATTTATTGCTTCTGACTTGATGGATTTCACACCTTTTTCTGCAACAACAATGGCATCCTCAATAGTGTAATCCTTCCAGGCTTTTCTGTAACAACAATGGCATCTTCAATGGTGTAATCCTTCCAGACTTCTATAATGTTCTATCAAGATGCTCTTCTATAGCCTTGACCGTCCTCTCCACAGATGATTGACAATCCTCCTCTTACTGTGCATAAGAACCCAACTTATGACTTCCTGATATAAAGGCTGAATTAGAGATGTTGTGTTTGGGAGCAGGTAGACCACTTTGACACCTCTGGTGTTGAACTAATGAGTTTCTTGGAGAACAGCAGCGTTGTCCCATATTAAAATAACTTTAAAGGCAGTCCCTTACTGGCAAGGCACTTCCTGATTTCAGGGACAAACCATTGATGGAACCAATATAGAAAAGGGGTTCTCATTGTCCAGGGCTTCTTGTTGTACAAACAAAAAGCTGGCAGCTGGTGTTTATCTTTTCCGTTGAAGGCTCTGGGGTTAGCAGCTTTATAGATAAGAGCAATCCTGATCATAAATTGGACTGCCATTTGCACAAAACAGAAGAGTTAGCCTATCCCTTCCTGGCTTAAATCATGATGCTCGTTACTTTTTCTTGCTAATCAATGTCCTTTGTGGCTTTTTTTTTTTTTTTTTTGCCAAGAATGGGGCACTTTTGTCTGCATTAAAAACCTGTTCAGGCAGATATTCTGCCTTCTTAATGATTTTCTTAATGGCATCTGGGAACTTTTCTGCTGCCTCTTGGTTGGCAGAAGCTGCTTCTCCAGTAATCTTGACATTTTTTTTAAGCCAAAACTTTTGCTAAAACTATCAAACCATTTTTACACTAGTATTAAATTCTTCAGCTTTAGATTCTTCTCCTTCCTTTTGCTTTAAGTTGTCATATAATGACTTTACTTTTTCTCAAATCATATGAATCTATAGTTATGTCTTTTATGTAGCCAGCCTGCACCCACATAAAAGCTGCATCTTCAATATGAGATAAAAAAGTATTTCCCAAACAGTGTAAGATTTTCATGACTGCTGGAAGAGGTGCAGCTATGACTTCCTGAATTTTCTTTTCTTTTGCACAATGATATGCTGAATTCATATATCTTAAAATGGTGGGCAATGGCAGCTGCAGACCTCTGTCTATGGTACATCCCAAGCAATTCAACTTTTTCTCGTAATGCCATGACTTTTCTCTCCTTCTTGTGAACACTTCCAGCTTAACTAGTGGTACTTTGTATAGGTTATTCAAGATTTACCATGCTGCATGGAACACAATGAAAAAATATGCAAGAGCCATGAGAGATTGCTTTTTATTGGGATAAGCAATTTACTGAAGAGATGAGAGGCTCACATGGAGATGATTATCTTCACAGGGCATTTTAAGTGGATCCTAGCAACGCTTGGGTTCCCTGCAATAGCAACAGGCGATGGCTCTGAAATTATTAGAGTAGTACAGCATTACTACAGTTAATTTTATGCAGTTATTATTTAATATTCCATCTTCATGTTTGTTTACATTTCTCTGGACTGAATGGTACCATGTATGTTTTGTGTTTGTGTGTGTAATTTTGATAAATTTTAATTTTTATAACAGATTTGTGTGCATTTTATGGTAGTGATAGTGAAATAGACTAGTAGCTACAAATATTTTCTGTCTTCATGACATATCTAATTTTTTCTTAAATTTTTATTATATTTCTAAGCTATGCTATTTGCAAGTTTTTTTTCAAATTGTCACATATTCCCTAAAAAAGTATTTTAATATATTTGTTGAAAAGAAATTTGTGTGTATGTGATCCCATGCAGTTTAAACTGGTGGTGTTCAAGGGTCAACCGTATGTGGTGGTCAGAATTCCTCCTCAGGGTGATTGGATTCTCTGTTCAGAGTCTCACTGGGATGAAATAAAGGTATCCACTGGGGCTACAGTTCCTACTGGAGGTTCAAGATCCTTTTACCAGTCTTGAATTTTTTTTTTTTTTTGGCAGAATTCATTCCACGGGGATTCAGGGCTAGGTACACTGTGTTTCTGCTATTGGCTGAGAAAACCCTCAGCACTTCGAGGACACCACAATTTCTTACGACTTGACTCCCTTAAGCAATGAACAACATGATGTTTGTCATTTTCCAGGCTAATCAAATAATTTCCTATAACCAGCTGGAAAAAAGTGGCGCCTTTAAAGTGCTCACTTGATTAGCACATGCCCAGGATAACCTCCCCCATTGCCATAGTACATAATACAATTAAGGGAGCGATGTGTCATCTTAGCCATGGGTTTCATCCACACTCAAGGAGAAGGAGGCTGCAGAAGAAAGAGGGCTGTCTAAAACCCATGGGATTTTAATTTACAGAGGTGACAGGTCAATGCCATTGAAAGAATATCACTGAAAGTTTCCAAGACAAGGGAGCCAGGCTGCATCATGCAAGGGCATCTGAGGAAGCGCCATGATCAGCCAGGAGGCAGAAGGTGCAAGAGAAAGCCTGCCCCAGAGGCTGTATTGTGTTTTCCATGGGAAAGAAGGGAAGATGGGATCATTGGAATAATTTTAACGGGCTCTGGAACATAAGGGTAGTCTCTAGTTTGCTCCTGGCCCTGGGGTGATTTAGGGTAGGGAAAGAATTGGCATTGTGTGTGAGAGTTAGATAATGAAGGTGATTTGAGGCATAGGCTGTACTATTTGATTTCTATATGAAAAGTGTGTTCAAACGCAAGTTGTGTTTTATCTCTAAAAACTCCTAGGAGTTAGCTTGAATTACACTGGAAGGGGCAATCTCTCCATAGGCAGGAAGGTTCTCAAGATGTGAAACCATCATAAAATACAGGGGCAAAAAAACATGATTAATACAAGGTCATGTGAATCATCTTAGAATTCTACCTACCATAAATTGAAATCAAATTCATAAGAGTTTGTTATGATAACTGAAGGGACCCAACAATGTTTAATGAAAAGATTATAAACAAAGAATAAAAAATTTAGCAGTGTATCATCTTCAGCAAGCATCTTTATTATTCTGAAGTTTAGTTTTTCTAACTGTAAAATAAGTGTAATAGTATACATGCTAAAAATATGTAGGGTGAAGGGAGAAAGCATATTTTAAGAGCTTACCATAGTATGGGCACAGAGTTGGGCTCCAAAATTACAAATATCATCATTATTATTATGTTATTATAAAAATTTGATTATTCTTAGATTCTTTTAGCCAGCCTGGCTGCCTGCCTGCCTGCCTTCCTTCCTTCCTTCCTTCCTTCCTTCCTTCCTTGCTTCCCTCCTTCCTTCCTTCCTTCCTTTTTCATCATTAAATTCCAAACTATGGAAACTCTTGGTTTATTATAACAGTGTATGGACTTGTACCCTTTCTTATTTCTGAGATCCATATTGTGGTTTCCAGAATGTCCCACTAATCATATTATTTACAAAAACACCTAAAATATGTAACACCACCTATTTTGTAGGACAGCAGGCACCAGAAAACAGATAGACCAGTTTGAATCAATGGAGACTCATGATATACTGGGAAAACTTTTGGATTCTTATTTGACAAGATTATAAATAAACATATGTACATAGGACAGAATTGACGAGGTCACAAAGTATGAATGAAAGGGAGTTGAGTTTGGAATGCATGGCATTACAGGGTTAAAAAGCCTACTTTTGGAAGTCTCCATTGAATTGAGAAGGACAAGGTGGGTTGGGGGTTAGTAGAAGAGAGAGAAACAGACAGACAAACACACCATGGTAAGGAAACAAAGGAACAGGCCAAGCATGGTGGCTCACACCTGCTATCCCAGCACTCTGGGAGACTGAGGCAGGCAGATTACTTGAGCCTAGGAGTTGGAGACCAGCCTGGGCAACATGGTGAAACCCTTTCTCTACAAAAGTACAAAAAAAGTTAGCCAGGTATGGTGGTGCACACTTGTAGTCCCAGCTACTCAAGAAGCTGGGGTGGGAGGATCGCTTAAGCCCAGTAGGTGGAGGTTAGAGTAAGCCACGATTGTGCTACTGCACTCCAGCCTGAGCAACAGAGCAAGACCATGTGTCAAAAAACAAAACAAAAACAAAGAAATAAAATCAGGAACTGTAATTATGTCTTGATATAATTTTGGTTGTTTTAATCAACATACATATCTGACTATAATTAAATATAGCAAAGTTTTAGACTAACAATTCTTTGCTTGTTCAAGTTTTAAAACAGCTTTATAGCTTTTTATCTAGAAGCTCTAACAAGAGAACAGCTGAGAATGCTTTAGAGTTCTGCAGAAAGTGTGCATATCAATGATCCCTTCAGAAGAAGTTAGGGTGTAGTGGTGATTCTCAAGTTCCCAAAGGAGCTATAACAGGTGGAATCAGGGACCAATGAAAGATATTTGTATAGTCTCCTATACAGGTTTTCACTATATTCTAAGCATTAGCATTTGTGAGATCCCTAGATGGCTGTCTAGTGAGCAAGATGTAAATGTTTATTTTATGAAACCATTGTGTTTTGGGTATTGTTACAGCAATGAACTGTATGTAATTCAATAGTTTAAAAAAAGTCACTTTTTAATAGGTAATGAGTTATTATGATGTCATGAAGGCAAATGTCGAAGTGCTGTGTAACACTCTTGAGGATTTATGGATATAAACGTTCCTTGGGCTCCCAATGGTGGATGTAGGTGTGGGTTAAAGAAGTCGTAAGTTGGAAAAGACCCTGAACCTGCCAGCAGAATAGATTAGATTCTCCTTCTTATACTGCACACTACATACTACATTTCAGATGTATTTAAAGAAATGGTATACTCACAAAAAGATGGAGGAATGGAGCAGTATTATGATTGTAGTCATGGAAATCTGTATCAAAGATGCAAGGAAAACATTCTAAATTAGGAAATTAGAGGAAACGGTATGTTCAATCGTTGTGACCTATAGAGTTGTAAATCCCTGCAAATGATGAGATTGATTTATACAATACAACGACCACACAAAACATAACAAACAAACAAAACACAACATCGTTTTGATTTCATAGCAATCTTGTTGGAAATAAGTAAATTCAGTGACAGCAGAAACTCCGATTTGGCAGAGACCACAGCAATGTCAGGTCTATTCTCAGAAATCTTGGGAAGGTGATGGACTTCACACAAAAGACAGGCAGAAAGTCTAGAGCCAATTTTGTTTCATTGCAAAAGTCAGGATGATATAAATGGATTTATAAATTATATTTAGTAAGAAATATGAATTTTAGAAGGCTTATTGCAAAATCAAGTTTTGTGATTTTTAAACTATACTTCAGTGCTTCCCAAATATATTTAAAAATCATAATCCTGGGTTTTCCAGAAAATTTCTTTATAGTATTTTCTTCACATTTACCCATTATTTCCAAGAAGTCTCATAAATTTTAATATTTTGTGACAATACTCCATCCTTTATCAACCCAGAAAAGAAAAGAGTATTGCTTTTGAGACATTTCAAACCAATGATTCTTTTTTTTTTCAATTCAGAAATTTTGGTCATTGATGCTAAAAGACACCCCGGCTATTGGGAAATGTAACCCAAATGGTTGAAGAAAGATTTTTAAATTAGTTAAACATAATCTGTCTACATACATTAAGTTAATAAAAAGGCTTCCATTTTTGTCAACCAGAGTGTGCTGTAATCACAGTTGAAATCTGCATGGCAGGCCGGCGCGGTGGCTCGTGCCTGTAATCCCAGCACTTTGGGAGGCGGAGGCAGGCGGATCACTTGAGGTCAGGAGTTCGAGACCAGCCTGGCCAACATGGCGAAACCCTGTCTCTACCAAAAAATGCAAAAATTAGCCGGGCGTGGTGGCACAGGCCGATAATTCCAGCTACTCGGGAGGCTGAGACAGGAGAGTCACTTGAACCAGAAAGACAGAGGTTGCAGTGAGCCGAAATCGCACCACTGCACCCCAGCCTGGACGACAGAGTGAGACTCAATAAAAAATAAATATTCACGCAGACAAATACTATCTGTGATGGCTAATCCTAGGGGTCAGCGTGGCTGGAGGAGGGTGCCTTGATGGCTGGGCAAAGTTCTTTCTCAAGAGACTGTGAGGGCGTTGCCAGAGGAGATTGACAGCTGAGTGGGTGACTGGGACAAGAAGACCTTCCCTCAGTGTGGGGGACCAGCCAATCCGGTGTCAGCGCGGCTGGAACCAGGCTGACAGAAGATGGGGGATGAGCAGCATGCAGGGTCTTCTCCCTATGGCTCACTCTCTCTTACTGTGCTGGGCGGTTGCTTCCTCTCCTGCTGCCCTTGGGAGTCAGACTCCAGGTTCTTCAGCCTGTGGCCCCTGGGGCTCTCGGGCCTTGGAGGACTGACTAGGAGCACACTGTGGGCCTTTCCGGTTTGGGGGCCTGGGACGTGGCGGAGCCCTGCAGCTTCTGTGCGGCCTGTTCTGGGCGTCGCGGTGAAACGCCAGCCAGTTCCCCAAGTAAGCTCCCTGCACACACGCCTGATAGCCTGTTGGTTCCGTCCTTCTGCGGGATTTTCACTACCACTCTCTAACTCACACACAGCAGAAAGAGCATACGGGAGAGATGAAGCAGTCCACTCCAAGAACATTCTCATTCTACGGATTACGAGGATTGCCTGAAACCGTTTGTATATGTGCATAAATGTGATTTTATGTCCAGCATCTTTAAGCATGTGGTACAGAGGGAAGGTGGGCAGCCCAGAATTCGTACCTCGGCTTTCAAATTTGGGCTTCAATTATAGTTCTGACAGCAGTTTCGTGATTTTTAAAACTCATCACCCATTTGGGGAACTTTGTTTTCCCATCTATGAAATATGGATAATTGTGCCACATAATATTTATTTGAAGAGTGACAGGATATCTGAAGGTCATTAATAGTCAAACATCATTTAAACAAAATTTATAATGTTTTTTACAAAATTGAATCAAAATTGGATAAGGATTTATAAAGAGTAAGTCAAATTTTTACCAAGACTTCATACCTGATATCTGTTTTATTAAAATGATAGGCATTTTTGAAGATTAAAAAAAGGCAACTAGACAAACTATCAGAGATAGAATAACGTTTTCCAAGCTACCAGTGATTTAACCTAAATACAGAGTTCACCATTTTCTAAGCAATTAAGAAAATGAGATCTCTTGCTAATAATTAGTAAAAATATTATCTGTAATATATAATCTCTTATATATTATATATAATCTCATATATTATATATAATCTCATATTTTATATAATCTCATATATAATATATAATCTCATATATAATATATATAATCTCTTATATATAATATATATAATCTTACATATATATATAAAATGAGAGATAAAATATATATGGTTCTGTCTCTCTGGAACCCTAACGTAGGTGTTAAACATATTCATAATTTATTCTTTTAATAAACATTATTGAAAACGAAGTATCTGTCAAACATTGTACCAAGTAATTGAGATTTAACGGTGAAAAATCACAGTTTGTGCTATCAATTTAGAAGGAAAGACATTTGAGCAAGCAATAGTTTCAAAACCTATGGTAAGTGAGTAATTTCAGGACATTATGCTATGTGCTAGATTTATACAACCAAAAAGAGTGAAATGACGGGGAAAAAAGGTCTTTATTTAAATAGGAACCACAGGGATTGGGCACAGTGGCTCATGCCTGTAATCCCAGCACTTTGGGAGGCTGAGGCAGCCGGATTACCTAAGGTCAGGAGTTCGAGACCAGCCTGGCCAACACAGTGAAACCCTGTCTCTACTAAAGAAAATGCAAAAAAATTAGCCTGGCGAGGCGATGGGCACCTGTAATCTCAGCTACTCAGGAGGCTGAGACAGGAGAATCTCTTGAACCAGGGAGGTGGAAGTTGCAGTGAGCCAATATTGCGCCCCTGCACTCCAGCCTGGGTGACAAAGGAGACTCCACCTCAAAAAAAAAAAAAAAATAAATAAATAAATAAATAGGAACCACTGTAATAAGGGTGAGTTTATAGGTCCATTCTTTAATATTCCCAACATTTTTATTTATTAATTTAAAATTTTAAATATGTATATATAAAAGTTGTATATATTTCTGGGGCACATGTGAAATTTTGATACAAGCATACAATGTGAAATGATCAAGTCAGGCTAATTAAGTTTCCATTACTTCAAGCACTTATTATTTCTTTGTTTGGGAAACATTACAATTTCATTCTTTTAGTTATTTGGAAATATTGGCAATAATTGCAACATTGCTCTTCCTCCAGCACAAATTTCCTTTAGTCTTATTTACAAAACTATGGTAAGGAAGTTTAAATTAAATTCAAAGTACGCCATATTACAGGTAAAATTGTTCCATAATAAAGCACACTGAAAAATTGTTGTATTTATTAGTTGAGGAGACTGTCACAGCAACTGTCCCAATATGTAGAAAACATATCTCTCTAACATGTGTGTATACAGACACACACACACACACACACACACACACGTATTTATAGTGCCAAGCTAGGCAGCTAATAAATGTGTTCAGCAACAATATATAAATCAATAAAATAATAAAGGGATAGATTGAATTAATTTTGTTAGAAGATACAAAAGTTGAACATTTATAAATTTTAGGTGGCTTGAACTTGACCTTTTCATTTCATTCTTTCAAAAAATAAAAGGTGAATTTTGTTTTGCTTTCACCCAGCAGAATTATAGTAAATGCATAATTCAAAAAATATAAAAATAAAAACAAACCTAATTAGTACAATGCATCATATAATATGTTCACTTTCTTTAAATTTTGTAAACTCCATACTACTTTATTACTGCAAATCTAATTACAGTGAAGTTACGTTTTACTGACTACTTTATATTTGTTAAGTTCTAGAGATTTATTTTTCAGGATAATAAGTACACAAGAGCAAAAATATGTATTGTATATGAGATCAAAGTGTCTAGAGGATACTAACTTTTTGGTGTATGGGTGTAAGTTATTTTTTTCTTTGTATTTAGATGAATTACACATTGTGAGAAAGCAGTGCAGTTTTAGAGAATTATTCTTAGATTTCTGATGATAATTCATGATTTTATTAAATGTTAAAAAGGAAAAAGTAGTAGCTGTAACATTAATATAACATTAATATAACACGAAGTAGGACTCTGCTGAGATTTTTTTTTGTTAACAATATATTTAGTATTTATTTCAATAAACACTCAGGTCTTTTTTTGTTTTAATTTTTGTAAAGCCAAAGGTAGAAATACTGTAATTTATAATATTTTCCTGGGTGAAATATTTAGATTTAAATATATATTTTCTCAAATATTAATGTGACTGCATAAAATTTGTGGTTACTAAAGCCAGCTCTGATTTAAGTAAATGATTTTTTCTTCTGAGAACTAATGAAAAAAATAGATCCTAAATCCTCCAGAGCAAAATAATCTTTAAAATTGGGACATAAAAAACATCTCATTTGGGGATCTGCTCAAATGAGAATCTAAGAGATTTATTAGTTTTCTTACATGTCTTCTGTATTATGCCAAATTTAATATAGTGACTGAAATAGATCATACAATTCTATGCATCTAATTAAGTACGTCTCATTACTATATATACTTGTATATTTTTCTTTCCTTTTATTCTATTCATATACCTTGGAGTGTCATTTCCACTTGACTTTACGTTTGCACTTTTGCAATTTTTCTCTTCAAAAGCTTTATGGTAATATAATGAATATATCATACAATTTAGCCGCTTAGTGTACAATTCATTGCATCTTAGTGTATAAACAATGTTGCACAGCTATCACCACAATCAATTTTAGAGCATTTTAATAGCAGTCCCTGTAAAAGAAACTCCATCCCCGATTAGCAGTCACTCTACTTTTTAAATTTTTTCTTTTCTTTTCTTTTTTTTTTTGAGACAGTGTCTCACTCTGTCGCCCAGGTTGGAGTGCAGTGGCATGATCTCAGCTCACTGCAACCTCTGCCTCCCAGGTTCAGGTGATTCTCCTGCCTCAGCCTCCCAAGTAGCTGGGACTACAGGTGTCCGCCACCACACCCAACTAATTTTTGTATTTTTAGTGGAGACAGGGTTTCACCATATTGGCCAGGCTGGTCTCAAACTCCTGACCTTGTGATCTGTCCGCCTCAGCCTCCCAAAGTGCTGCGATTACAGGCGTGAGCCACTGTGCCTGGCCGCAGTCACTCTACTTTTACAGCCACCCCCACCCTCAACTCTAGACAACACTGATAAAAATTCTGCTTCTATAGATTTGCTTATTCTGGGCACTTTATATAATTGATATAAATGAGGTGTGAATTTTGTCAAATGATTTTTTCTGTGTCTTTTGAGATAGTGTGTGTTACATCAATTAACTTTAAGATGTTATGGCACTCTTGCATCCTTGGAAGAAATTGCACTTGATCTTTGTGTGTAATCTTTTTATGTTTCTGGATTCAATTGCTAGTATTTTCCTGACAGTTTTTACATATATTTTTGTAAGAGATATTGGCCTCTAGTTTTATTTTTCTCTATCTTTTTCTGGTTTTGATACAGCATAATACTTGAGTCATCGAATTACTTGGAAAGTGCTCTCTCCTCTTCTAATATTTTTGTAAAAGTTAGTGAAGAATTTGTATGTATTATTTCAATGTTTTGTAGAATTCATTGAGCAATTTGGAACTGGGTTTTGGAACTGGGTTTTTTTTTTTTTGAAATGGAGTCTCGTTCTGTCGCCCAGGCTGGAATGCAGTGGTGCAATCTTGGCTCACTGCAACCTCTGCCTCCCAGATTCAAGCAATTCTCCTGCTTCAGCATCCTGAGTAGCTGGGACTACAGGTGCACACCACCATGCCTGGCTATTTTTTAGTAGAGATGGGATTTTACCTTGTTGGCCAGGATGATCTCCATCTCTTGACCTCATGATCACCCTCCTTTGCCTTCTGAAGTGCTGAGATTACTGGCATAAGTAACCTTCCCCAGCTAGGACTGAGTTTTTTTTATTAGAAATGTTTAATTTTTTAATTCAGCTTCTTGTTATAGATCTATTCTCATTTGCTATAATTTTGTGAGTCAGTTTTGGTACTTTCTCAGAATTTGTTCACTTTGTCTAAGTGACCAAATTTTTTGGCATAAGTTGTTAATAGTGTTTTCTTATAAGCCTCTTTATTATTCTACAACATTGGTAGCCATATCTCCTCTTCTTCCACTCTTGATATTAAGTTGCATCCTGTCTCTGTTTTTTTTTCTTTACTAATATAACTAATGGTTTGTCAATATTTTGGTCTATTCCAAGAACCAAATCTTGGTATCATTAATTATCTCTCTTATTTTCCCAGTCTTTATTTTATTACTTTCTGCTCTAATATTTATTACCCTTTAATATTTGCTGTGTGTATGTGTGTGTTTACTTTTCTCAGTGTTTTAAGAAGGTGGCTCTGGTTACTCATATGAGTTCTTTTTTTTATATAAGCTTTTCAACTTTGTAGTTCCTGTTGTATAATTTAAAAATTGTCTGGCCTTTCTTTCACTTTCTTACCACTAAAATTCTAAAAACTCTTATAACTTTCCAATGATGGAAGTATCTTGGTTATTCAATGCCCCCTTGAAATACACTTGAAATTGTACTAATGAGGTGACTCATGGTAAGACCTTAAATAGCTTTTAAGATTGAGGCTGCTAATGTCAGAAACGCCACTCATATGATTAGAGGCTTGCGGTTTTGTGCCAACAATATCAGCCTTACCCTTAACCTCTGTGGAAGGGAGGGAGGCTGTACATTGAGTTCAATTATGTGGCCAATGGATCACATTGACCATGCCTATGTAATTACATTTCAACAAAAACCCTGGACACTAATGCTCAGTGGACTTTCCTGATTGGTGAACACACTGACATGCAAGGAGAATGATGCAACCTAAGAAGGCATATGAATTCTATATTCCAGACCCCTGGGAACCTCACCCTATGTATCTCTTTGTTTTGCTATTTCTGAGTGGAGTCCTTTTTAATAAAATTGTAATGCTAAGTATAGTGTTTTCCTCAGTCTTATGAGTGGTTCTAGTGAAATTATAAGACCTGAGGAGGGTGGTGGAAATATTCTCGATTTGTAGCCAGTTGATCTGAACTGAAGGCAGTCTTGTTGTGGACTGTGCCCTTTAACTTCTTGAGTCTGTGCTAACTCTGGGTGGTTCATGCCAGAATTGAATTGTACTATCTCAGTTAGGGTTGGTGTCAGAATAGTTGGTGTCAGATATGGGATTCACTAGCATGACCCTGGCTCATTGAAATCTGTGCTTTAAGAAGAGAAGTAATGAAAGGGAAGGAGATAGGGAAGCTTGATTTACAAGTGGCCATGAGGTTCCCCATGGTATAAAATAGCAGATATGCTGTAGTCAGTTACTGAAAGTAAAGGTTACCAGTGAAATTCAGGTATGATTGATTCTTCTCTCAGAGAGGTGCATTACTGGGTGTAAAAGAAAATGTAAAATAGAAAAAAAATAAGTTTAGAGTAAAACTGGTGTTTGAATGTGTAAACTAGTTTTATTTAATTTGCCTAAATGTATTATGGAGATAATTAGGGTGTCTGACTAGGGGATATTTCCTCTATGTAGTGTTATAAAACAGAAACATGGAAATGTGCCTTTAAAGCTATATTAATTGGACCTGCTAAATAGGAGTTAATAAGATTGTGTGAGCCCAGGCAAGAAAGAATAGAAGCAAGAGTGCTAGTATAGAAAAGTTATCTGTGCAACAACCTTGTGTGGAGCACAGGCTGGGGCTTATAATAAAAGCCTGTAAGTGTCTTCTAGTGAAGTATATTTCAACCACAGTGTGAAACATCTAATGTTTGTCCTCAGATGGGTCAGCCTTTGGCATGTGGGCTTTCACTATGAAAGAGGGGACTCAAAAAGTTGCTTTCCTTGATATCTCGGTTATGCTGCCTACATCTGCTGATACCACACCCAGAAGTTAGGTTCCACTAATTGCCAGCTGATTCTATTGCTTTTAGCTGTAGTCCCCAGACCATTCCTCTTAGCTGTATCCCCACATGCTAGAAGCAGGGAAGGAGCTCTCTGGGATTTTTTTTATGCGGATGCTAATACCATTCACATGGGCTCCATCCCCATGAATGAATCACCTCCCACAAGTCCCACCTCCCAGTACCATCACCCTGGGGGTTAGGATTTCAACACATAAACTCTGTGATGACACAAAGGTTCAGTCCTGCGGGGAGCGCGCTAAAATTATACCTATACATTGTGGAAGAATTCAGGAGAATAAGGAGAAATGGATGTGTTTATCTTGTACATTTCATTTGCACCAAATTTATTTCTGAGTTTTCACTAACACTTGTTAAAATAGGGAGTGTCCAAGCTTCCAAATTCTAGCCGATTGAAGCATTCTATGTGGGCATTTTATGTTCAAGTTATCAAGGAAAAGCAGTTGTTAGGGATGAAAATCATCCCTAATATAAAGCTCTACATTTTTAGTCCAATTTAATAATTTTTTTGTAGGAGGAAGTTCTCACAAAAGAGTAAAGTACAATGAATATTTCATATTTCTTTAGCCTCATTCCTCAGAAAGAGGACATTTTAAAGAAACATATTAAAGGAATGTAAAAACCACATTCTAAAAGTTTTACACTCATTTGCTACAATTTCAAACCATTTAATTTTGTCTTCAGTCATTACTTTGATTTAATTGCTGTTATTTAGAACCTTTAAAAACATTCAATCAGCTGTTTTCTGTTTTAAAGCCACTAATTTATTAATGATTTATGTCACTTCACCTCTCGAATTCTTGTTTGTTATTTCTAATTTTAGTATAAGCTTGGGGAAATCAGATCTTTCTGTACCTCATGTGTGTGAACAAGCCTAAGGTTTATATTTTATTTACCTATATACTTGGAACATAAAAAGGAGTGTCCCGTCCACAAATTAAAACCCAAAGTACCCAGAGGAAGGGTCTAACGTCAAAAAGACCATTTGACAATGAAGATTCTACTCTATATTGTGGCTGCACATACCCATTGCAGCAAATTTCTGAGACATACAACTATTTTGATGAAGTTGTAGATACATTTCAATGAACCCACTAAGCCAGCTGACCCTGAGATAACAGGTGCCATTCAGGGGTTAGCACTTTGAAATAAACTCAGCAGATACCTTTCATGTCAGTATTAAGCATACGGTTTAGTGCAATGTAATTCTCTAAAATGTTTGTTAGACAGTCACTCAGTCAACCAGTCAAGAAATACTTATTGAAAAATCTACTATTTGCCAGGTACATCATTCAGCTGGAGACTAACAGGGACCAAGACATGAGCATTGTCCTCCAGGAACTTCCAGCCCACTCAGAGATACAAATGAGCGCATAGGAAAGTAAAACACTGTGTAATGTAGAGAAAATAGAAGATTAACATAAAGAGGCAGGGAATATCTTTTGAAAGTCAAATAAGCCTTTCCATCATGGAATGAAATAACCTAAGATGAGATGGATGACAGGTTTTAGCATATTAGTGGTGGTGGTGGAGTGCTGTTCAGTGTTCTAGGCATAAAAGCATGGCAGGTGCAGACTTCCAGAGTTTGGAGAGTGTGAAGTGGATTGATTGAGCTTCATTTTATATCAGTATTGCAATGGTATTACTGATACTGAGTGCATTGCCTTAGAAGTGTTTTCCTTACTTTCAATTTTGGTTTATTTTTATGCTAAGCAAGTAAAGGTTCATGTTCAAATATTTAATTGTCATTATGGAGTGCCCTTAGCTGAGATGAGGCCTTAGGGGCATGAAGTAATGGCACTTCGGGTGGAATCCGGAGTTAAATGCACTTCAAAATTCGCTCCTGTGTTTCTCAATGCTTGGTCTAGGAGCTAAGAATAAGTATATGTATCCCAGGACTACATAAAAATCTCATTATCTGTCCCCAGAGTCAGATTCTACCACTGAATGCCTAAAACTTGTCCCTAGGGCACAACCTTAACATTCAAGTCTGGTGCTTACCTTTTTCTTCTGAACTGTTTCTGTTTTATCAAATCTTTGTTTATTCCTCTGAATAAACCACAGCATCTCGAGTTTCCTTAGTGATATGGAGGAATCTTCTGCGCAGACCAACTGACTCACTAGATGTCTGCGTTTCTGTGAGCTACTTGAATGGTCGTTAGAAATTCTACATCATGAAACATCTCCTTGGCAAGTACTGGGCCATATGGGAGAGATGAAATTGATTGGATGGCTCCTGATCAGCCAGATGGAAATCAGGATGCATGGAAGCTGAAGTTCCATGCTATGCCCAGGCCTTTACTCCCTATGGTCTGTCCACTGACTTGGAGATACACAGATGCCAAGGAGAAGACCTTCAAAATGATGCTTGCAGTGACACTGTTTAATGTTCCCTGTTTTGTGGGATGTGGGGGGGTCTTTACATTTGATGAGGTTTAACAACATTTATTAACTCATCTGTAGCATATGTTGAGAACTGCGTTTTTCACAGTCATCCCAAAAGTTCCCATCAGTCACATCCCCACCTAATACTGAATGTTTTGCCCATAGGAAGAAAGAGGCGAGTATAAGCTATAAAAATATTTTGCTATGATAATTTTAGATTTATTCCAAAGCCTAGGCACACCTACCACAGATGTTAACATATTCTGAATTCATTAAGACAGTCTCACCTTCTGACAATAAATTTTGCTGCTTTAAACTTCTAACCTAATCCTTGATCAGAGTATGAAGGAAAGTTTGTATCTCAGAAGAGGCTTACAAAGCAATTTACAGGTCACAAAAAATAAACAAAATAATAAAATAACACTTGCTAATATTTAAAGTTTGATTAGATTCTAGTCCCAGGGATTTATGTGTTTTACCTCCCCTCGCATACACTATTTCTATGAGGGAAGCATTGGTATGACTTTAACTTTATATTTGAGGACACTGAGGTTGAAAGAGTTTATGCAACTTTTGTAAGTTCTCACTTAGACTAATCTAAAGCTCAGGATTATAATCATGATCCCATCGTGATTCCCTTGGCTTAAATTTTAAATTTAAACAATAACACTTCCATCATCTTGGTTTACTCACTAATTTCTTCTTGTGTTCAGGCTTTTACTTGTTCACTCACTAAGTTTAGCATGATCAGTTATTGGGGCACCTCTGCTCTTCACCCAGCATCCATTCTTGCAGGTTTTCAGCAGTATCCACTGCTCACGAGCAATCTACCAGGAATAATTGTCATGTGGAGAGCCAGAGGGGCACAAATATGAAGAAACACAGATTCTGCCCTTCGTTTCTCAGAGGGAGACACATGCAAAACTCATAACGTGGCTGACATGGCCAGAGCCACGGGGAGGGGTAGGCTGAGGTGCAGTGCAGCATGAGAGGATCGGACCCCCAGCAAGGCAGGCAGGGAAATCTGGGCTTGCAGCTGCTTGCTGTGTAATCAATATGCTTTTCAAAGATTTGAGGGTTGGAACTGGGAAGAGGCCTGTGTAAAGAGAGAAATTCATTCTCTGACCAAAAAAAAAAAAAATTCCTCAAATACAGCTGGGTAGACAAATACATTTTGTGAATGGTCATTTTGATTACTTTACCAAGAGCTAAAGGAAAAAAAAAATCGACTATTTGTTTGTAAATGGAAAGTGTATGGATTTCTCAGCCTTGGCTCTGTTGCTAACTTGGCCTCATTATTATTATTGTAATTATTATTTTTTCTAACTGTCATGCTTCTTTAGAACATCAGCCATCAAATATCCAATATTCATTATCACCTGGTGAAGTTCCTACAGTGGTGGTGTATAAGTCAGGGTTCTCCAAAGAAACAGAACTTATAGGATATGCATATATCCTATAAGTGTGTGCGTGTTTATACGTATATAGGATGTGTGTTTATATACATATATGTAGAGAGAGAGATCATAGGAATTGGCTCACAGGATTACAGAGCATGGCAAGTCCAAGATCTTCAGGCTGGCTTGGCAAGCTGGAGACCCAGGAGAGCTGATGGTGTATGGAGACTAAAGTAACGCTATCCCGGATGCTCATCCAACATGTTGACTTCTGACTAACTCTGGTTTTGGGAATGCCTCTAAGATTTCTGTGCTATCCACTGTTCCTTGTGTAAACATGTACTTACCATAAATCTTGCCCTTAAGCAATTGTTCTACACATCCCTGCTGAAGCATGGACATTCTGTCCCCATGGTGCATAAGCCCTAGGTCTTGGGGGTAACTCCATGGAATCCACCATCCCATCTTGTGGCTGTCCCGGGCATGGTTCTGTTTGTAAGTCCCCATTTAGTGTTTCTGAGAAACTGGATATCTCAGACTCTGTCTCTGGCTTCTCAGCTTCCTCAGCCTTTGGGAGTAGGTTTACATAGACATGCCCACTGTGGAACATGGCATGAGTTTCATTCCAAGGAAAATCTGATGTTTCAGTTCTAGTCTAAGGGCAGGAAGAAGCTGATATCCCAGCTTCAAAGTACTCAGACAGGAGGAATTTTCCCTTACTTAGGTGGAGTTGAACTTTTTGTTCTACTCGGTGCATTTACCTGACTGGATTAGGCCTTCCTACATTAAGGAAGGCAATCTGCTTCATTCAGTCTTCTTATCCAAAGACATCCCCAGAGAAACATCCAGATTAGTGTTTGACAAAATATTTGGACACCCCATGGCCCACTCAAGTTGACATATGAAATCAGCTATCACAGGTGGTTCTCAGAATGTGGTCCTGGGATTGACAGATAAACACTATCTGGGAATTGCTAGACATGCACATTTTGAAGTGCTAACCTAGTTCTGCTGCCTCAGAAACTCTGGGGATGGGGCACAGCAGACTGTGTTTTCAGGAGCATTGCAGGCAATTCTGATGCAAGCTAATGATTGAGACCCAGTGGCAACAGGATTGCTCCTGCTTCTCTCAGATGTTACTCACTCACATTGAAACTTATCTGTTTGGAGAAGAGAGTTATTATTCCAGGGTGCTTCCTACAGTTCACATCTGCACTGGGTGAACTCCATGGCCTATTAGACCAAGGAGTGGAAACATCTATTACTTGTTAAGGATAATTTTCAGAGTCCAGAGTGCTAACCATTACATCATGGGGCCAGATATTGTAAGGATAGTTTTCAAGGTGTACATTTAATATGCTACTAACAGGAAGTTGTGAGGACTGTCATTAAGCTATAGTATTAGTACTCTTCATGGTGCAGCACACCAATTCTGGACTACGAATCAAAACACCAGTGGTTTTGCACCAAGGCCAGCACACACCCAGCTGTGCTGCCTTGCAGCATGACTTAAATACCTCCAGCCTTGAAGTCTTTAGCTGTTACTTGCACAAATAATGCCAGGCCTGTCTACCTCAGATGTTTATTTGAGTATAAAATGAGAGAAAAAATGAACTAAAACTTTTGATACTTGTGAAACACTGATCAAACACACAGGGAGAGAAAGGCTAAGTTTGATGTATTTTAAAAAGCAGCGTCAAAAATATCAGTGGGAAAGAAAGTGTCTGTCTTACAGAAAGCTGTAGAAGAGGAATGATGTGTCCTCTTGCTAATATTTCCTTCATCTGGAAACACCCGTCACTGGGAAATTGAGGTGGCAAAGGAACAAATAGCTAGGCCTCTCTGTGTGGTCTTAGTCCTAGTAGTTCACACATGAAATCAACAAGAAGCAAATAGATTAGACTTTGGCAAATTCTTATGAAAATCAATCAGTGGATTAAAAAAATAAGACTTGCCTTCAATGATTATTAAAATTTAAAGAAATCTGATTGTTAATGAAGCCATGCACACAGAACTTGGTGTGGAAACTGAACAGCTCATACAGGGTTTTTTGCCCTAGAGCTCAATGAAGTTGTAGTTATGGTTGATAGTGGATAAGGGAACTCCTCTCAGAGCACACAGCCTGAGTCTCCCAGAATAGATACTTATGGCCTCAGCAGCCCATCTGGAGCAGCCACAGTGGGGATGCCAGCTGCAGCAGCGGAGGTGTGGCTGGGACTGTGCACTCCACGGAGCAGGCAGGGGCCAGGGACAGGAGGGAGCCCTGCCCTCTTCTGAGTTGGCAGGTCAGGAGCCCTGCACTCCCAGGTGCAGCTGCCTCCACCCAGCCATGGTTCTGCACCCAGGCATCCCCGCATTCTTGGGAGCCCAGGAATCCCCCTGCCCAGCCAGGCTCAGAAATGTCTGCTCCCATTCCTCCTCACTCTTAGCACCTGCTATGGAGCAAAGTTAAGGCCAAACTTGGGTGCTGTCACTACCCAGCTGGTTGTGCACATGCTTGGGATGGCACTGACATGCCAGCTGCCTGCTGCCTCAGCCCTCTCCAGACTTTGGGTGCCAACATCACAGGAGGGAGGCTGAGTGGGGGTGAGAGCGATTCAGTTCGGGCCTGCAGGTGCCCCTTGGCATGAACTGCCTGGGCACCATAGATGACATGTTGATGGTGGCAGGAGGTAGACAGACTCCTTGGTGGAAAGGGACAGGTCCCTGGTAAAACCCCACCTTCAAGTCAGGGACAGCCTGAAGACTGGGGGCCAGGCTGCCAGTTATGAGTAGAGTCTGCAGTCCAGAGTGAGAACTTGTGATGCTTTCTCTGGGCCTGCCCATGGCATATACTTTCCTCCTTCTGAGCCCATAAAAACCCGGGACTCAGCCAGACTCAGATATCAGGACTACCAACTGCAGAAAGGAGCTACCCACTTCAGCTATCCTTGACTCTGTGAGATGACCTGCCTGCAGATAGGAGCTACTCACTCCAGTTCTCCTCTCTGCTGAGAGCTAGACCATCATCTGGACCACCTGCCTGTGGAAAGGAGCTACCCACTTTGGGTCTGCTGAGAGTTGTTCTGTTGCTGAATGAAGCTCCTCTCCACCTTGCTAACCCTCCAGTTGTCCACATAGCTCATTCTTTCTGGATGTGGGACAAGAACTTTGGAACCTCCAAATGGCAGGACTGTAAAAGCTGTAACACAAACAGGGCTGAAACATGCCCCCGCCACTTGCCATATTGTGGGCGATGAGAAGGACAGAAGAGCTGCAGTCCTTCAGAGATCTCAGACCTAGGGGTTCCCTGAGCTAGGGCTATGTCACCCTCTTTGGGGCTCTGTGGCTCCTGGCATCTCCAGGATTCCGGGTACCATTGCATGCCCTCGTCCAGAGGCAGATGCCTGCAGCGGAAGCCATGTGCAGTACATCTGGTCCTGCTGCATTCTCACATAGTGCTGGCACCTGTGCTGGCACCTGCAGCTGCCTACCCCACCACAGCAGCTAACGTACCTGGCTGTCTACAGTGGACAGACCCCATGCTCACTCACCCACACACTCCTTCCTGCTCTACACCTCGCTTGCCCTTGGCAGGTGTGAGATCCAGGACAGTAGTGTGAGCTGGACGCAGCTACCATTCTGAGTGGGTGAAACGAGCCCAGCAGCTAATACTCAGGCAGAAAGTGCCTCCAGGCACAGAGATTTCTGGCTGGTGAAGTGACTCCCTAAGGATCCCATGATAATAACAAAGCACTGGATCTCCTGTTAGGGGTTAGAGTTTTTCTTTTCCTGACTAGCAGGATTATCATGTGCCACGGATACCTGTTTTCCATTTTTTATTCTTAATGGGAATTTTGTTGTAACTCTTCTATGTGTGCTCCAACACTGCAGAGACAGATAGGTTATCACTGAGCTTGAGACTGGCCCAAATCACAGATAATAGATTACAAACTGATGGTAATCTAGGTGACTTTTGATGTTACTTCTTCCTTAAAGATGTGAGTATGTTCCATGTGGAGGGACTGAGATTGTTCATGGCAACTGTTAGCATGTTTTCTGGACTATGACAGACAAATTGAAATGCAACTCCCATCACAATCCACTTTTCCCAAGTTTTTCTTGCAAATAAAGGTAACTATGTCATATACATCTATCAAGGGAGTTTTTGTGGGTCAGGTATGTATGTGTCTCTTTAAGAACAAAAAGCAAAACCCTACTAATAGTAATTTTTTTTTTTTTTTTGGTCATTTTCCCAGTCTCCTTCGCCCAGCTTGGAGTTTTTTTGTGATACTTGGAGAAGCCACAGGTATCTGCTAGCCATGCAGATGAAACATGCAACCAGTCAACCCTGGAATTCTAACCTCTGAATTTTTGACATAATGAACAAATAAACCCCTCTGTGTTTAGGTCATTTTGGACCAGTTTTCCTGTTATTTGAAAACGAGTACATTACTACATCATAAATGAGAACTAGAAAAAAATAAATCCACCCACTGGCAAAAGGAGATCATGCAGAGTCTTTTCTATCTCAGTCTGGGTTTGGCAAGAAAAATATTCTTCAGTAAAAGTCCTTAAATGATGCTCTTTCTAAGAAATTTGATGTTCACGCTTTTAATACCTGCACAGCCCAGTCACTTTCAAGCAGATATTAGGGTAAAATGTAGTTGGAGGCTGGTTTTGCAACTGGAATACCCGAAATAAATGTCCAGCACCAAACATAGGATTCTTCACGATAAGATCTTTTTCAAAGATGTGCTCATAATACAAAATTAGCAATTAAAATACAAGGACACATGCATTACAATGATGAAAATTAAATGGACCAAACAATATCAAATGCTGGTGAGAACCATGAGCAACTGATACTCTTGCACATTGTCTGTGAAATAGAAAATAGTACAGCTACTTGGGAAAACAGTTTGGCAGTCTCTTATAATATTTAAAAAGGCCTACTCAAACATCCAGCAATTCACTTGACAGGTGTTTACAAAAAATGAATTAAAGCAAATGTCCTTACAGAATTATATTAGAATGATCATCACAGTTTATTCACTTTAGCCAAATCTGGGTGTTATGAATAAGCATATTGAAGTGTACTCATACAATTAAATTAATACATAGAAATTAAGATAAAGAAAATATGGACACATGCAGCAACATGAATGAAGCTAAAAATTATGTTGAACAGAAACAAAGCAAAGACAAAAGAGTATGTGCTTAAGGTGTATATTTATGTAAATCACAAATACAGGCAAAACTAATGTATGGTAAAAGAAATCAAAACAGTACTTACCTCTGGGTAGCAGTTAATTGGGGCTGTTTGTAAAGAAAATTTCTTAAATAATGATGGTTGCAGGTTTGCTGATTTATTACTCAGAAAACTGTGTAAGTTCTATTCCTTTTACTGTGTGTAAATTATACATCCATTAAAAATGATCAAATACACAAGCACACAGCACATGGGTCTAGTGCCAGCATGTCATGGGTAAACAGTGAGCAGGCAAAGTAACAACAGATTAGAATTTGGATAATTTAAGATAGTCAAACTGTAGGTGAAAATTACAAAAACATCTGAAATGATTAAAGGCATTACAAAAGGAAATAATAAAAAGACATGAACAGTGAATAAGAAGCAGGCATATTTGAGAAAGAACCAAACAGAAGCCATATGTCTGTCAAAACCAATAGCCTAAAAGTTTAGATCATGTACAACTTGAAGATGAGTTATTAAATTATAAGATAGAGATGCAGAAACTATCTAGAATGCACCACAGAAATATGAGATAGAAAATATGTAAAAGGATATAAACAGACACTTCTCAAAAGAAGACGTTTATGCAGCCAACAGAAGTATGAAAAAATGCTCATCATCACTGGCCATCAGAGAAATGCAAATCAAAACCACAATGAGATACCATCTCATGCCAGTTAGAATGGTAATCATTAAAAGGTCAGGAAACAATAGATGTTGGAGAAGATGTGGAGAAATAGGAATGCTTTTACACTGTTGGTGGGAGTGTAAATTAGTTCAACCAGTGTGGAAGACAGTGTGGCGATTCCTCAAGGATCTAGAACTAGAAATACCATTTGATCCAGCAATCCCATTACTGGGTATATACCCAAAGGATTATAAATCATTCTATGATAAAGACACATGCACACATATGTTTATTGCAGCACTACTCACAATAGCAAAGACTTGGAACCAGTCCAAATGTCCATCAATGATAGACTGGATTAAGAAAATGTGGCACATTTACAACATGGAATACTATGTAGCCATAAAAAAGGATGAGTTCATGTCCTTTTTAGGGACATGGATGAAGCTAGAAAGCATCATTCTCAGCAAACTATCACAAGGGCAGAAAACCAAACACCACATGTTCTCATTCATAAGTGGGAGTTGAACGATGAGAACACATGCACACAGGGTGGGGAACATCACACACTGGGGCCGGTTGGCAGGTGGGGGACTGGGGGAGGGATAGCATTAGGAGAAATACCTACTGTAAATGATGAGTTGATGGGTGCAGCAAACCAACATGGCACATGTATACCTATGTAACAAACCTGTTGTGTACATGTACCCTAGAACTTAAAGTATAATAAAAAGAAGAAAAAAAAAGATAATATGTAAAAGAAGGGAAAAGATACATGTGTGACAGGATGAGACAGTAAAACATATTCCTAATTTGAGAAAGATAAAGTAGAGTGACTAGAAGACAAGCAATATTTGAAGAGAGTGGCTGAGAATTCTTTTAATAGTTGAAGGATATGAATATTGATATTCAGGAAGCATTAAATTACCCAAACCATATGTATGAAGTAATCAAACAATAGGATGCTGAGTTATACGATATGTTGTCAGCCTAATTGTTATTTTTTTCCAGGCAATCTATATTTTTTGGTGGTGGTAAGATTGCCTTTTTTTTGAGATATGGAGGTGCCAAGTTGTGGATTTATTTTTTTAAATTTTGCTTGGACTCAGTATGCCCCTTTTATACGAAGACTTACCTGCTTATATAATTCAGCACTCAACAAAGTGATCATATACATTTTTAAAGCACCTATTTAGAAAAATCGAGCCTGTGTAGGTCTCAATGCATGTCAACAAATGTCTAAGAATATATAAAGAATGTATTTTCTAACCATAACCAATCATATTTAAAATAAAAAACTAAGTAGTAGTAAAGCAAATAAACAAGCAAAACTGGAAATTAAAAAAATCTAAATAACTAATCGGTTTAAGAGGACATAATAATGAATATTACAAATTTTTAAAATTAACCAAAAATAAAATAAACCAAAAGCAAACCTATGGAGTTTATTTAACATGGTACTTGGGAGGGAAATATATTTACCTCAGGGTGTTCACCTAGAAACAAACAAGAAATACATAATTTTGTTAAGTGTTCAATACAGGAATTCAGAAAAGGTAAGAATAACTTTTTTTAATTGAAGGAAAAAAATTAATTTAAATGTTGGAAAATAATGAAAAAACTGGCAAAATCAAACCTTAAGTTTCTGGAAAGAAACAAACATACAAAAAAATACATGAACCATGAAGAAAAAATACATGCATATAAAAATGTATTAATCATAGTAGAAAATGTAAAAACGTAACAACTTTGCTCAAATTTGAAACCTCAGCATAATAGATATGTTTTAAGAAATCATATACATTATTAAAAATATTATTAGATATACAAGACCTGAATATTATGACAAGTATACTACTGCTTGTGTTTTCAGAGCACGTGCAATGTGTGTCTGCATATCTTTTTTTTTTTGACTTGCTCTCTTCTCTTTGCTGAATTCTGTAATCTCCACAATATATCTTCCAGTTCAGTAATCACTGATTTCAATAATTCTTTCTTCACTATCTAATCTATTGTTTAATCTATGCATTGAGCTTTTTTAATGACTACATTTTACATATTTAATGTTTCTAGTTAGCTGTATTTTAAACCTGACATTCTTTCTTTGTGATTATGTTGTCTAGTAGTTGATACAAAAGAGAAAGTGCAAGGTCTTCAACATATTAATTCAGTACATGCATAACATAAATGGCACTGAGAAAACCTTTAGTGCTTCTCAGCAAACACTGCCCTTGCCTCCTCTCCTCTTGGGTGCATTCATCATTGCTTTGCTTTTCAAAAAATACAATGTTACCACACCAATGTATATGTTATTTCAAAAGTTTTTCTTATACTAGAGATTTATGCAAAAAAGCATATATATATATACATATCTCTTAAAATATTTTTTCAATATTATGCTTCTACCATACATCCATATTGTTTCACCTACACTATGAGTATTTCATGTATACTACATGCCCATTCTATATTCCTAATCTTCCTGATGAGCATTTGGGATATTTCCAAGTTTTGCTGTCAAAATAGTGTTGCTATAAGCATTCATGTGCCCATTCCTTGACAGTTATGTGTAATGGTTTGTACAGAAACTATATCTAGAGAAGTCAAATTGCTGCAGGATTCTAAGGAACAGGCATGTTTGTTTGCAAAATAAACTCTAATTTTTTTTCCGAAGATACCAGCAAGTACAACAGCAAGTGACTGCTCATCTCTTCAAATTTTTGCCAAAACGTGCTATGACAAATCCTTAACTTTGCAAATCCAGTGTAATCATATTCTGGAGGTTTAGAATGAGTATTTTTTATTAAGTTAAGGAAGATATCGGTCTGTCTATCTATCTATCTATCTATCTATCTATCTATCTATCTATCTATCTATCTATCGTCTATCTCTCTCTGTCTACATCATCATCATCATCTATCATCTATCATGTCTCTATCAATCATCTATGTATATTTTTATACTATAAATGGATATAGTACTATGTTAAATAATCTTCTGCATCTAGTAACATGAGGTCAAAAGTCTTCCAATTTGTCTATCTCTCTCTGTCTCTCTCACTGTCTCTCTCAACTGCCCTCACTCTCTTCCTCCTTGTCTGTCTTTCTCTATTGGAAAAAGTGCCTAGCTTTATATAATGCCATAGAAAAAAGGCCTAATTTTTTTGCTATAAATATTTTGGATTATCCTGGTTAAATTTGTTCCTAGGCATCATGTAACTTATGGCCACTACGATTGTTATTTTAAAAAGTTTAATTACCTAACTCCTGATTGTACATAAAAGTGCAGTCCATTCTTATATATTAATCCTCTATCTATACCTTTATATATTGCTCTGTCTACATATTTTAATGACATATAATACATTTTCTATAGATTCTCTTGAATTTTCATTGTAGACAATTATATAATCAGCTATTTTCATTATGTTTATTTCTTTCTTTTTTTTTTTTTTTTTGCACATGCTTGTCTTGAACTTCTGGCCTCAAGTGATTCCCCCGTGTTGGCCAACCAAAGTGCTGGGTTTACAAGCATGAGCCACCATACCCAGCCTCACCTTTTCTTTATTGTGCTTTATTATCTGTACAACTTAATTTGGATGTGAATGTCTCTGAGTTGTATATGAACATTAGAATTGTTTTCCTGGCTTGATTGTAAGCTACTTGAAAATATGCTTTCCTTTTTTTTTTTTAATGTGCCCTACTATGCTGGGCATATAAAATAGTAATAATATCTGAGAAAGTACTTTCACATATGTAATTTCACGCTGTCTAAATAAGTGTTGATTGCCATGTCTTAAAATACTGCTTTTACAGTACTGGCATAGAGCTTTGATTCTGATCTGAAGTAATACTGAGGCTTATTTATGGAACTGCCTTTTAACTTTATTAGATTTTTAAAGAAAATCATTATAAGATCATTTAAGATTATTTAAGTTATTGAGGGTGAAAGGTATTTAGATAATCTGATTTATATATCTGGACTCTGATACGTCATTTGTGATTTTACTGAAAGTATAGTTTTTCAGTAGAAAAATAGTTTTTGATTTTGGGGGTTATTAAAATCTAAATTTTCATTTTGGAAGTTCACTGATCTATGAACAAAACTTTTTCAAATGATGACTGTATTTTATTTAATTTTCAGAAAGTAAACTACAATAAAATAGTATATTCCTATGAAAAAGTAGATATATTCCCTGAGCTAATATATGACTAAAGTGTCACAAGATTCTGTTCTCATATGTAACATATTTCAATTAATGCTGACAAGTAAAATACCATTTAAACTTGTAAATGAATATTTTCCTTTTTAATTATGAGATAAATTTTTCATTTGTTTACTTTTCCTCTTTAAGATGAACTTACAAAGATTTTTTTTAGCTAAAAAAGAAGGAATGCTCTATTATTAAACTCGTTATGTATACTTACAGGGCTTTTGGAAAGAATTTCTAAAATGCTTTTTAACTTGGTTTTATGACAATTGCTGATATAGGCAAATGTTGCTTTAATCACATGAGACGGAAACTAAGGTGGATTAGGAGCAGGATCCAAATCCCTAACTGAGTTACGGGAAAATACAGTCATCATGTTTATTTCTTTTAAAGCTCACCTCATTATTTAAGACAAATTTACTGCCATTGGCTAGGAAATTCTATAACATGTTTCAAGAAGCTGTGATAGTTGGCCTCCTTGTCTTTTCCTTGATTTGTTAAATAATTATTTTTACAGGTAACCTATGAGAAAGATATGTTCTGTAGGGTTGGATAGATTTTCAAATATATGGAACATGTTTTCAAGTTCAGGAAGTTCTCTTCTAGCCTCTTAATTATTTTTAAATTTTACAGTGAATGAGTGTTAATTTTCATCTTATAGTTACTCTACATATTATTGAAATAATCATATTAATTCATAAGTGGTGAATTACATCAATTTGATTAATGCTTATTCTGTTTTTCATCCACACATTTTTTAACAGCAGAAAATTAGCTATGTACATGATGATTTGTCTTACATGTTAATGTACTTGGTTTAATCATATAATGTTTAGGATTTGTACACTTATGTTAATGAGTAAAATTGAATTGTATGTTCCTTTCTTTTTTTTTAAAGAGAAGGTAATTTTAATCACCCCATTTTCAGTGTGGTGAGTGAAGCACGATAAAATCAAGCAATTTATGGTAACCCTTATCACATTACTGATAATGATTCAGAAGTATTGCTTCCTAATTCTAGAGTCGCCTCTTTCTTATTGTGGTGACGTTTCCAGCTAACACAGGAGAGTCACATAAAATCCTTAAGTACAACTTCTGATCTGGCACTTACATCCCATATTTAAAAAATTTCCAGTGTTAATCTTTTTTCTATTTATTTATTTATTATTTATTTTATTATTATACTTTAAGTTCTAGGGTACATGTGCACAACGTGCAGGTTTGTTACATATGTATACATGTGCCATGTTCATGTGCTGCACCAATTAACTCATCATTTGCATTAGGTATGTCTCCTAATGCTATCCCTCCCCCCTCCCCCAAGCCCACAACAGGCCCCAGGGTGTGATGTTCCCCTTCCTATGTCCAAGTGTTCTCATTGTTCAATTCCCACCTATGAGTGAGAACATGCGGTGTTTGGTGTTTTGAACTTGTGATAGTTTGCTGAGAATGATGGTTTCCAGCTTCATTCATGTCCCTAAAAAGGACATGAACTCATCCTTTTTTATGGCTGCATAGTATTCCATGGTGTATATGTGCCACATTTTCTTAATCCAGTCTATCATTGTTGGACATTTGGGTTGGTTCCTAGTCTTTGCTATTGTGAATAGTGCTGCAATAAACATATGTGTGCATGTGTCTTTATAGCAGCATGATTTATAATCCTTTGGGTATATACCCAGTAATGGGATGGCTGGATCAAATGGTATTTCTAGTTCTAGATCCTTGAGGAATCGCCACACTGTCTTCCACAATGGTTGAACTAGTTTACAGTTCCACCAACAGTGTAAAATCATTCCTATTTCTCCACATCCTCTCCAGCACCTGTTGTTTCCTGACTTTTTAATGATCGCCATTCTAACTGGCATGAGATGGTATCTCATTGTGGTTTTGATTTGCATTTCTCTGATGGCCAGTGATGATGAGCATTTTTTCATGTGTCTTTTGGCTGCATAAATGTCTTCTTTTGAGAAGTGTCCGTTCATATCCTTTGCCCACTTTTTGATGGGGTTTTTGTTTTTTCTTGTAAATTTGTTTGAGTTCTTTATAGATTCTGGATATTAGCCTTTTGTCAGAAGAGTAGATTGCAAAAATTTTCTCCCATGTTGTAGGTTGCCTGTTCACTCTGATGGTAGTTTCTTTTGCTGTGCAGAAGCTCTTTAGTTTACTTAGATCCCATTTGTCAATTTTGGCTTTTGTTGCCATTGCTTTTGGTGTTTTAGACATGAAGTCCTTGCCCATGCCTGTGTCCTGAATGGTATTGCCTAGATTTTCTTCTAGGGTTTTAAAAGTATTTATATGCATTTTGAATTAGAGTTATCAAATAATAAACTTCTGACTTTCCATGCTTTCTATTGTAGGTTTGTAGTCTATTTTATTAATTTCTGCAAATATTTTATTTATTTTCTTGCTCCTATATTCTCCATTCCGTTTCTTTGTGCCTAAGTAGGTTTCTGGGCTTGTTTATTTTCAGATTTTATTGTTTTCTGATAAAAAAGTATTTACAGAATATACTTTACTCTTTCAATAGCAGTTTCATTGCTACCAGAATTGCTAGAATTCTACTAGAATTGATATGTAGTGTTTTGTTTATTATTCATTTCTGAGAATTATTTAGTTTTCCAATGACATCTTCTGTTTTCATAAATTATTTACAAGCATGTTTTTAAATCTTCATTTTTAAAATCTTTACTATAGTATACATGTGTGGATATAAACATTTATGTATTATATTAAATCTCAACTGTACATATAAAGGTTATATGTTAAAAAACCATATATTTTAAAAATGCTCACTAGAAGAAATTATTTTTAATCTTCAACTCATTGTTTTGTCTTTTACTATATGTTATTTTCTAATAGATGATATAATCTTCCTTATTTAAGGAAGACTCGTTATCTGAATTTTTCTCAGTTTATTTTTTATTATGTAAATTCATTTAAGTGGATTAATACCTCTTAGGTCCTTAATATTTTCTCTTTTATACTGAATTTTGGGTAGATTATAGCTATTAAAATGAATCCAATCATTCTAGAATTTACTTTACATTATGTGGTAAACAGTAAAACCCCTAGAAAGCCATCACCACTAGATTCATTACAAATGATTTACCATGACTCACTCTGGAACAAAGTTGGCAATAGACTTAATATAGTGATTTTTTTACCTCTTATCAATCAATCAGTACCAACCAAAGGCCTATGTTAGTATGAACAGAAATATTACCTTTTTTTTTTAGCTAAACAATCAGTTATGTTCATACCCCAACAGTTAGTTTACTTTTAATTCCACAGAATCTATACCATGACATCATGGATGGTTTGGTCTTAAATTATTTTTATTAGTGCTATTCATTTATCTTCTATACCAGGAGAAATATCTTGTTTTAATTTGCACTGCTTTAGGGGTCCACCAAGATACTTTATCAATGAAACATGATTCCAAATAAGACACTGAATTAATATACAGGATGGAGTCTTTTAGTGTTGATGTAGGATACATTCTTCAATTTTCTAGTAGTTTTGACTTTGGTGTTGTAAAATCTACTTTTTCCTTCTAATGACAATGAAATGACAGGTGCAGATGCTTCTTCAATTTTTAATTCATTATATTAAAATAAGTTATCCACTTTGAAAACTATTTCTCGTTGACATGAAAGAAGACATCCGTCTATTTAACACTATTGTGGAAGGCATGGAGCTTTGCTCATTGAAGTCCAAGACAATTTCATTTTATTTTCATTATTTATGATACATTTTTTGAATATTTAAGACAGGCTCTTGATCTTGGAGTTTTGCTAAAATTTAAAATGCAGAGGGAAGTGTGGGTTGCTCTCTATGGAACAAAACCATAATGCATGTTCTTCATTCTCAGATAAAATCTGAAGGTGAGAAAAGAGCAACTAGCACTGTGATCCCACCTTTCCGTCAGGTGCACCATCAACTTTTATTGTACTTAATCCTTATTATAGCCATTTTAGAGTGGTAATCTTAGTATCTTCAAGATTAGAAAAATATTGAGAAAAGTTAACCGTCCTATCCAATTCACAAGACTAATAAGTGGTGGAACTGTTATTTGAAGCAATACTTTCCATGTTTCAAGTCTGTATCCGTCTTTAAAAATTCTGCCTTTCAGCCAGGTGCGGTGACTCATGCCTGTAATCCCAACACTTTGGGAGGCTGAGGTAGGTGGATCACTTAAGGTCAGGAGTTCGAGACCAGCCTGATCAACGTGGTGAAACCCCGTCTCTACTAAAAACACAAAAAATTAGTCGGGCGTGGTGGCACACACCTGTAGTTGCAGCTACTCAGGAGGCTGAAGCAGGAGAATTGCTTGAACCCAGGGAGCGGAGGTTGCAGTGAGCCAAGATTGTGCCACTGCACTCCAGCCTGGGTGACACAGCAAGACTCAGTCAAAAAAAAAAAAAAAAAAAAAAAAAGAGCCTTTCTTTCACTCAGAGTCTAAGAATGTATATTTTTGTTGTTCTTAATGTGCATTAAAATTAGTTCTAAAACTGCCATGAGATTCCTGCCTTTCTCAGAAAAATCTAATGGAGAAGTTTAGAACAGCTTCCCCCCTATGAGAAGTAATGGTGATTCACCTTCCTTGTGTAAGATTTGTTGCTGACTCCTCTCTTTAAGCATTTCAGTGGCTTCTTAGAAGCCACAAAATTATAGCTTTTAAATTGCCAATGTCACATTAAAAGAATCAGTATTTCTGGAAATGGCATGCCAACATTTTCCCAATAATTATTGATAATTATTTTATTATTGAAATGGTTTTCTCTGGGAAGATATGAGCCTGTGATTCAATTTAATTATTAGGAAGAGTTTTTTTCAAGTGTATGCACACACACATGGAAACATATACACATGAATAATATTTACATATACTATGGCTCTCATTTTACTATGTAGTGATTATTTGATAAAATAATATTCTACCTGGTGCAGATTTTATTGAGATTGCTTCACTTTCTCCCACATCAGAAATTTTCTCTTGAAGTACTGAAAATATTGAAAATTTCTTTAGATGTTGCCCCAAAATTATTCAAGCTAACTAATCTATAGATTTGTAGCAAGCACATTTCCTTTTTTGAAAAAATCACCATTTCATTTTCTAATATTCTAATACATTACAAATTCTCTTTAATTCCTTAAAATCCATCAGTCTCACAATCCCACTTGAGTTTGTCTGAAAGGACCCTTCTTATTATTGAAAGTGATGCATCCTGATCCAAAGGCATTGACTGATTTATCATAGAACAATTCTCTTGAGTTTTCTTAGAATTAGAGTCACTCAAGTTGTGAAGCCACTTCCAAAGTCAGCTGCTATCTACAAAGTTTGAAGTCCCTCCACCAGGAAAATAGGGGCTCTTAGGTTATGGACAACACACTGCTTCAATTCCTGGGCTCAAATTAATAAAAGAACTTTCCTTATGTGGAACAGAAATCTATCTGCAGGACCACTCAACATGCTATTACTCTTAGCCTTTATAAAATAAAGCTATCCCTATGTCTTCATGAATGCCTTTTCATTTTTAAAGCCAAAATTTATTTGTTTCCTAAATAAGAAAACTCAAGTGGTAATTTTTGTATCCTTAAAAATAAAATAATTTTTTCAATCTTACTCCTGAAAACATGACTTTATTTCTGCAATTCTCTTCTTCCCTCCTTTTCAATAGGGATTCCGTTATACCTATATGCTATTTCTGGAGGTCTCAGGTTTTGGCATTTTTGAATGCATGTAATATTTTCTCTATAATAATATTTAGCACTAATACATGGTATCACTTGAGATTTTTTTCTAAACTTTGCACTTTGTTGTGTATATAATATCTATTTTAATTTTCCCAGCATTCCTTTGAGTAACCTTTTATTGCCACTACATCTAACTAAAAAGGAGAAATTAGAACATGGAACAGAATGATCTGTAATGTATGACAAATGTTTCTTCATAATAACCTAAGGGTTAGGCTACAATTTACATTTTTGGACTCCCTGTATTGCCACAGCCAGGACACCAAATCTTTCTACCTCCAGCTCTATCCAATGCTGCAATTTAGGACTCAGCAGTACAGGCACTCCAGCTCTGTCCACACCCATGCCAACAGCTCCCTTGATCTATGGATCGGTAAGTGGTACTGTGGTCCAACCTAGGTTAAATGGATCTGGAAGAAGTTTCACATCAACCCTGGAATGAGCTTGGAGTCTTTTAGTTATGGCATTTTGGGGACATGTTTAGACAAGAGAATGTACTTTTTATAGGTCTGAAAATTACTTAGAAAATTTCCTAAATTCAGAAGATATGTCATTTTCAAGACAAAGGTCTTTTAAGCAGCTTAGTGTTTAGTGCCCACAGCACAATAAGGTAAGCAAATTTGGAAAATATTTGGCCTATGATCTGCTTAAGAGTAGTTTCTTTTGAAAAGGCTTTATGAAGGTTGTCATTTTAGGACTAAATTTTAATGGAATATGAAAGTATGAACTCTTCCCTTTTATCGAAATAATCTTAAAATTACTAGGAGGTTAAAAATAATTCAGTGAAAAAAAAACAGTCCGTAACAAAGCTTGTCAGGGCATAGGATCTAGCATCTCTAACAAAGGCTAAACTGATTTGGTGGATAGGATTCAGGACTCTGGCATACTTGACAACAAACATTGCTTCTTCTTCTTCTTGACAGGGAGAACTACTCTAGGAACTTCCTCAAACACTGCCGAGTACTTCATGCCTGAAAGCCAAATATTCAGGTATTTAATAACACTGATTTCTTAGCTAGGGTTAAACCCTGTGGGTAGATGATTGGAGTCAGCATTTTCTCTTTTGGTTTCTAAATTGTGTTTTTGTTATTTCTCTCTCTGAATTTAGTCCCCCTGGGATTACAAGAGTGTTGAAGAAATGTTGTGACACATCGGAACACCGCGAAACACATGGACACTTTCAAATCACGGAAGACTCTCAAGGTAAGACACCTACTTGGTAGGATAGTCTTCTTGTCCACCTTGCATCCCACAAGCTAATTTTCACTGGACCATCTACTATAACTTTGGAGGAACAGTTGCCAAAGATGGCAGGGCTATGTTTTCCAGGAGCTACATCAGTTGTTGCTGATCATCAACAGAATTTTACCTCCTAAGATCACACACTTCGTGGTCTCCATCATCAGGTGTAGATTGCTGGGGCCATTGGCCATACCATTTAGCCCTGAGTTGACCAGAAGCAAAGGCCATGAAGCAGCCAATACAGAATTCTGGAGAAAAAAATGGAGAAAATAAAGAAAATAGCTGTGAATATTAGAACATTGAAAAGCATTCCTAGAAAATAAACAATGAGAAACTTATTGAAAACATAAAATGATACTAATAACTGCACGGTAACCTTGATATCTCAAGCATGCAAAACATAAATAAAAAGAGAGTTGGGAATCTCAAACTTTAATTTTCAAGTCCAGGTCTCTTGTAGCAACATGGATTGTTGAGATCTAGCAAAAAAAATGTTGACTCAGTAGGTCTTGCGTGGATGCAGAAATGGGGTTTCCAAGCATCCTGAGTCACCTTGACACAAGTGGTCCCGATCATACTCTGACAAGCAATGAAGATGCGATTGGAGTTTGGTGGTGAAACATAAGGCCAGCATATATATGGAGGGCATATCAGTCACTTCACTCACCCTATTTCAAGTGATTGTCTCTTCTCATAAATGACCCTCTCCTCTTTGTGTGCCAGGGCAACTGCTCTGTGGAAATGGGGGACAGTGGGCATCCTATTTGTGTGGACTTCTTGCACAGTTCTTGAGCTCCATGGGCAGGGTCTGCTCTGGTCTGCTCTCTGGGCCTCAGTGAAGGGTGACCAGTGCAGCCTTACATCCCGAGCCAAGCAGCTGTCTTGGGGATGCTGCTGGTTCAATACATGTTGGCCTCAACTGTGCAGGACCTGGCTGTATCCTGGGAATAGTAAAGCATCTTCTGTTGAAGGAGTCTTCTGAACCAGGTGGAACTTACATGCTATAAAACCTGATATGCACTATTTTCTTCTTAATTATTTTCCAGATATGCTGCATTTGGGGTATTGATTTTGTTTTTCAAAGCAACAAAAATATTAAGATGGCAGTGATTTGCCAAGCACTTTCATTTTTTGTTGTTGTTGTTTGTCTGTTGTTGTCGTTTTATATTGTTTTGAGACAGAGTCTCGCTCTGTCACCCAGGCTGCAGTGCAATGACGTGATCTGGGCTCACTGCAACCTCTGCCTCCTGGGTCCAAGCGATTCTCCCTCCTCTGCCTCCCAAGTAGCTGGGATTACAGACGCACATCACCATGCCTGGCTAATTTTTGTATTTTTAGTAGAGACGAGGTTTCACCATGTTGGCCAGGCAGATCTTGAACTCCAAACCTCAAGAGATCCACCCACCTCAGCCTCCCGAAGTGCTGGGATTATAGACGTGAGCCACCATGCCCAGACTAAATTTTTGTTTCCATTTTTGTAGTTATAAAAAATATTACTACACTGTTGTAAAACAAGTGTCACTTGCATCATACTTTATGGAATGTATTGTGGTGTTCCTAGTGACCTAACATAGTCTTTGCAAAAAGAAAAAAGAAACAGTGTAAGTAATTTTGAATAAAACATACTCTTGCCATCAAATTAATACCATTTGTAACAGGGGGGCTTCATAGAACATCTCCCAAGCTATTGATTTTCTAAGAGTGCCTCCTGAACTCTTAATTCAAACATGATAGAATGTTAGAAACTATAAATATACTTTTCAACCAGTGTTGATATAGGGAGACTTATAGGCAATACACACTTTTCAAAGCATTTTATACAAAAATCACATGTAGTCATACAAAAGAGTAAACGTGGAACCCAAACTTTTACAACCATATACAAGATTTAACTCCAAATGCATCAAACACTCAAATTTAAGATTTAAGATGATAAAACTCTTAGAAAATAATATGAGAGGTAATCTTCATGACATTTGATTCAGTCTTTTTAAATTAGATATGACACTTAAAACACTGAAATAAAAAATTAATTAAATTGGACTTTCTAATTTGTTTTTAAAAAATCCCTTCTACTTATCATGGGATGCTATCAAAAGAGTGAAAAGACATTCCACAAATAGGAGAAAATATTTGTAAACCATATACAAATGACATGGAATTAATATCCAGATTATAGATGGAACTCCTACAGCTCAAGAATAACAACAACAAAAAAACACAACTTAAAAGTGAGCAAAAGACTGAATAGACCTGACAATAAATACATAAAAATATGTTCAACATCACTAGTTATTAGAAAAATAGAGATCAAAACCATAATAAAAGACTACTGCATATCTATTAGAATGACTATTACTTAAAAAATATAGAAAATCAGTGTTGGTGGGGATGTGGAGAAATTGGAATCCTGCTGTATTGCTGGTAGCAATGTCAAATGGGGCAGCTGCTGCAATTTGGTGTTTTCTCAAAAACTTAAACATAGAATTGCTATGAAATCCAGTGGTTTCACTTCTAGGTGTACAGTGGAAAGAATTGAAAACAAGCATTCACACAAACATGTGTACACTCGTGTTCATAGCAGCATTGTTCACAGTAGCCAAAGGGTGGAGGCTGCCCAGGTTTCCTTCAGCAGACAGTTGGATGGATAGATGCAGTGTGGTATATGCATGCAATGAATACTTTTTCCTTTTAGAAGTAGTGATGTTCTGATACATGCTACAATATCGATGAATTTTGAGAACATTGTGCTGGGTAAAATAAGTTATGCACAAAAGCGTCTGTTTTGTACGGTTTGCCTTCTATCAGCACCTAGACTGGGTGAATTCCTAGAGACAGAAGCAGAATGGAGGTTGCAGGGGCCAAGGGAAAGGGGAAAGGGGAGTTATCATTCCTTGGTGGGGGCTTTTGTTTGGGATGTGAAAGTGTCCTGGAGATGGATGGTGGTGGTGATTGTGCAACATTGTGAGTGTGTTTGGTGTCACTGAATTGTACACTTGAAAATGGTTAGGATTCTAAATTTTATGTTGTTTTACCAAACTAAAAGCAAAAATGTCAGAAAACTTACATTGATATTCTGAATATGATTCACGGAACATCACGATCTCACCTAGATACTGAAAAAAATGTGTGCACCAAGTGCAGGCAAATAGAGAATGTTTGTGGACAGTGACTTTCACTAGGAGAGGCTTTGCTGTGCCCACTTATTAGGAGCCATTCTCTACTGTTTACTGCACTAGTCCTAAAACTGCTTCCACTATGACTTTCTGACAGAGCGCTTGTTTTTGCCCAGTATTATAAACTGAGTTACATAAAGGCAGAGCAAATGCTAAAGCAAACTGGACAGCAGTAAGTGGAGAGACATTATTGCAAACAAGCACCTGGTAACAGCTGTGTTAGTTGGTAAGTGAAAAGGAGCTCATAGGCAAAGCCTGTTACACCCCAGCATGGCAGCTTGCTGCTTAGATGTGGGCTTTTGCTGTTTTTGTTGTGCCACTTACTGTTAACTGGTTGTGTGTTTCTAACATTTCTCATTTCAATTTATGGAAAATTGTTACCCAATTGCCAGTTTTATGCAGAACATCTGATTAGCAGGATCAAACGGTCAACATTAAGCATGTGTATATTATTTTCAACCATCTCCCTGCTCCAAAAATCCACTTAATATGTTGTGCTGGGATAGAGGAAGTACCAGATATTAAACTGATAAAAACAGATTCTACACTTGATCTTAGCCAAAAGACCTAGAAGGGATTCTCTCCTTTAATCTCTTGCACCTCAGATCCTTTAATCTCTTGCTCCTCAGATCCTTTAATCTCTTGCTCCTCAGACTTGGTAGGAGAAATTTTGTCTTAACATTCCTTAGCTTTGCTGAAGCAAGTCTTACACATGCATTCTTCATTAGCCTTATATTCATTATATTCTGATCCTGTTTTTTATGCATAAAAAACAGAGGTAGGTTCTGAATAGTTTGTTTTCAACTCATTTTTCTAATAATCAATTCTATCAATTCAATTCTCTCCAAAATCATTTGGTAAGAATTTGAGACAATGAACTGGAACAAAAATGAACTTCAGCATTTCATAAGAAATTTAATATGAATTTGCTCTAATCTATGCCCATTTTTGGACTTATTCCCCTTTGCTTTTTGGAAATTCTCTATGTTAACATACAGCATATTTTGCTCCAAAGGTTTGCATACCTAAAATTCAACCTGGAATGCCAATTCTTTCTTTTCAGAAAAGGCTTATTTGTGTTTATTTAACTGACTCTGGTCAGTGATAGCCTAATTAACTCTGAATTTTGTTCTCTCCTGCCTCTTTTTTTACCTTCAAGATGATTCTGTGGGAAACAAAACAAAATAAAACAACAATATCTGAGTTTCCGGGGGGAAAAAGTAGGGTGTCTCAATAGCTGAATGTGTATCTGTCATTGTCCAAGTCTCTGATATTCTGTAGTGCACATCTAGATCTATGTTGACATGCTTAAATTCTTTTGTTTCCCTTTTATTCATAAATGACATTCTGATTTGGCTCATTCATATCATATAACTAAGTTTGGGAGAGATATTCACACTGTTAGATATTTAGGGAGATCTATGATGACTCCTAACATCCTCCCTTATTTTAGGCCAAAGTTTACACTATCAAGTACATTATTTACAGTGTGCTTTTTTTTGGCTGTTTCCTTATTTAATTGAAGATATATATATATATATATATATATATATTAGTGTCTTAGTTGATTCATGCCACTGTAACAAAATTCCTTAGATTGGGTAAATTATAAGTAATAGAAATCTATTGCTTATAATTCTGGAGGCTGAGAAATTCAAGATCAAGGTGCCAGCGGATCTGGAGTCCAATGAGAGCTCTCTGCTTCACAGATGGTGCCTTGTTCCTGCATCCTCACCTGGTAGAAAGAGAGAATGTTGTGTCCTCACAAGGCTGGAGTGCAAAAAGTGCCAAACTTGCTCCATCGCACCCTTTTATGGGAGCACTACTCTTGTCCTGAGTGCAGAGCCTTCATGGGCTAATCACCTTCTAAAGGCCTCACTTTTAATACCATTGCATTGGGGATTAAGTTGCAACATGAATTTTGAAAAGGACACAAATATTCACAGTGATGTATTTTTGTTTTGGTGATTTTTCAGGGAAGGAGGTCATAGGTAAAAATGGTTTGACTTGTTCAACCTTTCTTGAAAGTATTGGATTTTTTAATGAAGTGTTTGCAAAGAGTAGCACATGAATAGTTATGCAGAAGTAAATTCTTGATGATTTTTTCTCTAGAATTCACAAAATTGTGACTAAGGCCTTAATCCCTCCACAGCCTGGTTCATCTTTCAATTTCATTTAAGATGGATTGTATGGAAATATGAATGAGCAATGTCCTTTTAGTTTTACAAAAGTTGTGCAGCTAACCTCTCATCTGCTCATTGACTATGTTACTTGTGGAGTTTATCATATCTACATGCAGAGAAAATTTACTAGTGCTGACCTGTGTAATCACTAATTCCAACAAAGGGAAGGCTGGTCAATGAAGAGGTGAGAAATGCATAGAAAGCTGCCTTCTTTCCTCTGCCTCCAGCAGCCTGTGTAACAGCCAGATTGTTAATATGAAGGGAAATGGTAAAATCCCTGCAGTCTCTGCATTATGGTGAGAGTGAGCGGAGGGCGATCTTGGAGGCTGGTGTGAAACGACTTTGTAAGAAGTCAATGAGAAGCTTAACTGCATGGGAAAAGCACAGAATAAATTTTTATATTTGCTTATTTCTTTTTCAAGCTGTTAATTTCATTTTTACCCTTTCTGTGCTTTAAAAAAAAGGGCTGATTACTTACTTTAATCTCTTTCCATTTAAATTTCCTTGTATATTCTCTTGAAAATCTTTCTTTTAAAGAGGTGTCCCTCACTCTAACTTCATAGAATGAGAGAAAAGCAAGCAAGAGCTTCACACTACTTGCCTAAAACCCCAAGCAGAAGAAAACAAGACAGATCCACACTAACAGTGTCCATGCCTGTGGAGGAAGGTGTGCCCTTAGAAAGTGTCTTTTTGAAGCATATTGGTTTTTCCTCTGACGGTACCAGTTGTAAACAGTGAAGCATAGATTCGTAGCTGGAGAGGGACATTTGGGGGAAGAATATATTCTCCTGTTTCCATAAGGCACTTGGTAGCCTCTTGGAATGGAGAATACTGCCTCATTCTCTGAAATAAGCCATCCATGAACATTCTTTCAACAGTGATGCTCTACTCATTCTTCAAATCTCATTTCTAGTGTTTCAAAGAATCTCTCCAGCACCCTTTAGACCAGGCAAAGGAAGGACTCTGACTCTCCTTCCTGGCAACTTCCGGTGTAGCAGTTGCTACGGAGTGTCCCTTAGGAATGAATTTGGACATTTTCACTTCATGTTTGTGGCTCATGCTGGAATATAGTCAATATGAGAAAGAGATCTATGATCTTTTATTTGCTGTTTTTCTTAAATGTGGTATCTTGAATAATATCTGCTCCAAAATAATCATAACTAATTTTCCCCACTGCAGGAATATTTTTAAAGCTGGGAAAGACATTCCTCTCCTGCAGTTTTTACAAGTATACTGTGGCCTCCACCTACTTTCTCCTGAAGATTCCTGCTTCCAGGGATGGGAATCACTCAGATGTTTATAAGCAATGGGTCTTTTGCTCTTGGGGAAAAGCAAAAAGATCATTGAGGGTGTGCATAGGACTTGGAAATCATAATATTTTTCTAAGCTTCTATTCACAAGAAGAAATGCGTATCATTAAATTTGGCGTACAATCAAGAAAGCTAGAAAGCAGGAGAGCATTCTCAGATATTTCAAGGAAGGTGGTGTGAAGTGCGAGATCCAGGGTGAAGGATGGCTCTCCTCTGCTTGAAAGGGTCTCAAGGATAGGATAGGTTCCCTTGCACTGGCTGGAGAGTTCCAAAAACAAAAGGAAACTGACATTGTTTCCTCAGGAGGGTTACAAGCCCAGGAGGACTGGGAGCTTTCTACCATCAGCTGGCTATGCTAAGGGGTGTGGATGCGAAGAGCAGAACTACAAGAAGCAAACAAATATGTTTGTGAGCACATGCCAAAGGTTTATGTAGCTCATTGTGAACTAATCATGGGAAAGACAAAGTTCAAAGAGAGTTAAAGGAGTGGGGCTGGCAAGGGATGCCGAAATGCCATTACTATCTAAATTCCAAAACTGGTTCTTGTTCTCCAGGGAACTAAAACTCTAGCTATTAAGGTCATTTTCTCTAGCAGACTGTAAAACAAGGATGACATCCATGTTTATATAGATTAACTTCTAACTTGATAGGGTTGTAAAATATCTGAACTCTTGCTGTTGAGAATTGTTAGTTAAAAATACATTCCCTGAGAAAATCATAATGGTCAAATGAAGTCATGCCAGTTTATCAGAAAATACTCAAATCAACTTACAGAAAAAATCTCCATCTCTCCGTCTCTCTCCCTCTCTCTCTGATACATCTATGATATATAGATATGCTATCTATGTAATATAGATATGATACCTATGATATCCATATGTGAGAGAAAGATATAAATACATACATAGATATAGATAAATAGATATAGATACATATAAATATGCAAGCCATCTATATTTTCATGTTTGGATAAACATATTTTAACTGAAATTTGAACAAGATATCTTTGAGGCCCTAATTGACTTCAATTTTCCACAAGGCAAAGTTTTTGAAGGTACCTAGTTTTAACTGACAGTATGGTCATCTGATTTCTGGTATTTCTCCTGGAAATGTGGATGCCTCACAGTAAAATTAACAGGAGGAGTTGTCACAACTGTCACTGTGCTCCTTGCCCTACACGTCAGTTATACATTTACAAGTAATTCTATTTGAACCCACTATTAAAACAATATGTCAATCAGAAACCTGGTTCAGGCCATTAGCACCTTCGTGGGTAAAGCACTTAAAATCAGAAGTGATGACCTAGGGAGAGAGGAGGCCCTGCAACCAGGCTTTTTCCTAACCCCACCTGAGGTTGGGACCTGACCTGGGTCCTGTCACAGGACCTGATGGAATGCAATCCATCGTGTAAAGACCACTGGACTTTTAACACTAAGTACTTTTAGCAAAAAGCATTTGAAAGGCAAACATTTTATTCACATATATTTCCATTATCCCTTCAAGTTTTCTGTGTGATTTAAGATAAAGATAGACATTTTTTTTTTTTTCTGGCTTTGGCTCTGGTCGGTAGCAGTGAAATGCTGCTCAAAATGAACGCTATTAGGCTGCTTTCTTTTTTAGCCCACCAGGTATTTTTGACAAAAGTACTCTGAGAAAAACAGAAACTGCAAGCAAGACAGATACCAGGATTAGGGATCACGATGACTAATAGCATCGCGGGATACTCCCAAAAGGGTTCTCAAGAGAGCAGCTGTGTCTGCCCTGCTTTGGCATTCTTTCCCAGGCATGGCGACCGTAAGTCAAAATGTAATCCTTAGCTGGTCACACAAGCCCTGTCATTACTCATATATGCAGATGATATTTTAAATTCTTCCAGTTTTTTTTTAAGGAGGAGTATTAAAACATGAGTAAAAATTAATTTGTGGGCTCACTGAGAATGGGGTTTAATTTGCATTTTTATCCTCATTTATTAGCACCAAGCCCAGAAGAACTTGTGTTCATTAAGAACTTGTTGATTGAGCAGCTAGAAAGGGGCTTGTCTTCCATAAGGAGATCTCTACTCTTGTGGGTTTTACTCTCTAGCAGAGGGACATGGGCAACAGACAATAAAATACATGTTACATGGTGTATTTGAACAGTATAAATGCCATGAAAATGAAAAATAAAATTGCAGAGCAATGAAGAGAGATGAGAAGGCCAACTGAGATCTTAAATGAAGTGGGGATGGTGGGCCTCACAGAGAGAGATGACACACTTGAAGAAGGTGAAGGGGCAAGCACAGATACTCTCTGGGGAATGTGCATTCCTGGCAGGACCATCAGTGCTAAAGCCGTAAGTGGAGGTGTGCCTGGCACTTGCCAGGAATAATGAGGAAGGGGAGGTGGCAGAGGAGAGCTGAGCTGCCGGGAGAATGGCACAGGACATTGGAGGGCTGATGAGGTCCAGATGACATGTGGCTTCACAAACCATTGCAAGGATGTGACATCTACTTTGAGTCAAATGGAAATTAATTGCAGGATTTGAAAAAAGAGTGATGGCTGTGTCCAGTGGCTCATGCCTAGAATCCCAGCACTATGGGAGGCCGAGACAGGCAGATCACTTGAGCCCAGGAGTTTTAGATCAGCCTGTGCAACATGGTGAAACCTCGTTTCTACCAAAAATACAAAAATGCATGGGTGTGGTGGCACATGCAAATAGTTCCAGCTAATCAGGATGCTGAGGTGGGAGGGTCACTTGAGCTCTGGAAAGTGGAGGCTGCAGTGAGCTGAGATCACCACCACACTCCAGTCTGGGCAACAGAATGAGATCCTGTCTCAATAAAAAGAAAAAAGCGTTGATGTGGTTTGGCTCTGTGTCCCCACCCAAATCTCACCTTGTAACTCTCTTAATTCCCACATGTTGTGAGAGGGACCCAGTGGGAGATGATTGAATTATGGGAGCCAGTCTTTCCCATACTGTTGTCATGGTAGTGAATAAGCCTCATGAGATCTGATGGTTTGATAAGGAGAAACTTGTTTCGCTTGGCATTCATTCTCTCTTTGCCTGCTGCCATGCATGTAAGATGTGAATTTTGCTCCTCCTTGACTTCTGCCATGATTGTGAGGCTTCCCCAGGCATGTGGAAC
Source organism: Gorilla gorilla gorilla (assembly GCF_029281585.2). Classification (NCBI taxonomy): domain Eukaryota; kingdom Metazoa; phylum Chordata; class Mammalia; order Primates; family Hominidae; genus Gorilla; species Gorilla gorilla. The sequence continues at coordinate 61,139,679 of NC_073230.2, forward strand.
TGTAATTAAACCTCTTTCTTTTGTAAATTCCCCATTCTCAGGTATGTTTTATCAGCAGCATGAAAACAAACTAATACAAGCACGATATAATGTGGATTTACATTTGAAAATACTTGAGACTAATCTGTGTGTGGATGGAGGTAGAAAAGGGGAAAGAAATGGAGATCCCTAGGAGGCTATCAGTAATACAGGTGAGATATTGATGACCATGACTGTAGTGGCAGCCAGGATCACAGACCAGGTGGAGTAGGGAAAATAGTCAGACTATGGATATTGTTTTGATGAGAGAAGCAACTGCATATCCTACATTTGGATTTGGAGAAGAAGACAAACTGATGAGTCAAGGTTGAGGTTGAGGTTGCAGGCATGAACAAGTAAGAATGAAATTTCTATGCCTGAGATCGGGAAAAGCTGCTGCTGGAGCAAGTAAAGGGGTAGAAGAGGGAGTGTTGGGGTAAAATCAGGGTTTTTTGTTTGCTCCTGTGAGGTTTGAGGTGTCAAGTAGACATCCCAATGGGAGTTTCAAGCAAGTTAAATATTTGAGGGCAGTACCTCAGGGAGATGTCTGAGATTGAGATATGGATTCTGCTGTCAGTAAGTATTTCTTCAACAGAAGTTTGGTATTAGGGAGAAAAGGAAAAACCTGTATCAGGGAAGCAGGGGGAGAGCCACAGTTAAACTTCATCTCATTGCGAAACACAAAAGACACAATGGGAGGTGTACATGGGAAGTAAAGTAGATTAAGACATTCTTCTTGATTTCACAGTCCTTTTTTTAAACTACATTTACCTTCAAATAATATTTTAAGTGTTCAATAACCTTGTAATAATTTTTGCTAAGTGCAGCATTTTCAACTGTCGTGTTTACCAGTGAATAACCTAAGTACATAAGTGGGACTCAGTTTGAATATTTACTGTCATGCATTACTTCTGTCAACACTAGCTTTCTAGTTCAAACTATATATTTTATCTTCAATTGATTATCTATTACCTAATCAGACAATAATAAATACCATGTGATTATTTCTTTGGAAAACTTAATCTAACACAAAGTATATTCTGCTGCTAAATCTGGTGAGAAATGATGCATTTGGTGAGCTTAAAGCAATTGAGAAAAAGTAAGAAAATATGGTAGACACCCTTTTGTGGACTGTGCACTTTTAAATTTGCTACCATATCATTGGATTGCATAAATTGGAGAGCTATAAAACCTAAAAGTGTTTGTTTTTCCTAATAAAGTGCTGCCAGCTCTGTACTGTGATCTGCACACATCAGAGAATGGAGGCTTAAAAAGCAGCTAGAGAATGTAGCTCCTCAGAAAACAGAAAATCCTTCTGAAATCGTAAAGCTTCATTCCCCCTCAGAGTGGTGAAGGTCTGCCCCTGCCTGTCAAGTAGTTTGCAAGGCAGAGAGGTGTCTTGTGTAGTACAAAGACGTGTTCCTAATCCTGGCACCCACCGTTCCTAGAATATGCCTCAGAGGCCCCAGAGCTGAGTGATGGTAAGTGGCTAGCACCACGAGTGAGTAAGAGTTGAGCACATACTGTCATGAAGGTGAACTTGTCCAAGGAAATACTTGCTTGTGGTGACATTTTTTTTTCCATGCAGAGAGGCATACCTTGTTTCTGAAAAGAGCTGAGTGCTTGAAATTTTCTTTGAGCAGAATGTTTGAAATCATGCAAACTGAAGTGGCAAATAAGGCAAAACCATTCCCCACATGTAGAAAAATCAGCAGAAGCTTTCAAACATATGAGTTATGAAACAGCACAGCTGGGATTCTTTTTAAGCAATGTGTCAAGTTATTACTCAGAGCACTGAAGATGTGTTTTTGCTTCCTGCTACATTTCTCTGAAAAGCAGTTGAAAAGGACTGGCTGCCTTCAAAATGTGGAGAGAAACATGAAAAGTGGTATATGCTACTCAAGCAGGCATTTGTTTATTTTATTGAAACATTAGCATTTGATATTCATCAAATTTACAATTAAAACACTGCCACTCAGCCAAATTATTGGTTATCTAGGTCCTTCTGTGAAATGCACTGGTAGGGGAAATAGTAAAATAGCATGATGGAGAGAATCCTTGATTTCAGGTCAGAAGACTTGGATTGCAGTATTTGTTCCACAAGTTTCTACATAAGAGAAGTTAATTTTCACAATTTTAAAATGGGGACATAAAAACACATAGCAAAAGTATAGGTGTTTTATGATGAATAAATGACAAAAGATTTGTGAAAATTACTTTTTATTTTACTAATTATTTTAATATTACTTTTTAAAATATAATCTCTCATACCCACTAGGATGACAACAAAACCAAACAGACAAAAGCAGGGAAAAAATTGTTGGCAAGAATGTGGAAAAATTGGAACCATTGTGCACTGATGGTAGGAATGTAAAATGGTACAGCTACTGTGAAAATAATTTGGCAGTTTCTCAAAACAATTAAAGATAGAATTGCCATATGATCCTGCAATTCCACTTTTGAATATATACCATAAAGAACTGAAAGCAGTGTCTTAACAAGATGTTTGTTCACCTATGTTCATAGCAGCTATTCATAATCACTAAAACGTGAAAACTACCTGAAGTGTCTGTAGACAGACAGAAGGTTGGATTAAAAAAAATGTGATGCATTTTTAGTTTTTCAACCTTAAGAAAGAAGGTAATCTTAAAACATGCTACAACAGAAATGAACTTCAATGACATTACACTAAGTGAAACAGCCAGCCAGACACACACACACACACACCCTCCCATACACACACTCACATACACACACAAACACACACACAAAATATGGTATGTATGTTTTCACTAATACAAAGTACTTATAGTAGCCACATTCATAGAGACAGAAAATAGAATGGTGGTTACCAGGGGTTGGGGGAGAAGGGAATAGGTAGTCATTGTTTAATGGGTATACAGTTTCAGTTTGGAATTATGAAAGTTCTAGAGATCGATGGTGGTGATGGGTGCAAAACAATACAAGTGTACTTAATACCACTGAATTTTACACAGAAAATACTTAAGATAGTATATTTTTAGTTATGTGGATTTTCTTACAATAAAAATTGGATCAAAGAAGAACCAAATAAATGGAGACTTACTCTATGTTTATGAATAGGAAGTTCAATATTGTCAAGATGTTAATTCTCCCCAATATGATCTGTAGGTTCAATGCAATCCCAGTCAACATTGCATTGCAACATTCAATGCAATCCCAGTCAACAATCCCAGTCAAGTTCATTTGTGAATATTGACAAGCTGATTCTAAGGTTTATGTGGAAAAGCAAAAGACTTAGAATAGCCAACACAATTTTGAATGAGAACAATGAATTTAAAGGACTGACGCTATCTGGCTTCAAGACTTACTATAAACCTATAGTAATCAAGACCTTGTGGCATTGGTGAAATAATAGACAAATAGATCAAAGGAACAAAACAGAAAGTCACATATCTATGTAGTTAACCAATCTTTTACAAAAGAGCAAAGACATTCAATTGAGAAAATACAGTCTATTCAACAAATAGTGCTGAAACAATTGGACATTCATATGCAAAAAAGGAGTCTAGACACAGAACTTACATCTTACATCTTTCACAAAAATTAATTCAAAATAGATCACAGAACTCAATGTAAAATTCAAAACTATAAAACTCCTAGATGATAGCATAGAAGAAACTCTAGATGACTTGAGTTCAATGATGGCTTCTTAGCTATGACACCAATGGCCCAATCTATGAAAGAAAGAAACACGATGGAAGTTTCTCCTCTGTGAAAGATACAGTCACTAGAATGAAAAGACTAGACTGGGAAAAATACTTGCAAAATAAACATATGACAAAAGGCTCTTGTCCAAAATATACAAATAACTCCTTTTTTTTTTAACTTAGAAGAAACTTTAATTAGAAGGAAACAGGAATATTCAATGGACTCCCAAGACAAGAATATAGATGTATATCAGAAGCTGAGCACTGAAGTTGCTACTAGAGTCTCCCCGAGCCCTTATTGGATTCTCACTTCAGGAGCTGCTTTCATTATTTTGCCTCTCAGTTTCAAAACAGACAAAGAACTCAACACTCAACAATAAGAAAATGAACAACTTGGTTGAAAAATGGGCCAAAGACCTTAGCAGACACCTCACCAAAGATGATAGACAGGTAGGAAATAAGCATATAAAAAGATGCTGCACGTCAGATGTCATCAGAAAAGTGCAATTAAAACAACAATGAGACACCACTATGCATCTCCTAGAATGACCAAAACCCAGAACACTGACACCAAATACTCCTGAGGATGTGGAGCAATTCTCGTTGCTGATGGGAATGCAAAATGGTACAGTCTTTTGGAAGACAGCTTGGAGATTTCTTATAAAGCTAAACTTGGATTTACCATACCATCTACCAGTGGTGCTCCTTGGTATTTACCCAGTGGAGCTGAAAATGTATGTCCCCACAGAAAAACAGGCACGTGGAGGCTTACAGAAGTTTTACACATAATTTCCAAGACTTGGAAGCAACCAAGATGTCCTTCAGTCAGTGAATGGAAGAATAAACTGTGGAACATCCAGACCATGGAATATTATTCAGTGCTGAATAGAAATGAGCTAAGAAAGCCATAAAAAGACATGGAGGAAAAGTAAGTGCATATTGTTAAGTTTAAGAGTCCAAAAGGCAACGTGCTCTATGCTCCAACTTTATGACATTCTGAAATCGGCGAAACTATGGAGAAAGTAAAAATATTAGTGATGTCAGGGGTTAAAGGAAGAGAGAAAGGGATAGGCAAGAGAACAGAGGATTTTTAGGGCAGTGCAAATACTCTGTATAATACAATAATGGTGGGTACACAACCTTATACCTTTGTCCAAACCCACAGAATGTTCAACACCAAGACTGAACCCTAATGTAACCTGTGGACTTTGGATGATAATGATGCATCAATGCAAGTCATAAATTTGGAAAAATGTACCTCTCCTGGGAAGGAGTTGATAATGAGTGAGTCTATGCATGTGTAGGGGGAGGGGTTATGTGAGATATTCATGTACTTTCTGCCCAGTTTTGCTGTGAACCTAAAATTACACTAAAAGTGGGCAAAGGACATGAACAGACAATTCTCAAATGAAGACATACATGTAGCCAACAAACATAAAATAAAGCCCAATGTCACTGATCATTAGAATATTGCATATCAAAACCGCAATGAGATACCACCAGATGATTATTAAAAAGTCAAAAAATAACAGATACTGGCGAGGTTGCCAAGAAAAAGGAATGCTTTTATACTTTTGGTGGAAGTTCAACCACTGTGGAAGATGGTGTGGTGATTCCTCAAAGACTAGAGGCAGAAATACCATTTGACCCAACAATCCCATTACTGGGTATATACCCAAACAAGTATAAATTATTCTGTTATAAAGACACATGCATGTGTATGTTCATTGCAGCACTATTCACAATAGCAAAGACATAGAATCAACCTAAATGCTCCTCAATGATAGACTGGATAAAGAAAATGTGGTACATATATACCATGAAATACTATGCAGCCATAAAAAGGAATGAGAGTATGTCCTTTGCAGTGACATGGCTGGAGCTGGAGGCCATTATCCTTAGCAAACTAACGCAGCAACAGAAAAACAAATACTGCATGTTCTTACTTATAAGTGGGAGATGACTGATGAGGACACATGGACATATTGGGGGGAACAACACACACTGGGGCCTGAGGGAGGATGTGTGGGGGGGTGAAAGGATGGGGTGTGGGATGCTGAGCTTAATACTTCAGTGATGGGATGATCTGTGCAGCAAACTACCATTGCATACATTTACCTATGTAACAAACATGCACATCCTACACATATACCCATCAACTTAAAAGTTGGAAATTTTAAAAAATGAGATAAAAATTGCTCTACAAAATGAAGTCTTTAAAAAATGGGAAAATTGTAATCTCTTACTGATATCGCAGTTATTATGCATCATTTCTCAGAACCTTATGAAGATTATTGCTGAAATAGGAACCAACACATTGTTTATGTTATTGATCAGAAAGAATTAAGAAAGCTTAGGCTGGGCACAGTGGCTCATGCCTGTAATCCCAGCACTTTGGGAGTCCAAGGCAGTCCTGAGCTCAGGAGTTCGAGACTAGCCTGGACAAAATGGCAAAACCCTGTCTCTACTAAATATACAAAAATTAGTTGGGCATAGTGGCGGACTCCTGTAATCCCAACTTCTCAGGAGGCTGAGGCAGAAGAATCACTTGAATTAGGGAGGTGGTGCTCCAGCCTGGGTGACAGAGCAAGACTCCATATCCCCCATGGCCTCCCCCACCCCCCCAGAAAAGAAAGAAAGTAAAAAAGAAAGCTCACCATCTTTGTGGCACAAGCCAACAAGGTTGAAAAAGCCAAAGATGCCAACATTTACTGCTTTTTGATTTTTTGATTATGGCCATGCTTGCAGGAGTGAGGTGGTATCACATTGTGGTTTTGATTTGCATTTCCCTGATCATTAGTGATGTTGAGCATTTTTTCGTGTTTGTTGGCCATTTGTATCTCTTCTTTTGAGAATTGTCCATTCATGTCCTTAGCCCACTTTTTGATGGGGTTGTTTGTTTATTTCTTACTGATTTGCTTGAGTTCGTTGTAGATTCTGGATATTAGTCCTTTGACAGATGTATAGATTGCAAAGATTTTCTCCCACTCTGTGGGTTGTCTGTTTACTCTGCTGATGGTTCCTTTTGCCATGCAAAAGTTCTTTAGTTTAATTAGATCCCAGATATTTATCTTAGTTTTTATTCCATTTGTGATGAACAGGGAACCCCTCTACAATGCTGGTGGGAATGTAAACTAGTACAGCAACTGTGGAAAACAATGTGGAGATTCCTTAAAGATGTAAAAGTAGAACTACCGTTTGATCCAGGAATCCCACTACTGGCTATCTACCCAGAGGAAAAGAAGTCATTATTCGAAAAAGATACTTGCACACACATGTGTACAGCAGCACAATTCACAACTGCAAAATAGTGGAAGCAACCCGGATGCCCACCAATCAATGAGTGGATGAAGAAACCATGATATATATACACACAATGGAATACTACACAGCCATAAAAATGAATGAATTAATAACATTTGTGGAGACCTGGATGAGATTGGAGACTATTATTCTAAGTGATGTAACTCTGGAATGGAAAACCAAACATCATATATTCTCAATGATATGTGGGAGCTAAGCTATGAGGACGCAAAGGCATAAGAACGATACAATGGACTCTGGGGACTTGGGGGGAAGAGTGGAAGAGAAACGAGGGATACAAAACTACAAATATGGTGCAGTGTATGCTGCTTGGGTGATGGATGCACCAAAATCTCACAAATCACCACTAAAGAACTTAGACATGTAACCAAATACCACCTGTACACCAATAACATATGAAAAAATAAAATAAAAAAAAAGCCAAAGACAAGTGAATGAAAGGAATAATTGATGGCCATGATTTCCAAGTAGATTTGCTGGGTCAAGATCAAGGTCAGGGAAAAATTTACACACTGTGAATTTGTTTTTATCTGCACTGAATTTGAATAGAAAATTTGAATTCATACTTATGGGGTCACAGTATGTCTAATTTTAAAATAGATGTATATGCTCTATTAAATTCATTTAATTGTCTTTTATTGTATACAATAAGCATTACATACACAGGGTAAGGAATTAAGTAGCTATAAAGGAAAATAGGATGAAAATGATGCATTCCTCTTCTCCATTTTTTCTAGAAACAATGTTAAACCTAAATGATTCTAAAAATATAGTTACTCATTCTTGAGGTATTTTTTTCAATTTTCAGTAGACTATTAATAATATTTGTAAAACAACCCATTAATAAATAACTGGGTGCGGAGTCTGTCCATGACTGGGTCCTGTGGTCAGGGTCTTGCAAGGCTGAACTCAAGGTAGTTACCATGCTTGTGTTTCTTTCTGGAACCCAGTCTTGTCTTCCACATCTGTGCCTTTGGTCCTGACTTCTTACTGGTGAGCACCTTCCTCAGTCCCAGATGCTGCCCACAATTCAGCCAGGGGGCCCCAACTGTAAGCCTTCATTGCTTCTCCAAGGCCAGCAGCAAAGTCTCTCTTTCTGGATAAGATAAGACTTATATTTTCTAAAAATGCTACGTTATGTGTGCTATTTTGTCACCTTTACTATGTTCTATTGGTTAGAATATCCTATTGGTTACTATATTCTATTGGTTAGAAATAAGTGGCAGTACTACCATCATTCAATGGGAGGGCATGACACATGGATCACTGGGAGTCACCCAAGGGTACATCCGCCACAACAGTAAAGGTATATCTTATGAAGGTAAATGAATAAAGTAGAATATGACTTGAATATATAGAGTAATGTAAACAATAAACAAATGATCACGAAAAAGAAAGTATTGGGCTGAAACGAATCAATCATCAACTTTTTGGAAATAATATACTTTGAATTAAAAATTACTTAAAATAGAAAGAAAAGCATTCAAGAAGTCCTGAAGTGAGTCTTAGCTGAAACAAACAAATCAGTTGCTCTAATTGCTATTAAGCATACCCAGAAAAGTTAAATAGGTTTACACATCTATTTCCCTCATATTCTTAGCACAGCCTCCAAATCTCAATTTGGAACTTTATATTATAATCCAATTTGCACGTATCAAATATTAAATGTAGTTTCAGACACACCTTAATATAATATCAGAGTAATTTGCATTATATGTATGTCCAAGATTTTCTGATGACCTGATCCCCCTTTTCGATTTATCTCTATATCTGAAGAAATAAAAGTCTCAAAGCAAAGATATGGTGGATTCAGAATGGTTGAAAAATTTCCTGACAACCCATCTTGCTTATCACAGTTCTTTTATATTAACCATCATACTAGATATGAATGTAAAATGATTTATCCAGATTTATTAGAAGACCAAAAAGAACATAGGGGTCATGAGACAATCCACTTACTTGGGGTTCATCCAACAGAATTCAGTGGAAGAATACTAATTGGAATACAAATGAATTCAAGGAAAAAAAGGAAAAAGGAAAAAAGCCTATGCAAATTACATCTGTTGCAAGAACATTTTGTTTTAGCTGGAATAATTTCAGTGATGTAAAATTAGTCCTTTTCTCCCTTGTTCTCTTTGGGGCTGAGCATTGAAACCTGAACTAGATAAAGTATGCACGTGGCACTGTAAACATAAGAGGAAGAAACGTTAAACTATGAAGGCACAGGGGTGTTTCTCTGATTCTTGCCCCCTTTGAATGCAGGTGACTGGCCTTTAGTTACATCCTTATAAGCATTTATGTGACTATGGGCAGATCAGGAGAGCTACCTGCTGCATTCCCTATCCACTGGCTATTCGTTCATCTGCTGATTCTCAACATTTCACTCTGCAGCTTTCCTTTCACCAAGCAATGGTAAGCCACAAATAGCTTGCCAAGAACCATTATCTCTTCTAAGAGCATCAATGTTCTGATTATGTTGGTGATAAAATGAGGATTTTGATACTGCCTTTGCCCACCAGAAGTTAATAGTGCAAAATCATAATAATAAGTGTGAAAAGTTAAATACATCTTCTGGGCTAGGGCATTAATAGCAAGGCCAATTCTGTTCATAGTCTCATTTGGTACTTATGGCATCCCATAAGATAAGCATAATTGCAACCCTAGTCAAGAAACCCCGTCTCTACAAAAAAAAAAAAAAAAAAAAATTAGCTGGATTTGCTGGTGCTTGGCTGTAATCCTAGCTACTTGGGAGGCTGAAGCAGGAGAATCATTTGAGCCTGGGAGGTGGAGGCTGCAGTGAGCTGAGATCACACCACTGCACTCCCGCCTGGGCAACAAAAACAAAACTCCACCTGAAAAAAAAAAAAAAAGGGTGAAAAAATTATATGGTCTTCAGATTCTAGTATTATAAAGTCAACACAAACAACAAAGGTAAAAGGAGAAATGAACAAACAGATGATAATGCTGAAATTTTATTTTGGGAAAGTTTTCCCTCAAGAGGAGCCTGAGAAGTGTCTATGGATTCTGCTGAGGCATCTGCCACAAGAGGTGGTACAGTGCTTCTCAAACTAGCAAGAGTGAATGACCTTTCCACTGTTATTTTTTAGTTCCAATACATTGCAGCTGATTTTTTTTTTTTGCAAGACACAATGATGATGAAAGTAAAAATATTAAAGATATATAAAGTCTTATTTTTATTATTATAATCAACAGACATAAAATTACTTTATTCCACAAGCATTGGTAAATGCTTTACTTGAATTTCTTTCCTTTTCTAGTCATGGACCAGTAACAAAATTTCGTAGATCTAAACTTATGTGCAGACTACATTGTGAAGAGTAACAATTTATTGGACAAGTTTCTTGACATGACTGCTAAACTTTATGTAATGAAGAGATTCTAGAGCTATTTATTGTAATGTCCCTTAAGATAGGTTAATTGAATAATGCCAAATTAAATTTCAATAGCATACATTCTATGAAGGACTAAATTATTGTCCAAAGGAGCCATTCTTGAATGTTGTAGATTTAACCTAAGGCTACAATTTAGAATACTTGAGAAAATATTTCACCATGCATTATGTTAGAACATTGTCTACAAATATTATTTCTCTGAAATTATTATTAATAAGGATTAATAAGCAGATGGCTTAAGATTACATTTCCTCTAAAGAGCTACTTCAGATAGATTAACATGGATTGTCAACCAATCAACAATGGAAATTTCGAACATTCCTAAGAAAATTAAGATACATAAATAGACACATTCTTAAATAACCACTTTACCTCTACAAGGAATGAAACAAGGGCCTGTGGAAAGAAAGAGGATTTCATTTTAGATTGTCTTTAGTAATTTCCAAATGATAATTGAAGAACTAAATTTTTGCATTATTGAATTTTTAATATTACAATTGGTGACTTCTGATTGAAATTGCACATTACAGTCAAACCCACATACATGCAAACTGAATTAAGCCTATGGACAATGTTGCTAAGTAATTTCACTTGGTGAACTACAAGATGAATTATTTGATACATTCACCTACATATAACTTATGGATTTTATATATTTTATGCACTTGTTGGAAAAAAGCCAATTAAATATTGGCTGACATCTGCCAAAATAAGTATTACAATTTAAATATATTTGACATTGTGCCACTGTACCATTCTTTCTGCAATTAATGAGGTTGCAGAGCTAATTGTTTGTTGAGTCCGCTTATACAAGACAAAAATAAAACCTTTATACTTAGTGCTGAAAGAAGCCATATAATTTTCTACCTAATAGCAAGAAGGACCCTTTAAATTCATTCAAAACTGGGTTTAAGTCATTAAAGTAGGCTTAGGCCATTAAAATATTATAAATATAATTAAAATTATAAAGTAGGGTACAATGCATTATGTTAAAATATTAACTCAAGTATTTTGACCCATTTTTGTTAAGACACAAGTCCTTTGTCTATATAAAGATAATTTAGGAGATCATATAGATTTGCTACAGCTTCTCCCTTATTGATTTGTGTGGACAGAATTAGAGTTTGAGTGATGAATGACCATTTAGATCATACAGATGCTTCACAGAGTGATAGGACATACAGCTATGGCCTGTAGAGGAATAGCCATGCCCAGATTTTCCCACTCCATGTGGATAATTATGACCTCAGCACCCATATGGCAAATTTATCAAGAATTAAACTACTATACATTTTAGTGTGAATAAAATAATCTCTATTCAATTGGGAGAGAAGGCTGGCAGGTTTCTATTTTTTAAAAATCAGATGACCAGTTAAGAGTGCATTTATCCTTGGCTTACTGAGGTTAGATCTATAGGGAACTAAAGGCCTCTGTTTGGCAAAACAGACTTTCACATGGGAGAAAGTGTTTTATGAAGACTAGTTGAGATGAGGTGACTTTCATTTCATCTCACTCATTGTGCATGTGTTTTGTTTTTTTATTTTTAGTTAAATGATGAGTTACATGTAACAAATAAGAGAATTGAAGGCACCTGAATTTTTCTTAAATTTTAAAGCTGAGGAAACAATGCATCTCATGCCTTAATCAGCATCTGCCTTTGGTATTTTACATCGTAACTTCACTTTGGTTTAAGTTCAGAAATTTGGCCTTAGGAAGGAACAGGTAGGCAATAGAACCCAGGGACAGTTACTTCTATTTTTGCAAAGACATCACCTGGGGCTTCACTTGGCTTAGCCTAGGCTCCCCGGAAAGCATAGGCTGATGCTAATATTGACAGCATTATACCCAAGGAACACAGAGAGAGGCAGAGTGAAGCAGGAAAGAAGAGACAGCTGTCTTAGAATGTATCATCAAGCATGTCAAAACTAAGTGCAACCGATTTTTGTTCTACAGAACATTTGCAGAGAAGTCTCATTACAGCCATCTTCAGATCTTGTATGAGGAAGAAAAGAAAGGGAGAAAAAAATTATTCACCACCCCACCTCTCATTTTCCTCATGGGGTTCCTCCAGTTACAATTTCATGGCAACCTAGCAGGGGGTTTCTAGCAGCAGCACCAAGAGCTCTAGAGCAACACCTGGAAAAAGAGACGCATACAAGGATGACACACTCAAGTGTGCATCAGAGGCAATTTCTCCAATTGTACAGAAGCTGTCAAATGATAAACTAGCAGCAAAAGATAACATTAAAAACTGCTACAAGATTATTAGATTGTAAATATGTTTTTGTTGTTTTAATTATGCTAGAGTTATTTGTGTATATAGCCTCTATATTAGTGAATGACTTCTGATTACTATTTCAAAGAGGGGTATAAGGTATACAAGACAAGACTTAAGTATGTATCTCTATTTGATGGGAAACATTTTGTTTATGCTTGAAGTTGGTACACAGATGAGTTTATGAAGTAGTATCAACAAGTGATACACTAACATTCAATCAAATGACAGTTGAATTCTTCTATGAAATCTACAAATGATGAGTTGAGGCAAAATATGTAGAAAATGGAAATATTTTTAAAAAGTAATACAGGGAATTGAATTTTGCTCTGACAAGAAATAGTGTAGAAGTCAGCACTCCTGTTTCTGTAATAAGTAAATACTGAACAGATGAGAATCAGCAGCTTTTCTTGGATCCATCAGACACCCGAATTGGCAGAGCCAACAGTCACTCTAAACTCTGAAGAGGCAGGCAATTCCAAAGGGTGTCATCCTGAGCTACTTTTGTGGCTTGGAAGATATTGGGACCTTAGCAGGAGGAGGCATTCAAATGGGAATTTTGGCAAACTGCTGGAGGAGGCCGAGTGTGGACTAACATGATAGAGAAAGGCTTCTGGGATTGTTGTCTTAAAAGGAGCACCACTTATTCATGGGTTTTATGTCCAAGATCCCAACATGTTCTCATGAAGAAGAGCTGAGAAAGTTCTTCTTCTGGCTCAAGCAGGGGAAGAAAAGTGATGAAAATTTCATCATTGTGAAATTTGCTCAGAGCATTCTGCAAAACAAAAGCCTCTTCCTGGAAAAATTCTTTACCAGAAGCTTTCCTCATATAGAACAAAGGAATTCTTTTATTTTTGCCTTCACATCTCAAGAAAGAGTGGTGTGTGTGCACATGCATGCATGTGTATGTGTGCATGTGTCTGGGTGTGTGTAAGTCTATATGTGTGTGGGCTATACCACTGGAAAAACTTTTATGAAGGCCACAGCACAGAAACACAGGCCGATTAAAAATCTGAGGTTTAATAATAATATTATAGAATGCTTCTCCTCCATCACACCTTACCATCACACCAGCGGGTCTTCAGTATAGTAATGGTAAATTAAAACTGAAAAAGTGATGTAAGCAGACTCTCTCTGGGAAGTACTTAGAGTTGCCCAAAGTCGAGAGGAAAAACAAGCAAACAAAACAATAGTAAAACTTGACACCTTTGGCACCTACAACAAGAGCAAAGAGTAAAGACCAACTCCTAGGAATAATTATGTAAATCCAAACTCTAAAATCACCTTACCTCTCTTACCCTACATAACATGTCTAGCTGACAACAAAAACCTAAAAGGATATCCAATAGCAAGTGAAAACAGTCTGAAGAGAGAAAACAAAAATCGAAAGCAGACATATGTATGACACCAACATTGTAAATATCAAAGAGGGAATTGATCTGTGATTAACATGTTAGCAGTGCTAATGGCATAAGCAGAAAATGTAAGCAAAGAGAAGATGTGTTTTTCAGCTTGGGCTGCCATAAAAAAATGCCATGCACTGGGTGCCTTAAACCACAGAAATTAACTTTTTAAAAAGAGATATGGACACTGGGAAGTCCAAAATAAAGGGGATGGTCCATTTTGTTACTAGCGAGGGCTTTCTTCTGTCTTGCAAATGCATTTGCAAGAGAGCACCCTCTGGCCTGTCTTCTTATTGGGTTATTAATCCCAGCATGAGTGCCCCATCCTCATGAGCTTGTCTAACCCTAGTTATCTCCTGAAGACTCAATTTCCAAATACATCACACTGGAGGTTAGGGCTCCAACTTATGAAATTTTAGGGACACAAATTCTTAATCCCTAACATTCTGCCCCTGGCCACCCAAAATTCATGCCCTTCTTGCATACAAAATACATATATTGCATCTTAACAGCCCCCAAATTCTTAACTCATTCCAGTAGCACCCTTAAAGCCTAAAGTCCAAATTCTCATTTAAATATCATATAAATTGGGTATGGGTGAGGCTCCTGGTAGAATTTATCCTGATATAAGTTTTGTCTCCAGATGTGAACCAGTGAAACCAGATGAATTTTATGCTTTCAAAATATCCTGATGAGATATGCATTGGGTAGACATTCTCATTTCAAAAGAGAGATATAAGAAGGAAGGAAGGGGTGACAGGACTCAAGCAAGTCCCAAACCTAGCAAAGCAAATTACATTATATCTTAAATCATGAGAATAATTCTTTTGGCTTGATATTCTGTCCTGTAGTCCAGCTGAGAGGTGGTGTCAACTTCTGTGCCCACTGGGACCACGGCCCTGCCTCCATGGCTTTGTTAAGCAGGGGTGAAAACCCCAAGGCTCTATGAGGTGGAGGCCAGGCCCCAAGATGCTGGGTGGCCCAGATCCGAAACCCGCAAAGGGCTGTCCCACATCCAAGCCTCCTGTTAACCATAAGGTAGTGGCCGTGGTAATCTCTGAGTCACATTTGAAGTCATTTTTTTTTCTCTTGAAGAACAGTGCACATTTGCAGCCAAATGGCTTTACTGTCACATCCTGTAAAATCCAAGAAGTCCAACAGCCTTCATTTGTTTCATTCTGTCTCCATCCCCTCCAATTCAGACTGACAGTGTTTCTGCTCGTATAATCCTACAAATTATCAAGTAATAGTGCAGCCACATCCTTAGGTGATCTTCAGGATAGGCTTTCTCTCTCTCTCTCTCTCTCTTTTTTTTTTTTTTTTGCTTATGATATTGATGGGCAGATAATTTTTGAAATCTTCAAGGTCTGTTCTTTTTTTGCTTAGCAATTTTTTCTTCAATCCATCTTACTACCCTCACGCTTTATGACAACCATCCAGGAGGAGCCAAGTCACTCCTTCAACACTTTACTTATAAATTTTCTTAGCTAAATATCTAATTTCATCACTTGCAAATTCTACCTTCCACAAAAGATTAGAACACAGTTCAGTCAAGTTTTTTTGCCATGTTATAACAAGGATTAACTTTCCTCAAGTTCCCAATAAGATTTTATTTATTTCCATCTGAGACCTCAGCAGAATCTCCCTTAACATTCATATTTTTAGAATTCTTAGTACCTAAGAACTCTTTTAGTTTCTAGTCATTATCCACTCTAAAAACAGTTGCAGATTTTTAGGCATTTGTTCTAATACATCAGCACTCGCTCCCAGTACAGAAACCTGTGTTAGTCTGTTCGGGCTGTCATAATAAAATACCATAGACTGTGTGATTTACACAATAGAATTTAATTTCTTACACTTCCAGAGGCTTGGAAGTCTAAGATAAATGTGCAGCCAATTAAGTTTCTGTTGAGGGTTATTTCTATCTTACAAATGTCCTCTGTGCTGTGTTATCATATGGTTAAGAGAGACAGAGAGAGAGAGAACTAACAAGCTCTCTTGTGTCTTTGCTTATAAGAGTAATAATCCCTGCATGAGGGATCCACTCTTATGAATTCATCCAACTCTATATCTCCTACAGGCCCTGTTTCTGAATATTATCATATTAAGAGTTAAGGTTGTAAAGTATGAATTTTGAAGGAACACACATTTAGTCCTTAACAGAGGAAAATTCTAAGAGCAGAAAGAAATGCTTTAATGGCTCATAAGTGGGCTAGACAAAGTTAAATAAAATAATAAGTGAGCTTGATAGTAGGTCCACAGAATCTACCCCAATAGAAATGCAAAATGAAAATAAAATGAAAAACAAAAAGAAAAAAAGCTTCCAAGAACTGTGGGGCAGTTTCAGAAGATATAATCGTGGGATGTATTAAAAACAGTGTTTAGAGGGAAATGTATAGCACCAAGAGCATATATTAGAAAAGGGAAAAGATATAAAATCTATACGCTAATTTTTCAATTTAGGAAACCAGATAAAGAAGAGCAATTTAAACCTAAAGCAAGCAGAAGAAATCAAGTAATACAAAGGAAAGCAGAAATCAATAAAATAGAAAATATATCAAGAAAGTCGATGAAACCAAAAGCTGCTTCTTTGAAAAGATTGATAAAATTAGTAATTATGCCAGACTACCAAGAAAAAAGAAGAGAGAAAGCACACATTACTGTTAATAATACCAGTAAAGAAAGAGTGTCATCATTACTGAGACCATTGGTATTAAGAACATAATAAAAATATATATTATGAACTCCATGGAGACAAAAGTGACTCTGTCTTGGATGTTAATATGCCATGTTGACCTCTAATTAATTCCATATATGCCTCCTGATTCCTACATTATTTACTGTCCCTAGTGTAAGAACAAAGCAACCTTGATGTTGGTTTGTTAAAGGCTATGAAGCTCATAGCACTCTTGCCTGTTCTGGAGGGTCACCTTTGATTGTATCTCTAGACCACATACTCTTTTCCTACGGTATATGAGCCTTGTCTGGGGAGTGACAGTGCAGAGATCTACCTGCCAGATGGCTGCCCCAAGACCATGCTTTTGTCTATAAGTTCCCTTAATAAATCAACCAATACCAACAAACTGGATTTGCCTGCCTCCTTTGGTTTCTTGTCTCCTCTGGCATTTGGGGTTGCTTTGCATATATGGCCCTTCCATAGAACAAACTCTGGACTATTTCCTTGTAATACAAAACCTAGCAAAGTCCACACATGGAAAAATAGATTATTTGAATAAATATATGTCAACTAAATAAATGGCATAAATAATTAATAACACTCCAAAACAGATAATGCAAGGCCTGGATTGGTGAATTCTACCAAACATTTAAGAAATAAATTATACCAATTCTCCACAATCTCTTCCAGAAATTATATCAGAAGAAACACTTCCAAATGTATTTTATGAAACTAGCATTTTTCTAAAAACAGAACGTGATAAAGACATGACAGGAATGGAAATGTAGAGACCAATACTGATAAACTAAATGAAATGGATGAATTCCCTGGAATGAACATGAACATAGATGCAAAAACCCTCAATAAATTTATTAATAAATTGGATGCAACTTATTACGAAATTGCATCCAATGATGTCTAAAATCATTATATACTAAACCCAAATGAGATGTAGTACTGGAATACAAGGATCATTCAACATTCAAAAATCAATCTATGCAATGGTATACCATATTAAGAGGCAAAAATTGTATACTTATAACCACTGATGCATAAAAAATAGTATTTGACAATTTTAACACCCATTAATCATCAAAGCAATGATCAAACTGGGAAAAGAGGAGAACTTCTTCAACTAGATAAAGAATATCCACAAAAATTATAAGTAATGGTGAGAAATTTGACAATTTTCCCCTAATATTTGAGAACATGGAAAGTGTTTTCTTTCCCTACTCCTATTCAAAACTATACTAAAATACTAGCTAGTATAATAAGACAAAATTAAAGGAAAGAAAACATAGAGAGATTGCAAAGGAAGAGTTAAAACTGTCCTTTTCGTGGATTACATAATTTTGTTATTTAAAAAAATTACAAAAAAATCTACAAATAACTCCTGGAACTAAAAAATGAGCACAGCTTCATCAAAAAATAAAGCATTACTATGAAAAAGTAAATTGGAAAAGATAAAAAAAGTAAGTATGTCTAAAACATGCATAGAATCTATATGTGAAAACTAAGAACTCTGATAAAAAAACAAAAATCTAAATAAGTAAGCACATAGTATATGTTCACTGATTGTAAGACATAATACTGTTATCAGTTATTTGACAAATTGATTCCAAAGTTACTGTGAAGAGAAAATAGCCAATACAATACTGAAGAGGAATAACAAAGTAGGATGATAGAATGATATAAATTACTTGATTTCAATATGTATGATAAGGCTATAGTAATCAAAATAACATGGTATTGGTAAAATAACAGGCATATAGGTTATTAGAACAGATAGCCTAGAAATGGAGCCATACAAATAGAGTCCATTTATTTTTTGTTGAAGAGTCAATCCAGTGTAGAAAGCTTAGTTGTTTTTTTTTTTTAACAAATGGTGCTATATATTTGGAAGTCCATCTGCAAACAAAACAAAAAGTAAACCCAGACTTTTCATCTTTCACAAAGAAATTATCTCTAAATTGATCATAATTTTAAATATGGAACCTAAATGATTTACAATTCTAAAAGAAGAGACTTACGTGAATGTATATTTGATAATGAATTTTTGGATACAATATTAAGACCATGACCTATGAAAGGAAAAGCTGATAAATGAGACTATATTAACATTAAAAAATTTTAGTCGGCGTAGACACCATTAAGATAATTAAATTCAAGGCACAAACTGGGAGAATATACCTGCAGAACATGATTCAGATAAAAGGCTTTTTTCTTAGATACAAGGAAAACTCATAATACTCAACAATAAGAAAATAATGCACCTAATAAAAACTGGACAAAAGACCACACCAAAGCAAATATCCAAAGAGATAATAAGCATATAAAAACATACCAACTTTTTAAATTTCTTTTTTAACTTTAATTTTAGGTTCAGGGGTACATATGCAGGTTGGTTATATAGATAAATTGAATGTCATGGGGGTTTGGTGTACAGATTATTTTGTCACCCAGGTAATAAGCACAGTACCTGATAGGTAGATTTTTGATCCTCACCCTCCTCCCAGCCTCCACACTCAAGGGGGCTCCAGTGTCTGTTTTCCCCGTCCTTGTGTACTCAACATTTAGCTCTCACTTATAAGGGAGAAAACGCAGTATTTTGTTTTCTATTCCTGCATCAGTTTGCTCAGGATAAAAGCCTTCATCTCCATCCATGTTTCTGCAAAGGACATGATCTAATTCATTCTTATGGCTGCATAGTATTCTATGATTATGTGTGCCCCATTTTCTTTATCCAGTCTACCACTGATGGGCATTTAGCTTGATTCCATGACCTGGCAATTGTGAATAGTGCTGTAATGATTACACACATGCATTTGTCTTTATGACAGAACAATTTATATTCCTTTGGGTGTATACCTAGTTGAATGTTAGTCTTGTTCCAAGTTCTCTGAGAAGTTGCCAAGCTGCTTTCCACAACGGCTGAACAAATTTTCCTTCCCACTAGCAGTGTATAGGCATTCATTTTACTCTGCAGCATCACCAGCATCTATTATTTTTTGACTTTTTAATAATAGCCATTCTGACTAGTGTGAGATGGCATCTCATTGTAGCTTTGATTGGCATTTATCTGATGATTGGTGGTTTTAAGCATTTGTTTTCTTTTGAAAAGTATCTATGTAAGTATATTTCTTCTTTTGAAAAGTATCTATGTCCTTTGTCAAATTTTTAATGGGGTTTTTGATTTTGCTTGTTACTTTGTTTAAGCTTCTTACACATTCTAGATATTAGACCTGTGTCAGATGCATAGTTTACAAATATTTTCTCCCATTCTGTAGGTTGTCGCTTACTCTGTTGATAGTTTATGCTTCTGCACAGAAGCTCTTTAGTTGAATTAAGTCCCATTTGTCAATTTTTGCTTTTGCTGCAATTGCTTTTGGTATCTTCATCATAAAACCTTTGCAAGGGGCAATGTTCTAAATAATATTGCCTAGGTTCTTGTCCACAGTATTTATAGTTTTAGGTCTTACAGCTAAGTCTTTAGTCCATCTGGAGTTGATTTTTGTACATGGTGTAAGGAAGGGGTCCAGCTTTAATCTTCTGCATATGGCTAGCAAGTTATTTCAGGACCATCTTTACTGAATAGAAAGTCCTTTCCCCATTGCTTGTTTTTGTCAACTTTGTTGAAGATCAGACGGCTGTAGGTGTGAAGCATGATTTCTAGGGTCCTTGTTCTGTTTCATTGGTTTATGTGTCGTTCTTTTTTTTTTTTTTAACCAGTACCATGCTGTTTTGGTTACTGTAGCCTTGTAGTATAGTTTAAAACTGGGTAACATGATGCCTCCAGCTGTATTCTTTTTTTGCTTAGGATTGCCTTGACTATTTGGGTTCTTTTTTGTTTCATATTAATTTTAAAATAGTTTTTTTTCCGATTCTGTGAAGACTATTGTTGGTAGTTTGATAGGAATAGCATTGAATCTGTAAATTGCTTTGGGCAGTATGGCCACTTTAATGATGTTGATTCTTCCTATCCATGAGCATGAATGTTTTGCCATTTGTCTGTAATACCTATGAATTCTTTAGTAGTGTTTTGTAATTCTCATTGTAGAGATCTTTCACATCCCTGCTTAGCTCTATTCCTAGGTATTTTAGTATATTTTTGGCTATTGTGAATAGGTTTATGCTCTTTATTTAGCTCTCAGCTTGGAGACTGTGGATTTACAGAAATGCTACTGGTATTTCTACATTGATTTTGTATATTGAAACTTTGCAGATGCTGTTTATTAGATCTAGCAGCTTTTGGCCAGAGAAAACTGTGAGGTTTTCTAAAAAACTATGCAAACCCTAGAAAACCATGGGGTTTTCTAGTTATAGAATCATGTTATATGCAAACAGAGATAATAGTTTGACTCCCTTTCTTCCTATTTGGATGTCTTCTATTTCTTTCTCTTGCCTGATTGCTCTGGCTAAGACTTTCAATGCTATGATGAATAGGAGTGCTGAGAGTGGACATCTGTCTTGTTCTGTTTCTCAGGCAGAATGCTTCCAGCTTTTGCCCATTCAGTATGATGTTGGCTGTGGGTTTGCCATTGATGGCTTTTATTAATTTGAAATATCTTCCCCTCCATGCTAGTGAGTTGACAGTCTTTAACATGAAAGGATGTTGAATTTTATAAAAACATTTTTCTATATTTATTGATATAATCACATGGTTTTGTTTTTAGTTCTGTTTATGTGATGCATTAAATTTATTAATTTGTGTATGTTGAACTAACTTTGCCTTCAGGAATAAAGTCTACTTGATTGTGGTGAACTTGTGTTTTGATGTGATGCTAGACACAGTTTGCTGTTATTTTGCTGAGGATTTTTGAATCTGGGTTCATCAAAGTTATTGGCCTGAAGTTTTTTTTTTGTTTGTTTGTTTTTTCTTTTTTGGTTGTACCTCTTCCAGGTTTTAGAATTAGGATGATGCTATCCTCATAGAATGAGTTAGGGAGGAGTCTCTCTTCCTCAATTTTTTGGAATAGTTTCAGTAGAAATCACACCAGCTCTTCTTTATACATCTGGGAGAATTTGGCTGTAAATCTGTCTGGTCATAGGCTTTTTCTAGTTAGTGGGCTTTTTATTACTGATTCAATTTTAGAAATCATTATTGGTCTGTTTGGGGATTGTATTTCTTCCTAGACAGGTTATATATTTACAGAAATTTATCCATTCATTCTAGGTTTTCTGGTTTGTGTGCATAGAGATGTTCATGGTAGTCTCTGAGAGTTTTTTATATTTCTGTTGGGTCAGTGGTAATGTCCCGTTTTTTATTTCCTATTATGTTTATGTAGATCTCTCTTTTTTATTAGTCTAGCTGGTGTCTAGACTAATAAAAATCTTATTTATTCCTTCAAAGGACAAACTCCTGTATTCACTTATCTTTTGCATGGTTTTTTTCCCTCTCAATTTCCTTCAGTTCAGCTCTGATTTTCGTTATTTCTTGTTGTCTACCAGCTTTGGGATTGGTTTGCTCTTGTTTTTATAGTCCTTCTTGGTGTGATATTAGGTTGTTAATTTTAGATTGTTCTAACTTTTTCACGTGAGTGTTTAGTGCTATAAAATTCCCTCTTAACACTGCTTTTGCAAGGTCTTGAAGATTCTGATATGTTGTCGCTTTGTTCTCATTAGTTTCAAAGAATTTCTTGATATCTACCTTAATTTCATTTTTTACCCAAAAGTCGTTCAGAAGCAGGTTGTTTGATTTCCATGTAATTGTATGGTGTTGAATGAGTTTATTAGTATTTATTTTTATTTTTATTTTGCTGTGGTCCCAAAAGTGTGGTTGGTATGATTTCAGCTTTTTTTCAATTGCTGAGGATTGCTTTATGGGCAGTGTTGTGGTCAATTTTAGAGTATGTGCTATGTGCAAATGAGAAGAATGTATATTCTCTTTTTGGGAGTAGGAAATTTTGTAGATGTCTGTTAGGTCCATTTGGTCAAGTGTTGAGTTCAGGTCCCAAATATTTTTGTCAGTTTTCTGCCTTGATAATCTTTCTAATACTGTGAGTTGGGTGTTTCCCACTTAGGGTTATCTAAATCTCGTTTTTCTAAATCTTTAAGAACTGGCTTTATTAATCTGATTCTGCCTGTGGTGGGTGTGTATATATATTTATGATGCTTAGGTTTTCTTGTTGTATTGATCCCTTTACCATTATATGATGCCCTTCTTTATCATTTGTTATCTTTGTTGGTTTAAAGTCCGTTTTTGTCTGAAAATTGGAAGAGCAAACCCTGCTTTTATCTGTTTTTCAACTACTTGGTAAATTTTTCTCCATCCCTCTACTTTTAGCCTATGCTATTGCATTTGCAAATGCTATTCCATTTGAAATGGGTCTCTGGACAGCATACAATTGTGTATTGCTTCTTTATCCATCTTGCCACTCTGTATGTTTTAATTGGGGCTTTAGCCCCAATTAAAAGGTTACATAAAAGGTTAATTTTACATAACAGGTTAATATTTACATAAAGGTTAATATTTTACATAGAAGATTAATATTAATACGTACAGATTTGATCCAGTCATTTTGTT
The DNA here is from genome assembly GCF_029281585.2 of Gorilla gorilla gorilla. Classification (NCBI taxonomy): domain Eukaryota; kingdom Metazoa; phylum Chordata; class Mammalia; order Primates; family Hominidae; genus Gorilla; species Gorilla gorilla. Next base: position 61,163,001 of record NC_073230.2, read on the forward strand.
GTTAGCTGGTTATTTTGCAGATTTGTTTTTGTGGCTGCTTTATAATGTCGATGCTTGATGTAATTAAGTGTGTTTTTGTGGTGGCTGGAATGGTCTTTCCTTTCCTTATTTTGCACACCCTTAAGACCTTCTTGTAGGACAGGTCTCGTGGTAATGAATTCCCTTAGCATGTGCTTGTCTGAAAAGGATCTTATTTCCCCTTTGCTTACTAACCTTAGTCTGGCTGGATATGAAATTCATTGTTGCAATTTCTTTTATTTAAGAATGTTGAATATGGGCCCCCAACCTGTTTTGGCTTGTAAGGTTTCTGCTGAGAGTTTCGCTGCTACCCTGATAAGGTCCCATTTGTACGTGACCTGAGCTTTCTCTCTAGCTTCCTTCAGGATTTGTCTTTTGTGGTGACCTTGGTGAATGTGCCTTGGGGATGGTCATCTCGTGTAGTATCTCACAGGACTTCTTTGTATTTCTTGAATTTGTACGTCCTCCTCTCTAGCAAGACTGGAAAAGTTTTCATGGACTATATCGTTAAATGTTTTCTGAATTGCTTACTTTCTCTCCTTCTCTTTCAGGAATACCCACGAGTCACAGATTTCGTCTCTTGATAATCCCCTATTTCCTGGAGGTTTTGCTCATGTAAAAAAAAAAATCCCTTTATCTTTATTTTTGTCTGATGGATTTCATTTGAAGAACTGGTCTTCAAACACTTAGATTCTTTCTTTAGCTTGATCTATTCTGCTGTTGATGTTTCCTATTATATTTTGGAATTCTTGAAGTAAATTCCTCATTTCCAGAAATTCAGTTTGGTTCTCTCTTAAAATGGATATTTTGTCTTGCGGTTCCTGGATGATTATACTAGATTCCTTGGATCGCTTGGATTAGGTTTCAAGTTTATTCTCAATCCTGATGAGCTTCCTTGCCATTGAGATCCTGAATTGTATGTCCATCATTTCAGTCATCTCAATCTGGCTAAAAAGCATTTCTGGGAGACTGGTGTGTTCATTTGTAGGTAAGGGGGCACACTGGTTTTTTGAGTTGCCAAAGTTCTTGCATTCATTCTTTCTCATGTGTGAAGGCTGATGTTCCTTTAACTGTGACATAAGTTGAGTATAGTCAGTTGGTCTCATTTCTGAGTGTTTTTAGAGAGCCAGGACTCAGTACAGAATCTTGATTTGTGGCAGGAGCCTTTGCTTTTGCTTTCACTGGCACTTTATACTGGCAAAATATTTTGGTGTTGTATTCTGGATTGTGATCCAGTAGGTAGTGCTTAACAGTGTTGGCTGGCAGATAGGCTCTTAGCACCAGGCTTTTTTATGTTTTGGCACAGTTGGCAGTAGTGTTCTGTGGGTAGGGGAGAGAGAGATGAGCCCTCACATTAACTGCTCCTGAGCCTCAGATGTGCCCCCTCCAGTCATTAGCTCCACACCCATGTTTCCTTTGTTAAATATTCTGGTCCATGCGACTCCCTCAGGCAGGGTCCGCAGTTGGTAGACCAGCCTATGCTTCCTGGGACCGCCCTGTAGAGGGAGGCACACCCTATTCCTCCACCAGCCTGCAAACCTGGGCATCTCACACCTCTCAGTGTTTCAAGAGTGAGGGCTCCCACCTGCTTAGGCAATGCCTAAACTTGCAAATCCAACTGGGCTAGCAGCAGTGGTGGTGGGTGGAGTCACCCGATCCCTCATCTCAGTGCTACCCAGGGCAACATAAAGCTGCACCGTCCCACAGAGTTTAGGTAGAGGTGAGTCCACTGTGTTGGAATTCCCGACTGGTGTGTCTTGCCCACGTAGGAGGAGTGTGAGTGAGTGGGGTCACCCAATCCACTGTGCAGGTGTTTCCTTGGGGAACACAGAACTGCCCCTACCCACGGAGTTCAGGCAGAAGTGTGGCTGTTGTGCCGGGAGTCCCAGCAGGTGTGGCCTACATGGCTACAAGCTGCAGGGTGGGTGGAATCACTGGCTATGCTGTCTGGTTGTTTCCCTGGGGGAACACAGGGCTGCGCCTGCCTGCAAAGCTCAGGCAGAAGCAGGGCTGTTGTGCTAGAAGCTTGTGCTGAGCCTTGTCTGGTGAGGGGAGTAGAAAAATTTACTGCTCCTGGGCCCTGTCCTTATTGTGGCTATGAAAGTGGCACCAGGCTACTCTCGGGTCCAAGGCCTGTGGAGTTCCCCGTAAAGTTACATACTATCCCCTCAAAAACTCTGGGCATTCTTTGTATCAGTTTAGAGGCCCCGGTGAGTTCAGGACCTTCCTGCCATTTACAGGCTTGGGCAGGTCCCTGCAGGAAGCGTGAATCCCCTGGGGGCTGTCACTCACTCACTGTTTTCCTGTGTTGGGAGCTTCTCCTGGCTCTGCACTGATCCTAGGTGGGCTGCTGCCCAGCTTTGCTCTTCTCTGTCCTCTGCGTCCCTTTCTGCCTTGATGGATCCTGCAGTGTTTCTTAGGTGATCGTCTCACAGTCATCACTCAGGGCCAGTGTTCACTATCCACCTCATTTCCTCGTCCTGAGGGTGCCTCAAGAGCTGCTTCTAATCTGCCACCTTGACTTGAATCTCATTTTATTTTGTTTTATTTATTGCTTGCTTTAAGCTATTTTCCCACTTTCTAGCTTTTCTTGAATATATTTAGGTATTATACTTTGTGTTCTTCCTTCCTTTTTCTCTTTCCGCTTCATTGCTTCTTTGTTACGTTTTATATTACTAGATGTTTTGCACCTTATTCCATTTTTACCTCCTACCAGCTTAGAACTACTGCATTACTACTCTATTACTGCTATTTTAGTGGTTAATGTAAAATGTTAATTTCTCTATTAAAAGATTAAAATTAGCGTAGTGTTATATAAGGTATACATTACACTTTAGTATACCATTGCTCCATATTTTATATTTATCCTAATTTCTAGATTTAGGATTTAAATGTATTGTCCAATAAATAAATATTTTTAATTTCTGTTTAAATAATTTGTTTATTTATTTTATTAGAGATTGGTTCTTACTGTCACCCAGGCTGGAGAGCAGTGGCTTAATCATAGCTCACTGCAGCCTTGAAAGTCTGTGACCAAACAACCTTCTCGCCTTAGCCTCCCAAGTAGCCGAAACTACAGGCACAGTCTACTTCACGTGAATAAGTTTTAATTTGATTTTATTTCAGTTTTGTAGCAATGAGGTCTCTCTTTGTTTCAGAGGATAGTCTCAAACACCTGGCTTCAAGCAATCGTCTCTCCTTGGCCTAGCAAATTACTGGGATTATAGGCATCAGCCACCTCACTTGGCCCGATAATTCTTTATATTGGTCAAATGTTTATTATTTTAATTTTCATTTCTTCTTCCATTTCACATTTTTGTCTGGAATTTTGTTACTTCTTAAAACATTTTTTGAAGATCTTTAGTAAGATTATTTTGAAAGTAAATATTTTCAGTTAAACTTTTAATTGAAACATCTTTATCCTGTCATTATTTTTAAAACATTTTGGTACACATTTCTTAATTGAAAGTTATTTTCCATTAACATACAATTAAGATATTTTCCTACTGTCTTCTAACTTTTAATGATTACACTCTCACATACTTACTTATTGCAATTTTTCTCTCTACCTTAAAAATAGTCTCTCTCACTTTTTCTCATTTTCTGTCACTGTTTCTCTGTTTCACATAAATATTCTATTTATTCTACTGGAATATGTTGCGTTCCCTGTATATACAAGGCAGTCTGTCATAAATTGTAGAATTTTCTCATCCATTATATATTGAAAGGTTTACTCTCATAACTTTCTCCCTTCCTTCTTTCTGCAGATCTGTGTAGATGTTTACTAGACTTTGTTTCTCTAACTCATCATCTTCTTATGCCTCTATGTGCATTCTGGGTAATTGCTTTTGATCTGTACTCCAGCCCAACAAAGCTCTTTGTGCTGAAAGGTCTGCCATTTGCCTGATGGTGTTTGCTTCATAGGTAAATTGCCCCTTCTCTCTAGCTACCTTTCACATATCTTTCTTTCATTTTGACCTTGGAGAATCTATGTACCTTGAAGACATCTTGTCAGCATCTCACAGGGCTTCTCTGTGTTTTCTAAATTTTAATGTTGTCTTCTCTAGCAAGGTAGGAGAAATTTTCATAGATGATATTCTCAAATATGTTTTCCAAATTGCTTACTTTTCCTCCCTTTCTTTCAGGGATGCCAATGAACCTTAGGTTTGGTCTCTTTACATAATCCCTTATTTCTTAGAGGCTTCATTCATTCTTCTTCATTTGTTTTTATTTATTTTTGTCTGGCCGCAATATTTCAGAGTACTGGTCTTTGCAATCTGAGACTCTTTCCTCAGCATGGTCAGTTCTGCTGTTAACACTTGTGATTGTATTATGAAATTCTTGAAGTGAGTTTTTCAGCTCTATCAGGCCAGTTTGGTTGTTTCTTAAAATGGCCATTTTGTCTTTCATCTCCTTTATCTTTTCATTATATTTCTTAGATTCCTTGGGTTGGGTTTTGACTTCCTCCTGAAACTTGATCATCTTTGTTGCTGTCTATATTCCGAATTCTCTTTCTATATCTGAATCTATTCTGAATCACTGCCTGGGAACTAGTGTAGTGAGAAAATACTCCAACTCTTTGAGTTGCCAGAATTCTTGCACTGGTTCTTTCTTATCTGTGAAGGCTGACATTCCTTTAATCTTTGAAGTTGCTATACTTTGAGCAGATTTATTTTGTGTGTGTGTGTGTGTGCTTTTATCTTCTTTGATGCCCTTGAGTATTTGATTGTGGTATAAGAAGGGTTCAGTCAACTGGATGTCTTTCTGGAGTATTTTGGGGGGGCCAAGGCTGAGCTCAGCATTCCTGGGCTGCGTGCTTTACCTCTGGGGGATTGCTAGTAGTCCCTGCCTTTTTTCTCTGGCCCCTTGAGGTTAGGAACCTGCTGAATTGGAGCTGCCAAGGTGTTCCTAGTCCACTGGCCACAATATTCTGATGGGTGGGGCCGGCCAAAGCATTCAGAGAAGTCACAATGAGGACCGTGTTTACTCATGCATGCCAGTAGCCATGGGAGTGCGGTGGGGAGCTCACATGTCAGCTGGAGTCGGGTACTGGCTGGTGTAGGGCTGTGGCATTCCTCTCCTGTGATGTGGCAGAGATGGCGTGCTGGTGGGGATGGGAATACTAGGCTCCATGCTTGTGTTTGTGATGGTGGCTGTGGCATCAGTAGGTGCAGGGCCGCCAGCATCCGTGCATGCATTTGCAGTGGTAGCAGTGGCGGCATGGAGATGAGGTAGGGCTGCCACCGTCTAAATTTTGGATAATAGCTATTTTAACAGGTGCAAGCTGGTATCTCATAGTGGCTTTTATTTGCATTTTTCTAAAAATTAATGATACTGAGAAACTTCATATAATGATTTGTTATTTTTATACGTTCTTTGAAAAAAAAATGTTTATTTGGGTCCTTTGCTGATTTTTATTCAGATTATTTGTTTTTCTCATATTAAGTTGAATGAGTTCTTTACATCTGATACATGGTTTGTAAATTTTTTTTTCCAGTCTGTAAGCTGCTGTTTCATTTTGTTGATTGTTTCCTTTGATGGCCAGAAACATTTTTAGTTAGACGTAATCTCACCGTTTTATTATTGTTTCTGTAGGCTGTGCTTTTGGTATGATATACAAAAATTCATTGCCATCGCCATTTCCAGGAGATTTGCTTCTATGTTCACTTCTATGAGTTTTATAGTTTCAGATCTTACATATATGTCTTTTATTCATTTTAAGTTGTTTTTTGTTTATGGTGTAAGATAAGAGTTCAATTTAATTCTTTTCCATGTGAAAATCCAGTTTTGCCCAGACAGTTTATAATATTATTCCATCTCCAGGCCTCCACAATAAAGTGAATGTTGCAATAAAGTGAGTCACATAAATTTTTTGGTTTGTCATTGCATATAAAAGTCATGTTTGCCCTATATTGTAAGCGTACAATAACATTATGTCTAATGAAAACCAATACACATACCTTAATTAAAAATATTGTATTGTTAACATATGCTAATAATTTTTTGAGCATTCAATGAGTTATAATATTTTTGCTGGTAGAGAGTCTTGCCTCCATATAGATGGCTGCTGACTGATCAAAGTGGTGGTTGCTGAAGGTTGGAGATGACTGTGGCAATTTCTTGAAATAAGATAAAAATGAGTGGGCCACATCCATTAACTCTTCCTTTCATAAAAAATTCCTCATAGCATGAAATAGTGCTTGATAGCATTTTACCTACAGTACCACGTTTTTTGTTTTTTTCAAAATTGAAGTAAATCCTCTCAAACCCTGCCACACTGCTTTACCAACCAAGTTTATGTAATTTTTTAAATCCTTTGTTTTCATCTCAAGAGTGTTTATAACATCTTCACCAGAAGTAGTTTTCACCTAAGGAAATCACTTTCTTTGCTCATCCATAAGAAACAACTTCTCATCAACTCAAGTCGTATTATGAGATTGTGGCAATCTAGCCCCATCTTAAGGCTCCTCTTCTAATTCTAGTTCTATTGGTACTTTCATATCTGCAGTGACTACCTCCACTGAAGTCTTGAGCCCCACTAAAGTCATCCATGAGCGCTGGGATCACCTTCTTCCAAACTCCTGTTAATATTGATATTTTGACATTCTCTCATGAATCACTATTGTTCTTAATGGCAGCTAGAGTGGTGTATTATTTCTGAAGGGCTTTTAATTTACTTTGCCCAGATTTAGCAGAGGAATCACTATCCATGACAGCTATAGCGCCTTGTAAGTTGTATTTCTTAAATCATAAGACTTGAAAGTCAAAATTACTTTTTAATCTATGGGGTACAGAATACACAGTATGTTAGCAGTTGTGAAAACAACATTAGTAATCTCCCTGTAGATCTCGATCAGCACTCTTGGGCTAACAGGTGCGTTGCCGATGAGCAGTAATATTGTGAAAGAAATTTTATTTTTCTGAGTGGTAGGTCTCAACAGAGGGCTTAAAATATTCAGCAAACCATGCTATAAACAGATGTGCTGTCTTCAAGGCTATGTTGTTCCATTGATAGAGCACTGACTGAGTAGATTTAGCAGAACAGCCCTAGCTTTTCTGGGCCCCTTAAGGGCACTAGCTTTTTTGAATTAGTAAATGAGCATTGGCTTCAACTGAAACTTGCCAACTACATTAGCCTCTAACAAGACAATCAGCCTGTCCTTTGATGCTTTGAAGCCAGGAATTGACTTCTCCTCTGAAAGTGCTATGAAAGTCCCAGAAGGCATCTTCTTTCAATAGAAGACTCTATTATCTACATTTAAAAATCTCCTGTTTAGTGTAGCCACCTTCATCAATGATCTTAGCTAGATGTCCTGGAAAACTTGCTGCAGCTTCTACACCAGCACTTGCTGTTTCACCTTTCACTTTTGTGTTATAGAGGTAGTTTCTCTCCTTAAACCTCATGAACCAACCTCTGCTAGCTTGAAACTCTTCTTCTTCAACTTCCTTACTTCTCTCAGCCTTCATAGAATTGAAGAGAGTTGGAACCTTGCCCAGGATTAGGTGTTGACTTGAGGAAATGTTACTGATTTGATCTTCTATCCAGGCCACTACCTCAGGCTGTTTCACTTCTTATTATTTCTATGTCAACTGGAGTAACACTTGATTTTTTTAAAAAAAACTTTTCTTTTGCATTTACAACTTGACTGTTTTGTGCAAGAAGACTAGCTTTCAGCCTATCTTGCTTACTAAGCTTAATCATGTCTAGCTTTGATTTAAAATGAGATCCGTGTGACTATTTCTACCCTGTAAACACTTAGAGGCCATTGTAGGGTTATGAATTGGCCTGATTTCAGTATTATTGTGTCTCAGGGAAGACGGAGGAAAAAGGATATGGAGAGAAAAGTTGAAATGGCTGATTGGCAGAGCAGTCAGAACACATACATTTACCAATTTAGTCCACTATCTTATATGAGCACAGTTTGTGTCATCCCAAAACAATTACAATAGTAATATCAAAGATAACTAATCACAGATCACCATAACAGTTAAAGTAACAATAAAAAAGTTTGAAATATTCTGAGAATTACTAAAATGTGGCAGAGACACATAAAATGAGCACATGTTGTTGAAAAGATGGCATTGATAAAAGTTACCTGATGCAGGGTTGCCCAAAGTTTCATTTAAAAAATGCAATATATGTGAAGTAAAATAAAGCAAAGCACCATAAAACCAAGGTATCTCTGTTTCTCTTGCCTGTTGTGTCCTCTTGGTGACCTTTTAAAAAATTAGTTGATTGTGTATGTTTGGTTTTATTTCTGGGCTCCCTATTCTGTTCCAGTGGTCTCTGCGTCTGATTTTGTGCCAGTACCGTACTCTTTTGATTAGTAAGGCTTCGTAATATAATTTTGATGAGGCAGTGTGATGCCTTCATCTTTGTTTTTCTTTCTCAGAATTGTTGTGGCTATTTGGGTCTTTTGTGGTCCCATATAAATTTTAGGATTGCTTTTTCTATTCTGTGAAGAATGTCATTGGGATTTTGATATAGATTACATTCAGTCTGTATATTGCTTTTGGTTTGTAAAATTTTTAACATTAATCTAGTCTTAAATCAGTGAAATGCAGTGTTTAAAGTTTTAATATAAAACACATAGAATAAGGTTAAATATAAATTATCATATAGAAAGAATACAATATGTACATATATTTGGAAACATTCCTGAATAGTATGCTAATGCCTTGTGGGTTTTGAATGTATTCTTTAATTATAGCTTCAATTCCCGATTGTTCCCCTCATATTCAAGAGAGATATATTTTACTTTAAAATTGACAGACTTTTCTGTATTTTGGTAACATGTTATTCCTAATATAAACTGTTAACTTCAAAAATCAACCCTTCTGATATCCTGAAACATAAACATTGGTGCATTTTTAAGCATCTCTCAGATGCACTGCCTTATTAACAAGATCAATAACCATTTATGCAGAATTTCTTGAGCAGATAATAATCTATGTGGTATACTAAGAATTTGAAATTGCTTTTGGTTTGTTTGTTTTTAGACAAACTTTTACCTAGGAATACTTTAGGTGGACATTTGCAAAGATAATACAGGAAATTTCACTTACCCAACATTGTGTGTCCTCTGTTGTTAATATATTGTGGTGGTATCTTTGACACAACAAGTGAATTAATACCGGCACATTATTAAGCAAAGCCTATACATTGTTAATATTTACTTGGTTTATTTAGTGTCCTTTTGATATTCCAATATCCTATCCAGGATACTATAATTTATTTAGTCATTATGTCTCCTTAGCCACCTCTTTGCTTTGACAGTTTCTCGTATTTTCATTTGTTTTTGATGACCTTAAGCGTTTTGGGAAATATTGTCAGGTTTTAGTAAGATGGTCCTCAATTAAGATTTGTCTGGGGTTTTCTCATAAATAGACTGGAATTATGATTTATTAGAAGAATGACTACATCATATCAAGTGTGTGTGCTATGATCCTGACTTATCAGTTTTACTGTCAACTTTGGTCATATGTCTTAGTTAACACTGGCCAGGTTTGCACACTGTAAATTTAATCTCTGTTACCATTTCTCTACAGTATTCTTTAGAAGAAAGTCAATGTGTGCATCCTACTCTTAAGTGGTGGGAAGATATATCACCTCTTGGGGAATGTCTATTTAAACTATTGAAGTTTTACTACGTGGGAGATTTGTCTATCATTTCTTATTTATTTATTTGTTCAAATATTTTCTTTTTTTTTTTTTTTGAGACAGAGTCTCACTTTGTCCCCCAGGTTGGAGTGCAGTGGCATGCTCTCAGCTCACTGCAACCTCTACCTCCTGGGTTCAAGCAATTCTCCTGCCTCAGCCTCCCAAGTAGCTGGGACTACAGGCGCATGCCACCACACCCAGCTAACTTTTGTATTTTTAGTAGAGACGGGGTTTCACTATGTTGGCCAGGCTGGTCTCAAACGCCTGACCTCGTGATCTGCCCACCTTGGCCTCCCAAAGTGCTGGGATTATAGGCATGACAGATATTTCCTTATATCTGCGTATACTCAAGGATATTTACCTTTGAGTTGTACTCTAATACTATTTATTTATTTTGTTGCTCAAGTTATTCAAGCATTGACAATTGAAACCTCTACATTTTTGACATACGCCATCATTATTTTTGTTTGAACACTTCTTTAGTTTTTGGCACTAAATGATAATCCAGGTTCAAATCTGGCAGTTTCTACCCCAACCCTATAATATAACAATAGATAAACCAAGGAAAAAAGATCCCTGTTTCTTTTCATTGGAGGATGCTGTGAGAAAACAAGATCTGTGGGTAGGATATACTTCTTGCTGTCAAATATCATTGCTTCTAGGCCTTCTTTGCTGAAAAAGCAGGAAAATATGCACTTATATATTAATCAGTGTATATAGAGACTTCTCTAAACATGTTTATTATATTCATCTATATATTAAGCTAAGTATGCATTCATGCTAATGTCTCCAACTCTAATGAAGTATAAAGAAGTATGACATACATTATTCTAGCCTTACTCCTTCCTTGTCTGTAACCTTCCACCAAACCTGGCTCATACCATCTGCCAGAAAGTTACTTAATTGTTCAATCTCAGATGCATATTTAGTGGTTGTGGAATTGTTCACCCATAACCCTGTAAGGAGCAACTTTGTCAATAGAGTACAGTACTTATATGTAGATATTGTTGCTTCTTGTCTTACAGACTCAATTCATTTCTAGTTATTTACATAAACATCACGATCAGCCTGGGCAGTATAGCAAGACCCTGCCTGTACAAAAAATTATTACAAAAATCAGCTGGGCATGGTGACACATGCCCGTGGTTCCAGCTACTCAGGAGGTAGAAGTGAAGGATTGTTGGAGCCTAGGAGGCTAAGGCTACAGTGAGTCATGATTACACCGCTGCACTCCAGCCTGGGTGACAGAGTGAGAACCTGCTTCAAAATAAATAAATAAATTTGGAAGACAAATACCACTTGATTTCAATATTAATTATTAAATTACTGTAATTCAGTCTATTCAATTTTAGTGCAAATATATGCAAATAAATCAGTAGAACAGCATGTAGAATCCAGAAATAGGTCCCTGTACGTCTGGAAATTTTTGACATATGTGCTAAGGCAATTCCGTAAAGAGAAGATGGTTTCTTCAGTAAATAATACTGAAACTATTGGATAACTATGTGCAAGCAATCAAACGAAAACTTAAACAGAAAAATAAACAAAACTCCAATCCATAGAGTAACTCAAAATTGATCTGAGACCCAAATATAATACCTAGAAGAATTAAATTTATAGAAAAATTTACAGGAGAAAATAATTGTGACCATCATTAGGTTGAAAAAAGAGTTTTAAGATACACCATAAACAACAATTTTTTTCTTCAGTAAGGAGGATAACCTGGACCTCATCAAATTAAGAAGTCTGCTATTCAAAAAACACCATTAACAATCAAGAAAAATCACATATGAAACAAAAACATTTGCCAATTACATACCTGAAGAAAGACTTGTATCTAGAATATATAAGAATTCTCAAAAAATCATAATCATAAAAATCAATACTCAAAATAGAAAAAAATACATTGAAAAATTTATATAGAAATATATGGATGGTAAATAAATATATTTAAAAATACTCAACATATTAATCAGTAGGGAAATGCCAATTAAAACCAGAATGAGGTATGACTTACATACCCACTAAAGAAGCTAAAATTAAAAAGACTGACAATACCAAGTGTTTACAAGACTATGAAGGAGCTGAAGTTCTTCTACACTGATAATGTAAATGAGAAGAGGTGTGGACATTATGGGAAAGTGGCAGTTTATTTAAACATTACACATAAACCTACCATATGATTAAGCCAGTCTCCTCCTAGATATTTACCCCAGAGAAGAAAAAAAAAGCTTATTTCTATAAAAAATTTTGTACAGTGATATTAACAGCAACTTTATTTGTAACAGCCAAAAAAATGGAAACAATTCAAATATCACTAACATGTGGATAGTTAGACTGTCATGTATTCATGCAATGGAATACCACAAAATAATAAAAAGAAATGGACTATTGACATGCAGGATATGGATAAACCTCAAAATAATTGTGTTGTATTTAAAAGGTGAAAAAGCATACTTTTTAGAATTCTAATTCTATAAAATTCTAGAAAATGCAAACTAATCTACGGTGACAAAATAGATCGATACATAATTTTGAATGGCATTTGGTGGGAAAGAAAGGACATCAATGATAAGATTAGGAGGAGACAGGAGGAACCTCAAGGCAATGTACGTGTTGTGTCTTCAAAGTGGGGATGATTTAAGAGTATATTCACATGTCAAAGTTTATCACATTATTTTAGTATATACAATTTATTTTAGGCCAAGTATACCTCAATAAAGCTTTAAAAATATTACAAAGGATTTGGGACCAAATATGTCATTCATATCAATTATGTAAATGAGCACAGTTCTTTTATTAAAAGTGGTTTATTTTCAAATTTGCTCAATAATTAAAATCCAACTGTGTGCTGTATATGAGAGACAAACCATAGACAGAGGGATTTAGATAGACCTAAACAAGAGATGGGCAGATACGCCAGGCATATTAAAAACACAATTATTCATAGGAAATCCAGTATCAGAAAAGTTTAAATTATTATGTATGTATGTATGTATGTATGTATGTATTTATTTTGAGAAAGAGTCTCACTCTGTTACCCAGGCTGGACTACAGTGGCACCATCTGAGCTCACTGCAACCTCCACCTCCCGAGTTCAAGCAATTATCCCACCTCAGCCTTCAGAGTAGCTGGAATTACAGGTGCGGCCACCATGCTCAGATAATTTTTGTATTTTTAGTAGAGACAGGCTTTTGCCATATTGGCCAGGCTGGTCTTGAACTCCTGACCTCAAGTGATCCGCCCACCTCGGCCTCCCAAAGTTGTGGGATTAGAAGCCTAAGCCACCACACTCAACCAAATTATGCTTTATAGATTTCAATGGAAAAAAGAATATTTGTCAGTGGTAAAAGTTACCATTGACCTTGATATATATCTATGCATCAAGTCACCTGTATTGAAAATTATAAGAAAAAAAGAAAGTGTATAAGATGAAAGGAAAATTAGACAGAAAAGTACTCACAATAGCAGAATTTATCATCCCATTTTTATCACATAAAATGTCAGAGCAACAAGATTAAGTATGAAAATATAAAATGTTACTAATATAATTAAATGTAGGCTTTATGCATGTACATATAGATATTATATGACTTTACTAAAGAATAAAACTTCTCTCATTGCACATAGAACATTCACAAAAATTAATCAGATATTAGGACAACAAGAAAACCTAAGAATGCCATAATTTGGGAATAATAAAAACAATTTTCATTAACTATAGTGCAGTACTAATGGTCAAAAGTGAAGCAAAAAACAGAGATTATTCCATCAGGAAATCAGGGGAAAATCTACCAGACAATTTTTGGGAAAAGTGAGTCAATATAAACTAAAATTGTAGAATTTATAAGAACTAATGACAATGAAACGCTATCTGTATGAATTTATATAAAATAAAAGCAATTACCAAATAAAATGTATAGCTTTAAATGCTTTATTGACCAATATTAAATGATAAGAGTAAATGAACTAAATGCATAACTCAATAGTCTAGAAAAGTTATAATTCAAATTTAAAAAGTAAATGCAGAAAATAATATACATAAAAATAGAAAAACCAAACTTAAACTGAATTTTATTCTGTGTAAAAGCAATACGGAATACCAACCAAAAGAGGAGAATCAGGAAAAAAGTAAAAATACTTCAAAAATATATTGGAAGGGGAATAATCATTGGCTCAAACAAAAATATTATAAAAATAAGACCAGTTTTAAAATGCAGATAAAATTTAAAAATTCAAAGTAAATTTTATTTACCAAAATCAGACCCAGTAAAATTCAAACATTGAGCTAATTTGTGGTAATTAGATGCCAATTAATACAGATGAAATGGAGAGAGGTAAAAATACCTATCTCAAAAAAAAGTGCCAGAGCCAGATGAATTCCCCAGGGAATTTTTCAAGCATTTTAAGGTCTGGGTAATCTCAGTGCTACTTAAAATTATCTAGAGAACAACATTAAAAAATGCTTCTAATTACTTTTATTAATCAAATATAATGTTTATACCTCAAACTGATGTTAATTGCACAACATCGAAATAAAAGACCAAAATGTAACAACATAAATGCAACAATGACGAATATGTTATTAAACAGATTCTAGCAATATATTAGTAAAAAATAATATACTGTGGTGATTAACTACAGAGACATTAATGTGTCTCATTAATCAATTAATATAATCATAAACTACATTGGAATACAATGCATTGTATGATAATTCCTTAAATGTTGAAAGGCTGCAGGAAAACATTATTTGTTGTTGTCAAATGCACTCAATATCATGATTCTATATTGAGAAAACCCCATAGTCTTGTCCCAAAAGCTTCTTCAGCTGATTAACTTCAGCAAAGTTTCAGGATACAAAATCGCTGTACAAAGATCACTAGCATTCCTATACACCAACAACAGCCAAGCCAAGAGCCAAATCTGGAAGACAATCACATTCATAATTGTCATAAAAAGAATAAAATAACTAGAAATACTGCTAACCAGGGGGTGAAAGGTCTCTACAATGAGAATTGCAAAACACTGCTCAAAGACATCAGAGAAGACACAAACAAATGAAAAAACATTTCATGTTCATGGATAGGAAGAATAAATATTGTTAAAATGGCCATACTGCCCAAAGCAATTTACAGATTCAATGTTATTTTTATCAAACTACCCATGACATTCTTTACAGAACTAAAAAAAAAAAATTAAAATTCATATGGAACTGAGAAAGAGCCCAAATAGCCAAGGTAATCCTAAGCAAAGAGAACAAAACTGGAGGCATCACGTTACCCAACTTCAAACTTGCTGTAGGGCTACAGTATCCAAAATAGCATGGTACTGCTACAAAAACAGATATATAGACCAGTGAAACAGAATAGAGAGCCCAGAAATAAGGCTGCACACCCGCATCCATCTGATTTTCTACAAAGCTGACAAAAACAAGCAATGGGGTAAAGACTCCTTATTCAATAAATGATGCTGGGATAACTGGCTAGCCATATGCAGGAGATTGAAGCTAGAGATCCCGTCCTTACATCAGGTACAAAAATCAACTCAAGATGGATTAAAGACTTAAATGTAAAACCCCAAACTATTTGGTTGGTACAAAAAAGTAATTGTGGTTTTGGTCATTACTTTCAATGACAAAAACTGCAGTTATGTTTGCACCCACCTAATATAGAAACCCTGGAAAATAACCTAGGCAATACCATCCTGGACATAGGAATGGGCAAAGATTTGAAGACAAAGACACCCAGTGAAATCACAACAAAAGCAAAAACTGACAAATGTGATCTAATTAAATTTAAGAGCTTCTGTACAGCAAAAGAAACTATCAACAGAGTAAACAGACCACTTACAGGATGGGAGAAAATTTTTGCAAGCTATGCATTGGACAAAGGTCTAATATCCAGCATGTATAAGGAACTTAAACAAATTTTCAGGAGAAAAACAAATGACCCCATTAAAAAGTGGGCAAAGGACATGAACAGAAACTTCTCAAAAGTAGAAATACATGCAGCCAACAGTCATATTTTTAAACCCTCAATTTTACTGGTTATTAGAGAAATGCAAATCAAAATCATAATGACATACCGTCTCATACCAGTCAGGATGGTAATTATTAAAAATAACAGATCCTGGAGAGGTTACAGAGAAAAGGGAACATTTATACACTGTTGGTGGGAGTGTCAATTAGTTCAACCATTGTGTAAAATGGTACAGCAATTCCTCATTACCATTACATTCTACATTATTCATTATAAGCCCAGAGGAATATAAACCATTTTATCATAAAGACACATGCACATGTATGTTCACTGCAGCACTATTCACAATAGCAAAGACATGGAATCAACCTAAATGCTCATCAGTGACAGATTGCATAAAGAGGATGTGGTACATATACACAATGGAATACTATGCAGCCATAAAAATGAATGAGATTGGCCAGGCATGGTGGCTCATGCCTGTAATCTCAGCACTTTGGGAGGCTGAAGCAGGCAGATCACCTGAGATCAGGAGTTCAACACCAGCCTGACCAACATGGTGAATCCCCTTCTCTACTAAAAATACAAAAAGTAGCTGGGCATGGTGGTGGGTGCCTGTAATCCCAGCTACTCAGGAGGCTGAGGCAAGAGAATCACTTGAACACGGGAGGCGGAGGTTGCAGTGAGCTGAGATCGCACCATTGCACTCCAGCCTGGGGGATGCAGGGAGGCTCTGTCTTGAAAGAAAAAAAAAAAAAAGGAAAATGAATGGGATCATGTCCTTTGCAGGGTCATGAATAGAGCTGAAGGCCATTATCCTTAGCAAACTAATGCAGGAACAGAAAACTGAATACCGGATGTTCTCACTTACAAGTGAGAGTTAAATGATAACACATGAACACAAAAAAGGGAACAACAGACACTGAAGCCTATTGCAGGGTAAATGGTGGGAGGAGGGGGAGGAGCAGAAAAAATAACTATTGAGTACAAGGCTTAGTACGTGAATGATGAAATAATTTGCGCAACAAACTCTTTGACACGAGTTTACATATATAAAAAATCTTCACATGTACCCACAAACCTAAAATAGAAGTTAAAAAATAAATAAATAGACCATCATATTAGAAATTTTTTTTAAAGAAGACAGGTTGGCTGTTATTTAACTTATACCAAAGCCCCAAATTTAGTAAAATTGTCACTTAAGTAGTGAAACAATAGAGGTTATTCCCAATGAATCAGGGCCAAAGCAAGCCTGCTCACTCTTTATATTATTTCTTTTATTTGTTTTTAATATGTTACTGAAAATTCTTGCTAATGCAATTGGATACTAGGAAAAACATAGAGACAAGGTAATTGGAATATTCTAATGGCTCGGGTTAGAACAGTACAAATAAATATGAAGGTGAAAAGAACCCTTTCATAAGTATACAAAAATTAGAGAGGTTAGCTCTTTTTCTTGGACCTCTTCTGCTTTATGAGTTTTTAAAACATTATGAATGAACTTAATGCAAACATCTCTACTTCTGCAAATATTTAACACTATACTGTGGCTATAATCCTACCATAAGAGGGTGGTTAAATGGAGCTATGTTACAGTAAACTACAGATTATCTCATTTACAAAAAGAAGTGACAGAACTCTATAGCACAGACCCTTGAATTTAAACAACAGTGGATTAAAAAAGATTAAGGCCAAAATGTAATTTGATAGATGTCTCTGAATAGGGGTATGAAGCACTCACCTTGACATCCTGACTCCACCCAAAAGAATTACTTGTACTTTGGAACTAATCCCCACCTCCTGCTTCTCACCCACAGAAGCAGGATGGACACACTCCTATAATGATTATAGCCATTTTAGGATGTGCGTCCACATAGAAAAGTCACATAAAAAAGAAGGAAGGAATTGCTGGGAGTGATGAATGGAGAGAAATATGGCAAAGAGAAACTTAGTTGAACATACACATAATAAAGGTTATAAAAATTACCCAACTTGATGTAGAGAAGTTCATCAATAAATATGGAAGCTGAAGATGCATGTTTCCACTGTCTAAACAATGCAACTGCTAAAACATTCTTGCTTGTGTGCCTCAAACTGACATATGCAGGGATGATCATTGTAGCACCCTTTATAGTAGCCAAAAAAAAGTATAAATGCCCTAAATTGTCAACAGGCAAATCAACACTTTAAATTGTTGATATAATAAAGAATTATGCATTGTGAGAATACATTTGTAAAGCTATAAGTATTAACTTAGAAAAATCTTAGAGGAAAACAAACCCTGTTGGGTAGAATAAAGCAAATTTTCAGCTGAAACATGCAGTATGATAGCATTTTTATAAAGTTTAGAAACATGAAAAATAATGCTACATATGATTGTGACATATTTGATGTGGTGATAAAAATGCATGTAAAATGAACACTTGACTCTTTGGTGAAAAATTGAGGTAGGATAATTTGATTAGAAAAGATACACATGAACACTACTATTTGCGGTATTTCTTAAGCTGGGTACATGCATCTTTTGCTAAGTTTGAATTAGTTCATAATGCATTTTGAAAAGATATAGTTTAACAATACAATAAGCAAAGTATTAAAAATGGTTTCTGCACTAAAATAAGATTGTATTTTTAAAGAAGATTATTAGAGAACATGATGCACCTAGGATATATCGACTAGGAAATAACTGAAATAGTATTAATGCCCATAATCCCTGACCTGCATTCTCCTGGGAACATAAAAAAATGAGTGTATTAAACAGTGAAACCATTATCATTTGTACAGAACAGACAGGGAACAATGTAATCATATAGGATATTTTTTAGTTTACCCGGGGAACTGCAGCTAGACTAGCATTTCTTTAATTGGAGGAACTCTGGAAATGGTGAACTGCACAGGAGAAGTTGTAAGGTAATCTTTGCCTAGGAACGGATAGGCATTCATGTGAGGTGTAGCTGCACATGCAAAAGAGATGAAGGAAGAGCAGAAAGAAATGAAATGAAAAGGCTTATCTACTTTATTCTTAGCCCTCTTCTACTTTATGAATGTTTAAAATAAAGAAATTCATTCAATGTATACCTCTCACTAATACAAATGCTATCTTATGAGGCCAAAAACTTTAGAAAGTGCTGAAAGGTGCAGCTGTATATTACAAAAAGAAAAAATTAACATGGAATCAGACTTTTGTTCTTAGAATAAATTGCACTTTGCCATAATTTTAATATACTGCTCAATTTGATTTGTTAGAATTAAATTAAAATGTTGGCAACTATATTCAGCAGTAAGATATATCTAGAGTTTCGTTGTTCATCCTGTCAGTTTTTGGTGTCAAGGTTATTCTGGTATTCCTTAATAAATCAGGAGGTTTTCCCACTTTTTCAATAATACAGAACATTTTGCTTATAACCTGAGAACTTTATAGTCTCTTTAAAGTTTTCTCAGAATAATATGGGAATTGCCTTAGTTTAAAATTTTTGCCATTAATTAGCCCAATTTGTTTCATAGTTTATACAGGTTTCTGCTTTTGGTGTATTATTTTTATTAATTAGTTTTCCCAGAAAATGTCATCCATTTTGTCTATGTTTTCAAAATCATCAGTGTAGTATTATCAGTGTATGAAAATGGGCATTTTGGGAGTATTTTTGCTTTAGTTCTATAAAGTACAATTCATAAGTTACCAATGCATTTTATATTCTAGCAAAGAAATATTTGGCTATACCAAAGACAAAAATTTTTATCCCACATTTTTGTAGACTTTTTTTATTTATAGATTTAAGTTTAAGGTTTAGATCACCTTCAAGTTAATTTTATATGTGATGAGAGGTAAAGATTGAGTATTTTTTTAATGAATACTTGGTTGTTCCAAATATTTTTTAAAAGACTAGCTTTTCTGTGTTAGATACATATGAGTTTTGTCAAAATTTAATTGTTCACATATAAATGGATGTCTTTCTAGGCTTTTTATTCTACTCCACTCATCTATGTGTCTATCCTTCTGCCAATAACATACGATGTTGATTATTGTAGCTGTATAGTGAATCCTGAAATTAGGTATTTCAAGTCATAACACTTTGTTCTTTTCAAATTTGTTTTAACTATCTTAGCTCCTCTGTACTTGTTAATAATTTTACAATTTGTTAGTCTCTAAAGCTAATCTGATAAAATTTTGATTTGGATTGCATTAATTTTGAATATAAATTTGGAAAGAACAGACATCTTAAGATACTGTGTGTTCTCATTTGTAAGAAATGGGAAACAAATTGTTTTCCTGGTTTTCCACTCACCCCTCTCAATACTTGCAGAACACTTTTGACATTAAATGTATGAGTATTTTTCTCCACACACCAAACAATTCTATAGCAGGGACCAGCTGGGTGCTCCATTATTTAACTCAATTCTGACACTGTCTGTCAGGGCATAGGGTTAAGGGCTCAGTCTCACAAGCCTGCCCCCACTTCATATGACAGGTGCAAGTCCCAGGAGAACTTGTATTTCTGGCCAACCTGCTATAAATCTGGGGTTTCCATGATGCCCTCCTTGGCTTCAATTAATTTGCTGAAGTCCTCCACAGAACTCAGGGAAATACTTGTGTTTATCTACTCATTATAAATAATATTACAAAGGTCACAGATGAACAGCCAGACAGAGGAGATGCACAGAGCAAGGAAGCTTGGAAGGAGGGTGGAGCTTCCATGCCCTCTCTGGGCCCACCCCCAAGACATCGCCACCTGTTCAACAATCTGGAGGCTTTCTGGATCCAGGCCTCTTGGGGTTTAACGAAATTGTATTGTCGTGATTGACTAAATAATTGGCCATTGATAATCAACTCAACCTTCACTTCCTCTCCCCTCCCAGAGGTTGGAGGGTGGGGGTTGAAAGTTCCAACCCCCAAATCACACAGACGATTTCCTTGGCAACCAGACCCAACCACTGAGAGTCACCCCATTAGAACGAAAGGTGCTCCTGTCACTCAGGAAATTACAAAGGTCTTAGGAGCTCTGTGTCACGAACTGGAGTTAAAGAACAAATAGTAGAGTAAATGATTCTCCTAGCATCTCTGCTATTGATACAATACAATGATTTCAGGAGCTCTGTTTCAGGAACCTGGGGCAGAACCCAATACATCTACCTCTCTCTCTCTTCTCTCTCTTTTTTTCTGTCTCTCTCTTTCTGTCTACTCTCTCTCTCTATATATATATATATATATTTATATATATGTATATATACACACATATATATTTGTATATGTATATATACACACATATATATTTATTGATGGTTCATATTATATCTCAATATCACTCTATTCATGAAAATGACAAACTTCTTCAGTTCTTAACATTTTGCCATGTTGATCTACCTTTCACTTTATTGCTTCACCCTGAAATACATTAGTATGTATATCCTAAGAACAAGAAGATTCATCTACATAACCACATATAGTAAAACATTCAGAAAATGTAACACTGATCCAATTATGTTATATGCATGCCACATAGTTTTCTTCTATCTTTGCCATAATGTTCTCTATATCTTTCTGTTTCTTTGTATTTTCCATTTTTTTTGGCCTGAAGTTTTATTTGTTTAGTACATCGAAATTAAGAACACTGATATTTTAAAACTTCAGACCTTATATCCACCCATTTGCATTCATTAGATTGATTTCTCATGACTAGAGTCTAAACATTTAGCAGGACTGCTACTTAGCTGATGTGTCCTTCTCAGTCTATCAATGAAGGGAAGAAAGGTCAGTTTGTCCTAATATTGGGGAGGTTGAATGATCACTTAATTAAGGTAGTGTCAGCCATATTTCTCAATTACAAACTCAATATTTTTTTCTGGTTTTGATACCCATAGTTTCAAATGTGCTTTATGATATATTTCACTGACAAATGGGGAATGTTCCATAATTTCAAATATAAAGTTTACTTCTGGATGTACATTCAAATCATTGTTAATTTGCTTGAAGAGTAATGACAGAAAAGAAAGATGGAAGCATTTGGCAAATTAGTAATGAATAGGCAGCACTTTCTAGGGATGGGATTTGGAGAGGAATAATCAAGGCAGAGTTACAGGCTATTTACATCCACCAGCAGAAATAATAAAAGTTTACCAGAATGCAGAAAAGAAGTGAATCGCCTTCTTATTTTCTAATGATCGTGAGAGAGGGAGAGAGAGTGTGTGTGTGTGTGTGTGTGTGTGTGTGTGTGTGTGTAAGAAATAGAGAGAAAGAGAGATGAGGTGGGGTGGGTGTATAATGTGAACATTAGTGAGACTCTCAGTGGGTCACAGAGTTATAATACAGGCCCCAGTTTTGTCACTGAAGGAGGTGGAATGCAATCTTTTTCTCTCTCTCATCACTCCAGCTTGGATATTTTTCATTGATCTGTCTTCAAAAATACTGATATTTTCTTTTGTATTTTCTAATCTTCTCTTAGTCACACCCAGTTCTTTTTCTGATCTAGAAATTCCATTTTTATGGCTGTCATTTATCTCCTTACTATGTTTATATTTGCTTATCAATCCTGTTGTGCATTTATAATATTAGTAGTTAATTCAAAATCCTTGTCTCACATTGTCTCATCAAAATCAAAGGATTTTGTTAATTCAAAATCCTTCTTTTGTTTTGAATCTGTTTTTATGATTTGATTTTGTCCTAATTATGGGTCACATTTTAGAATTTCTTTGCAAATATAAAAAATTTTGACTGATGTCAAATGCTTTTAATATTCTGAATTTTATAGTAGTTTTCCTAATGGATATTAAAGCTCGTTCTGGCAAGTGGTTGATTTACTTGCTGATGATCTTGGTCATTTTGTGTTAGCATTTGTTCTAAGGCTAGCTGTGACCTACTATTAAGATATGAACTTTCTTGAGTCTTTTCTTAATGCAGGTGTTTAACCAAGTATATGCCTTTCTGTCTGGTGGGTTTAAATGTCTTCTAGCTTGCGTGAATTTTGGAGCATTTGCAGCGTAAAGCTCTCAGGTTCATCTTTACCAGCCTTTGGAGTTTCACTTTATGCACAGGTAGTTTTTATTTAGCCACATAGTCAAGAAGACTCCTAGGAAGATTTTTGGAAAGCATTTTCTGCTAGCTTCCTCTGGTACTCTGACTGAAAATTTCAACTACAATGGTCTCCCCAAGGATCTCAACCTCCACCTCCGGAAATCATGATAACCCCTATCCTGGGCTCCATGAATTTGATAGTAATGGTTCTAAGGAGACCGCTTGGACAATAGGGCACCTCTCATGTGCTTCTCTTTTCTCAGGGGTCACAGTTCTTCATTTTGCAATGAGTTGTGTTACATATTAAGTCTAGTTTTTATTTTTTTAATGACTAGATGAAAAGTTAAGCCTTTATTACTCCACGCTGGCTGGAAACAGAAATTCCAACATGTGCTTTTTCCTCATATTACTATTTCTATTGTTTTTTAATTGAATGAAATTGCAACCCTTAAACCTATGAATGCAGTTCAAACAGCTTTTCTCAACTTTTTTTTCCCCACACTTCTGTCTTTAACCTAAAGACATTACAGTGCTGTGATAGATTCTTAAGTGTGTCTGAAATGTATCCCAAATCTAGTTTATTTCATGGGTATCCTATTCCAGTTGACTATAAGCACCTGGTAACTATTTGCTCAATTCATTATCAGAAAGTTAGCCCAGGATCTTTCTTCTCTGCTACACTTCACTTAAAAAGAAGATTAAACCTGAAAAACAGCATGGTTTTGCAGTTAAGAGAACATACTAGTCCTGCACTACCAGGCTTCAAACCCAAGGCTCTTTCATTCACCAGGTCTGAAGCCTTAGCGAAATTACTTCATCTCTCTATTTATGTTCCTTCATCTATAAATGGGATGGGAATGATAATAATATGATTATTTTAAGGACTATAAAGAGGTAAATGTTTATAACGCAAATAGGCTTATACCTGGCAAAATATAATATATAAACATGTGCTTTTAAATACATTGAAAAATACTTTTACTTTCTCGAAATAGTTTCCCATTGCTAATGCCTACACTCGAAATTGTCATTTATTCTTATATTAATTTCATAGCAACATTTTGACAGGAAACTTTACCCTCTTTTTATTTTTTTATTTTGTTTTACTTTTGAGACAGAGTCTTGCTCTGGGCCCCCAGGCTGGAAGCGCAGTGGCGGGATCTCGACTCACTGCAAGCTCTGCCTCCCGGGTTCACGCCATTCTCCTGCCTCAGCCTCCTGAGTAGCTGGGACTACAGGCACCCACCACCACGCCCCGCTAACTTTTTATATTTTTAGTAGAGACGGGGTTTCACCGTGTTAGCCAGGATAGTCACGATCTCCTGACCTCGTGATCTGCCTGCCTCGGCCTCCCAAAGTGCTGGGATTCCAGGCGTGAGCCACTGTGCCTGGCCTACCATCTTTTTAAATTTGATTTCACAAGGAAATAAAAAAAAATCTATAAAATATAATTTCATGTTTACTATACGTGACTTTTCTGTTCTAATATTCCTAAACTTCCTACCATGACATAACTTGATCTTTACTTATACTCCTTGACACATTGACTTTCCATCCCTCTTTTTCTTTTTACATCAAATTACTTGCAGTTCTTGAGCTGTAACATGTTCTCTCATGTCGCCATGTATTTAAACTTATTTGCTTTTTAAGTCCTTCATTTACCTAGTAATTGGGATTAGTAACTTCTTAATTATCAGCTAGCCATTATCTTTGCTTCATAGTTTTACTTGACCACTTCATTCTATTGTAGTATTAGCTTGTCATTAGATGCAACATTTGCTTCTACAGCATATTTTTAGACAGCCCCTACCACTACATATTTATAAGTACTTTAGATATTTACCTACCTTTCGTAAGAAATGATGCATTTTTGAAGGTCCTGATTTTTACTTATTTTTCCAATGTTTAGTATGTATTTCCTGTGTACAGCATATTCACCAAACCAGAATTTAATTGGATGCTGCTAAATTAATAAATAAAATAATACCTGTATGGTGTTCAGAAAATAGCTGTCATTTGTCATGGGATTAGTAATCACTGCAGATAGTTCATTTGTAATGATGAGGGTTCTCTTGGTATAGAAAAATTCCCTGAATTCTGACCATAAGAATTATAGAATTATGAACACACACACACACACACACACACACACACACACACACAAATAAGATTAAAAAAATGAATTTTTTTGGTTGTGATACTCAGAAATAGTATATTAAAGAATCTTATTTTGTACATTTTCACTGTTAAATCACCTTCAGTTTTTTTATGACAGGATATTTAAAATGTTAGTGATTTTGGACATCAGGCTGTGTGAAGTAAAGTAACTCAGAAGAGTGGAAAGTTTCCTACTAACAATTTTCTAAGTAATCACTTCATGGTAAAGCATGGACAAATAAAGGTTATATTTGTAACAAGGTGCTGACAAATAAATGAAGGTATTATTTAGATTTTATTTGATGAGCCAGGAAAATTTCCAATGGAAAAAACAAATGGCTCGGTTTTCTAAATTCAGCACAGACATACTCGAGCAAATCAGTCTGTGAAGTGGTGCTTGCATGAAAAGATGTGCTTCCAGAAGAGTAAATGAGATTCTCCACAAATTCTCCCTGTCACTGCTTTGACACAGCTGTAATTATCACAAAACTAACTCCTGATTGCTCCATCACTCAGTTCCCTGGAGGAAGCTAAAGATGTTCTCCACTTACAAAAGGAAAGCAAAATGAAACAAAAGAAAATCCCCTGTCAGAGAGGTGGCCCAAGAAGGTCTCTGCAGAAACAGGAAATTGTCACCGTGGAACCTGTTGGTGTGCCCACTACCCTCCACCTCCCATGGTCATTGTCCACTTGTACAGTGAGAATCCCTTGACACCCATTGCATCTCAGAGTGTAGTGCAGCACCCTCAGCAAAAGGAAGACCCAGTGAGTGCAACAGTAATCAGTCACTCATGTCTTACATAAAATGAACTCAAGATTTTTATTCATCATGATTCCATGTTAAACATATTTATATTTTAATAATAGTAAATATTTATTGGATTTCAAAATAAAGTTTACTGCTCTTAATGGACCCCATCCCCATTCACGCAACCACAGACATGATTATAAATGTGATTGGGATCAAATCATTTAATAAATTATATATAATATTTTATATATATGTACACACACACACACACACACATATATATATAAAACTTTTTTCAATAAACGTGTTGCCCATCTAGGATGTACCAGAGATATAAAGAATAATTGACATCAAACTACTACAAAGACATAGCAAACCCCAAAATAAAACCCACGACAATGCAAAGAGACTACAATATGTGACATATACAACAACATGAGATCCAGAAGAAGGATGCCCTCAGGTGAAGAGATGAAAGTCATCCCAGTAAGGAGTTCTGCTTGAGTGAAGAATTGAAGAAGCACAGGGTTAGCCAAGTTGATGAAGGAGGAAAGTGCTTCCTGGGCAGAAGAAGAATGCATCCGTTCTGCTGCTATGGGAGAAGGACATGTCTCAGGAGCTGGGGCTGCTACTGCTGAAGCTTAGGCCAGTGAAGCAGCCTGAGGTTAGAGTGTCAATGCCAGGCTACAGCAGGACAGACCCTTGAGGATTATGGGGAATGGTAGAAACAGCAGTTTAGAAAATGCTAGTTGGGGCCAGGTGCGGTGGCTCATGCCTGTAATCCCAGCACTTTGGGAGGCCAAGATGGGTGGATCACGAGATCACGAGTTCGAGACCAACCTGGCCAAGATGATGAAACCCTGCCTCTACTGAAAATAGAAAAATTAGCTGGGTGCGGTGGCAGGTGCCTGTAATCCCAGCTACTCTGGAGGCTGGGTTCACCTGAATCTGGGAGGCAGAGGTTGCAGTGAGCAGAGATCACACCACTGTACGTTAGCCTGAGCAACAGAGTAAGACTCTGTTAAAAAAAAAAAAAAAGAAAAAAGAAAAATGCTAGCTGGGGAGAAAGCAAGAGTGCAGTTGGTGGGTAACCCTGAAGTGAGCCTCCAGACTTTTGGAGGACATGGTAGTAGTTGAAAGAGGAAGTGTTAAGGACTCTAAATAGGCCATTTATAGTGAGATGCATTGGGACAAGATGATAGATATATTATCAATGGGCCTCAATGCCAGATTGGATGGGTTTGAATGCATTAAACATCATTTACAGGTGAACGTAGGAGTTTAGTTGGAATATTTTGAGCTTGAATAGCAAATTGATGTACACTGTAAGATGAGAGAAATGGAAGAGATTTGATATGAATTGAGTTAAATAAGAGAGATCAGAAGCAAAGGGGTAACATTGTAAGCAACTGAGCAAGATGCCATTAAAATATTCTAACAGAATGTTTTATTAATCCTTTCCTGAAACTAAGGAAGAAAGAAATCATCATAACAATCAAACCACTGAGCTTTGCAGCTGTCATGATGACCATCAGGAACCATGTTCCAGCTAATCAGCAGCTCCTAGAGCCAACACATCTCACTAGCAATGCAGAAAGTGATTAGAGTCCCAAAGCATCACCACCAAAAAGTTGATAAAATATCTATTTGAAAATATTTATGGTTGATTTATTTGAAAAAGCATTAAAATTATCACAATGGGGAAAAAGACTTGCTGGCTTTATTATACTTGATATATTTCATGAATTATAAGTTTCACTTTGAATTACGTGTGTGTTGGGAGAAGGGGTGGCTAAATCATCTCTGACTCATGATCATGAGTTATTGCTCTCACCAAAACCATAATCTTCCACTATCCCCTCTGCAATGTCAGATGTAAGAGGCTCTCTTGAGGTGCAACCATCACTGTTATGTTCTTTGGAAATGTAGAGGAGCTGTTTCCATGTGCATACTGCCCAAAGTCAAGAATCCTATGATCAAGAACTAACAAGGATCTAATATTTTCCCCTATTTCTAGGCTAACAAGTTAGCCAGCCACAGTTTCCTTGATGTTGGCAGAAGACATGAGAATCCTATTTCAGAGACAAAGGACTTCATTCCTTATGGCACTGTAGGCAGTGTGAGCTTCACATTCACATTGGTTTTCTACCCCCAAATCTCTTTGGGGAGTGGCTTAGATGATGCTGATGCCACATCAGCAGAGGGCTTGTGTAACAGCTTAATAAACAGAGCTTAAAAAATGCCCATTCTTAGAGAAGGGATGCTTGCAAATATGCCCACCTTTTGTTTTAGTGGGACATATTTATTACATTTCTTATCTTGGTCAGGAAAAAAAATCTTCTTTTTGCCTGGGAAGGACACATTATCTCTATCTTCCAATGTTATTTGCTATTAACATATAATATCATCAAAATGAGCCTATAGTCAAACCATTAATGCCTCTTCAAGAGATTTGCAGAAGCCCAGAGATTATGTAGAACTTTCTCCACAGCACGTCTTAATTCTTCCCTAGACATCTTAGGAAAGGCTGCAATATTTTACAAATAAATTAATTTAAAAAGAATACTACAAAGACATTTTACAATGAGTTTAACTTACAGAGTTCCCAGATGTGACAAGTTTAGAGTCCTTTCCCTATGATGGTCTCAATAGATCTTTCAGAGGTGGGATCTTTAGTTTATGCCAGAAGTAGAACATCAACATTATAGCTGTATTGATCTTTGACAGTCCTATCGCAGATGTGTTTAGATACTGCTGTTTCCCACAGAGAACGTCCAATTAATCAAATACTCTAAAAAAATACAGAAACTTAACTTAGATTACATGAGAAAGTATAAATACCCTACTCCGTTGAAAATAACATCTGCCACTTTGGCTCTAAAATGATCCCAGATACAGCTTCCTCATCATTTAAGAGAAAATTTAGAGTTATCTATATATTTCTTCTCATTCAGTCAGTTTACAACTTGTTCCAGAAGCTGCAAACATTTTACTAGTATTGTATGTCACTGAAAAACCTCCAAATTAAGTTATAACACAGTACCTTCATGTGTGATCTTCCTATTTCTCTTTCCTCTTAAAATCTATATTAACAACAATTGCAACTCAAGAGTGTCAAGTAATAAAGTGAAAGGTATAGAATTAAATGGATAGCCTACCAATGACCACCCGAATCTATTTGTCCCTGCTCCTCTGGGCCTAACAGTTTAACACTCTTCTCTGGAAATGGCGCAGATCTGCCCAAGACGCTCTGCCCTCTCCTCTGCTAGCCCCAGCTCCTGGTTTCTAGGAATATCTGCTTGAACATAAGCACTTGTCTCTGCGAGGGTCAATGATGGATTTTAATCAGAGCTCGGCCTACATGTATATTAGGAAAAGAGTTATTTCAAAGACTTTGGCACTTCCTTAAACAGCTAAACTTTCACTTTATTACTTGAAACAATTGAGTTGCAACTGAGCCTCAGAGGAACTCCTATTGAGCTTCTCAAATATTCTCATGCCAGAAAGGGTCTTGCATAACTTAATGGCACATTTTCATAGTTTTCCTAGAGCAAAGGAACGATGTTTATGTTAACAACAAGTCCTCTTTCCTATCCAGAGAGGAAAACTTCACAGACATGTAATCATAGTTTCTAGCTTTCACTCTTCTCAGATTCAAAAATCTCATTCTCAGTTTCAACCAAATTGCTTACTGTACACATTTGCTAATTTAATCTATGTGTTTTCTTTCTGTGCTCTATAAAATTAAATAATTTCTGATAGTTGCTAAATAGCCTCAGACAAAGTGATAGTTGACAGCTTTAAAACAGATAGTTCTAAAGTAGCAGAGACCAAGGCCAGTTCATTATTTCACCCATGGCCAAGTGGCATGCATTCAAACAAAGATGATTCTCATTTTCTGGTCAACAGCCTCACAGTTTTAATCTAAAGTTACATTTTTATTAAGCATAGCATCATGATTATAACAATGCACAGTTCATAGCTAGCTTTCAAAATGTAAAAGTAATTTGGTTTCTCAAACTCTTTTTGTCTAGTAAATTCATAAATGAATTCATCTTAAATACAAATAAATCTCTGCCTTCAATGGAAATAAAAAAAAATTGTACTCCTTTACCTTATGGAGATAATTTTATTTTATGTCCTCACCCCACATACAGGGGAAACATTTAGCCTCAGGTGCCAAGATGCTGGGCTCTCTCCTGGCAAGAGAGTGCTATGAGTGAGGCAGTGGGAAGGTGGGATTCTAATTCCATGTCAGCTCTCCACCACTGGTCCCTCTAAGGCACCCACCATCCCTGACCCACAGCCAACCTGGTGGTTGCGCTGCTTCTGTAACAAGCTCCTAAAGTAGTCAGTCACCATTCCCCATCCAGAACTTTTGGACTTTTCACTCTTTCAGGCTTGTAAAATACATTTATTTCGTCAGAAAACCCTACCACCTCCCCTGACTCCTTTCCACATCTCTCTTATTTCTCTCAATATTCACCCATTATTTGTTCATAGAAAAATTTTACTGTGTATTAGGCCCACAATCAGGATTATTAGGAAGCTAAAATTGCTAAAGATAAGCAAATCTGGACACTAGGTACAAGCAATAAAGACAGGTGTTATTTAGTTATAACTGCTGCGGTGGGGAAGAGTCCATTGTGTACTCAGCAGGACTTCGATTGGTATGGAGGTGATATGGTGCTCCAAAAGGAGGGTGAGGAAGAAGTTGGAGGGTGGTCAGTAGCTCAGAGGAATCAGAGAATTAAAAAATTCCAAAAAGTTGGTATGAGAGCTGATCAGTGTCAATACAGATAGGCCAACTGTGTCTGCTTATTGGAGCTTATCAATGTTAGACTCTTACCCTCCCACGGAGATGGGGAGACATGGCCTTAACCCTTCCTAATGATGCCATTTCAGAGGAATAGCTTTCAGGTCCCTGAGAAAGACACTCCTGATATGAAGGAGATATATAAACATCTCAAAGGAATAGAGGAAGCATTTGCAAATGCATGTAATTTTTTTAAAATGCTCTAAGAAAGGGAGGTCAAGAGCCTATCATCAAATGTTGGTTGGAACAATGGGTAAATTGTTTTGGTACACTTGAGTTTTCCAGACAGGAACTCAAGGGAGCCTGGATGATCTCAGGGACAGGGCCATAGGCTGCTAGGAGCCATGAGTTTGGTCAAAGGGAGAATCAAGAATCTTTTTCAAAAGCAGATACCCTTCTTTGAGGGTAGGGCAGCTTGGCCATTCTGCACTGCTAACAGGTAAGCAAGTGCAGGGATTGATAGGTACTTGGATTCCATTCTTCTACTGCAAAATTAAATTGCTCATGTTGAGGAAATACAAGCAATTTAATTTACCTATTAATACTATCTGGACATTCTTAGGGGCTATTGTTTCTTCCTGACAAGCAATACTTCTTCCCCACTTTGTCCCTGACATTTGCGAAACAGATTATTTCATTTCTCTTCATTTCTTTATCCCAGACTTTCGTCTCACAAGGTCCCACACTTAGAAGTTTCTGTGGCCTTTCAAGCAAAGCTTCCCTTAATTGCCAGGGTCTGGAAATGTCACCAGGATTTTTATTATGTGAAGGTTTCCAGGTACTTATATTTGGTATATTTCAGAGTCTTCAGGTAAGATATTAACCATAATGTTTCTGAAATTTCGAGTCCTATTCTGTTTCTCACAGCTTTAGCCACACCTCACAGAAGAGTTCTAGCAGACCTTTTCACACTATCCATTATACTCTTTGTTGTATGAGTAGTAATTCATTTATTTCCTTTAACAAAAAAATTTATACCTAATACAAATGTAAATTTTGAGCAATCTGAATGCTTTTATATGAATGTTACAAAGGTGAAAAAATTAATGTCTTGATTTCTTCCTATGGGAATTGATTTACTAAAACATTTTATAATCAACTACAATTTTTAACTATTAGAAAATTAGAACAACTATATATAAATGTTACTGCATTTCAATTTTCAGCTTCTATATATGAAATATTACATACCTTAATATCAAGATTTTGATATGAGTATTCAAATTGATTCATTGATAATTATAGAAAGGCTGCTGATTATATTAGGAATATGTTGGAACAATGAAATTGTGAAATTATTACTGAAGATAGACTGCATTATTCATTATAGCACTCTGAGAGCCAGAAAGAAATTTGGAAACTTTCTACTTATATAATTACTCTCTACATGTATAATTAGAATTTTAAAATTCATCTTTGCTAACAGGGCAGATATAAATGACACTGGTTTGAGACTGTGATGTAAACTGAAATAAAAATTCAAAAATTTCGCTGAACAGAGTTAAAATATCAATATAAAATAACAAATCCGCTGGGCTTGGATTTCCAGGTGTGATATTGAGAGCTGATAAGGGCATCACTCCAGCATTTATAATAAGGGAAAGAAAGACAAACTAAAAATTATTTTTTCTTAAGCTCATCAGAAAGTGAAGTTACAGGGCAAAAATCCAACTCAAAATCTAAGAAATGACAGAGCCCACAAGGAAAAACAGGTCCTGAATATTTGCTTGCTTGGGACAGACATCACCAAAAACCATATAAGCCAGTAAGAAGATTTAGCTAGTGTGGGAGGCAGAATAATGACACCCCCACACATGCCATACTCCCTGAAAACTGTGGCTATGCTATGTTACATGGCAAAAGGGATATTTTGCTGTATTTAAGATTACAGATAACAAAATAGGGAGATTATCCTGGATTATCCAGTGGGCTCAATCTAATCACATGAGCCCTTAAAAAAAGAAAAAAAAAAAAACTATCTGGCTTGTAGCCAGAGAAATGTGGCAGAAATAAAAGTAAGTTATGTTTCAAGCATATGAATGATTCAACTTTTTGTTGCTGGCTCTGAGATGTGGAAGCCCATATGCAAGGACTGGAAGGAGGCCTCCAGAAATCTAGGGCAGCTGTCCTGGCTCACAGCTGCAAGGACATAGACATCTCAGGCCTACAGCAACAGGAGCTAGATTCTGCCGGCAACATGAATAAGGCTGGAGCTCAGGATGACTGCCACCTTGATTTCAGCTTTGTGAGAACCTAAGCAGAGAAACACCAAGTTACTCTATCCAGACTGTGACTCATGTATAAGTTGACAAAATGAGTTTCCATTGTTTTTACCAAGTTTGTGTTAACTTGTTATAGCAGCAATGGAAAATTGATATAGCTAGAAATTTTAAATGAGTATCTGAGGATACAGTATGAGCTAGTGTGAGAGTGTGAGGCTCTTGAAGGCAGCAGGCACAGGGAAGTACTATGGCCTGAATGTCCCTCCAAAATTCATGTACTGGTACTTAATCCCCATTGTACTGCTATTAAGAAGTGTAATGCTATTAAGAGAAACTTAATCAGAGACCCAAAACAAAGTATCCTCAGGGGAGTCTGAAGCCTTATGCACTGAATGCAGCCATAAAAACAACCCATCCCAAGTCCTAACAAGATCAATGCAAATCACCACATTAAAGACTAAACAGAAAAAAGGCATACTCATCTCCAAGCATAAAATAACATTTGTCTTAATATCTATAGTCCCTAAACAAGTATATATTGCGAGAAAAAACTGCAAGAGATGTCAAAAGGCAAGGATCACACAGTCTAACAAGACAAAGCTGGTGTCAATATAAAATTGATATTGATTTATCAGCCTGGAAATTTTTAAATAAAAAGCAGTATTTCATATGTTAAAGCTGCTAATAAAAAGAATAACCAATATGTAGGTGCACACAGATAACTTCAGCAAAATACTGAAACCTATGAAAATTCATTAAATTAACACCAGAAGTCAAAAACACAGTAAGTAATATGGAAACTATGTTCCGAGGAATCATCAGTAAACCTAAAAGAACTGAGAAAAGAATTAATGAATTTAAATGTCAGAGAGCAATAAAAATTACCTAATCATAATTCCTTCAGCCCTGGAGAAATTTAACATTTCATAAATGGTAGGTCCTTTCATTTGTTTCAGAAAGTCTTTATTTCCACTTAACTATTGAAGGATACTTTTGCTGGGTATAGAATTTTGGGTTGATGGGTTTTCTCTTCAACATTTTAACAATGTGCTCCTTGTATCATTTCTTGGCTGCATCATTTATGATGAGAAGTGGTCTATAATTAATATTCTTGTAACTTGGTAGAGAAAGTAATTTTCTCCCAACTAGCTGCCTACAAGATTTTATTTCTCTTTGGTTTCAGCAATTTAAAAATACTATTACTAGTTGCAATTGTCTTTTTATTTATGCAGTGTTCTTTGCACTTCTTGGATCTGCTTAGTGTCTGTCACTAATTTTGGTAAATTTTTGGCCATTTTTTCTTCAAGTTTTATTCTATCATGTACTTTGTGTCTTCATCTTTTGAGATTTTAATCCAAACATCACAGGAAAATTTGGGGGTGACATCAATTTTGAATACTTTTTGGTGGTAAACTTCTGATTCTATGCATTTATAAAACCAATACCAGCATATGCCACAAAAAGTAAACTTTACTACATGCAAATTACATAGGAAATATATAGGATGCTGGATGATCCCAGGCTGGAATTCACATCATGACAAATGAAACTTTTTGTATTATAAATGTTTGACATAACCTCACTGAAGTGGGAGGGGAGAGCAGTTGAGCTATACAGCTTTGGAAAAGAATGTTTTACCTGCAGTTGAAATAAAAAAATTAAAGAAACTGCACAAAAATACTGCACTCTAATAAATAAAGTTGTTTCATATGAAGATATGGGTTTGCAATTCTGAAACAGCTACACATGTATACTTAGATTGAAAAAATAAGTAAATGGATAAAGGATAATTGAAACCAGATGTCTAACTTTTGGAGAGTGAGGTAACATATAAACAAGGTGGAAAGGCTAGAATAAATTCATTGTACTTGTTTTAGTCTGCTTTGTGTTGCGATAATAGGATACCTGAGATTAGGTAATTTATACGAAGCAGAAATTTATTCGGCTCACATTTCTGGGTATCCAAGATCTAGGGTTCATATCTGGTGAGGGCCTTCTTTCTGAGTCATTCCATGGTGGAAGACAGAAGGGCAAGAGAGCTAGTGTACATGAGAAAGGACACTGAAATTATCCTTTTAGGAAACTACTCCCACAATAACTAACCCACTCCCATGATAATGGCATTAATAACCTGTTTAAAATGCCACTTCTCAACACTGTTGCATTGAAGATTCAATTTCCAACACTTGAAATTTGGAGATGTATTCCAGTCGTAGAAGTACTTCATTACGGTCAGAGAAGTTAGCATGAATTCATGTATAGCTATAGTTACACACACACACACACACACACACAGAGATATGTATGTGTGTTGTGTATTTATGTGTGTGTATATATATATACACACACACACACACAACTACTTAAGTACAGTATTCGATAAATTATGTGAGACAGTCAATGCTTTATTATAAAACAGGCTTTGTGCTAAATGACTTTGCCCAATTGTAAGGTAAAGTGTTCTGAGCACATTTAAGGTAGGCTAGGCTAAGGTAAGATGTTCGGTATGTTAGGTTTATGAAATGCAATTTCTTCTTACAATATTTCGACTTATGATGAGTTCAGCAGGATGTAACTTCACTGTAAGGTGAAGAACATCTGTGTATATATGTGTGTGTGTGTGTGTGTGCATAAATAATAACAGATGTATTTGTATACATGGATTAGTATACATGTGTACAGTTGATCCTTGAATGACATGGGGTTAAAGATTATGATCACCAGTAAGGTTGAAAATCTGTGTATAACTTAACTACTAATAGCCTACTATGGACTGGAGACCTTACTGATAACATAAAAGTTGATTAACACATGTTTTGTTTGTTATATATTTTATATATTACAATCTTATAATAAAGCGATCTAGAAAAAAGAAAATGTTATTAAGGAAATCATAAGAAAGAGAAAATATATTTACTGTTCTTTAAGTGGAAGTGGATCATCGAAAAAGTCTTCATCCTCATCATCTTCACGTTGAGTAGACTGAGAAGGATGATGAGGAGAGGTTAGTTTTGCTGGCCCAGGGGTAGCAGAACAGAAAGAAAATTCATAATAAGGGTCCCAGGCAGTTCCAACCTGTGTGCTCAAGAGTCAACTGTATATTACCTGACACTGCTCACTGAAATATCCTAGAGGCAATGACATCCCAGGAGAAATAAACGCAGTCAGCACCCAGATCCTGATTTATAAATATAATTCTCTTTAATTATTTTTTCTTTACATAACATTTTTTTCTTTTACAAACATAAAATACAGACATCTGATTGTATAAATTACTATGACTTCTAATATTATGTGAGTATCTTCTCCTTAATATTTTCTTCACAATTCCATATCACCCTTACCTTATTTTGGCACATGGGGCTCATTAAATAATAGTGTCATATTTTATTCATTTTGGTACATAAAAGTGCTATTTTCTTAATGAGATCATGGACAAAGTGGAAGATAAATCTAACTATATAACTCAAACTGTAAAACTTTTAGAAGACATAGGAACTCATCAGTGCCACTTTGGATTAAATGTTTCTTATGTGATGTCAAAACTATTATCTTTAAAATAACTGATATACAATAGGAATTTATTAAAATTAAATCTACTTTGCTTCAAAATACATCTTTAATAAAATTTAAAAGACAAGATACAGACTGAGAAAATAGTCCAGTATTACATCTGATAAAAGAATTACATGAACAATATGTAAAATTTCTTGATACACAATAGTAAAAAAATGATAAAATGGTCAAACAATTTGGACACTTCCTCAAAGTAGATATACATATGGAAAGTAAGCACATAATAGTTATGATTTTTCAGTAGGAAAATGCATACCACTATATACCTATTGGAATGGCTAAAAAGACAGACCAAAACAAGTGTTGACAAAGACGTGGAGCAACTGGAACTCTATTGTACTGTTGAGGGTAATATAAAATGGAACAACTACTTTGGAAAAGATTTTGAGAGTTTCTTAGAAAGTTAAATGTCCACCTTAATGATACTGCTATTCCACTCATAATTCCTTACTCAAGAGAAATGAAAACATAACTTTATTCAAATACCTATGCAAAATGATTCATGGTAGTTTTATTAATAAACAAATCTGAAGCCTAAATGTTTATCACATTAGAGTGGATGAGCAAACTGTGGAATATCCACAGACTGAATTATCACTTAGTAATTGTATTAGTCTATTTTCATGCTGCTGATAAAGACATACCAGAGACTGGATTATTTAAAAAAGAAGAGGTGTATTGGACTTACAGCTCCACATGGCTGGGGAGGCCTCACAATCATGATGGAAGGCAAGGAGGAGCAAGTCATATCTTACGTGGATGTCAGCAGGCAAAGAAAGAGCTTGCGCAGAGAAACTGCCATTTTTAAAACCATCAGATTTCATGAGACCCATTCACTATCTTGAGAACAGTGTGGGAAAGACCCACCCCAATGATTCAGTAATCTCCCACCAGGTCCCTCTAAAAATATGTGGGAATTATGGGAGTTACAAGATGAGATTTGGGTGGGAACACAGAGCCAAACAATATCATTCCGTCTTTGGCCCCTTCCAAATCTCATATCTTCACATTTCAAAACCAACCATGCCTTCCCAACAGTCCCCCAAAGTTTCAACTTATTTCAGCACTAACTCAAAAGTCCATAGTCCAAAATTTCATCTGAGACCAGGTAAGACTTTTCCGCTTATGAGCCAGTAAAATCAAAAGCAAGTTAGTTACTTCCTAGATACAATGGGGGTACAGGCATTAGGTAAATACAGCCATTCCAAATGGGAGAAATTTACCAAAACAAAGGCACTACAGGACCCACGCAAGTCCAAAATCCACTGGGGTGGTCAAATCTTAAAGCTCCAAAATGATCTCCTTTAACTCCATGTCTCACATTTCAGGTCAAGATGATGCAAGAGGTGGGCTCCCCACTGCCTTGGGCAGCTCCTCAGTGTGCCTTTGCAGAGTATAGCCCCCACTCCTGGCTGCTTTCACAGGCTGGTATTGAGTGTCTGTGGCTTTTCCAGGCACATAGTGCAAGCTGTTGGTGGATGGTGGAAGATACTGCTCTGGAGAATGATGGCCCTCTTCTCACAGCTCCACTAGGTGGTTCCCCAGTACGGACTCTGCGTGGGGGCTCCAACCCCATGTTTCCCTTCTGTACTGCCCTAGCAGAGGTTCTCCATGAGATCCCCACCCCTGAAGCAAACTTCTTCCCAGACATCTAGGCATTTCCATACATTCTCTGAAATCTAGGCAGAGGTTCCCAAACCTCAATTCCTGACCTCTGGGCACCCACAGGCTCAATACCATGTGGAAGCTGCCAAGGCTTGGGGCTTGCACCCTCTGAAACCACGGCCCAAGCTGAAACTTGGCCTTTTTTAGTCATGCCTGAAGTGGCTAAGACACAGGGTATCAAGTCTCTAGACTGCACACAGCACAGGAATGCTGGACCTGGCCCAAAAAACCATTTTTTTCTTCCTAGGCCTCTGGGCCTATTAACGGAGGGGGAGCCAAGAAGACCTCTAACATGTCCTGGAGACATTTTCCCCATTGTTTTGGGGATTACTATTCAGCTTCTCATTACTTACGCAAATTTATCACAACAGAGTTGAATTTCTCCTCAGAAAATGTAATTTTCATTTCTATCGCATTGTCAGGCTGAAAATTTCCCAAACTTGAAATTGAATGGCTTTAACAGCAACCAAGTCATCTTTTGAATGCTATGGTGCTTAGAAATTTCTTCCAACAGATACCCTAAATCATCTTTCTCAAATATAAAGTTCCACAAATCTCCAGGACGGGGGCAAAATGCCACCAGTCACTTTGCTAAAACATAACTAGAGTCACCTTTGCTCCAGTTCACAACAAGTTCCCCATCTCTGTCTAAGATCACCTCAGTCTGGAGTTTATTGTCTATATTGCTATCAACATTTTAGGCAAAGCCATTCAACAAGTCTCTAGGAAGTTTCAAACTTTCCCACATTTTCCTATCATCTTCTGAGCCTTCCAAACTGTTCCAACCTCTGCCTGTTACCCAGTTCCAAAGTCACTTCCACATTTTTGGGTATCTTTTCAGCAGCACCCCATACTACTGGTACCAAGTTACTTTTCATGCTGCTGATAAAGCCATACCTGAGACTGGGCAATTTACAAAACAAAGAGGTTTATTGGACTTACAGTTCCACATGGCTAGGGAGGCCTCACAATATGGTGGAAGGCAAGGAGGAGCAAGTAACATCTTATGTGGATGGCAGAAGGCAAAGAGAGAGTTGGTGCAGAGAAACTTCCATTTTTAAGTCCATCAGATATCTTGACACCCATTCAACAACCACTCACTATCATGAGAACAGCGTGGGAAAGACCCACACCAATGCTTCAATCATCTCCCACCGGGTCCATTCCACAACACATGGGAATTATGGGAGCTGCAAGATGAGATTTGGGTGGGGACACAGAGCCAAATCATATCATTAATAAAAAGGAATTATCTGTTGATACATGCTCTACCATGGAGGAATTTCCAAGTAATTATCATGAGGAAAAATTCTTGGAAATATCATTTACCCTATAGTGACAGATATATATGGATGTGTGCTTGTATATATACTGTGTACTTAAATTTTAATAACCTTGAGAATACTTACTTTTTTCATATATAAATGAAATACAGAATTAAATATGCCTTGTTGAGATACCATAATTTCATTTGGACTCATACCTACCTGCATAAAGCTAATGATATTTTTAACAGTAATTATGATGATAACGGTAACTTATTCCTTATGACGCCTTCTTGGCTAGGCACAATCATTATATTGACTTTACATACAAGAAACTGAGGCATTGAGAAATCTGCCTGTGGTCACAAGAGAATGTAAAGCTTAACATGCAACCAGACTATGTTACTTCAAAACTCATTGCTGTTTATGAAATCACTCTGCTGACACTGAATAAGCTATTCATATAGATCTTTTGTAAATTAACTGATGTTAATATAAATGCTAGTATGAGGTGTTGAGAAGAACATAGAGATATGAACAAATTTGTATTTTTTAAAAGAAATCAAAAGTAGAAATCATAGGCAAGAAGCTGTTAAATAAATGTAGTTCTCTTCTGAGTGATGGAAAATAAAATTATATAGTAACTTACGAACACTGTAGTTATAGCCACATTTTGAGGTTGCACTCGAAGGCCACTTCACGGACATCACATAGGTCCCAATAGAGCTGTGGTTAGAGTGAATTATTCTAGGTCCCCAGTTATGTGTTATTTCCACCACACTACATCACATCTGACAAATAGCTTACAATGTTATTTGATATCAAAGAATTACTAAGAGCTAAACACAGGTAAACATGTATCCCCTGAGAATGGCTTCTTGATGAAATAATTCTAATAATCTACCAGGAAAGAAATGATGACATTCAAGAAAACCTACTCAAGATTCCTGAATCCCAAAATTGCCAGAGTGTGTTGGGACCACATTGGAATTTGTTCAGATCACTAATTAAGTGTGCCATTCAGCTATCTCTCTGAGAATGTATGTGTAAAATGTACCTTCATTAAGCTACTCTTACTTAGCAAATTCTTGTCCCGATTGTCCATGTTGAGAAGGATCAGCTGTGCTGCACACATGTTGCCCGCCTTTGTGACACCAGGCTCCATCAACCCTGTGTCCATTGACACTTTCTGAGTCAAAGTAGTTATTTTTTCCAATTAAGAAGCAACCTGGAGTTATACAGAAGGTAGCATTACATGTCGATTATTTAATGAAGCAAATGACACACTAATTCAGTAAGGCACAGAGGGAAGGAATTTGGCAAGATAGAGAGGTTTAATTCAGGCCACTGAGTATATTTAGTGAATTTTAGCCTTTCATTTTCCACACTCGAGTTTTGTACTGTCCTTTGAAATTTATATTCAAATAAAATTAGGAAACATTTATTAAATGCTTATTAAGTGTAATTTTTATGCAAATGACTGTAAATTTCTAAATTAGTAGCATATGGAGAGATAAAACAGAAAAGGCACAGCAAGTTTTGGACATTAAATGATATAGACTACTTGGGTTTCATAAGTTAGATCATGACAAAAAGTAAAAGCAAAAATTTAAAAAATTAAAAAGCAATGCATTTCACTGGGGCACTTAAATTAGCATATATAAAGTTTATGTCACATAATTTACTGGCTAAAATTGTTCATGCACAGGATATTTTTCCTCAGGACTCATATGATAAAATACAATATCTTCTACATTGGAGGCAGACATAACGTTAAAAATGTTTTACACTTTTCATTTGTTTTTTGATAAAATTAATCAGAGTTAAATGCAAACCCAGAGACCAGACTCATAATTTCTTTCTGTATTGATTAGACTTTAAAAGAGAAACAACTCTTTCGATAGTAATATATTTTAGATAATTTTCTTTCACTGAATCTATTCCACTTCTAAAAGGTCAAATCCTAACATTTTAGAAATAATTATTATTTACTGAGGACATTAAACTAATTACTTCAACTTCTCTATTATTTATTTTGGGATTTAGTGGTAGATGCATTGCCTGACTGGCAATAATTGGAGCATCAATGTATTATTTGAAACTTAAGGGGACAGGAACACTTTCACCATGAACCTCATTTTTAGCAGCTATAAAGTGGTTATTTTAAATTTTTTCATGGAAATAAAATTTAAATCTGGCCTTGTGAAGGCAATTAGAATACCTCAGAAAATTCACTACATTTATGAATTGAAATACATTATTAGGTAATTTCACACTTTGTAAGTAAAAGTCTGTCTTTTCCATTTGTAACAAGATCTGAATTTAATTAGGTAAATGTATGCCCAGAGACTCTAGGGTAGTAGACTCATTTGAAATAAATTAGGTAACTGAAACTTGACACATATTTTCTAGGAATGTTCATGGTGTGTTTTTAAGACGTAAACAATGAAAGTACATAATGTATAAAAAGAAAAGAAGAAACAATTTTTTGAAAAGTTTGTTAAAATTGCATATTAATAGGTTTTAGTCATAACATATGATTATTTAAATTATAATTAATGAAACTTTAAAAGAAACCTATACTTTAAAATAATGCCATATCAAACCATCTAAGAAGTAATACCAGATATTTTAAATAAAAATGGTGTATAGATTACCTTGATTCTGGTGCTTAATGTCATTTTTTCATTCATTGAGTATTTATTATGGTTCCCTTGGTAATAAACACTGCATAGGACAATAGGGTACACACAAAAAAATAAGATTTAATCCTTGCCCTCCAAGAAATTATAGTCCAATAAGGGCTCACAAGCTGCTTTATTTGACTTGCTGCTCATTGAGTTTTCTGCTATCATAAATTTGTTTGATTATTGTTCCTTACCAAAACTCTTGTCACACTCTGTCCTGTCTTATTGGGTGTAATTCTTCACTGTTGCCACCACTACTACTCCTGACTGTAAACATTTCTGTTTTCTTACCTGTTCTCTGTTATAATCCATTCCTCCACAGTCCATTCTAGACCCCCCAGCACCAACTGTTCAGTATTTTTCAAATTCATGTCAAAAGTTGTAATCAGAAAGTTGTCGCCAGATGGATTATTGATATGCATTATATACCTGTATATTTATTCTTAACCACTTTCACTGATTTCTTGTGAAGTATCATGAATCAAGTGTACCCTACAACCAAGTCTTCTTTGGATATGTTTCATTTATTTTTTCAATCAATAGCTTTCATCTCTTTTATTGACCACTACAATGTTTTTATATACATACTTATTTTGAAAGACTTATGCTTACAGTTTTGTACTTTTGTTCCTATTGCATATTGGCTTTAAGTTTACATTACTTATCCCAGCACTTTGGGAGGCTGAGGTGGGTGGATCACTTGAGGTAAGGAGTTCGAGAACTGCCTGGCCAAGATAATGAAACCCTGTCTCTACTAAAAATACAAAAATTAGCCAGGCGTGGTATTGCACACCCATAATCCCCGTTACTCTGGAGGCTAAGGCATGAGAATCACTTGAACCCAGGAGGCAGAGGTTGCCGTGAGCCGAGATCATGCCACTGCACTCCAGCCTGGGTGACAGAGCGAGACTCTGTCTCAAAAGAAAAAAAAATTATATTACTACATGAAAATAAACATGTAATTCTTCTGTTTTGTAATACATTTTCTAATTTGTATGTATTCTAAACCTAAATTTGCCTTCAGGTTTGTTGGGCCACATCCCATCTCAAAGCCTTTCAAGAGGTCAATGGCACATCTGAATATTGTGAATAAAGACAGTCTGCCACAGACTTTTTTTCGGATGCAAACTAAACTTTAAATTATGTACATGCAGACATAATAATAAATTCCAAAAAAGCAAAAACAAAATGACTTTTTCACTTCTCAGGACAAGAGAGTAAGGCAAATTTTAGAGATTTTTAAAGATGAATTTTGTGACAAAGAATTTCAGACCAGGGCTACATGACTATAGCAGGAAGCAAGGGGAAGCAGGTCTCATATCGCTAAGGGAAGCTTTCACAATGAAGCAATTAAAAATCATGCAAGAATTATACATTTGTGTTCTGAAATGATTGGCATATACGTGGCTAAAAATGCCAACTGAAAATTCAATACAAATTAAACTCTCATTGTTGAAATAAAAATTTTTAATATATAATAAAAGATGTACAGGAAAAGGGATATAATGGATGCATTTGAACTACTAGTAATTAACAAATACATGTTTTTGGCAAAATGTTTTAATGAAAGAATAACAAAGTCATAAAAACAAAGTATGGAATTAAATATGACTGTAATATGAAATAAATCTCTTTAAATAGAAGTTTGCCATACCTTAACTAGAAATTAAATTTTTTATTATAAAGAAAAATAAAGATTATCATATTTAGTGAAACAAGAATATCCACCTGGATTTTTCCTAAAAAGTACAAAACTAAAAATAAAGCAAAACAATTACCATTAAAAAGTGGGCAAAAGGCAATTATAATAAAATATTATATTGGAACTATTTTTAATATGAGGACAATAAAAATGAAGGAAAAATAACATTAAGTATGACAACATGCATCAATATATTTGTCACAATGTGGAGTCTCCAATGAATGAAGACTCGCAGAAGTTCGTACTCTAATGGAATGCTAAAAACATTTATCATAAGCACAAATAGAGTAAAAGTCAACACATCTTTTCTCTACTTTGGATAATAAAATGAAGTGCACATGGGTTTTTCATAGAACATTATGTTTGTGTGTGTATATATATATATAATGTGTGTATGTGTATATATATATATACACATACATATATATATATATACACATACATATATATATATATATATACACACACACACACACACATATATAGATATATGGGTTGAATATATCCTACCATTTGAAAAGATGTGGAAACTGATGGACAGAATGGTTAAGTAACTTGCTCAAGGCGACAGACATTACCAGGAGGGCTATAATTTGAGATCAGGCAGTCTTCAGAGGCTGGGCTCTCGTATGAATCCAGGAATCCTCTCAAACTTCGAATTGGAAAGCTACCACATCGACAAATACTGTAAGTAGCCTACATGAACCATAACACTAAGAATTCAACTCTATGAAAGTAACTAAAACTGAAGGAAAACATGAGAGAAAGCTACAATCTGTGAAGACTTATCCATAGTGTTAGAAGGTTGGCTGCTTTCTTTTTTCCATGCTTTCTTTTCTTCCTTTAAATTGTCTTCAGTTTATAAAAAGAAAATGTCCTAATAAAATGCGCTAGTGAAATGAAGAGACAAAATCACACGTCCTTCCCTCACTCAATTTGTTACTGCACGTGTTGCCATGTTCCTCTCCTCCACCGCCATGACCATAACCTGTTTCTAAAGACATAGGGCATGCTTCTTACACATGTGTATTAAAACACACACACACACACACACATATATGAGTATTTTTACAGACACATATACCTGTGTGTATGGGTATATATAC
Organism: Gorilla gorilla gorilla; assembly: GCF_029281585.2. Taxonomy (NCBI): domain Eukaryota; kingdom Metazoa; phylum Chordata; class Mammalia; order Primates; family Hominidae; genus Gorilla; species Gorilla gorilla. The sequence continues at coordinate 61,207,614 of NC_073230.2, forward strand.
TTTTAAAAATTTTGGAAATTTTCTACTACTATAACTTTCTGTGATTATGGAATATTTCATCAGATGACTATACACTATCTTACATTAAGTAGAATATTTAATTCTGGGGTTAGTTTATTATATTTCTTTTATTAATAATGTTTTAATTATATATATAATTTTAAACAAATATTTCTAGATTTTATAAGTCTTTAATGGATGCATTTGAACTACTAGTTATTCTGCAGATTGATGATACTGACGTGAAATCCAGTGGCAGTTTATGGGCATTTTTATTTCCCTCAATACTTTTTATTTATTAATTAGTTCACATATTAAGCACAGCTCTTCTGTGACAGTTTTTCCTGTAATATTGCTACAAATTATTTAGTCTGTGATTTCCCATTTACCTTTTTATTACCATCCCAATTTTTCAATTCACTATTTTCTACTATTTATGTTATGTTTTGGAGAGCATAAAGCAAAATATTAAAAAGATGGCATGGGTGTATAACTAAATAGCTACTAGATTGCCTCAGTACTCTTCACTGATGTTCCATTATCACAACACTGATATATCTGATATGCTATCCTATTGTGTTATAAGACCGTATTCTCATGCATACACTTGAGTTTGTTCGTGGGTGGTCGTTTAATTCAATAGACCTAACTATTCTTCTGCCCTTTCCACATCATTTCATTTAGTACGTTGTCTGCTTTCATATGTGAAGGTACAAGGGCACTTCTATTATTTGTGGTCAATCTATCCCAGTGCTGTCTTTCCCTACATTGCTTAATATAGCACTTATTACATACTTTTATTAGAAGTATTTAATTTATTAGAATACTTTGATATTATAATTTAAATTATTAGAATAATTTAATTTATTAGAATACAGCACTGTCTGTCCTTATAAGCAATCTATATTGCTTAATATATATAAAAAGCAACATATGGGGCCAGGCGCAGTGGCTCACGCCTGTAATCCCAGCACTTTGGGAGGTAGAGGCGGGCGGATCACAAGGTCAGGAGATGGAGACCATCCTGGCCAACACGGTGAAACCCCATCTCTATTAAATATACAAAAAATTAGCCGGGCATGGTGGCGGGCACCTATAGTCCCAGCTACTCTGGAGGCTGAGGCAGGAGAATGGCATGAACCCGGGAGGAAGAGCTTGCAGTGAACCGAGATCCTGCTACTGCACTCCAGCCTGGACGATAGAGCAAGAATCCGTCTCAAAAAATAAAAATAAATTAAAAAGCAACATAAGCACTTTTGAATTTTGAACTAGTGACATTTAAAAAACGTCCCTAGTGATATTTAAAATTTTTAAATATTTTAAAAATAGAAAGAAAGAAATAAAATTAATGTTAATAATAAATTTTATTTAATCAAGGACTTTAAAATTTATCACTTTAATTTATAATAAAGATAAAATTATCAATGAAATATTTTACACTTTTTCCCACTGCGATTGAAATCCAGTGTTTTACACTTACTAGATGCAGACAGTCCCCAATTTGTGATGGTTTGACTTATGACTTTTATAGATTGTAAAGTGGTGTGAAAGTGATACGCATTCAGTAGAAACCACACTTTAAGTATGCATACAATCATTCTGTTTTTCACTTTTAGTAAAATATTCCACAAATTACATGAGGTGTTCAACACTTTTCTATAAAATAGGCTTTCTGCTAGATGATTTCACCCAACTGTAGGCTAGCTTAAGAATTCTGAGCACATTTATGGTAGGTTAGGTGAAGCTATGATGTTCAGGAAAGGTTAGGTGTATTAAATGCAGTTTGACTTACAATATTTTCAGTGTACAATGGGTTTATTGTGACATAACCCATCATCAAGTGACATCTGTATGTAATTATGTATGTGTGTGTATCTGAAGAATTAAACAAGACAGTTTTCAACTGTTGAACAAACACATGGGTTTATCAGCTTCCATATTAGAAAGTGAAGTAAAAGCCCTTTGTTTTAAAGATGAACTTTAAAAATCATTTTATCAAGTTCTAGAAATATTGTGTTTAGTGGAATTTGTCAGGATCGTAGGTAAATTTTGAAAAGATATACTACTTTACACAAATCTTCAACAGGAAATTGCTTGATTAATTGCAGATGTGCATTAGATACATTAACATAAAAACAGTGCTACCCTCTGGGATGGCAATGATACTAGGTTTAATGTTTTGTACTTTTTTGTAACTTACAACGTTTCTATATAGATAGAAAAATAAAGTAGGCAGAAATATAGAAGGGACCACTATTCTTATAGGAGTGGATTTCCACAAGAATTTGAGTAACAAATAAGATAGTAGAAATGCTAGGAATAAAATTGTCTCAACCATAGCAAAATTTAAAAAAAAACTAAAATAAAACACTGCAGCCATCAAAATACCATACGAGAAGCTTTTCAATAGATTAATACATGATAACATCGTTGCTACCACTTCTACCAGTATTTTCAGTGAGTAACTGATGTATTCACTGTGCTCCATATAGGAATTTAACCGTTCCAATAATTTGGCTTGCTGTATTTAACTAATATTAAATACTGTGCCATCAAAGTCACATAAAATAAAGGAAACTGCTACCTTACCAAGAGCATCCATTTATGTTGGGAAAGGTCACTACGATTTGTTGTCTGGGCTGTTATAGGATTGTGACAAAAGCAAAATATTTGGATTCGAACCACCAAACTAGTCTCACTGGCCATGCGTGCCACTCCATCATGAGTGTAAGCCTGTTTCTGAGTCAAGATGTCAGTAATATTGTTTCATCAAACAGGTTTTAAATGGAAATATCAGAATGCTTAATTAGTATTCTTATAAAGATTATTGTCTATTTTAACATAAATATTGAATTGAAAACTGAAGCCCAAATTATACAGGATGTTTTGGCTGCATATGTTCTATTATTAGAGTATTTTATTTTTTCATTAGTTTGTAGAAATGTTTGACTTACACCTTCATTTTCCTTACGTGGACAAAGACTTTCATCACTGCTGCATGTTGCTGCAGGGTCATTTTTCACTCTCTCAATGCTTTCATCGGTCTTCACAATCGATTTTTGCACAGCCAATTGGATAGATCATGCAGTTGATGAAATTTAGTCAGGGCAATAGACACGGAGTCTCAGCCACATTCCATCATCTAATATTATATTTTGATTGGAGATAGCAGTACAGGTGTTCTCTGCTCTTGCCACCCACATACTGTCTTAAAAATATGTCACAGTGAAAAATATTTTGCCTTTTATCCTTTAAGTATTTCAATCCATATTAATATTGGCATAGTCCAAAGCTGAACTCTTATTTATATTTCAACTATGTTTAGAACTAGATTATTGCTTATTATTCAGTATTTATTTATTCATATATTTGGTCACTTAAAAACATTCTACCATTTGTTTTGTGTCCCCACTGTATAGCTCAGTATCCTGCATATAGAATTTGCTGTATGTGTAATTTTGAATGAATTAATGAATCATTCAATCAGTCAATGTATGGAATGTTGATGAAAAATGATACAATATTTCAGGTAAGAATAAGTACATGGTCTAATGGCAGCCAATGTCAGGTCTACTATAATTGAAAGGATAAGATTTTTCCTATATCATCTTCTCAAGCTGCTTCTGTTCTAGATCGACTATCTTCCCTGTAATATGCAATCAGAAAATCGTGCTGGCTTCTGCTTTAATGTCCTCACTGTCAAGTAGTTCCTTGTCTATGTAGTAGGTAGATCAACATTTACACAAAGATATCGGATCTTTCAAATCTTCATTTTTTCTTCTGCCTGTATAATAAAATGCTGATCATGACAGATAACATATTTCACAGAGGACTGTACCTACTTCTCTGCCTCAACTATCATGACTACAAAACAAAAACTCTACCTAAGTCACAGTGGGTCCCTCAACAGTTTACAGTGTCCAGTGGGTGCTTTGTTTGCTTAGGCCATTTCCCACATGAAATTTTTTTCCTCCGCTCTTTTATCAAAACAACCAACAGAGCTGGTGAGTGATCAAGACAAATGTCACTTTCATTTTTTCTCCCTTTGATTAAATACCTAGAATGACCTTTGTTACCGCAGGAAAATAATAACTAAATTTACCTTTATTTTTTAAAATAAAAGGACATGTCCCGTGCCAAAAAAAATCACATACAATCATTCATTCAAAACATAGTCATTGAATGCCCATTCTGTGCTGGGAAAAATGATGAATGACCAGAGTACAGAACTGATGGAACTTGGCTTTCTAGTGGAGATAATGATGTACAGGATGATAATAAACACATAGTTGATAAATACACAGTGTAGCTACAGAAGGGAATCAAATGGGACAGATGCCTAGCACATCTTTGCTGATCCCTGAATGAAGAGGAGTCTTTTCTGAGAAGTTCTGGGTATGAGTTTGAAAAGAAATGCAATGTTCTTGAAGAGGGATTGAATATGGAATATAGAACGTGAATATGGAATATGCATGGAATACCAAGACCAAGGATGTGACATGAATGAGGAGATGAAGACACTTGCCTCAGGAGCAACATTCAAACGAGTGCTAAAAAAAACTCAGTGATGAAGATAAATATTGTAATGTAATATATTTTACAACGCAAAGCAAACTTAATGCAGAATATTCATGATAAAGTATTAAATATTTTCTAGAGGCAGGCTATTGTGGCATACTTTTATTATGTAAAGGAGCAGCCTGTCTGGTGTGGTCTGCAGCCTCTGGGCTCTGCTGTCCTCCATGACACAGCTTTAGGAGCGTTGGCGAACGTGCAGGAAGAGATTGTACAGCACAGGGCTTTTATATGTAATGCTATTTTTAAATGGTAGATATTTATTAACTCTCCCACTTGGTTCAAAGTATGGGAGGAATTTTGAGAAGTGTGTATGGTGTCGCACAATTTAGCTTTTGTCTCCTGCAAAATGGTTCAGGCCATGTCACTGGAGCAAGTGTGGGCGGAGGATGGTGAGGAGGAAGTTGGAGAAACAGAAATTTGTACATCATGCTAGAGCCATCATAGAGCCTCCATGATGAGTTTAGGAAAATTTACTCTTTGTGATTTTTCCCAGTTCATTTGGAGAAATAAAGGTGAAATGAGTTTTGTCTGTGAACTACATTTACCCAATTGACATTCTGTGCTCTTCAGCTATTTATTTATTTATTATTTATTTATTTATTTTTAAGACAGTAGCAGCAGCTTTTTGATACTTCAGAATATAATGTATCCTGTTATATATCTGCTATCATCTTTGCCTTGAATTCAAGCATGTATTCTGGTGTGTCTAACAGGTAGAAACCTAATAAACCTCTTATTTAAAGTCTCATATAGTTAGAATTATTCATGTTATTTAAAAAAGATTGCATTAGGTTAATACTCCACCCAGAGATACATTTGTTGCTTAAAATACTTTTATATAGTTGTATCTAAGACTTTACGATGTATATACAATTAACATAATGTTATACTGAATGAGTAAAACACGTTTATTGACTAAGTTTATAAAGATAAAATGTGACATTATTTAGCATTGAGTTTGACTCCTCTTTGAAAATGCTTTTTGGCTCAGCAGTATTGTGTTCTTATTTGACAATACATTTGAAGTAATCTCATTACAAAAATGCTTTGAATTACAAAAAGCAGATCAAGAAATTGTACTGTTTAGTAAAATTGCTTAATTAGCTAAGATTACTGAGAATAGAAATAAAGATTCAGACACACTCTTCAGTTTATGAGACAGGAATGCTCCGTTTTGATTTCATTTGATAAACTGTCACCTATGGAAATTAAACTGTAACCCTGTTTACCCCCATGCTAGAGAAAGCAGAAGCTTAAAACTTTTCCATCCTCACATAAGTATATGGAGAGTCACACAATTTGAAATCTAATTAGTGTTTAATAAGCCATTTGAAAATGATGTCATTCAACTCTTACAAATTAATCCTGCTCTTTCAACACCTGCTGGTATTTTGCAACAGTGATTTTTTCATGACAAAAAGAGGACTGAACCAGTCCATATTAAGATAAGCATCTCTTATGACTACTCCACAAATTTTTCTCTGAAAGGTATTAACAGCTTCCTCCTGGCTTGAGAGGAAAGTAACTGCTACCAACATAATGAGACTTGTTCTGAAGAGAAGAGAGTTTACTATCCTAAAATACAATTTTGAAAGATCAGTGGGAGCCGAGGACCTTCTCTGAGCTGGTAAAAAATCTTCCAGAGATTTCTTAACTAAGCACATGTTGGTTGATTTCTTGAAAAACAGACTTGGAGGAAGGGTGTCATAGACAAGAAATTTAAGAGCAAAATACTCTTTCACTAAAAGTGTGAATTTTAAAGTGAATCCAAATATTTCCTTTAAATTAAACTCTGACGTAACCCAAACTGTCAAATAATTGTAAAATCATTTGTGAGCTAATACTTAACGTCTCAGAATGACTGACTGCTTTGGTTTATCCTAAATTCAACTTAGATGCTCCCATTTCATTATTATAAGGTTTTCATCATAATATTACTAGTAGCAAAAAGAAATGAACTAACTTCTCCAGGCTTCTGTGATTATTAGAGAGTCATGAATGTGTGAGTTCTTCCCACACATGAGGCATTAATAAGCACTTGTGTTGTTCTCTCTAAGGGACACCACCCCTGCAGAAGCCCAAGAAAGTCTGGGATTAAGAGAAACTGCAGAGTAAATTAAAGCCCATGAACTGTACCTTTATTTGAAAGAAAATTGTCAGCAAGATTGTTAATTCTGGGTTTAAAAATCATTACAGTTCTAACTTGACTAATTCTACTAGTTTCATCATTTTTTTTTTGTAAATAAAGGGAAATGCATGGTGCTATCGCACGACTCATTTCATTTGGCCATTTACCATGCCCAGAGCCCCATCATAAATAATCTTGAATCAATAGAAATGATCATCATTTAGCTTAGTTCTTTATTTTAAATGTTTTTTGGTGTGGGATCAATTCCCTTCCATCCACATAGAGGAAGGCCTGTGTTATATTATGGTAGTGTTTGCAACTGAGTGAAAAAAAGTAAAAAAGAAATATTATTTTCAGGATAAATCTTTGCTACACAGATAAAGCCTCAGCAGCATGTGGCCCAGGCCCCCAGTTCTAAACTGAATGACCTCATGAAGTTATTTATATGGTCAGCCAACTGGTAGGTTTCTCATTTGTATAGGTATAATGAGGACATTAACCAACTTTGTGTTTGTGTGTGTGTTTAAAACTTTAGTGTGGTTGGATATAAATTGCTATTTGTCAAACCAATATTAAATTTTTTTCATTTTTTACTCTCAGAACCTTGATGTTGTTAAGTATAACAATGCACCCAACATCCCTTGATGACAAAGGATAGTAGGTAACTTAATTCTCAGAATGGGTATCTGCAGAAGACACAGATCTGCAGAAGCAGGTAGATACCACACCGCCACCTTATATACCTTTCCCCTTTGTGAATTTCTATGAAATGTAGGATATGGGGGAGAAAAAAAACTATCAGACAAAAGCAGAATGACCAAATCTAGGTCCTCAGCTTGGCTGATTAGAGAAAAAAGAAACAGGAGCTTGGATCTCTGGCACCTCCTTGGAGCTGCCTGGCCAGCCATGTACTGCCTCCCTCCTCTCCCAGCTTCTCCCTGAATTCTTGTTATGTGAGAAAAATAAAAAAAAACAATTGCAAAGATATGACATGAACCTAAGTGCCCAGCAGCCAGTGAGTGGATACAAAATATGTGATAGATATATATACGTATGTATGTACATCATATATATACATATATATACACACACATACATACATGCATCATGTAATACTACTCAGCCATAAAAAAACAGTGAAATATGTCTTTTATAGCAACTTGGATGGAACCAGAGGCCATTATCTTAAGTGAAGTAACTCAGGAATGGAAACTCAAATACTGCATGTTCTCACTTACAGTAGGAGCTAATCTATGGGTAAGCAGGGCCATATGGAGTGATATAATGGACACTGAAGACTCAGAATAGAGAAGATCAGGAGAGGGGTGAGGAATGAAAAATTACCTATTGGGTACAACATACACTACTCAGGTGGCAGGTACACTAAAACCCAGACTCCACCACTGTACAATTCATCCATGCAGCCAAAAACCATGTGTACCCCTGAATCTATTGAAGTAAAATAATAAAAATTTTAAAAAGGAACCTGGATTTTGTTATGCTACTGCAAATAGTATTCCTGGAACTTGCAGCTGCATGTGACCCAGTTGATAGAAGGAGCCAGAGAAATAATATCCACTTGTACATAAAACAAGTCATTAAAAGGAACTTTTCTTATGTCAAGAAATATTTGCAGAAGCCCAGAGTTGTAATCCAAGGTCTATCTTTAGTCTTAAAGAGAGTGGGGTGAAAAGGATTTCTTTTAAGAGGATTGTTGGCTTCCAGAAGAGGATCTACACTTCTCCCATTGCCAAGCCAAGTCAGAGAGCTTTAAAAACAACTTGAAAAAGTAGGATTCTCCATCTCTGTGAAGACTGGCAAACTCCCTTCCTGAAGAGGAATTATTTTTTGTCTATGCATCTGGACTCTTCTACTTCATTCTAGCAGATATTATCTTATTATGATTTCCACATGCAGGTCAAGACACTTAAGCAACATAGCATTTTCTTTTTCAAAAAAAATAATGTCTTTCTTATTTTCAACTCATTGAAGGGAATGATCCTCTTAATTTTACCCCCAGCTGACATTCATTCTTCTCTATCATACAGTCCCTAACATTTTGCCTCAGGGTTTCTGATAATAAGCATCTCTTCCTATGCACAACATTCTTCAAAATGTTATAGAGAGTTTTGGGAAGGTAGATAATTTTTAAGGTGTAAGATACATCTTCTCAATAAAAAAACAGTTTGGCTTACAGCTAAATTAAAGATTTATATATTTTGTGCTTCCATTTGCTGATTGTCAAATGTTATTAATTAAATTTATGTGTTAATATTGCATAGGATCATAGGATTTTTTTTAGCCTGTTGTAATGAATTGCTGTTATTTAATTTCTGAAATTAAAACATCCTGACACATCTCATTTGATTGTGGTGTATAATTCTTTTTATATGATCTTTTAATTCTTATATTTTAATTATTTATTTAATTCTTTTTATTTAATCAAATTCTTTAGATTTGACCTAAGTTTTGTTGAGGATTTTTGCATCTACATTAATCAGTAGTCTGTAGTATTCCTTTCATATAGAATCTTTATCTGATTTTGGTATCAGAGCAATACTGTCTATTTATAGAATGACTTAGGAAATATATTCTGTGCTTCTATTTTCTGCAAGAGACTGTAGAGAACTTGTACCAATTATATCTTTACTGATTTTTGCCTGATGGATTGACCATTATTGAAAGAGAAGTGTTGAAGTATCAAACTGTAATAGTATATTTGTCTGTTTTTTCTTGGAACTGTTTCAGTAACAACTGAAACAGTCTGAAACCTCATAGTCTGATGATCTATTGTTAGGTGTATAAATATTTAGGACTGACATATTTTCTTAGATAATTGATGACTGTATCATTAGGCAATGTTTATCATTATCCCTGATAATCTTGTTCTAAATTCTCCTTTTGCTGAAGTTAATTTTGCCACTCCAGCTTTCTTTTCATTAGTGTTAATATGGCAAATCATTTTCTACCACTTACTTAACCTATCCGAATTTTTACACTAACAGTGGGTTTCTTACAGATGACATATAATTTAGTTTTGTGTTGACAACCCTTGTTCTTTTAATTGGTGTATAAACCTGACATATAAAGGTGATTATTGATTCTATATTAATATTTAACGTATTTGTAACTGTTGTATATTTCTTTTCTTTTTTCTTTTTTTTTATTTTTATTTTTTTGAGACAGAGTCTTGCTCTGTCGCCCAGGTTGGAGTGTGGTGGTGTGATCTCGGCTCACTGCAAGCTCCGCCTCCCGGGTTCACGCCAGTCTCCTGCCTCAGCCTCCTGAGTAGCTGGGACTGCAGGCGCCCGCCACCACGCCCGGCTAATTTTTTGTATTTTTAGTAGAGATGGGGTTTCACCGTGTTAGCCAGGATGGTCTCCATCTCCTGACCTCATGATCCACCCGCTTCGGCCTTCCAAAGTGCTGGGATTACAGGCGTGAGCCACCGCGCCCGGCCCTGTATATTTATTTCATTTATTCTGTCTTGTCCTCCTTTTCTGTCTTGTATTTAACTGAGTATTTTATACATAATTCCATTGTAGCTTCTCTTTTGCCATATCAATTACATTTTTAATTTTTTTAGTAGTTGTCTTATAGTTAGCAAATTTCTGTAGTCTAAGTCCACCATTAGATAATGCACTACCACTTCCCTTGTAGTGCAGGCAGCTTAGAACAAAGTATTTTCAATCCCCTTTCTCCCATCCCTTATGGCTTGCTGTCATTCTTTTCTCTTATCCATGCACTAAAGTCATGTGATACATTGATACTAGTATTACTTTAAGAAGTTATCTTTTAGATCAAATAAGCATAATATAAGCAGATGATTTTATTTTATCTCATATATTTATATTATTATATAATAAATATATAAAAATAATAAATATATAATATTAATATTATATAGTAAATATATAATATATAGTAAATATATAATATAATTATTATATATTTATATTAAGTCATCTATAATATATTATAGATATTTATGTTATTCTTCTTTTTTCCTCACATGATTTCTGATGAGAAGTTGCTGTAATTCTTAATTCTTAAGTTTGCTCTTTTATAGGCATGTTACGAGTTGCTTTTTGATTATTTATTCAATGATTTCCCCTATATCTGGCGCTTTCAAGACTTTCTCTTTGTCTTTGGTTTTCTCCAGTTTAATATAATATGTCTTGGTATAGGTATTTTATACTTACCATGTTTGGTGTTCTCTGATCTTCCTGAATCTATGGTTTGGTGTATGTCATCAATTTTGGAAAACTTTCAGCCCCCTATTTTTTTTTTTTTTTTACTCCACTTGCTCTTTCTCCTTCTCTTATTTCAATTATGGACATATTACTCCTTTTGCAACCGTCCAATAATTTTTGGATATTCTTTGTGTTTTTTGTTTACTTCTTTCGGTTTTCTTACTTTATTTTGTATTTCAGTTTGGGAAGTTTCTTTTAACCTAACTATGAACTCACTAATTCTTTTCCCATTTATGTCTAGTTTATTAATGACCCCTTCAAAGACATTCTTTACTGCTGGTGCAGTGTTTTTGAATTCTAGCCTTTTCTTTTGATTTAAAGTTGTAAAGTTTCTATCTTGCTGCTTACATCTTGCATTTGATCTTATATGATGATTACCTTTTCCTTATATTAATCATGGTTATTTTGCATTCTTTGTCTCATTATCCAATTCCTGTGCTATATCTGAGTCTGTTAAAGGTGATTTATTTGTCTTCAGATTGTATTTGTACTTGTCTTTTAACATGCCCTACATATTTTTGTTGAAAGTAGATATGTTGCATCAGGTAATAGGAACAGATGTGTATTATTTAGTGTTTGCATTTTTGTTAATCTTGCTGGAGTTAAGTTGTGTTTAATATTTGCAATGTTTGTAGGTGCCAAGAGATGAAATTCCTTTATTGCCCTTGATTTTGTCACCCCCTATTGTTTTGGGGCTCCCTAAGAAGCTGTTTGTCAGGCGGAGTCTGATTACTACGGATGTAACCCCCGGATGCACTGGAGCACTGGTGCAGTGGTGGTAAGGCGTGGTGAAGGGAAAGCATTCTATAGTCTAACATGGAAGTCTAAGTCTTTCAGTGGTCCTGTGTCCTTGGGCAGTAGCCTTTTCAAGTGTTCCTTAGTGTCTCCGCCATTAGGGAAAATAGTGCAGTCTATTTTAGACTGTAATAGAACAGTCTTTTCCTCCGGATAGTAGGACTTCCTTACATCGAATGTTCCAAGTCTGTTTGACAGTGGTTACTTCTCACCTCCCCCTGCCAGAGTCAGGAGGGCATCTTTCTCGGCTCTTCGCTGTGAGAACCTTGTGGGATTCCTGAAGATGAAACCATGAACGCGTGAGAGTCTTGCTAAAACTGCAGCATTCGAGAGGTTTTCACTCATGCTGGCTCACACTTATCCTCTAGCAATTCATCAAAATTACCACGTAAGTGTTTCAACAGTTTATGGCTCAGGTGGCCTCAGCTGTGATGCTCCAAATTTGCCTGTTTCTCCAGATGCAGGGTAGCAGTTTGCTGTTTCTCCTGAGTTCTTTGATGGATTCAAGAAAAGTCATGATTTTCAGTTTGTTCTGATTTTTTCTTGTGAGGGCAAAGTAATGACTAAGCTTTAATGTGTTTCAGCTAAAACTACATGCATTTTAATAGCAAAATGATTGAGATATAATTCACATGTCATAAAAGTCACCATTTTGGGGTGCACAACTCATTGGATTTTAGTATATTCCAGGGTTATGCAAGAATAAATATTCTCTAATTTCGGAAGGTATTTATCTACTCAGAAAGAAGCTTTGTGCTCATTAACAGTTACTTTATATTCTCTCTCCCCTAACCTGTGGCAACTACTAGTCGACCTGCTATAGATTAGTTTACTTTGGATATTTCATATATGTTGAATCATAAAATATGTGCCTTGGCTTCTTTCACTTACCGTAATATTTACAAAATTCATTCATCTTACAAAGTACTTCATTCTATTTTTGATTTTATGGGTTAATAATATTCTACTGTTTGGCTATATACATGTATGAATAATGTGGCAACATTTTGTTTATACACTCATCATGTGATTAGTATTTGCTTTGTTGTTGTTGTGTGTTTTTTATTTTTCAGTTATGAATAATGATTATGAATTCAGTAATTATGAATAACTACAATAAATAGTTATGCATAAGTTTTTGTGAGGCTATATATGTGCAGTTCTTATGTGTTAATTCCTAGGGGTAGAGTTGCTGGTGCATGCGATAGACTGAATGTTTATAACACCCTCCAATTGATATGTTGAAATCCTAACCCCCAATGCAATGATATTTGGAGATGAGGTCTCTGGGAAGTGATTGGGTCATGCCTACTCAATGAGTATTTTTTGCGTGTGCATAGGTGAACCTCCATATGGATCCCTCAGACTCTTCTTGACTTGACTTGTCATAGTATTTTTTTAAGTTGGGAAACAGTTCTGTCTCTCATGAACAATAGCTATGCCCTTTTATGACTTCTGCACGACTGAAGCCCTCATCAGACTCCAGGTGAAGCCTTTCATTCCATTGCTACATGCATCCCTGTGAATCATAATTAATTCCATTAGGACCTGGGTGCCTTAACAACTTTGTTTTTCATTTAAACTTTGAAGACATTTCTTCAGTAAAATATCTATTTTTAAACAGTCTGGGATGAATCTTGGTTTCCATGGATACCCAGTACATTTTTTGCTTATTTGCTTGCACTGAAGTTCCTGTGGCCATGCCTTCAACACATCCAAAATGCAGACACTCCTCATTCCTCTGGTGCAAGCCCCCATCATGTTTTGCCCAGAATGCACTAATGGGTGATCTCTCTGCTTCCAGCTTTGTTCTCTTTCCATCATTTTTCCTAAGTGCAATCGGAATTATCTTTTTAAAAGGTAACTGACATTTCATAAGTAGCCAAACAAGCTGAGCAGATTGGAAGATTGCACAAACTCTAGGTTTTACTGAAATATTTCGTTCTGTTTAGTTCTACTACGGCCTCAGCAGGGTAGTAACTCAGGTTTGTGACCTTAGGAAAATCTTTCTTGTCAGTAAGATAACTTGGAGGATCCTACTGAGAACTACAGCCCCAGGCAATACCCTGCACCGGAAACAAGAATATCACATTTGAATCCTCTCTCCTCCCCAATGTGTTTAATTAATTGTGATGCCCAGCCAATTCTATTTTCCTAAACTGCACTCAAAAAATCTGAAACCATTCATCTAATTGCTGTTTCTGCCTTATGTTTCTTCAGCGCACCTTTCACTTTCAGCCGGAATGAGTAGTCTGATGCACTACCTAATCCTGCCACCCCCTCATCAAATCCTTCAATGTTACCAATTGTCTTTTAGAGTATAAATTCAAATTATTATTTGAATTTATACTCTAAAAGGCAACGTATACTCTAAAAGACAAAGTATTTTATTTGTTGTACAAAGATCCTGTGCATTTGATAACCTTACCACCTGCACATCTACCTGAGCCTTTCATTAAGTTTTCACTCCATGTTTATCAACTGCTTTTTAATTCCCAAAATGCAAACAACTTTTTATTTTGTTCTTCTCACCTTTTTCATCAGCCTAATCCCAATATATTTTCAAAACCTTACCCAAATGTTAACGTTTTTGCAACGATTCCTGATCCTCAAACTTTGTTGATTTATGTACTTTTCACAGTTTAAAAAACACCCCTTATCGTTTTTATTATGAGGATATTGTAATGCTTTATAATCCCAGACTTTCCATTTGATCTTCTTCAGTATGCCTCTAGACTGCCCTATGGCATAAATCCTTCTCAAGCTATACTAGAAGTTGCTGAATACATAGCTTTTGTGTGAAATACCTTGTTGTGCCTTTGTAATAGGTATATATCATTTAATTTTCTCATTTATGATAATTATATATTTTTAATTTGGACATAATTCAGTAGTCAATAGTTTTTTATCAGTTTCCTATCATATCAATATTTTACAAAAGATAATGCTTAATTCAATATGAGGTTTTGATTTATTTTACTTGTAGAATCATTTCTGATAATTAATTGAACAATACTGCTTGGATACTATCTTCTTAACCAACAAAACAGCTACCAGAATTCTGAGGAAATTGGTTCTTTGTAAATACTATCCTTCTGTTGCAAAAATGCAGGACCCCTGTAGAGCTCTATGTGTATGTGTGTGTACCTTTGCAACGGCAAAGGTACTGCATAGCTGGAAACTCTCCATCTCAGGTAGACATGAATTCTGGCATTCCATTGAGCTGGTAGGATCTTCACTATTTAAGGACACAACATTTATAATTTTACATGCATAATCATATATATGTGTGTGTGTAATTATATATATATATATAATATATGTGTGTGCTTGTGTGTGTGTATATATATATATTATTTTCCTGGAAGAAGGCTAATAGTTTTCATTGGATTAACAAAAGAGTCATGATTATTCAAAATTGTGGACTCTCTATTAATCTGGTGAAAATATACTGTGGGTATATATGATTTTAATCTTCATCACATTTTAATGAAATTACTAATTTCTGCAACTAATTACAGGAGACAATATTTCCATAGAGAACATTATGTTTTATTTTCCACAGTTTTGCCCCAAGTAATTTGTCACATGAAAGATACTCTTGAATATCTGATGTGAAAATGGAATAATCTGTTCATTCCAGCACTTTCTCTGATACCTACTTCCTCAAATCAAATAAATACAGCTTAACATACAGTGTACTAATGAATAATTATTTTTTGTACAACTTACCAGTAGTAGAGTGTTTAATTAGTTAATGAGGATTTTGTTTATTTCTTTTAAAAAACAAGCTTATTCCTCATTTTTTTCTTATTTTAGCACAGAAATGGTTTTGTTTACTTTTCTGTTATGCTTAGATCTTGCATTTGTAATCTCTGTGATCATTTTTTTTATTTCTCATTTTGGAAGGAAATTACCAACCTCAACTGCACCTCTAAGCCAAGAAACATAGCCATTATGAAAAAGAGATGGCTGTTAGCTTAGCAGAAATGACTTAGTGGCTCAGGTGTTGCAACTCTGTTTCTGTTCTTGTTAAGACAGAAAAAGACATCTTTTTGCTATCATTGAAAAAATTTTAAAAAATGTCGGAGGGTTGTTAAAGAATAGAAAAATATTTACCTCTTGCCTTTTTGGTGAAGAAATAAAAGGAGCTCTGTGTGTGTGTGTGTGTGTGTGCGCGCATACATATGTATGTGTGTGTGTGCATATGTGTGTATAGTAGTGGGAGAGGGTGGCCAGCTTAGTAAATGATTGCAGGTCCAGGTATTAAATTATTAATCTGAAAAAAAACTTTTCTGTATTTAGTGTAATTTTCCCTTAAAGTTGCTGCATTTGCCAAGCTCTTAAGCACAGATATTTATATTCTGTGACAATTCCTCTGGCCATATTGATAAGTAAAGATCCCTTTCTTTTAGTCCTCAAGCAGGGATATTTCCACAAGGATGTCATGTACTGGCCACATTGGAATACTGCCTTTACTTAAGATCCCCAATATTAACTGTTTGGGGTATCGTGACATCATTTTTAAACTTAATTATTGCATTAGATTTTCAAAGTTAACCTTTTCTTTTGTCAAGTAGAAACTTTCAAAAGTTGCTTATAATAACAAGGGTATTAGTATCATGACAAGGATACTTGTCATGAACTTCATGGTTAACAACAAACTCAGCAGAGCAGGCTTTGCTCTTCACGGCCTCTGGCTTCCGAAGTACAATCTTTCTGGAAGAATCGGAACTCCTTGTCACAGAAAGGACCTCTCATTTTCACCTTTTAGAGCCTTTAGTACCCAGTTTGGATAATGGCTTTGAATTGAGTGCAGTATATTTGATTCCATTCACCACATCAATTTCCACTTCCTAAAACAGTCTCCTTAGGGCATCATAATCAGCCACTACCTGTAATCACTTACAGCCTCTGACAGAAAAAGCTTAAAGCTATTTCAAACAGCTCGTTTTAAAGTCAATTTTTCAAATATGATAAAGTCTATATATACAATAGATGTGGGTCCACTAACAAATATATTTATGATTTTACATAATTTGAAAATGCCTGTCACTCACTGTCTGCCATGTCCTTTTTTTCTCTACTAATACTTAGCAATACAAAAGCTTACTGGAACTTTTAAATACTGTTTGACTTTCAAAAGTAGGTAAATTATATAAATAAAGATAATTCAAACCCATGGGAAGAAGTAGTAATGTTTTAAATTACCTATGCTCATCTACTAAAATTCTGGCAAAAAATTAGCTTCCACTCTCATCACATGAGGAATTAAATATTTGGTGAAGTCCAAAACAGTCTGATGACATGTTTCAAAGTCTTCTAGAACTGCTTTATTTCTGGTAAATGACACAGTATACCATGAAATAGCTGACATGTCTTCATGAACTTTTAAGTGCTTAAATCATATTGTAGATATACAACAGAATATATTACATGGGTAGGAATAAAAATCAACTGTGGTCCTTTTTATCCTTACTCTAGTGAAACAGTTGACCGTTTAACATGGACAGGAGTCAAAATTTGTGTCTGATGGGAGTGCAAGTTAATATTCACCAAAAACACAAGTTTGTTTACCTGATAGGCCTGAACTTTAAAGTGTCTGAATACCCAAGATTAATTGCTATTTAGGACTCCAGGAGTCTTCCCCATTGGAGTTTTGAAAGGCTAGCAGTTTACAGCAAATTGCTGATACACATCCAGGAGACTGGACTGGAGGCCAGGGGAACAAACAAGAGAGTAGGGAAGATCAGAGAATGATGAAGGGCACCCCATGCCAACTCAGGCTGCACTTTCAGGAACTGTAAGGCAGATTAATGAGAAAAATCATGATTTCCATCATGCTCCAGAAAGGAACTCTATCTACATGTCTGCCCAATCATAGTAAGACAAAGTGAAGGAAGTTTTAGTTAAAAATACACCTACTATTACAATACGCAATAAAGGCATAATATATCTTAATCAAAGTTAATTTTAAAAATAATTCTGAAAGCTGAATGCCTGGAAGATGTGGTTTCAAAAGGTGTGTTGGTAGAATGTACAGTGTTATGGGGATTAGAAATTGTAAACAACTTACTTTATAAGGTGAAATGAACACTAAGTAATTCATGATATTTATTTAAAAGTGACATGCTACATTAACACTTATATACAGAAGAGTAAAGCACACTGAAAATGGAGAAATATAAGAAATAATGTATCATAAACAATCAACTAGATAAAGCAATACCAGCTTGTTCAGTTGGCAACTGAGAAAAGAAAAGCCCATTCCTGGTGACAACTGACTGAAGAATTGAAGTTTGCTTTTGAGCAGTCGGAAGGAAATGTAACTTGGGAGGGTCTGCTGGATGGTAAACCAAATTCAAATGGTTGAATGAAACTGAGATTGAACCTTGCTTAATATTCATATTTAACGTTGCTTAGCACAAAATAGAATGAAACTAATGCAAGAAAAAGCATTATGAAAAAGCGAAGGAAAGAGGCTAGCTGGAAAAAATAAAAACATAAATGCATTTTGTATTTTATATTTTCTAGACTGCATAAAAAAATAATCAGACACGTGGGTAAGTGGGATAATTACTTTGCGTAAGCTTAGTTTTGACTAGTTTTGTTTCAGTCATTATTTGTTAATCTGTGACTTTCCTCTTACTAGCCTTCCACTTCCAGACAATTCCTCCAATTAATCCCTGAGCGGAATTGACCATATTTTCAAAAATGTATTGTAGGCTTTTGAGTGTCTGCACTGAAATGGTTGTTTACTAAGTAAACTGAATAGCAGTATAACTTTCTAGTGGTTTAAAATATGCTTACATATTAACAATAGATGGGATAATTCAGGTTTTATAGCTATCCACATTCTTTCAGAGAGGAGGAATAAAATAAATGCTTTGTAAAGTTTCATAACTAGCTAAATGCTACAAATTGTGCAACAAATTGTAATCTTTGTAATTCTTTCAAGAATCTTGGCCGGCTCTATATAATAGACGTATTTAGTACTATTATATTTACATATTTTTCTATTAGAACAGTTTTAAATGAATAGAAAAATTGAAAAGACAGTGCATTTCAACATACTTCACAGTTCCTCCAATTATTTGTATCTAACATTAATATGAAGTTTTTTTTACAATGAATGAACCAATATTGATACACACTTATTAACTAGAGTACATATTTTTTTTCAGTTTCTTTAATTTTTACTTAATCTTACATTGGGTCAACGTGTCTCCTTAGGCATATCTTTGCTGTGCTAGTTTCTCAGACTTTCCTTGTTTTTTGATGGCATAAAGAGTTTTGAGGAGTATTTGTCAGGTATTTTGTATAAGGTCCCTCACTTGTGGTTTTTCTGATGTGTTTCTAATGATTAGATTGTGGTTATGTGTTTTTGGGAGGAAGATCACAGAAGTAAAGAGCTACTGTTATGACATCATAACAAGGGTATCATGCTTGGCAACATGACATCGCTGTTGTTATTACTCTTGATCATCTGGCTGAGGTAGAGTTTGTCAGATTTCACCGCCACAGAGTCACTCTTTTAACACCATCCCACACTGTGCTCTTTGGAAGGACATAACTATGTGCAGACCGCACTTAAATCGTAGTGAGTTAAGCTCTAGCTCTCAAAGGTTGGTGAATCTACGTAACTTACCTGAAACTTTTCACAGGAAATTTGTCTCTTCTCCTCTATCTATTTATTATTATCTTTAATTTATAGGTCCTCTTTATATTCAAATATTACTTTATAATGCTGCTTAAATTGTTCCAGCTTTGGTCACCTGAAGCTCTTTCAGTGGGTTTCTGTGTCCCTTTGACATTCCCCATGTGTTTTGTTTGTTTGTTTGTTTGTTTGTTTCACTTTCTTACCTTCTGGCACTACAAGATACTCTGGGCTTACCTTATGCATTTCCTGCCCCCAGCCTAGAATCAGCCAATTATCCCAAGAGACCTACTTCCCTTTATTGGAGAATGGTATTAGAAACCAAGCTCTGGGAACTAGTTGTGTTCATTATCACTAGATTACATTTGCTCATAGACACTGTCAGCTACAGAGTAAGGGAATATATGTACTATCTGCATCAGAATTAAACTGAACATGAGTTCATACCAATGTCTTCAACTCTAATCTATTACTACATAGAGTATGATAGCCTCTTCCCCTCTTGTATCTCTGGGAAGTGTAGTGAGTAGCCTAGATCCTACCACCATTTACTTAAGTGTCTAATTCCAGCATATTTCCACAGCAGTTTCTTAATTGTTACCCTTACCCCTATGGGAAGCAACGTCATCAACTAGAGTACAGTGCTTATGTATAGGATTCTTTACTTTTAGTCTTACAGGCTCCACTCCTTGTCAAAGTAACTTACATAGGCATTGTTTTATTCCACCTCCCTAAGTGAGATGTTTCATATGTTTCATATGTCTGTACTATATTTATATTGTTTTTCCACATTCTGCACTCCATTTGGGATTCTCAAAGCTCTTAAGTAATTTGTTAAAATTGACGTACATTAATATTCTTTGTGCAATAATTTTTACAGGGTTTGGGTATGCAGAGTTTTATGTATCCACTATTATAATATCATACCAAAAAGCTGTCCTAAAATTTCCCTGAGCTCCACCTATTAAACCTAACTCCCTACTTCAGACTCCAAGCAACCATTTTGATCTTTTTATGTCTCTATCATTTTGCCCTTTACAGGATGTCATATGATTGAATTCATTGAACATATAGACTTTCAGACTAAATTTTTACATTCAGAACATGCATTTAATATTTATTCTATCTTTTCATGGCTTGATAGCTCACTTTTGTTTAATTGCAGAATAATATTCTGTTGTATAAATATATCACAGTTGGTTTTTCCATTTACTTGTTGAAGGCCATTTTGTTGATTCTGATTTTTGGCAATTATGCAGAAAGCTGATATAAACATTCATGTACAGGTTTTTGGGTGAAAATGAATTTTCAAATAAATAAGCCAAATGCCTAGGAATTATGATTGATGGAATATATGATCTGACTATGTTTAGCTTGATGTAGAATTGTCAAACTGCCTTCCAAACTTGCTGTACTGGTTTGTATTTTCAGCATTAGTGAAAGTTCCTGTTACTCTAAATCCTCACCAGCAATTGGTAATATCAGTTTTTTTTTTAATGTAGACATTCTAATATGTATGGAGTACAATCTTATTGGAGTTTAATTTGCAATTTTCTAATAACAATTGACAGTGAGGAGCTGCTCAGAGAACCCTACTGTTTGTAGATTAAAAGAAACCAGTCAACTGAACCCACCTTATCCACAATCACACCCCCAAGGGCATCAAAAAAAAAAAAAAAAGAAAGAAAGCAAAAGCAAAAGCAAAATAACCTCATCCAAAGTACAGCAACTTCAAAGACTAAGGGACCATCAGCCCACATCGATGAGAAAGAACTGGAGAAAGAACTCTGGGAACTCCAAAAACCAGAGTGTCTTCTTATCTCCAAACAACCACATTAATTTTCCAGCAATGGTTTGTAACCATGCTGAAATGGCTGTAATGACAGAAATATAATTTAGAAAATTGATAAGAATGAAGATCATTGAGATCCAGGAGAAAGTTGAAACCCAAACCAAGACATCTAAGGCATACAGTAAAATTATACAGGAGCTGAAAGATGAACTGTCCATTTTAAGAAAGAATCAACATGATCTGTTAGAGCTGAACATTTTACCTCAAGAATTTCATAATACAATTGCAAGTATTGACAGCAGAATCAACCAAGCTGATCAAAGAATCTCACGCTTGAAGACCAATTCTGTGAAATAGTCAGAAAAAAACAAACAAACAAAAAAGAATGAAAAAGAATTAAAAAAAACCCTCTGAAAAATATAGGATTCTGTAAAGAGACCAAATCTGTGACATATTTTAAACCCTGGAAGAAAGGAAGAGAAAGCAAGGAACTTAGAAAACATATTTCAGGATATCACCCATGAAAATTTCTCCCACCTCACTAGAAAGGCCAACATTCAAATTCAGGGACTGTAGAGAATCCATGTGATGGATACCCCTTTTCGGTTTCCTTTTTAGTTGACTTGCCCCTGCTCTCTAGCTGCCTGTATGTAACCTGTCAGCAGAAACCCTACAAGCCCAAAGACATTGAGGGTTTATATTCTGCATTCTTGAAGAAAATAAATTCCAACCAATAATTTCATATCCAGCCAAACCAAGTTTTATAAATGAAGAGGAAATGAGATTCTTTTCACATAAGCAAATGCTAAGGGAATTCATTACCATAAGATCTGCCTTCCAAGAGGTCCTTTAGAAAGTTCTAAATATGGGGCTGGACACAGTTGCTCACGCCTTTAATCTCAGCACTTTGGGAGGCCGAGGCAGGTGGATCATGAGGTCAGATGATCAAGACCATCCTGGCTAACATGGTGAAACCCCATCTCTACTAAAAATTAAAAAAAAAGTACTAAATATGGAAAGAAAAGTCTGTTACCAGCCACCATGAAAGCATTAAGTATTGATTTCTTTTTGTTAATACAATTAATCAATATTTACTACATTGTATTAATACAATTATGTATTAATATTGTACATATTAATACAATTATGTACATAAGTACATAAATATTGACCCTGTAAAGCAGCTAAACAATCAAGCAAGGTTGCATAATAACTGGGTAACAACACCATGATAGATTTAAATCCACCCATATCAGTATTAACCATGAGTGTAAAAGGAATAAATGCTCCAATTAAGAGGCAAGTTGGATAAAGAAGTGAGACCCAAATGTATGCTATCACTGAGAGATCCATCTCAAATGCAGTGGCATCAGTAGGCTAAAAGTGAAGGGTTGGAGAAAAACCTACCAAGCAAACAGAAGAAAGCAGGAGTTGCTATTCTGATTTCAGACAAAACAGATTTTAAGCCAACAATGAACATAAAAGACAAAGAAGGGCATTGCATAATGGTAAAGGTTTAAAACAACAAGATCTAACATTCTGAAATACATATGCACCCAACAAGAAAGAACCCAGATTCATAAAACAAGTTCTTTAAGACCTACAAAGAGACTTAGATAACCACACAATAATAGTAGGAGATATCACAACACCTCACTGAAACAATTAGACAGATCACTGAGGCAGATCACAAACATACTAAATGGACATAATAGACATCTATGGAACTCTCCACTCCAAAACAATAGAATATACATTCTACTCATCTGTACATGGAACATACTCTAAAATTTACCACACAATCATCCATAAAACAACTCTCACCAAATTCAATGTAAAAAATCATACCAACCACGTTCTCAAACTAGATTTTAATAAAAATAGAAATCAATACTTCATACATTCATTCAAAATCAAAGAATTACATGGAAATCAAACAACCTGTTCCTGAATGACTTGGGTCAATGATGAAATTAAGACAGAGATCAAGAAATTTGTTGGAACTAATAAGAACAAAGAGACAGCATACCAGAATCTCTGAGACAAAGCTAATGAAGAGTTAAGAGAGAAGATTATAGTGCTAAACGCCCACATCAAAAAGTTAGAAAGACCTCAAATTAGCAATCTAATATCACACCCAGGGAAACTGGAAAAACAAGAGAAAATCAACACCAAAGGTAACAAAAGACAAGAAATAACCAGAAACAGAGCTGAACTGAAGGAAATTGAGATGTGAAAACCATACAAAACATCAATGAATCTAGCTGTATGTTATTTAAAAGAATAAATTTAAAAGAATAAATAAGATCAATAGACTGCCAGCTAGACTAACAAAGAAAAAAAAAGGGAGAAGATTCCAATAAATGCAATTGGAAATGACAATGGAGTCATTACTGCCAACCCCACAGAAATATTAAAACCTCTCATAGACTACTAGAAACACTTCTATTTCTTCCAGTTTTTTTTTTAAACTTAGAAGAAATGGGCAAGTTTCTGGAAATATACAAACTCTCAAGAATGAACCAGGAGGAAACTGAATACATTAACAGAGGAATAATGAATTCCAAAATTGAATCTGTAATAAAAAGCCTACCAACCAGAAAAAAAGCCTAAAACCAGACAGATTCACAGCCAAATTCTCCCAGATGTATAAAGAATACCAGGGCTATTCCTACTGAAACTATTCCAAAAATTTGAGGAGGAGGGACTACTCCCTAACTCATTCTATCAGGCCAGTATCATTCTGATACCAAAATCTGGCAGAGACACAACAGTAAAAAAAGGCAACTTCAGGCCAATATCCTTGATGAACACAGATGCAAAAAATCTCAACAAAATACTAGCAAACCAAATCTAGCAGCATGTCAAAAAGCTAATCCACCACAATCAAGTAGGCTTTAACTCTGGTTTGCATGGTTGGTTCAACATATGCAGATCAATAAATGTGATTCTTCACATAAATAGAACTACAAACAAAACCACATGATTATCTCAATAGATGCAGCAAAGGCTTTTGGTAAAATTCAACATCGCTTTATGTTAAAACCCTCAAATAATTAGGCACTGAAGGAACATACTTCAAAATAATAAGAGGCATCTATGTCATTCCCATTACCAACATCATACTGAATGGGTAAAAGCTGGAAGCATTTCCTTTGAGAACTAGAGGAAGACATGAATGTCCCTTCTCACCACTCGTATTCAACATGGTAGCAGAAGTCCTAGTGAGAGCAATCAGGCAAGAGAAAGAAATAAAAGGCATCCAAATAGAGGGATTCAAACTATCTCTGTTTTCAATGTGATTCTATTCCTAGAAAACCCCATGGTCTCTGCCCAAAAGCTGATATATCTGATAAAATAACTTCAGCAAAGTTTCAGAATACAAAATCAATGTACAATTATCAGTAGCATTTTGGTACATCAACAACATCCAAGCAGAGAGCCCAATGAAGATAATTCTATTCACAAAAGCCACAAATAGAATAAAATACCTAAAAGTGCAGCTAACAAGGAAGGTGAAAGATTTCTACAATGAGATTTACAAAACATTGCTCAAATAAATCAAAGGTGACACAGACAAATAGAAAAACATTCCATGCTCATGGATAGGAAGAATCAATATCGTTAAAGTGGCTATACTGCCCAAAGAAATTTACAGATTTAATGCTATTCCCATCAAACTACCAATGATATTCTTTACAGAATTAGAAAAACCTCTATAAAATTCATATGGAATCAAAAGAAGAGCCCTAATAGCCAAGGCAATCCTAAGCAGAAAGAACAAAGCTGGACGTATCATGTTACCCAACTTTCTAAACTACAAGACTACAATAACCAAAACAGCATAGTACTGATTAGAAAAGAGGCACATAAATGAAAGAAACAGAATAGAAAGCCCAGAAACAATGCTGCACAAGTACAACCATCTGATCTTTGACAAAGTAAACAAAAACAAGCAATGGGGAAACGACTGCCTGTCAATAAACGAAGCAGAAATAACTGGGTAGCCATATGCAGAAAATTGAAACCCTATTTCCTTACACCATATACAAAATCAACTCAAGATGAATTGACGTCAAAACCTAAAATGATAGAAACCTTTAATGATACCTAGGAATTACCATTGTGAACACAGGCCCTGGCAAAGATTCAATGATGAATACGTCAAAAGCAATTGCAACAGAAACAAAAATTTACAAGTGGGACCTACTTAAACTAAAGAGCTTCTTCACAGCAAAAGAAACTATCAACAGTGTAAACAGGCCACCTCTAAAAGGAAGAAAATATTTGAAAACTATGTATCCAATAAAGGTCTAATATCTAGAATCTGTAAGAAACATAAATCAAGAAGCAAAAAAACAACCCCATTAAAGACTAGCTTAGGACATGAACAGACACGTTTAAAAAGAAGACAAACAGTAGCCAACAGGCATATGAAAAAATGCTTAGCACCACTAATCATTAAAAAAAAAAAAGCCAATCAAAACCACAGTGAGATACCATGTCACACCAATCAGAATGGCTATTATTAAAATGTCAAAAATAACAGATGCTGGCAAGGTTGTGGAGAAAAGGGAACACTTAAATACACTGCTGATCAGAATGTAAATTAGTTCAGCCATTGTGGAACACAGTTTGGCGATTTCTCAAAGAACTTAA
This sequence comes from Gorilla gorilla gorilla, assembly GCF_029281585.2. NCBI lineage: Eukaryota > Metazoa > Chordata > Mammalia > Primates > Hominidae > Gorilla > Gorilla gorilla. Next base: position 61,233,476 of record NC_073230.2, read on the forward strand.
AACAGAATTAGCATGCAATGCAGCAATCCCATCATTGTGTATATACCCAAAGGAATACAAATCTACCATAAAGACACATGCACACTTAGGTTCATTGCAAGCAACACTGTTCACAATAGCAAAGACATGGATTCACCCTAAATGCCCATTCGTGGTAGTCTGGATAAAGAAAATATGGTTTATATATGCCATGCGATACTATACAGCCAGAAACAAAAGAATGAGATCATGTCCATTCCAGCAACATGGGTGGAGCTGGAGATCATTATCCTGAGTAAAATAACACAAGAGCAGCAAACCGAATACCACATCTTCTCACTTAAGTAGGAGTTAATCATTGAGTACACATGGAGACAAAGAAGAGAACAACAGACACTGAGGCCTTCTTGAGGGTGGAGGGTGGGAGCAGAGTGAGGATCAAAAAACTACCTATCACATACTATGCTTTTTACTTGGATGATGAAATAATCTGTACACCAAACCCTCAGGACATGCAATTTACCTGTATAACAAACCTGCACATGTACCCCTAAACCTAAAAGTTAAAAAATAATACATATAGTATCATTATAATAAAATAGTCTGTTAATCAAATACAGTGTTGATAGACTGAAAAGTCACTTCACAAACTGGGAGAAAAATCTTTGCAAACCACATATTTAATGATGACTAGAATATATACAGATATCTGAAAACTAAATTATAAAGGAAAAATAGGGAAATGTGCAATGTCATGAAATCATTACATTTTAGTTTCTCAAGATATTTTTGCATTTTTCCATTGTGCATTTTTTGTGTTCTTATTAAATTTGCGTATCATTCTGAAAAGTTAGATACATCTAAAAATTGATTAATTATAATTGTACAGTTTAATGAATATAAAAGGAACATCCATTTAAGAAAAGAAATTAAAGATGAGAAATGCTGGCAAGGGTGTTGAGAAAAGAGAACCCTTGTACGCTGTTCATGGAAATGTAGATTGGTGGAACAATTATGGAAAACAGTATGAAAATTTCTAAATAAATTAAAACTAGAACTGCCATGTGACCAGCAATCCCTCTTCTGGATGTATACCCAAAGGAAATGAAATCACCACCTCATGAAGATAGATATGCTCTCATGTTCATGGCAGCACATCAAAAAGCTAATCCACTGGCTGGGTACGATGGCTCACGCCTGTAATCCTAGCATGTTGGGAGTCCAAGGCAGGTGGATCACCTGAGGTCAAGAGTTCGAGACTATCCTGGCCAACATGGTAAAACCCTGTCTCTACTACAAATACAAAAGAATTAGCTGAGCGTGGTGGTGGGCGCCTGTAATCCCAGCTACTTGGGAGGCTGAGGGAGGAGAATTGCTAGAACCCTGGGGGCAGAAGTTGAGTGAGCCAAGATCACGCCACTGCACTCTGTCTTGTGACAGAGGGAGATTCCATCTCAAAAAAAGAAGAAAAAAAAAAAAGCGAATCCACCACAATCAAGTAAGCTTTAACTGGGATGCAAGTTTGGTTCAACATATGCAAATCAATAAACGTGGTTCATCACATAAACAGAACTACAAACAAAACCACATGATTATCTCAATAGATGCAGAAAAGGCTTTTGGTAAAATTCAACACCCCTTTATGTTAAAACCCTCAAATAATTAGGCATTGAAGGAATATAATTCAAAATAGTAAGAGACTTCTATGTCATTCCCACTACCATCATCTTTATTCATTCATTGGCCAGTGACCACTTAGGTTGTTTCCGTATCTTGACTACTCACAATAGCTGAGATATGAAAACAACCTAAGTGGTCATTGAAGGATGAATGAATAAAGAAACTGTAACATGGATACTTATTCCATCAAATGTATATGGAATAGAATATTATTCAGCCTTAAAAGAAGGAGAGCCTGCCATTTTCCACAACACGGATGAACCTGGAGGACATTATACTAAGTGAAATATAAGCCTGACACAGAAAGAAAAATATTGCACAATCTTACATATAGGTGGAATCTCAAAAGGTCAAATATACAAAGAAAGAGAATAAAAATGATTACAAGGGGCAGGGGTGGGGGGAATTTGGAAGATGTAGGTCAGAGGATAGATTCAATGTGGCAGATATGCAGGATGAATAATTCCAGAGATCTAAAGTACATGAAAACTATGGATGATAAAACAGTACTGTATTTGGGATTACTGTAAAATGAGTAGATTTTAGTGGCTCTTGCCACAAAACAAGGAAGAGTAAATATGCAAGATTATGACTATGTCAGTTTCCTTCACTGTAGTAACCATTTTACTAATGTTTCACATAATTTCATGTTGTATATCTTTCATCTGCACAATAAAATTTATTCAAAAAGACTAGTCCAAAAGACATCATTTTGTCCCATTTTATATACTGTCTGTGAGCCAGTAGTTCATTGTGTTCTACATAGCAGGATCGTTTCTCTAATCACTTGCATATATTTTGCATTTCCCTTATAGATAAAACTGTGAAATATGGAAATCCAAAAAACCTTGAATGTTTGTTCATATGACTTAAGTTGGTTTATCTAGAACTCATTTGGACAAAGTAAGATACAGCAAATAAATATTTAAAAATTCTGTGTGAAGATAAATTATTAATAGTATATTAATACCAGTTTTTATTATTAGAAACAAAAATACACTGAGAAAGTGAGACTGAGAGACATGTAAAACTATTGTTTAGGAGAGTCATATAAAAATTTGATAGAACTGTTGTACGTTTCTCTTAAGGGAAACATTGCCGCAGCCATGCTATAATAAGTCTGGTGTATGTACTCTAGCTGTGCCAATAGAAGGAAAGGAATAGGGATTTGGTAGATATCTAGAAATCTCTGCCATAATAAAATGGATAATTTTGTCATAGTGAAACATCTGTTCAGACTACTGAATTCATAGATGAATGCAACAAGCAGACACTGATCACCCTCTTTGCATACGACATTGAGAATGCCCTGGGAATGCATAGACAACTTAGTCACATCCCTGCTATTTAGGACCTTACAGATAGAAATAATGTAGTAGTTTCTTCCAAGAGCAATCGTGTCTGCTTCTTGTATTTTTCTGGAATCCAGAGAAGAAGGACTGTTTTGCTTTAAAATTTGCCTTAGATATTTTGTCTTTATCAAGGAATTTGCTTACTGTAAAGAAAAGTTGTCCAGAGATCATCAATAACATTAATCATAATCTAGTGAAAGACATAAATTAGGCCACTGAACGGTCTTGCTTTATTAATTGAAAATTTTTACTAAAAACACTCTAAGAAGTGTCTTTGTTAAGAAAGACACTTTGTTAAGAAATTTATTTGCTTTTCAAGCTTTTCTCAATTTTTCCAAATTTTCTTATGGCAGAAAAATTTGCTCATATACTTAGTATTCACAGTAGGGCAAACTGTTAAATATTTTATTGCAATTTATTGCAGTGGTTTAGAATGTAAGCTTCTGAAACAAATAGATTTGGTTTTACGTTCTAGTTCTCTGATATAATTGAGCTATGTAACTGGGAAAAGTCACCAAATCTTTATATGCTTCATTTTTCTTAAGATTAATAGAATTCTTTTGTGAATTAAATGATGTAAGTACATAAAGCTTTTAGCACAGTTTCTGGCAGAAACAGTGCTCAATACAAATTAGCGTTCACTATGTGTAAAACTTGGGGACCTTTAAAAAACTATAACTTTAAAAACTAAAAAAAAAGATTTTTGAGAAATAAAAGAGGTGAATGAAGCCCAGAAAATGAAAAATTTACTAATTTATTAAATACAGAATCGCGAAGGTGAGTTACATATTACATATCTCAATGGAATTTTCACAAAATTTAAGAAATAAAAATACTACAGTAAATAATTTTATAAGAGTGTTATTTAAGGAAAAGAATAACTGGTTCCTTGTGAGCTACAAGGATTTTATTAGACTTCATGCAAAGTAATCTTGCTTTTTTAGTAAATGTGTTAATGATATAATTAATAATATCTCATAAAGGGAAAAACTCCCGGAGATAATCACTACCGGCAACATAATGTTTTGTCATAATTCTTTTTATCTTAACAGTTGATTGAATTTTATATATTACTTTTAGCTTCTATTTAGAATCACTACTAGAAATGTTTGTGTAAGTAAAATTAGGTCGTATATTTTTTGTAATTTAACATAAAGTCAAGGTTTGCCTTTTGTGAGAAGCCCCACTTTTTTCCAAAGACAATTGGGTAATTAATTTCCCCTTTTATTTTGATTGAAGAAAATACACAGCGTAATTTTCTTCCAAAATGCAGTGTATACATTTCGTAGGTTTTAAAACTTGTCTGTGTGTGCATGTATAAACTTATTTTTAGATCATTTCTGAGTTTAAATTTTTGAATGTTTTATAGGTTGGTTTGCATTTTGAAATGGAGATATGCAGTCATATATCTTTCTATAATATATGAAAGAAAAATGTTCTTTGTCATATGCTTTATGTGGCAGTGCTTATAAGAGCAAAAATTAAACATTTGCTACTTATAATTTTGTTGCAATTTCTTGGTAATCTACTTAAATATTAAAATGTGTTTATTATATAGTTATTTAAGTAGACTACAAAGGTTTAGATTGTGCTAAATTGGTTCTTGATGGCTGATCCATCAGGATATTTTTGGGAACTAACACATAGCATAACAGTTTGGCTTTGAAAATATGAGTTTCATGAACACTTGCATTTGAAATAGAGATACTGCACAAAGACAAAATGTAACCTGGGGAAATTGACTTATTTATATCCTTAAATTACTAACTGGTTTTCTGTTTCTTAAAGGAAACAAACAATAATAACTCACATTTTGATGTGTGACAATGCTCATGGCAGATTTTTTTTTTTTTACTGGTAAATTCCAATTAATCTTTTGATGGGAACTATGCTTCACAAGATCCAATAAAAGCTATGTGCACAGTATTGAAATTATTTGCCCATTTTCTACAGCAGATCTACTTACAGAGTCAGCAGCATCTGGAAGATTTTCTCCCTTTTTATTTTTAGTTTTATAGCAATGCTGTGGTAGCACTGGAGAATGTGTTCAGAATGTTTATAAATAAGTGCAGGAAATAACTTTGAAATCAGCAGCTGTTCAGACACATGCATCTGTTTAAGTGAATAGCTGCATACATCTCTCTAGTAAAAAGGGAATCTGAATTTAATCCAAGCTCTAAGTGTTACAAACAAGACACTACCTGTTTTTAAATGTTAAGCTAATTGCTGTGAAATCTGCCCAGCTGGCCAAAGGCATGGCTACTTGAGAAGTGACTATCGTTGAAAAAAAGACGATGTAGAGTATAGTGTCCCAGTATAATAAAACTAATTCACTTGGTGTTTGCTGTTTCTATCTCATGGTTCAAATATCTGTGTCCCCTTTTCTCACACGTATTTTTATTGCATTTCAATATAATTTGTTTATAATAAATTCTTAACAAAAATATGACATTGAAATAGAAGTGGACTCATGCACATTTGGCAAAAGAACCAAAAATACCTTCAAATGTATTGTTAAGACCTCTGCGTAAGCCAGGTGCAGTGGCTCATGCCTGTAATCCCAGCACTTTGGGAGGCCGAGGCAGGGGGATTGCCTGAGCTCAGGAGTTTGTTACCAGCCTGGGCAACATGGTGAAACCCTGTCTCTATGAAAATATAAAAAATTAGCAGGGCATGGAGGCATACGCCTGTAGTTGCAGCCACTCGGGAGACTGAGGCAGGAGAATTGCTTGAACCCAGGAGGCGGAGGTTGCAGTGAGCCAAGATCGTGCCACTGCACTCCAGCCTGGGCGACAGAGCGAGACTCTGTCAAAAACAAACAAACAAACAAAAAAAACAAAAAAAAAACAAACAACAACAAAACACATCTGTGTGAGATTCAGATGCATAACATGAGCAGAAGCAGAGATTTCAGAGGACATGATAGGTTGCTAATGAAACTGCGATAAGAAAGAATTCTCATTTGCTGTGGTTTGAATATTTGTCCCCTCCAAAACTCATGTTGAAACAGTCCCCAGTGTGGGAGTGTTGAGAGATGAGGTATTTGAGGTGACTGGGTAATGAGGGCTTTGCCTTCATGAGTGGGTTAGTTCATTCATGCATTAATGGATTAACAGGTTAATGGGTTAGTGGATTAATAGTTTGTCATGGGAGTGGAACTGATAGCCCTATGAAAAGAGAAACAGAATCCTGAGCTAGTATGTTAGCACCTTCTGTCCGCTCACCATGTGTTGCCCTGCACTGCCCCAGGACTCTGCAGACAGTCTCCCTCAGCAAGAAACCTCTCAACAAATGCAGCTCCTCAGCCTTGGACATCTCAACCACCATAGCTGTAAGAAGTAATTATTTTCTCTATAAATTACCCAGATATCGTATGCTGTTATAGCAACAGAAAATAGACTGACAGCGTATTAGTGAAGCGCTGGGGCTACAAAATATGAATTAAGAAGAAATGCTCTGCTTCATTTCTGGTTACTGGGTTGATTACTTCAGAGACTGAAGTTGCTTAGTTTTATTATAAAACAACAGAAGCTCTGGCCCACCAGCCAATTCTCTAAGTAGATACAATTATAAACACGAATATGGCAAATACCAGACCTCCAAAATACATGATTCAAATGTCGCCAGAATGAAAGGGACAAATTAACAACTCTCCAACAATAGTTCTAGATTTAAATATCTCACTTTCAATAATGGATAGAAAAGAGAGATAGAAAATCAACAAGCAAATAAATGACATGAGAAACAGTGTCGACCAATTAGAGCTAAGAGACATAAGTAGAACACTCCATCTAACACTAGCAGAATATACATTTTTTTCAAGTTAATGGAATGTTCTAGAAGATAGGTCATATGTTACTTCATAAAAAATAAAAGATTAAAACCGTATAAAGTATATTTTGCAATCATAATGTAATACGAACAAAAATCAATAGAAGGAAAATGAAAAAATCCACAAATATGTAGAAATTAATCACACTCTCAAACAACCAATAGATCAAAGAAGAAATCATAAAAAAACTGGAAAATATATTGTGGAAAATGAAAACAAAACACAACATACCAACAATTATGGGATGTAGAGAAAACAGTGCAAAGAGGGAAATTTACAGCTATAGATGTTTACTTTAAAAATAAATACCTCAAATAAATAACTTAAATTTTCATCTTAAGGAGCTACATAAACAACAAATTAACCCCAGTCTAAGGATAAAGAATAGAGTGAAGATAATTAAAATATAAAATGAAAAAGTAGAGAAAATCAACAAACCAAAAAGTTGATTTTTCAAAAAAAATCAAAATTGACAAATATTATTTAATCTCACTAGAAAAAGAGAGAGACAGAAAGAATATTCAAATGTCTAAAATCATAGAGTGGGGACAATACTATTTAACTTAAATAAATGAAAAGGAGTATAAGAGAGGACAATGAAAAACTGCACACAAACTGATCGAGTTAGCTAGATGAAATGGACACATTTCTAGAAACATACTGTCCTTCAAGAGTGAACCACGAAGAAATAGAAAAGTCTGAATAGACTTATAACTAGTAAGAGATTGAATCAGTCATCTACAACTTCTCAACAAAGAAAAGCCCTAGCCAGATGGCTTCATTAATGTTCTGTTAAACATTTAAGAAGAAATTAAACCAATAATCAAACCTACCAAAAAACGCAAAGATGTTTCCTAACTTATTCTGTTAGTTCAGCATTAATTATCCTGATACCGAGACTAATGATCTATCACTCTCTCTCTATATATATGTAATATAAATATTTACATACATGTAAATATAAATATAAATTTATATACAACTACAAACCAGTATTTCTTATGAACATTGATGCAAAACACCTCAATAAAATACTAGCAACCCAAATTTAGCAGGATATTAAAGGATCACACACCATGTGCAAGTGGTGTAATATTTATTCCTGGAATGCAAGGATGGCTTAGCATATAAAAATCAGTGACTATAACATACCTCAGTAACAATGAAGTAAAAGAAGTACAAATAATTCTCTCACTTGTTGAACAAAAAGCATTTGGAAAAATACAACATACTTTCATGATAAAAACATACAACTAAGAAGAAGCAGATAGAAACTACCTCGAAACAATAGAGGCCAGACATGAAAAGTTTGCAGCTACCACCAAACTAAAGGTGAAAGGCTGAAAATATTTCCTCTCAGTTGAGAAGTGTGGCAAGGATGCCACTTTCACTTATTTTATTCAACATAGTATTGGAAGTTCTAGCTAGAACATTAGACAAAAAAAGTAATTAAATACGTATTGAAAATAAAGTATTAAAGTTATTTCTGTTTACAAATGACATAATCTTATATGTAGAAAACCCTCAAGATTCACCCTCCCTGGGGAAAAAAATACTGGTAGAACCAGTAAACATACTGCACAAAGTTTCAAGGTACAAAATAAATACATTAAATTTAGTTGTGTTTCTATATGCTAACAATGAACAGTCTTAAAATGGAATTAAGAAAACTACTTTATTTAAAATAGAATGAAGAAATAAAATATTTGCTCGGTGTAGTGGCTCATGCCTGTAATCCCAGCACTTTGGGAGGCGAAGGTGGGTAGATCACCTGAGGTCAGGAGTTTGAGACGAGCTTAGCCAACATGATGAAATTCCATCTCTACTAAAAAAGAAAAATAGCCAGGCATGGTGGTGGGCATATGTAATCCCAGATACTCGGGAGCCTGAAGCAGGAGAATCACTTGAACCGGGGAAGCAGAGGTTGCAGTGAGTTGAGATCTTTCCATTGCACTCCAGCCTGGGTGACAAGAGCAAATCTCCATCTAAAAAAAAAAAAAAAAGAAAAGAAAAGAAAAAAGAAAAAAAAAAGAACATTAAGGAATAAACTTAACCTAGAAGACATTGTATTTTTGTACTAAAAACTGTAAAACATTGCTGAACGAAATGAAAGAGAACATTAATAAATGGAAAGATTCATCTTGTTCATATATTAGAAGCCTTAATATTATTCAGATGTCAAAGCTACACAAAGCAATCTACAAATTTGATGAAATAACCTCTCAAAAACCGAACTACAATTTTTTGCGGAAACAAAAATATACCATCCTAAAAATTCATGTGGAGTTTCAAGAAATAGTCAAAATAATTTTGAAAAGAAGTGGAATGTTAGAGGATTTACACATCCTGATATCATAACTTACTATAAATACTTATTAATAAAAAGTGTAATGCTGCCATAAAGACAGACACATAGAGAAATGGAATAGAAGAGAGCCTAGAAATAAAACTCATGTACATGGTGAAACGACTTTGACAAATGTACCAAACCCACTCATTGGAGATAAGATAGTCTTTTCAACAAATGATACTGAGAAAACTAAATATTCACATGTACAAGAGTGAAGTTGGAAACTTATCCTATATCATTTACAAAAAGGATCAAAATGGATAAAATAACTAAACAAAAGAGCTAAAACTACAAAAATTATTTTAAAAAACTCTTACCCAGAAATACACATGCTATGTAGCCACCAAAATTAAAAATAAAAAATTTTAAACAAAACAAAACAAAAACTCTTAAAAAATTGCAAGGTAAAGCTCATAAATTGGTATTTGGCAATAATTTCTTAAATATGACACCAGCAGTATAGGAAACAAAAAGGAGGCATATATCAAATTGTACTTCATGTACACTAAACGGTACTATCAAAAAACTGGAAAGGCAACCCACAAAATGGAAGAAGTTACTTGCAAATCATACATCTGATAAGGTCTTAATATCCAAAATATATAAATAATTCCTTCATTTTAACAATATTGTGAAACAAACACTCAATTAAAAAATTGGCTAAAGACTTCAATAGACATTTATCCAGAGATGATACACAAACGGCTAATAAGCACATGTAAAGGTAACTGAATGGCACTAATCATTAAGGAAATGCAAATCAAATTCAAAATGATATGCCACCTCGCACCCATTTGGACAGCTATTATAAACACACTTGCACACACGACACACACACATAAAGAAAATTACAAGGCAAGGTTGTGGAGAAATTACAATCCTTGTACATTGCTGCTAGAAATGAAAAGGGTGCAGCTGCTGTTGCAAACATTGTGGTGGTTCCTCAAAAACTCAAACGTGGAATTACCATGTGATCCAGCAATTTCACTTCTAAATATGTAAGAAAAATAACTAAAGCCTTGTTTTTGAGATCTGAAGTTCTTTCTTCTACTTGTTCTAGTCTACCCAAATGAAACACACACACACACACACACACACACACACACACACACACACAGAAAAGTAAATCTGGTAATATGAAAAAATAAAACTTTATAACACCCCCAAAACTAAATTGCTAGAGCAATCACACTAGCTCCGCAGCGATAGATCCCAACCAAGAAGAAATAAGAAGAAATCTCTGAATTGCCAGATAAAGAATTTAGCAGGTTGATTATTAAGATGCTCAAGGAGATACCAGAGAAAAGTGAAAACTAACCGAAAGAAATTAAAACACAATACATGCTATGGATGAAAAATTCTCCAGTGAGACAGCTGTCATAGAGAAAAAACAATCACAACTTCTGGAAATGAAAGGCATACTCAGAGAAATAAAAAAATGCAGTGGAAATTTTCAATAATAGACTAGAACAAGTAGAAAGATTTTTGGATCTTGAAGACAAGGCTTTTGAATTAACCCAATTAGACAAAGACAAAGAAAGAGAACCAAAATATTGAACAAAGCCTTCAGGAAATTTGGGGTTATGTTAAGCAGCCAAACCTAGGAATATGGTGTTCCTGAAGAAGAAGAGAAACTTAAAAGTTTGGAAAACCTATTTGAGGAAATAATTGAGGAAAACTTCCCTGGCCTTGCTAGAGATCTAGACATCCAAATAACAATAAGCTCAATGAACAACTGGAAAATTCATTGCAAAAAGATCTTCACTTAGGCACATAGTAATCAGGTTATCTAAAGTCAAGATGAAAGAAGGAATCTTAGGAGCAGTGAGACAAAAGCATCCACTAACCTATAAAAGAAAACCTATCAAATTAACAGCAGATTCTTCAGCAGAAACCTTACCAGTCGGAATGGATTGGAATCCTATCTTTAGTGCCCTAAATCAAAATAACTCTCAGCCAAGAATTTTATATGCAGTGAAACTAAGCTTCTTAAATGAAGGAAAGATACAGTCTTATTCACACAAAAAACGCTAAGAAAATTTGCCACTACCAAGCCAGCCAGCACTACAAGAATGCTAAAAGGAGTTCTAAATCATGAGGCAGAACTTCAAAATACACCAAAATAGAACCTCCTTAAAGCATAAATCTCAAAGGGTTTATTAAACAACAATGTAATATGAAAAATTCAAGGTATTTCACAACTAACATGATGAATAGAACAGTACTTCACATCTCATTACTAGCATTAAATGTCAGTGGCCTAAGTGCTCCATTCAAAAGATACAAAATGACAGAATGGATATTGATTCACCAACCAAGTAACTGCCGTCCTCACAAAACTCACCTAACACTTAAAGACTCACATAAACTTAAGGTAAAGGGGTGAAAAAAAACCTCCACACAAATGTAAACCAAAACTGAGCAGGAGTAGCTATTCTTATATCAGACGAAACAGATTTCAAAGCAATAATAGTTTTTAAAAAAAGACAAAGAGGATTACTATATAATGATAAAATGATTAGTTCCACAGGAAATTATCACAAACCTAAGTATATTTGAACCTAATACTGGAGCTCCAAAATTTATAAAACAATTACTACTAGACCTACAAATTGAAATAGACAGCAAACAGTAATAGTGGGGGACTTCAATACTCCAATGGCAGCACTAGACAGGTCATCAAGACAGAAAGACAACAAAGAAACAATGGAATTAAACTATATCCTACAATAAAGGGGCTTAACAGATATTTACAGAACATTCTACCCAACAACTGCAGAATATACGTTATTTTCATCAGCACATGGAATATTCTTCAAGATAGACCATATGACAGCTCACAAAACAAGTCTCAATAAATTTAAGAAAATTAAAATTATATCAAGTACTCTCTCAGACCACAGTGAAATGAAATTGGAAATCAATTCCAAAAGGAACCTTCAACACCATGAAAATATATAGAAATTAAATAACCTGTTCCTGAAAGATCATTGGACTAACAATAAAATCAAGATGGAAATGTAAAAATTCTTTGAACTGAACAATAATAGTGACATAACTTATCAAAACCTCTGGGATACAATGAAGGAAGTGCTAAGAGGAAAGTTGATAGCAATAAATGCCTAACATCAAAACATCTGAAAAATCACAAATTGACATTCTAAGGTCACACCTCAAGGAACTAGAGAAACAAGAACAGATCAAAACCAAATCCAGCAGAGGGAAAGAAATAACAAACGGCAGAGCAAAACTAAATGAAATGGAAACAAACAAACAAATAACAACAACAACAAAGACAAATGAAACAAAAAGCTGGTTCTTTGAAAAGATAAAATTGATAGACCTTCAGCAAGATTTACCAAGAAGAGTGAAGAAGCAAATAAGCTCAATTAGAAATGAAACAAGATATATTACAACTGATAACACAGAAATAAAGAAAAAACATTCAAGGGTACTAGGAACACCTTTACATCAACAAACTAGAAAATCTACAGGAAATGAATAAATTTCTGGAAATATACAACCCTCCTAGATTAAATCAGGAAGAAATAGAAACTCTGAACAAATGAAAAACAAGTAATGACACTGAAACTATAATTGTTAAAAAACTGTCAACAAAGTAATGTCCACGGCCAGAAGGATTCACAGCTGAATTCTGTATGACATTCAAAGAAGAATTGTTACCAATCTTACTTAAACTATTCCAAAAGATAAGGAGGGAATCCTCCCTAAATCATTCTATGAAGGCAGTATCACCTTAATACCAAAAGCAGAAAAAGACATAAAAAAAAAGAAAATTACATACTAATATACCTGATGAATACAGATGCAAAACTCCTCAACAAAATCCTAGCTAACAAAATCCAAAAGCATATCAAAAAGATAATACGCCATGATCAACTGGATTTCATAGCAGGGATGCAGGGATGATTTAACATACACAAGTCAATAGATGTGATACATAACATAAACAGAATTAAAAGAAAAATTATATGATCTTTTCAATAGATGCAGAAAAAGCATTTGACAAAATTTGGCATCCATTTATTATTAAAACTCTCATCAAAATTGGCATAGAAGGGACATACCTTAAGGTAATAAAAGCCATCTATGACAAACCCACAGCCAACATTATAATGAATGCGGAAAAGTTGAAAGCATTCCCCTTGAGAACTGGAACCAAAACAAGGATGTGCATTTTCCCCACTTCTATTGAACATACTACTGGAAGTCTTAGCCAGAGCAATCAGATAAGAGCAAGAAATCAAGGGCATCCAAAGGGCATCCAAATCATTGACGAGGAAGTCAAGCTGTGACTGTGCAACGATTATATGATTGTATACCTAGAAGACTCTAAAGACTAATTCAAAAAGCTCCTAGATCTGATAAATTAATTCAGTAAAGTTTTAGGATACAAAGTCAATGTAAAGAAATCAATAGCACTACTATACAACAACAGTGACCAAGCTGAAAATCAAATCAAGAACACAATCCCTTTTACAACAGCTGCAGAAACAAAACAAAACGAAACTTTGAAATTTATCTAACCAAATAGGTGAAAGATCTCTACAAGGAGAACTGTAAAACGCTGCTAAAATAAATCTTCAATGACATAAACAAATGGAAACACACTGCATGCTCATGGATGGGTACGATGAATAATGTTAAAATAACAATACTGCCCAAATCTATCTACAGATTCACAGCAATTCTCATCAAAATAACATTATGATTTTTCACAGAACTAGAAAAAACAATCTTAAGATTCACATGCAACCAAAAAAAGAGCCCGCATAGCCAAAGCAATGCTAAGCAGAAAGAACAAATCTGGAATCATCACATTACATGACTTCAAACTATACTACAAGGCTATAGTTAACAAAACAGCATAGTACTGGTATAAAAATAGCAGGTGGACGAAATAAACAAAATAGAGAACCCAGAAATAAAGCCAAATACTTAGAATCAACTGATCTTTGACAAAACAAACAAAAACATAAAGTGGGGAAGGGCACCCTATTCAACAATTGGTGCTGGAATAATTGGCAAGCCACATGTAGTAGAATGAAACTGATCCTCATCTCTCACCTTATACAAAAATCAACTCAAGATGGATAAAAGACTTAAATCTAAGACCTGAAACCATAAAAATTCTAGAAGATAACATCAGAAAAACTGTTCTAGATATTAGCTCAGGCAAAGAGTTCATGACCAAAAAGCTAGAAACAAATGCAAAACAACAACAACAACAACAACAACAAAAACATAAATAAATATACGGGACCTAATTAAACCAAAAATCTTCTGCACAGCAACATAAATGATTAGCAGAGTAAACAGACAACCCACAGACTCTGTGTGGGAGAATACATTTGAAAACTATGCATCTGACAAAAGACTAATATCCAGAACCTACAAGGAGTTCAAACAAATAAACAAGAAAATACACCAAATAATCCCATCAAAAAGTGGGAAAAGTGGGAATTGAATAGACAATTCTCATAAGAAGATAGACAAATGGCCACAAAGCATATAAAAAAGCCCCACATTACTAATCATCAGAGAAATGAAAATTAAAACAGCAATGAGATACTACCTTACTCCTGCAAGAACGGCCATAATTTAAAAAAATCAAAAAATAATAGATGTTGGCCTGGATGTGGGGAAAAGGAAACACTTTTACACTGCTGGTAGAAATGCTAACTAGTACAACTACTATGGAAAACAGTATGGAGATTCCTTAAAGCATTAAAAGTAGATCTACTATTTGATCCAGGAATTCCACTACTGGGCATCTACGTGAGGAAAAGAAGTCATTATATGAAAAAGACAGCTGCACACACATTTTCATAGTAGCACAATTCACAACAACAAAAATATGGAACCAACCTAAATGCCCATCAATCAATGAGAAGATAAAGAAAATGCAGTGTATATATTCAGCCATAAAAATAATAAAATAATGGCATTTGCAGCAACTTGGATGGAGCTGGAGACCAATATTCTAAGTGAAGTAACTCAGGAATGGAAAACCAACTATCATTTGTTCCCACATGTAAGTGGAAGCTAAGCTATGAGGATGCAAAGGCATTAGAATGATATAATGGACTTTGGGGACTAAGGGGAAAGGATGAGAGGAGGGTGAGGGATAAAAGACTAACACTGGGTGCAGTGTACACTGCTCAGGTGACAAGCGCACCAACATTTCAATAACCACTAAAGAACGTATCCATGTAACAAAAACCACTTGCTCTCCAAAAAATATTGAAATTTTTTAAAAACCATGAAATTCACGTAGCATGAAATTCTGATACGTACTACAACATGGATGAACTCTGAAAACATTATGTTGTGAGAAATAAACTAGACACAAAATGACAAATATGACATTATTCCACTTCTATGATCTTCCTAGAGTAGACAAATTCATAAAGACAAAAGCAGAATAAAGGTTACTGTGGGGTTAGAGTGAAGGAGGATTTATTGTTTAATGACTAGAGAATTTCAGGTTGGGATAATAAAAAAGATTCTAGAAACTAGTAGTGGTGATAGTTGCACAGCAACATGAATAAACTTAAGGCCATTAAATTGTACACTTAAAATGATTAAAATTTTATGTTCTGGTAAAAATGGTAAATTTTATATTATGCGTATTTACAATAAAAAGAAAAAATATTTTTTAAAAAAGCAGGAAAGACATGGCCCCACTTATTTTCCTATATAGGATCATATGGGAACATGATACTTGGAACTGCTGCAATCATTGCTCAGCAGTGAGTGGAACCAGCCCAGGACAATGCCATCTCACAGAGGATGACAGAGACAGATGGAAACAACTCAATTCCTTGGTGACATCATGGAGCCGGACTTCCTTTTATGAGAAATAATAAAATCCTTTATTGTTTAAAAGAAAAAAAGAGAAAAAAGTGAGCCAGGAAACCACAAGAATAATACAGGAAATTGAAATATATATTGCAAAGTGAAAGAAGCCAATCTGAGAAGGCTACTGTATGACTCCAACTGTATGACTTTCTGGAAAAGCCAAAACTGTGGCGATAGTAAGAAGATCAGTGGCTGCCAGGGACTTCCAGGAGAGAGTGAGATGAAAGGGATGAAAGGTGGAGCACAAAAGGTGGATGAAATAGGGTAGTGAAAGTATTCTTTATGATGCTACAGCGTTAGATGCATGTCATTAAAATTTTCAAAACCCGCAGGACTGTGCAACACAGAGTGAACTTTGATGGTAACTATAGTTTTAGTTAATAACGGTGTATCAATATTGTCTCATCAGTTTTAACAAATGCACCACACCAAAGCAAGATGATAACAATAAAGGGAATGAGGGGGCAGTGTGGGAGTAAAGGAGGACTTAATTTTCTATTCAAATTTTCTGAAACTCAAACCTTCTCAGAAGAAAAGTCTGTTAATTTAGGAAGTAGCTATGAGTGGCATTTATGGCAGAATAACATCTGAGAAGGAGAGCCACTCTAAAATGGAAAGCATTTTCTCAAATCATGCGCAGCCAAGGGTTGCCTGCCTCTGAATGAGGCTAGCACATCGAGGATACGGTAATGGTTTTTAAATGACCCCTCTCCTAGTGATATATCCTTGTACAAGACAGAGGGTTGATACATCATACTTACCATTCTTAGACAGGCCCTTGTGTCTGGAGAACAGGTAGTAAAAACTAAGAACCATGGTTCCCACTCTTCAGGGTATGATAGGAGCACCTACTTTTCTGAAGTTAACAGCTGCATATAATATACTCTCACTAATATTTGTTAGTAATTTTTATCACCAGTTCCGGAAAACTCTAATGTAGGTTACTCTCAGCTTAATTTATCTATTTATCTATTGCATTCATGTAGGCTTGCTTCCCAAATCAATTCCCCAAATTCAATAGTGCAGTTATGTGGTTACCTTGCCCAATAGCTAATAATGACCAAAAGAAAAGGAAACAGAAATATTGAACTTATTTTCATCTCAAGTCCTAAATAAGATGAATAATTAATTATTTGTTTTGGAGGGCTGCAATGAGCAAGTTTCTCATTAGCACGTTACATGCATACACACCCTGAATTCTCAACTCTTTTATTTCACTTGACTATCTTTCCCAAAATGTCAGGTTCTTATAGATTTGAGTGTAAGCAAATTTTTTCACTGCTGACACTAGGCGTGGACTATGTTCCCTTTGTCATTTTTTGATCCAGATGTCGTGCATTATAGGACAACACACATGTGAGATCAGAAGACTCAGGTTTCAGTCTTGACTTCACTACTTTTAACGTGTGAACTTTACTTGCCCTCCTAGACTCTTAGATTCTTTTACTTTTAAAAAGGGCCATTATACCTTGTTGAATATTATTTAAACCCTGGGAAGTATATAATACATGCCAAGAAGTACCCTAAAAAGTATCTCAAATGTTCATGCAAGAAATGGGTTTAAGTTGAATGAGATTCAGAAACTGTTTTTTGTTGCTATCTTAAAACAAATTAGGATGATACAGTCAAGTAAACTTAAGCTTTTCTCTTTCTGCCTGCTTTTTCCTCTTCTTCCTGGGGACTAACAGGAATATAAATTGGGGAATTTCCTTTCATTGACAAGTTAATGTAGCATGCTCTGTGATGTGAGGGAACCAGAAAGAGGTTCAAAGCACTTAGCATACAAAATGTAACACATAAATAATTTCTAAGAAACTAAGTCTTTTATGTGAATAGAACACTAGGAATTTCTTATGTAGACCCTGAAGGATATCTTTGCAATAACTTGATTTGTGCTATGAAATACACACCTAATTTTAAACATCTCAGGAGACAATAATGTAAAGCCTTATTTTAAAGGTCCCATTCTTTACTTCCACATATAATCAATGCATCAGTTTTAGTCTATACTCAATTTCATAAGCAGACTTATCACATCAGCGCTTTGATCTAACAGCAGGGCATGATATGGGTGCAAATCTGATTAAAACCACCATCATCACCACTAACAACAACAACAACAATAGATATTGATGGTGTTGAGGGACATTGATGGCATCTGAGGAAGGCTACAATCGACTGTAAAATTGGGCAAGACAGGATTAACTAAATCCAGGGAAGTGATTACATGAAGACTGAAGACAAGAAGAATTTTCCTCTGTCCGTAAAATGGATTTAACGTCTCAGATGTGGATCTTCCTGTCTCTTGAGCTGTGATGGGCATATGTTGACACACTTACAGAAAATAACTTGTTCTGTGTCTCTTCTGGACCAAGGAAACGCTGTTCTGTAAAAATTTACCTATAGGATTAGTCTAACCTCTGCACATACAGGCAGAGACTAGGGCAGGGGTGTTGAGGGTTTTGCCTAAGGACAGAGGATAATGGGTTTCCGAGGAAGGAATTGAGGTCTCTTGCCAAGGCTTTTCTTCTGTATTGCTCAGTCTCTCTAAGTAATGGCCAGATGACCAGCGGTTTCTGTGTCTAAAAACTGCACACAAGAAGGAAAGGGCCGTAGAGGTTACTCCCTGAAACAACAAGTTCACCTTCTATCCTCACCGGCTTTCCAAAGCAGATGAACAGAAACAGAGCAAATAATTACTCCTCCCATTTGCTTCAAAATGATGGTATATGATTAATCCTCCAAAACAAATTATCCAATAAGAAACATTTGAGTAATTACATTTTCTTTGTATCCTACCCTGCATTTCTTTCTCTGAATGAAATGTGCTGAATAAGCTTAAGTAAGCATTGACTCACTACTGGCATTGTTAGCCTACTGAGTTAAGGAAAATAAGTCGCATGAGAAGTAAAGGAGAAAATACACATATGTGAGAAATATTAATATAAATGCACGCGAAAACCCAACCAAACTTAAGTAAAAATACTGAGATTTTATTAAATAAATTTTAAAATTCCCAGAAATTATTTAAAAAGTTAACCATCAGAAATCCTTCATGCTTCTTCAAATTTAAATTTGCATTCTACAGTTATTTTTCACTTTTCATCTGGCTCACCCACTACTTTGCATTTGAAAAAATACGTATTTATTCTGAAATTTAAATTGGTGCTATATATTTTCAATGTGATAATAATTTGCCCACTTCTACGTCTTAAAGTCCTTACAAATATAACTATATGTAACCATCAGATGGAAAATAATACTTTGTATGTGTTTTATATATAGTAATATGTATATACAACATGTATATATTAATATATAAGTATATTACTAATGTGTGTATATTATATATACTTCTATACTTATGTACTTACATGTCTGTATATATAGATTATACTTAAAAAAGAAAACTATTTAAACACTTTCCCCCAAGAATTGCATACAAAATTATAAATTTTTGATGAGAATAGTTGAAACTTCAAAATATAATTTTAAAGCCTAGAAAATATTTTTATGTCCAAACACTTTTGAAGTCTGAATATATTTTAATTTGCTTAATAATCAACATTAAGCAGCATATTTAACTTACTCCACTTCCAATTGAGTAATATATTTTTAATCCCTAAAGTCAAAAATGCATTATATACTTTTCAAATAGTTATTTAAAATTATATAAAAGATTTTAAAGGACAAGCTGTTTATGTTTTCCTAGAACTTTCACAGAAGAGCTTACACATTTTAAATATGAATTAATAAGTAATTGAAATATGAAATGATGAAGCTAGGAGAATATTTTTATAATGATGATTAATATTTTAAATAAAAAGTAAAATAATATGTACTTCTTGCTCTCTCATACATCAAAAATTGCTTTTATTGGAATCAAGGTGAAGTAAAATAAATCCATAAGAAAGCTAAGCCTTGTCTTCCTTGCCACACAGCCCTGAGCATCATGGAATCAGAAAGTTCCTGATGATTTAGTGCAATTATAAAATAACTGATTGCAGCTCATATATTCTACAACGTCAGCTCTTCAGGAATCCATACATCTAAAATAAGTCAGTCACATTACTTGTATATTTCTGAATTTAGAATGGTAACAAAAAATGATTTTATATCAACTGTGATTCAGAGTGACACAAAACCCTGTGCGTGGGGGGTTAAATTTCATTCTTTATTGCTTAATTTATGAGTAATCATTGAAGTGTACATTACTTCAAGGAAGTAATCCTTGAAGTGTATGTTTCCTGGCTGCACTTACTCTACAAGCCAATTCATGTTTTTTGACCTAACTCTGCCTCAACCCCAAATTACAGAACTTCTTTTTTCAAATCAGCATCAATCTGAGATCAATACTTTAGGCAGGGTTCTGTGTTTGTTTTGGTTTGTTTTCTTCCCCACCACCACCCCATCCCAAAACATCCTAATTCATTTAAGAGAGAATTCCTCAAATCACAGCATCACCTTTGGTGTGAATGTTCACACATATTCTATTTGTGACTATCACCCTTGTTGATTTGCAGGACAAAGAAGAGACATGCAAGTACGACAGAAAATACTACACACTACCCAGAGATTGAAACTGAAGGTGTGAACAACAGAGAAAAGAGAGGGCAAAGAAAAGGAAAACAAAGAAGACGTGGGATATGAAAGGTGTATGCCATGTGTGGACATCAAGAAATGTTTCAGCTCCCACTTCTGCCACGAATTGAGCCTGGAACCTCACTACTTGGAGTTGGGGGGAGGGCAGTGCTCATTCATCATCTGTGAAAATAGGGATTGAGAGTTCCCTAACTTTGCCATTTTTCCTCAAGCACTGGCATTGGTCTTCTGAATGTCAGGCTCTGTATAAGTGAGTCCTCAGCTGAGCCACAGGCTCTGCATTCCTGGCAGTCCACACACTTCATATCCTTTGTTTATGCTGCTCATTTTGGAATTCAAACAGGTTGGTGGGGCACATTTCAACAGATAATGACACACACTGACTACTCATGAGCTATTTTATGGTGTGAGAATGTTGTGATTTTATGAAATACGGAGGCATTAAAACATGGGGACATTTTCTAGAAGATCCTTAGCAGAGAGTACAGAAGACTAAGGTCCAAATCTCTGAAATGATGTTTTCCAAATTATTGCACAGCTATGTCAAATAAAGTACCTTGATCCAGTTAATGTTAACAAATAAAAAATTATGAAATGTTATTTTCTAGGTATGGATAGTAGTGGATAGTAGTAGATCTGTTGTGTAGTGGAGATTACTTAGGAAGAATAAATTTCAACTTTACCAAGAAAGTACTAGATTAATTGCATTAGGAAGTTGTGAATTGCATCAGGAAAATGCTCATTCTTCTTTCAATAGCCGATATCTGGATACTATACTCTCTTGAATTTCTAAGATTTGCATCTGATATTCTATAATTAGCTTTCCAGTTTATTGAATGATTTAATTTACATACAAATATTTTCTAATATATTCCCTATAAAATAATTTTAAAAATTAAACGTTTCTCTAATTACACATTCCTCCCTAGCTGATACAATTTCATTTATTTGCTTACTTTCCCAGCCAGACATTCAGAAATTTTTTACTCATATTGTCTTCAATTGCATATTTGCCATTTTCTAGCTTTTATTTTATTTTTTATATCCATTTTGTTCTAGGTGTGGAAATTGCTAAGTGTAGAGCTTAACAATTTTTCACCAAAAAGGTATGTGTCTAACTCCCTCATGAAGGAATAATATGTTACCAACACTCCCAAATTTCCTTTGATGTCAAAAAGCATTATTTTTCTCAAGAGTCTTTTTTTGTATTGGTATGATATATAAACGAAATCATATACACATTTATTTTTTCATTTAGATACTTTCCTTCAGTATTATGATTGAGACATTAACCTCAGTTTAAGTATTTATGTCATTTTCATTGCTAGTTCATTGTAAGAAGCACACCTTTTATTTATCTATTCCCTTAATACATATTCCTGTTTCCAGTGTTAGATTAATGCAAATAAGGCTGTCGTGAGCATTCTTTTACATGTTTTTCAGTGTACAAATATATGCTGAGAGAGGAATTACTGAATCACAGAAAGTAGTATATGCAGCTATAATAGATATTACCATATCCACCACACGTTTAGCATTTCCTGTTTCATTTTATTCACTCTGGGGGATGTATAGAGATTTCACATTACATTATAATTTAATTTCTCTAATGTCTAATGATGGGGAGCACCTTTTTCATGTTTTTATTGTCAATTTAGCTATCTTCTTTTTCTAAATGCATGTTCAAGTATTTCATCCATTTTTATTGGTCTTCTTTTTTTACTGGTTTAATTGAATTCTTTATATATTATGGATATGAGCTCTTTGTCAATTTTATATGTATGCTTATATTCACTCCTACTTCACTCTGCAGCTTGCTTTTTATTTTTATGCTTTTAATAATGAACATAATTTCTTGATTTTAATAAATATCATTATTTTTCTTTATGGTTAGTATATTTGCAACTAGCTTAACAAATATTTATCTCCTTTACAGGCACTAATATATTTCCCAATGTTATCTTCCAAAAGAGGTCTTGTTGTACCTCTTGTATTTAGGTATACAATACATCTGAAATTGATTTTTGTGTGTGCTGCAGTTAGTAATGAAGTTTCTCTTTTGATATAAATATCTAACTGATTCAGCATTATTTCTTTAAAAGGCCACTTATTTTCATTGCTGTTGTAAGGAAGGAACAAAGGTTTCTTGTCATGGCTTTCCTTCTGTATTGCTCAGTCTCCCTAAAGTAAGTCTAGAAAATTATAGAATTTTTTGAATTGTTTTTCATGAATCAGGCATTTCTCTAAATATGCCAGTCTGTTTCTAGACTATATTTGAATTTGTCTTTATGCTTTGTTCTAGTGCACACTGTCTTGAACATTATATTTTTATAAGTATTGATATTCTATATTTTTATTCTGATTAATTCGTTTAACTTGCTTTATAAATCTTTTGTGAAAAAAGAATGTTATTTTTGAAGTGGCAGCATTTAAAGAATGTTACTTTATTCAGCTCAAAATCATGTATTACATACTATACTGTACTAAGTATATATATATACACACACGTATATATACATATATATATACACACATATATATATATATATATATACACACACACATATATATATATATGCACATTCAATACCCAAAAAATCCCAATCAGGTATGCACTATTAGTATTCTCATATTGTAATTGAAGAAACAAAGTCACAGAGGCATAGGCACAAAGAAGTTAAGCAGAATGTGAATGCGAGATACCTAACACATGGTGAGTGGGAATGTCTGTATTTGAATCTAGGCACCTGGCTGCCGACTAAGTGCTTTTAGAGACTATGCTTTGCTGATTTTCATTTCAGAGGTGATTTTACTTTTCTTCTTAAGGTTTTTCAGGAAAGAATTGGTGGCTGAGAATAGATTTTAGATGTAGAAATTGTAAGAAGAAGCCGGGGGAGGTGGCTTACACCTGTAATCCCAGCACTTTGGGAGGCCGAGGCGGGTGGATCACCTGAGGTCAGGAGTTTGAGACCAGACTGACCAACATGGTGAAACCCCGTCTCTACTAAATATAAAAAAATTAGCCAGGCATGGTGGTGGGTGCCTTTAATCCCAGCTACTCAGGAGGCTGAGGCAGGTGAATCGCTTGAAGCCAGGAGGCAGAGATTGTAGTGAGCCGAGATTGTGCCATTGCACTCCAGCCTGGGCAAAAAGAGTGAAACTCCATGTCAAAAAAAAAAAAAAAAAAAGAAAAAAAAGAAATTATAAGAAGAGCTAGGTTAAAGTTTTCTTTATTTTAATCTGGCTTAATAAATAGAATTTATTATCAGATTGAGATAGAAGATGAGAGAAAAAGCAGGAATCTTGAGTCACTATGAAATTTGGGGTCTGAGAAAATAAGTGGATGGCACACTCGGTTGTCAAAGTAGAAAGCACTAGGGAGGCAAACATATAGAACGGAAGGGAGGATTATATTACTTGGGAGATGCCTAAGAGACAACTAAATTTCAGGTTTCAAGTAGGAAGCCTGAGGTATACATGAGATACTTAAAACCATGGGACAGAATGAGATCATCTTGGAAGAATGTGTACAGAAATAAAATAACTGAGAATAAAATTACAGGAGCATGGCACTTAATTTATATGAAAAGAGGATGGTTTGGACTATTTAAACTTCTCTCCCTCTTCTGGGATTCTAAGAGAGACATGAGAGACCAAGTAGCAATTGTGGCATCATTATGATGTCTGATAAACTTGTGCTATAGCCTACTATTCTAGAATACCTGTATAGAAGAGATTATTAAATGGAAAGTGTATAAAACAGAGTGGTTGAAAATGCTTACCATCATTGGAGTAATATAGACATACAGAAGGAAGAAGGTGAAAAATACAGGCTAGTCTTGAGGATCCTGACTGCTTTGTATGGGAAATGTCTGGCTATACCATTGTTAAACTGTTTCACTACAGCATTAAAATGAGTCAATTATGCATTTAAATTTATGGATAAAAACTAAGCTACCAACAGTAAGCTACAGAAGAAAAGTTGTATGCTTATGGAGTATTTTTAAAATTCTGGATTATTTAGGAAAAGTCTGATGTCTTACTGAAAGAACACCTCAATAATACAGCAAATATTAAAAAGTGATAATTTTATACCACATTCCTAAAGGTAAAATTACTATAGTACAATGCCTGGAAGTTGAGAAGTACTTTAACAATGACATTAAAAAATATGGCTTATTTCTAAGTGTTTAATCCGTCTTGGGTTAATTTTTGTATAAGGTGTAAGGAAGGGGTCCAGTTTCAGTTTTCTGCATATGGCTAGCCTGTTTTCCCAACACCATAGGGAATCCTTTCCCCATGGCTTGTTTTTATCAGGTTTGTCAAAGATCAGATGGTTGTAGATGTATTGGGTTATTTCTGAGGCCTCTGTTCTGTTGCATTTGTCTATATATCTGTTTTGCTACCAGTACCATGCTATTTTGGTTACGGTAACCTTGTAGTATAGTTTGAAGTCACGTAGCATGATGCCTCTAGCTTTGTTCTTTTTGCTTAGGATTGTCTTGGCTGTACAGGCTATTTTTTGGTTCCATATGAAACTTAAAGTAGTTTTTTTCCAATTCTGTGAAGAAAGTCAAAGGCAGCTTGATGGGGATAGCATTGAATCTATAAATTACTTTGGACAGTATGGCCATTTTCATGATATTGATTCTTCCTATCCATGAGCATGGAATGTTCTTCCATTTGTTTGTATCCTCTCTTATTTCCCTGAGCAGTGGTTTGTAGTTCTCCTTGAAGAGGTCCTTCACATCCCTTGTAAGTTTTATCCCTAGATATTTTATTCTTTTTGTAGTAATTGTGAACAGGAGTTCACTCATGATTTGGCTCTCTGTCTATTATTGGTGTGTAGGAATGCTTGTGATTTTTGCACATTGATTTTTTATCCTGAGAGTTAGCTGAAGTTGCTTATCAGCTTAAGGAGATTTGGGGCTGAGATGATGGGGTTTTCTAAATATACAGCCATGTCATCTCCAAACAGAGAAAATTTGACTTCCTCTCTCCTATTTGAATATGGCCTATTCCAATTCAGGTACACACTTGGACATAGATAGCATTCAGCACTGAACATGTTCTTGAATGGTTGGATTTCACCCTTGGCATGTTTGATATATACCTCAGCGTCTTCAGTACAACATTAACTTTTCACTTTTGTCATTTTTGTCTGAGAGAGGAAAGAATAAAAGTGAAAGAAAAAAGTTCAGGGGTATATCAAATTTAAAGTTCTCAGGAAGGAGGTCCTGACAGACAGGATATTCAGAGGAAAACTAGGAGAATGTGGGAAGAGATAAAGCAAATGTCCAATGTTGCTGCAAAACTGATTACAATTAGGTCAGAGTATAGGTCAAAGTCTATGGCAGGCTATAGGGTAATAATGACCTGTATTTAAAAAATAGATTCAAAGTAAAAAATGAAATGAAACATGATTAAAATGAGTTGAAGGATGCTGCAGAATTGAAGGCAGGGACATAGAAAACTTTTGAAGATGCTACACTTCAAGTGGCAGAAAAGAATGAGGCAGCAGTAGAATTGAAGACTCAAGGGAGAGGATTAAATATGTACACTCTGAGATGCATTTTGATAATCAAGGCAATAATCCAGTGGGAGAGGAGAGCTTAACTGCAGTAACAGTGTCCATGAAACCTTCAGAAGGCGTAGATTCAAGGACACAAGCCAAAGGACTGGCCTTCTATAATTAGGCTTTCCTAGGATAGTTTCTTTTTTATACTTAGGTCTCTATGTACTATGAAATTTATTTACCTAAATGGGATGAGTTATGAATCAAATTCTATTTTTCAAATAAGTGGTAAATGTTCTAACACCATATATGGAGGAATATTTCCTTTGATCATTAATTTTATATACCTTCTACTCATATTAATGTATAAAATATGCATATAACATTATATAAAAACACATGTAGGATTAAACAATGTCTATTTCTGAGCTACAATAAACTATTTTAATTATATTTTAATAATATTTGGTTCCATACATTCACCCATCCTTTAAAAATATCATTGTGTTTTCCTTGGGCCTTTATTCATTTCTATTAATTTAAAAATTTTACAGCGAGTTATAATTTTATTAAGATTTTATATGAATGTGAATGAATTTGACATTTTTATAGAATGAAGTTTTCCCATTCATGAACTTGATATATTTCTCCATTTAATCACTTCATCACAAAAGGTCTATACTATTTTATTACACCAGACGAACGTAATTATAGTACATCAAAAAGCTGGTGACCAGGTTTGGAAGAGTCTATAAATCATGTCATAAAGAAAAATGAATGTATTTAGTTTGGAAAATAGTAACTTAAGACATCTATAATAACCTTCTAAGTTTTTGAATGAATCTGTGGTAAAAAAAAAAAAAAAGGAACTAAATCTTTTTTAATTGCAGAAGACAAAAAGGAAGAAAAATTATGGAAAAGAAACATTTTTATCAATTAAAGAAAAATTATATTGAAATTGACTTCATGAATATGTAAGTTCTGTATCCCTGGCAAAAACTGGGATTTGGAGAGAATACAAAGCATTCCTACACTGAAAGAACTGATGCACCCAAGGATCAGAGGAGAGTCCTTTGTTGGCTCATGTATCACCTGGATCTGAAATGATGTGGAATATTAGATAGGGTGGGAAAAGATGAGTATGAAAAGGGCACAAATGAAAACAGGGAAAAGGAAACAAGCAAAGGATTCCCAGAAGACATGAAGCAAACATGGGGTAGGTTTCGTACATTGTGGGGTATTTGGAGTTAAATTGCGAAGGAGGGTGGTAGCAATATTGGATTCTCTCAAGTAGTAAGCCATAGATACTTAAATACTTTTTCCGTTAACTGTAAGCAATTCAGGATTGGATTTTGGGTAGAATTGTGACCGTCTTATTTTCTAATTTTTGTCTTTTTAAAGCAGGTAAAACACTATTAAAATTAATAGATGTTTTCCATTTTTTACACCCTGGATAATTAAAGCTTTATAATACAAATAAAGATATATCTCTGATGAATACTGATGTAAAAATATTCAACAAGATGCTAACAAACAGAATTTGACAACTCATTACAAGAATTCTACACTATGAACAAGTGGAATTTATTCCTGAAATGCAAAGATACTTCAACATATAAAAAACAATCAATTTAATACAGTATATTGGCAAAATGAACAACATTCTGCTTAAAAAAATATGATTAGCACAATTGATCAGAAAAAGCAAATGACAAAAATTCAACACATTTTTCATGATAAAAGGACACAACATACTAGGAATAGAAGGAAACTACCTCAACATAATAAAGGCCATATATATCAAGCTCACAACAACATAACAATCAATGGTGAAGAGTGATTTTAAACAAAGTTGCAAAGCTCATTCAGTGGGTAAGGACACCAGTCTGGGCAACATATGGAGATAGCCCATCACAAAAATTAGAAACAAAAAAAAGCTGGGTGTGGTGGTGCACCCCTCTGGTCCCAGCTACTCAGGAGGCTGGGATAGTAGGATTGCCTGAGACTGGGAGGTCAAAGCTGCAGTGAGCCATGATTACACCACTGCACTCCAGCCTGAGTGACAGAGTGAGACCCTGTCTCACACACACACACACAAAATTGGAATAGGAAAGGACAGCCTTTAGCAAATGGTGTAGGCAAAATTGGAAATCTACACACACAAAAATGAAGTTAGATGCTTAACTTACACAATATACATAAATAAATTTAAAATGGATCAAAGACAAGCATAAGACCTAAAACTATGAAACACTCAAAGAAAACAATGAAGAAAAGCTTTATGACTTGAATTGGCAAAATTTCTTTGACATCACACCAAAAGCACAGGTGACAAAAATATAAATAGATATATTGCACTACGCTAAAATTTAAAATGTCTGTGCACTAAAAGACACAATTGAGAAAGTGAAAATGCAACTGACAGAATAGCAGAAAATATTTTCAAGTCATATATCTGATGAGGGTTAATATGCAGAATGTTTTCAAAATGTTTACAGCGCAACAAAAATAAAAGAACCCAACTGAAATTGGGCCAATGACTTAAATAGACATTTCTTCAAAGAAGACATGCAAATAGCCACTAAATATCTGAAAAGATGTTCAAAATAATTCATAATTAGTACAATGCAATCAAAAGCACATTGAGATATAACCTCACACCCGTCAGGATGACTACTACAAACAAAACAAAACAAACAAAAACCCTGAAAATAACGAAGTGGGAAGCAGAATAATGTTGGAAGCTGAAATCCAGCCAACCCTGCTTATTTTAATTCAGCAGTGACATAAGCAAGAAATACATTTTAATAGGCCAAACATGTATTTTAGGTATTTACCAGCTAACATAGTGTGTTTTTAATAATACAAGCATCTTTACCTAGAGACCCTTGTCTACAGTGTGTAAGAATGTAAAATGGTACAGCTGCTTTAGAAAATAGTATGACAGCTCCTTAAAAAATTAAAAATAGAATTACCGTATGATGCACCAATTTTATCTATGAGTGTATATCCGAAAAAACCAAAGGCAAAGTCTTGAAAAAATATTTGTACATACGCCCATGTTCATAACAACATTATTCACAATAGCCAAATCGTAGAATTTATGCAAATGTCCATTATTGGATAGATGGCTAAACAGAATATCTCTATCTATAGGAATAGTAGCCCTAAAAAAACAAAATTATGATACATTCTATAGCTTGCATGAAACTTGAGGACAGTATACTAAATGAAATAAGTAACAAAGAGACACATACTATACAATTCCATTCATATGATATTATAGTTTGGTTTGTTTGACTCTTCCAAATTTCATGTTGCAATTTGAGCACTGATGTTAGAGGTGGGGCCTAATGGGACATATTTGGGTCATGGGGGTGGTTTTTCATGGATGGTGTGGTGCTACCCTCATGTTAATTAATGAGTTCTTACTCTATTAGTTCCCATAAGAGCTGGTTGTAAAAAGAGCCTTGACCTCCCACTTTTTTCTTTTGCTTTCTTCCCTCATGATGTGGTGTCTACACACCAGCCTCCCTTCTCCTTTCACCATTGGTGGAAGCAGTCTAAAACCCTCACAAGAAGCAAAGGCTGGTGCCTTGCTTCTTGTACAGCTGGCAGAATCATAAGCTAAATAAACTTTTTTTAAAAAAATTACATAGTCCTAGGTAGTCCCTTATAGCAATGCTAAATTGACTAAAACATATGAGATATCTAGAATAGTCAAATTCAGAGACACAAAGAGCAGAATAGTGGTTGCCAATGGTATGGGGAGGGGGAAAGTGGGACTTGTATAATGGGTATATAGCTTCAGTTTTGGAAGATAAAAATATTCTAGAGATTGGTTGCACAACAAATATGCTCCAGATTACTAAACTGTGCACATGAAAGAGGCTAACATGGTAAGTTTTATGTTATGTGTATTTTGCAACAATTTAAAAAATGGAAAACCCCCAATAAAGCAGTGAAATCTTTAATTGCATTAAAATTTAAATCTTAAAGAAAGATATTTGGTAGTTTAATAAAAAAAATCATTGATGACAGTTATGAAATTAGTTTAAATGAATCTACTGAGTTCTGACTACATGTCACTGAGTGATTAGGTACATTCTGTAACAAATATGCTTTAATAAAGCTGTTCTGTAGGGAAGGTATTTGTTAGAGTAACGATTTTGAAACATAAAATTGGGACCAATTTTCAACTGAATTCTGTTGGTCTAAATATCTATTTAGAAGACATGGAGACATTCTTTAATACTGATGTCTAAAAAAGGAGGAGGAGGAAGAGGAGAGAAAAAAAGAGGGAGAAAGAGGATGAAGTAAAGGAGAAGAACAAGAGCAGGAACAAGAAAAAGAGGTGGAAGACGAGAAGAAGGAGCAACTATTTAAGATTCACACATGGATTGAAAACAAATTGCAGTTTATTTTACAAACATCTGAAACATAATATGTATTTGTAATGAATAATACATATTGTTAATTTTTCCTCTGCCATTAACTTCCAATCCCCTTTTCCTATGGAGTTAAAGCTGTTAGCTAAGTGTGACAACAACAACAACAACAATGATAGTAACAATAATTCTTTTGTATTACTTCATCTTTAATTTGTACATATTTAATAATATGCAGGACTTTATTAATTATAGGGCATTATTAGTCTTGTGTTATGTTATAGATAAAATTTTAGACTTCAAATTAAAAAATACAGACTTTTAAGAAAACTTTGATCTGAAAACTGTGAGGTTTGCATTCCTTTTAATTTATTATTTCTATGTTTTTGGAAGGAAAAATATAAAGCTCTTTTTATTTCCAGAAGAAACTATTGCCTTTGTAAACACATACACAAACACGTACATACACAAAGTCTCTACAGAAAAAACTTGTGATATTAATAATAAGTATGACAAGTTCACAGGGACAATATACAAAAGTCAACCATTTTAGTATATTCTAGCCTTGGGTAATTGGAATTTGAAATTAAAAATATTATATACAATAGTGCCAAAACATACTTAGCTATACATCTTAAAAACATACACAGGATATGCATGTATAAAATTAGAACTGGTAAAAAAAAATCAAAGATGATATTAGTAAATGGAGAGATATTCCATGTTCATGGATAGAAAACTCAATATTGTTAAGATATCAATTTTCCCCCATATAATCTATAAAGTCTATGCAGTCCCAAGCAAATTTCCATGAAGAAATTTTGTAAATATTTATCAACTGATTATAAAATTTATACAGAAAACAAAAAGTCCAAGAATGGCCAACACAATATTAAAGAAAAAGAAGAAAGATGGTGGACAGACACTACCTAACTTAATGACTTACTAAAAGGCTACAATAATCAGAACATGATATTGGCAAAATATAGACAAATAGATAAATTGAACACTAGCAATTCCAGAAATAAACATGCAGAAATTAGTCAACACATATTTCTCAAAGGAATAAAGGCAATTCGATGGAGGAAGAACAGCATATTAAACAAATGGTGCTAGAAAAATTGGATGATCATATGAAGTTTTATGGAA
Source organism: Gorilla gorilla gorilla (assembly GCF_029281585.2). Classification (NCBI taxonomy): domain Eukaryota; kingdom Metazoa; phylum Chordata; class Mammalia; order Primates; family Hominidae; genus Gorilla; species Gorilla gorilla. The sequence continues at coordinate 61,265,205 of NC_073230.2, forward strand.
GAAGAAGAGGAAGAAGGAGGAGGAAGGAGGAGAAGGAGGAAGAAGGAGGAAGAGGAAGAGGAGGAGGAGAAGGAGGAAGAAGAGGAGGAAGAGGAAAGAAGAAGAAGAAGAACATCAATTAGACCTAGAGATTATACATTACTGCAAAATTATTTTAAAATGGACCATAGACATAAGCGTAAAATTGAAAACTATACCACTTCCAGAAGAAATCATAAGAAAAAAATTTATATGACTTTGGGTGAGGTAATGTGTTTCAGCATCACTAAGGAAAAAAATTTATAAATTTGATTGTATTAAAATATTCTGCTGTGTGAAAGACACAGGTAAGAGAATTAAAAGACAAGCCAGAGAATGAGGGAAAATATTTGCAAAACATACATCTGATAAGTGACTTGTATCCAAAATACACAAAGAAATCATAAAAATCAAGTATAAGGAAAATAACAACCCAATAAAAAATGTGCAAAAGATACCTTGCCAAAAAAGCAATACAGATATAAAATAAGTATATGGAAAGCTGCTTAACATCTTATGCTTTTTGGGAAGTGCAGATTAAAACAAAATACCAGTACATAACTATCACAATGGCTAATGTCTAAAATATAGACATAATCAAATTCTGGCAAGGATGTGGAGTAACAGGAACTCTTGTTTATTGCGTGTGGAAAGGCAAAATGATACAGCCACTTAGGAAGAGAGTTTGACAGTATATTACAACGTTAAACATAATTTTATCATGTGACCTAGTAACTACTTCAAGTATTTACTTAAGTGATTAAAACACTTACATTTACACAAAACCTGAATATAACATTATAGCTGCTGTATTCATATTACTGAAAAGTGGAAAAAAAACAAGATATCTTTCAATAGATAAATGGATAGATTATGGTACACCCACATAATTGAAAACTATTCATTGATAGAAAAAGAATCATTAATCATAAAGACATGGGGGAATCTCAAAGGCATATTTCCAAATGAAACAGCCAGGTCAAAAGCTTACATATAGTATGATTCTGTAAACCAAAAATACAATTCTGTGCCCCTCGGTCAACTGAATGGATCTTCCTGTCAGCCAAGGGCATTTTAAAGTTAACCTAACAAACTAGTTCAGGCCATGATGGGAAGGAAGAGGTGATACATGCCTCATTATACTCTTCTCCCTTTGGAATTCAGGCACAACTTACCTGCATTAACATTAAACAAAGGTCTTAATGCTGACAGAACACTTTGTAGCAATAAAATAAATTCCAACCCAACTCTAGAATACATCAAATGATAGATAGCATGCCCTGAAAGAAAGAAATATTTTACCCCAAAATATATTTCTGTGACATATCTTGTTGAAAATTCATTACAAAACAAAGACTTAATTTAATGTAAGAAAAAAAATCAATCATATAGGTCAGGGGATCTCAGCATAAAATGTTCACTGTGACAAAATATACTGAAAAAAAACATGAAATAACCTCACAGAAATGAATGAGATCAAAAGGTATGGTTCTAAGTGACTTGGAAAATGAATGAAGTCTGGAAAACTAAAGACAAGTCACTCTTATCTAGTTGATAATATTGCTTCCCACACAGGGTTACATGTTAACAGTTCTGAAATAATGAAACATGTCAACTGGGATTGAGCAATTAAGAACGTGAATGCTGGATGATAGGAGCCTGGTTTCTCACTGATGGAGTGGCAGTTTTCAGAAAAGCAAATAGAGAAGGACAGGATGGTCATGTGGTGATGCTGAAACCATCTTTGCAAAATTATGACTGAGACAGTGAAAGAGATCTAACTTAACTGAATCCATTTTGCTTCTAACTTTCAAGCTGTCCTTGCTCATTCCTGAGCATAGATGGAACTAACTTTGGGAGGAACTTAGTTTATAGTTTATATATTAAAACAAAGATAGTAATAGCCCTTTTCCAAAACAAACTTCCTTCTTGCCTGAGGACTAGGCTGCCTTTTGAGGACTAACATTAGCCACAAGATTAGAAATTATGGTTTAGGAGTCATGCAGCTGGAGGATACAAGATTCTGACCCTCCCTAAATTGCTCCTAAGATCAGTGCTTGAAATATTTTGCAAACTTTGCACTGATGGATCAGCTGGTACCACCCAGATGGATTAACTGGCTTATCCGATCTTGTGGCCCCCACCCAGGAACCGACTCAGCACAAGAGGACAGCTTCAATTCCCTACGATTTCATCTTCCGCCTAATCAATCAGCACTCTTGCCTCACTGTCTTCCACCTGCCCATCAAGTTGTCCTTAAAAACTGATCCCTGAATGCTAGGGGAGACTGATGTGAGTAATAATAAAACTCCGGTCTCCAACACAGCTGGCTCTGCATGAATTACTCTTTCTCTATTGCAGTTCCACTGTCTTCATAAATCAGCTCTGTCTAGGCAGCAGGCAAGGTTTACCCATTGGGTGGTCACAATGCATTAATGCTGCAGACATTAATATCATCTCATATTTAGTGTTGGGGTGCAGAAAATTATTTCCCAAAATATGATGCTTGGCAGGCTGAGTGCTTTTGGAAATAGAAAGGCCTCAGGAATAAGCCTCAGAATCTAGGTTTCTTTAATCACCATGCTTCTCCCGAAGGGCTTCACTTTGGAATTTCATTATCTGACCATGAAAACTTTTTACCAAAAGAAATAAAATTGCTTCCTATACCCTCCCCGATATCTCATTATCTATCTCAGAAAAAAAGACTGAAGAATGCAACCACACCTAGATGGACTTTTCCACAAGATAATGCCTCCTTCTCAGGCTCATTCAAATTCCAAAGAGGATCATTTACAAGTTAATTTGTGTTGCCCTGGTCCATTTCTTCTCTCCGATAATCATTTACGGCCACTGACCCTAAAAAAAAAAGTCTACATTTCCCATCTCCTCCCTGTCCTATGTAAACGGTATATAAATCTTTATGTGGTGTGGGGTGGGGGGAGTAATTCCCCCTTCCCCTCCAATGTTAATAAATGTGCATGCTTTTTCTCCTATTAATCCATTTTTGCCAGTTAACTTTCAGAGAACCTTCAGACGGCAGATGGAAAATTTCCTCTGGGTCCTGATATTAGCTTAATACAGATACAGATGGATATTTATAGCTATGTGTACATACATGGCTGTGTATACACATGGATATGTCCTTGCTCTGTCTGATGTAATGGCCTAAGGAGCCACGTCACCCCAGCAGTAAAGAGAAAACTCACTGCAGGGTCTTGTTTTTCTAAAACCCATCTCCAATAAGTATAACAAGCCTCCTTGGAAAAACAGTTGATTCTAGGACTAAGGCAGCAATATAAAAGTTGATACTGGTGTATCTTGTATTGCCAGAAAGCAACACAGTGCTCAAAAACAACACAATTATGAGAGTATGTGAAAAAGACAGAAGAGCTAGCTGACAGCTCTCCCTGTAACAGTTAAAGGGGAAAGAAACACGAAAAGTGGCTCAAAAGTCAAAGACAGGTTTATTTTGGAAAATCAGCCCAAGAGGGGCTTCAGGTTGATTTTGGTCAGGAGCATTCTTTCTTACAGACTAAGAGTATTTAAGGGTTCAGGGCAAGAGAACTTATCACAGGCTTGGAATGTTTCTGTGTCGTGAAGTTTATTGCGGGTTGGAATGTCTCTGGTCGGAATGGAGGTTTTCTTGACATCTGTCTGGTAGGGAAGGGGTTTATCTTATGGTTGGAATGTTTCTGGTCGGAAGTGTCATTTGTGGTTTATGGTCATGCTGACCTTAGCCATTAGGCTGATGCCCTCTGGATTTAGGTGGTTTTTGATCAAGGTGAACTTTAAAATGGTGGTGCTTGTCCAAGACGGCAATGCTCCTGCTCTGTCACTCCCACGGACCAAAGCTGGAAAGGTATGAACAACAACATAAATAAAGTAGTTTTGTATAATCAGTTAAAATATAAAATAAATATTCATGAGTCCATACTGAAATAAATTATTGAATAGATAAATAAATGTATAAGAAAAGACAAATATTTCATGTAGAAGCATTCTATATACTTTATTTATATACTGTCCTTTCCAGGAAGTCATGAAAATTTCCCAATCCTTAAATGTGACCTTTTCATAGGGATTTCTTTCTAAAGAACACTGTATAGAAACGAGGGGAAAGAATAAGCTTATAGTGGAGAAATATGACAAACAAACTTTGGCCAGGTGATGAATACTAAAATCAACGAAAGTTATTTTGATATTATGTCCTCTTGATAGCAACTTATATCTGTGGTCTTACTTCTCTAAACTCACAACCTAAGTTTAATTATAGGAAACCCATCCAGAAAATCCTATTTGGGGGACATTCTACAAAATACCTGAGAAGTACTCCACAAAACTATCAAGGTTATTAAAAACAAGCAACGTCTGAGACACTTTCAAAGCCAAGAAAGAGATTACTAAGAAGACATGATGATTAAATATAATGTGGTACTCTGGATGTGATCCTATAAGAAAATATAACATTTTGTAAAATCTGAAGGGTCTAGAGTATAGGCTTTGTAACCACTGGACCAGCCCAAACTGGGCCTACTGTATTAATAACTGTCAAGTTACCTCTGTGTAGGTATACACAGAACCAAAACCACAAGTCACATGGACTGGGCGTGCACAATTGAAAAAGGTTTGATTTCTAACAATACCCAGAACCAACAATTCTTTCTTTCAGAACCAAGAAGACTGGGACAGGACTGGAGCCTGAAGGTGGGAACTTTCAAAAATGAGGGGTCTATTGGCCTGGAAGATCTGAGGCTAAAATCTGCCTCAACATACTTTAACACAAATGATCACCATTAGAGTTTTCCAATCAAACCCTGCCAAATCAACATTCCAAATTCTTTCCCTTGCTCTCTGATCCTGTAAATTTCCCCCAGGCCCCAAATTAGTGAGATAGATGTGAGCCTGCTCCTGTCTCCTTGGTGATTAGTTTTACAATAAAGGCTTTCTTTTCTTAAAAGCCAGTGCCATAGTTATTGCTTCTGTGCACATCAGGCAGCAAGCCCACTTGCCTGATGATAGATTTGTTGGTGAGAATGTATTTATATGAATTTATTAACTGTGAAAAATGTTTCATATTAATGCAAGATGTCAATAATAAAAGAAATTAGATGTGAGATATTGAAAACACTACTATCTTTGTAACTTTTCTGTAAATCTATTTTAAATTAAAAAGATTATTACTATGTAAAAAAATGATGTTCTTAAGAAATGTAAATAGTTGTCATTGTAATAAAAGCAAGTGTCTAGCATCATGGCAGAGACAACAAGATACTCAATGACTGTGTCCTCCTCTTCTGGCCTCACCCAGAAGACATTTCACAGCCTCCTGTATCTGGCTGAGACTGTGTGTTGAAGTTGTGTTTAATGTTATATGAGCAGAAGTGACATATGCATCATCCAGATTTTGTCTTTTTCTGTCTCTATTAACCTGGCTGAACAGAGAGCAACCTAAAGTTGAACAATACTGAGTCTCCGAAATGTTGCTGGAGGCAGAAATTTATTCAGCTCTGTTTATGTTAATTGAATAATGAAGTGAGAAAAAATGCATTTTGATAGACCAAACATGAAATTTAGGCATTTATCAGCCAAAAAATTAATTGCTGATAATCTTTAAAGAAACTCTTTGAGAGTTTTAAGAGACTTGTACCTTCAACTCTAGTCTAACTGTTACCTAGAAGTCAAAAGAAATCAAGCCCATTTGTAATTTATCCTGAATTATCAGAAAATAAAAAAGTATCAATGTCTGTTTCAATGATTAACAGAGTTATTCCTAGATTATGTTACATAATAAAGCAGTGGTTCACACCACAACAGATCTAAGAAAACTGTTCAGAATTTTATTTTATTTTATAAGTTGTTTTTCATGTTTAAATTTAGTAGGTATAAGATATGTGTAAAATATTTCAAAAGGCCAATTTATTAAATTTAAGACAATGATATTTTGGAAATTGCTGTGGAAAATTGCTAATAGGTAGGATGGTGAATTGCAGTCTTTCTGGCACTAAATAAATGACCCTATCAACTGGAACATGCTATTTGGCAAGGATTCTATAGTGAAATGTTGTCACACATGTATTATTAAATTTAAATGCTAAACTATCAAATTTCAAAGAAAATGCACTTTTGCAATTAATAAGAACTCAAGTAGCTTGGGTTACCCTAGGACACTATAAATAAGTACAATCTAAAAAAAATTTATCTGGCAATAATGAAATATGGTTTATGAAATAGAGATATGTCAAAGTCCTGAAGAAAAAGAAATAATGAGAAACATGCCATTACTTGTAAGCAGAGCAATAAGGAAGTTATCATTATAGTAAATAATTCAAAAGAAAGAATAATGAATTATCTAATGAATGAGGAAACTTACTTAAACTAATGAGCCCTCTGAACATGCTCTGAGATATAACGTTAATTTTTTTAAAAAAATCTAATGTAAAGAGAAGAAATTTGGAGTTGTTGCAATCATGCAGAGATAACACAGATAAGTTTAATGGAAAGAGTTACTAGAAGAGCATAAAATAATATATAATCAACTTCAGTAACTAGATAAAATTTTTTAAGTTATGCATTAGCTGAAACCCCTATTGCTCTGTCGCTTACTTTTTAACCTTCCTACTTTTCCCCTTCCCTTCTACTTCTCTTCTTTATTTTCACATTTTCTCTATTTAATTATGATTTCAATATTACTTGACAAGCTAATATTTACAAAACACTGTTTGTGGTGTTATGTGTATAAGAAGTGAACAGTTCAAAGGTAACATTCTCAGTAGATTAAAAATACAGATTATTATATAATAATATACAATGCCTCATTTCATAAGGCTTATTTCCTGAGGCATACTTTTTGAGGCATAAACTGAGAGAATAATTGTCAAAAAATATTTCTTAATGCTATTTGAGGGTACCGCTATGATTTTAAATGAGCTTCTGGGAGAGACATGGTGGTGATAGCGTTGAATTTTGTGGGAAACATTTTATATTTGCTTAAATGCCCTCATTAAATGAAAAGCTAGGAGAGCAAGAAAAAAAAGAGTAAAAGAGAAAACCAAACCAAAACCAAAAAACAAACAAAAAAAAACTAGATAATCTCTTCAACAAACCTAGGTCAAAGAGGATCCACATAGATGTTAGAATATGAGCATGTGAGGACAAATTGCAGCCATGCAGGAGTGAGCATGTATATTTCCAGCATGCTAACAGCCATTTTGTTGAAAGTTATATACATTTTCCCTGACAATGGCATAGTCCAGAAAGCTAGAATTCCATGTTATGAGATTTTCCTACTAGGATCATTATAAATGCTACATGGCATCTTCTCTCATCACAGACATATCAATATCATAAGATCTCCTGGGTTATATGGCTCAAGAGGCAGGTCAATTTGAGCTGTACCCTGCACTTTCAAAAAAGTGTTTTGTGCTCTAGCCCCACTCAAAACTAGCAACCTTTTGGGTGACTTGATAAATAGTCAGCATTCTCCTGTATGTAATGCACTGCTTTCATAGCCCAAAGACACCTGCTGAGCATAATGCTTCCTCCTCAGCAATGTGAGTAAATAATGCAAAAATATGTCATTTACTTCGGAGGAAAATTCCTGGAATATCCCAGATCTCTGGCCCTCTAAAAATTGTACTGATATTATAATCCCTTGAATCTTCCTCAGGTGTATACTCATCTCTGGAGAATCTGTCTCACTAAGGCTTCCATGTTACTTGACATGATTCCTCACTTCTTTAGAGAAGCCTAATGTCATTGATACAGTTTACTGGTGTTAAAATAAACTAAATATGGCTTGAGAAGGACTCTGTACTATATGTGAGTCCTCGTGGATGAACTGTAACCTAGCTTAATAGTCAGACAAAGTTAAAAACCTAACTTAGTAGTATAGGTACCTGTAACAATAGCTGGGTGTTGCCCAATCCCAGCAGCCATACTTCAACCACCCGTAGACTGCTGAATGTTCAAATTGCATTCAAATAAGGCAAACACTGAGCTGTAACCAATCTCACTGTTTCTGTACCTCACTTCCAATTCCTGTATGTCACTTTGCCTTTTTTGTCTATACATTTGTTCTGACCAGGAGGCCCCTTTGGAGTCTCTGTGAATCTGCTGTGATTCCAGAGGCTGCCCAATTTGCAAATTGTTCATTGCTCAGTTGAACTCCTTTAAATTTAATTTGGCTGAAGTTTTTCTTTTATCACCAGTGTGATGTTCTCTGTTTTTTTTTCAGACAATCTCTGTCTCATTAATTATATTAAGAAAGGGAGGAAGTATGTTAGCATAGTACTTGGCTGTATTAGTTCATCCTCGAACTGGTATAAAGAACTACCTGAAAATTAGTAATTTATAAAGAAAAGAGGTTTAATTGGCTCATGGTTCTCCAGGATATACAGGCTTCTGCTTCTGAGGAGGCCTCAGGAAACTTACAATCATAGAGGAAGGTGAAGGGGAGGCAGGACTGGTCTTTACATGGCCAGAGCGGGAGGAAGAAAGAGCAAAGGAGGAAGTGCTACACACTTTTGAAGAACCAAATCTCATGAGAATTCACTCACTCCCATGAGAACAGCAAAGTGGAAATCTGCCCATATGATCCAATCACCTCCTACCAGGTCCCTCCCCCAATATTAGGAAATACAATTCAACATGAAATTTTGGTGGGGACACAGAACCAAACCATATTATCCCACTCCTGGCCCCTCCCAAATCTCATGTCCTTCTTACATTTCAAAACACAATCATGCCTTCCCAACAGTCCCCTAAATTCTTAACTCCTCCCAGCTTAACTCAAAAGTCAGAGCCCAAAATCTCATCTGAGACAATGCAAATTCCTTCCACCTATGAGCCTGTAAAATCAAAAACAAGTTAGTTACTTCCAAGATACAAGGGAGGTACAGGCATTGGGTAAATGCTCTCATTCCAAAAGGGAGAAATAGGCCAGAACAAATGGGCTACAGGCCTCATGCAAGTCTAACTCCCAGCAGGGAAGTCACTAAATCATAAAGCTCCAAAGTAATCTCCTTTGACTCCCAGTCTAAAATCCAGGCCATACTGACACAATGGGTGGGCTCCCAAGGCCTTGGGCAGCTCCACTGCTTTATTAATAGACTTATAAAGAAAACTGGTACCAGAGAAGTGGAGCATGCTGTAAAGATACCTGAAAATGCCAAAGCAACTTAGGAACTGAGTAATGGGCTGAGGCATTGAGTGCCTGCAGCTTTCCGGATGCACAGTGCAAGTTGTCAGTGGATCTACCATGCTTGGGTCTACAGAATGGTGGCCTTCTTCTCTCTGCTCCATTAGGCAGCGACCCACTGGGGACTCTGTGTGGGGGCTCCAACCTCACATTTCCCTTTGGCACTTCTCTATTAGAGGTTCTCTATGGGGGCTCTGCCCCTGCAGCAGACTTCTGTCTGAATATCCAGGCATTTTCAAACAACCTGTGAAATCTAGGTAGATGCTTCCAAGCCTCAACTCTTGCCCTTGCACATCTGCAGGCTTAACACCATCTGGAAGCCTTGGCAGCTTCCAGCATGCACTCTCTAGAGCAGCAGTCTGAGATATATTTGGAGTCCTTTAGCCATGGCTGGAGCTGGAGCAGCTGAGATGCAGGGTGCCCTGTCCTGAGGCTGCACAGAGTAGCAGGGCACTGGACCTGTCCCTCAAAACCATTCCTTCTTCCTAGGCCTCTGGGCCTGTGATAGAAGGGGCTGCCATGAAGGTCTCTGAAATGCCTTGGAGGCATGTTCCCCATTGTCTTGGCTATTAAACATTTAGCTCCTCTTTACTTATACAAATTTATGTAGGTTGCTTGAATTTCTCCCTAGAAAATTGGTTTTTCTTTTCTAGCACATGGTCAGGCTGCAAATTTTCCAATATTTTATGGTATTTTTATTTTTAAATGTAAGTTCTGATTTCAGGTCATTTCTTTGTTTATGCAGACGAGCATTGGTTTTTAGAAACAGCCAGGCCACATCTCAATGCTTTGCTGCTTAGAAATTTCTTCCGACTGATATGCTAAATCATCTCTCTCAAATTCAAAGTTCCACAGATATATAGAACAGGGGCACAATGCCCCAGTCTCTTTGCTAAAGCATAGCAAGGGTGACCTTTACTCCAGCTCTCAAGAACTTCTTCATCTCCATCTGAGACCACCTCAGACTGGAATTCATTGTCCATATCACTATCAGAATTTTAGTTACAACCATTCAACAAGTCTCTATAAAGTTCCAAACTTTCCCACATCTTCCTGTCTTCTCTTGAGCCCTCTAAACTGTTTCAACCTCGGCCCATTACTCAGTTCCCAAGTTGCTTCCACATTTTCAGGTATCTTTATAGCAATGCTCCACTTCTCTGGTACCAATTTTCTTTATTAGTCCATTATTGCATGGCTATAAGAAAAGCCTGAAAATGAGTGATTTATAAAGAAAAGAAGATCAATCAGCTCATGGTTCCGAGGGATATATAGGCTTCTGCTTCTGGGAAGGCCTCCTGAGACTTAACAATCATAGCAGAAGGCAAAAGTGAAGGGAGTCTGGTCTTCACATGGCCAGAGCGGGAAGAAGAGACCACAAAGTGGGAAGTGCTATATGCTTTCAAACAACCAGATCTGGTGAGAACCCATTCATTATCATGAGAACAGCAAGGGGGAAATCTGCCACCATGATCCAATCACCTTCTACTAGGGTATTGCTCTGTTGCCCAGACTGGAGTGCAATGGCACAATCTTGGCTCACTGCCACCACCACCTCCCGGGTTCAAGTAATTCTCCTGCCTCAGCTGCCTGAGTAGCTGGGATTACAGGCACATGCCACCATGCCTGGCTAATTTTTTTTTTTTTTTTTTTTTTTTTTTTTTTTTTTTTTTGAGACAGATTCTTGCTCTGTCACCAGGCTGGAGTGCAGTGGTGCGATCTCGGCTCACAGCAACCTCTGACTCCCTGGTTCAAGCAATTCTCCTGCTTCAGCCTCCTGAGTAGCTGGGACTACAGGCATGCGCCACCATGCCCAGCTAATTTTTGTATTTTTAGTAGAGATGGGGTTTCACCATGTTGGCCAGGCTTTTCTCAAACTCCTTACCTCAGGTGATGTGGCTGCCTTGGCCTCCCAAAGTGCTGAGATTACAGGCGTGAGCCACTGCACCCGGCCCCCATACTTAATATCTAAGAAACATTTTTTGAGTTCTTTTTCATTCTCCCTAGCTAGAATGATTATAACACTGACATCATTACTATACAAATTTCAAGGGGTGGAATATATTGGTGGTGATATTTACTGGTAAAAAAATTTGAAGTCACTCCTCTTATGTGTTCAGATTTACCCCAATTGCCCATGCTACTACCTAAATTGTTACTCTTTTGGATTAATATATGAAAGATCACACGGGGTGTTAAGTATCTATATAGTCAATTGATTTAAGGCAGATAGCTGGTAAATACCACAAGTTACAAAATATCCATTGGTTGTTTACATGTCCACCTTAAAAAGAATGACTTTTTAAAATTTTATTTTAAGTTCAAGGGTACATGTCTGGGTTTGTTATATAGGTAAACTTGTGTCATGGGGGTTTGTTGTACAGATTATTTAATCAATCAAAATTAAGCCTAGTACCCATTATTTTTCTTTTTCTTGATCCTCTCCCTCCTCCCATCCTCCACCCTTCAATAGGCCAAAGTGTGTGTTGTTTTTCTCTGTGTGTCTATGTGTTCTCATCATTGAGCTCACACTTGTAAGTGAGAACATGTGAACATGTGGTATTTGGTTTTCTGTTCCTGCGTCAGTTTGCCAAAGATAATGGCCCCCAACTTCATCCATGTTCCTGCAAAGGACATTATCTCATTCTTTTTTATGGCTGCATAGTAGTGCATGGTATAGCTGTACCACATTTTCTTTATCCAGTCTATCATTGATGGGATTTTGGTTGATTCCATGTCTTTGCTGTTGTGAAGAGTGCTGGAATGAACATATACATGCATGCATCTTTATAATAGAATGATTTCTATTCCTTTCGGCATATACCCAGTAATGGGATTGCCGGTCCAGTGGTAGTTCTGTTTTTTTGGTCTTTAAGGAATTGCCGCACTGTTTTCCACAATGGTTGAACTAGTGTACGCTTCCACCAACAGGGTATAACCATTTCCATTTCTCCACAACCTTGCCAGCATCTGTTGTTTATTGACATTTTAATAATAGCCATAAAAGAGTGACATTCTTAAGGCAGAAAAACCCTTTCAGAAGGGGAAAATAGGCTTAGTTACATTTCTATAATCCATGGGCCCAAGAATATCCAGTACCTGTTACTCTCCAGTGATACGGAGGTACTGGAAAGGGAAGAGCATAGTCCCTTTAAGTGATTCAAAAAGGGAGGACAGGGAAGTAGAGAAAGGCTAGTCCCTGGCTAGGGCTCCACCCCCACAGACCTAGGTGAGGACAGGCACTCCTGCTTTCACGCCCAAATGTTGCATTTTCCAAGACTACCCTGGACCACCATGGCCCCATCCTGGGCCTATAATAACCCCACACCCTAGTGATCAGATACGCAGGCGGCTGGACATAGAGCGAAGCAGATCAGCAGAAGAGGACACAGCGGCTCGATGGCAAGAGGACGTTGAGGGAGCACGCCGGCAAAAGAGCTCACCGAGAGATTCTGGTACGCCAGATGGTAGGCCGTTGACCGGCGGGACTAGGCAGAGTTTGGCTGGGGCAGTCAGAGGAGAGCAGGGGCCACCAAGTGGCAGAACTCTAGGAGAAAACCGTTTCCCTTCTGTCTCCTATATCGACTGAGAGCTACTTTCACTCAATAAAACTTTGCACTCATTCCCCAAGCCCATATGTGATCCGATTCTTCCCGTACATGAAGGAAAGAACCCAGGATACAGAAAGTCCTGTGTCCTTGTGACAAGGTAGAAGGTCTAATTGACCTGGTTAACACAAGCCAGGATATTAAAAGACGGCAAACTAAAAGAGCACCCTGTAACATGTCCACTGGGGCTTCAGCTGTAAACATTCACCCCTAGACATTGACTTGGGGTGCAGAGCCCCACAAACCTGCCTATCTGTAATGCTTCCCTAGAGGTTTGAGCAGCGGGTCCCTGAGGAAGTGAGCTCCACCCCCTTGCACGCCCTGGAAGGGAACCTTTCCCATTTAACCAGCATCCTCTCCTCCCACTCTGGCCACACTCCCCTTGCCTGACATGTTCAGTCCCAGTGCCCTGGCTGCTTCTTCCAAGCATAGGCATTTGCTGCCCAGCCTCCAGCACATGTACTTCCTCTGCCTGGACTCTTCTCACCCCAATTTGCTTGTCACTTCTTATCCTCCTCAGTTCTCTGTTTGTCACCTTCTCAGTAGACCCTCCTCTGACAGCCCTTCTAAAGAGCAAACACTCACCCTGCCATAGCCTTTTCTATCTCTTTCTTTTTTCTTCATTCATGGCAGTTGTCATCACCTGTCACTTTCAATAAAGGTTGAGATTTCTATATTTTTATGCACTCGGCTTACTCCTATCTCTCCAGAGCCTGCAGTGGTACCTGACACAGCTGGTTGTCCTCCTCCCTCTCTTTCTTCATACACACGTGCATGCACGTACACACACACACACTTGTTCAATGTATAAATCAATGGCTGAGTGAAAGGTAGTTAAGACGCTTGACAAAGTCACACACCTGGTAAATGGCTCTTTCCATTTTGAGCTCTTCTCTTCATGAGTGATGAGATGTAGCGTTGGTACTGATAATCAATTTCGTTTGCATTAACAATTCAGGTCAGTGAAGCAACAGCCTTTGTTCAAAGACTTAGGGTACATGAAAGCTTTGGCAGGAAAAAAGAAGTGACTGGAAATGAAGACTGACTTGCATATGTGATTGATGTGATGTCCATGTCTGGTCTCTGGCCAGGATGTCTGAAACATGGCTTCTTCCTAGGCACTCTTCATAGCACTCTGTATGCCCAGGCCTTGTAATTTTTCAAAAATATCAGTTGAATTAGTCTTTCTTATTTGCTAGAGACCAGTCTCTACAGAAGCAAAAAAGGCAATTGAGAACCTCAACTGAATAATCAGATTTGATTTGTTCAGAAAGAAATTATTTTTTTTTTTTTTTTTTGAGACGGAGTTTTGCTCTTGTTGCTCAGGCTGGAGTGCAATGGCATGATCTCAGCTCACTGCAACCTCCGCCTCCCAGGTCCAAGTGATTCTCCTGTCTCGGCCTCCCAAGTAGCTCAGATTACAGGCATGAGCCACCAGGCTTGGCTAATTTTTTTGTATTTAGTAGAGATGGCATTTCACCATGTTAGTCAGACTAGTCACAAACTCCTGACCTCAGGTGATCCACCCGCCTTGGCCTCCCAAAGTGCTGGGATTACAGGTGTGTGCCACCATGCCTGGCCAGGAATTACATTTAAACTTGAATTTTTCAAGATTTAATCATATACCTCTCCTTTAATGCAGGTTTTTCTGAATCTGAGCCTAGTTAGTTTTGGAAACATCATGGAACCAGTGACAAATGACCTTGCATAATTATGTCTATGTGGCTAAGTATTCTCCTTAATGCCAAATCTTAATTGGGTGAGGAAGAATTTTCCAATTTACAGTATAAATGTTATAATTTTTGCTTCAAATTAGGGATTAGTTTTACACCTAGTATTATGTGGACTTTTCAGTGAATACATGGCATTTGATTTAACTGCAAGCAACATCTAATTAAAAATGTAGAGTAGTTTATTGCTTAGAGAACTGAAAACTCCTGCTTTCTCTAATCCATAAACAAATTTCAAGTGATTTATGAAAATAGACTGTGTGTTCTATAATACAGGTATAAATTTAAGATCATTGGAGCTTCTGTTATTTTTTTATATATTACCACAGGGATTAAGCCTTTTTGCAGGTTTGGTTTAACAGATATTTGACTCCCACTGAAACATAGGAAGTTATAATATTTTCAAATGCTGGTTGCTTCAGGTTTCCAGGCTTACGTAAGAGCTGAGTAACAATCCAAAAGCCTTTTATTCCCAAATATGTTTCTTAGCAAATGGACATTTTGTAAAATTAGCAAGCTTAACAAATTTCTAAAAAGTAATCATTTTTTCTAAAAATATTTCTAGAATGCCTTTTATACCTTAGAAACTGTTTTAAGAACTAGATATGTGATATCGAGTAAATAAGTTTGGAAAGGTATTATATTATGAACAATAAAATAAACAGTATTTTAAGTGCAACAATGAATCAGAGAACCCATGCACTGTTCTTTTTTAAAGTTTCTTACAAACATGATTCTAAGTAACCTACTGGACCCCCACTCTGTGTAAAATGGGGAAACGTGGGGATATATGTCTTCTTAACAGCTCTTTGAGTTGAAATATAGTCATTTGGCATTGTTTTGATATCCCTTGCCTAAATATTTATTGAGAATCCAAGTGAAATATTAAGAAAGCGTACATTAAACATAAATAGAAGATACGTTTATTAGACCTTCCAAAATACTTAGTGAATCTGAATATAAAGGGTATTCATAATCCAACCTTCCCCTAAACAAACAAAAAATAAAAATATATATTTTCAAGAAAAAAACGCTCACTTTATTACTTCAAAAATGTATGAATTCAAATAGAAATTAATCAAAGATTTAAAGGTTAAAAAAATGAACTTCATTGTTGTGAAGAAAAGAATTAAAAGTGGAATAATATTTCATTTCCCCTTTCTTAGGAAAACTGAGGCAAGTTGAACCCTCATCAAAATCTCTTGCAAATGTTTATTAATGGAATTTACTGGTTAAGAGAAAAGTGAAGCTCTTTTAAGCGTTTCTATGTGCTCATTACTTTTCCAGGAATGCTAGGATTTTTTTAATATACTTAGTGATGGAGAAAGTTTTTCTAAGTACAAGACCATGGATCAAAATCAGAAAGTAGTATGTCAATTGCTTTTGACTACTTGGATATTTAAAACTTCTAAATGTCAAATCATATACCCACACAAATGCAAACACTTAAAACAACAACAAAAGTAAAAAAAATATAGTAAATATTCTAACACATTTGATAATTGATACCTCCCAGAAAGAAGTAAAACATTTTAACATATTTGCCATTAACTATATTAAGGGACAATAATAGTGGTCATTCTATATTAAAAAATTCAATTTTATCATTATCAAAGATATGTAAATGTAAACAATTTTTTTTTGGTTCTTTTTAAGATAACTCATATAAGTGGAATGATGCAGTTTTTGTTCTTCAGTGACTGGTTAATTTCACTTAGCATTATGTCCTCCTGTTCATCCATGTTGTCACATAGGGCAGAATGTCTTCCCTTTTAGGTTAAATAATACTCCCTTATATTTATATACCATAGTTGGATTTTTGTAATCCCTTCTTCTGTCAACAAACACATAGATTGTTTCTATATCTTGGCTATTATGAATAATGCTGCAATGAACATGACTGTGCAAATATCTTTTGAGATGCTGATTTCAACTTTTAAAATATATATCCAGAAGTGAGATTGCTGGGTCACATAGTGATTCGATTTTTAATTCTTTAAGAAACCTCTGTAATGTTTTTCATAGTAGCTGCACCTTTTTACATTTCTACCAATAGTGTACATAGATTTTAATTTCTCCACATGCTCAACAATGCTTCTGTCTCTTTGGTAATTGTCATCCTAATAGTATGGTTTTGATTTGCATTTCCCTGATGATCAGTGATATTGAACATTTTTTTAAATATCTGTTGGCCATTTAAATGTCTTCTTTGCAGAAATGTCTATTCAAGTCTCTTGCCCATTTTTAAATTGGGTGATTTGTGATTTTTGCTGTTGAGTTGTAGCAGTTCCATATATATATATATTGTCAAACATGTATAAGGATCATCATTATGGTATGTATGGTTTGCAGGTATTTCCTTCATTCTGTAGGCTGCCTTTTTACTCTGTTGATTGTTTCCTTTGCTATGGAGAAGCTTTTTCTGCTTGTCTAATTTTTCTTTTGTCATTTGTGCTTTTATTGTCATATCTAAGAAATAATTGCCAAGTCCAATGTTACAAAGCTTTCTCTGTATGTTCTCTTTCAAGAGTTTTGCAGTTTTAAGTCTTATGTTTAAATTTTTCATCAGTTTTGAGTTTGGTTTTATACATGTTGTAAGACAGTTATAGTTTTGGTGGGTTTTTTTGTTGTTGTTGTTTTGTTTTGTTTTTTGCATGTGCTTATCCAGTTGTAGTGAATTCCTATAATTAAGTGTTGACTCAGCATCAATTTTGAATATAAGTTGGAGTTTCTCATTCCAGAAGCAGGTTTCAGCTACCTTTGAGACAGCTGGCCCCACAAAGTGTGCTGCCTTCTTCTCACCGGAATCTCTAAATATTAAAATTGCTTCTGTGGTTTTTGTGTCTTGACCTGCGAGGTCTCCTTTGTGTCTCACCTGACCCATATGCCCGAACCTAACTCTCTTCCTGGTCAGGGCTTTCCTAGAGATTATCTTGGTAGGAATAAGCTGGACACAGAGCAGGCAAGAGCCACAGTGCTGTCTGATAGTATAAACAACTTTTCTCTCAGAGACTTACTAGATCATGGGTTGAACACAAAGGCATTAGGTCACTCACCAGGATAAAGAAGTGCCTAGGATGGGCACACTATTAACATCCAGAACCAAATCCCTAGAGCCCTCTCTGGGATAGGGTTCACAGCAGTTCTCCAGTGAGAGACCTCATGAACAAATTAGGAGAAAACACAACACCAGCTTTCCCAGTACCGTTTGTTGAAGAGACTACCTCTCCCCATTGTGTGTTTTTGCACCCTTTTTGAAGATCGCTTTAGTGTATATGCATGGATTTATATCTGAAATTTCTATTCTGTTCTGTTTGTCTGTATGTCTACTTTTATGCCATGAACACACTCTTTTGGTCACTGTAGCATTACACTATAATTTACAATCAGGAGGTGTTAGGCCTCCAACTTTGTTCTTCTTTCTCAAGACTGTTTTCCCTATTTGGGGTCTTTTGTGGTATCATATAAATGTTAGGGTTATTTTAATTGTTGTAAAGGTTGTGTTTTTGTTTATTCTGGCTACTATAACAAAGGAACACAGGCTGGGTGTCATAAAAAGCAGAAATTATTTCTCACAGTTCTGGAGGCTGGAAGTCAAATAGGTGCTGGCAGATTTGGTGTCTGCTGACAGCACATTTCCTCATAGACAGACACCTTCTCTCTCTAACCTTACATGGCAGAAAGGAGTATGTATCTCTCTTGGGTCTCCTCTATAACAGCACTAATCCCAATTAAGAGGGCTCTGTTCTCAAGACTAATTACCTCAAAAACCTCACCTCATAATACCATAGACTTTGTAGGCAGAATTTCAGCATACGCATTTTGAAGGTGCAGAGGCATTCAGAACATAGCAGAATGCCATTTGAATTTTGATAGGGATTGCATTGAATCTGTAGATCACTTTGCCTAGTATGAACATGTTAACGATATTAAATCTCCCAATTCACAAACACAAGCTATCTTTCCATTAATTTCTTTTATTAAAGTTTAGTAGTTTTCATTATACAAATCTTTCACCTCTTTGATTAAGTTTATTTTTAAGTATATTCTTTGTTTTGATATCATTGTAAATAAGATGATTTCTTAATTTTATTTTTGAATTGTTTTTAGTACAAATGTCTTTATTTTTAACCTAACAATTACTTATTTTTAAATGTTTTGCAGATACATTCCATATTACTAAGAATGTTTAAAACTGAATTCTGGAAGTACTCCTGATGTTTTATTTTGTTTATCTGTAATTGCCACATTAACCACAATGAATATTTACTTCCTTTTATAATCCGATAATCTTATTTAGACAAATAATTCAATTTGAAGCTTATAAGCATTTTAAAGTACTTATCAATGCAGTATTTTGTTTTCCAGTGCTTTTTCATGCTACAGTATGCCCATGGAGTGAAATTAATGAAAGTAAACATGCAAGAAGGCTTTAAATGCTTGTAGTAGCAAAGAAGGAAAGGCATTTTGATCTATGACAAATTGCTTTGCCACTTATTCAAATTTATATCAGTCCTCAAATGTTTTGCTAATAAAAGGTGATTCTGAGGGCTACGCTCTCTGAATTGAATGAGATGGAAATATCATATGTGCCAGCTAGTATACGGCTTTTCAATCTCATATCCTCTGAATTAGTCATGCAGTTTCTACACCTGTCATCTAAATTTGCTCAGGAATTTCAAAAGAATACGTAGTGCTGATTTTGTTATTCTCTGCTTGAATTAGGATATTATGAGTTGAATTGTGAAGCAGTAGAAACCACATAACACATTTAAGATAGTTGAAACCAGATAGGTTACTGCTAAGGAGATAAAATACATATAAAACATCAAGTTTGAAAATAAATGTTACCTAGATTGCAATATTTTGTACCAAATTATCATTGATTACAACTCGTCTCATTGTTTAAGTATTTGAGATTTATGCAAACTTTAGACATATATGTTACAATGATTTTTGCAAAAATACTAATTCACAGTGCATATTTCACTTTTATAGATACTGGTGATATTCCTCCAGAATTTACAGTAGGTAGTGTAGTAGAAGTTGCAGGAAGATTATGTTGCTTTTCTATTGCTGGAGAACAAATCACCACAGATACAGTGGCTTAAAACAATGGACATGTGTGGCGCATGCCTGTAATCCCAGCTACTTGGGAGGCTGAGGCAGGAGAACCACTTGAAAACGGGAGGCAGAGGTTACGGTAGAGCCGAGATCACGCCATTCGACTCCAGCCTGGACAACAAGAGTGAAAATCTGTCTCAAAATAAATAAATAAATACAAACAAAAAAAACAAACGACAACAAAAAACAAGACACAGGTATTTCCTGCAGTTTCTGAGGGTCAGGAGTTCAGGCACAGGTAAATTAGGTCCTCTGCTCAGTTTCTTACCAGGCTAAAATTAAGATGTGATGAGCACTGCAACCTTACCTGAAACTCAGGGTCTCCTTCCAAGCTTATTTGGGCTGTTGGCAGAATTCATTTCCTTGCAGTGGTAGACTGAGATTTCTGTTTTCTTCCTGGTTTGTATCTGGGGATCACTCTCATAATTTAAAAGCTATTCTCAAATTCTAGCCACATGGACCTCTGGCAAGACTCACTTCTTGAAAGTCAACTGGATAGTTTACTGCTCTCTACCACAACAGGGTCTTATGTAACATAATCTAATGAAAGTGGTGCCTAGAAAATCCTGCTCAGTAGACCTGCTCACACTCAAGGTCAAGGTATTACACAGGTGTCTCCTCTAGTGGGTGGTAACCATGGGGTCATTTTGAAATTCTGGCTGCCACAGAAATGGAGCTTTCTATGGGCTAAGAGACAGATTACATCTTTCCCAAAGTCAGGACAAGAAAAGCCTCTGAGAGCATGGAATTAAAACCACTCTGTCACACAGGGTGTTTTGTCCTCAGATAATAACAATAAAAAAAACTCCAACTAAAATTATAGTAAATCATAGGAATGTTTGTGAAGTTATGTTGCAAAAAATCTGGAGGAGGAGTAATTGTAGTGTTGGTGAATTCAGGTGCTCATTGACAGCATATAGTTGAAAGTGCATTCTCTCCATCACTTGTGCTCACCATGAAGATTATAGATAAGAGACTCTTTGCAGCTAGAATGTAGCTGACTTCATTAACACTGCTTATCTTTAGGTTCTGGATACTTCCCGCAGCAGATCTGAATAAACTGCCCCTTGTGGAAGGATATTTTATAAGGTAGAAATCTGTTTGCTGCAGGACAAAATGCTGCTGGATGAGACCGAATAAACAGGCAATCC
The DNA here is from genome assembly GCF_029281585.2 of Gorilla gorilla gorilla. Lineage (NCBI taxonomy): Eukaryota > Metazoa > Chordata > Mammalia > Primates > Hominidae > Gorilla > Gorilla gorilla. The sequence continues at coordinate 61,286,029 of NC_073230.2, forward strand.
TGGCTCCCTGGCCTGCTCCCTGGTAGGATCCTCAGATCCCTAGAGACTGGTGGAGGTGAAGTGAACAAAGACAAGAAATGTCATCTTCTCTTTTGTTTTCTTTGACTGCTGCAGGTGAATGGATTCTTACATATGAATCCCCATGGAGAAAATGTCTCAAAATTTGGGTGGAGGAATAGGCATTCCATCTAAATTGGAGCAGGGCTTAATAAACTCCATTACATTGAACACAGAAAACAAAGTCCCCAAAGAAAAAAGGAGTAGAGACAAAGTAAATTTCCAATAATAGTTCTTCTTGGTTTTTTCTATGGCCCTGGTTAAGGACACGAGAATGTAATGTACTGTGCATGACTGGAATTGTCTGAAAATGACCCTAGTGTTCCTCTTTAATGGATGAGCTCATGGTTGACCAAGTTCATTAATATTCTCTTGGATTGATGACCAAATAATCTGATTAATATATAATTTAATTTAATGATGTATATAAATTACTAATTTAATAAGTCATTATTTTAGTGTTAAACCGTGACAAACCCTGCTACTTGAAAGTCACTACTAAAAGATTTGGAATGTGAATTAAGAATTCCTGGATGATGTCAGTGTCCAGTAGGTAAAATGTTATTAACAGAGGAAGAAGCTACTAGTTTGGGGTGTAAAATAACTTATAATTCTGTCAGAGTTAACAGTGCATCACATCCTTATTGCCATTTTCTCATATTAGCTTCATTTAAAAATGTTACAAGTAAATTATTATTCATGGCCACATTCTCTAATATTGTAGATGATCAACTTGAGAGAAGGGCATCATTGGTCATAGTTTGGGGGCCGGGACATTTGGCATATGACTTTTACCCCTTCTTATTGCAGCTGATGGCCTCACACTGATCTTTCTGTATTGATTTCTATTTTGGTTCCATAGATGGCATTGATGGCTAATTGTATGTGTCCACTTGACTGGGCTAAGGGATATCCAGAGAGCAGGTAAAACATTACCTCTGGATGTATCTGTGAGGGTATTTCTGGGAGATATTAGCATTTGTATTTGAAGACTGAGTGAAGAAGATTGCCTTCACCAATGATGGCAAATATTAACTAATCTATTATGAGCCAGAATAGAAGAAACATGTAAAGGAGGGGCAAGTTTGCGCTCTCTTTTTGAGCTGAGACATCCATCTTCTCCTGCCCTCTGATATCGGTGTTCCTTGTTCTCTGGCTTTTGGACTCTATGACTTACACCAATAAACCTTACCCCCATTCTCAGGTCTTTAGACTAAAACTGAATTACCCTTCTGTTTTGCTGCTTCTCCCAAGATTGCAAAAAGCAGGCTGTGGGACTTCTGGGCCTCCATAATCAGGTGAGCCAAATCTCATTTTATATGTATGCATCTTCCATTGTCGCAGGAGAACCCTAATACAGCTGGGCATCTCTGAGAGATCGCACGTCACTGCAGTCTTTACAATGCTCCTTTGCATTTGCAGGCTTTTCAGAGTGAACTCTTAGAAACTTGAGAAGACACTAACTTTATGTACATCAGGATTTCTTAATTCTGTTTTCTTCACTTTATTTTGTCATGGATCTTTAATCTCATCCTCTGTTGGCTATACCTGTGTAAATGATATTATTTGAATACATACATTTGGTGCTATTATTTTCCATTTCAAATCCTGTTTTTTGTGCTAATAATGTCAATAATAATATAATAATGGGAGTTTTGATAAAAAACATGTTGGCTAATATGATCCACATGAGATGAAGAGTGTGGAATGATCATTTTATGGTAAATTTTATGGCAAAATATATTGTGCTAGTAAAATTTGCATTTACTCTTCTAGTCTTTAGATCTCAAGATTAAGACTGCATGCATTTTCCTAACTGTGATTCTGAAGGATAATCAACATATTTAAAAAATGAATGAGTATTCTTCAAACATGTCACTGTTCTTGTGGAGAGTGCACAATGTGTTTTGCACACTGTTAGGTTGGGGCATGAATGCTCCAGTAGATCCCCCTTACACAGGTGTGCTCCTTTCTACATCTATGACCTTGTTTGAGCTCAAGCTTTGAACAAACCCACAGATAGCATTTGTAGAAGAGCTTCATGAAAATCCCCCTGTTGCCAATCTCTTTTTGCCCTGGCCACCAAAGGCATAACTGACACTTTCCTATTATTTAATAAGTATGTGCTCAATATTGTCCTCATTGCCCCCCAATACTTAAGCTGGTTTGAGACTACACCTCATCTGCATCCAGGCCCGTTAAGTAGCCATCACCTTTATGGGTTAGTCAAGTCGGTCTGCTCATGATTCGTTAATCACCCCTTTCATATTCCTGCCTGAAAACTTGGCCTGGATTCCTTGTCGCATCCTCATAGCTGCCTCTAACACTTTTTCTCTTTCTTTGACATCCAAAACTATGTGTCTCAAAAAATATTTCCAGGTTATCAAAGATGGAAGTTATGTCTTTATTCCAATACATTGATTGGTATACATTTCAAAAATAATCGTCCTGACCTATATTTGATTTTATCTTGAATTATATCTTGAATATAGAGATGATATATTGCCAGTTGTGCCAGGAACATACTTTCAAAAGGATGCTTTTCTATGAAATTCTTGTTGAAATGAAAAGTACTAGAGATGGGAAAAAGCTGTTTTCTTCCAAGAAATGTTTGGTTCACCACAGTCTTAGGTAGGTGCATTACCCTTTTCTCAGTAGGTCTGGCCAGAAGAATGTCTAACAATCTGGATGCTTCTTGTCTTTCTCCAAAAGTAGACTTCTTCCTTATTTTCTTCCTCTCTCTGTCTCCCTCCCTCAGTCTTCCCTTACCACAACTGCCATAGATTTTCCATGGGAAGAACAGCTTTGCAAGCCTTCCTGGACCAGCTTTTGGTTTTGTACCATAGGAGCGATAGGAGTGAAGGACTTTAGTGAAGCTTTGCCTGTGGGCACCACTGTTCTCTCCCTTACACTTGCACCACAAAGGAAGTTTGCTTCTGCGTCTCGCCCTGTTCCCATATTTCTCAAGAGGTCCATGAGAAAAGGGTGCTGAGGGTTTCTATACTCTCACATTTGCCAACCCTTGGCCTCAATTATTCACTCGAAATTTAGCAAACTTCTTGTCATCAGCTATATCTTCTCCCACAAATGCTTGCCTCCTTGTCTCCCTGGAGGTTCTTTTTCTTCAGTTTGTTTTCTTGTCCTCAGCAATCTAGTAGGTTGAAGAAAGTTGTAATTTAATAGACAATCCAGCATGTTTTTGTTGTGTTTATTGTAAGGGTGGAAACAATATTCCTTCCAGCTTTCTATATTCTAAGTAGAAGCTAGATATACTGCATATGTTTAAAGCCATGAAGCAGAATTAAAACTTTTGTCAGAGAAAACTGACAATTTGTTATTATTTGCATACATATATGTAAAATCTCAAACTCATTCACTTTCTACTTCCCACATATCAACCACTGAGATTCTCTTTGTTGCTTTTTAGATCCAGAATTTGAGAGCACTAGGCTTATTTCCATATGCTTCTTTTTTATTTCAAGGTCACCACCAGGCCGCCTCTCTTCTCACCACTAATATAGATGCATTTCAATGTTCTATGTGATGGGTGGTATAGATAGGACACTCCATCTTGGCCCTAAGGAAAAACAAAAATATATCATTCTTTCTGGAATAGAAATATTTGGACACAGTAGTAAGACAGTACAATCAATGGCAGGTCTTGGATCTATTTCAAACGTTTGGAAAGGTACTCCATCTAGAGGTGCTGAGCAGTGTATTAGAGTGTTCTCACATTGCTAATAAACATACTCGAGACTGGGCAATTTATAAAGGAAATAGGTTTAATTAACTCACAGTTCAGCCTGGCTGAGGAGGACTCAGGAAATTTACAGTCATGAAAGGGAAGCAAACACGTCCTTCTTCACATATGGCAGGAAGGAGACGTGCCCAGCAAAAAGAAAAGCCCCTTGTTAAAAAAATCAGATCTCCTGAGAACTAACTCTATCATGAGAACAGGATGGGAGGACCCACCCCCCTGATTCAATTATCTCCATCTGGTCCCTCCTACAACATGTGGGGATTATGGAAACTACAGTTCAAGACAAGAGATTTGGGTAGGGACACAGCCAAACCATATCATTCTGTCCCTCGCCCCTCCCGAATCTTCATGTCATCACAATTCAAAACACAATCATGCCTTCCCAACTGTCCCCTAAAGTCTTAAATCAGTCCAGCATTAACCCAAAAGTCCAAGTCCAAAGTCTCGTCTGAGACACAGCAAGTTCCTTCTGCCTATGAGTCTGTAAAATCAAAAGCAAGTTAGTTACTTACTAGATACCATGGGGGTAGAGACATTGGGTAAATACACCTGTTCCAAATGGGAGAAACTGGCCCAAACTGAAGGGGCTACAGACCCCATGCACGTCCAAAATCCAGCAGGGCAGCCATTAAATTTTAAAGCTCCAAAATGATCTCCTTTGACTCCATGCCTCACATCCAGTCACACTGATGCGAGAGATAGACTCCCATGATCTTGAGCAGTTTCACCCCTGTGACTTTGCAGGGTACAGCCCCCATCTTGCCTGCACTCATGGGCTGGCACTGAGTATCTGTGGCTTTTCCAGGTGCATGGTTCAAGCTGTTGGTGAGTCTACCATTCTGGGTTCTGGAGGACGGTGGCCCACTTCTCACAGTTCCACTAGGCAGTGCCAGAGTGGGGAGTCTGTATGGGGCTCCAACACCACAATTTCCTTCCACATTGCCCTAGCAGAGGTTCTCCCTGAGGACTCTGCCCTTGCAGCAAACTTCTTTCTGAACATCCAGGCATTTCCATACATCCTCTGAAATCTAAGCAGAGGTTCCCAAACCTCAATTCTTGACTTCTGTGCACCTGCGGACTCAATACCACGTGGAAGCTGCCAAGGCTTAAGGCTTGCACTCTCTGAAGCCATGGCCCAAGCTGTATCTTGACTCCTTTTAGCCATGGCTGGGATGCAGGGCACCAAGTCCTGAGACTGCACAAAGCATCAAGGCCCTGGGCCTGGCCCACTAAACCATTTTTTTTTTTCTCCTAGGCCTCTGGGCCTGTGATGGGAGAGACAGCTTTGAAGATGTAAAAAGTAAAGTAGAGGTTCCTCTTTAAAGACTTTCCTCACCATCTAATTAAAAATAAATAGTAACTTCTCTTAGAAGCAAAATTTATTCAAAGACCTGTGCTAACATTCTTAAATATCTGCTAGCTGTAATAAAAAAAATCAATGTTCTTTATGTTCTTAGCTCCCACAATTTAGCCTAAATATTTGCCCTGACATGCTTATACTAGTCCAAGTAAGCATTAGGTCATAGCCTATTCCTCTTCCTTATTTAAAACTGTTTTTACCTTTCTCAACATTCCACAAGTTACTTCCTCCTTCCCTTGTTCTCCTCTACCTTTGCCTCTTTTAAAAGTTCTAAGTTGCTAGCCAATTGAGACAAATACAAAATATAAAGTCCCGTTCCAGCCAATAAAAACCGGACACAGCAATAAGGGAAACGCATCAGGTTATAAATGACCCTGTCTCCTTTATTCCATGTACTCTCATGGCAAAACTGCTGGCAAGTCTACCCTTTCTGCAAAAAGTAAAAATGGCCTTACTAAATAAATTAAATTTATGGTCAAGTGCTATTTCTTTACAGCACCAGAAAACAAGCATTTCAAACAAAGACCTCTGATATACCCTGGCGACATTTTCTCCATTGTCTTGGTGATTAAGATTGGGCTCCTCCTTACTTCGGAAATTTCTGCAGCTGGCTTGAATTTTTCCTCAGAAAATGGTTTTCTTTTTTTTTTTTCTATCACATCATCAGGCTGCAAATTTTCCAAACTTTTATTCTCTGCTTCCCTTTTAAACATGAGTTCCAATTCCAAACCATATCTTTGTGAATACATAAAACTGAATGCTTTTAACAACAACAAAGTCAACTCTTGAACACTTTTGTTGTTTAGAAATTTCTTCCTCAAGATACCCTAAATCATCTCTCTCAAGTTGAAAATTCCACATATCTCTAAGGCAGAGGCAAAATGCCACCAGTATCTTTGCTAAAACATAGCAAGGGTCACCTTTAGTCCCATTCCCAACAAATTCCTCATCTTAGGTGGCTAAGGCCACCTCAGCCTAGACGTCATTGTCCATATCACTATCACTATTTTGGCCAAAGCCATTCAACAAGTCTCTAGGAAGTTCCAAACTTTCCCACATCTTCCTATCTTCTTGACTGAGCCCTCCAAACTGTTCCAATCTCTTCCTGCTACCCAGATCCAAAGTAGCTTCCACATTTTTGGGTATTTTTACAACAGCATCCCATTCCTGGTACCAGTTTACTTTATTAGTCCATTCTCATGCTGCTAATAGGGACATGTCCAAGACTGGGGTAATTTGTTTTATAAAGAGGTTTGACTTGCAGTTCATCGTGGCTGAGGAGGCCTCAGGAAACTTACAATGATAGTAGAAGGGAAGAAAATACATCTTTCTTCACAAGACAGTAGCAAGGAGACAAATGACTGCTGAACAAAGGGTGATGCCCCTTATAAAACCATCAGATCTCATGAGAACTAACTTACTATCAAGAGTACAGGATTGAGGAAACCTCCCCCACGATTGCATCATCTCTACCTGGTCCCTCCCACGAAACATGAGGATTCTGGGAACTACAATTCAAGATGAGATTTTTGTGGGGACATAGGCAAAGCATATCAAGCAGTGACTGTGATTTACACATCACATCACATATATCACCAAGAGTAGCAACAGAGCTACCCTGCTCTTCCTTCATTTCTCAATGCGCACTTGGTCTAGACCTATGCCTTGAATGCTCGGAAGCGTCTAAGCAAAGTTTTAGTGATACTGAGTTACAATGAAGCATGAGCTATTTATACACACATATTAATGGTATGGCCACTGTGGGGAATGCATGTATATTATTTGTATTCATTGATCAGAGCTGAGAGGAAAGTGGGAACAGATGCAGCTGACCAAGGGGGAAAGAAAGACCAATTAATTAAGTTTCGTTAAGTGTTACTTGAGAGGTCTGGGTAAGGTAGGGTTAAAGAAGTTGCTTCTGTGTCTTGAAAAGCCATCAAGGAAGCAAGCACATCAAAAAAGTCATATTTCTGAATGGGAAGAAATATAATATACTAATTGATTTTATAGCAACAGAAGAACTTAGGTTCCCATGATTTTTGAAATGCTAAGGAATTGGAGAGTAGATACCATTTAATAAAAGTTGATGTTGGCTTAATGATTAAAATGCATTATGGACTGAGCATTTTTTTTTTGTATGTGCAATGCACTGGAACAAGACTGTGAGGAATCTTGTGAGTTTTTGCTTTGCTTTGTGTACTTGCTTCTGTTTTGGAAGAACCTGGAATTGAGAAAGGGACCAGATAAGTAATGTCAGAGGAGAATAAGGGACAATGGCCTCTAATTAAATCCTAGGTAAGGAAAATTCATAGGAACTGTCATCTTGACATACCTATTTTGAGGCAGATGAGACTCCAGGAGATGAAATTATGAATAAAAAAGATCCCTGAGGCCTGGATACACAGTCCATCACCCAGGAAACACTAGGGATAAGATTCAATACTTAAACTGGGAGAGGTCTAGCCATAAATTTCTCAGGTAATAAAGAAACAAATAAAAAGAAGATAGTTCTGGCTCTTACCTGAAGCTTAATACTTGCTTCTGAGGCAAATGTGCTCTCCTTTGTGTAACATAACTTTCAGAGGACCAATTTACAAGTTCAGCAGTTAATGAAATTATAAATACCAGTTTGCAGACTCTTAATGCAAGTGCTGCCTTAATTTCAATGACCTCATCTATGTATTGTAGGTGGTTCCATATTTGCTGCAGAACTACATTGAGGAAGAGATGGGGTAAGGTTTGTGATGTATTCAGTAAAGTTTCTAAACATGGTGGAGGATCAGAAATGGATATGGCAAGTATAAATTTTTACATTAAATTATAGCAATCCCCAATGAAAGAATAATTAGAATCATTTTTTTAAAATCTTGAACACAAGACCTAATCAGTAGTTGTCTATTGGAAATAAAGATTGTTGCCAATAAATTAAGTGAAAAGGACATTTGAGAGTCATTGAATATAGGACTCGAGGGGCAGCACCTACAACAGAAAAGGAAATGACAGCAAGTCAGGTGAGATAAGGTCTAGTATTCCATAGCACTGTAGAATGACTGTAGTTAACAATAACATATAGTTTTGCATAACTAGAAGAAGGATATTTAATGTTCCAAACAGAAAGAAATATTAAATGTTTGAGATGATGGATATGCTAATTATCTTGACCTGATCACTATACATTATATGAATCAAAACATCACTAGGTATCTCATGTATATGTACAATTATTATATGTCAGTTTTAAAATTAAAAAATCGAGCAGGAAAATAAAAGGTCAGAGCAGGAGACTTGGGATTCTGAATATTAATTTCAATGATATTATAGTTTAAACGAGGGCAAAACCCTGGAAGATCAACCTAAACTTATCTTATTCAACAGGCAGCTCCCTTTAGAGTAGCATCAATTTGCCAAGAAAAGAATCCTGGGCCCTGGTCCTCACTGATCCTGAGTGGGCCAGCACGTGAAGGGGTGTGTGTGATGGGAGATAAGTGCTTTAATACCTCTGGGCATATTTTCCTCTTAGTTCAAATGAAGGAGTTTAAATTATTTACAAAAAACTTCTTAAAATAATTATTTCTACATTATAATTTTTGTTGCTACTTATAGGCAGTTTTACAACTTAATGGCCTTGAATTGATAGCATATGAAATATATATTAAAATAGATAAAAGTACTCTATATGTTACATTAAAATATCAATCACTCAAATTTAATTTTAATAACCTAAAAATGATTATCTACAGTATGGTTGCTTTTGTCATTTTCTTTCTTTTTTTTTTTTTTTTTTTTCTTTTTGAGACAGAGTTTCTCTGTCACCCAGGCTGGAGTGCAGTGGTACGATCTCTGCTCACTGCAAGCTCCACCTCCCAGGTTCATGCCATTCTGCCATTCTCCTGCCTCAGCCTCCTGAGTAGCTGGGACTACAAGGCGCCCGCCACCATGCCCCGCTAATTTTTTGTATTTTAAATAGAGACGGGGTTTCACCATGTTAACCAGGATGGTCTCGATCTCCTGACCTCATGATCCACCCACCTCGGCCTCCCAAAGAGCTGGGATTACAGGCGTGAGCCACCGCGTCTGACTGCTTTTGTCATTTTCAATTATTCACATGTTCAATAAACATGTATTGGCTGCCTACAATACACAAATAATGTGCTGTGTACTATGAATATCTTGAGGAACAAAATAGACACCATGTAATGGAATGTAAATCTATCAGAATGGATAACTACTGTTTAATGTAGTAAAGTATATTCTGTAATTTTGAACAATAATTATTGCAGTGAGGGAAGGCTAAGCAGATGTGAGGAACAACATAATACAAAAGGCGTGAGACAGTATTTCTCAACTAGAATAACCAGAGATCTTATAATGATCTTCAATGATAAAAAGTGAAGAACCCTGGGGCTCAACCCAGATAACTGCTGTATCAGAATTTCTGCAGTTCTGGTGGGGAAATATACATTTTTCATAATTTCCTCTATTGTTTGGCTTCCTATATACAGTGAAGTTCAAGAACCAGTGCACCAGGTGGTGTATAACACTTTTACCAGTGGCTAGAAGCAACTGACTGCTTTTCTAGGTTACAAGTCACAAACTTTCAAAGGAATATTTTTGATCGCTTGCATTTTACAACTTACAAAGATGTGATATTGAAGTATGTGAATTTGCATTTGGAAATCAGTTCCCACAAATGTTTCCTGTGGAAACACTAAGCTTGAACAATGTCAGGTGTTTCAAGTACCCTCCTTGAATATGTGTAGAATAGGAAAACCTATTACGACACTATGCATATCACTTATACTGTAAATGCTCATTTGACAAGAAAATTCTTTCATCTTCTGATATTCAGAATATAAGGACTTACAAATAACTTGAGATTCCCACAAGAAACTGAAAACTGAAAAAAATACATGTCTCTATAGGCATTCTCCAAAATTACATAGCGCAAACATTAGAGTGCATAAAACCTTTCTAAATCCATGAGGAGAACATACATAGGAGACGAGAGTACTCCAAACTTCAATTATACTTCACTGTGAAAATACTCGGGCAAGCAAGTTCAGCTCCATGTGGTGCACAAGAGTGGAAAATCAGGTAAAGAATACACAAGAAAAAAAAATGCAGCTGTTTCTTAATGGTGATGGGACTAGATAAAATCATGCAACAAAGAACAGGTCCCGCACTGAATGGGGATATATTGTGAGAAGAGCTGAGACATGGAAGATCAGAGCACTCACTACCAACAAACAAAATGGAAGGGCCTCAGAAGTACACAGGGTCAATGGGCAGTCCTGAGAGAACACTGATTCTAGGTAAGAAGCAGTGGCTTGAATGGGATGGTGGCCCTTGAAGTCTTAGGGATGAAGGGAGAGAAGAAAGGAGGTGATAAAACTAAAGAATCACATAGAAAACGGCCAGGCATGGTGGCTCATGCCTGTAATCCCAGCACTTTGGGAGGCAGATGCAAGCAGATCACTTGAGGTCAGGAGTTCAAGACAAGCCTGGCCAACAAGATGAAGCCCTGTCTCTACTAAAAATACAAAAATTAGCCAGGAGTGGTGGCACATACCTGTAATCCCAGCTACTTGGGAGGCTGAGGTGGGAGAATGGCTTGAACCCAGGAGGCGAAGGTTGCAGTGACCCAGATCGTGCCTTTGCACTCCAGCCTAGGCACAGAGTGAGACACCATCTCAAAAAAAAAAAAAATCACATAGAAACAAAAGCATCCTGGTGTCACTGGACATACCAAAGCCTTCCCAATGCTCTTCTTGAACCAAAAGGATGGGCACTTTTAAAATATAAAATCTGATAACTCACCCAAGGACCTCACCACTACCGTAGAAATGCCTGTGACTTCTGGTCAAGTAACATCTAAGAATGTGATTTAAGAATGTTAAAACACCTATGAAATGACAGATATTTGTGTAAGCTACCTTAAAATGACGTGGAAAATGAAGAATAAATTTTTCAGCTGATGAGAATACTTCCCAAAATATGAACCATGAAGCAGAAGAAAGTGAGTACAAAATACTCCAATAAAAAATTAAATATTAATAAATGAACATTTGCAAATGTAAAAGAACAGCTCTAATCAGAATCTTAAAAGTTAGAAAATTAGAAAATGTCTGTGTAAAGCTTGTCTAATCTAGGTTTCCTGGCAAAAGAAATATACCACCTTATTTACAATGAAATGAAATCAGGATGGTATAAGATTTCTTTCCCATAGCAAAAAATCAAAGCATGATGGAAATTAGCAACTTTTCCAGAAGGAGGCTGGGAATAAATTTATAAGCCAAAGATTTTATATTTTGTCAAGTCATCCTTCAAATCTAAAGATTATAGAAAGACATTGTAGGAAGTTTATACTCAAGGGTTCTTCCTGAGGGACTGGCCCCATCCCAGCTTAATCATATTCTCCTTCTCTCTCTTCTTTCCTCACTCCCTCCACGCCCCCATCCACTTCATAATAGTGAACTGCTATTTGTAATTCATCCTAGAGTAACTTTTTGAGAGTAGGAACAATTACTTTTATGTTGCAAATTGTACCCCTCTCTCTCTTTTTTTTTTTTTCCACTTTTGATGAGCTGTAACAATATTCTATTGCTTCCTTATCAGGATGTTGGCCCCTTTTCCCCCTTGAGTCTAAGAAAACCTACCAGAAAAGGAGTGATCAAGAAAAGAGACAGAGAGAACTATGGTAGGAGACACAGAGTAAACTGCTGTTGTGGATCCTAAATTCAGAGAAAAATTGTGGATAGAGGGAGAAATAAGAGCCAAAAAAGAGTAAGAGAAAAAATGTTATTGGGAAAGTGAGAATAGGAAAAGGGAAAATATTCAGTTAAAGGACACAAGATTGGATGCATATTTTTATTTGTGAACTTGTTCAAAAATGTCAAAGCAATCTGCAAGCAATCACAATTTTTGCTGACCTTTGAAAGCCTATGTAGGTCACACATACAAGTAAGTGCCTCAGCAGGGTTGCCTCTGACATAATGGCATTTCGCATCAAACAAACAAACAAACAAACAAAAATCCTGGATCCAGTTACCATTCAAAAATATAATTCTTCTTCTGTTTGTAAAAAGAGTATTTATTTTATGAAAAAGTTAAAAGACATAAAATTCAGTCAAAGAAGGAGTGGACCTTGCAGCATTCAAGGTCATCCAAGGTAAAAAAAAATATATATATAACAATAAATATTCTATTACTAATAAGAGACAATATTAGTAGCATTTTGAATATCTTGATTTTTTTTTTTTTTTTTGAGACGTAGTTTTGCTCTTGTCACCCAGGCTGGAGTGCAATGGCACTATCTCGGCTCACTACAACATCCACCTCCTGATTCAAGCAATTCTCCTGCCTCAGCCTCCCGAGTAGCTGGGATTACAGGTGCCTGCCACCATACCCAGCCAAATTTTGTATTTTTAGTAGAAACAGGGTTTCATCATGTTGGCCAGGTTGCTCTCAAACTCCTGGCCTCAGGTGATCCACCCGCCTTGGCCTCCCAAGAATATGTGATTTTTAATCACACGATAAAGTACTTAAAAATACCATGATTTTTATCAGACAAACTGGTCATTCTTTTGGCAAATTACATAAGTTCCGGACTCTATAACTATGTATTTTCCATATAACATGTTATTTAAAAATATTAATGTGCCTCATAAACACATTTCTAATAGTCACTGTCTCTCTTTCTTTTATCAGTTGTCTGATAAAAAGACTCTGTAGTCATTATATATAGGCTCCAGGATAGTTTAAGGAATATTCTTACCTATCATGGATTCTTGAGATCCCTGTCCATTATGGAGTAAACATTTGATCTATTGTCCAATTTATAGATGTATTTATATTGTTTTGAAAGATGGAAAATATTATTGATTCTTATCCATCCCCTAAACTGTTTATTCTATATTTGAATACATTATGGTATACATAAAATAATAAACAGATAGACTAATGGAGTTGAATAAAGAGCTCAGGGAAACGTCAATGTATGTGTGGAAAATAAATATACAATGAAGTTAGTAACATAAACACAAGGTGAAAAATAAGTTGTTTAACATGATGTTGGGGAAACTGCACTTAAGTTTCAATACAAATAAAAAGGTAAAGATACAAATAAAAATGTAAAACCTAAACAGACTAAAAGATAATTTTTAAAATATAGATTTATGTTCTTAATATAAAAAATAGAAAATAATATTTTCTTGAATTTCTATAAACGATATATTTTAAGCAAAATATCTAAAGCATAAACCTTGAGATAAAACTGCATTAATATGACTATATAAAAGCAATAAATTATCTTCAGAAAAGGGCAACATCATCAAAGTTAATAGGCAGATGAGCAGATTGAGAAAGTGATTTGCTATGTCTAAAATGAAGAAGAAATTAATCTGAAATCCTGCATGCCATGAAGACACAGACAGTTGCTTCCCTGGGAAAATGGGCTGAGGGTATGCAGGTGCAATGAATAGCAGAAGGAGCCATACAAGCTAACTGGCAAAGAGATGCTTACACCCATTAGTAAAAAGACCAAATACAAATTACACATATAAAAATAATAAAGTATCATTTATAAATATTATTTATATATATTAGTTTTAATCGATTAAACTCATAGGTGCTAAACTTTAGCAGAAATGTGAGCATAGAGAAACCTTCATATTAGTGAAAGTAAGGATCAGTCCAGACCTACATTTGGCCACGAATTGAAGAGTATGACTAACTCAATCTGCAGCACTTGAAGTCCAGACCAAACAAGACAAAACAGCACATAATGACCCCACATCCCCTGTGCAATATATTTGCATTACCCCATTGTCTTTCTGGATGAAATAACAGATGCATAGCACAGGGTACTTTATTAACTCCAATGATGTAATAATATAAATACAGTAATTCAACGTCAGTAGAAGGACATAGAACTGTGTTTCATCATAAAATCAGAGGAACATGATTAAAGTCAGAGCTACATGGGACATTTGAAGGAAATGAGTCAGTGGGAAGAACGAGGAGGAGGTGACTGAGGAGAGGAAGTGTGAGTGGGGAGAAGGGAGAGCAAGGGCAAGGTCAGGTGAAGGACAAAAGCAGTGTAGGAATGATTTTTTTCTTTTATGTTTCAAGGAATCATTACCACTTTCCTCCTCAGGTGAACTGTATCCCTGCAGTTATCGGTTATGCTCTTCATGTTGCTGATCATCAGGAGGTTTCTTCCAAGAGGAGACCAGAGGGAAATGCTGGAAGGAGAAGGCTGAGCCATGAGTGGAGCAGCCCAGTGGTCAGACCAAAGCTACTGCAGTGGGGTGGGGGTGGGGGGGGGGGGGCGGGGTCCCAGGGGACACTAGGAAGGCATAGGGGTTCTAAAAGTGCAAGCATCTCTCAGGCTGTGTTTAGAAAGGTGCTGTGCACCTTTTAAAATTCTCCTAGACCATCTGCCAAATTAATATCAGTTCCTGATAATTCAATTTATTAAGACTTCACATTGTGCCAGGCATTATGAAAATATAAATCTAAATAGATTATTCATGCCATTGAAAGATTCACTCTTAAGTAGGAACTATAAAATGTCCTTTTCTAATTGTGGTAAAATATAAATTTTCTGTGTTAAAATTCCTCATTGGAATAAAGGAATGAAATTTAATTTAAAGGGGAGTTGATATTGAAGTTGAAACTTAAGCCCAAGATGTTAGAGCTGAGATTTACCCATTTCTCCAGGAAGAGGGATTTGTGTGTATAAGTTTCATAAGGTAATTACTACACTTGTTTTTTTTATTGAATAAACACTATGTTTAAATATCTGATTATATTATCTCATTTAACCCATATATAAACACTTAAAATTTGCAATTTTTATCCATCTGTAAAGAGTGAAGAAACATTAAGTCAGCTGCCAAGAGTGGGAAGCTCAGCCAGACAGTGACTGAGCTACAGTTGTCTAGCTAACTGAATGTCTGCACTTCAGCCTCCCTGAATTTTCTGCCAGCAGAGAAACTAACGTAATATTTTCAGGAAAGTTTAGAGCTAGCGCATGGCTAGAACATAGAGGATATTATCCACGTAAATATCTAAGAAAGATAAGTTAGGGCAAGCTTAGAAGGACCTTAATGCCCAACAATAAGATCCTGTACACAGCTGGAAAATAATATCAGAGATATCTTATTTGGCTTTATATTCTCTTGCTTTATTTTTAAATTTTGGGTGATTACCTTTTGGGGATTTCTCACCTATGATTAACTCTTAAGAAGAGAATTTTGACCTTACCAGGGAAGGTAAATTGTATGGATATTATCATATCACAAAATATCCACAAATATGACTTTTACAATGGTTTAGGCAGGAGATGCTGAATTCCTTAGTAAGACATAAAAGATGTTCAGTGAAGATTGAAAACAGAGGGATGTTAGCAAAAGAAGCAAGTCAAGAACGTGCCTTAAATAAAATCAATCGACAGATGCCCCGGCTGAATCCAAGAGGCCAGAAAGAAGGCACAATGGAAGAATCACCAGAGGGTCTTGCTTTTTAGTTCCTTAAACTCTAAAGGTAAGAAATCGGAGTAAAGCTGCATTGATTAAATGAGCTGGATTGCACCCCCTGCAGAGAATGCTTTCACTCTCCCTACCAGTTCGCTTTAAAATTGTTCTGTTGATAGTCTTCTCTCTGCCTGTGAATGGATTTTCTGACAAGCCACAACATTTTTCTGTCACAATCAGGCATGTAAATAGCCTTCTAGCCACTCTCAAATGGAGAAAGATCAAGACTAATTGAGCAATCATGTGACTCCAGGCTCTTCCTCCGTTTAAGGTTTCTCCCCGCTCAGTGCACCCTCAGCTTATTTCAGCCTGGGAAACCCAGCAGTGGTGGAATGGACTCCTCCTCCTTCTGCCTTTCAGGACTCTGCCCACCCTTGCTATGAGCTACTACTTGTGTCCCCTGAAGACAATTCTTTTCTCTCACTGAGAAAGGGATTAGGGGCAAAATCATAGCTGTGTCTTATTGGACACTTGTCAGTTGGATTCATTGCCTCTTAAACACAACAGTAAACAGTTTCCCGCAGGAAATAATTAATATAGAAGAAATCTAAGTAAATGTAACTATCAGGTTGAGAAAATTGAGCCAGAAAAAGTGAGCCAAGAAGAGAATCTAGAGTCATACACTATTATTGAGATAAGATGGATGAAGTCAATTATTCCAAACACTTGCAGACTAGTGTTCCTCCTTGAAGATGAACACTGTACTGGTGCACACAGACTACCTGGCTGGCCCCTGAGAAACTAGTCCACATACATACATTGCAATTCTCAAATAAAACGAAGTAAGCGAATTGTTCGTATTATGATGGAATGGTCTTAAATAAAGTTTCACATTTTCTTTTGTATTATGTTTCAGTCACACAATAGATAGAGTGTTTTCTTCTTAAATTTTATGCTTCATATAGAAATCAAACATCATTTAAAAATGTATCTCTAGGGGAAATGGCTTCAAGCAACTCCAAATATTCAGTTTTCTAAAACAATCTTCTGTAATGCAATCTATCTGTGAATTAGGGAGTCCTCCTGTGTGCCTATTGCATCAAATTAGGAGAAAATGTAAATTATCATTTGGACATACCATATATGCCACTTGTACTTGATACACTTAAATAGAAACAACTTCATTATTCTCATAGAATCTACAGTAAAATTATTTCTAATTGCCATGACTGATTTCTAATTCAACACTTAAGCAGCTTTCAGGAGCCAGGAAACAACTTTTCCTAGAAAAAAAGAAAATCAACCTCTTTAAATAGCTAAAATCAGGAACAAACTGAGGTGATTGTCTCCAACATAAAATATTCTACTTATAAAATAATGATATTATTAATTTTTTCAGAGAAAACAAACTCTTGATAACACAATTACCAACCATTTACAAATATTGAAATATACGTTAAATGATTAGAAGTAATGTGTGTGTGTGTGTGTGTGTGTGTGTATTCTCAACTTTATTTCTCTAATCTTTAATCTGAGGTCTGCACATTTCCTATACATGTTATCATTTGTCACAGTTGTATTTTGCTTTTGAACTGGCAATACCAATAAGTGGGGCACTGGGTACAATGGTTACTCTGAAAGTACTGGGAAATGTGATAACATATGCCAGGCACATGGGAGGGCCTCAGTAAATGATAATTACTCTCTGTTTTACACAATCTTGTAATTAGCTGGGAATGGCAAATTGACAGACAGTTGTCCTCTCCAAAATAGTAACACTGTAAACGTTCCTGTAACAATAGCCACCATAAGACATAATTCTGAAAACTAAAAACCTACTATGAATTGAGGAAAAAAAGTTACATTAGAGTAGACAGTATTGTGCTAGAATATTTATCACAAACCACTTACCGTCCATGCTCTTCGCACCAAGTTCAGACCACTCACTACTCCTCAGTGTCCTCCGCCACTGCTTTCTTCAGTTTTTCCTAAACGGGCTGGACAATACTCCCAATTTAATGTTATCACTCTTCTCTCTTAGAAGCCAGTGCATTCTAAAAGCTTCAAATAAAGAAGTCATTGCCTAGAGTAACACTTTTCTGTGTCTTCTATATGAAATAGATTCTTAGAAGGGGGTCATAAAACTATGATCTGTTAGAATTGTATCAGTCAGTGCTCACCAGAGAAACAGAACCAAAAAGATGTATAAGATCATTGATTTTTAAGTATGTCAACTGACTATGGATGTTAACCACACCTACAAAGTATCCTCACAGCAACATCTAGCTTAATGTTTGATTACATCACTTGGTCATAAAGATTAGCCAAGTTAACATATGACTCTAATCATCAAAAATATCTAAAAATTGAATTTTTTCATAAATATTTTAATGCAGATTTTATTGATTCATTTCATTTTGTTGTGAAGGCTTTTTAGTGTCTGTTGAGATGATCATATAGTTTTTATCTTTGATTCTGTTTATATGGTGAATCACATTTGTTAATTCATGTATGTAGAACCAGCTTTGCGTCCCACTTGATCATGTTGCATTAACTTTTCTTTGTGTTACTGGATTTGATTTGCCAGTACATTGTTGAGGATTTTTCCAAGTGTATTCATAAGGAATTTTGGCTTAAAGATTTCTTTTTTAGTCTTGCCTCTGCCAGATTTTGGTATCAGGATGATGCTGGCTTCATAGAATGAGTTAGGGAGAAGTCCCTCCTTCTTGATTTTTTGCAAAAGTTTCAATAGGATTGGTATTAGTTCTTCTTTGTATGTCTAGTAGAAACTGGCTGTGAGGATATCTTGACCGGGACTCTTTTTCGTTGGTAGATTTTCTATTATTGATTCAACATCTGGACTTGTTATTGATCTGTTCAGGTTTTTACTTCCTTCCTGATTTAATCTTTGGAGGTTGTGTGTTTCTAGGAATTTTTCCATTTCACCCAAGAGTTTCTAATTTGTGTGCATAGAAGTGTTCATAATAGCATATGAGAACCTTTTGTATTTCTGTGAGATTGGTTGTAACATCATGTTTGTCATTTCTGTTTGTGCTTATTTGGAGCTTCTCTCTTTTTTTTTTAATTTGTTAATCTAACTAATGGTCTGTCAATCCTATTTATTCTTTTGAGAAATCAACTCTTGTTTTCACTGATATTTTGTACGTACTTATGAATCTCAATTATATTCAGTTCCTCTCAGATTTTTCTTTTCTTTTCTTCTACTAGCTTTGGAGTTGGATTATTTTCTTCTAGTTCCTCTAGTTGCAATGTTAGGTCATTAATTTGAGATATTTCTACCCTTTTGATGAGGGCAGTTAGCACTAAAAATTTGCCTCTTCATTCTGCTTTAGCAATGTCCCAAATGTTTTGGTATATTGTCTATGATTTCCATTACACTCAAATATTTTCTTAATTTCTGCCTTAATTTTGACGTGCACTGAAGAGTTATTCAGAAGCACGTGTTTAAATTTTCATGTTTTTGTGTAGTTTTGAAAGATCTTCTTGGTATCGATTTCTATTTTTATTCCAGTTTGGTCTGAGAGTGTACTTAGTATAATTTTGATTTTTTAAATTTTATTGGGACTTGTTTTATGGCCGAGCATGTGGCCATTCCTAGAATATGTTCCATGTGCAGATGAGAAGAATACATTCTCTGTGGTTGTTGGATGGAATACTCTGTAGTGTCTATTACATCCAATTGCTCAAGTGTTGAGTTTAAATCCAGAATTTCATTGTCAGTTTTCTGCCTTGATGATTTGTCTAACACTATCAGTGGGGTGCTGAAGTCCCCACTATTAATGTGTGGCTGTCTTTGTCTTTTCCTAGGTCAAGAAGAACTTATTTTATGATTCTGAGTACTCCTTTGTTGGGTGCATATATATCTAAGATGGTTAAGTCCCCTTACAGATTTGAAGCCATTATCATTACATAATGCCCCTCTTTGTTCTTCCTGGTTGTTGTTGGTTTAGAATCAGTTTTTTCTGACATAAGAATAGTGATTTCTGCTCTTTTTTGTTTTCTGTTAGCTTGGTAGATCTTTCTTTATTCCCTTACTTTAAGCCTGTGGGTGTTACTTATACGTGAGGTGCATCTCTGGAAGACAGAAGACATTTGGGTATTCTTTTATCCAGCTTGACACTCTATGCCTTTTAAATGAAGTGTTTAAACCATTTATATTCAGCATTGGTATTGACATATGAGATTTTGATCCTATCATTATGTGGTTGGCTGTTTATTTTGTAGACTTAATTGTGTAATTGTTTTATATTATCTGTAGGCTATGTGCAGGAGTATAGGTAGCAAGTTTCAATATTTTGCTTCCATGTTTAGTACTTGCTTAAGAACTTCCTGTAAAAGTTCTGGGGGTAATGAATTCCTTAGGTGCTTGCTTGTCTGGTAAGAATTTTATTTCTCTGCTTTTAAAGCTTAGTTTGGCAGACTATTATATTCTTGGTTGGAATTTCTTTTCTGTAAGAATGCCAAAAGTAGGCCCCCAGTTTCTTCCGAGTTGTTAGGTTTCTGCTGAGAGGCTGCTGCTACCCTAATGGTGTTCACTTTACAGGTGACCTGACTGTCCTCTCTAACTTCCTTTAAGATTTTCTTTATTTTCGACCTTGGTGAATATGATGACTATGTGCCTTGGTTATGGTTATCTTGTGTAGCATCTTGCAGGGGTCTCTGTATTTTTTGAAGTTGTATAACCTCATTTCTAGCAAGGTTGGGGAAATTTTCATGGACTATATCCTCAAATATGTTTTCCAAGTTGCTTACTCTCCTTCTCTTTCAGGAAAGCCCATCAGTCATATGATTTGGTCTCTTTGCATAATATCATATTTCTGTTCAGTTTTTAAATTTCTTTTTTATTTGTTTTTGTCTGAGTTGATTCAAAGAACTGGTCTTTAAGCACTGAAACTCTTTCTTTAGGTTGATCTATTCTGCTGTGGATGCTTCTGATTGTATTGAGAAATTCTTTTCTTTCTTTTTTTTTTTTTTTGAGATGGAGTCTCTCTCTGTTGCCCAGGCTGGAGTGCAGTGGTGCGATCTCAGCTCACTGCAACCTCCACCTCCTGGGTTAAAGCGATTCTCCTACCTCAGCCTCCCAAGTAGCTGGGACTACAGGTGCACGCCACCATGCCCAGCTAATTTTTGTATTTTTAGTAGAGATAGGGTTTCACTATGTCAGCCAGGCTGGTCTCGAACCCCTGACTTCGTGACCCACCCACCTCGGCCTCCCAAAGTGCTGGAATTACAGGTATGAGCCACCGTGCCGGGCCGAGAAATTCTTGAAGTGGATTCTCAAGTTCCAGAAGCTCAGTTTGATTCTTTTTTAAAATAATCGTTTAGTCTTTCAGTTCCTGGATTGTTTTGCTGGATTCCTCAGATTCCTTGGATTAGGTTTCAACCCTGGATACTTGGATTGGGTTTCAACTTTCTCTTTGATTCCCATGAGTTTCTTTGCCATGCAGATTCTGAATTTTATATCTGTCATTTCAGACATCTCAATGTGGCTAAGAGCCATTTCTGGGGAAGTAGTGTGTTTGTTTGTAGGTAAGTGGGAACCCTGGCTTTTTGAGTTCCCAGAGTTCTTGTGTTGATTCTCATGTGTGAGGGCTGATGTTCCTTTAACTGTGATATAAGTTGAGTATAGTCAGTTGGCTCTATTTCTGGGTGTTTTGAGAAGGCCAGGACTCTGTACAGAATCTATTTCTGGCCGAATTTTTTCCTTGGTTTTCACAGGCACTGTATATTGGCAAAATGTTTTGGTGTTGTTTTGGCGTTCTGACCCAGTAGCTGATGCTTAAGAGTATTGGCTGGCAGATAGACTCTTATTCAGCCAAAGGGCTCTTTTGTGTTTTGGCACAGTTGGCAGTAGTTCTCTGTGGTTGAGGAAGAGAGAGATGACCCCTCACCTGAACTGTGCCTGAGCCTTGGAGGAGCCTCCTCTGATCATTGGCTCCATGCTCACATTTCCTTCGTTAGGTGCTCTGGCAGGCAGGGGTTGTGGTTGGCAGACAGACACTACGCTTTCTGTGCCAGCCCTGTGGAGGGAGGCACACCCCACTCCTCCACCAGCCCATGAATCCAGGCACCTCAACACTTCCATTGTTTCAAGAGCGAGGGCTCTGCCGTGCTTGAGTGCTACCATGCTCGTGAGTCCCATCTGCTAAGAGCAGTGAGTGTGGGTGAGGTCACCCAATCCACTATCTGTGTGCTTCCCAGGGAACATGGATCTGCAACCTCCCAGAAAGTTCAGGTAGAGATGGGTCCACTGTGTGGGAATCCCCAACTGGTGTGGTCTGCCAGACTAGGAGGAGCAGAGGTGGATGGGGTCACCCAATCTACTAACTGGGTGCTTCCCAGGGGGAACACAGAGCTGCACCCACCCACAGAGTTCAGGCAGAGTGGGTCCGCTGTGCTTGTAGCCCCAAAAGGCATGGGGCTGCGAGCAACAGGAGTGGTTGCAGTTGCCCACCTTGTTTTCCAGATGTTTCGTGGGGGAACCACAGGACTGCACTGGGCTGCACAGTTCAGGCAGAAGTAGGGCCACTGTGCTGGAATCTGGCGCTGAGCCTTGCCTAGTGAAGGGGAGTGGAGCAAATTTACTGCTCTTGGGCATTGCTTCTTTGGCCTCTATTGTGGCTATGGCAATGGTGCCAGGCTGCTCCGGGTCTGAGACCTGTGGAGGTCTCCATGGATATTGCATGCTGTCTCCTCAAAAACTCTGGGCACTCTATCAGTTTAGAGGCCCTGGGGAAGTTCAGGATGTTCCTCTCATTTACAGGCTTGGGCAGGTCCCTGTGGGAAGTGTGAATCCCCTGGGGGCTGTGACTCACTCACTCTTTCCTCATGTTGGGAGCTTATCCTGGCTCTGCACTGGTCCTAGTGGGATGCTGCCCAGCTTTGCCCTTCTCTGTCCTCTGCATCCCTTGCTGCCTTGATGGATCCTGCAGTGTTTCCTGGGTGATCAGCTCACAGTCATTACTCAGGGCCATTGTTCACCATTCACCTTGTTTCCTTGTCCTGAGAGTGGTTCAAGAGCTGCTTCTAGTCTGCCATCTTACTTGAAACTTATTTTATTTTGTTTTGTTTATGGCTTGCTTTAAGCTATTTTCCTACTTTCCAGCTTTTCTTGAATATATTTAGGTATTTTACTTTATTTTATTTTCTTCCTTCCTTATCTTCCTCCTTCATTACCTCTTTCCTTCCCTTTATGTTAATGATATTTTGCATCTCATTCCATTTTTACCTCCTACCAATTTTGGAAGTTATATACTCCATTACTGCAGTTTTAGTGGTTAAATTGAAAATGTTAATTTCTCTATTAAGAAGTTAAAATTAGCAGAGGGTTGTATAAGGTATGCAGTACACTTTAATCTATGGTTGCTCCATATTTTATCTTTATCTTAACTTCTAAATTTAGCATTTAAATGTATTGTTCTATAAATCAATATTTATTATTTTATTTTATTTTGTTTTTTGAGATAGAATCTCACTCTGTCACCTAGGCTGGAGTGCAGTGGCACAATCTCGGCTCACTGCAACCTCCGCCTCCCAGGTTCAAGCGATTCTCCTGCCTCAGCCTACCAAGTAGCTGGGACTAGAGGCATGTGCCACCAAGCCCAGCTAGTTTTTGTATTTTTAGTAGAAACGGGATTTTGCCATGTTGGCCAGGCTGGTCTCAAACTCCCGAGCTCAGGCTTTCCACCCACCTTGGCCTCCCAAAGTGCTGGGATTACAGGCATGAGCCACCAAGCCCAGTCAAAACAATATTTATTTTTTATTTTTGTTGAGACCTCCCCAGGAGCAGATTCTAGTACTCTGCTTCCCGTACAGCCTGTAGAGCTGTGAGCCGATTAAACTTCTTTTCTTTATAAATCACCAAGTCTCAGATATTTATTTATAGCAATGCAAGAATGGCCTAGTACACAGGATAATTTATTTTATTTCATTTTATTTTTGTAGATGCAAGGTCTCACTTTGTTTACCATGCTGGTCTCAAACTCCTGCTTTCAAGCAATGATCTCATCTAGGCCTAGCAAATTGTGGGGATTTCAAGCATGAGCCACCTCACCTGGTGCAATATTTCTTTATGTTTACTCACATGTTTATTATTTTATTTTTCATTGCTTAACATTTCAATCTTTTGTCTGGAAGTTTGCTACTTCTTATAATATGCTTTTGGAAATTCTTCACTAAGATTTTTTTGAAAATAAATTTCTCAATTAATTTTTAAATTGAAATTATCTTTCCTCTACCCTTATTTTTAAAGGATTATTTTCTTATGCATTTCTTAATTGAAAGTTATTTTCCATCACCACACAGTGAAGATATTTTCCTACTATCTTCTGACTTCCAATACATACACTCTCACATATTTATTTATTGTAATTTTCTCTCTACTTTAAAAATAGTCTTCCTCACTCTTTCTCATTTTCTGTTACTGTTTTTCAGTTTCGCGTAGATTTTCTATTTATTCTACTGAAATATGTTGTGGTTCCTGTGTCTGCAAGCCTACCAATCTTAGAACTTTCTAAAGCGTTATGTTTTCAAAGCTTTATTCTTATAACTTTTTTCCTTTCTGCAGATCTGTGTAAATGTTCACTGTTCTTCTATTCCTTGCCTCCACATCTCAGAACCTTTATTTCTCAGATGTATCATCTCCTAATATCTTTGTGTGCATTGAGAAATTTTTTTGATCTATTCTCCAGCTCAACAAATCTTTTAAATTATGTATACTCTGATATTTAACCTTTCCATTGAGTATTTTATAGAAATTACTATTTAATACAATTTTACATGAAAATTTTATAACTGTAAATTTAATATAAAATTGAATTAAAGATTTATTCTAGAATAGGCCAATAGTTAAAAATTCTATGTCTAAGCTATTAAGCCAGAAACATGAGCAGGCAATTTCCATTCTGCTCCCAGAAAAAGGGAGCGGTTGTTTGTTTGTTTGCTTGGTTGGTTGATTGGTTGGTTGATTGGTTGGCTGACTGATTGATTGATATCCACCTGTTCTTTTGCCTGCAGGATGTAGCTTCCTCAAAATATCCCAGCTGTATGTGGATGTGGTGATCATTTCCCTGCGTTTTTGCTCATTACAACTAAAATTCTTATTTTTGGAAGGCATTTGTCTTCAAGATATCCAGGTGTCTAGTTTCATACTAGTGTCCATCTGTGAGTGAATTCCTTTACTTTTATGTTGCTTCAGCATTATTCTTTGACTGTAAGTTGTGCTTTCTCATACCAGACACAAGGCTTAGTCACCCTTGACACAATTTCCAGTTCTCTGCCCTCCCCAGTTCCTCAAGGCTGTCAATCCAGATAACTGCCTTATACAACCAGCTCCTGGTGACCAGCTTTTTATGGGACAGCTCACTACAACCTACTTGGCTTGTCCTACTGACTCCCATGTCCCGTGTGAACTGCACAGGTATGGTGCAGTGGTGATCTCTCAGTCATAGCATGACTCCACAGAGCTCATGCCTGCTTGCTTGAAACCCACCCATCAGAATGTCACAAGGGAAACCTGCTTTGTACCCTGGGACCCAATAAAAGCTTCAGCTCACAAGTCCCCCCATCTCTCTCTTGCTCTCCACACAGTACATCAGTGTGTGTGTCCCAGACAGCTCCCGCTTTCCTCTGGGCTTCCAGGTGTGCTGCCCCCTGCTCTGTGGTATCTGTGAGTATTAAACTGATTCTGTTATTTCATGCGTTTTGTCGAGTGGCTTCCCCTGTATCTCACCTTACCAATACATCAAAACCTAATTTCTTTTCTGGTCCTGTTCTCACAGAGAGTGGCTATCTTCATAGGAATAAACTGAACACACGTCAGACAGGAGCCGCAAGGGAATCTTCCAATATAAATAAGTTTCCTGTGAGAGGCACACCTGGTCACACTTCAGCATTAGGCTGTCCGCTGCAATAAAGAAGTACCCTGAAAGGCACACTATACACATCTACGAACAAATTCCTTGAGCCCCATCAGGGCAGGGCTGAGGTTTAGATCCAGTCTCTAGAGAAGGATCTGAAGATCAAATTACAAAAACAAACAAAGAAGCAAATAGTCTCCTACCTACTTTGATATATGTCTTATCACTTTTGCAAGCTCAGCTATGTTTCACATCATTTGCATAGCATCTAATATTTTTCTTTTTTTTTGAGACAGAGTCTCTCTCTGTTGCCCAGGCTGTAGTGCAGTGGCACAATCTCGGCTCACTGCAACCTCTGCCTCCTGGGTTCAAGTGATTCTCCTGCCTCAGCCTCCCAAGTAGCTGGGACTACAGGAGTGAGCCACCATGCCCGGCTAATTTTTATATTTTTAGTAGAGACAGGGTTTTACCATTTTGGCCAGGCTGGTCTCGACCTCCTGACCTCATGATCCGCCCACCTTGGCGTCCCAAACTGCTGGGCTTACAAGCATGAGCCACCGCACCCAGCCCACATCTAAATATTTTTTAGCAGAAAGACTTTTTGGCTATGTACTTCATAGTACTGTTGGAAGATGAAGTTTGTGGTTATTTTTATAACTTAGTTATAGACCCTGATCATTAGGGACTCTGCAACTTAATCATTACTATCCTTAAAAACCAATGAGACATTATGACTGCAAACTTTCAAATGTGATTGTACACATATAATACCTGAAATCTTTAAAGAGAGATAAACAATAAAGTCAATATTTGTTATTGCTGGTCCAAGGCTTCACACAGGTGAATATCCTTCACTGCTAAGTATACATGCTGACATTATACACCTTAGAAGAGAGTAACAGAACTGTTTCTAGACAAAATTGGCAACAAAATAAACATTGAGGTGGCTGTGCATTCTCCATTTTTGCAGGAAAATCAATTTTAGTCTATCAATGACCGAGTTCCAGGATAATATATAATGTAATCAAATCAGAGAGTGTGAATCTAAGTTTAGATCCAAAATTTCATGATTAAATATTGCTGATAACAGAAATTACAAACTATTTTATTGTTTCCTGTAGCACAGTCTAATGGATTTTGAAGAATGTACCTTCTAAAACTGGCTTTTATGTGGGAAATTTCTGAGATATTTAAGCAAATGCACCTGAGAAGGAATGAATACATTTGACACAAGCCTCCATTACTTCAGATATGTGTAATGGTCATAACATTTTATAAGTCATTCCTTTAATATCTTTGATGCAGTCTTACTAGTTTGGGTCTTTTCTTGGCCTAATATAAATGCTCAATACAAATTTTCGTTTAGAATTGGGATTGTAAGTCCTGTACATAACCAGGAAACTGTGTATGCCAATGAACTCTTTCACATGTCTCAAAAATAGCAGTTTAAAAACAAGTGTGGTAAACTATGCAGTAAAATCGTAATTCCCTCATTCGTTTATTGATTTGTTGCATGAAACATAAACCTCTGAGCAATGACAGATGCCTCTGTGGGAAATAACTTTAGAATATCCTCACACGTTCATCTAATGTTTCAGTGTGTGGAGAAACAGGATGTTGCTGAAACATGTATGTCATGTGTTCTAATTTTGATCTGTACTGACAATATAAACTATTCATTTGTATACATACTTCAAAGGATATATTAAAAGAACTGTATATACTATTTCCTTTCTAAAAAGAAAGAGATCCTGCCATTTGCAACAATATGGATGAACCTGGAAGATGTTATGCTAACTGAAATAAACCAGACACTGAAGGACAAACACTTCATGATCTTACTTATATGAAGAATCTGAAATAGACTCAGAGAAGCAGAGAGTGGAATGGTGGCTGCCAAGGAATGAGAGGAGGGGACAATGGTGAGTTGCGGTACAATGGTTGTAAAGTTTTCTTTATGAAGGATGAATCACTTCTAGAGATCTGCTGTACAACACTGCACCTACAGTTAACACTACTGTAATGTGCACTTCAAGATGTGTTAAGAGAGTAGATCTCATGTTGAGTTCTCAGCACAATAAACAAGAAGTCTGCATAGCAGTCCATGGAAACTTTATTGGTGCCAACTCTCTGAATCTGCCCAAAGCTTTCTTCATCAGCTCCAATTCTACTCAAGTGCCACTCTGCAGGTAGCATGTGGCTCATCCATCTCAGGTGTGAATATGTTTAGGCTGCTAATGAATCATGTTCTGGGAACTACAGACATGACGATGCTCGTATCCTTTCTTTGAACTGCCAAATTTGGTAATCCCTAGGGTAGCTCAAACTTGAATTGCTCTCATGGCAGTGAAATGGCAGAAAATCTCACATTATTCCTGTTGATTTCCAAAGCCAAGTCTTACCTAGGTATTACCTGTTCTGATTTTTTGTTTGGAGTGTCAGAAAAAAGGTAAGATTTTAAAGAAAGGCTTCAGACCAAGCAGAATTGGGAAAAGGAAGGAAAATGTAATCCTCAATTGGCATGAGCAAGACAAAGTGAAAAATATATACAAATACTTGTATTTTCTAATTTCTACTTAGAGATAAAAGATTGGAACAACTGGGGTTAAGTAGGCATAGCTTTCATCCTTTTGTTTGTAAGAGTAGATAACTCACAATGATGGTGCAATAAAATAAAACTTGAGGAATTACTAATTATAGATATTTACGTAATAAAATATGAAGCATATGTTTCATTTTCAACTTAGTATTAATGAATTATAACAATATATGGATTGCAGCAAATAAATACCATAAAAAGTATAAAATAATAAGCATGATTTCTGAGTAAACTATGTTTATTTGAGATTAAATATAGTTTTCTCTCAACATTATTTTTGCAGGCAAACAAAATTTTTAAGACATTATATTTTTAGGAATCTCTCTTTGATGAAAAAAGGAATGTTTTCTGTGATTTTAAGATCCTCAGCAGAACTCACTAACAGTTTTGCACCTAAAGTAAAACACTCTCTCAGCTTGACTGTTTTATGTGTGAATTTTCTTCAGGCTAAAAACAATTTGGGAAAAAGAAGAGTAATTTTCCAGGAGGTGCCATCTCCATTCACACTTATATGGACCAATCAAGTGCAAAGATGAGACTAGGGGAAAAAGTTATATGATGCTATAGTAAATAATTACTGCTATGCCTATATTTTCTTATAAAAACTAGAGTTAAGCAGGAGGTCAAATTCTTATTTTTACCCCACTTGAGGTTTTACAGTCCCAAAAAAACCTGTGAAATTCATTTTTTCTCTAATAATTCATGTTTTCCCAACAGGTTATAATTTTCCCTGAAAGCTAAGCTGCAGGGAGGGCCTATTGAAGAGGAAGTCCCTCAGCCCTAACCTGAGATCATTCTTATGTGAATTGACAAAAATAGGGTGGCTGCAGAGGCTGCAAGGCCAAGTCCTGCCCACAGAGGCTGAGCTTCCACTTCCTCTCCATGACTTATCCCAGCATTGAACATGCCCTTGAAAGGAGAGAGCTCTGGGTGGACTGCTCTCAGCCAAAATTGAAGAGGAGATAATTCTAGGAGAAATGACTGGATATAGAGAGAAGGAAATAAATCTTAGACATGTAGAAGGGAAATTGTCTATGATATGCCCAGATTGAATTTGGTGACTGCTCTATGTTCTTTTATATGAAGGTCAGCCAGGTACAGTCAGAGGAGAAGACATAGCAGAAGCTCAGGAAAACTGTTTGTTATGCTCCTCCATCCTAGTTACAGCAATACTGCAGGCAGCCATGTTTTACAGGGTCACACAGGGAAGCACAAACCTTGGTCAGGAGGCCGAGGGGCAGGAACACAGGGAGAGCCTAGGCCAGGCCATTATTGGAATTTCTGCAGGGAAGTCAAGGCAGAGCAGGGGAGCAGTTTAGGACTGGCTGGTTTGCATAATTTCAGTGGGCTCTAAGCTGAAAGAATGATCTCCAGTTACCTGGTACCTGGCCCTGACATGATTAAACAAAGCAATATTGCCTCCTGGGGTGCCAGGGGAGATAGAAGAGGTAGGGCTCTGAATCTGTTAGTTTGCATACCAGAGAGGCACTCCTGTCTGGGCCCTTTATATAGAAGAATTGGCTAACCCCAGGAAGGGCAGTTGCTTCCCTAACAGGAAAGTATGTAACATGTCAAAACGCCGTAATATAGAGAAAATGAAACGTAAAAATAATCCAGTGACTTATTATTTTTATTGATCATTAGAGGGAAGGATTATTTTTATGTCTATTTTGAAATAATTTTCATTAATTATATGCAAGATATAGGATATAACAAGTGATATTTTCTTGTGCAGATCATCTATTAAGTATATAGAGGTGTTAGTGCAGGATATCAGGAGACAGTATAGACACATGCTGTGGTGAGGAAACTGTTCAAATTGGAGTACTGAATGTTGAATTGTGACGAAGACTGGTGGCTCTAAAAGAGTAGATAACTCAGAAGCAGGGTCTCCAAGCAAGAGTTTGCTGAGTACATGTTTAATGGGTAAGCCTTTAGAGTCTGAATGAGAAACATGGGGCTGGGCCTCTGTTGCTCAGCACAGGGGCCTGCTGTCTGGTATGACGATGTGATGAGGCAGGCCTGTCCCTGATCACAGGGTGCCATCTGACCTTGCTTTGTAAATACTCTCAAAGGTATTCTTGGGGCACAGGGGGGCCTGGAGAAAGGCAAGAGGAAGGAAAAGGGCAGACAGGTGAGCATGAAAGTAAACTCTCCAATTGCTCCTTGATTAATAATCCGTAGTACAGTAAAGATGTGTTACTGTCTGCTCAATACTCCATAGAGTGTTATGAGTCACAATGATATTTTGTGACAATAGCGAATGCATAACTCATGGTTAAGAAATTGTTAGTAATGATAAGATTTTCATTCTAATTGTCCAATGAGTGTATTCCTGAGTGGCATCTGCAAAATCTTATTGGAATGAATAAAAGTCAATCCAGTCCTTTCAACTGTGCCAACAATGGAATGAATCCATGCATAGTCCAGTTCCAGCCAAAGCATCAGTAAACATTGACCAAAATGGTCATATACTCAGTAGATGAGGAATTACTCTTATTGAAACACCAATTGCCTCAGAGCAATAACCCCCACAAATACATACATTAAATCAGTATTTCAGGGCATGAGTAGATTTAATATGATCAATGGGTAGTTATTCAGTTGTACAAAGAGTTAGATCACAGGTGAAAATTTATTATTTTTTATTTTCTTATATTCCCACTGAAATATTCATGACAATATACAAGGATTTAGAGACCACAGCATCTAGTAATGTTAAGTGATTCATCAAATTATTGAAATGTATTCATGAATAAAGGCTTATATGCAGTCCTAAGGAAATATAATGTGGGCACATAATGAGAAATGGTAGAAAATTTTTATCCAGATGCTTCCTGTAGTAAAACTATAATTAGCTCAGAGTTATGGAATTCTTACTATATGTCAGGCATTATGTTAAATGCATTATCTTATTCAATCCTCTTTCAACACAGAGGTAGGAACTGTTATGTACTCAACTTACCAATGAGTAATAGGAAGTTAATTAACTCACTAGGATCACATAGTAAGTGATAAAAGCAGAAACTAAGAAACTTGCTGCACAGACTACACTTAACTAGAAGCCCAACTCACAGGCATTAGGATTTTGCCTACTAAAGGGTTTTGAACCCAGTGATACCACAAAAATATGCTTTCCCTTTAGCCAAACCAGCCACTCACTTTCATCCCTCAAAGTATAACTTCTCCAAGATAACCATTGGTTGGAAAAAGATCATCTATGCAAAAGGATATGTGGCTGCTCCAGAAAGTGAGGAATGGCCTGTGTGCAGTTGGAAGCAGATTGTAGTAGTCCATTCTCACAGTGCAATGAAGAACTATTTGAGACTGGGTAATTTATGAAGAAAAGACGTTTAATTGACTCAGTTCTCCAGGCTGTACAGGAAGCATGCCTGGGAGGCCTCAGGAAACTTACAATCATGGCAGAAGGTGAAAGGTAAATGTGATAGTTAATACTGAGTATCAACTTGATTGGGTTGAAGGATACAAAGTATTGTTCCTGGGTGTGTCTGTGAGGGTATTGCCAAGGAGATTAACATTTGAGTCAGTGGGCTG
This sequence comes from Gorilla gorilla gorilla, assembly GCF_029281585.2. Classification (NCBI taxonomy): domain Eukaryota; kingdom Metazoa; phylum Chordata; class Mammalia; order Primates; family Hominidae; genus Gorilla; species Gorilla gorilla. The sequence goes on from NC_073230.2 coordinate 61,317,713, forward strand.
GGAAAGGCAGACTCACCCTTTTTTGTGGGTGGGCATAATCTAATCAGCTGCCAGCACAGCCGGAATATAAAGCAGGCAGAAAAACGAAGAGACTAGACTGGCCTAGCCTCCCGGGCTACATCTTTCTCCCATGCTGGATGCTTCCTGCCATCAAACATCAGACTCCATCTTCAGCTTTGGGACTCAGACTGGCTTCCATGCTCCTCAGTCTGGCCTGTTGTGGGACCTCACCTTGTGATCGTGTGAGTCAATACTTCTTAATAAACTCCCTTCTACATATGCATCTATCCTATTAGTTCTGTCCCTCTAGAGAACCCTAATACAGGGAGCAAGCATATCTTATCATGGCAGAGCAGGAGAGAGACAGCGAGCTAAGGGGGAAGTGCCACAAACTTTTCAAACATCAGATCTCCTGAGAACTCACTATCACAAGAACAGCAAGGGGGAAATCTTCCCCCATGATCCAATTACCTCCCACCAGGCCCCTCCTCTAATTCAGACATGAGATTTGGTCAGGGACATAAATCCAAACCATGCCACAGATCATCTCTTAGAAAAAAAGAGAGAAGATATCTGTGGAGATTGGGTGCAATTTTGTCCAATTTAATGTACCTGGTCAATAATTCTATTCAGAATAGAAATGGAGAAGAAGGTACCAGCAAATTTCATTCTAGTAAGAGCGATGGGAATATATCAAGGATTTTGAGACAGTAGCAGAGAATGTCTTTGAGGTTGCATTGCGCATTCACCAAGCACACAGTTTGTCTCTGTAAGCCAAGGCACCAGTGCCCAAGGCTGAAGCAGTGAAGTTCTCCACTGCCTAGTACTTATTATGTTGTATGTGCCTGCAGAGCTTCTAAACCTGATCCCTGAACAAACCAGGGTTTCCATGAGCAGCCCTACTGTGCATACTTTCTGCTTTAATTTGTTAGAGTAAATATTGTTGTTTGCAACACAATGTGTTAGCTGGACTGTTCAAAAATGAATTCCTTCTCTCAAAATAAGGCATATGTCCATTAAGTAATTCCCAAAGAACTTATTGAACACTACTACATGTCAGGCACATTAATATATCAGTACAAGAGAGAAAGAAGAATAACACAATTAATATTTTAAAGAATCCAAACTAGTGGGAAATACATAAAAGAAAAGACTCATTTGCAGGACAGTGAATTCAAATATAAGTAGGAAAAAGTATTAAATAAACATGGTGGTATGAGAACATACAGGAGGGTCAGAAAATCAAGTCTTGTGTTGGAACTTTGGAATAAGAAAACAAAACAAAGCAACATGGCATTGGAGAATTGACAGTGACTTGAGTGAATTTATGCTTTAATCAGGAGAAGCTGTAGGAAGAGCTTTTCAGTCAGGTACAAATTTGCGTGCAAATCTTTGGAGATGAGAGATCTCCTGGCACTTTTAGGGAACTGGTGATGGTTCCAGAAGAGCAGTTACTTAGATGGAGAAGGGGCATTGCAAAGAAATGGTCTGCAGAGCTGCATAGGGGCATATGATAAGGATCCTCAGAAGCAGCTGGAGCATTGGGGAGGGAGTACTTTATCAGGATGGAGAGCAGACAGCCCACTATGCAAAAATATATCAACTCAGTAAAAGGTACAAAGCCCACAAAATCTTGGCTACAAGCTGTGCCCATCAAACATAATCTCAAATTAAAAACCAAGAAGATTGAATTCTCTCAACAACCAAGGGAAATTTTAGAATCAGCTCATTTAATGGTATTTAATGGTAAATTCCAGCACTAGCTAAAACTCTATTAAGGTGAGCAAACAGGGAAAAATGACATGAAGCCAACAAAATATAATGAATTTGAAATAATAAAAAGATAAAGATAAAGAAAAGCTTTCCCTGCACAGGTTTGCTTCAGGAAAAAGAATTACATTATAGAAAACGTCTTTGTAATCTTGATAGAATTCAGGGAGAAATTAACTCTATCGACATGGTAAGAATGATATGGCAATTCTATATATAATATAAATCTGCAAACATCACTAAGAAATACAGGGCAACCCTGATAGAAAAATAGTTTCTCAGTGATTTGGGGACTAGGGTGTGGAAATATTAGATTTCTCCATTATTTCCTTTTCCCTAACAAAAAAGTCAAAGGCCTGATAATTTTAAATTGTAACACATATAAGCCAGATGACATCATTCTCAAACACTAGCAAAGGTATTTACATGGAAAAGACGATGTTTATTTTCTGTCCTAATTAGCAAGAATCTTAATTTTCTAGCGAAATAATCCTTCTCATACTCTCTATGCTGATAGTAGTGATATGGGACCGAGGCAGGGAAGTGCTGGGTAGAAAAGGGTGTGTCCCAGGCTATGGCTTCACACTCAGGCCTGTGTCCACGGACCTAGATGGGGACAGGCACTCCTGTTTTTGCACCCAAATCTTGCCTTTTCCAAGAATGACCCTGGCCCTTCATGCCCCCATCCTGTGCCTATAAAAACCCTGAGACCGTAGTGGGCACAGACAGAAGTGGCTGGATGTCAAGAGGAGCACACTGGCAGAAGAACACACTGGCAGACGCAAGAAGGCCATCCACGGTGGAACAACACAGACACTGAGGGGAATTTGGTTGGAGGAGAGACCGGCTGCTGGGTGGCCCCACTCCATGGGAAGACCACCTTCCCACTTCATTCCCCATTAGGCCTCCCCATCCACCACTCAATAAAAAACCTTGCACCCATCCTCCAAGCTCATGCGTGATCCGATTTTTCTGGTACACTAAGTCAAGAACCTGAAATACAGAAAGCTCTCTGTCCTTGCAATAAGGCAGAGGGTCTAATTGAGCTGTTTAACACAATCCACCTGCAGGTGGCTAGACGGAAAGGGCACACTGTGACATGCACCCACTGGGGCTTCAGGAGCTGTAAACACTCAACCCTGGAGGCTGCCGTGATGCTGGAGTCCCAAGACCTGCACGTCTGCATCCTCCCCCTAGGGGTATGAGCAACGGGGCACTGAAGAAGCAAGCCACAACTCCATCACACACCCTGTGAAGGGGGTGAGGGAACTTTTCCCATTTCAGTAGGAGTTTAAATTGGCAGATTTAAAATAAAAATTGTCAATGGCTGGGCCGGGCGCGGTGGCTCACGCCTGTAATCCCAGCACTTTGGGAGGCTGAGGTGGGAGGATCACTTGAGGTAAGGGGTTCAAGACTAGCCTGGCCAACATGGTGAAACCCTGTTTCTAGTAAAAATTCAAAAAATCAGCCGGGCATGGTGGTGGGTGCCTGTAACCCCAGCTACTCAGGTGGCGGAGGCAGGAGAATCACTGGAACCTGGGAGGCAGAGGTTGCAGTGAGCAGAGATTGTGCCACTGCACTCCAGCCTGGGCAACAGGGCAATACCCTGTCTCAAAAAAAAAAAAAAAAATTGTCAATGGCTATGAAATTATTTTTTTTCTTTTAAAAATATTTGAACCACCTAGTTCACTTTTTTGAATGTATGAAAAAGTTTCCTATATGAGTGTTCAATAATGTAGCATTTGATATTATAAAAATTAGAAATATTCTAAAATTCAAGACACAGAAATTGATTAAATAACACGTGCTACATCCTTCTGGAAGGATTACATCTACCATGAGGCTTTAAGAGCATAGGTGGTGAGAGAATAGATTGCACAATCCTCATGCCCCGTATATTCCATATATTGTCGAGTGAGAAGACCCATTTTCAAAGCCGTATATACAATGTAATTTCAATTATGTAAAAGTCTTGTGTAGCTGTTAATACTGACTTCATCTAGTTGTTTTATAACCAGCAATTCAAAATTTTATCGGATTTTCCACATATTACCAGGTAGAAAATATTACATACCTATTTATGTTGATAGGTATTTATTTAAGTCAAAGAGCATATTACACAGAAATTTTATTTGACAATATTTGCTCATCTTTTGCATCATTTTAGCATAAAATTATGTTATGGAAAACAGTTACAGTAAGAGTTAAAAGGATTTCCTCACCGTGCTTTCACCACTGCAAAGAATCTTGATGAGATTTCCAACCGCTACGCCTTCCAACAGACTCCAAATTACCCTAAGAACATCTTACAGAACTTCTGTGGCCCGCTATAGTTATTTCATTTCATGCTTTGCAGACAGATATGAGACATATGCTTCCCTGCCAGCAAGCTCCCATCAAGGAAGACATGGCTGATTATCGAGTGTTGTTTAAATAACATCATCTTTGGAAATCTCTCTTTCTCAAAACCAATGTTCAGTGTGCTGCCAATAATCTGTGTTGGAGGCATGAACAATTATTATTAATTTAAAAATTCCCCCCAAGAGATGAAATAGTCCTTTCCTCTCATTTTATTATACCTAATGTGCTCACGGGAGATTCAGAATGAGACACCTGGCATAAAGATTACCACGAACAGTTCCTCTCAGGAAAAAAAAATCATAAAAAGGCAAAGTAGACAGGAGAGTATTGACTAGGATTTTATTCTGCTTTGATGGCTGAATATCTGAATTACTTTAAAAAATTATTATTAACACTTTTTATGGAACATTAATGGAATATAAAGGTTGATGAGAGGAGCTAAATTATTATTTTAATGATAGCCTGAAATCACAGAAATCCTAAAATTCTTGTTATAGAGAAAAGTTAATATAATAAAGCAAATCTGATAACTTCTAACAGAAGATTTAAAATATTTCATATAAAATGCCTCTAGATAATATAGTAAGGTAAAAGGCAACATTGACATTAAAGTTACACAATTTTCATTATTGTTTTCCTAATCCAGGTATTTATTTAGTTGTTTGTTTATTTTAGATTTGGGGGTGCATGTGCAGGCTTGTTATGTGGATATATTGTGAAATGGTGAGGTTTGGGCTTCTATTATACCCATCACCCAAATAATGAACATTGTACCCAACGGGTAAGTTTTCAATCCTCACCCCCTTCTCATCCTGCCTCTATTTCAAGTCCCCAGTATCTATTTTCCTCTGTATGGCCATGTGCACCGGTTGCTTAGCATGCACTTATAAGTGGGAATATGCAGTATTTGATTTTGTTTCTCCTAATCCATTTATGTTCCCAGTCTATTCAAATTTCATGCTCTCTCCTCTATCTTGCAGCTCCAAGGCCTCCTTCACCCTCCTTAGCCACTCATTCATAACAGAACCACTCATTCACAACAGAACTTCCAGCAAATTTTCACCACTGCCTCTTCTACCTGCAGGTACCCCAGCCATCCGCACTTAGCTCTTTCCTAAGCCTAGAACAGACCCTCAATCATGCACTAGGGCCCAAACCTCCCTCCCTACCAACAGGTGTTGCTTCAGCAATTCCCAACCCCTCTTTCTGGTGAAAACTGGTGAAACGTGAGTTCTTCACTTGTATACTTTTAATTCTCATCAATATACAAATATTGTGCTACTACTCCTATAATGAAAGAAAGTCTCACTTGACTCCACTTCCAGTATCCATGCACCCTGTTTCGGTGACTTTTGTTTTAACACCCACTCATTCAATTTCCTCTCAACTCTACTACAATCAGTGGCTTAAAAGCACCATTCACAGACACTGCCTCTGCTTGACTAATGCCAGAGCTCGGTAATTCTCAATCTTTTATGATGTGGTCAAGTAAAAACAGCTGGGGTAGTAGTTGATCATGGTTTTGTTTTGTTTTGTTTTGTTTTGTTTTGTTTTGTTTTTTCTTCTAGAAACCCATCATTCACAGACTTCCAGAATACCACATTCTCCTGGCCTGTTGGTTTTGGTCTCTTTCTCTTGTTCCTTATGCCACAACCTGAACTGTCCCAGATCTCAGTTCTGAGAGCTCTCTTCTCAGACACACTTTCGGTGAGCTGCTTGAAATATCTTCTCTACTCTGGAAAGTTAATTTACAGACTTGACCACTCCACTGTAGAACAGATCCACAGAACCACATGCCTTCGCTGCATTGCCACTGCATGTCAGACACCACAATGTAAACACAAACCTAAACAGCATCAATGTCTGCTGCACTTACAGTCTTCCTTTCAGTTTATTTATACTAAATACCTCCAACTGACGAAAGAGACTTCTGCCTCCTTGTATGTATTTGTTTTTCTCATACACACAGCTATCTCATCATTTGTGTTCCACACTCAAAGTCCAACCTGAGGGTGATCACTCTGCATGACTTCCACTGTCATTAACCTCACTCAAGCCCTGACTCTGATTGACTGATTACTGCAGTTGTCTCTTATTAGGGCCCTACGTTCTACCCATTCCTTTTCATTGTTTATGCTTAGCGCAGCAGCCCAGTGAGCCTTCCAAAATGCATGCACACCTTTGCTGAGAATCATTTCATGGCTTGCTGCATCACTCAGTGGAAAGGGCAACTCATCTAGAAGAGACTGCAAGGCCTTTGACAGGCAGGCGCCCAATATTCCTCTGACTCCATCTCTGCTATTCTCTGCCTCCCCAGCTCATCTCCAGGACATCAGGCTCTGGGCTCTTCTGCAAACATGCCAGCCCTGAACCCATCTTTGGACTTCTGCACTTGCACGTTCCTCGTTCAGGAACAGTCTTCCTCTGAAGTCCATGAGACACAAATTTTTGCTGAAATGTTACCTTCTTAAATTAATGTTTCCAACCACCTTTATTGCAACGTTTCCTGATATGTCGACTTCATCTTTCCTCATTAAACGGATCACCTTTGAGCACCCCTAACTTACTTCTTCAGCTTGCCACCTGATTCTGTGCTATAATGTCAACTTGGTGAAAGCAGATTTTTTTGTATGTGTTTAACTGCAGTCGTCCATACTTCAAATAGTTTACAACACCTAGTGCGTGCTCAAAACATATTTTTTGAATGAATTAAGAATGTGGTTTTTCAAAGTTCTTCCCAAAGTATTCTTGCTTTTATGTTTAAATGTTATGTTTATTGTGCACCTCTGCCTAGTTAGGCAGGGAAAATGGAACATTGTGGCATCTGTAGTCGGAGCCCTGAGCTCTAATCTCAGCTGTGCACTGATAGATCTCCGTTTCCTTCTTTGTACAATTAGGGATATTCACAAGACCTATCTCATGGGGTTATGGGGAGAACAGAATGAGTAACTCCAAGTAAAATCATTTAAAGAACTGAATAAATACTGTATAAGTGCTCACTGTTTTGAATTCTGTTACTTTTTCAAGTTTTATTTTATCTGTCAAGGGTGTGTGTTTGAAAAAGAGGTTTTCATTTTTATTTATTTTTATTTTTTGGAGACTTCATATAACATCAGGTTTCACCATATGCTAATGTTGTCACAATTTGCTCTTTGTCATTCTCACAATCTGTTAGGAGGAGCAACTCTTGTCTCCTGGTTGCTAAAGAAGAGCAGAGTCCTGGAACTTATGTAGATATTTGGAAAGATAGGGAGGAGGTAGAGCTGCTCTGAGTGGAATTTAGATGTAACTGGCTTAGAGGAATATGGTCTGAACTCATTTGCCTAGAGTTCCTCCTGTCAGGAGCAGTTAAGTTAGATAATTACCTCTGGGGTTAAACATCTCAAATGATGTTTAGTGAAAGCAAATTGGAGGGAATAGACACACTGTGTTCCTAATATTAATTAAGGTTGCCAAAATTTTAGACCTTTTACTCTTATGTTGTTCTTAGCCTCCTCTCTCTCTCACTTTCTCTCTCTCTTTCATCTTTCTTTTTTAGTTTTCTCTATATAAGGTAACTGTGTTGCCATCTTCCCTGTATATTTCTAGAAATAATAAAATTAAATTTCTTAATATAAAATAAAAATTAACTTTTGGATTATGGTGCCATCTGATCAACAGCCCCAATACAGCCTCATCAACTTTTCAGTATAGAACACATAAATGCAAAAGAAGATAAAATTATACAATAGAGAAAATGGAAGTTAAACCCAGTTTGCCCGTATTTTGCTGCATGAGCAATTACTTAGCTTTTCTTTTTTTTATCAGTGAATGGGAGTTTGGAGGTAAAAATACCTAGCTATGGAGAGGGAAGGTAATGTTTATAAAGCAATTAGCATAATGTCTATAAAATCTAGGAATATATAAATTAAAGTGAACATACCTATAAACATATACATATAATCTTCTTAGAATGACAACTAAATATAAGGCTAATGGAGAAGGGAGTCAGATTAACTACAACATTCACTGAACTTCAAAAGAACAATAAAAGTCTGTCTTTCCTATAATGTCTACTTGCCAGCCCATAGAATGCGTTTCTCTAACAGTCCAAAAATGTAACAGCAATTTCTGATCTATGATTAATGTTTTCAAGAATTTCTATTGCACATATGTCCTATTTTTATTGATTATAAAATAGTACAGTTTTCCAGTTAAAGGAGGAAAAAAGAAAGCCTTTTTCTTTTCTAATATTCCCTTGAGAACAATGAAAGACATAACTTAGAGATGAAAGTCCATCTTCAGGGGCCAAAACCATAGGTCCCAGGCTATAAAGAATAGCTACAAAATTGGTAAAATGTGGCCCAGAATGGTGGCTAGGGTATCAGTCTTCTCTTGCAGCACACACATTTCTGCCGGGATTTGAAGGCCCAACTGACAGCCTCTCCCTTAGCCTACGCTTGTGCATCCTGCAGGGACAGTGAGAGCTCAGAGGGCAGAAGCCGATGCCTGTTTTGGAGGGTCGTAGAAATATTGCAGACAATCATCTTTTCAGCTGATAACTAGAGTCATCTGAAGGAAAACACACTAATGAAATTCTCACTATTAAGTACCTGAGCCTCCACTGGGGCCACACTCATCAGGGGAGAGTGAAGCTTTGCTCTGACATCTAACTCCACACCCACTGCCCACTGTCCTGACGTGACTTCTCTGCCCAATCCCCTTCTCCACTCATCCTCACATCTTTTTGCTAAGTAATTTTTTGGCTCAGATAGAGAGGACTTAAAATCCTGACTTCAGGCCTATGAGTGCATATGATAAGAAAAGGGCAGGTAACAAATATCATTTTTTTAAAAAACAAATAACAGAGAAAGAAAACTCAGGAAAGAAAAGGTGCTGGGCAATTCCATTCCCAGGGTGAGAAATGATGCATCTCGGAATCAAAAGCTCAGAGAAACAGAAATTTTACAAACTCAGACAGGAGGAGAGGAAAACGGACCTAGCAGAGCAGAGAAACAAAGCAGAAGAGAAAAATAACTCCAGTACAGAAATGAAAGGGACATTGGACAAAGTGAAATGGAAAATAGATGTTGATGCAAATAAAGTCAGGAACATGAAAGATGACCTTGTTAGACTCAGGCGTAAGGGGTAGAAAAGAGAAGCAAATGGTCAAGGAGTAGAATAAACATGAGAGAGACAAAAGGTGGACACCTTGGCATTTGCTTTCCTACGGACAGGGCAACAAAAGAGACAAACACAAAATTGAAGGTGAAACCAATGATGGTTTCCTAAAAAGATAATCTATAATCAGTGTATATTCTCATTCCTGAAGCATCAAGGATGAGATATATCCTGGTGATTAGTGTAAGATTTTAAAAATAATGATAATAAAATAAGACAGAAAAAGAAATTAGAGATCCATTTAAAAAGTAACTTTGAGTGGGAAAAACAGGATTTTCTCAAATTTCCATGGAGTAATATTCCATTTTAAATTATAATGTAGCAATGTTTACCAAATCCAATAGTTAAGAATAAGGAATCCCATAAAATAAGTAGCCTTGATAGGATATACCTGAAAGAGAAAAAACTAAAATTAGAAATTTATAAAGCAAGACCATACTTTCAGGAAATAGTAATGGAATGGATAAAGTTTTTTTGTATTCATTTACACACAAATATGTACAGCTTATTGTACATAAATATGTACTAATAAAGTTGTCTTAATAAAACAAGTTAGACTTTTAGTTCCCAGTCCATCATGTAACAAGCTTGGAAATCATTACTCTTGTCTACATAACAAGAGGAAACTTGAACAAACTGAAAATCAACAACCCTTCTTACATCCATGAGAGAATGGAGATAGCAGGGCACATCACTGCCCCCCACATTGCAGAAACAGACAGGTAGAAATATAGAATAACAACTTCCCAGAGCAGCTGAACCCACAGAAAGAAACCTCCATGGGCACCGGTATTGTGGAAGAAAAACTCAATTGTTTTTGACAAACGGCTGGAGGATCAGTGTGGAAGAGTTTGAGAGTGTTAAAAGAACAACCTTACACAAATTAAATTTAACATGGTTTAACTGAGCAAAGAATGACAGGTGAATCAGGCAGCCTCCCAAGCCAAAGTAGGTCTAGAGAGACACCAGTGCAGCTGCATGATGGAAGAAGATTTAAGGACAGAACGTGTTGAACAGAAAATGAAGCTGAGGTACAGAAACTGCTGGATTGGTTACAGCTTGGTGTTTCCCTTATTTGAATATGGTTTGAAAAGTTGGCCACTCTTGATTGGCTGAAACTCAGTGATTGGCACAAGAGTAGACTACAGTCTGTTTACACCTTCAGTTAGGTTATGGTTGATTATGTACAAAGAAACCTTCAGGTCGAACTTAAAATATATAAGGGATAGCTCTGGGCTAAACTTAATTGAACAATTTCATCTTTTTGGTTATCTCCTCCAATTTGAGAGACCAAAATGTGAGGAACATATATCTCTCTGTCATCATCATAATGTACTTATTCAGTCTCAAATCCTACTGGGAAATAGCAAAAAAGTGGGTTTGAGGAGGTGGAAACAAGATCTTTAGGTTATTTTTTTAAGGGGTTATAGTAGACAGGACTTCCTTGTTCTGGATTCTCCTATTTCGAGAAGAGAAAAAAACCTTATCTGTTTTGAAATCTATCCATTTCCTTAATGTTTTAGTTGAGTATGTCACATTTACATGTGACTCCGTTTTGGTTTGGTCTTGTCTGTTGAGAACTAGTGCATGAGCTTAATCTAAAACAATGGCCTCCCATAATTTTGTTTAACAATTCCCCTCTTTCAGTCAAGTTGTCAATTATATGAGAGTGTGAGCAAAGCTTAGGGCCTTAGCACCACTCCATTACCATCATTTTGAATTCTGGTTTCAGCATGGCGTTCATAGGTTAAAGTTTTATAAAATATGGAACAAAAGGAAAATTTATAACATAATACCTAAATTTGTATCTACTCAAACGATCTAAATTCGGTGAATTTAATGAAGAAAACTTTATTCTCTTGAGCAAAGTATGTATTTGTAAAGTATGTATTTGAGCAAAGTGTGTATTTAAAATAATCATATATACACATATATTTTTTGGATTCATAGACATCATTATAAATGCAGATTTTTTATGGATACAAAGGCAACATGGTAGAGCTGTCATATTTCTCTATAGATATGACAATCTAAAAATTTAATTATTTTTAATAAGTGACAGCAGATATTCTTTATATTGATAATTTTTAAAAGATCATATAGAGATTTAAATGTTTCACAATATCCAAAAACATTCTGAAAAAAGGTTAAGTAATGACAGAGTACTATCATCATTTGTTAACATGTATTAAAAATTGCTGTAAGAAAAATACCTTATGATTAGCATGTTATTTGAGAAACTGATCATAGGAATAGAACAGATACAAATAACACAATAATTCAGTCTACGATGAGAAATATTATCAGAGAGAAATGTGCTATTAGGTAAACTAAAATGTTTTTAAAATTCAGATATAATTTTCATACAGTAAAATCTCCTCTTTGGTGCCCAGCTCTATGAGTTTTAACAAATATATATTGTTGTGTAGTTGCCAGAGAGACAAGACTCACCACCTTAATATCTTTGCTCATACAACTTGGTTGTCAAACCTTCTTCTCACTCCCAACTCCTAGGCACAACTAATCTGTGTTTCATCTAAGTAGTTTTAATTTCTCCAGAATATCTCATAAGCTGAACTCTGTAGTATGAGTCTGACATTTTTTTAATTAGCTATGTAAATAATTGTGTCATCTGTGAGCAGAGACAGCTGTATTTCTTCCTTTCTTACCTATATACTTCCTATTTCTCTTTTTTGCCTTCCTATACAAGCTAGGACCTTGAATTTAGTTGGAATGGTGATGGTGTACATCCTTGATGGTTTACATTCTGAGGGGAAAATAACTCAGACTTTGACCACAGTATATGATGTGAGTTGTTTTTTGGCAGGCGCTCTTTTTCAGTTTGATGACATTCTCTTTATCTATAGTTTCCTGACATTTTTGTTCTGACTAGAAGGTGAATTTTTAAGAATGTTTTATCTCTATCCATTAGGATGGTCCTGTGGATTCCTTCTTTAGTCTGTATATATGGGCAATTGCATCAATTGACATTTATTTTCTTTTTCAAAATAAACCAGAATTCATTTATTTACTTGTATGACTATGCACATATTAGTTGCTTCAAATTTGAACTGTTATAGGACACTTTGATTACCTTTAAGCATGTACCCTTGTGCACCTAGTCATGCATTTTCTCACATTTGCACCTAAAGATACTAAGGAAGAGATTGGTGTAGTCTGTAGGTTTTGTCTAATATACTAGATATTGCCAAATTCTTCTTGAATTTCTATGCATCAAGCAGCAACTTCTGTGAGTTTTTGTTTCCCTACTTCCTCTCCAAGACTTGACATTTCAAGACCCTTTGGTTTTCCCTGACTGGATGGCATGAAATAATAGCTCCTTGTTTTAATTGTATTTCCAGATAACTAGTGAGGTTGTGTTGATTTTAATCTTTAATAATTACTTACTTGCATCTTCTCTTCTAAGAGTTGCTATGTTATATCCTTTGCCCATTATTCTGTTTATTTATTTTATATTTGTAGGGGTTTGTTATACACTCTGTATAATAGTTTCTTGTTATTAATATATGCTGAAAACACTTCTTCCAGCTTGCGACTTGCTTTTGTTCTCATGCTACTCTCTTTTGTACAGATTGTAAAAGTTTTGATATAATGAAATTAATTCACAGTTCCTTTTATGGTTTTATTTATTTAACAAATTTTTATTAAAATAATGCATGGTTTGCATTTTTTGTGTGTGAATTTTTTTATTTTATTTTTATTTTTGTGTATTTTTATTAATATATTATAGTTATACATATATTGGGGTACATGTGATAGATTGATACTTATATGCAATATATAATGATCAAGTCAGAGTAATTGGGATATACATCACCTCAAACATTTACCTTTGCTTTGTGTTGGGAGCATTACAGTTCTTCTCCTCTAGCTATTTTGAATGTTTAACTCACTTTGCATTTCTGGGATAAACTCCAGTTGAATACAGTATATTATTCTCTTTATATATTGCTAGAAGTGATCTGTTAATATTTCATTGTTTTTTTTTATAAGGGATATTTATGACTACATTTACTATCTGGCAATATCTTTGTGTGTGTGTGTGTGTTGGTTGATTTCATCAGCAATGTTGCCTCCAGTGAATAAATTAGGAAACAAAACCTCATCTTTAATATTTTGGAGGACTGTGCATAATTGATATCATTTATTCCTTTAAAATTTTGTTAACTTTGCCAATAAAGCTACCTGAAATTTTCTTTGCTAGAAAGTATTCAATCACAAATTCAACTTACTTAATATATAGAGAAACTATTCAGGTTTTTTGTTTCATGACTGTACACTGGTAGTTTGTGCCTTTCAAAGAATTTGTCCATTTAATATAAAATTATAAAAATAAAGAAAATAATCAGAATATCTTATTCCTTTTTTATACCTAATTATATTTCAGAAGTGCCATATCCAAACTATAAGTGAAACTTTTAGAATAATTGAGATATTGTATATATGGAAGACTTTATTATAAAGGTGTTAAGACATATAAACCACATAAACCATAGATAAATAAAATCATATTATAGAAATGAAAGTAAAACATTTCTGTATTGTATTTTTAAAAAAATTAAATTCAAATGCAAATGACATTTAGGAAAATAATTTTTGACCTTTGTGGAAAATTATAAAATTTCTTTATATATAAAGAATTTTTTCTAATATTAATAAGTAGAATAGCAATGGATAGGGCATAAAATGTGAATAGGCAATTGACAGAAAAAAAGCATTAAATGTTTTAAAAATATAAAAAGGTGTTCAATTTCCCCCTAAACTGAATGAGACAAGTCATTAGCAAAGAGATATAACATTTCAGTTACCACATAAAGTTTCGTATTGTTTGTCCTTAATTTAAAAACAATATGCGATAAAGAGCAAGTTGTAGGTAGCTTTCACTATTATTAATTCTTGTTGAAACTATAATTTTTTTAACCAATTTCTTAAAAAAAATTAACAGTTTAGAGTTCCATGCAAAGAGTATGGTAGCACTATTTTCAGCGCCTTTTAGCCAGCTTTGGGTATTTCCTTTTGATTCTTATGACCCTGTAGTAGTCATAAGAACCTATGCAAAAAAAAAGGAAAAAGCTCAAGGTTTTTAAAAAGACTTTTTTCTCTTTTGTATCTTTGTGGCATTTTATTTTGTTATTTGTTTATTCTTTGATTTTTTTATTTCCATAGGTTTTGGGGGAACAGGTGGTATTTGGTTACATGAGTAAGTTCTTTAGTGGTGATTTGTGAGAGTTTGGTGCACCCATCACCCGAGCAGTATACACTGAAACTAAGTTGTAGTCTTTTATCTCTCACCCGCAAGCCAGTCTTACCCCAAGTCCCCAAAGTCAATTGTATCATTCTTATGCATTTGCATCATCATAGTTTAGCTCCCACTTATGAGTGAGAACATATGATGTGTGGTTTTCCATTCCTGAGTTGCTTCATTTTGAATAGTAGTCTCCAATTCCATCCAGGTTGCTAGGAATGCCATTAATTTATTCCTTTTTATGGCTGAGTAGTATTCCTTTTGTGTGTGTGTGTATATATATATATGTGTGTGTGTGTATATATATGAGTGTGTGTGTGTGTGTGTATATATGTATAACAGTTTCTTTATCCACTCATTGATTGATGGGCACTTGGGTTGGTTGCATACTTTTGCAATTGTGAATTGTGGTGCTATAAACATGTGTGTGCAAGTATCTTTTTCTTATAATGACTTCTTTCCTCTAGGTAGATACCCAGTAGTGGGAATGCTGGAATAAATGGTAGTTCTACTTTTAGTTCTTTAAGAAATCTCCACACTGTTTTCCACAGTGGTTTTACCAGTTATATTCCCACCAGCAGTGTAGAAGTGTTCCCTTTTCACTGCATCCACACCAACATCTATTATCTTTTGACTTTTTTATTATGGCCATTCTTGCAGGAGTGAGGTGGCATTGCATTGTGGTTTTGATTTGCATTTCCTTGATCATTAGTGATGGTGAGCATTTTTTTCATATATTTGTTGGCCATTTGTTTATATTCTTTTGAGAGTTGTCTTCTCATGTCCTTAGCCCAGTTTTTGATGGGATTGTTCTTTTCTTGCTAATTTGTTTGAGTTCCTTGTAGATTCTGGATATTAGTCCTTTGTCAGGTGTATAGATTGTGAAGATTTTCTCCCACTCTCTGGGCTATTTATTCTCCTGACTATTCCTTTTGCGGTGCAGAAGCTCTTTGGTTCAATTAAAACCCACCTATTTATCTTTGTTTGTGTTGCATTTGCTTTTGGGTTTGTGGTCATGAAGGCTTTGCCTACGTCAGTGTCTAGAAGGGTTCTTCCTATGTTACATTCTAGAATGTTTATAGTTTCAGGTCTTAGATTTGAGTCTTTGATTTATCTTGAGTTGATTTCTGTATAAGGTGAGAGATGAGGATCCAGTTTCTTTCTCCTACATGTGGGTTACCAATTAGCCCAGCACCATTTGTTGAATAAGGTGTCCTTTCCCCACTTTATGCTTTTGTTTGTTTTGTTGAAGATCAGTTGGCTCTAAGTATTTGGGTTTATTTCTGGGTGCTCTATTCTGTTCCACTGGTCTATGTACTTATTTTTATTCCAGTACCATGCTGTTTGATGACTATGGCCTTATAGTGTAATTTGAAATCAGGTAATGTGATGCCTCCAGATTTACTCTTTTTGGTTAGTCTTTATTTGGCTATGCCAAAGGATAGGTTATGCAAAAGGACTTTTGGTTAGTCTTCCTTTGGTTCTTTTATAGTTCCATATTAATTTTAGGATTATTTTTTCTAGTTCTGTGAAGAATGATGGTGGTAATTTGATGGTAATTCCACTGAATTTGTAGATTGTTTTTGGCAGTATGGTAATTTTCGCAATATTGATTATACCCGTCCATGAGCTTGGGATGTGTTTCTATTTGTTTGTGTCATCTATGATTTCTTTCAGCAGTGTTTTGTAGTTTCCTTTATAGAGGTCTTTCACCTCCATGTTTAGGTGTATTCCTAGGTATTTTACTTTCTTTGCAGCAATTGTAAAAGCTGTTAAGTTCTTAATTTGATTCTCAGTTTGGTCGTTGGTGGTGTATAGCAGAGCTACTGATTTTTGTACATTAATTTTGTATCCTGAGACTTTGCTGAATTTATTTATCAGTTTTAGGAGCTTTTTGGAGGAGTTTTTAGGGTTTTCTAGGTATACAATCATATCACAGCAAACAGCAACCGTTTGACTTCCTCTTTACAGATTTGGATGCCCTTTATTTCTTTCTATTGTCCGATTGGTCTGGCTAGGACTTTGAGTACTATGTTGAATAGAAGTGGTGAGAGTGGGCATCCTTGTCTTGTTCCAGTTCTCCTGCTCCTGAATGATCATTGGGTCAGCAATGAAATCAAGATGGAAATTTAAAAGTTATTTGAGCTTAACGACATTAATGACACAATCTATCAAAACCTGTGGGATACGGCAAAGGTGGTGCTAAGAGGAAAGTTCATAGCCTTAAATACCTACATCAAAAAGTTTAAAAAAGCACAAATAGACAATCTAAGGTCACACCTCAAGGAACCAGAGAAACAAGAACAAACCAAACCCAAACCCAGCAGAAGAAAATAAATAACCAAGAACAAATCAGAACTAAATGAATTTGAAACAGAAAAAAAATTACAAAAGATAAATGAAATATCTTTTTCCACACTTTTACCTTAAGTTTGTGTGAGTCCTTCTGTGTTAGGTGAGCTTTTTGAAGGCAACAGATACTTGCTTGGTGAATTCTTATCCATTCCGAAATTCTGTATCTTTTAAGTGGAGCACTTAGACCATTTACATTCAACGTTAGTATTGACATGTGAGGAACTATTCCATTCTTCATGTTATTTGTTGCCTGTATACCTTGGTTACTTATTTATTGTATTTTTGTTTTATAGGTCCTGTGAGATTTATGCTTTAAAGAGGTTCTGTTTGATGTGTTTCCAGGGTTTGTTTCAAGATTTAGAGCTCTTTTTAGCAGTTCTTGTAGTGTTGGCTTGGTAGTGGTGAATTCTCTCAGCACTTGTTTGTCTGAAAAAGACTGTATCTTTTCTTCATTTATAAAGCTTAGTTTCACTGGATACAAAATTCTTGGCTGATAATTGTTTTGTTTAAGGAGGCTGAAGATAGGGCCCCAATCCCTTCTTGCTTGTAGGGTTTCTACTGAGAAATCCGCTGTTAATCTGATAGATTTTCCTTAATAGGTTACCTGGTGCTTTTGCCTCACAACTTTGAAGATTGTTTCCTTCATCTTGACTTTAGATAACCTGATGACAACATACCTAGGCAATGATCTTTTTGCGATGAATTTCCCAGGTATTCTTTGAGCTTTTTGTATTTGAATGTCTAGGTCTCTAGCAAGGCCAGGGAAGTTTTCCTTGATTATTCCCGTGAATATGTTTTCCAAACTTTTAGAATGACCTTCTTCCTCAGGAATACCGATTATTCTTAGATTTGGTCATTTAACATACTCCCAATCTTCTTGGAGGCTTTGTTCATTTTTTTAAATTCCTTTTTCTTTGTCTTTGTTGGATTGCGTTAATTAGAAATCCTTGTTTTTGAGCTCTAAAGTTCTTTCTTCTGCTTGTTTGATTTTATTGCTGAGACTTTCCAGTACATTTTGCATTTCTCTGTGTCCTTTATTTCTTGAAGTTGTGATGGTTTTTTGTTTATGCTGTCTATTTCACTGAAGATTTCTCCCTTCATATGTTGTATCTTTTTTTTAGATTATCTTAACATGGACTTCACCTTTCTCTGGTGCCTCCTTGATTAGCTTAATACTCAATCTTCTGAATTCTTTTTCAGACAATTCAGGAATTTCTTCTTGGTTTGGATCCATTCCTGGTGAGCTAGTGTGATTTTTTGGGGGGTTGTTAAAAAACCTTGTTTCATTATTTTACCAGAATTGTTTTTCTGGTTCCTTCTCATTTGGGTAGGCTATGTCAGAGGGAAGATCTGGGGCTCAAGGCTTCTGTTCAGATTTTTTGTCCCATGGGGTGTTCCCTTGATGTAGTACTCTCTTCCTTTTCCTAGGGATGTGGTTTCCTGAGAGCCAAATTGCAGTGATTGTTATTTCTCTTCTGGATCTAGCCACTCATCAGAGCTACCAGGCTCGGGGGTGGTACTGGTGCCTGCACAGAATCCTGTGATGTGAAGCACAGAATCCTGAGATCTTCAGATCTCTCAGCCATGTATACCAGCCCCTGCTCCAGTGGAGGTGGCAGGCGAGTGAAACAGACTCTGTGAGGGTCCTGCAGATGTTTGATGCGCTAGTTTTATGGTGGTTGACCTCCTGTCAGAAGGTGGTGCTTTCAAGAGGGCATCAGCTGTGGTAGTATAGGGAGAATCAGAGGGTGGGCGGGGCCCTAGAACGCCCAAGAGAATATGACCTTTGTCTTTCGCTCCCATGGGGGGTAAGGAAGAACCATCAGGTGGAGGCAGGGTTAGGAGTGTCTGAGCTCAGACTCTCATTGGGCAGGGCTTGCTGCAGCTGCTGTGGGGGATGCAGTTGTGGTTCCCCAGTCAATGGAGTTATGTTCCCAGGAGAATTATGGCTGTCTCTGCTGTGTCATGCAGCTTGTCAGGGAAGTCGGAGAAAGGCGGCAGCTACAGGCCTTAACCAGCTCCTATGCAACCCAAAAGGCTGGTCTCACTCCCACCATGCCCCCCGCACCCCACCTAATAGCAAGGAATTTGCTTCCAGACAGTGGGTTAGTGAGGCTAAGAACTTGCCCCAGGCCACCAGAGTCCCAGCTGAGAAAGCAAGCAAGGCTTTTGCACCTCCATGCCTGTTGAGTCTGCACACTGGATTCGTGCCCTCCCCAGAGTTCTGACTAGGAGACATCACATTTGGTTGGAATTGTTACAAAGTTTAGCTGGATGTTTCCTTCTCACTGTGGTCTTTTTCCAGTTCTTCTGGCAGCCCTCCCCAAGGACCCCTGTGAGACAAATGAGGAATGGCTTCCCTGGGGCCCAAAGAGCTGACAGGGCTTTTCCTGCTGCTTCTTCTACCCCTGTATTTCACTCAGCTTTCTAAATTGACACAGTTCCAGGTAAGGTCAGAATCTTCTCATGTGATCCAGACCTTCAGGTTCCCCAGTGAGAGTGTGGATGATCTCCATTTCCCATTTTCACAGTTTGGGCACTCACAGTATTTGAGCTGCTTTCTGGGTCCTGCAGGAGCAATCCACTTCCTTCAGAGGGTCTGTGGATTCTCTCAGCTTTCCTGGTATGTTTCTGCAGTAGTTCTTGGAGCAAACATTCATGATGTGTGTCTCCACACGCTGCTCTGTCTGTCCCAGTGGGAGCTGCAACTTAACCCTGTCTCTTATCCACAATTTTCACTCCTCCAAGATTTTAAAAAACACTTTTAGTGGGAGAAACAATTGTTAGATTCATGGAGAGGGGCCCAAGAGAACTGAGCAGAGAAACTCTATACACCCTTCATGCGGTGTTCCCAGTACCCTGAGGATCAGGGATTCATCAGACGGACTAATAAGACTTTGAAATTGTTATATTCATGGTCGTAGTTTATGACAGGAAAATGATGGAGGGCAAAATTAGCAAAGGGAAAAGGCATATGGTGGGCATGGGGTGGAGTCTGGAGGAAATCAGGTCTAAGCTTTCAGGTGCTCCTTCCAAGGAGAGAAGCATGGGATGTGCTTAAGTCTTCCAACAATGATGTGAGACAACACATGCAAAATTCTGCCAACCAGGGAGGCTCAGGTGAGCCTTAGTGTTTAGGGTTTTCATTGAGAGTTAGCTTTACAGGGATATAGCACCTGTGTGATTGACTTCAGTTACTCGAGCTTCAAACCCCCATAGAAAAAGCAGATGTTCATCCTAAATCACATTTTTACCATAATTTATCTCGACAAATGGGAAGAGTGTGGCTCAACGTTTCAGGCATGCCAAAACACTCTTATCAGACAGGATTTTCCAACAGCTTGGTCCCTTGGAGCCAACCAAAGTCCAGTTCAGAAAACAGGGCTTTCTTAAAAGTGTTTAGGGTTTGAACATCTAGACCTGCCCAGTTTACTCTTTCTTGCACACACTACAATCTAGGTTTTCCTATTCCATTCTAAGTTCTCATCCCATGCACACAAGTTTTCTTCTTTTCCTTGTAAAATCTTTCATTTTATAATGTTTGTCTTGCCATTGGCATGGCCAAAAATATAAATATTCAAAAAGCTTGGGCACTGTGCAAGCCCTAGATTTGAATCAACTTTTCATAAAGTCCTTGTCCATTTTCCCAATGCAAATGAACATTCTGCATCAGTAATATCTTTTTCTCTGAAATATTAAAAACTGTACTCAGCAGAAAATACATTATAAAAAGATGATACTTTGTCATTATCAGAATTGAGAAAAAGTTGACTTAAAAGAGCAAACTACAGTGTGTGCCAAATAGTGCAGGGAAAAAATTGAGTTTGTACAAAATCTACTTGTACCTCAAGCTGCAACTTTGTATGATTCCTCCTTATTTGAAAACCAATCCAGAGCCTCCACACTCTGGATTGCTTTATATGAATATTATTTTTAAGTTTGACTGGCATAAAACTCTCGTGCCTGGTAACTTTTATTTATTGTGTTTGGACTTAGGAATCTAAGATTTAAATTTTCTATTGGGAATTTAAAGACTTCGGCTTTTAGCTCATATTTAAATCCACATCCACACTTACTAGGATGGAACTATTTAAGACACTTTTAAGATATTCTAACATAAAAAAATAAAACAAATGCCTTCTCAGTTAAATAATTACCATACTATTCATCAGTCTCTATATGGACTTGAGACACGCCATAAATTCTCAAATACATTGAAATATGTGTTTGATACTCTATAACCTAAAATGCCAATCAAGATTTCCTAGAGAATAAATATCATTTTTGCTCCTCATTAAAGTTCTCACAAAAGTAGTTCAACTGATATGTAAAATCCTTAATTTGATATGTAAATGAGCAGTCATAGTTTTTAAGAATAACTTCAATTAGGACACAATATGTTCTACTTGGGGTTGGGGCTCTATGAAATCTTTAATGATTGAAAATTTTATCAACCTTTTTCTAGTCCTAATACTAGCTATGTAAGATAGATCTATCTACACACATATATGTATACATGCACATATAGGTATGTATATTTATGTGAACATGTATGCATATTAAGCGTACACTTTTCCTAGATTGCTCCTATCACTCCAACAGAGAGTTCTTCTTTAATAATTGGCAATTTAGCATTTTTAGTTTATAAGTTCTTGGTGCATGTTTTTCCACTGCCAATAGAATACCCAAATTTCAACAAATAGACAAAATAAATATTAGTGTCTCAGTAAAATTCATAATATGTTATGAATTTTATTATGTAATTCATAATATGTTACAAGACAAAAGAAAGACTTTTTCTTCAAGAAATTTCATGCCCTGCCATGTTCTTGTAATTCACATGCCAGTTTATATAAGGTTCTCTCTTAACTATAAGAAAATAAAAAGCGCAAATTTGTTTCATGGTTTATAAGAAGGAGTCACCTGTGTTCCCATCAGTCAGTCATATTCAATTTCTTCTAGGGACACATGTCTCTACTCCCAGGCCAGGAGAGTTGTGAGGCAAGGCAGGGCAGAATTACTGTTCAGCTAGAGAGTATCAAAAATGAAGAAATCCTCCATTGCTGCTTTTCTTACCATTGCTCCTCCTCAGCTGTCTTCCCTGTGGTACTAACTCTGAAATGAGCTGGGCTCACCTCAGACCCAGGAGAAGGAAAAGGGAGCTGCATGATTTTAAGGAAAGTGTCAGAAGAAAATATGTTCTTATTTAGATGTGGAAGTATAATGTGCATATGAATAGGGAAAGAGCATTTCACATAAACATGAATTTTTTTAAGAATGTAACATTTTCTTAAGGTTAATCAGGAAACTGACATATAAGCTAATATAATTTTGAGAGATAGATTTTAGAGTAGCTTTCAATGCAACCAACACTCAAGAAACACACACAGGCACACAGAGAAAAAAAAATAGTACCATCTTTGGCTTCATGCACATTTGAGGAAGGGAAAAGGGTGTTAAATTCGTTTAATATAATATCATGCATCCATTACAAATGACCACATGAGTCTAGGTTGTCATGGAAATATATTCATAGAATTACATCTGTGGTAAGAATGTTTCAAAAGAGATGCCTATTATGATTTCATTTTACTGAATATATATATATATATTTATATATTTATATGTGAATACTTACTGTTTTGGTCCACTCTTGCATGGCTGTAAAGAAATACAAGAATTTATAAGAGAGGTGATTAATTGGCTTACAGTTCTGCAGGCTGTACAAGAAGCATGGCAGCATCTGCTTCTGGGGAGGCCTCAGGGAGCTTCCACTCATGGAAGAAGGCAAAGGGAGAGCAGGTGTCTCACATGGAAGGAGCAGGACCAAGAGGGAGATGGGAGGTACCACACACTTTTAAATAACCAGATGTCATGAAAATCTTATCACAAGAGCAGCAGAAAGGGGATAGTGCCAAACTATCAGAAAGCACCCCCAAGATCCAATCACCTCTTGCCGGGCCCCACCTCCAACATTGGGGATTACAATTCAACATGAGATTTGTGTGGGAACACAGATCCAAACCATTTCACTTACAACAAAACTCAGGAAGGATTTCACAGTGAAATTATTCATGGATTATAAGATTGCATGATGGTTAATACTGAGTGTCAACTTGATTGGATTGAAGGATGCAAAGTATTGATCCTGGGTGTATCTTTGAGGGTGTTGCCAAAGGAGATTAACATTTGAGTCAGTGGGCTGGGAAAGGCAGACCCTTAATCTGGGTGGGCACAATCTAATCAGCTGCCAGCATGGCCAGAATATAAAGCAGGCAGAAAAACATGAAGAGACTAGATTGGCCTAGCCTCAAAGGCTACATCTTTCTCCCGTGCTGGATGCTTCCTGCTCTCAAACATTGGACTCCAAGTTCTTCAGCTTTGGGACTTTGACTGGGTTCCTTGCTCCTCAGGTTGCAGATGGCCTATTGTGAGACCTTGTGATCATGTGAGTTAATACTCCTTAATAAACTCCTGTTTACTTATGTATCTGTCCTATTAGTTCTGTCTCTTTAGAGAACCCTGACTAATACAGACTATATGGATTATTTATTTAGTTTTTAAATTTATTAATCTGATTAATGTTTTATTTACAAAAATGTAATTTATTAGATTACTAAAACAATAATCTGGAAGTAACAGCTAGTTTTTAAAGAGAGAGAAAAGTGTTAGCATGAAAATAGAGGTCAAAGAATGAGTGGCATATTAATATGCACATGTGTGTTATTTATGAAGATAGCATAAAATCCAATCTATCTATGAACTGTTTACCATCTATCTATCTACACCTATATAACTAACCATGACATTTTACTGCACAATGGCAGAACACATATTCTTTTGGGTGCACAAGGTACATTATTAATTTTAACCAAATATGGGCCGTATAAAGCAAATATCAATAAACTTCAAAGAATTGCATGGCTTCTCAGTATTTTATTTAACCATAGAGAGATTAAGATATAATTTAATAGCAAAGGTGAATAGAAAATCCTGACATATTTCAATATTATTCGACACATTCATATTTGCAAATAACTTCTGGTACAATTTTTCAGTGCTATTTGCTCAGCTTCACACCTAGTATAAAGTTCCAGCACGCTACATACTTGCTCTGCTCAAGCTTGAGGATAAGGAAGACTGCTGCAGCTGAGGAATCTTTTCATCAAACCACATGGGCAAATGATTACTTTTTATGTAGTCAAGGGGAAGGCTTTACTGAAACTTGTAATAATGTTTAAAAAAAGGAAAAAAAAAGCTTGCTACCCATGATTTTTTCTTTAAATGTCTGTCCCTTGTTGTGTAGAATATTTTAGTTTGTACTAGCCAAAATATGTCAGGGAAATAATATTCTTCTATACAGCACATAAATATATACTTTCTGTGTGTATTGAGGGATTGCATGGATAACACATAGATGTTTATTTTACCAACAAATTTGTAGAATTTAGCTGGGACATCAATAAATAAGTGAACCCAAGGTTATATTTGTATGTACACAATGGACCTTGAAGATATGTCTGCAAATGAAGACTTTAGAAGTACTATAGAAAATTGTCAGTCTATGTTTTTACTTAAATCGAGATAACATTATTCAATTTTTTATGGGATAAATAACATGTATATTATATAAAAACATAATATCATAGAATAATATTCAAATACTACCCATACTTGACTCTTATACATATATGCAAGATTCATAGAATCAAAGGGTTATCAAATTTCACTTCCAAAGGAGGAGTGACATCAGACATGTAGTTTAAGTGACACATTTTATAGCTGGAAAACATATGGTTTATGCAACAAATACCTCACCAATGTCTCACATTTATATTCTGATTGTAAAGAAAGTCTCACCTAAAAAGACTTTGTTACCTTTGGTTTGGTATTTGAGGAAAGTCCCCTTTTAAGGCCTTTTGTAAAAGTTCTTTCTCATTTATAGTGCACCTGCAGAATGTCATCTGTGGTTGTAACATAGATATGACAGGTCTCAACTTATTTAAAAAAGGATATGGTGATTCACTGGCCAGTAGTATAAAAAATTGGCCTACCAATTAAATTCAAGATAGCTTCAAGTCTATTTAATAGACACGGTATAAATGAATTACTACCAAAATCTTAGAATATTATACCTTAAGTATGCACTGACTAACTGTGCCAGGCAAAATTAATTCTTATGTAATTGAAGCCAACAGGAGTAAAACATTGGCTAAAAGTCAATTTGTGTGATAAAGAGGAAGCTAGGCAGTCCCAAACAGCTTTTAGTGAATGCTTTTTTGCTTTTTTTCTATCGTTGCTGAAGCTAAATGAGCAAGAGATAAAAGTCAAATATGTGCAGACTATATTCTCCATGTCATTCTATTCTTTTTCTGAAACTAATAAATTGGACCATGAGGAGGGTTGCTGGGGCTATATCTTTACTCCTCAGAAAAAATGAAAGAAAAGATAGAAAAGCCCCTGAGTTCAGGTCGATTTGCACAGCCAAAAAAAGTGTTTCTTTTTACTGTATTAATGATTAAAATTGCCTCTACTGATTAATTATATTGATTAACTTCATAGAAATTCATCTATCAAATTCACAATAGGTTGTGAATTAAAATGGAAAACTCTTGGAATAATGTAAATGGACTGGATGGACATGGGGCAACTTTAAATGTATGTATCTATTACTACGTGCGTCTAGATTAGGGCTTCTCAAGCTCAGTACTGTGGATATTTTTTTGCCAGATAATTCTCTGCTGTACAGTCCTGTACTCTGTTGCACAGTCTGATGAACTATGGATGTTTAGCAGCACCCCACTAAATTCTAGTAGCATCTTCTTCCCTCAGTTGTGACATCCGAAGTGTCTCCAAACATGCCCTGGGGTGGAGTGACAAAATTGTCCTATTTGAGAACTATTGCCTACGTCTTCTTTCTGAGTCAGTACAGCCTGGATTTGTGATATTTCTAGCTATGTCCGATTACTGTTTTTTTAAATTGTTTTTATCATAATTATTATTTTAATGGGATTGAGTTTAGAGTTATCTCAATTATAAGACTTCTTTTCATGCCCAGCTTGTCCTTTGACCAACCTAGCTTCCTTCATGTATAACTTTTCTTCAGCCAAATTCACACTGTCTGCACAATTGTGTCTGCATGCCTCAATTCTCCCACCAAAGGTCTGATCTTTTAAACATGTCACCAATTCTGATGGCCTGTGTGGCTGGGCTTTGCAAAGGACCCACATCGCTGTATGTCTTGTGTGCAGAGCCTTCGAGACAAAGTGGGGCAGCCTCAACTATCTCCCAAACTTGCTGCACGACCACACACTGGCCATGTTTTGCCACATTTCCCTGTGGAGGGGGCTGATGTGTAGACTAGTGGTTCTCACACTTTAGAGTCAATCAAAATCAAATAGAGGCCTTGATAAAACACGGATTCCTGTGCCCCAAGCCTAGATTTTCCAATTCTCTACATGCTGGGTGGGACTGAAAATGTGCATTTCTTATCAGCACCAGGGGGATGCAGATGCTGCTTGTCAAGAGCCCCTGGTTTGGAAAAACCCATCTGAGTCAGGCGGCTGGATTTTTCCTGTTCACAGAGAATATGTCTAGCACTTTAATAGTTAAACTCTTCAATGGCTAGCATTAGAACAGAAGTTAAATGTGAAATGTCATAGCTCAACTAATCTCTGTGAGGCAACACTGGGATTTAGATTTAAGTAAACACTTTTAGATTATTTATTTTTGAAGAATTAGGGAATTAGATAATAGGCATTATACTAGCACTTAGCGCAGATATCTTATTCTGAAATCTGGGGTCTGTGTCCTAGCATATTGCTTGCTGAGCCTGGAAGTGAGAGTGAAACATTTGTAGTGTCCCTTTATCATGAGGCAGCATTGCCCATGTAGGCCAATTAATATCTGTTGAAGTGCTGTGATTCCCCAAAGAGCTTGCTGCTCTTGTTATTGTAACTATAACTGATGCTACTTGGAATCACTGCAGAGCTAATACTATTCATACAACTTATATTTAAAGAACATGACCGGGTGCCGTGGCTCACGCCTGTAATCCCAGCACTTTGGGAGGCTGAGACAGGCAGATCACCTGAGGTCAGGAGTTCAAGACCAGCCTGGCCAACATGGTGAAACCCTGTCTCTACAAAAATACAAAAGTTAGCCGAGCATGATGGTGTGTGCCTGTAATCCCAACTACTCGGAAGGCTGAGGTGGGAGAACCACTTGAATCCAGGAGGCAGACGTTGCAGTGAGCTGAGATCGTGCCATTGCACTCCAGCCTCAGCGACAGAGAGTCTGTCTCGGGGGAAAAAAAAAGCACTTACTACATGCCAGGTGCTTAGCATTTAACAATTTTAGCAACAGAATGTGATAGATACTATTATTACTATTACAATTTCATTTTGAAAAAAGAATGAATTTAGGTTAGAGAGGTCCAGCTTCAGACCCAACAACTCTAGTCATTAACTTAATTTCAAAACTGAAGAATTAATTTCCTCTTTAGTTGTTATGTAAATGATACTATACTTTAGGGGACTGTTCTATTTAGAAATCGGCACTACCAAGGTTTATCTGGTCTCTGAAGCTCAACATGGGAGAATAGAAGCTATCAGTATACTCTACGCTCATTTTATTTTTCATGAAATCAGTGTAAGATTAGTAAGAATAAAGTAACATTCTTGGAGAACATTTTAAGCTACTTATTTTTCCAGGTATGAAAAAAAGTTACCTACTTTTCCTCGTATGAAAACATCTAGAGAAGACATAAACTAAAATTGGCAGGTCCACGCACAGATTTTCATCTCTTTTTATATTGAAACAGAAAAAAATCAAAAGAAAAATAATTTTGAGAGAGAGTAACATGGGTAGTGATTTTTGTTGCCTCCTCAGGTAACATGAACTAGCACACTGTCTTCTTTCCTATTGCCCCTCCCTGAAGATAACACCAGCAGCAGTTGCTTTTCTGCCAGTAATGATCCTGCTCTTTCCTGCTGCGTCCCCAAATAGAACATAAAACCCATGTATTACTCCTAGAGTCAAAGACTAACAATATGTAGTTTATTTCTATGACATCTTTAAATCTATGTCTAACGCCATGACAAATGGGTGCGAGGGAAGAGGTATTCTTGTATCCCTTATGATATTTAGTTCTGGTTATGACATCTTGACAAAGAAGTGAGTTGCAAATGCTTTATTTTGATTACTGCTCTAGTCTGTGTATTGCTGATATTCTAGCACATTCCAAATATTGGAAAGATGCAGGAAATCCTGTGTGGTGGCCTCACGGCATGTCACACTATAAAGTAACCTGAGCAGCCTAGAATCCCATTTCAACCTGTAATGTCCTTTGATTCTTCTTCTCCTTACTTCTTTCCCTATCCACCACGGCTTCTACCTTTAAGGAGTTCACAGTCTGGCAGTACTTGTAGCAGGCTGATGTTCCAAGCAGAGCCAACCTGTGGGCCTGCTCACACCCCTACTTGCTGAGCTTCATCAATATTCTGGGCTGACAGTTTTCAAAGTGTACCTGGATCTTCAAGATGTTTCAGGAAGTCTGCTATGCAGAACTATTTTCAAAATACTATTTTATTTCTTTGTCTTTTTCATTCTCTCATAAGTGGACAGTTTCATTCTCTCATAAGTGGAGAGTAGTAGTTCACCAGAGACTACACATAGTATTACAACAGATTGACTGGAGAAACTCATTTGGCAATAAAGCTATCTTGCATTAAAGCCATATTTGCCAAGTGTAAAGCAATGCAACTCTTCTCAGTATATATATTTTTACTTAAAAATATAGTTATTTATCATAAAATATTTATACTAACCTTTAATGAGTTTATTTTAAAATAAATCATTTAATGCATACATTTTAAATTTCTCAGTTTAATTTCTAATATGGTTAACATTGATACATGTATCTGTGAATTTTAAGATAGCAAAGGATTCCTCACATCAAAATGTCCAAGAAGAACTAACATTAGGCATCTATGTATAGATTAAGATTTTCATTATTGATTTTCAGTGTGTAGGCCATTTTCCTATTTCTAAAATAAGTATGTTAATTTGCAGACATTGACAATCCTGGCAGCTGCTAATCCCAAAAAGCTAATTCCAAGTACTTATTGCTTTGCAGGAAGATAAATGAGACTTTTTTGCTCACCTGGAACTTCAAAAAGTGCTTACCAAAGACTGTCTCCTCACTGCTATTTCTTATACACAAATTTCTTGTTGGCTTCCTGACTCAATACTTCAATTTATAGTTATCTGGTAATTCCTCTTAAGAAACTCTCTGCATGTTGGTAATAACTGTCTATCCACTTCACTCAGTCCAAACAGCAGAGAGCAGCTGTTGTCATGAGGAAAGCAATAAGCTCACATAAGCCTTCACCTTATACCTCCTGAACAAAGTACTTCTGGCTTCCAGAAAATACAATGATTTCAGAGATGTCTTCTTAGAAATAACAGATACAGAAATGGAAGAAGTGCATTCTATTGCATTGCCAACCAATTGCTGCATTATAGATCTCACTAAAGCTCAAAGCAACCCTATGAAACCAATTTTGTCATCCCTAGGGAGAATGAATAATGAAACTGTGAGAAGTGAAATAAATTGGGTAACTTTTCTCTCCCAGTAAATTGTGATGCTAGACTGCATATCTAGTTCTGGTTCACTTCTAAATCCACCTTCTTTTCGTTATGCAATGATTTCATTATATTCAGGAATGAAACCAACTAACCCATGAGAAAATATTTCTCCAATAGTAGCTAAACAAATAATGTTTTATAACAATAAAGAGCATAGAGAGTTTGTTAATAATTATAAAGTGTTTACTCATGTAATCACAGAGGTCAGGAGCAGAATTTTAATAGTACAGAATATTTTCATAAGTCCCACCTCAATCCCAAATGCTTCCCTCACCCCAAAGTAACGGTCACTCCGTCTGCCTTTTTCATGATCACATTCTCTCTCCTCTTTATAATTTCACCATCCATAGATTATGGTTAATTTATTTGACTTTTGCTTTTTTCACCCAACCTCTGGCATTTTTGTCATCATTTCGTAGTATACTATTTTATGAATAACTACAATTTATTCTATCCAATTGTTAATGAATATTAAATTTTAGGTAATTTTCATTGATTACAAAGAATATTATTATTAACATTTATGTTCACTATTGCTATTAATATCTATCCTGTTGCACAACTGCATGCGTTTTTCTGTTTTTTGAGACAGAGTCTCCCTCTGTCTCCCAGGCTGGAGTGCAGTGGCGTGATCTCGGCTCACTGCAAGCTCCACCTCCTGGGTTCACGCCATTCTCTTGCCTCAGCCTCCCGAGTAGCTGGGACTACAGGCTCCCGCCACCATGCCTGGCTAATTTTTTGTATTTTTAGTAGAGCCGGGGTTTCACCGTATTAGCCAGGATGGTCTCGATCTCCTGACCTCATGATCCACCTGCCTCGGCCTCCCAAAGTGCTGGGATTACAGGCTGCATGAGCTTTTCTAAGATGGTGGTTCTTATACATTTTGGTCTCAAACTTTTTTGTAATTTAAAAATTATTGAAGACCTCAAAGAGCGTCTGTTTAAATTCTATCTTACCAATTTTTGCATATTAGAAATTAAAAATTATCATTAAAATTGTTAGTACATTTAAAATAATAAATCTACTTATGTTGATATAAAATTTTTTAAGAGATATGTTCACTCCACATTCATTATTGTATTATTCACAATAGGCAAGATATGTAGTCAACTTCAGCATTCATCAACTGTATGAATGGAGAAAGAAAATGTGGTGGATATACAAAATGGAGCGCTATTCAGCTTAAAAGACAAGAAAATACTGTCATTTGCAACAATGTGGAAGAACCTGGAGGAAATTGTGTTGACAGTGAAATTAGCCATGTGGTATTTCCTATAAAGAAATACCACAAGATCACACTTGTATATGGAATCTTAAAAAGTTGAGCACACAAAAGTAGAGTAAAATGTGGTTGCCAGGGACTAGAAAATGGGGAGAGATGTTGGTCTAAGGATACTAAATTTCAGTTAGAAAAGAGGAATAAGCGAGAGAGGTTTATTATACAATATGGTGACTATATTGTATTCCAGAAAATTGATAAGAAAGTAGGGCTTAAGTGTTCTCACTATAAAAAAAGTATGTGCATTATAGAGTATGTTAATTAGCTATACGTAGCTATTCCACAATGTATACATATTTCAAAACATGTACACAATAAATATATAGAATTATTATTTATCCATTTAAAAACATTATTGGTATATATCACAATCAATGTCATTTTATAAATATAAAAACATATAATGGGCCAAAGAGAAATCTGAAATTATTAATATCAACATATTATGTTTTTTGCTGGATAGTATTTACGTATTATTTTACTTTGCCAAATAAAACAAGTAGGCTTAAATCAACCAATTACTTAATTAATATCACTTTTAATGAAAACTATGAGTATATTCCCCAAAAAAACAGCGAAATTACTGGGTAAATTAAAATTGGCTTACGTTTTTATAAATTCTTTAATGATTGACTTAATTGAAAGCAACTGAAATCTGATAGCTACTTATTCATTAAATTTGTTGGGACACACACAGATATGTAGCTGAAAAGTGGAAGACAATTTTAAAATCCTTTTTAGATTATTATGGATATTCTTATTTGATAACACATTAAACTTAGCAAACGGTAATTTTTAAAAATTTACTTGCAATGTTGGATTAGTGACTATTTTAATCTCTGTAACATTAAAATCTGCTGCTCTATCTTGAACTTTGAATGGACCTTTTATTCATCCATGACCTTGTAACTTCAGACACTGGTCATTTGGAAAATATTGGTTCAACAAGTTACGTGGCTCTTCCAAGTGGTAATACCTCCAGTGAAAAATTTTAAAAAAATCAAATTGGAGTTTACATTTTCACAAAAATCAAATTTGATCTCACATAGTATGAGAGAAGTGTCACTGCTCCTCTCATAAGAAAAGTCTTTAAGATAGGGAAACTATCAAGCTCATGATGATAGATGGACACATTTTTAAAAATTTTAATTATCACTTGAATGCTCACATTTTATCACAGGCAACAAAGGCCATCAAATCCTTTCCTTGGAATTACTGGCTCCCTGTTAATTTTTATGAAAATATCTGCTAAAGCATTAGTTTTCCTGCCAGTCTTACAAGTAAAAGTAATATTTCATTAAAAAGTGGCTAGTTCAGCTTGCAACTTACATAGGTAGTGAATAATAAAAAGTGCTAGTACAGTTTGATGATGCCGTGTGTCCTCATGTGTCTTCATGAAGACATTTTTAACAGAACTCCAGCAGTGTGAATCACATAGCATTTGCAACATCAGTGCAAATGTCAACACAGTGAAAGAACTAAAGTAAAACATCTTAGTGCAGATGTGAAAACAGCTTTGAATTAATGGACCTCATTAAAAGTCTTGAGGATTCTCAGAGGTGCAAAGGCCAGACTTTGAGAACCACTGCTTTAGGATATCCACTTGTAATTGTCCCTGATGCTTCCTAGGGTATATATAATTTAAAATTTACAAGATTGTGCCAAGTTATTTGTTTCAAACTTATTACATACTAATGTATATTATCTTCATTGTCCACATGGATGAGCATAATAAATTCCTAGCAGGGGTTTTTACTGGTTCAAAATATATATCCATTTCTACCTTTGTTAAATATTGTCAAAATATCCTGATAAACTACATTTCCAAAACAAATTTTTATCAATAATTTATGAATGACTGATTCTCCGCATCCTCTTCAATGCTATTTGTAATTAATCTTTTTAAAAAACTGACTATGTTAGTCATATTTCACATTGCTATAAAGAAATAGCAAAGACTGGGTAATTTATAAAGCAAAGAGGTTTAATTGTTTCACAGTTCCACATGGCTGGGGAGGCCTCAGGAAACTTGCAGTCCTGATGGAAATCAAAGGGGAAGCAAGGCATGTCTTACATGGCAGCAGGAGAGAGAGAACAGGAAAATCACCAGACACTATCAAACAACCAGATCTTGTGAGAACTCACTCACTATCAGGAGAAAAGTAAGGGGGAAATCCACCCCCATAGTCCAATCACTTCCCACCAGGTCCCCCCTCCACATGTGGGGATTACAATTCGAGATGGGATTTAGGTGGGGACACATAGACAAACCATGTCACTGATTAAGTAAAAACACCCCAATTTCTCATCATTTTAACACGCGTTGCCTTGATCAGTGGAGCGGTAAGTCATCCATCCTCTGTTATCGTTTATATTTTCTTTCTGTGAATTGCAAGGCTGGGTCCCTTGCCCACTGTTTCCTTGGTTAATTTTTTTTTTTACTAATATCTAAGGCTTTCTTGAATAGTTTGTATATTGATTATTTCCATGTTTCCTCCTACTGCATATGTTTTCTCCTAATATTGTAAATTTGTTAACAAGTTCTTCTAACATAATTTAAATTCATCAATAATTCTGCTGTTTCTCCTCAGCGTTGTCCCTGGCTTCAGAAAGCTCTATGCATCCATAGATTTATTTTAAAATGTTCATATTTTCAACTAATACTTTTACAGGTTTTTTATTCTTTTATATTTCATCTACCTGATATTTATTTTTAAGTATTGTAGAGTATCTTTAAAGGGTAGACTGTCACACTTTTTGTTGAAACATCTTCGTTATTCATTTTTCATGTAACATTTTATATAGTTACATTTTATCTTAATAGAAAAAGGAAAAAAGGGAAGTCTTATGAAACTAGAAACATCTGAAAATGACTTAGTTAACTTGCAATGCTAAGTTTAAGTTTCCTTCTACCATTGTATAATTTGAGTTCAGGTGGCAATGAATAAAGAAGCACCAGCCTATTTACCAAGGAGGCCTGCTTCTTTTAGTGGAGTGTGATATTTAGAAATTAAGATAAGAAATAGAGGCTTTAGGCATGTTCAAAGGTACTATGATGTCTCATCTTTGAGTTCCTTTTAGTGAGCAGTGCAAGAAAATACATACTAAAAATCATGAGTTCATATTTATATGTGTAGTTTAAATTTACTACTATGTGTTTTGGCTAACCTTTTGATTTTATATTTTTCAGCTTTTTTTCTTATGATGAGATCTTGGTTTCTAACAACAATAATACATTGACTTTATCCTTCAATATGCATATTTCACAACACTAATATAACTCTTATCAATACCCACTTTCTGAATGTAGTTGAAAATTCATTTGAAGTTCTTTTTATGCTTGAAATGTACCTGCTAAGAATAAACATTATATTGTTTCATTTATTTGAAATAATTTCTTTCATGGGTAAATATACTGCTGATTTGATAAAACATTAGGCTCATGTGTTTCTGTTTATTTCAGGATTTGCTGTTTGATGATTTGAATGTGTCATAAAATCACAAAGTTCGAAAGGCAAAATCCTAGTAACTGGAATAATCAGAAAAGTATGGCTTCCAGGTCTGTCACCTCTAATTCATCCTCCCCCAAGTGTGTAATCATAGTCTTTAGTTTTTACAAAACTTTCATTACTTTAAGTAAAAATAAGCAAATCTATACAAGAACATTTTTATTTCTGTTTCTTATATAAAGGTAAATTAGTATTGACCGGACATGGTGGCTCAGGCCTGTAATCCCAACACTTTGGGAGGCTGACGTGGGTGGATTACTTGAGGTCAGGAGTTCAAGACCAGCCTGGTCAACATGGTGAAACCCTGTCAATACAACAATTAGCCAGATGTGGTTGTGGACGCCTGTAATCCCAGCTACTCTGGAGGCTGAGGCACAATAATTGCTTGAACCCAAGAGGCAGAGGTTGTAGTGATCCACCACTGCACTCCAGCCTGGGCTACAAAGCGAGACTCTGTCTCCCCCCAATGCCCCCAGAAAAGGTAAATTACTATTTACTCTTTACCCTCATCCTATTCTACACTTTGTCTAATTCACTTAATGAAATATCCTGCATGGAAGTCTTCCTCATATTTTTGAAGACTGTAGAGTACTCCATGGTAAAGATGCACTTGCCTCATTCAATGGTCCTTTATTGGATGGCTTCATGGGTTGTTTTAAAATATCAACTATTACAAACAATTCTGCAATGGAAAACACTGCATGTTTTGTTTCACAGATAAACAGTATTCTAGGTTTCTTGGTTCTTTCAGTCTCACACACATGCCACTGTTTTCCATGTGTTGTGCCTCTTTACAGTAGGAGTGTCTCTATTCACCAATAAGACTATTGGCCCTATGGCTGAAAATTTAGTTTGAATCATCTCTATTTTTAAATTTATCATTAAAGTTATTTTAAATCAAAAATAGACACTGGATATCTACTATATCTTCTTAATTTTTAATTGAAAAAAATAAACATTCTTCCTGACTCACAGGAAACTTCTGAGTTGAGTTCATTTTGATATTCCAAATCTGTACCCCTGGGTTAAAATCATTTAATCATGTACTTAGAAAGTGTTCTTATAAAGTTTTACATTTATAAATCATATCAGTTATCACTATAACTTTCTCAGATAGTGTACACACATTTATTGCTCATTTACTCTTTACAACGTGTTTATCCTCACTCGTTTGAAATGAATTTACATTGGGTTAAGATATGCATATTGACCTATCCAACCATAGCAATGCTATGAAAATGTAAATGTCTTCCTGATTATGAAAATTGTGCGCTAGTCCCTTGCTATTTCCACTACAGATTCATTTAAAAATGTTGCATCGTTAGTGTGTGTCTCAAAAACATGCCATATTTTAATACGTTTCTGTAAAGCGTTTTCTCATTTGTAAATGTTAAGAATTATCCTAGGAGACTAGAGGTAGATTGTTAAGAACTCCAGCTGGGAATGGAAATTTCATTTTGTAGCTGTCTTTTGTTCCATTTAGCTTTTATTTACTATCAATGATATATATTGCAAGAATAACATTCACTCTTTTTTCACTCATTAGAGAAAAATTGTGAAAAATGAAATAGTATTTGTGAAAAGTCACTTTCTCAGAGTACATTTTTACAATTTCCTCCAAGCAAGTGTTGCCCCAAATTATATTTCAAAAAACGCTGTTATTCAAAAACCGAAAAAAAAATTGGTTTATTGTTAAAAAAAATGTGAAGTTCTAATGCTGACAGGTATTTAATAACCTGGTTGGTAATTTAGAAGTTCTCCAATGAAAGCTTTTGCTTAACTTTATTTAAGATAGCCTTTCTTAAAGTGTTGTGAACATAAAATGCTTCCTTTCAAAGTACAACTATGTGGAGCCTTTTTTTAGTTAGTTATTTGAAATCTACTTATTGAGTATTGATTATCAATACATTCTCTACCAGGGTCCTGGAAAATCCATAGTAAGCTGAAAATCAGTTTTAGCTCTCAACTTCCCAGAGTTTCACTTCCTTCTCGCTCCCCTATTTTTCTATCTCAAAATACAGATGTTTCTTCATGTCAGTGTCATATTTCATACAAAAACTCATAATACAAGCAAAGATAAACATGAAAATAGAAAAAGAAAAGTTTCCCAATTACTTGACCTTAAAAATTAGAAGGCCAAAGTATTAATTGAAATTTTAATTAATATAAGAGTTTATAATTAGTGTCAGCATTTTCATCAACAAAGAGGTTGGCTTTTACCAACTACATATGCGAAAAAGCCATTATATTTGACTGATCATGAGGTAGAGTTTCATGAACCTAATGATACTTTTTCCAAGGGCTATAAATATTTCTTTTAGTTTCTGTGACATTAAATTTTGGCTGAGAGTTGAAGGAATTTTTTTTCTTGATTCCTGGAATCAGATTTTCCTCTTCTGTATTGCAAGAGACAAAATATTGAAATATTCAAAGATCCTCCATGCTTCAAAGCTTTGAAGAGGTGAAATGTTCCAAGCTGGCAGCTGTGAATTACCATATCAAAAATATCAAAAAACAAATTGTAGAATTATTTTTCTCCTGCCTGAGGACAGAGAAGAAACTTTAAAGTGAAGCCGCAAATATTGTGATTTTTACTGATTGTTATTGATAAATCCTATTGAGTTAACTTTAGTCACAGTTACAAAAGAAAAAAAAGGAGGAAAAGAAAAAGAAATAATAAGTGGAAAAAGTGGGTATGTGGTTCATAGTTAGAACTCAATTATGCAGCAGGATACATTTATCTCTATAACCAGAATGATTGTCATGAGCTTCCATTTTGTATTAGTCCTAAAATTGTACTTAGTCTTTTCTAAGTAAATTGATTCAAACTTGGATTCCTCTGCTATTTTGATCATCAGAGGACATTTTCCTGCACCTCCCCACTCTCCAGGTGCGTGGCTCCATGACACCTCATTTGTAGGATTGATCTCGTCCTTCCCTGTGTATGATCTCTTAATCCTCTGCTACCTTATTCCTCCATGTAGAACTTGTCCTATATTGTCCTTACATGTATCACCAGGATCTCTCGAGAGATAATTGAGTAACTGAAGTAATCTATAATATCCTTCCTTGTCCATGTCAACAGACCATGTACATAACTGTGTCCTGTGACTTTGCCAATCTTGGAGTTAGAAGCCAAAGGAAGGAAGCTTCCAATACCTTACTGCACTAACTCTTGGCCACAACTAAATGAGCTGGCTGCCTCCAGGCCTCACACTCTGTCTGAAAGGCCATATGCACAAGGAATGTCCTCTCTTGCCTGTTCATCTCGGAGAATCCAGCGAGTAAGGCCCCTCACACATCCCGAAAATCAGAGCCATTTCTGGGGTGCCTGGCACCAGAACTCACCACGAAAGCTAGCAAATGCCCAGGGATCTCATTCTGCTAGTACATTGAGCTTCTTTTCTCATGTTCTCCTGCTTCCTTCCCTAGTAGACATAGTCTTCGTTTAGTTTAAATAATTTGAAAGATAATGATTAACTTCTTTCATTTGCTATCACTGCTAGTTCTTAAATTGCTTCACTTTACTAATGACCTCATAGTTTGGAGCTTCAAATATAAAAACCTGCTGCCTTTTTCTCCTGCCACATTATTCTATCTCCCATTGCACAGTAAGAGGTGGCCCAATATCCTATAACCCACACTGGCTATGAGTTCAAATAGTGTAGGTAGGAGAAAAAAAATTTGCTATCTCGAATCATTGAAGTCATAGAATCTGATATTAGAAAGTTCTGTATTTTATACTTGACTCTTCAGTTTTCTAATGTTAACCTTTAGTGGTTTACTTGCTATCAGCTTTTAAATTTACCATGCATGTAATAATAATATTAACTGAGACTGTTCGTATGTATTGTGTTTGTTCTCTTCTTTACATCATTTAATCCTGTTAAAAACTCAAGTGAGATGAGTTCGATGGCCCTCATTTTTCCGTATTTATGATGTAATTCCCATTAACTGCACTACTGGCGTAGAATAGAAGGCATAAATAATAGTAACTATTCATGAGATGGTTGACAAATAAACATGACTGGAGATCAACCCGACTCTTAAAACACATTCATGGGGACAATATGTATTCACATAGACGAATTCTAAAGGGATATTATCTATTAAAATATATAACTATTTTCTGGGTCTGATCATATCTATGAATATATGAAAACATAGTTTTTCTTTTATTCTTTATTCCTTTAGTTGTAATTAAGCATCCATTAATATTAATGTATAGAATAAGGAAAATTCTATTTAAATCACTAATTGTTGTATTTCTCTTCTACAATTTATATTGGGAAATTTATTTTGCCTAAGCTTTTCTGGTGAAGAGCAAACTTATATTCATATTTTCAAAATATTTCCCTGAGCATGAAACCTTAGAAGTTTCTTCATAATCAAAGTATTCTTCTCCCATCTGCTTGTATTGAGATTAATACAAATATTTAGGGTTGGCACACATGGGATGTTCTAAATCTGGAAGCAGTCGTTTTTCCAGAGACTGGGCCATTTGATAATGCTGTTATGAAGGCCTGAACACATTAGACAGGATGGTGGAGCAGTGGTTGGCTAAGGTATCCTCTACATAAGTGTTCTAAACTGTTTTGAGTGCTGAAAGAGATGTCAAGGGTCTGTATTATGCATTAAACCAACGCCATGTGTTTTATCTGCAAATCAGAAGATTCAATGGAAACCAAAGAGGACTGGATAAAGTCACAGCAATATTTTTGTATTTAAGAGATAGCTTTCACGTTTCTTTTAAGGGTTCTCTTCTGATTACTGATACAACCAGTATGATGTTTGGGAGAAGATCAGGAAATCCAAAAATCAGTAGCTATGAGGAGAAAGGAATCTGTCCTTTTTTGATCTGCTACTCTGGTCCGGCAGTTTTGTGTGCATTACCTACATTTCCTTTTGCATTTTGTGACTGGCCTTGAGGAAAATAAAGGGTGTAACAAAAAGTGAACACATTTGACACTCTAATTTTTTTTCTTCATTTTTCTACTTGCTTTGTCTTAGTGACTGAGTCTCTCCAAGCCTCACTGAGTGGTTTTGTTTGCCAACTATCCTTTTTCTATGGCTGGAAAAAAATCATTTCTTATTATTCTCGTATGGCAATGTTGTGAGGTTTTCATGGAAACAAAGTTAATGAAGTCAGCCCCTTGTGCAGGTACTTTGTAATGATTTCATTAGCAACCATACAAAAACCCCCTAGCAAATGATATTTGCAATATAAATTCCCAGTGCAGACTAAGCATCTTCCAAACTGACAGCACAGAGTGTAAAATAGCAGTGCGCTGCCTTAGTGTCAGAGTTTGACTGAACTGGAGATATATTGTAGTTTTACTTTCTTCTCTTCTCTTCTATATGGTGTCACACACCAGCACAGAATAATGCTAATGGCATTGCCACAATCAATTGTAAAAGATAGGTTTGTACCTAGTGATGTTTTTAGATATTTCAGTCTATACATTTAATGCCTATGGAAAAATTGTTCAGATTTCACATGTGGACTTTATTAACAATCTGCTTTATTTTGCAGCAATGTTATTTATTTGATGCCTGCTTAAAAGTAGCACCAAATAGAACCTCATTTTTTTGTATGTTTGCATGTAGGTGTAGCATGTAGGTAGAGCAGCTAATGTATCTCTGAAATCAGTTTCTGGATGTGTCTTGGTGAGGACACACAAGTTGGTGTTTTGAAATAGCCAGTGTTTAATTGACAGCTGTAGCTGTGAAAGTTCTGATTATATAAACAAGTCAAATACACAGATATAAAATTAGAGTTGACTTATTTTACAGTGTTTCTTCAAGCTAGAGAAGATGTTAGAAGGCAGGCATTATACTATTTTACTGTTTTACTATTTTCACACTCTACTGTAAGAGGAAGAAAAAAACAAGTAAAAACAAATTACAAAGAAATAATCAGGCAGGTAGTTTCAGAAATATTTACCATTAGGTAGACATGGTTCAGCCGCAAGCCTAAAATTTTAAAATAGAAATTGGTTCTTTCAAGGTAACAACAAAGTCAATAAATGGAGTAGTAAGTACTTGTATCTTTTAAAGATACAACCTAAAATTTGAGAAGCTTGGGCATTTAATATATGCTCCTAAAATGAGAAGCCACCCATCTACCAGTAAAGTCAGGGCATGATGTAGAGGCAGTTTGGGGGTTTCATGCATAAATAAGTGCAACAGTGACCTTGGCTGTCAGGAAAGAAAAATCAACAAGCAAATAGTTGAATGGATATGACAGATGTGAGTTAACAATGTGATTTTACTGTTATTAGTCACTGAAGAGAATGTTTGCTGATTTTGGAAACATGGATTTTAACTCCATATATGAAAAGTAAGCTACAGAGCAGCAAAATTTATTAATAAGTTTGATTTGGTTATGATAAATTAAACTACGGCTTTTTATCTCCTAGAAGACTAATGATAACTAAGCCAACAGATTATCATGTTCAAACCCCAAAATGAAAAATCAGCTTAGATGCTCTTGTCATAATGTGTGTAAACAACACATATAACCTTTAAAGGGAATGTGTTATGTAACTCTCACATCAAGAGACATAAAATATACCGAATAAATAAGTTAAGTTGAATTACATAGTATGCACTGATTAAGGCAGTTGTAATTTCATAATTAATTGTATTTTATAATCTACCTAGTGAAAGAACCAACACCTTAGTGTATCCAAAGAGATTTTCATATCACTGGGTTTTCTAGTTTATATAAGATTATCTGGGGGTAATTATGACTGTTATTGAGCTACATGTTTCTCTTTTACATTAAATAGTTAACTTGTCACATAATGATTCATCAGATAACAATCAAAATAATTATAAATGATTTCATATTACCACGATATATGATTATACTAGGGTTGAGAGTAAATAATGGGCACATTCTTCAATGGCTTTTAATTTACCCTCTAATGCAACTTTTCTAAAATGTGAGCCTGCTCTTTTTATTAAACTTACTTTACCCTTGTTTGCTGAGTGAGGGTGTCTATAAGATGGAATAGCATGCCAACAATAGCAAGTCAATGAGTTAGTGTTATAGTTTTTTTCATTTCTTAATTATAATAAGTACATTTATTTTTTTAATTTATTTTATTTTATTTTTATTTCCTCGCATTTGTTTTAGCAATATAATGAGCACATTTAGAAAATAAAGAGAACAGAAGCACATATATTTCAGTGTAGCACTCGGGATGGTGTCTTCGGATTAAAAAAAAATCACATGTTGTCCCAAAAATAAGCCTTAGAAGAAGAGCTTTAAACATTATCTAAAAGACTGTTTATAGCCCACATTGCATTAGTTCATCAAGCCAGGTGCAGCAGGGATCACTACCATGTCCGAGTTTCTCATGTTATTAATATCTTGGGTGAAGAGTAAGACGTGTGTTAATAAAACATGTCAGTGCCTTACAAATTGAAAAGAGGCATGATATCACCCAGTCATGGATTATGGAGAACTCACGTGCTCCTCATGGACCTGAGTGGCAAACTGCAGTCCCTGAAGTCTCAACAGTTCCTGTAAGAATGTGCCTTCCACTTTCAGCAACACGATTCTGAGAGGTTCATGACTTTCAACTTTCCTAAGCCTGATGAATCTGAGAATCTAAGGCCCTGTCAATTTGATCTTTGCCCCTGTATTTGTCCCACAGAAACATTTGATTTTCTCTGCTGCTCTTCATTCTTTTGATATTTCTGAGCTGAGGGGGTTAATCAAAGTTTGTTCTGAAGTGAACATTTTCCTCAGGGAGCGAGTCGCAGGCCATTAGTGTGACAGCAGAAGACCAGGATCAGCCCAGCAGTTATTCCTTAGAGCAAAAGGTCTCAAAGACTTGTCTGTTACATTCTTGCAAGAAACAAATTTAACTTTAATAAATACAAAAAAAGTAGATCTGACAAACCTTATGTAACACTCTCAAAACAGGTATTGTTCTCATTTCTGAAAACTTATTTTTTCCATCTCTTTACTTGTTGATAAAATAAATTCTCATAAGGTTCTAATTTTATTTCTTTATCTAGTGGAAGTCTCCTGAAAAAGGAATTCTGAATCTGAATTATAATCATCTTGCTATTAAAAAAACAAACAGCCCTCTCTGGGTCTTCTCCATGATAGTAGGGGCTATGGAATGCGAAAATAGGAAATTTCAGTTGTAACTATTTACTACATACTAGTACAGTGAACAGTTATTAGAAAAAAATCACTCAAAATCAGGCACAAGAACTCTGACACAGGATTTTTTTTAAAGTTTCCATTTATCTAAATGGGCTACATGAAATTATTCATTTTAAATTGTTCAAATACTAACATAATTCTACTTTTCTTATTTTTAAGGCATTCTAGGACAATAAGTTATCAGTTGCAATGAAGAGATAGTCAATTTTACCTGAAACTTTATTTTAATGACACACACACATATATATATATATATATATATATATATATATATATGTAAAAAGTTTCTGAATTACAGTCATAGGACATTTTTTCTTCAGCATTTACAATCTCTACGACCTTGAATAAGCCAAATATTCCTTACTTTCTTAATTTTGTAACACATTAAACTAATAGTGATAGAAGATTAGATTTAGGAGTGACCACCACAGTCATCTCGCTGGTTCCACTATATAATCCCTAACAAAAAAATCATCTCTCATTTCTTTCCCCAAAAAATTCCTGTCCTCACAATATTACAGAATATGTAATATAGGTAATGTAAAAAACTTATTTAATAATTTGTTTGGAAAATGGAATAAAAATTTAGAAAATCATAAATTAATTACTCTATTATCCATGAAAGCCAACATGAATTAGAGATAATGTACAAGGTTGGATTTATAAATAAAGCAAATTAAGAAACCCTAAGTTATTAAATATTTTCTCTAATACTTATATAGCCTGTCTAATGTCATGAAAGAGAGGGCATTTTAAGAGTAAGATTTGTAGATTGTAACAAATATAAAATTAAAGTTTTATTTTTCAAACAATAAGCAAAAGTTAAAGGCAAGATATCCAGTTTTGTAGAAATTGAAAAAC
This sequence comes from Gorilla gorilla gorilla, assembly GCF_029281585.2. Taxonomy (NCBI): domain Eukaryota; kingdom Metazoa; phylum Chordata; class Mammalia; order Primates; family Hominidae; genus Gorilla; species Gorilla gorilla. Next base: position 61,361,107 of record NC_073230.2, read on the forward strand.
CAATACTAGAAATGCTATGGAAATAAAAAATAGCTAAGAAAGGTTAAGTAAATCTTGAGGAAGAAATTTAGAGGACTTATACATTTTTTATCATAGCTATTGAAATGGAATGTAATTAAAACAATGAAGTATTGGTAAAAAATAAAATTAAATAGAGATTTTAGAAATAAGCTTACACATGTGATTTCACCTAATTTAATAAACAATAACGACAGAAAAAACATGGGGGAGTTTCACTTCATTACAGTGAGAATAAATGTTCAGAAGATGTGCTGGAACAGTCAGCTATCCAGAGGAAAATGAAAAGTGAGTATTGACCCCTACCTCACACTACACATAACATTCGCCTGAGATGGATCATAGGATTAAGCTTGACAGTTTCAAGACACAGGATTGAAGAAGACATTTGCAATACAGGTATTTGTCAAATGACTCAAATTCAGAATGTGTAGCTACCCTTTTCACATGAATAAGAGAAAGGCAAAGGATCCAACAGGAGAAGAAAAAGAAGATATCCAAGTAGCAGATAAACAAAAGCAGATGTTCTTAACAGCTCTGGTTACTCATGAAAACCCAAACTTAAATTAGCAGCTGATACGGCTATCTACCCATGTAGAAGGCTAGAAAGGTAAACACCAGTCTTAGTGAGGGTCTGGAGGAAGGAGTTTTATGTTAGTGAGAGTTCAAATTCATACAACTACTTTGAAAAACTGTTTTGCAGGGTCTACTGAAGCTGAGTAAGTGCATATACTCGCTTGCCCAGAAATCCTACTCCTAAGCACACACCCTAGAAATGCATGTATGTTTTCACCAGAAAACCTGTACAAATATTGTAATAGCATCACTGTTTGTAATATAGCCATAAGCTGGAAACAAGCTCAGCACAGTCAACATATCGCCAATACCCCCTGCACTGTGATGTTGTTGTTTACATATCTGCTTCTGCCCAGAGGAAAACTTCACATGATCCATCAAACACTGACAGTTTTCTCCCTCAAACTTTCACCCTTTCCTGTCATTAATCACTGTTATTTAAATGACTTAGCCTTGTTCTTTCAATATCTTAAAAATTAGTGAAATACATTTTGCATATTATCACATCTCTTTCAATCGTCTCTTTGAAAGTAAGGCTTCATTCACTTGCAATGCTCCAAGAAAACCTCAGAGAGGGAGCTTCTTACACAGATCCTTTGTGATGAAAACAAATACGTTTGCTGAGTAGAAGTGTTTTCTCAAGGGAATAGCTAGCTGATTGATCACCACATCATTAAACAGACTCTTGGAAGTCCAGCCCAGCAGTCCACTTAATGTCAATGTACAGAAGCAATGCATAAGCTCAAAATCATTTTTTTGTATACTTACAAAAGGAAAATAGCAAATGGGGCCAGCCACTGTGGCTCATGCATATAATCCCAGCACTTTGGGAGGCCAAGGCGGGAGGGTCACTAGAAGCCAGGAGTTCAAGACCAGACTGGGCAACATGGCAAGACCCCATCTCCATATGAAATAATAACAAAAATATAATTAGCCAACTGCAGGGACATGTGCCCATAGTCCCAGCTACTCAGGAGGGTGAGGTGGGTGGATCATTTGAGTCCAGATGTTGGAGACTATAGTGAGTTATAATCACACCACTGCACTCCAGCCTGGGCAACAAAGCAAGATCTCCTTTCCAAAAATATTTTTAAAGAATTAAAATAGCACGTAATAATTATATATGCAGTTTAAGAATCAAGAGTATATTTGAACATGTTTTGATGAAAAGTATTTAGTAATCACTTGAGTTAATTTCATACATATAATTTACACATTTGTCTATTGGAGTTGTTATCTATATAAATGAGATATAAGTACAATGAATATCTTAAGAGGATTTTTATAGTGCTTGCCAATACTATCTTCCCAGCAAGTATCTTTGCTTTCCGTTCAAGTGTGATTTTTTTTTGCTCACTCTTTCAGTTTGGTCTTGCCTGGCCATTATGTTTTAGTTATCAAGTAGTTTAGTTTAAATGCTTATTCGTTGAACTATACAGGCAAAAGTTTTGAAATTCTCTGTGGCATTAACATAATGAGCAGAAAAATCAGAGTAGGCTGGCATGTCCCTTAATATTTAATAAGAAACATAATGAAGGGAAGTACAGAAAAAGCACTAGGAGAAGAAGAAATAAAATCCTCTGAGTTTGAAACCATCATTTAATCTGAGGGGACGTCCTAGCTCATTTTGTGTTACCCAAATGCAATACTCAGTATTTGTTGACTTTTGATAGCATCGTCATCAGAGAACTAATTGCAGCATTAACTGATATGGGGACTGAATAGCTGGGCAGTTTCATTTCACAGATATCAGCTATAGCAGTGAACTGTAAAGGAAAGGAAATAGGAGAATTGGAATAAGGCAAAGAAGGCAATGCTTCTTATTGTACCATGGTCGGAGGGAAGAGCTGTGAACCAGCCACAGGACTTAACCTGAGTAAGCTCGCCTAGATCAGAGGCTCTCAGGTGGAGATGGAGCCCTGCACAAGGTGGATAATTTCCTTGTCCCCGGCCACATTGTGAATTAGAGCCAGGGTGAAAGACACAATTTCTAACCCCAAAACCAATGGACTTTTTTTTTTTTTTTGTAATTTATTCACTTCTTTACTATTAGGTTGGTGCAAAAGTAATTGCAGTTTTTGCCATACTTTTAATTGATAATAGATCACTCTAAAATCAGCTCAAATGTCCTAGAAAAAAAATTGAGAAATTAAAGTATTAACCACAGACTTTCAGTGTTTTAAGCTGAAATGACTCTACTCTCCCCCACATAACCCTGCAGACATTTAAAAGTTTTAGTTTACAGAAATTGCATGTCTTTTCATGAGCATGTTTATTTCTTTATTACCATTTCATTAACTGGTATTTAATTTAAAAAAGTATTAAATAATATTTAGCCTGCAATTATTACGTTTAAAAGAATAATGATGAAAATATAAGTCTCATTAACATCATAAATATCATACACAGGCACAACTCAAAGATACTATGGGCTTGGTTTCAGACCATAGCCATAAAACAAATACTACAATAAAGCAAGTCACTCAATGTTTTGGGTTTCCAATGTATAAAAGATATGTTTACACTATATTCTATGAAGCCTAAAAAATCCCCAATGTACACACCTTAATTGAAAAACAATTTATTGTTAAAAAATACTAACGATCATCTGAACCTCTATCAAGTTGTAATGTTTTGCTGATGGAGGGTCTTGCCTTGGTGTTTATGACTGCTGACAGATTAGGATAATGGTTGCGGAAGATTACAGTGTCCATGGCAATTTTTAAAAATTAGACAACAGTATAGTTTGCTGCATCAATTGACTGCTTCTTTCACAGAGTATTTCTATGTGTTAGGAGATACTGTTTGATAGCATTTGACCCACAAAACTTCTTTCAAAGTTGGAGTCAATTTTATCCCTGCTGCTGCTTTATCAATTCAGTTTATAAAATAGTCTAAATCATTTGTTATCATTTAAACAGTGATCATAGTCTCTTCACTCAGAGTAGATTCCATCTCAATAATTCGTTTTCTTTGTTCATCTATAAGAAGCAACGCCTTATCCATTCAAGTTCTATCATTAGATTGCAGCAATTCAGTCACATCTTCAGGATTCGCTTCTATTTCTGCTGCTGTAGATACTTCCACCACTGAAGTCTTGAACCCCATCAAGTCATCTATGAAGGTTAGAATCAACATCATTCAGTCTCCTGTTAATGTTGATATTCTGACTTCCTCTCATGAATCACAAGGGTACTTAATGGCATCTAGAATGGTGAATCCTTTCCAGAAGGTTTTCAATTTACTTTCTTCAGATCCATCAAAGAAATCACTATCTATGACAGCTATAGCCTCATGAAATGTATGTCTTAAATAATAAATGTATGTCTTAATTAATAAGACTTGAAAGTTAAAATGACTCTTTAATCAATGGGCTGCAGAATGGACATTTTGTTATCAGGCATGAAAATAACAATAATCTTCTTATACATCTCCATCAGAGCTCTTGGGGGACCAGGTGCATTGTCAATAAGAAATAACATTTTGGAAGAAATTTTCTTCTGAGCAGTAAGTCTCAGCAGTTGTCTTAAAATAATCAGCACATCATGCTATAAGTTTGTCCTTTGAAGCTCTGAAGTCAGGCATTGACTTTTCCTGTCTAGCTGTGAAAGCTCCACATGTCAAAGTCTTCCATTATAGGCTATTACATCTACATTCACACTCTCTTGTCCAGTGTAGCCGCCATCATCCATGATCTTAGCTAGAGCTTCTAGTTAACTTGCTGCAGCTTCTACATCACCATTTGCTGCTTCACTTTGCACATTTATGTTATAAAGATGTCTTCTTTCCTTAAAAACCTCATCAACCAACCTCTGCTAGCTTCAAACTTTTCTTCTGCAGCTTTCTATCCTTTCTGAGCCTTCACATAATTGAAGAGAGTTGGGACCTTGCTCTGGATTAGTTTTTGGCTTAAGGGAATGTTGTGGCTGGTTTCATTTTCTATCCAGACCACTAAAATTTTCTTCTTATCAGCAATAAAGCTGTTTTGCTTTCTTATCATCCATGCCTTCTTTAGTGTAGCACTTTTAATTTCCTTCAAGAACTTTTCCTTTGCCTTCACAACTTAGCTAACTATCTGATACACGATGCTAAGTGTTTGGCCAATCTGAGCTTTCAACATGCCTTCTCATTAAGCTTAATCGTTTCTAGCTTTTGATTTAAAGTAAGAGATGTTGGACTCTTCCTTTCACTTGAATACTTAGAGGTCATCAGTTGGCCTAATTGCAATATTATTGTGTCTCAGGGAATAGGGAGGCCCAAGGAGAGGGAGAGATGGGAGAACAGATGGTTGGTGAGGCAGTCAGAACACACATGACATTAATGTATTATGTTAACTGTACTATGTGGGTGTGGGTCATGACCCCCCTAAACAATTAAAATTAACATCAATGAATACTGATCACAGAATGCCATAATATATATAGTAATAATGAAAAAGTAAAAAATATTGCAAGAATTACCAAAATGTGACAGAGAAATAAAGTGAGCTCATGTCGTTGGGAAAATGGTGCCAACACAGTTGCTCAACACAGGTTGACACAAACCTTCAATTTGTAAACAAATGCAGTATCTCAGATGCACAATAAAATGCCTGTAATGAAAATATTTGATGTCAGATCTGTTATCCTTTGTGTAAAGAAAACTTAGTGTTTAAAAAATTATTTTAATGTTTTCCAACCTTGCCTTCCCAAATTACAAAACCTCTGGAATAAAACTCTAGAGTTCTAAAAATCTTTATTTTGAAAAAAATCCATCTGTCCTGATTTTCAATACTCAATGTCTGGCAAAGGACAAAAAACTTGCCCTTCATTGCTCCCCTCTCACGCCAGGCTGAGGTCACAGAACACCTGTGAGACTCATCTGCAGTTAGAAAGCCAAACTTTCAGCTTTTTCCTGCCTTCACAACCCACACTGTTTTCCATAACCAGGCATCTGTGAATTTCACCCTGAATTCTAACTCTTGTGAGCTCCTAACTGATAATACAAGACATTTTGAAATCTGTCTAGAGAGCACACCAACTTGGATGGGAGGTGAAAGGAAGTCTCTTCGCAGGAAGACGAGGAGCAGGCTGTCGGTGGTATACGGAGTGTGCATGTGCTCTCGCTCAGTGAGGCCAATGAGGCTTTTGGCAGAGCCATACAAGTCCTCTCTGTCAGTCACATTTGTGGACTTTGAAATGACTTCAAGCACTCACACACACTGCTAAAAGTAGAGCCTTGGACTTTGAGGGACCTTATCTTTCTGGGGGAATGGATGCTTACTGTATAGAGGTTTTTTTTGGTTGTTGTTTGGTTTTTGGTTTTGTTTTGTTTTTTTTTTTTCCAAGCACCTTGGAGATCTCAGTAGAGCTAGTGTTTTCGACTGAGAGCTCTGGAATCCCCCTGCTTGCGTGAAATCTCATTGCCCGTCCCACCACTTGCAGTCTAGTGACCTCATCAGCAAAACTGGTATAAAACAGACATCGTTAAGGTGAACACCTGGTTTAAGTCCCACTGGCCTGGAGGATAGACTTGCTTGCTCTGTGGAAGCCTTGCTGATTGAGGTCTCTGAGTAGAGAGTGGCAGAAGGCGTTTTGGTGCACGGCTGTACCTGTAGCCACTACAATAGAGAAAATGTGTGCCCTGTATGTCAGAAGGCCTTAAACAAGTAAATTGTACTATAAGTAAATCTTATTATAGGTAAAACAAAGTAACCATAACCTAGAAAGATTAATTCATGTTAGATTAGCTAAATAACCAGGAAGAGTCAAATTAGGACACTTGCTTTCTAATCAATATCCCTTCAATGATAGTGTAGTAACCTACTATTTATTAATTACAGACAAGCATCTTTTCTCTCCAATTGGATCGGAATTTCCCTAGGCACGTGGGGTATTGAGCTGTGCCTTCAAACCACACCATATTCACGACACACCTCCCTGGAGTACCCAGTGCACTGCATGATATATTATTATACTTAAAAAATGGTTATATGGTAGAATCATAAACAATCTCTGCAACATTTAAGATTAATTAAAAGGCTTGAAATTATTTCTCTCTTGGGGATACCAGCATGTATTTTAAAATTACTATCTGCCTTTATTTACTGAAGTTTCAGTAAGGAAAAGAAAATATATTGAAATTTACTGTTCTCCGTCCTACATAATTGCACTGGCTTCAGGTGTATACTGCATCAAAGCCAGGTGTCAAAATCATGAACAGTCTGAGCTTAACTGAGAACCTGACTTTCTTAGTTATGACATATATTTAGAAACACTGACGTTGACTCAAGTGTTTCTTCAATCCTGGGTTTAAATACCATCTTGGAGGAAAACAGTTTTCTATTCAGAGCACCATTCAGCCTCTCTGTCTTTTGCAGACAAAAATGAACAAAATATTCTTATTGTCTTTGTGTATGTCTGACATGTGTTCTGTTCTTTCTTTTAAAGACTTATTTTTACTTGGTGATTCCCCTGCTCTTTTTCTCCTCAACCTGTGTGAGCTATGATGGTAGGTTCTAGTTCTTCCAACTCCATTTGCACCAACATTTTAGATCTCTTAAGGTTTTTCCTCCTGTTTTACTCAGTTTTGAGTTCTACTCTTTTGGCTACTTATTGGAGCCATCCTTCCCTTCTTTCTCTCTCTGTCACACACACACACACACAAACACATACATACACACATGCATATGCACACACACACACATCTTCTTATAACCTTCCTAGCTAAACATTTTCCACATTTCACTTTTTACTGTCCAGAGGAAAAGTGAATATATTTACCAGATACTACTCTGATTCAGCATGAACACATTGTTCTTTATGGATTCTTGAAGTTTTACAGCATGGAGTTTTGGGCCACAGTGGGCCAAGATTCAAGGATTGCTCTTGAAACCTGTAAATTCGCTTTTCAGGAATTAGCACAAAATTCCTCTCCCCTCCTTGCTCCTGGTGCACCTCCTACCTGAAAACATTTTACTTTTGATATCACCTGAAATGTTGAGTAAGATGTGCCTTCATGGAATCCCTGCAAATCACCTGTAACAGGCAGTTTTAGATTCATACAATTTTAATTTCTTTCATCGATTCCTGAACATAATCTTATAGGAATTCATTAAATTTTGACTCTAAAATATAGTTGACATACGAATTCTTCCTTCGGACTCATCTCGTAAGGCAAGCATCACATCCTTTTATTCTTGACTGCCATTCTGCTAATATGGAAACGTAGAAGTCAGTAGTGATATATGAACACGTGACAAAATTGGACTCAGGTCAAATGAGCGACTTTTTCTCTGTTGCTGATTTACTTCGCCCAAAGCCAAATCATCTGTGCTCTGCTGTCACTGCATTGAGATAGAAAAGATTCATTTAAGCCAATTTTTAAATGTCTGGTGTGTATTCTCTTCATTTCACAGTTTTTCCATCTCACAGACTGCTTAACAGATTGTATTGTGAGCCACATGTTGAGTACAATATTTATTACATTGGAACACTGTAAAATCTTGCTGGATTTTAGCAAGAAAAAGAAGAGTACATATAATTCACCTAAACAGTAGAATAAAAATGACATTTATTTTTAAATAAAGCTCATTTTATGCAAAAGCAAACACCATCAAAATGACACATTTCTTGAATTTCTCAAATTAGAATTAAAAAGCAGTATTTTCATTTGCAATTTTTATTGTTGTTATTCAGTTACAAAACCTTAGAATGTTAATCTGTGATGCAAGTAGAAAGCCTCTTAACTTTAAACAGCCACCGGGATAATATAATTACATCTATAAACCTATAGTAAATATTTCGCCTAACCCTCCTCTGATGTAGACAAAACTCTGAATTTTGATGTTTAAATGTTTTAAATACAAAATAGGATGTGCTCTGATTCATTTAAGAATGACATCTGCTAGTGTACACATAGTCTCCAGGCTGATTTCTGAGAAAATAGATATCAAAGAACAGAGCAAATACAAGCTTCTCCCTGAACCTGAGAGCAGACAGTTCTCAGCAGCTGCACTGAAAGGAGACACCCGACAGCAGATGGGATTATGCAATTTCTGAGTTCACAAAAAAATAAAGTTATTGATTCCAATGTTATTTCCACCAGCATTATCTGGGTGTTTTCTGTCATGCTGCTGTGGGTTTTTATTGGTAATTTCCTATTGAGTAAAGAGTGTTGCAGATTCAGGGCATTTTATGTTCTGGGGGGATATCCTGACAATCCTAATGTTCATTTGTGTAAAAATGGGAGGAACTCAAGAAAGAAGATCCCATCAGCAACACAAAATTAAATGCTCTGCATCTCTCAATTCTTCAGAAAGTGCAGACACTTGATTCTTTTTCATCTAGTTTATACAGATCCTTATTCCATTAACTGACTCCATTAGCTAACATTCTATAAATGAGCCTATATCTCTTGGCCAGAGATGCTTAAACCCAAACCTGAAGCATGATAAGGACACAAAAGTGCAACTATTATCTTTTAATTGATTTGACATCATTTCTTTTGTCATGTTTCATTCAGCAATACTGAAGCGAGAACATAAGCCCACATGACAGATGTCTTTCCCTTTGAAACGGCCTTTTTCATAGGAAGTAGAAGGAGTCCTGGAGGATGAACTAAAAAAGCTCAAGATTGATGCCAGTTAATTGTGTCATTGATTTACTTTGTCACTAGGTATTTAGCAAATATGGACAAAACGTTCTAAAGGAAATAAACGTTGTCAGAAGGCAGGAGATCCGCAGACCCAGGGCTATTAATACTGCTCTCCATTTCTCATTTTAGAATGAACATGAGCGAGGGTGTGGGGAAATCTAATGAGTTAAAGATGGAAAGACATGGAGGAAATTAGTTCTAAATATTTGAGTAATTAACCATCATTGTCTATACCTCATAAGTAGTCAAATCACCCCAAGTCAACACATTCTATTTTCTCTGCATTATATGTTTATTTTACTATATTTTTCTTCATTTGGCCAACAAAAATAAAGTGTCTATTATGTTTCAGACACAAAGATAAGTTCACAGGATATACAGAGACTAAAGATATCATTGTATTAGTTTCATATTTAAAGCAAAAAGGGATCTGACTATGAAATTACAAGCACGTAGCTTATTTTGCTTAAGGCCACCATGGGGAAGCAACGTATCTGTACTTGAATTAGGCCATGGAAATCCATGAGACTGCCTTCATTTGGCTTTCTGCTGTTTATTTTGCATCAGTAAAATCCATAGACTCTGAAGGAGAGCTCAATCATAATTAAAAGTGTTACTGAACTAAACACAATTACCAGTGTTTACCACATTATATAATGCTACTGGCACCAGAAGCAAAGTTCAAACTAGTTTTCTTTTCTGCACTCTTGTTAGGCATGGTTTAATAAATGTCTAATTAAATTTGGTAATGGCATGTGCCAAAATCAGATTTGGAAAATTTGCTGACTTACAGATCAAGGCATCAGGACGTTACTATTCACTTACCATTGCAACCAGGAAAACTCCTAGTTCAACACGAAAACATTGGTGCTCTTGGATAATATTTTCTTTAGGGATTATACTCCTGAAGCCTTATATTTGCACTGTAATCGCCTTATTAAAACCAAAAAGATTTACCATTTAATAGTACAATGAGGTCAGTACTACAAAAAATTCTTGTTTGTGAATATAATTACTAGGCTAATAATAATTTCTTCAGAAAGCAAATACCTGAGTAAATAAAGATAATATTGCAAAAAGTTTTCTTACTTTGTATCAAACTAAATAAAATTTTAATGATGTCCTTAATATATCAGTTATCATGTATTCTAAACAGGGAAAGAAAGATTTTAGTAAGGATGAAATAATCATGACTAGATTAAAGAACTGAAGTATACACATATGAATTTTGCTATGCTTTTCTCTAATATTTGCAAAAGTTCTTTAATCAGCATTTTTCATATTATTTTCAAGACAAGCATGATGTACTAAGCAGTGCAGGTTTGTGTCTTATTCATTCAGAATATAACAGGACATAATAATAAACAGAAAGTTTGTTCAAAACCAACAGTGCAAATATCTGAAAATGAAGAAAGTGAATCTTCTTCCTGTCTTCTGAATTGTTTGGTGACTCTCTTGGATGCCATAATTGATGGTCAGACCACCTGGACAGTGTTGGCGGCTCCTGCTTCTGCCTTGAGTTACTTACTCTGCTTGTTTGCCTGGAAAGCTGGACTGCCCAGCACCCTCCACTACCACCCTCACATGTGCTGGGTGGATACCTGCTAACATTTTAGGTTAACTCTACAACCCCAAAATTATCATCACTATAAAGGCTTCTCCTTTTAAAAATGGTAGTCTTCATAATTTTCTCTTAGGCTTTGCTGTTTTATTTACTTTTATCATTTCTCCTATGAAAATATACTTTACTTATTATTCCTTTTTAATTCACTTTTCCATTTATGTCTTACACTACACTATGAGCCCCTTATGTTCCAAGACTGTGTATTATTTTTTTGTACCTTGACACCTAGTACTTTCTCACAAATAGCAGATGTTTAAGACATATTTAGTGGCTGATGGCATGAAGCTGGACAAACCTAAGGCTACTAAACTATAGTTCATTTATTAAATACTAAGTTAAAAGTCTGCATGATTAATTAACAAAATTTTGGGCAGACAAGTGGTTGAGGAGTGCTGAGATGACATTCTTACATCATACAATTATATAATTTGACATTGATCTCCCACTAGCCTCAAAATAAATGAAAATTTAAAAAGAGTCACAGGAAAGTAATCAATTTTGCTGTGTATGAGTCAATTTCACTCTATTAAAGGTCTTTGAAATTTTAAAAAATTATATGAAAATCACTGTTTTCTCAAGGGCTACTTCATGTTTAGTTGTCCAGTCATTAAAGTTTGTATCCTAGTAAGATCAAATCTGGGTGAATTCTCATTCCAGAAAATTAGAACTTAATCTAAGATAATGCCAACATATTAAAGTTTAAAATAGGTTACTCTAAAAGCTCATTTCCTATATATTAGTATAACGTTATACAAACATGTACATTCTATGATCTTTCATTTTCTTAATCTAGAAAACATTAAAAATAATATCTATTTTATTTTTACTATGAGTTACTTGAATTTAGCTTTATGTGAAAATTTCTGCTTTCTTAACATTCTTCTTGGTTCCTGTAATGTCAAATTTAGTATGTTTATCTTATGCTGGCCTTTCCATCTTACAAGTTTTATGTGTGGCCTAAATCTTTGTATTCCCAAGGTTCAGCCTCTGAGTTTACTGTCATGAGTCTCTATCCTGATTGTGCAATCTATACTGAAGCCTAGATTTCTCTCCCAATATTCAGCCTCCAAAATAAGCTTTCGAGGATGGGACACTCACCTGTCCCCCTTATAATCTGTCCCTATTTATATTTTTAGTTTTGGTTATCAGCACTACTATCCATGCAGCTGATGAGATAAATCTTTCGTAACTTCCCCTACTTCTTCTCCTTGATGCTTATATACAAACTGTTACCAAATCGAACCAATTATGCTCCCAGACTTTGCTTAAATTGAGTCCATTCACTTTTGCCCCAAGTATGACTGCATTCTTTCTCACCTGGCATATTTCGGTCATACTCTCACTGCTATCACTACCTCCACATCTTGTCCCACAAGGTCATTCTCTGAACCACCTCAGGGAGTGGTGTTCAAAATCCCTAATCTGACCAGGACTCTTCAAGTCCTTGAGATATGCATCTCCAGAACAGATGTCTCATATGTCCTCTAATGGCCAACTCACTTGAGTCAACTTTTCTTGTCTGGCGCTGTTCTCCTTGGGGTATATTTTCTCATTCCTTGACTTGTTTCTCTCCACAACATGCGACTCAGTTGTTTTCTTACCCAATGACCTTTCCTCAACTCCTCTCAGACAATCCTATGTATCTGCCTCTGCAATATTAATGTGTTATTAATCTCTCCACCGAACTCAGGGTCCTTGAGGGTAGAAAATGTGGGGTTCTCTGTCTCATCATCAGCACTGAAAATACTTCTTCGCACATGGCAGGTACTTAATAAATATATTCTATATGGATAAATGTCCATACATACAAGAGCATTCATTTAAATAGTTTAATTCAATAAACAGTGACCTGTTTATTGAATTGACCTAAACAGGATGTAGCTGACATCCTTCAAGGTACTGGTGAAACAGCAATGAACAAAACCTACAATAATCTCTGCCTTTGTGGTACTTATATGAAACCCAAATTCAAAGTGATATATACAATGCTTACCATATATCTGATTAATCTAATTTTAAGTTATAAGACCAAGATTTTTTTAAACAGCAATCGAGTACTGAAGATTCCACTGAAAATTCATTACATATTTAGTTAAGTAGCATATCTGAGATCACTTTCTATGAGTATTTAAAATGAACGCATGTGTTACTTATTCCTCCACTGAGGGATTTCCTTACCTAGGTTAGGACTTATGCTACTGGTACTGGCTCCTGAGTACAGCTTAACAGTTCTTTGGATCCAAATCTGATTTATATTTGGAAATATTTAATCACTTGATGTTAAGTCTCTATGGAGTGTAAACATATAAAATTCAGAGTTTGCATACTCCATGGATTTTGTAAGACTTCACAAGCTGTTGTAATGTCGTTGAGCATTATTAATAAGGGCTGAGCAGTCCTTCATGCATGACTATAATTTGGCTTATGTGCAGTAAATTATACTCTTGAATATGTTAGGCCAGAAATCAAAATGGATTTGACTTCCCTAGTTCCCCAAAGAACCAATATTTCATCAGACATATTTCATCTTTCTTTCTACTTTTCACTGGTCTCACCATTTATTTTTTCTTCCAACCATAGCTACTGAGCATTTACTATATGGGTGTAACTGTGCTCATTGGTCTATCTGGTGAAGAAAACAAAATAACTTTAAACAAAAGAGGAACATATTGAAAAAATCCACAAGATACTGAGGTTATCATAGTAAATGGATAACTATACATTGAAATAAGATTTATGGGAGCACAAACGGAATTCTGATCAGTTTTCAGTGGTTTAGGGATGTTTTAAGGGTGGCTTCATTAAGGAAATGGCATAAGCTAAGGTATGAAACATTTATTAAAAGATGATAATGGTGACATTAGAAAAAAGGAGGAGGTCATAATGTCCACAACAGGTGCAAAAAACAAATAATTGAGGTAGTACATCAATAACCAAAAAAGACACACGGGCATGTGTCGAGTTAAGCTACACGTACATTTAGAGCTAGATTGTAGAACTTGAAGCCTGCTGTGAATCATTTTGACCTCTACATTTAACCAACTGGTAAACCACCAGAAAGTTCTAAGGAGAATGCTCACAGGTATGTTGCTTAAAATTCACTTTTGCTTTGAGCAGATTGAAAGGCCAGAAATGGACATGGAGAAAACTGTTGAGAGAGAATGGCAATAGCTGGGGTAGAGTCAGGGGTAATTTAGACTAGGAAATGAAAGGAAGTAAACAGGATTAAGAAATCGTGGTAAATAAAATCTAAAGGACTTGTTTAAATATGATGAGGGCAGTTAAGGAAGGGACAAGTAGCAAGGTGGAGCCCCACAGATGAGCTTTCCACAATGGAGGGATGATGGGACCTTTGCTGAGATAAGAATCACTGAGTGAGAGCCAGATTTGAGTGGAAAATCATGGCTTTCTCTGTAGACATATAATTTTTACAATTTTTGAAATATGTTTGTCAAAATGTTGAATAAACAATTAGAAATGTATATTTGTAGCACAGAAAAATTGGGTGGGAAGATACAAATTTTGATGTCATAGGTATAAAGATGGTTTCTGTGTGTGTATGTGAGTGTGTGTGTTTCTGTGTGTGTGTTTCAAGCTGCATGCAGAGATAATGCTCAAAATCTTGGCCTTAAGGGCAATCAGTGGAACTAACAAACCAGTAACTTGAGGAAATGGCACTATGATTTTTGTATTTTAGTACATTAAAAATATGAATAAACCGTATTTTCAGCTTGACACTTCCCTGCTCCAAAATGCCATGAGTGCTGCAAACCCCATAGCATAAAGTCATAATTCTTTACATTGTCAGTGAAAACCTCCTACAGACTGGTGGCAACCAATTTTTAACAATTTTAATCACTGCTAAATGCTTCTTCTCAGTCTTGACACATTCACACTATGTCCTTTCTTTTTTCCACATCAAAACTCTACCCTTAATGCCTCTCCACCACTCCTCCCCATCAATGCAAAGGCTGAATGCTAAGGGAACAGCTCAAGGGTATCTCTGTCCAGGGGTTCTTTTCCTAACTTTCTACACACTCCCATCCACCCCTGGTCTACGGAGATCATGGTCACCTCCAAATTCTCAAAACTCTGATTGATTTTATAACTTTTAAGTTATTTATAAGAACTTAATAGGAAGTTTTGAGCAGATATACACAAGCATTTGTAAATCTTTTATTTTTATGTAACACACACTCCCAGATAAGGCAAAAAGAAAATTAAGAAAAAGCACAATGTGTCCTAGCACAACATCTCCATAATACAATCTATAAAGATAGTAGTTTATATAAGCAACATATTATAAATGTGGACAGTGATTTTTGAGGTGCTTTTAGAAAGCTGAGGTATCTCTACTATAGTAACTTTGGTGATCTTAGAAGTAATTGTCCTCTTTTATCTTTTGGGTTTGAGATGAGATGGCTGATGAAGCACGGTGAAGATCTGGCCTCAGATGGTTCTGTGGGAGATGCTTCTTGTGTTTATTTGGTTGTCATTTACCTTAAAGGGCAGATCTTCAGAGACGGACAAGGGGATTTCATAGCTTGGCCCTATATACATCGCAGGACTATTTGGTGCATACCCTACAGAATTGTTTAGAGTAATAGAATTTTTTTTTAATTCAACCCCACAGATCCTGGCAATTAACAAATCTTATACTACACTGGGAATTTGCCATCAAGATTACCAAATATGATGTAAACGACTTTGACAGTTTTTGGATGAAATTTTAATAGATTTTGAATGTCATGAACTCCTAAAACAGCCTTTTATTATGATGAATCTGCATGAGACAATCTTTATCGTTTAACAAAATTTTAATTAAAACTAGGCAGAGTTGTGACTGACATGATCAACTGTACAAGGTGCTGGCCCTCATTTTCCCTAAAACCCAGGAAAGAAATGCTCTTTGCATTCATGTAGTAGACAAACTATACAAGGTCAGCTTTCCTGTTTTTCATCTTCCCTACTGAGACTTCCAACAAAGTGACCAAATTGGAACATTTTGATGTAAGACTTCAAGCTCTGCATAATGACGAACGTAGTGTAGCTTGAATAATCCAATAATATCATGAAAGGCATTAGTTTTATGTGAAGTGGGAGACAGGAAAATATCTTATTAAGTTGTATAAATGTACTTCAAAGATGATGTAGAATGAAACAAACATTTTCTCAAGACTTTTCATCTCGTTTTGTTGTTTTGTTTTTGTTAAGTCACACTTAGACATTGCTCTCTCCCCGATCCCCCTCCACTGGGCTGATAGCTAGTAAGCACCCCTTGTAAAGGCCATAGCAGTTAAAGCATTGAAATAAAGTCTTACTGAATAAGTGGTTGATGAACTCTTCCCCAGCTATTTCCCTAAGTCTACTCTGTGTCTTCCAAAGATGCAGCAACTCAAAAATTGACATGCCATGTTTTTCAGCCAGGATCCTGCAAGGACTTGCTTCTGCCATTGGGGCTTATGTCCGTTCTGATAGAGGTGTGTTCATGCAATTCCAAGTAAGAGCATTTTGAATGTCACTGCTGCTCTTTCGAAAGGCTGCTGGAACTATATTTTGAAATGACAGGTGTGGTTTGTTCATGTTATTTAATCACTTAAAATTATTCAATGGTGTTTTGAATGGTCATCAGTCTTAAATTAGGCAATGAAGAAGGAAGTGCATAACACAATATAGGTCCTTCTTGTCCCTAATTCCAAGATAGAATGTGTATGTTTTTCAAGAACTTTAAAGAGAAGAAAAATAATTGCCCTCCTGTGTTAAACTGCAAATTTTAGACAAAGTTGATTAGCAGACAAAAATTAGTAAATCTTTGAAGGGTTAACTGATTTACAAATTGAATACATAAAGAATCAATCTATAAACCTATCTAAGGCAAGGATACACGCATCAGAAAGGTAGGAGATTGGTTATCTTTAGAATTTTGAAAAATGCAAAAGGCAAAGATTAGAAGAAACAATTTGGTAGTGGCTATGTCCAGGGAAAAGCGAGTTTTGGCTATAAACTTAAAAGTATTCACCTCTCTATAGAATGAAAAGAAAGGAAAAGGAATCCATTTATCTGAGGTCTTAGAACTATATGTTATACACATTCAAATTTTATATAAGGAGATGATTACAAAACATATATATAGATATATATTCACCTAGAACTCACTCGCCTTCCCACGGGAGGAGATAATTCACTGGTCATAAAAGCTTCACAGCTATTTCTTATTGAAAATGAGTAAACTGTCATTTAACCTACCCTAAACCCTGGCTACAGGGAGAGAATGGCCTGATCTTGACAATGTGAATATCCTGGCTCTTTTATCAGTAAATTTTTCACTGTAAATTAATAAATCAGTATAGCAGCCCACACAATTCTTTCGTGATCCACACTCAAACTGCTGACAACATAAAACCTTTGTCCTTAGAAGTCTGAATTTCAAAATTTTTAAAACATAATGAATGTTGTTATGTGAGGCCACTTGGGAGCATCCTCCTAATCTTCCCCGGAGTGCACACAGAGCTCTGTGGCATGAGCACTGAACACTCTTCTCTTGCTATATTAAAATATTGTCACCTGGAAACCTCATTGGGATTCCAACACAGTGCACTGCGTGGAGCATTCAGAAGGCTCTTGTCTCTGTAATGGGGAAAAATTAGCCCTGAACTCAATGCCAGACTGAGCCTACCTGAAAATCTTAAAGTAGACCCAAAAGGATAGAACTGTTTCTAATTTAATGGTGTTCTAGGACAAAAGCTTAAGAGCATTCATAAAGAAACAAAATTGTACATCACTAAAATGGTGAAATGTACAATGCGGTCATCAAATCACACACTACCAGGCTTTCAAAAGAGTAGGAACATATGACACATAAAAAAGAAGTTAATCAAATCTGACACAAGTGTGAGAGTGGGCAGAGAGGGACGTTCAAACTGTTATTATAAATATGTATTTCAGAAAGCCAAAAAGAAACTTGGAAGATAGAAGAGCCAATCAAACTTCCTGAGAAGAAAACTACACCATCTGAGGTAAAAAATTATACTGGGTGAGATTAATGGCAGATTTACATGGCAGGGGCAGGAGACCCTAAAAGTGAGCCTGAGGCATATGGACAAACTATCAAAAACAAACAAACAAACAAACAAACAAAACAAAGAAACAGACCATAAACAAAATGAAAAGCTCTTTGGTGAGCTGTGAGACAACTTGAAAGTGTCCAATATTGGGGTGATCTGAATTTCTAGGGCTGGGGGACAGGCAAATACTTTTTTAAATTATGAAGGAAATTTTTCCAAATTTTATTAAAACCATAAACCAAGACTTAAAAAGTTCCACAAAACCCAAGCCAAAGAAATACAAATACAACACAAAAGTGCATTATAATAAAAATGCACAAAAGTGATGAGAAAAAAATCTTAAAAGTAGCCAGGCTTTGAGGGGAGGGGAGCATATTACATACAGGGGAACAGAGGTATGCAAGAGAAAATAATTCTCATTGGAAACAACACAGTGAGAAAAGTCGTCAGCATCCTAAATAAAACAGCTGTGAGCCTAGAACTCGACACATGAAGACAGTGTCTTTCAAAATGAAGATAAAATAAAGACTTTTCTAGGCATAAAATTTTAAAAGAATCTATGGTCAGTACGACAGCACTACAAGAAACTCCTCAGGCAAGAGAAAAGAAAAAAGATTCCATCTGCCAGATGAAAGCAGAGAACTATGCAAGGAAATAAAGACTTTTAAAAGTATCCAAATTGGGAAATAAATAAGATTATTTCTAAAATTTAAGTATTTTGACAAATAATTGACTGATTAAAATTATATATATATATGTTGTGGCATTTGTAACTTATAAGTAAATCATATAAAAATAACAACATGAAGCTTGGAATGATAAATGGAAGTGCAGTATTGTTTAGTTTTTACACTATGCATGAAATGGATACATTGCTTGGATGAACACTAGAAAACATTCTTAAAAGAGCTAAAGAAAATTAGCAAAATAGAAAACTAAAATCATAAAAAAATTTAAATTAATCCAAAACAAGACAGAAAAGAGAACACTTTGGATGAAAAACACATAGAGAAAATATAAAGCTAATAAAAAGATAATAGATAAACCTGATCATTCAATTAATGACATAAAATATAAATCACAGAATTGCCAGAATTACAAGATAGTCAGATTGGATAAAAAGCGAAGCCCAAATTATCCTGCTTATGAGACGTATACTTATGAGACATAATGTCTTTACATTTAACGTAAAGACACGAATGGGTTAAAATAAAAGGTTACAATAATATATACCATGTTAACACTCATAAAAAGAGAGCAGGTCATATCTATTAGGATGGCTATCATCCAAAAAAAAAAAAAATATAGCAAGTGTTTTTGGGGAGAGAAAAATATTGACATATTTAAGCATTGCTGGTGAAAATGTACAATGATGGAGCCACTGTGAGAAACAGTAGGGCAATTCCTCAAAAAATTAAACAAAGCATTATTATATGATCCAGCAATTTTACTTCTGACTATATACCCAAATAAATATAAGCAGGGACTTGAACAGATATTTGTACACCCATGTTCGTAATAGTGTAGGGGAGGAAGAATAATTTTTCCTCTACCTTCTGAATTTTTAGTTGGGCTTCCTCTAACAAAGACAGATTTACAAGCGAAAAACAAACAAGTTCATTAATATATGATTCTCATATACAGGAGATACAGGAGATGCCAAGGAAATGAGTAATTCTCAAATAAGTGGCTTAGAACTCCGGTGCATATGGCATTTTCAACAAAGAAGAATACATTTGCGATAAGAGACAAGACAAAGGAAAAAGACTTTGAGTCTCTAGAAGCAGCAAATTGTGGGGGGAGGTAAATATATGGGAATCTAATAGTACTTAAAAGATAGTAAAGTTTGTCATATAGATTCCTCTGGTGCTGCCTCCAGGCTGATATCAATGCATAATAATCTCCCCTGAAAGTTTGTCCTTCCCAGTAAAGAGGGAAGGAGGGACGGCCTTGTAAATTTACCTCTTGCTTTTAGGCAAAGATTGGAGAAAGGCTGGAGAGCTTATTTTGTATCTGCTTCTTCAATTGCCTTCAGCTTAAAATAATCCTTATGGTAAAGGGGATCTGGGGATAGCATATTTGACTACCTTCAGCACCATTATTTATAATAGTCAAAAGGGGGAAGCAACACAATGTCCACTGATGGATAAATCAACTAAATTTGTTATATACATACCATGGAATATTAGCCTTGAAAATGAAGAAAATTGTAAGATATGTAACAACATGGATAAACCCTGAAGATATGCTAAATGAAATAAACCAGTAAGACAAGGAAAAATATTGTATGATTTCACTTATATGATACCACATAGTGCAATACACAATAATAGAGTAGTCAAATTCATGAAGACAGAAATTATGGTGGTTGCCCAGTGCTGATGTCAGAGTGAAGTGGAAAGTTATTTTTAATGGGTAAAGAATCTCAGCTGGGGGAGATGGAAGTTTCTGGAAATGGAGGGAAGTGATGGTCACAAAATGTGAATGTGATTCATGCCACAGAATTGCACATTTATAAATGCTTAAAATTGTGAATTCTATGTTATAAGTATTTTACCACAACAATAAAAAAGAAATCAGCAGTTGTTATATTAATATCAACCAAAATACATTTAGGAAAACAGCAACCATCAGGAATAAGAAAGGGCATTTCATTATGACAAGGGGGCTTTTCATCAAGAAGACATAGTTTGTGTGCCTAATAACATTTTCAAAATATATGTGATAAAAACTGACAGAATTAAAAATAGAATTAGAGAAATCTACAATTGTAACTGGCAATTTTAATACCACTCTCTCAGTAGTTAATGGGACATGTATAATAGATTTTAAAAAATGAACATGGAAATAAAATACAATTATTTTGGACCAATAGACATAACTAAAACATTTGATTCAAATCAGCCCAAAAAACTTTTTAAATATTATGAACATGAAATATTTACAAAGACAGAACAAATTCTATGCCATAAAATAAATATCATTAGCAAGCAAACGAAACAATCAACGATGTGAAGAGGTAACCTACAAAATGGGAGAAAATATTTGAAATCTATTGATCTGACACAAGATTAATAATCAGAATATATAAGGAACTCAAACAACTCAGTTCCAAAAATAAATATCTGACTTCAAAAATGGGCAAATGATCTGAATAGCCCTTTATCAAAGGAAGGTGTAAAAATGTCCAACAGGCATACAAAAAATGCTCCGCATCACTAATCATCAGGGAAATGCAAATCAAAACCACAATGATCATCTCACCCACCGTAGTTAAAATAGCTATTAGCAAAAAGACAGGAAATAAAAAATGCCAGAAAGGATGTGGAAAGGCAGGACACTTGTGCACTGTCAGTGTGACAGTAAATTAGTACAGCTACTACTAAAAACAGTATGGAAGTGCCTCAAAAAATGGAAAATAGAACTACCATATGGTGCAGCAATCCCACTGTTGAGGATATACCCAAGAGAAAATAAATCACTATATTGAAGAGATATCTGCACTCCCATGTTTATTGCAGCACTATTCATAGTAGCCAACGTATGGAATCAACTTTAGTGTCCATCAACAGATGAATGGATAAAGAAAATAGTATATTTATTTATATTATATTTAATATTTATAATATATAGTTATATATTTATATACAATATAAATATCATCTATTTATATATACAATAAAATGCTATTCTGACATGAAATAAAATCCTGTCATCTGCAGCAACATGGATGGAACTAGAAGTTATGTTAAGTGAAATAAACCTGGCACAGATAAACAGGTATCACATGTTCTCACCAATATGTGGGAGCTAAAAAAAGTGGATTTCATGGAGATAGAGAGTAGATTGGTGGTTACCAGAGGCTGGGAAGGTTAGTGGGGAGGAGGGAATGAAGAGCAAGTGGTTAATGCGCACAAAAACACAGTTAGCTAACAGGAAAAAATTCTAGTGTTTAATAGCACCGTAGGGCACCTATAGTTAACAATAATTTATTATATATTTCAAAATAGCTAGAAAAGAAGATTTGAAATGTTCCCAACACAAAGAAATGATAAATGTTTGAGATAGTGGGTAAATATCCTTATTTAATTATTACACATTGTATGCAAGCATACCAAAATATCACACGTATCCCATAACTATGTACAAGTATTATGTATGAATAATACATATCATTAAATTTAAATACATTTAAGTAATAGAAATACATTCTTTGATCACTCTTGAATTACATGAGAAATTTATAATTAAAAAATTTTGGCAAATCTCCAAATATTTGAAACTAAATAGGACACTCTTAAATAACTCTGCATAAAAGAAGACATCAAAGGTAATTAGAAAGTATTTCTAACTGAACTAAAATGAAAACAAAAATTACCATAATCTGTGGAATATGGCCAAAACAGCGTTTGGAGAACTTTGTAGCATTACTTGTGTAATTAGAAAGGAAGATATATTAATGCAACTAACTCAGATTCTACCTTAAGAAATTAATTTAGAAAAAGAACAAATTAAAACCAAAATAAATAGAAGAAATGAAGAAAAATTCAGAATAGCATAACAAATAAGAACTGCTGCCTCAGTTCACCACGTATGTTATGAGCTGTACCCTTCCTGGTCTGGTGTTACAATTCTCCATATGACTTCAGATTACCCTTGTTCAACCACTTCACAATAACTCAAAAGCTGCAAACATTCTGATGATCACTTCCATGAGTGAATATCAGGTTTTTATCACAGTAATGAGAATAGTTGTTGTAGCATTTATGTACTTCTTAACGTGTATAAAATTATAGTTAACATGCATAAAAATTAAAATTTTTATTAGATTACCATTGTTTTAATATGTCTAAGATTGACGTTTTTGAGTTTTGGGAATTTGGCACCATTTATTTTATAAGCTATGTGGATTTCATCGAACAATTTTGAATGTAATTGTAAACTATATGAAAAGATCTATTGCATTGTTGCAGAATTTGCTATCCATCCATAAAACAGAGCACCAGTCAGAAATAGAAAGAATTAACTCACGATACATCAGGGTCATCATGAGTGATACTAGGGTCATCAAGAGGATACTGCAGGACTATTATGAACAACTCAATCCCCCCCAAATTATATAACTTCTGTAACTCCAGCTTTATTTTAAGATTAACAAGGCATATCTTTCACCATCCCTTTACTTTTAATGTACCTGGGTGTTTATGTTGAAAGTGGGTCTTTTGTAGACAACATAGAGTTAGGTCGTGATTTTTTGTCAGCTCTGACAGTCTGTGTCTTATTTTGTTTATTTGGGCCGTTCACACATAAAGTGATTAAAAATGGATTGGTTTTTCTGATGTTTATAAATGTGGTGTATTTGCTGCAATTTTTTACTTTTTTCTTCTCTTTTTTCAGCCATATATATATATAATATAATATATTTATATTATATATTTTCAGCCATATCTCTATAATATATTTAGATTTAGATTTAAATATTTTTTATTCCTCTCTTTTTCACTCTTACATGCTTTTCTTTTTGGTTGTTTAAAAATACACATAACATAAAATTTACCATTTTAGCCATTTTTAAGTGCACAGTTCCATGGTATTAAGTACATTGCCACTGGTGGCAGCCATCACCTCCATGCATCTCCAGGATTCTTTTCACTTTAAAATACTGAAACTTTTAACCTACCATACAATAATCTTCCCTACGTTACTTGCCCCAGTCCCTGGCAATCACCATTCTACCTTCTGTCCCCATGAATGTGAAAAATCTAGGTACCTCAAAGAGGTGAAATCATAAAATATTTGTCTGATTGCGCTATATTATTTCACTTAGCATGAATTTCTCAAAGTTCATCCATGGTGTAGCATGTGTCAGAATTCCCTTCCCTTTTTAAGGTCGAATATTCCATTGTATGTATATATGCATTACCTGGCTTTAATGGAGCATGTTATGTTTCTAGTTTTCATTTTTTCTTTACTATCAAATATATTTCTTTTTTTAAAAGTCTTTATTTAGATGTTGCAATGTGCACTTAGAATGAATCTAAATTGGCTGGGCGCGGAGGCTCACGCCTGTAATCCCAGCACTTTGGGAGGCTGCGATGGGCGGATCACGAGGTCAGGAGATCGAGACCATCCTGGCTAACACGGTGAAACCTCGTCTCTACTAAAAATACAAAAAAAATTAGCCGGGCTTGGTGGCGGGCGCCTGGCGTCCCGGCTACTCGGGAGGCTGGGGCTGGAGAATGGCCTGAAACTGGGAGGCGGAGCTTGTAGTGAGCTGAGTTCGCGCCACTGCACTCCAGCCTGGGCGACAGAGCGAGACTCCGTCTCAAAAAAAAAAAAAAAAAAAAAAAAAGAATCTAAATTTACTTTCAAATAACATTACACCCTTCACGTGTACAAAGCCGGACAACCATGCATGAGTTACCACTTGAGTCCTCTGCATCTTGGGCTGTGATGTCTACTACTCACCTAAGTCCTGTGAAACAGAGCACTCACACACACAACTTGCATGAAATGGGTTTGGTACTTACAGATAGGTAACAAAGGACAGTAGAAGCCTACGGTTTAGTGTCAACCTGTACCCTAAGGCTCAGTAAAGCTGCTCGGGGCAGGTGGAATCTTTTCTATGCATGCCCCACTTGCGCTGATGCTGAGTGGCCTCAGGAAGCAGCCTTCCATGACTTTTATACCCCAGAGGACACAGGATCCACTGCACTAACTAAAGTGTTGAAAAACCTCCTTTTTCTAGAGGAGCTAAGAGCAGAGCCTAGGCTGTTCTGACCAGCCCCTCAACTCAGGATGTTGCATTCCCCACACATTCTACAGTTATTCTTGAAAACTACAAGTGAGAAAGGGGGAATACATGAGTTAATCTAAGGCAACTGGGAGAACTGTTCTCCGCTACATAATGTAGGTGCCGCATAACGGAATATCTTTCAGTCTTTCCTCCTATCACTTATGACACTGCTGTCATTCATTTAACTTATCTACGTGCTATAATCACCCAATATATTGCTGCTATTATTTTTCCCAGCTATTAGATTAAATTAAATCTTTCATTTTTTAATTTCTTCTCTGATTGTTTTTTCTTTATGTGTATCCAAGTCTATAATCTATGTCATTTTCTTTCTCTCTAAAGAAATTCTATTAACATATTTCTAAGGCAACAAATTCCCCCAGATTTTGTTCATCTGAGAAAGTGTTTATATATTTTATGCCTTTGAAAGATAATTTCACTGGAGGCAGAGCAGTGATTTGTCATTGTTGTTAAACTTTAAATGTCTGACTCCACTCAGTCATTTAGCATGGGTTTTTGAAGTCCAACATACAGACCAAAGTCATTCTTTTCCTCGTTACTCTAGAGGTAAGGTTTTCTGTTTTGGCTTTTTGCAGAGTTTTCCTCACAACTTGCAAAAACTTATGAGATGCAGCAAAAGCTGTTCTAAGAATGAAGTTTTTAGCAATAAATACCTACATCAAAAAGGTCTCAAATAAACAACATAACTTTATATCTCAAGAAACTACAACGAAAAGAATGAACTAACCCCAAAGTTAGCAAAAGGAAGGCCATAAGAAAAATCAGAGCAGAAAAAGTGAAAAAAGAGAATATAAAGATATCAAAAATGAATAAAACTGAGTTTCTTAAAAATAAGAAAAATTGACAAATATTTAGCTATATTAAGAAGAAAAGAAGGAAGACTCAAATCAGAAATGAAATAGAACACTTTACAATGGATGCCTCAGAAATAAAATGGAATACATGGGACTATTATAAACAATTATTTGACAGTAAGTTAAATAAACTACAGAAAATGAACAAATTTTTAGAAAAATACAACCTACCAAAATTGAATAAAGATAAAATAGAAAGCCTGAATAGAGCTATAACAAATAAGATGATTGAAGTAGTAATTTGAAAAACCTTTCGCCTGTAATCCCAGCACTTTGGGAGGCCAAGGCAGGTGGATCATGAGGTCAGGGGATCGAGACCATCCTGTCTCACATGGTGAAACCCCGTCTCTACTACAAACACAAAATATTAGCCGGGCGTGGTGGCGGGCTCCTGTAGTCTTAGCTACTCGGGAGTCTGAGGCAGGAGAATAGCTTGAACCAGGTTGGTGGAGGTTGCAGTGATCCAAGATCATGCCACTGCACTCCAGCCTCGGCGACAGAGTGAGACTCCATCTCAAACAAACAAACAAACAAACAAACAAACAAAATCTTTCAACAAAGAAAAGCCCAGGACCAGATTGCTTTATTGGTGAATTATACTAAATATTCAAAGAGGAACTGACACCAACCCTTCTTAATCTCGTCCAAAAAATAAAATTAGAACAAATACTTTCAAACTCATTTTATGAGGCCAGCATTACCCTGATACCAAAGCAAGACAAAGACACCACAAGAAAAGAAAACTTAAGACCAACATCTCTGATAGAGGTAAGTGCAAAAACCTTCAATAAAATACTAGCAAACTTTACTCATCAAAAATATTACACACCATGACCAAGTAAAATTTATGCCTGGGATGCAAGGTTTGTTTAGCATATGCAAATTGATTAATGTGTTATACCATATTAACAGAATAAAAAACAAAAATTATATGAATATTTTATTAGCTAGAGAAAAAGCATTTGATCAAAGTTCAACATTCTTTTATAGTAAAATCTCTCAAAAAATTGGTACAGAAATAAATTTTCTCAACATAATTTATTAAAAAGCACACAGCTAACCTCATAATCAACGAAGAAAAACAAAGTTTTTCTTCTAATATCTGGTACAAAGCAAACATATCCACTCTTGACACTTCTGTTAAAACACAGCACTGGAAGTACTAGCAAGAGAAATTAGATGAGAAAAGCAAATAAAAGACATCTAAATTAGAAAGGAAGAAGTAAAATGACCCTGGTTGGCAGACATGATCTTAAAGACTACACACACACACACACACACACACACACACACACACACACACATAACAAAAATACCTGTTAGAACTAATTAGTGAATTCAGTACACTTAGTTACAAGATACTAAATAAACATACAAAAATCAGTTGCATTTCTTTGCATCAATAACAGTCTATTAAAAAAGAAATCAGGAAAGCAACCCCATTTACAGTAACTTCAAAAAGAATAAATATTTAGGAATAAATTTAACCAAGGACATGAAAGATCCATACACTGAAAATTGTGAAGCATTGATGAAAAAAATTAAAGAAGAATAAGTAGAAACATGTCCCATGTTTTATAGATTGGAAGAATTAATGTCAAAATGTCCATACTACTCAAAAAGTTGTGTAAATTCAATACAATCTCTACCAAAATTACAATTATATTTTTCACAGAAATTTTAAAAAATTCTAAAATCTATATGGAATTGTAAAAGACCCCAAGTAGCCAAAGTACACTTTGGTCTTCTATGTTTAAATATATGACTATGTAGAATTATTTTTTGATGTTTATCCTGCTTGGTTTTCTCTGAGCGTCCTGGATTGGTGGTTAAATTGCCTATCTGTTCTTGTGTGTCATCTATTTTTTGCATTAGCGCATTTAATATATTAATCATAGTAATTTTAATTTCCCTATCTGATGATGTTTGAATCCATGATATATCCTTTGTTACTTCAGACTGTTTTTTTTTTCCTGCCTGTTGCATGCTTTGTAATTCTTTTTTGAAAGTAACTATGATGTTATCAGGTAATTTGGTCTTAGGTATGTAGAATTATAGAGAAAGGTTTTATGTTAATCTGGCTGGGAGTTCTGCTGTTTAACATTTGCTGTAATTCCAGATACCAGGGGCTTTAGGTTATCCCAGTTTCCTTGTTTTATTTGTTTTTTTCTCCAGTGTCGTCTTTGGGTTTTTCTATGAACTACATCTTAAATAGAGTCTGTGTCTTGCAGCTCTCTTAGTTACAGCTAAGGGACTCTATTTGAGAAGTAGTAGACACAGTAGTAGAAGTAGTAGACACAGACTCTATTTAAGAAGTAGTTCATAGGGAAACGCAAAGACAACACTGTTATTGTGCTATAGCCAATTTGATGTGGTGGTAAGGTGCTGCAAGAGGAAGTGGTTAATAAGATCATCATCATTATTATTATTATTACTATTATTTTTTGAGATGGAGTCTCACTCTGTCGCCCAGGGATTAAATCACATTTTTAAAGTGGGCCTCAGTCCCTGGGGCTGTGACTTTTAAAAACATTTCTTAGCCAATTTTTTTCTCTTCTTATTTGACACAAAAAGACTAGAAGGATTGAATTTATTATTATTTGTATTCATAGCAGAAAAGGTTCTGGTAGAGAATGGTTTTCTCTACAGGATAGTGCTTTGTTATGAAGAAAGCCCTGGGAATAATTCTAATGGTTATCTTCCTCCTACTACTTCCCAGAAGAGCAGGGGATTTTTTTCTGATTTTTACCATGAGAATCTAATGGAATCCCTGGAGGTAAAACCCATGAAAGTGTGTCCCTCTCCAACATTGAACTCTCAAGAAATAGTAATTATCAAACTAGCCCACACTCAGCCTCCAGCATTTATCAAAATTGTCACTTAAGTACTCTTAACAGTCAGTCACTTGCTCCAGAATCTTCTGCTCCTGGCAAGCTGAGATTACAGCTGTGATTCTTTGCATTTAACTGTACCTTGAATTTTGCAAGGGGCAACTTGCCCAGTGACTTTAATTATCTAATGGAACTAAGGGAAGTTGTTGACTTTTTTCTGTTTTTTTTTTGTTGTTGTTGATGTTGTGAAGATAAGACAGACAACTTCCAAACTCTAAATGTTTAGGCTGAAAATGCCATTCCTTGATTTAATTTTTATTGTACAAATTAAACATTACTCCTCTTGGCTGCCCATCCATCTTACCCTTAAGTGTACCATGTTTTATTAAATATCTCTGTAATTTTCTTTAGGTCAGCAACCCTTGGCTGTCACCGAGACCTTGTCATTCACTGTGGTAATTGCTTCCACCTTGCTACCTACAGTTAAGCTCTGCACCCTGGCCCCTATTATTTCAAGGTGCTGTTGTGCCTAACGTTATAGAAAGCCGAGTCCTGTAATACTATCTCCCTCCATTATACCAGCCTAAGAAGATCAGTAACAATGAAACCTCTCAAAATGAATGGTACTGTTTTCAGCACAGCATTTCTTACAAACGGTATGTTCTCTAGAATCTCCCATGAAGCATAGTCAACAGGTAGGATTTTCAAACTTACGTAATAAAGATTATCTAGCAGGGAAATCTCCCTAAGTCTTTTGATTATTTTCCTCTGCATTTTTTCCTGGAAGTTCTTCACATTTCCACTTCATTTAAGTAGAGTTCTTATTTGCACAAGATTCCAAGAGCCACCCTAGCGCATAGGAATACCTAGGATTCTTGGTAAAGATGTTAACGAGTCATATTTGTCCTCCTTCTCTTTCAATAAATTCTCCTTCATCTAAATGTGTATTGTCTGCTTTTGTTACACCATCATCAAGATCAAGTTGCATAATTGCGCAACTACTGATGGTACGTATTAGTTGGATCCTGTCTCCTATAGTGTATAAACCCTTTTTATTCCCTTAGCAAACACAACACTTCCCTGGCTGAATTAGTTATTGATCTAATGGGCAGAAGCTGAGTTGGCAGTAGATGCTGCATGGGATGCTTGATGTCTTGTAAGGCAGAAGTCTCATTGTCTGCAAGGAAGCAGAAGCACCAGCAATTAATGGAGAGGAGTGGGCTATTTCTGCAGGACCTACAATTTCAGAGCATATTGAGAATTTCAAAGTCTTCAAGTATATCAATCTGGATATCACACTCACAATTGTTGGGTCATATTCCTTTCAACTCACCGCCTTCAATTCCACGCAGGGAATTTGCTGGGGTGAGAATTCAACCTTCTTTCGAGCTCACCTACCCTTTTAATTAAGTCCTGCATTTGACATTCTGCTTATTTTTTATTCTTGCTGAAGATAAAAATGCCTTTTTAAGATTCCAAGGAGGCCTTAAATTGATGACTAATTACCCTCAGCCTTATTCATTTCTCCCATGTCAATAGCACACAACAACAGATATCTGATTCCATAATATTTACAATAACTACTTCCCCGAGTTTCTCAAATGCCTGTGATATTATACCAGCCACAGGCATCTTATCACATGGTTCAACACCAGTGACCATCTCATCAATTGTGCTATTGCAACATCTCAAGGGCTATCAGTACTTTGTCTACTACCAGCAAGGAGGACCAGTTAGAAAGTGGGTGATACAACTCTAAAATCTTATTTTGGAGTTTTATTCCTATGGCTGCTCTTGGAACAAAATGTTTTAGATTCATCACCTGGAAATAGACTCTGAGACAGAGGGTGGCATACAGGAGGTTCACTGGGAGAGATCTCCAGGAAACAACCTTATGTGGGTTGAGGAAAGCAGCACTGAGCAGAGGGATAAATAAAAGTGGGATTATGCTGCAAAGGAGGAAACAGCTGATTATATGGAAAATTCTGTGGCAGGAATCACATTTTAAATATGTCCAGGACTAAGGTGCAAAGACCAGACAACATACCCCACATTGACTAGTCACTGGAGAAGAAGTGACTTAGAAGCAAGTCAAATTATTAGGCAAGTTCCCAGAGAGGAAGGCAGCTGTAACCTTGAAGTTTATCTGTCTGGCAGCAGTAGGTCAAAAAACATTGATCATTCAGAGGGCACCTGTGTGGCCAAGCACAGTGTCCACACCAGATGCATTTGCTCTTCTTCTAAAACTGAACTTTACAAACACACATTAACAAGTAACAACACTTAATTTTAACAACATATAGTAATTGCATGATGATTCATATTTTTTTCAAAGCCCTTTTCCATATCACATTTCAGATTTTTTTTTTTTTTGGTCAACTTTTGCACAGCTTTGAGGTTCCTTAAAGGTGACTCCAGGACCGGGCACGGTGGCTCACGCCTGTAATCCCAGCACTTTGGGAGGCCGAGATGGGCAGATCACGAGGTCAGGAGATAGAGACCATCCTGGTTAACATGGTGAAACTCCGTCTCTACTAAAAAAAAAATACAAAAAAATTAGCCAGGCGTGGTGGTGGGTGCCTGTAGTCCCAGCCACTTGGGAGGCTGAGGCAGGAGAATGGCGTGAACCCAGGAGGCGGAGCTTGCAGTGAGCCGAGATTGCACCACTGCACCCCAACCTGGGCAACAGAGCGAGACTCTGTCTCCAAAAAAAAAAACGTGACTCCAAGGTCACTACCAAGGCAGTGCTGCAGGACCAAAAGGGAGATGCTGCGCATTCCCAACCCAGAAAATGTTCTTAAAATGTTGTCTAATTTGTTATTTTTTGCTAAACAAACTTTAACACGCTGAATTATCTGATTTTCTAAACAATCCCCATTTGACAGAGCACCAGATGGATACAAGGAGGTTAAATATATTTTCTCAATTATATAGGCTAAGAGGCCACAGGGTAGGAGTTGAAAGTCCGTCATTCTAAATTCAAATACAGTGTTGTTGTTATCACACAGCTTTTAGTGATGTTGAAAGAAGTCATTTATTTGAATTCCCTTACTAATAAAAGTAATTGATTAGATTAGTTAATTTGTGTTTCCACCTTTGCAATCCTAAGTGGCTTCTCTATTCGTCCAAGAACTCCAGAAACACACATTTTCTGTTTTCTATTGTATGACGGAGGAGGTTTGCTGAACTACCCATACCATTTGCTTCATTAGATCTGTGCTTTGCAGCATCACTTTACTTTTACAGAGTATACTATATGACATTCTAATTAAATACAAAAGTATTAAGTATTAAGATACTCTGTTTTCCATCAGCAGAGATGTACACCACTTTGCTTTCTGTGTAAGTGCCTGCAGAACAGCATTACTGTCAACTTTAATTTCAAGTTGCTTCCATGGAAAAGATAAATGAGACTCTGAGCAGATGGTTGTCATCACATAATACAATTTAAAACCCTGTAAAGGGACACAACACTTGCTACTGCACTTAAATCCTATGCATGCATCTCAGGCAAACAAAATAAAATGAGGACAAGAAAAAACTAAGAGTTTGCTTATTTGCTGTTAAAGATTAAAACATAATGTAAGATTAGGAACATCAAGTTAAAGGTAAGCTCATTAAATAAAAGAGAATTGAAGACTCTAGAGAAATTAGCATACTTTAAATTCATATCATCTCCCTTGATGGCTTCTTGGTTGTACTGGGGGACATGGGTTAATCCAGTTGGGAGTATGTATATCCAAAAGATTCTAAATCAAACCTACTTATTCATAGGTTCCATTCTTATCTGTGCTACTGTGTTGCAAATGAAAAGTAATGAACATATTTGCAGTAAGCAAGCAAAGTTATGTACCTTTGGTCTATGGGAAAATTGGAAAATTGCAGTTTACCTTATATATATATATTTTATTTCTGTTGGTCTATGGGAAAATTGGAAAATTGCAGTTTCCTTATATATATTTTATTTCTGTTTTGCAAAATCTGCTTTCATTAAGTAACTGTTTTACAAATAAAAATATTCCACATGTGCAGTGTAGGCTTCTAAGAACTTTTATGTTGATAATGACCTAACATTCCAATTGTTATTAATAAAATAAGGATGATACAATTGACTCATTCTTTCCACATGCCCCAGCAAGAAAAAAGAATGGTGCTTTGCTAACAAATGCATAGATTAAGATTGGCACCACAGAAGCAGTTTTATCTGTGACATTAATTCTCCAGGCTTATTTGTTATTTTTCCCAGATTTCTTTCTTCTTATATATCATTTAAAATATTTTTCTTCTAACTTATTCTAAATCAATCATAACCAATCTCCTGCAGTTCTTTTCCGTAGCTGCTGAAGGTTACTTATTTTCTCCTGGAGTTCCTTCAATTATGTTTACATTGTGTTTTGAGTTAGAAGCAAACAGCAATAAACAATCAAAGATACTTACTGACAGAAATTAAAGTTAAGCATAAAGTGAAAAATGTAATAAAATAATCCAGAATAGTTTACTTCATTCTATGATATTCAATGAAGGTATTATATGAGTTTTTTCCAATTTCCCCTCCAAGTTCCAGGCTTCTCTTGCACTAGGAAATGCTAATGAGTTTCCAGTTCTGTGGCATAAGTATAGGCCACAGTTTCCATACATCTGACTAAGGATGGGAGGCAGAGGCAAGTCGTAACTGACATTCCCAGCTGGTCTGCCTCCAACTGCCAGCAACCTATGGCTAGCAAAGCCCATCCACGGGCACCTCAGCTTCTAAGACATTTCTGTCTCTCGCTAGTTGTGACCTGAGATGACAAACCCTAATCACTGTTCTCTGTTATCTCAACAGTCAACTGAGTTTGGGTAAGTTGGGGCAGCCCATTTATTGGCATGAACGTGTGTAAATAGATGTCCACTCTTTGGGTATTTTGCATGGCAACTATTCCCAAGAACTGTTAGCTGCCCGGAAAAAAAAAAAAAAAAAAACAGATCTCTGTATATACCTCTATACAATCACCTCCAGCTTGTCTTCTTCATGATCGAAGCTCCTCTTTTTAACATATCTTGCATTATTTCTCCTTAACATTTCTCATGGTTGAAGTGATATGAGCAAAGGAGATAATGATATAAGCTGAGATTGAAAATGCAGGAGGACAATCGTATGCAGGGTTTGCCATGTATTCCTAAAGTGCCAAAATTTAATTCAAGTGCACAGAAAAAGAAGTCATTGAGATATCTTAAATAAATGTGGCAGGACCCATCTAATTTTAAAGATCACTCTTGCTTCTGCATAGAGAGGAGAAAATTAGTGGGAACCAGAAGATCAGCAGTCCAAAAGAAAGATGATTGTGTCTATACTAACAAGATGGCAATAGAGATGGAGATAAAATGATAGATGAGGGATATTTTATAGATAAAATTGCTTCAAGAGGAAAGTAATAGAGAAAAGAATAATAGAGAGATGAAGTATTCAGCATGGCTCAGCAAATTCTGGTAACAGTGGTGCCATTTAATGAGATGGGGTGACAGGGAGCAGAGAAAGGGCGTATCTTTGTGGGTCAAGAGTTGAAATTTAGCCCAGGAAGTGATGTTTGAGCTTTCTAGTCACATAGAACCATCAACCTTCTTCTAATGGCTCACAGATACTTGAAAAACACAAATGTGTCAAGTGGCAAGTCGGATGTTTGGAAATCTTTAAAGTCAAGATTAATACTCATCAGGTCAATATCACCTTTATTTGGCAAGCACTATCAATGTGAAAGCTCTCTAAGATTTTCCATTTATCTGCTATTTTCACTCATTAAAAATAATTTATTCCACCAATTTTCTTATTTAATTGAAACTTTGGAAAACATGGAAACAGAGAGCAAAAGAAAATCACTTATTCATACCAGTAAAAGGCATAATTTATGTAATTTTGATATATATTCTTCAACATTTTCTTCTTATTTTTATATGACAAGCATGATACAGTGTATGCAATTCTACAAACTGTGGATCAACACAACAGAAATCTGTGTTTCATAGGTGATTATCACAAGACATCCCCTCTAACTTGGCACTCTAACCATGTTTCTTACCAAGTTGTCTAAGAACAATCCTGTGAAGCGTTCACTAGAGACCTATTGATAGTAGAAGAAATGAAGTGCTGTTTTCTTCTGCTTCCTTCATGATTTATGTAGGCTCTTAGCTTCTACACTGGCAAAAAGTATCCAGGTTGGCACAAGCTTTACACCTCTGTTTTATGTAAATGTGCTCCTGTTCAGCAGAGTAGTGACAGAGAAGTGCTCTCATCCTTAATGGGAGTCTAGTAGGCCCCCTGAACATTAGTAAAATGGCCCCACATGCCTGGAACACTCCATTCTCCTCATTTAGGCCAAGAAACCACTCTTCTAAGTGGTCACTTGGATGGCTCATTATCACTCAGTTATCATTCACGGATATGGTCTTGTGAAATCCTGTTGCTAAAATATTGACAACACTATAATCACTTTGCACTTCAAGGAGCAACAATAGAGGAAAACTTCACTGAAACCACGAGAATAGATAGTGCATACAGGATGTTCATCTCAGTAACTTTACAATAACTTTGAGTTAAAAATAGTGTGTTTAATCTCTTTCTCCAGATACATAAATATGAAATACTTTAGTACATGCAGAAAAAATTTTGAAAACAGAGAAAGAGAAGCAACCCAAGGAAAACCAAATAAGAAAGCAAAATAAAAAACTGTCTTGTGAAAAGGCCAAGGCCATTATTAAGAAGCACATGCCAGCCGTCACCCAGGCCTCCTTGCAAGTTTCCTGCCTTTTATTCTACATAAAATATGTAATGGTTTATAACTATTTATGGGAATAATGCATGCTAATTTTAACTTATCCATACAATAAAGTTTGAAAACAAACAAAACCTAAACTCTCAAGCCATCACTTTGGGTTCACACAGACATGTTTGCAGCTCATTTAATTTCTATAGGCGGTGCAAGGGCTGAACTCTGTCAGACTAGTCAGCATTTTATCTCTGATATACAAGGTCAAGAAAGGGAGCCCACACTCTTGAAGACTAACTTGCTGGTATAAAACTCAAACTTGCTGGGGGAAGTGGCTCATGCCTGTAATCCCAGCACTTTGGGATGCCAAGGAAGGTGGATCACAAGGTCAGGAGATTGAGACCATCCTGGCTAACACGGTGAAACCCCGTCTCTACTTAAAAAAAAAAAAAAAATTAGGTGGGCGTGGTGGCACTTGCCTGTAGTCCCAGCTGCTTGGGAGGCTGAGGCAGGAGAATCACTTGAACCTGAGAGGCGGAGGTTGCAGTGAGCTGAGATTGTGCCACTGCACTCTAGCCTGGCGACTGAGCGAGACTCTGACAAAAAACAAACAAACAAATGAACAAAAAATAAAACCTCAAACTTAGGTAGTAGTTTATCATGTAGTTTGTATGCTCAGTAGCATTGGGCTTTGAAAATCTCACGTGTTCTTCTTCTTCAAAAAAAAATACTCTAATGGGTTAATATCAATAAGCAAAAAATAGGAAGTCATAACCCTGAAAAGGTCCCTTTCCCCAAGATCTTTGGGTTTGTATTTCAAAACTCTAAGCTTATCTTCCTTCTTCTCTTTACCTACACTTCCTCACGCAGTCTGACATAGTTGATTACATTTTTGCTTCTTAATTCCAAATACATTCTATTTCACCTTTTAAATTTTATTCCTAAATTAATTTAATTGAATACCTTGATGTTAGCACTCATCATTTTCCAAAACAGTTTTTGGATTAGCCCATAGGGAGCATCTATACCATCACCGTGGGACGGTTTTGGTACAAATATTTATCTTTGTCTCTTTGTCTTAAGGCCCTGGGGAGTCAACTGGGCTCATGTCCCATGGACTCTGTGTTTAACCTGGGCTTGAAGTGGAGCTTAGTGAGCACAGTGCCTTGTGTATGTATTTAAATCCTGTTTATCATCTATTTCGTTGATTTGGTTTCTCTATCAGTTTTTTCAGGTCAACAGGTTAGGGTATTGGGATTTCATATAATTAAGAGAATAGAATGAATATAGATAAGAATCTGAAACAGGACCCAAATTAAAGTTTAAAATGTTAGCCTCTGTGGTAGGCTGAATAATGGCCCCCAAAGACATCCATGTCCTAAGACCTAGAACCTGTGGACCTTGTAGTGTGACCAAGTTAAGGATTTTGAGATGGAGAAATTATCCTGATTATGTGCTTGAACCTAAATCACAAGCATTCTTGTAAGACAGACACAGAGGAAAATCTGATATAAAAGTAGGAGATGTGATGACAGAAGTGAGAGATTGGAGTGAAGGAAGGAAGGGGCCATGAGCTAAGGAAAGTAGGTGACCTCTAGAAGTTGAGAAAGAAAAGAGAAGAGATTTTCCCCTACAGCCTCCAGAAGAAATACAGTCCTGGAAACACCTGGATTTTGGCCCAGTAAATTTGATTTCAGACTTTTGGCCTCAAAACCTGTAAGAATAAATGAACATTGTTTAATCCACCAAGCATGTAGTGATTTATTACAATAGCCATGGGAATCTAATACAATCCACATCGGGTCAGAAAATGAAGGCAAAAAAGGAATATGACACAAACTAAAAATGTAAAACTGACAGTAACAGAAGTGACTGGTGTGTGCATCAGCTTCTTAGGGCAGCCCTCATAAATTACCACAAATTTAGTGTCTCAAAACAACAGAAATTTATTCTCTTGTAGTTCCAAAGGTTAGAAATCTGAAATCAAAGTGCCAGCAGGGCCTGCTTCCACTGAAGGCTTTAGGAAAAATCCTTCCTTGCCTCTTCCAGCTTCTTGTGTCCACAGATTTCTTTGGCTTCTAGAGAAATCATTCCAACCTCAGTGTCCATCTTCACATCACCCCCTTTTCTATGTAACACCATATCCTCTTCTCATAAGGGGCCGCCCTATATAAGAAGGGTCAAGTGAATGAGTAATATCATCTTCAGGATCATTCATTCGTTACATTGTCAAAGATTCTATATCCAAATAGGGCCATAATCTGAGATTTCACATGGATGTGGATTTTGGGGAGACTGTAGTCAACCCATTAGAGTACATATTTGTTTTGTTTATTCAAAAGTACCTACATATAAGAAAGATTAAAAAGTGCTGAAGGTTGCATAGTGAGTTAAACACTTTGCATACCTTATCTAGTTGTGCCCTCACAGCAACTCAATGAGGTAGGTAATTTTTTCCATTTTATACTTGAAAAACTGAAGCTAATGATCTTACTGTGATTTAGGAGCAAGACATTTTAAAAAAACAACAAAGAAATACTAAATTTCAACTCTTGTTTCTATAATACATGGTTGATTTTGGCCAGAATATGTTAAATTATCAATATACTAAATATCAATATCAACATACTGAATTTAATACAGTTTAAAAATTTTATGAAATTATCAATGGAAAATGTCATGGAGACAAGTTCTCAGTGGGGAAGAAAGCATATCTTGTGGAATAGAATAGAATGCGATATTCATCTGCCTCCAAAGAATTAGTAAAACCACTGCCTCTCTCTTTTTCTTTCTCCTCCCTCTCCCTCCTACTCTGCTTCTCCCTTCTCCTCATTTTCATTTTCTTCTCCTCTTCCTTCATTTTCCTCTTTCCTTTATTTTTTCTGTCTGGACTTCAGCAAGTGTCCAAACACATATATCTTTAATATCGTACATTAAAAATTAACTATTAGCTGTATTATATTAATAACTTATCATTAAACTGTATTAGATTATTGTGTTATTTGTATATTGTATTATATTATTGTAATATATTATAATATGTTATAATATTATATTATTAGAAGAAACTGAGAAGCAGATAAAGCTAGAATGAAGGCCAAATATAATTTTGGGGTCCGAAATACCATGTCTTTGATTATTTGTTTGTATATTAATAACAAGACATAAAGACCCTCATTAGGCAGTCCTTCCCAGACTAAAGTTTCAGATGGATTCACAAGACTTTCAAACTGTGGCTCTGACACATGGTCTCCTGAGCAGGAGCATCAGCCTCATCCGGGAACTTCTTAGAAATGCAGATTCATGGCCGGGCGTGGAGGCTCATGCCTGTAATCCTAGCACGCTGGGAGGCCGAGGCAGGCGGATTGCCTGAGCTCAGGAGTTCAACACCAGCCTGGGCAACAATGGTGAAACCCCGTCTCTACTAAAATACAAAAATGTGGCCAGGCGTGGCTGCGTGCACCTGTAGTCCCAGCTACTCAGGAGGCTGAGGCAGGAGAATCGCCTGAACCCAGGAGGCGGAGGTTGCAGTGAGCCGAGATTGTGCCACTGCACTCCAACCTGGGTGACAGAGCGAGACTCCATCTCCAAAAAAAACAAAAAGAAAAGAAAAGAAATGCAGACTCACAGATTCATTGGCCCCTTTGCATGCCTCGTGGATCAGAAATTCTAGATGTAAGGTCCAGCAAGACAGATGCGTAGAGCCCTCTCACATGTAAGAACCTCATGCATGTAAACGTTTGGAAACCACTTTTTTGAAACAGATAGTTGATCTCCTGGGGGAACCCAGGCAATTTTCTGCGAAAGTGTTCCAATCACATTGGAGATGCCAGAATTTAGCATTTCAAGAAAGAGAACAAAAGTGTATCACATTGCTAAAGATGAAACCTTAATGGGAGGAACAGAAATAAGATTGGTAATAGACATTTTTTTTTTAAAAAAAAAAGCTTTTCTTGTTTATCTCTTTGCTTCACTTCATCATTAGCGTGTGGAAGGGATCAGTCAGGCTATTTTTATTCTTAATAAAGGATATAGGAGAAAAGAGTCTTTAGAGGCTTATCTCAATGAAAGATCCACAGGATAGTGGAACCACAGCTGAGTTATCCTAAGAATTATGCATATTTCTCAACTGTTACATTAACTGGCCACTCTGCTTCAATTCATGTAATCTGTTTTCCATCATAAGCCATAGTAATCCCTATTAAACTCCAATTCCTACCTATTATAAAATTCCCTTTGAAAACCCTTCAGTGTTTTCTACTTTTCATAGGACCCTTCCTGGTCCTGCTCTTCCTGTTTTGACACTGAGCCTCCACCACTTGGTAAGGAAGCTCCAGCCACAATGGTTTCCTTTTCTTTCTCTCCTAAATTAAGCTATCTCTCATCTAAGAAACTTTGCAATTGATATGCTCTCTGCCAGAGATGCCCTTGGCTTTAAGATGTAAGATATCATTCAGAATACATATTATCAAAAATATTTCTCCTGTTTATGAATCCCCAGTGCTAAAGCAGTACCTGTTACGTGGAAAACTTCATACAAATATCTGCTAAATGAAAACGCCAGAGCATTACTGGGTGTATAATAACTGCGAATAAATGATGACAGACAGAGTCTGGTATGGAATTTGCGATGCTATGTTCCAGCCAAATATTAAATTCATGCCTCAGTCATATGTCTATCTTTACATAGAAAACTTCCAAGAGAATTAATTAGTTGTGGAAGAGATATTAAATGCACCCTTGTGCCTATACAAGATTGAACAAAAGCAATTTATAAGCTTGAGTTCATAAAACATGGGTTAACACATCAAGATTATACAGAGGTTGCCCTCCTTTATTTTAATGTCACTCTCCATAATGAAACCTCCCACTTATGTGCACATGAGAACAAAAGTCTAATTCTAACAGAAACTATCCCAAATAACATTAAATTCAATAGGTAAGACACCTACTTTTTTGTGTTTTCTACTAAGTTGTGGTGGCTTCTTGGTCATTTTAGATCATCAGCCTTTTTCTGAAACTTAAAATGTTATTTTCATAAATTATAACAAAGGCCATATATTATACAGAAATGTCTATTCCTAATGAATCAGCAGAACCCATAAGAAATCTAGTTAGGAAGCCTACAAACTGTCTCCATTAGCAACAGCGTACCACTGTGTAAGTGAAGCGGGTGTGTGCTGTGTAAGAGGCTATAGTTTAATGCAAGTCTCATAAATAAAATGCCTGGAGCATCAGGAATACCTAAAACATAAAGCTCTTTTCCTAGAGAGACTTCAGTGTTGGGCAGATTGATGTAAGAGTCATTTTCTTGTAGGGCATAATTAGATGAAGGATTGAATAGAATGACTAAGTCAGGGAGTTCAGTGAAGAAATGAAAAGCAAAGGCAGGAAAATGGCAAGCCTTCATTTTGAGGGAGCAGTATTGCCTAACTTCATCTCTGAAACAGCCTAAGGGTTAATAAAAAAATTATGTAAAAGGTGAAAAGTGAATTACTGCGCCATGAAAAAAAGCATTGCTAACATAGAACAGATGAGATAGTGAGTAGGCCATTCAGACGTGGAGTGGACAAGGGCTTAGTCTTGATCAGGGTGTTTGTAACCAAACAGAGCACAGAATTCAGCTACAAGTTCATTTGTACAGAAATATTCAACTAAGTGGAAAAGAGATACAAAAAAGGCACCCAGATGTATGGAATACTTAAACTTTCCAGGGCCACAAGAGCACCTTTCTTGTCTATATATCTGTATGTTGCCCAGAAAGTCACTTCATCCAGAATTCTAATAATATACACATTTTTATTCTTTAAAATTAAGAAAACCAACATCAGCAAAGATGAGATTTTGTTGGATTATGAAGATGAATCCCCAAAAAAGTGAAAGTAAGAAAGATTAGGATTGAGATTACAGGCTAGAGGTTCTATGTCTAGATAGATCATCAAATGAAAAGGAGAACAGAGAACATACGGAAGGGAAAGAAACCAATGTTAAGCCATTCAACTCATATTCCATGAATGTCTACTCTGTGTGTAGATCTTATCAATGAACATTGAGTTTTATAAACACATGCTTCCCATTGACCATTGTTTTATCAGTATTCTTCATCTAAAAGGAACGCCATCTGGAAAGGTGAAATAATAAAAATTAGCTAGCTGGTAATACCAAATAACTGCATTAATCATAGGAGGATAGCCTCTGTTGATATAACATGTAAATTCAGGATCTCAGGGATTTAGTATTAAAGACAAATAATGCTTTCACTGTCCCTCTCTGTTACTGTAATTAAGAATAGGGTTCCTTCAAGGATTCCACATTATTAGACAAGAAGAACCGATGAGATATACAGTGTCCCAACAGCCTTGGCCTGAAAATTATACATTACACGTTTGCTCAAAGCTCTGCAAGGGAAACCAGGAAATAGAGGACATTAAATGGCTACTTAGTGAGCACTAAATGTCCCTGCCACAACAGTAGTACAAAATATTTTCCAAAGGTAAAACACATATACCAAAGACTATATATGTGTTATAAAATGCATGTATGTATATGTGTATATATACACAAATATATATGTATTTTATATGAATATACACACACGTACATAAATGTTTGTGTGTGTGTACTAATTGACCTGAACAAGCGTTAAAGGTGTTTTAAATATAGGAAATGAGTAGCATGTACTCAGAATTAATTGAGCACCTTTTATTGATAAGCATCTTTCTAGATACTGGTGATATAGCAGTTAATAAGACCAAAGAAAAACCTCCATTCCTTAACAGAACTTATGTTACTGTAAATAAGCTGTTTATTAAATGGGTCTTTAAGGGAGGGTGAAATTTGCATGATCATAGAAAGCCCTCTAAAATTGGCCTACAATTAGTATAATATTTTAATAATAATTTAGGCTGATGATGAAGACTTTGATAATGTGTGGGTAAGTTTGTGAATGCTATTAATTTGTTCTCCCTTCTACTTTATCATTACTTTTTGTTTGCTTTGGCCATATGAGAATTTGAATTTTTCTGAAATTATTTCATTTCTTTCATTTTTTGTTAAATGTTATCTCTCATTTTTTTCTAATAGATGTAATAAAACTTTAATTAGGCTATTCAACTCAACACACAATTGACTTATGAATATGACTCAAATGTATACAATGTGTAGCGTGGATAAAATATTTATTCTATTGTTCTGGTCATACCAATACTTTCTTATAAAATAAGTTTACTTTGAATGCTGTTGTTCATACTTTTCTATGTTTATCTGACTCATTGTGTAACTCAGAATATTTTATAGTCTCACAACTGCTTCTACCAATTTACAGTACAACATCTTTTCAGTGTATTTTTCTCAAAATTACTGGCCATGGGAAAATGCAGAACTCCTAAAATGATGAGTACCTTGCACAATTCAAAATTCAATGTTTTCTAAAGAATGAAGTCATATCTTAGCCAAATAATATACTATGATTAAGGTACAGTGAGAATGTTGAAGAAAGAATAAAAACATGCAGAATCTTTGTTAACAGTAAGACATGTAAGCAACGTGATTTCTCAGTATTGTTCATGCATATGATAGTTATTTCTGTCACTTTCATATCTTTACTGTTTAAATTTTTGGCGTAGTAATTTTTCTAAGAGTTTATTTATGTACTGATAATGTAAACTGATAATTAATGCTTAATGTCTAGCAAAAAAACCCAACCTGTCTGAATACCAAACAAATATTTACAAGTAATGTAATTATCTCAATTAACTCAAGAGAGAAAATACTAGAGACTTTGTCATTTCTTTCTGAGTGATCCTCAGAAAGTCTCTGGTAAAATGCATCAATTATCCTTTTCATAAAAACAGTCAGCAAATCAAAGGGTTGTGGCTATAAATTATAAAGACTAAACTTTACATTGTAGGGGCAAATGTGTTGCCTTTACGTAGAGATCATTCTACTGTGGTATTTGAGGAACACTATTCCCCTTTGCATGAACCAAGTATCCATAGAAGTACACTTTTCACAATCAAATCTTGCTCTATTTCCAAAAGGCAGTATAAATGTTTATTACTTACACTCTCAGTGGAAATGCCCAGAAAGAAAATAGTCCTTAAAAGGTGCAAGTCCACTTCATAGGTTTATAAATAAGTGTGTGTATGTATGTCAAACACTATGTGTTAGAAATATTTTTGTGTATGGTATCGTAAAGGAAGAGAGGCAGGTTTAAACCCTAGCGGTCTATATTAGAATACTTGAAAGAACTATAAGAATGTAAAGAACAGTTCTATAGACACACAACTTTTTTTTTTTGGATTTACAAGTTTTTTTAGTAAGAAATGGGCAAAGCCAGCTTTCTTTTCAGAATCAAAATGCAGAACAAATGGAAAAATTATGGTATTTAGCCTTCACAAGTTTGAGCCTCCACAAATAATGCAACCAAGTTTTACATTTTTAACAGCCCTTCTACATACACTACATCTTCTCTATCTTAGTTCCAAGTTTTAGTTTTCAATCCCAATTAAACCAATTCCATTGTTACTTAAGAAAAAGCCTTCCCAGTTATTGTCAGAAACTATGATTTAGCTTACCCCCTCCGCTACCCAGCAAACTACAGAGAGGATGGAGTGTAATATGAGCAATACAGTCTTAATGCAATTCATGAGGACCACTTAGTCCTTACATGAATCTGGTTGCTAACATTTCTATTATATTGTGACAATGACTCCTGACTGTTATTCTCTGTGAGAAATGGGGGGAGTAAATTCTTAATAAAAGACACCAGGTCCAAAGCAACATTTTGCTTCTGTTGTAGACACACCACTTTTCAACTACTAAATTTTGTTCTTTGGTCTTGGGGCCACCCCTCTGCGGTAGTAGTTCTCAACACTGGATGCCCATGAGAAGGAAGGACATAAAGTTTTGCTTCCAACAGGCCAAATCCTGAACAGAATCCGATAATCTTTTTGTTGTACTCTTCATGACTTGAGAATTTTT
This sequence comes from Gorilla gorilla gorilla, assembly GCF_029281585.2. Lineage (NCBI taxonomy): Eukaryota > Metazoa > Chordata > Mammalia > Primates > Hominidae > Gorilla > Gorilla gorilla. The sequence goes on from NC_073230.2 coordinate 61,405,250, forward strand.
GGAAATATTTTAAAGTTAAAAATAAATAAAAATAGAATATGTGACAGAGACATTAAGACTTTACGGTATGCAAAGTCCAAAATATTTACTTTCTGTTTACAGAAAAACGTTTCTTAATTTGTACTTTAAATGAGGACAATGCTTTCCCATTGTCTATATAAAAGTTTTTTTTAAAAAAAAGGGAGCAAGAAAATTACTAACACATACAAAATTTAACTCAATACAGTTTAACATAGTTTAATTCAATGCAATAAATTGGCTTTGGTTACTTACAATTTGCAAGATACTCAGAAAGCCTGGAAACTATATTAAATAGTAAGGTGAGAATACTGCATTTTGCAAAGTATACCATTAAGAAGGGGAAAATGAGACAAATGGAACCATAATAATCGTAAAGTCATGATATATATGACAAAAATAGATACATGTGAAGAGCCATTAGTAAAATGATGATTTAAAAGGATCAGTTTATATCTAGAGACATTAGGAAAGGCATTTGGGATTGAGATGTTACTTGACATAGAAACCGATAAAAAGTAGCCTTTTATTCTCCAGCACATGAGGAGGGAAAAGACATCCCTGCAGTGGAAACTATGAGGGAAAGGGCAAATGTGGGAAGGTAAAGGTCAGAGTGTGTTTATGAAGCAGAGCCCTGAAATAAGGGATTAGTGCTACAGTGTACAACAGAGTTGGCAAACTTCTCTTGCAAAGGCACAGATAGTAAATATTTTTGGCTTTGTAGACCATGTGGTCTCTTTGCCATGAATCAACACTAAAGTTATAAGCATAACATTGCCATAGACACTGTGAAATGAATTGCTGTGATATGTTCTAATGGAACTTTGTTTGTGAAAAGAGATGAGATTTGACTTGTAGGCCACAGTTTGGTGAACAGAAATAATAAAGGACATCAATAATTATTAAGCAACAGGGACCACCTGATGGTTTCTGATTAAGTGCGGTGGTACACATTGGGGAAGTGTGTAGTCACTGACCCTTACCATCAGGAGTACAGACACATGCGACTCATGTCCTCTCATCTAGCTGTCATGCAGGAGCCAATTCCTGAAATAGTCTAATTACGCAAGAGACCCACAGCTAGGAATCAATGGAATTGACAATTACTGAATGAAAGACAACTGGAGTCCTAAATGCGTTCAGAAAAAAAGAAAAATCACTGTGATGGTGGATTTTGTGTCACTTTGGCTAGACTATGGTGCTCAGTTTTTGGTCAATACTGGTCTAATTGTTGCTGTGGAGGTATTTTTTAGATACGATTAGCACTTAAATCAGTGGACTTAACGTAAAACCGTTTACTCTCCATAATGTGGGTGGGCCTCATCCAGTCAGTGGAAAGCGTTAAGACAAAAGCCTGAGGTTTCCCAAAGAACAAGAATTTCAGCCTCAAGACTGTAACATAGAAACCCTGCTTGAGTTTCCAGCCTGTCTGGTCTGCCCTGTGAAATCTGAACTCATGACTGCAACATAAACTCACATGAGGACTTCAGACCTTCTGGTCTACCCTGCGGATCTCTGCCTTGCTAGAGTCTGCCCAAGCACAGGAGTTTTAGAGATGAAGAAGCTCACGAATGCAGTGCAGGTATTAAAATTGCACATGGATTTGAAGCTAAAAAGAAAAAAACTTGCCGGGCGCAGTGGCTCATGCCTGTAATCCCAGCACCTTGGGAGGCCGAGGCGGGCAGATCACGAGGTCAGGAGTTCCAGACCAGCCTGACCAGTATGGTGACACCCTGTCTCTACTAAAAAATACAAAAATTAGCTGGGTGTGGTGGTGGGTGCCTGTAGTACCAGCTACTCAGGAGGCTGAAGCAGGAGAATCACTGGAACCCAAGAGGTGGAGGTTGCAGTGAGCCGAGATTGTGCCACTGCACTCTAGCCTGGGCAAGGGGAAAAAAAAAAACCCCACAAAAACAAAAAACAAAACAAAACAAAACAAAACAAAAAAACAAAAAGAAAAAACCTAACAATTTAATAGATTTAATTCCTAGAATTTATAAAAAATATTATTTCCTCAAAGCAACTAGAAATAAGTACAATATATTCCAGCTGGTAAGGATTAACCTGGTTATGACTTGTATGGTTGGTGAATTGGGAGTACCTCGGAAACACTTCGAAACTGTTCAAACACTTTCACAACTCCTACTCCACCCAAAGAAAATAGTCCGACATGATGGAACAATCCAGTTTACCATACTTTGCCAACTTTGGCAGAATTTTAAGTCATTCATTCTTGTTTTCATTGTTAAAGAATCCAGACAATTGTTCTTCATAGGAAAAGAAAGTGTTTTTTCTTTACAACAGTATTTATTGTAATTTTTATAAAATAGAAAACATTTTGAAATAACCCAGATAATCAAACTAAGAAAATGGTTGACAAAAATGGTGTGGGTTTTCTGGTGAAGTTTACTAAACAGTCAATATTTTTGAAATACATTTAAGGAAAACATAAATTAATGTAATAATATTGGCCAGGCATGACGGCTCAGGGCTATAATCCCAACACTTTGGGAGGCTGAGGCAGGCAGGTCACTGGAGGCCAGGAGTTTGAGACCAGCCTGGCCAACATGGCGAAACTTCATCACTACTAAAAATACAAAAATTAGTTGGGCACGGTGGTGCATGCCTGTAATCCCATCTACTCAGGAGGCTGAGGCATGACAATCACTTGAACCCAGGAGGTGCAGGTTGCAGTGAGCCAAGTTTGCGCCACTGCACTCCAGCCTGGGCAACAGAGCAAAGCTTTGTCTCAAAAAAAAAAAAATTAATTTATAACTAAGGTTATATTAACCTAAAATTTGATGCAAGTATATTTGTATTTACACATATAGAAGCATTGGAAATATATATATACACACACATATGTATATATATACACACACATATATTTATATATATATATACACACACATATGTATATATATACACACATACATGTACACATATATACTTGTACACATATATATATACACACACACACACACAAACACACCCATACACACAAATCTTCACTCTGGTAATCTCATTGTAGGATTACCTATCATTTCCATATTTTAATAAAACATTTCTATAATTTTTAAATTTTCACTAGTGCAAGGGGTTTGTATTTGTAACAAAAAAGATAAAAATGGAATATTTAAGATTCTGCAAACAAAAAGATATTTAAAGATAAATGTAAGAAAATAGTAACACAAATGCATGTAAAACTGACAATAACAATGCAACACAATTGTCTTGGAAACTGAAAGCCCTGGGCTTGAGTTCTTGATTTGGAGGTAATCAGCTATGTGTCCTTGATCACACATGATCTCAGCCCTCCTCAGTGGAGTTAATGCCCTAATTCCTGGAATCTGAGCATGTGCTACATTACACAGAAAAAAAGAACTTTGCAGGCAGGATTAAGGCTATTTTAAGACAGACAGAGTAGCCAAAAGTATCCAGGTGGACCCAATCACATCAACCCCTAAAAGAGAACTTTCTCCAGCTAGAGATGGAATAGACACGGCAGAACAAGAAGTCAAAAATTTGAAACCCAGTGACTTGACGCAGCCTGTTGGCCTGAGAATGCAGGGGGCCAAAAACCCTCATCCTGCAAAGACAAGAACCCAAGTTCTGCCAATAGCCTCATTCACAGGGAAGCAGATTTTATCCAGAGTCTCTAAAGAAATGCAGCCCTGCTGGCACCCAGACTCCAGCCTTGGAATATCAGCTGCACTTATCTCCAGCAGAGAAATCAGCTGCACCTATCCAGATTTCTGACATACAGAAATACAACAAAATAAATTTGCATCATTTCAGACAGCTTAAGTTTGTGGTAATTCATTGCAGCAACAATAGAAAACTAAGGCAATATCAAATAATTTCAGTCTTTATTAAAATAAAGTTTATTTGTGAAATTGATACCGTATCATCTCTTATGCAAATGTTGTCTGTATGTAATATCACTTCTCATTACATATTTTTAAATTGACGTTAGGTGCACATGATTGATATATTTCCATTTTTATGATATTTATTATCATTATAATTTTTTAAATACTGATAACAAATCTCAACACTGCAAAATATAACCAATACTGAGAAAAAGATTTTAAAACCTATTAAATGTAAGTTTTATATAATAACATTCAAATAATGACTTTATATCAGAAAGGCATGCACATTTATATGCATAGATTAATAACACTTTACAGAAATGAATAGTCTTTTATAGAATTTTAAAAAGAAATACAAAAGTCAAGTCAAAATAGAATCAAGATCAGGATTTCTGCCTATAGTGAAGAAAGTTGCCAAGAAGAATAATAAAGCTGAATATAGCATTGACAAACGCAATCACTTAGCAGCCTGGAAATCAAATATGGGTGTCTTCTGAATGGAGACAGCGATGATTTTACTAGTCTTACTCCAGAGCCCAGTGAGGGTTCACAGTGTCCACGTATCCCAGGCAACACTGAGGCTGCAAACATAGAGAAGAAAGGCCCCACCAAAAAGAAAAGCCAGGGAACACTTGAAAGGCCTGCAATTCTCACACACTCACCCACCCTCACACAAATCCAGCAACACGGAGGATCATCAGGATCAGCAGAAGCATCACAGGTCAGGATGGAGGCTGGACCCGAGGAGTTTGAGGAAAACTCTGCCAATCATTGGCTGAGCACTAAGCTGGGCTGAGAAAATAGAAACCTCTAGAAAGCCAGGCTAAAAATAAAAAGAAGCAGAAGAAGAAAAAGTAACTGAAGAGATATATTGATGGCTGCACTTGTGAAACAGACACATTTCAGACAGAGCCTAAACAAGTTACTAAACAAAGTCCAAAGCTGCTAACTCAGGAATAGAAAACGAAACAGTGTATGTTCTCACTGATAAGTCGGAGCTAAGCTATGAGGATGCAAAGGCATAAGAATGACATAATGGACTCTGGGGACTCAGGGGGAAGACTGGGAGGAGGAGAAGGATAAAAGACAACACAATGGGTACAGTGTACACTGCCCGAGTGATAGGTGCATCAGAAAATCTCAGAAATCACCGCTAAATAACTTGTTGATGTAACCAAACATCTGTTCCCCCAAAACTATTCAACACAAAAAAAGTAAAATAAAAAAAGGAAAATAAAAATCTACTTGATAATCATAAAAAACCAAATTGCTAATATCTATTTGCAATATGTAAAATGATTCTCAACAAAAAATAGCAATACATGCAAAGAAATAAAAAAAGTTATCCATGTGACATATATGTAGGGAAAAACAAAAATCATTATTATTTTGATTTTCAGTATGATGGCTTAAAGATTTTTGTTCACCTGATCCCCAGTGAAACTAGTGAAAATTATTATTTTTTTTTAATGTTAAGCCTCTGGAAATGGTCCGTAGGTGATACAGCAAATGAAGAAACATCTATTCAAGAAATCTTTTAAAGTTTCATAAAAGAGCAAGATCTATGATATTGGATGCAAGAACATATGTACCCTCTCTCTGCCCTCCAAGCTCAGTGAAATGAAAACTTCACTCCAGACTGATGCAGCCAACACTCAGCTCCTCTTCCAGGGTTGACTTGTTCAGAGGAGCTGAACATTCACATTTCTCATCCTTCCCCCAGCTGCCTGTTTGAACAAGTACACCCAAGAGGTGAGAGGACTCTTCTTCTGGCAAGCCCATACTTGTGAGATGGAGGCTCTATCTTACATGACTACCACTGAGAACACTTAGGCCCCATTTGTCCTAACACTGACTGGTGAGGCAGAGGTGTTAATGTCTGGAGAGGCAAGCTGAGAAGACCTCAGGCTACTACTCCCCACACCACCAAAAAACTCTCAGGTCCTAATGTGGGCATGACACTAAGAGAAGTTTGCCATTGTCCCCACTCTCATTTCCAGAGGAGAATTTGCCTGGGAAGAGAAATAAACTGTGAAACAGATAGTTCTCAATCCTTTCCCAAGAAAGGAACTTTATTTGCCACTGAATATGGAGAAGTTCAAGTCTAAAAGAATTCTTCCTTTTTTTTTTTTTTTTTTTTTTTGACAGAGTCTCACTCTGTTGCACAGGTTGGAGTGCAGTGGCGTGATCTCGGCTCACTGCAACCTCCACCTCTCAGGTTCAAGCGATTCTCCTGCCTCAGCCTCCCAAGTAGCTAGGATTACAGGTGCATGCCACCATGCCCGGCTAATTTTTGTATTTTTTGTGGAGACGGGGGTTTTGTCACGTTGGCCAGGCTGGTCTCAAACTCCTGACCTCAGGTGATTCACCCGATTTGGCCTCCCAAAGTGCTGGAATTATGGGCATGAGCCACTGCACCCGGCCAAGTCTAAGAGCATTCTCAAAGTTAGTGGAGATTATAGTGGAATGCCAATAGAAGAAATTGGTAGATTCAATGAAGATAGAGGTTACACTACACACTGTGTAGTTTTCTAAAGGGAATCAGGGAAAGAGAGTTAAAAGAAGCTCTCTGGAAGTCAAAACAAATGTCAAACATACCTCAGAACTGTTTATTCAAAGGATATCAATTTCGAATGTATTAACCTGTAGAGCAATATATGCCACTGGGCATTGTTAAAAGCAGTAGAGTAATCCACCAAAAACTGGTGGAGCTTAAAATTAAGGTGTGGTCAGCAAAGGAAACAAAGAAGGTCCTGCCAGAGAGCCCTACAAACTTGCAGAGTAATAGAGAATGCAATCTGGATCACAGAAGAAAAATACTAAAGAGAAATAAACAAAGCCTCAAAGAAATATAGGATACCATTAAGCATACCAATATACACATAAAGGGAATATCAGAAAAAAAGGGAGATAAAAAATTATTTTTTAAAAAAATAAATGCTAAAAACTTCCCAATTTCATTAAAAGTTATTAACCCACACATCCAGGAAACCAAACAAACTCCAAGTAGGAAATACAAATAGATCTTCAAACAGACACATTTTTAAAATGTTGAAAGTTAAAGACAAGGAGAAAATATTTATATCAGGAAGAAAAACATAACTTATTATTTAAAAAAGAATCCCAATTAACAACTCATTAGTCATCAGAAATTGTAGAACTAGAATGTAGTAGTATAATATATTCAAAGTGCTCAAATAAAATAATGTCAACCAAAAATCCTACACCCAGCAAAGTTATCAGTTAATATATTTTAGCATATCAATAGGATGTTTGTTTTTAAAATAAAAGTAAAATATAGAGATTTCCAAATAAATGAAAACTACAGAATTTGTGGTCTTCAGACCCACCTTACATGAAATGCTTAAGGAAGTTATTGAGATTATTAACAAAATTGGCAAACCATTTACATAGGCCAACCAAGAAAATAAACATAGAGAAGATTCAAATTACTGGAATCAAAGAAATGAAAGAAGGACATTGCTGGAGACCTTACAAAACCAGAAAGGGTTATAACAATACTAAGAACAATTGCATGCCAGCAAATTAAGTCACTTAGTTGAAATGGATAAATGTCCAGAAAAGCAAAAACTAATGACTCAAGAAGAAATATACATTGTGAACAGACCCATTACAAGACAAGATTAAATTAGTGATCCAAGAATTACCCACAAAAAAGCCCAGACATAGATTGCTTAACAACTGAATTCTACCAATCATTTAAAAAAGAATTAATACCCATGCTTTACAAAACATTACCAAAACATGGAGATAAGAGAAAACATGCCAATTTATTATATGATGCCAATATTACTCATATACTAAACGAGACAAATTTCTCACAAAAAGAATACTACTGACAAATATCGCTTATGAATTTGAATGCAAATAAATGCTTCACAAATTACTTGCAAACCTAATTGATCAACATGTTGAAATAATTATATATCTTGGCCAAGTGGGATTCATCCCAGGAAGCAAATTTTGTTTAACAGCCAAAAAGTAATTAATATATTATAGCATATCAATAGAATAAATACCAAACTTATTATCTCTATCGCTGCAAAAAGGACATTTGACAAATTGCAACACCATTTCATGATAAAATGTGCAACAAAATAGGAACAGAAGGAAATTTCCTCAACTTTATAGGGTATCATGAAACAGCCCAGTAACATTGTACTTAATGGTAAAAAGACTGGATGCTTTTTCCTTATAATGAAGAACAAAACAAGAATGCCTGCTCTTGCCACTTCTACTCAGCCTTGTACTAGATGTTCTAGTCAAGGCATTAAGCAAGTAAAATAAAATAAATGTTCCAATTGGAAAGGAAGAAGTGCAACTATTTCTATTCATAGATGACATGATAGTGCATGTAAAATATCCTAAGGAACACACTAAAACAAGTTACTAGAACTAACAGACATGATCATGAAGGTTGCGAGATAAAAGATCAATATTAAAAATCAGTTATGTTTCTATACAGCAGCAACAAATAACATAAAAATGAAACTAAGAAGAAACAAATCTCATTTACAATAGCTTCAAAAGATAATAAAATACTTAGGAATAAATGTAACAAAACGTATAAAATGTACTTTAAAAACTATAAAAGACTTGTTGAGCATAATTAAAGGGATCTAAGTAAATGTAAAAATATCCTATGCTTCAGAAAGCTTAATATTATTAAGATGGTAATACTCTCCAAATTGATCTACAGTTACAACTCAATTCATATTAGAATTCCAGCTTATGTTTTGTAGAAATTGACAAATAGAATATAAAAATTCATGTGAATTTGGAAGGAACCCAGAAAAGCCAAAACAATCTTGAAAAAGAAGAACAAGTAGGCGGCTCAAACTGACATGTACACACAACCACACACACACACACGTACGTACATACACACACGCATGTGCACACATACATATCGAACAGAATTGAGAGTCTAGAGATAAACGCATACCTGGATGGTCAAATGATTTTTGAGAAGGATGCTAACACCTGTCAATGAGGAAAGAATAAGTCTTTTCAACAACTGGTTCTGGGAACTGGATAGCCATATTGGAAAGGACGAAGTCAATTCTTTTCTCACACCATATACAAAAATTAACTAAAAATGTATCAACACCTTACATGTGAGAGCTAAAATAACTCTTAGAATGAAACGTATAGTACATTTTATAACTTTGTATTTGGCAACTGATTTTTAGGCATGGCACAAATCCAAGAGCAACAGGAAAAAAAATAGATAAATCAGACTTCATCAAAATTTTTTAAAATGTGTTTTTAATAGGGCGCTACTAAACTAAAAAGACATAAGTTCTGGAATTATAAAACTCTTACAGGAAAAATTAGGGAAAAATCTTCTTGACATTACTCTTTGCAATAACTTTTTAGATGTGAACCAAAACACAAGCAACAAAAACAAAGATAAACAAGTGGGACTGCACCAAACTGAAATTTTCTGCATAGCAAAGGAAATAGTCAGCAAAATGAAAAGACAACCTATAGAATGGGAGAAAATATTTGCAGATCATGCATCTAATCATAAGTAATAGCCAAAATATACAAGCAACTCAAACAACTCAAAAGCAAATAATAATAATAGCCCAATTAAAAATGATCAAGTAACCTGAATAGACATTTTTTCTAAGAAAACATAAAAGTAGCCAACAGGAATATGAAAAACTGTTGAACATCATTAATTATAAGAAAAATGCAAATCACAACCATGTGAGCTATTGCCTTACACCTGTTAGGATGGCTATTATTGTGTCCGGAATTGGTGGGTTCTTGGTCTCACTGACTTCAAGAATGAAGCTGCGGACCCTCGCGGTGAGTGTTACTGCTCTTAAGGCAGGGCGTCTGGAGTTGTTCCTTCCTCGTGGTGGGTTCATGGTCTCGCCGGGCTCAGGAGTGAAGCTACAGATCTTCGCGGTGAGTGTTACAGCTCATAAAAGCAGCATGGACCCAAAGAGTAAGCAGTAGCAAGATTTATTGCAAAGAGCGAAAGAACAAACCTTCCACAGTGTGGAAGGGGACCCGAATGGGTTGCCAATGCTGGCTTGGGCAGCCTGCTTTTATTCTCTTATCTGGTCCTACCCACATCCTGCTGATTGGTAGAGCCAAGTGGCCTGTTTTGTCAGGGTGCTGATTGGTGCATTTACAATCCCTGAGCTAGATACAAAGGTTCTCCACGTCCCCATCAGATTAGTTAGATACAGAGTTTTGACACACAGGTTCTCCAAGGCCCCACCAGAGCAGCTAGATACAGAGTGTCCATTGGTGCACTCACAAACCTTGAGCTAAACACAGGGTGCTGATTGGTGTATTTACAATCCCTGAGCTAGACATAAAGACTCTCCACCCTGTCCCCACCAGACTCAGGAGCCCAGCTGGCTTCACCCAGTGGATCCTGCACTGGGGCTGCAGGTGGAGCCTCCTGCCAGTCCTGCGCCTTTGCGCCCGCATTCCTCAGCCCTTGGGTGGTCGATGGGACTGGGCGCCGTCGAGCAGGAGGTGGTGCTCGTCGGGGAGGCTCGGGCCGCACAGGAGCCCACGGAGGCGGGGGAAAGCTCAGGCATGGCAGGCTGCAGGTCCCGAGCCCTGCCCCGCGGGAAGGCAGCTAAGGCCCGGCAAGAAATCCAGCACAGCGCCAGTGGGCCAGCACTGCTGGGGAACCCAGTACACCCTCCGCAGCCGCTGGCCCGGGTGCTAAGCCCCTCATTGCCCGGGGCCGGCAGGGCCGGCCGGGTGCTCCGAGCGCGGGCCAAGCCCACTCCCACCCGGAACTCCAGCTGGCCCGCAAGTGCCACAGTCAGCCCCGGTTCCCGCTTGCGCCTCTCCCTCCACACCTCCCTGCAAGCTGAAGGAGTGGGCTCCAGCCTTGGCCAGCCCAGAAAGGGGCTCCCACAGTGCAGTGGTGGGCTGAAGGGCTCCTCAAGTGCCGCCAAAGTGGGAGCCCAGGCAGAGGAGGTGCCGAGAGCAAGCGAGGGCTCTGAGGACTGCCAGCACGCTGTCACCTCTCATTATCAAAAAGAGAAGAGGTAATGTTTTGGTGAGCATGTGGACAAAGGATGTCCTTTGTACACTATTGGTGGGAATGTTAATTGGTGCAGTCATTATGGAAAACAGTACAGAACTCCTCATAAAACTAAAAATAGAACTACCGTATGATCTATCAATTCTACCTTGGGGTATATATCTAAAGGAAATGAAATCAGTATCTTGAAGAGATAGTTGTAACCCCCATGTTCATTATAGCATTATTCACAATAACCAATGTATGGAAACAATCTATGTGTCCATAATTTGATGAATATATAAAGAAATTGTGGCACATATATGCAAAGAAAAATTATTCATCTACAAAAAAGGAAATGCTGCCATTTGCAACAATATGTATGACCCTAAAGGACATTAAGCTAAGTGAAATAACCCAGACAAAAAAAGACAAATGTGACATGATCTCACCTATATGTAGAATCTTAAAAAGTTGGCCTCTTGGAAGCAGAGTAGACTAGTGATTGTCAGGGTTCAGGGAGTAGAAGAAATGGGAAGATATTAGTCAAAGGGTACAAACTTTCAGTTATAAGACCAGCAAGTTCTGGGAGGCTCTGTACAGCATGGGTGGTGATATAATTTAATTGTGGTAAGCATTGTACAATATATACATATATCAAACCATCATGTTATACACCTTAAATAGATTCAATCATTATTTGAGAATGAAATACTTTTAAATAAGGAAAAAAGGAAGTGAAAAGAAGGCCCACACAACGGGAGAAAGTAATTGCTAATAATATACCTGATATAATACTTGTACATAGAATTTATACAGAACTAATATGTTAATAACATAAAAAAAAATCACAATTGAAAATGGACAAAGAATATGAACAAGCATTTCTTCAAACAAGACATACAAAAGAGCAATAAGCACATGAAAAGATGTTCAAAATCATTAGTCATTAGGGAAATGTAAATTGAAACCACAATAAGAAAACTGTTTCAAACCCACTAGGATAGCTAAAATCAAAAAATCACATAATAAGTGTTGGTGAGTAGATGTGGTAATCACAGCCCTCAGATACTAGTGATGAGAATGTAAAATGATGCAGCCACTGTGGAAAACACTCTGAAAAATCTTCAAATGGTTTAACAGTTTTTGACATATGAACTTACAATTCTCCTCTCAGGCATATACCCATGAGAAATGAAAACGTATGTCCACACAAAAATTTATATGTGAATGTTTACAGCAGCATTAGTCTCAATAGCCAAAAGCGTAAACAACCCCAATGTCCACCCACTGACTAATGGAAGAACAAAATGTAGTATGTGTAATTCTCATCCCTAAAAATGAAGGAAGTTCTGACACATTTTATAACGTGGATGAGCCACGAAAAAGCCCTGCCAAGTGAGAGATGCCAGTCACAAAACCAATGCAATGTATGATTCCATTTACAATTGACCCTTGAACAACATAGGTTTAAACTTGGCGGGTCCACCTATATGCTGATGTTTTCAATAAATACAGTTGGTGCTAAGTATTCACAGGTTCCACATTCACAACCAAATGCAGATCTCGGGATGGGAGAAACAGGTGTACAAAAGGCTGCTTTTCATACTTGGCTAGGTTCCACAGGGCTGACTGTGAGACTTGAGTATGGGCTGCTTCTGATGTCTGCCGTTGATCCTGGAACCAATACCCTGCATATATCGAGGGGTGACTGTACACGAAATGGTCAAAACGGGCAAAATGTAGAGACAGGAAGTAGGTTAGTGGTTTCATAGGGCTGGAGGGGGAATAAGGGGCAATACAAAAGGGTTCAGGAATTCCATTTAGATGACAAAAATGGTCTAAAACCGTGGTGATTCTTGTGCATATCTATATCTGTACCTTAGAGTTTATAAGGGCTGCTATATAAAATATAATGGATGAAGTGACTTAAACAATAGCAGTTTACTTTCCCACAGTTTTGGAGTTATTTGTCCCTCAGCTGGATGTCTGAGATCAAGGTGTTGGCAGATTCGCTTCCTTCTGAGGGCTGTGGGAGAAGAGGTTTTATGCCTCTCACCTGGCTTCTGTTGCTTTGCTGCCAATCTTTGCTCTCCTTGGCTTGCAGAAGCATTCCCCAATCTCTGCCTTCATCTGCACACAGCGTCCTTCCTACAATATGTCTTCAACTTTCCCCCTTTTAAAGGACACGGATCTTATTAAATTAGGGCCCATCCTAATAACCTTGTTTGAAGATTACTTCCATAAAGATCCTGTCTCCAAATGAGGTAACATTCTGCAATACTGGAGGTGAACACTTTATCCTATGAATTTTAGGGTACACAATTCAAACCATATTACTGCATATGTATTGAAAATAAATGTGCACTTTAAATCAGCAAATTTTAAGGTACATGAACTGTATCTCAAAAAAGCGGTTAATAAAAATAATAATAAATAGAAATTGCCTGAGTATCCCTATACATTGTATTTAGCAAAGGCTTCAAAGCAGCTACTAAAAATATGTTCAAAAACTAAAAGAAACAATATTTAAAGGATTAAAAGAAGGTATGACAAAGTGAATTAACAAACAGAAATTGTGAGAAAAATTGCAGAAATTATAAATGTATTGAGAAAAAAGAATCAAATGGAAATTCTGGTGTTAACGAGTACAGTAATTGAAATAAAGAAATACTAGAAGTGTCAATAAAAGATTTAAGATGGTACAGAAATGAATCATAAAATTTTAGATAGATCAAGAAAAATAATCTAACCTAAAAATACAGAATGAAGAAATAATGAAGAAAAAAAAACAGAGCCTCAGACATCTGTGGGAAAATCTGTAACAGAAGTCAGAGAAAGGGGCACAATATTTAGAAGAATAAAGGCCAAAACCTATTCAAATTCAATGAAAAACTTTATGAGTCTAAGAAGCTCACTGTTATCCAAGTAGTATAAATACAGAAACATTCATACCTGGAAACCTCAGGTATCAGTGGATAACAAGAAGACTCCTAGGTGAAAACTTCTACTCACCTCCCAGTTTGCCCAGATTTAAACACAGGGAAAATAAAGTTGCAGTCATTTTCTGCAGCAAGAGCCATGAACCACATTTATCCAGCTACCACCTAAGGTAGAAAGAGGAAAAAGAAATAGCCAAGCAACAGCAATCTATGCCAAGTCGCCCAGTGACTTAAAAACCAGATTCCTTGTATCTCCACTAGCGTAGTCCTGCATCAACAGAGTCAATAGAAATCTGCCGTTGAATTGGAAATATTAGGTAGGAGAGTCTGAGCCTATAGGAAGGGTAAAAAGCACAGACACACACACAGGAAGATCCTAATCAAGATGAATTATAAGCTAAAATTTCAAAATGTCAGGAAAATTATGATGTACAAATGTCTGCAAATTTAACAAAAAATATATTTCATTCTGAAGGCGCTTCAGAAATCATGGGATTGGAAAACCAGGCATACAAAAGACCTACTTTTTATACAGGACTGTGTTCCACAGGACTGACAGCAGGACTTGAGTATGCACTAATTCCGATGCCTGCTGTTGGTTCTGGCACCAATTTCTAACATGAATGTTAGAAATGTTCACATGTGCCTGTCTATCTTTCTTCTCCTCCATGCCATGGCCAGGCAGAGCTGCAGAGTCAGCCACACAGATCTTTATTAAGAGCCAGCAGTCAACCACACGACACTGTCCATATTGTCGAAGAACTAATCTAAGGCAGGGAAGGCTCTCCTGCTGAACAGGGCATCTGATGTTTTGCTGGCCAACAGTTGGAGGTTGACAAGACTCTATCAATCCATAGCTTCCAGAAAGAGGCCACCCTGAATTTGGGGTTCATCGCAGGAACTTTATGAAGAAGCTCTCCTTCTTGCCTAGAAACATGGTGGCGGTAGGATGACCTGCAGCAAGTGTCACACACCCCTTCACTCATACGCTCCCCAGATGCTGCAAAAAGAACTTGTGGTCAAACTAACATGCTGTGCCCCAACAGCATGAAATAGGGGCCCTTATTTATGCAAATAAATAAGGATCCTGATTTATGTGCATACCAAGAAGTAGCCTCAGGAATGACTCTGCAATCTCAGAAATTTTTTCATCTCATGAAAAAATTTCATGAGATGAAAAGTGTCTTTGAAAAGATAAAGCTGAGACAAGGAATTTTAAAAAAACAGATACAAGAGAATGTGAGTTAAAAGTAATAGAAATTTAAACGGCAAAATAATAAACATAGGAAATTGAAAATGTTTTCATATAAATTTAAAAAGTCACTAGACTGAGAGGTCAGAGGATTCTTAATCAAGCTGTATGTGAGGTAAAGGCCTTGGCCACTGGGCAAAGCATAAACGGAATGGGGCAGCAAAGAGTTGTGTGTTCTTGTTCTCATAGATAATTGGTATAAGGTGTGCAGTCAATCTGGTTTCAACAGCTGTCATCCCATTGGTTGCCAGGGTTGATTTGTCTGATCCGACTGGCTAGGTGGGCTGTCCCCTTCCCTGCCCTCACTCTTCCCAAAGCCGAGCACTTGGTGGAAGGGGACAACCTTCCCTGATAGAGGAAGATTGTTCTTCGGTCAAGGATATATGAGTAGCTGCACCTCCCCTGGTAGTTCCTCCAAACAAGTTGAAGACACTTCATATAATGCCTAGAAAGTGGAACAGATGAATGTGTAAGATACTGGAGAGTGTTTGTACTCAGCACTGCATTGGGCAAATACCACATGTGTTATATCTTGCATTATCTTTAATAAAGGATGAGGAGACATGTTTCACTATTCTAACTATGAAAATAAGAACTAGCCATATTAAAATTTAAAAAGAGAGTTGAGTATGTAAGATACAGTTTAACTAGTAGGTAGTTAGGAAAGACAGAATAACCTTTTATCATGAGAGTAAATGCTGATATATGAAATGTTATATTTGAAACTGGGACAGCAATTTAGAGATCTTTCAGCCTCCGGAATTATAACTGGTCACTGCTAAGACAAAGTGATCAAGCTTTACCTGTGTTTCCTTTCTAGGCCTTTGGTCAAATTTATTTCTTCTTTCTCTAAGAATCACATCATAAGAAGAGAGAAGATCCAAATAAACTCAATTAGAAATGAAACTGGAGATATTACAACCAATACCACAGAAATATAAAAGATCATAGGCTACTATGAACACCTTTACATGTACAGACTAGAAAATCTAGAGGAAATGGAAATTTTCCTTTAAAAATACACCCTCCTAGATTAAATCAGAAATAAAGAGAAGCCCTGAACAGACTAATAACAAGCAGCATGACTGAATCGGTAATTTAAAAAAAATGTCAAACAAAACAGTTTAGAACAAGATGGATTTACAGCTGAATTCTACTAGACATTCAAAGAAGAATTAGTACCAAATCTCTTGAAAATATTCCAAAAGATAGAGAAAGTGGGAATCCTCCCTGTATCATTCTATGAAAACAATATCATCCTAATACCCAAACCAGGAAAAACACAAAAGAAAGAAAGAAACAAACAAAAAACCCTGCAGACCAGTATCTCTGATAAACATAGATGCAAAAGTCCTCAACAAAATACTAACTAACTGAATGCCACAGCATATCAAAAAGAGAATACATTATGATCAAGTGGGTTTCATTCCAGGGATGCAGAGATGATTTAACCTATGCAAGTCAATTAATGTGATACATCACATTAACTGAATTAAAAATAAAATCATATGATTATCTCAATAGACACAAAAAAGTACTTGATAAAATCCAGCATCGCTTTATGATATAAATCCTCAACAAAATAGGCACAGAAGGGACTTACCTCAAAGTAATAAAAGCTGTCTATGACAAACATACAACTAACATCAGACTGACTAGGAAAAAGTTGAAAGTATTCCCTCTGAGAAATGGAACAGGACAAGGATGTTCACTTTCACCTCTTCTATTCAACATGTTACTAGAAGCCCTAGCTGGAGGAATCAGTCAAGAGAAAGAAATAAACAGCATCCAAATTGGAAAAGAGGAAATTAAACTGTCGCTATTCGCTGATGATATGGTTGTATACCTAGAAATCCTAAAGACTCATCAAAAAGTCTCCTATATCTGATAAACAAATTCAGCAAAGTCCTGGGTTACAAAATCAATGCACATAAATAAGTAGAACTGCTATTAAGCAACAATGACTAAGGAGAGAATCAAATCAAGAACTCAATCCCTTTTACAACAGCTGAAAAAAACAAAAATAAAAACAACAACAACAACAACAAACCCTAGAAATATACTTAACCAAAGAGGTGAAAGATCTTAAAAGGAAAACTGCAAAACACTGTTGAAATAATTCATAGATGACACAAACAAATGGAAACAAATTCCATGCTCATAGATGGGAAGAATCAATATTGTGAAAATGAACATACTGCCTAAAGCAATCTACAGATTCAATGCAATTCCCCTCAAAATACTATCATCATTTTTCACAGAACTAGAAAAAACAATCCAAAGTTTATGTGAAACCAAAAAAGAGCCCACATAGCCAAAGCACTACTAAGCAAAAAGAACAAATCTGGAGACTTAACAATACCAGACTTCAAATTATGCTACAAGGCTATGGTTACCAAAACAGTATAATACTGGTATAAAAATAGGCACTTAGACCGGTGGAACAGAATGGAGAACCCAGAAATAAATCCAAATACCCTTACAGCCAACAGATCTTTGACAAAGCATACAAAAACATAAACTGGGAAAAGGACACCCTATTCAATAAATGGTGCTGGGAAAACTGGCAAGCCACATGTGGAAGAATAAAACTGGATCCCCATCTCTCAGCTTATACAAAAATCCACTCAAGATGAAACTGTAAAAATTCTAGAAGATAACATTATAAAAACTCTTCTGTACATTGGCTTAGGCAGAGAATGTATGACTAAGACCCCATGAGCAAATACAACAAAAACAAGGATAAATAAATGGAACCTAATTAAACTAAAAAAGCTTCTGCACAGCAAAAAAAAAAAAAAAGAAAAAAAAGAAAAAGAAAAGGAAAAAAGATAAAGGAAGACAGGAAGGAAAGATAAGGTAAGAAGGAGGGAGGGAGGGAAGGAAGGGAGGGAGGGAAGGAGGGAGAGAGGGAGGGAAAGAAAAAGAGAAAGGAAGGAAAGGAAGGAAGGAAGGGGAAGGAAGAAGGAAGAAGGAAGAAGGAAGGAAGGGAGGGAGGGAGGAAGGGAGGGAGGCAGGGAAAGAAAGAGTAAACAGGCAATCAAGAGAGTGGGAGAATATATTCACAAATTATGCATCCAACAAAAAACAAGTATCCAGAATCTACAAGGAACTCAAACAAATCAGCAAGAAACAAATAATCTCCTCAAAAAGTGGGCAAAGGACATGAATAGACAATTATCAAAAGAAGATATACAAACAGCCTACAAGCATATGAAAAAATGATCAACATCACTAATCATCAGGGAAATGCCAATTAAAACCACAAGGAGACATCACCTTACCCCTGCAAGAATGGTCATAATTAAAAAGTCAAAAAACTACAGATGTTGACATGGATATGGGGAAAAAAATACTTTTACACTGCTGGCTGGAATGTAAATTAGTACAACTACTATGGAAAGTTTATAGCAGCACAATTTGTAATCATAAATATATGGAACCAAACTTAGTGTCCATTGACCAACGAGTGGATGAAAAAATGTGGTATATATACAACATGGAATACTACTCAGCTATAAAAGGGACAAAATAATGTCTTTTGCAGAAACTTAGATGAAGCTGGAGGCCATTATTCTAAGTAACTCAGGAATGAGAAAACCAAATACAGTATGTTTCGTCTTATAAGTGAAAGCTAAGCTAAGCTATGAGGATGCAAAAGCATACAGAGTTATACAATGGGCTTTGGGGACTTGGTGGGTGGTGGTTATGAGGGGGTAAGGATCAAAAGACTACATATTGTGTACAATGTACACTTCTCAGGTGATGGGTGCACTAAAATTTCAGAATTCACCACTAAAGAACTCATCCATGTAACCAAAAACCCTGTATCCCAAAAAACTGTTGAAATAAAAAAATAAAAAATTAAATTAAAATTAATTTTAAAATCAAAAATTAAAAAAATCACATCATACTTCCCCAAAATATATATCATGATGAATGAGAAATTTCAGAAGAAAAGATATCAAGGCTCATTAAAAAATAACTGAAAACAAATGTGAACTTCACTGAGAAGTCTCCATTTTGGCATCAGTGTACACTCAAATATGATGATAAAAGTCATGACTGCAACAAGACATGACTGAAAGATTAGAGGGAAGATAGATTATACTCAAGTGGTAAGAAAACTTAATAAACTTTATATCGATGAATTAATAGCACAGAAATTGATCCCAACTGAGTGTAAGGGAGAAAATTTACCATGTAAAATTCCAGAAACAGGTTTAGGGAAGTTAGAATGGCCAATTTCCAGGCATCTGTCTACTTTCCGTTCCAACTTTGCATTGAAAAGAACAGAAGTTACTTCTTGTTTCTGTTCCCTCAAACTGACAACCTATTTTCTAAAAAAGAATGTTATTTTAATGGCTAATAAGGGGAAAAGTTAAAAGCCAGTGCAACACTCTCCCTGTGCAGCCAATGCCCAACATAGTTATACTATTTTGTGAGTCAAGTCACACACAGCAAGGCACTTAAAAGTGTACCTAACAAATGGCAAACTGCAGGCTCGCTCTCCACACTACCGCGTGAGCGTGTGAAACAGGGTTGGAGTCCAGGAGAATTGCACAAGGTCCCAAAAGCATACTAAGTTGAAGAAACTAGGGATAGTCTGTTTCCTGCTTTATACCTTTTACTGGTCAGATTGGACAGTCCCTTAAGGCAGCTAGAACCTGTGATTTACTTTTGAATTATAAAAGATGCAATCAGATTGTACCAGTTGTGCTAATCACAACCAGCATAACCACCTGCTGGTTTCCATATCTGTTTTTCTTGGTTGTTGCCAGGACCAGGAATTCCCCTTCATTGTCTCACTGAAAAGGTATATGGATTAAATTGTGTCCTCCCACCCGCTAGCAGATACATTGCAGTCCTAACCCCGTACCTCAGAATGTGGCATTGACAAAACTGTCGTCGCAGATATAATTAAGTTAAGATGAGGTCATACAGAGGCCAGGTGCAAACACAGAGACATGGGGAGAGGGCCATGTGCTGATGGAAGCAAAGATGGGCATCAAGTTACCACATGCTCAGGAGACAGTGCTGGCGACACCAGAAGCTAAGTAAAGGGCACTGATCGAGTTTCCTCCTGCAGCCTCTGAGACAGCATGAAGTAGCCGACACCTTAACTTTTTCCTTCTAGTTTCTAGAACTGTGGACATTTAATGTCTACCATTTAAGCCACTCAGCTTGTGGCACTTTGTTATGGCAGCCCTGGGAAACTTATGAAAGGGACGTTAACCTTTTTCAGAATATGATGTTTCAACTCCATCAGAATTTATAAAGGACCCTAATATTTTAGAAGCCAGATGGGCCCAGAAAAAACCTTACTGCAGACTAAATCATGACAGAAATAAGACCATTCAAGATGTGAATTAAGAAAGCTTTACTTAAAGTTCTTTCCAGTATAGCCCTCAATCCTATTTATTCTGATGATGTCTACCCATGCCCTTGTTGGTGTCTTGGTCCTTTAGGGCTGTGATAATAAAATACCACAAACTGAGTGGTTCATAAACAGCAGACATTATCCCCCAGAGTTCCAAAGCCTAGGAAGCCCACAACACATCTGGTGTCTGGTGAGGGCTCATTCTCTGCCTGGAAGGCAGCACCTTCTTGCTGTGCCCTGCCATGGAGGAAGGGACAAACAGGCACCCTTAAGCCTCTCTATAAGTGCACTAATCCCATTCATGAGGGTTGAGTCCTGGTGTCCTAATTACCTCCTAAAGGCCCTCTCTTCTAATGCCATCACCTTGGGAATTAGGGTTTCAAAATGTGAATTTTGGAGAGACACAAATATTTAAATCATAGCAGTTAGCTTTAAACTTGATATTTCCTGATGGACCAAACAGTGAATTTGTGTGACTTGAAATTTAGAATTCATAGTTATGGTGAGAAATAACACAGCTGAACAAGCATCATCTAGTGCTTTATTCAATTGTGCAGACCAATAAGAGTTACCATGACAGGGGAAACTTCAGAGGGAGACAGTCCATAGAATACTTTATTTTTATTCCTCCCTATCATTAGATTCTATCAGTGAAAATGATATTAAAGGGATAATTACAAATAACATATAGGGAATGCCTAAGTAGCAGATAGTTTTTGAGTGCTTTATATGCATAACAGATTTACAACTCATGATAGTATTATTCATATAAAGCAAGTTCTGTTATTGTCACTTTAGAATTGCAGAAACTGAGACACAGAGGGCTTAGATAACTTGCCCAAAATTACCAACGGGAAAAGTAGCAGACTTGACAACTATTACAGGTGCTATAAGTCCAGAGCCGAGGCTTCCTCCCATTAAATTGTACTCTGTAATTAAGCTTCCCTGTGTGTCAGTACATGAGATAGAGAAGGTTCATTTTCACTGCTTAACCCAAGACCCTTAGATTCCTCTACACTGTAGGTCCTATAAAATTATCTGGCTTTGCTCTGAGAGACAATGAGTGCCATAAAGACTCACAAGACTGATGTGGGTAAATAATGAACAATTCGAACACTGGGTCAAGTGTTTTTGGTCAATTTAATTAAAGCAACTATACTTACTATCAGTGCCCCTGAAAAGGCTACGGCCTGCGAGGTTATAAAAATCTTGTAATAGTAGTACTTTATTGGCTTAATAAAATGGTGCCACATAGGGATTGGAGTATCAGCCTGTAAGCCAACATGAGCACTGTGCTATCTTAGTTTCTAGGTCATGTTAATCTGGAACTACCTTACAAGAAACCTCTTATCCTGCACTTTATGGTATGTTAATCCAGGAAAGATAATTTATAGGGTTGGATATTACATGAACCTACCAATGATACAAATACAAATTAGTGACAAATTTCATACTGGTGAATGATGGTCTCTGAGCTTAGGCAGAACAATACTCATTCCTGGAAACTTAGCCCTTTAAAATCAGAGTCAGTGTTGTTGTTTTGCTGCCTTATATGTTTGCTAAGCCTGAAGGATATATTCTCTGCTTTAATTTTACCTTTCATAATGGACAAATAGAAGGGTTTCTATAATGTGGAGTACTGCATGCATCTGTTCCCAATGGAGGAGAAAAATCAAGCGGTGGAAATTTCCAATTACAAAAAACTCTGCAAAGATGAACACATGTGTCTATTTGACATGTGAAATGGGAAGATACCAACACAGTAAACAGACACTGGGCACCCATGACACACAAAAACTTAAGCAAATCATAATCCCATGAGATAATTATGTAAATTTGACAAAAGGAAGAAATTAAAACATGAAACTCTCTCTAGTCTGTTTAACTTAGGTTAACTGACATGAAGAGAACATGCTTGTCCTGTTCTAAGATCTCATTCAGACCTGACTCATTGTGCTCTGAATGAGAAAGAAAAAGTTGTTACTGAGTGTAATACTATCCATGGGTCTTTCAGTTACCTGTTTGCATAAAAATCCACTTCAGAACTTAGGGACGTAATACATCAATGATTTATCACTTCTTGCAAGCCAGTGTTGTTGACTATGATTGGCTGGACACTTCTGCTCCACTTGGTATCCACAATCTCATACTTGCATCTGCATTTAGCTAGGAGCTCAGGGCAGGGTGAGACTTCCAAGAAGACATTTTGAATCCAAGATCTATCTCTATATAGTTTCCATTATTCAGTATTTTAGCCCACATTTCTTTAAAGCATGGCAACTGGCCCCAAGATAGAACATTCCAAGAGGACAAGCTTCAATTCACAGGCACCTCTCAATCCTCTGCTATACCATTCTTGTTAATATATCATTTGCCACTGTAAGTCACATGGCGAAGGCCGGGGTCAAAGCAGGTACGTACTATTCAAGGGCATGAACATGAGGTAAATGTGGCTCACCTGGGTCACAAGTTAATAGTACCTCCCAAGGAAAGAAGCAGTAATCTGATCATATACACAGAGTTTGACTATTGGCAAAGTCCTTTTTCTTGGCTTTTCTTCTTTTGGTGGATGGGCTCCCCCAGTTCTGCTTGAATTTTGAAAACTTACCTCTCTAGCCAAAAGTATGAAAGTAGTGTGGATTTATCTGATTATATCTTAATATGATTTTAAATAGAAAACAAATAAATAAATAAACAATATGATTTTAAATAGAAAATAAACTATTAAAAATGTTTCCAACTGATAAATGACTTTTGAAATTTTGAATCTTTCCTTTACAGACTTATAGAAATAAAGTTCAGGGGGAAAGGGGTATCATTTTGTGGTCTCTTAAGGAGCCAGAGTCTAGGGGAATCTCCAGCCAGGCTCCAGAGGCTGGAAAAGGGAAGGGGAAGGATCCTCTCCTAGAATCTCTGGAAGAACTCAACCCTATGGACACCTTGACTTTATCCCATTAAACTCTTTTTCTACTTCTGGCCCCCAGAACTTTAAAATGATAAATGTGTGTTGTTTTAAGCAACTGAATGTACAGTAATTGTTATAGCAGCAATAGGAAAATGGCTGAATGTTTTTAAAGCAATCAGCTCAGTGATAATCTGGACACAGGCATGGATACTATTGAGTGGAAAATGGTACTGAGATAAGCACCCAGAATGCAGCTCAAAATAATGAAGAGATGACAAATGTGGAACAGAACTTAAGAGATGCAGAAGAATTTGACAAGTCTACCACATTTCATGACGGTGGTAGTAGTAGGAAATGGAGGAAGTAACAGACAATATAATGGGTAAGAAACTGAAAGTACCAAAGAACCAAACACAACAAGAAACCCCCCCAAAAAAAAAATCAGCACCCAGTTATCACAAAGTGAAACTATGAAGCAATAAGGATGAAGAGAACACCTTATGAGGCTAGGAACGATACACAAGTATCTGTGTATGCTCTGCACCTAGGCCAGCAGAGGATTCCCCAGTAACAAGAAGAAACATTGCAGGGAAATTGCATACATTCATACATACATATAGCATATAGTATATATACTATATATATACTATGTAGTATATATATGTACACGTGTGTGTGTGTATACACCCATATATATTTAAATACACTGGATAAAATTATAATCAATCTAGAACTCCATATTCAGCCAAATTTTGATTTAAAATAAAACAACATAATGTCATAACTCCTGTTCATTGACGAAAATTTGCTAAAGGAAATAATTTGGCAGGAAGTGAACTCAAATGAAGAAATGAGATGCAAAAACAGTCCTTGTTGGAGACTGATAAAATACTTTCATAACCCTAATTACTGAGTGAGAAGAAATAACAAAATATAAAATGACTAAATTATATTAAAATAAATGTGAATTACTGTGCAGAAGCTCTTTAGTTTAACTAGATCCCATTTGTCAATTTTGGCTTTTGTTGCAACTGCTTTTGCTGTTTTAGTCATGAAGTCTTTGCCCATGCCTATGTCCTGAATAGTATTCCCTAGGTTTTCTTCTAGGGTTTATCATCAGAGTGAACAAGCAACCTACAGAATGAGAGAACATTTTTGCAATCTATCCATCTGACAAAGGTCTAATATCCAGAATCTGCGAGGAACTTAAACAAATTTATGAGACAAAAACAAACAACCCCATTGAAAAGTGGGCAAAGGATATGAACAGACACGTCTCAAAAGAGCACATTTATGTGGCCAACAAACACATGAAAAAAATCTCATCATCACTGGTCATTAGAGAAAGGCAAATCAAAACCACAGTGAGATACCATCTCATACCAGTTAGAATGGTGATTTATAAAAAGTCAGGAAACAACAGATGCTGGAGAGGATGTGGAGAAATAGGAACACTTTTACACTGTTGGCAGGGGTGTACATTAGTTAAACCATTGTGGAAGACAGTGTGGTGATTCCTCAAGGATTTAGAACCAGAAATACCATTTGACCCAGCAATTCCATTACTGGGTATATATCCAAAGGATTATAAATCATTCTACTATGAAGACACATCCACAGGTATGTTTATGGCAACACTATTCACAATAGCAAGGACTTGGAACCAACGCAAATGCCCATCAATGATAGACTGGATAAAGAAAATGTGGCACATATACACCATGGAATATTATGCATCCATAAAAAAGAATGAGTTCATGTCCTTTGCAGTGACGTGGATGAAGCTGGAAACTATCATTCTCAGCAAACTAACACAGTAACAGAAAACCAAACACTGCATGTTCTCCCTCATAAGTGGGAGTTGAACAATGAGAACACATGGACACAGGGAGGGGAACGTCACACTGGGGCCTGTTGGGGGGTTGAGGGCAAGGGGAGCAAGAGCATTAAGACAAATGCCTAATGTATGTGTGGCTTAAAACCTAGATGATGGGTTGATGGGTGCAGAAAACCACCATGGCACATGTATACCTGTGTAACAAACCGGCATGTTCTGCACATGTATCCCAGAACTTAAAGCATAATAAATAAATTTTTAAAAAGATTTAAAATAAAGGTGAATCAAAATTTACTCTATATTGGTAAGGTGCAGTGTGTCACACCTGTAATGCCAGCACTTTGTACTTTGGGAGGCCAAGGCAAGGAGATGGCTAAAGGCCAGGAGTTCAAGACCAGCCTGGGCAACATAGCAAGACCTTGTCTCTACAAAAATATAAAAATTAGCTGGGCATATTGGTGCATGCCTCTACTCTCAGCTACTTGAGAGGCTGAGGCAGGAGGACTGGTTGAGGCCAAGAGTTTGAGGCTGCAGTGAGCTATAATTTTGCAGCTGCACTTCAGCTTGGGTGACAAAGCAAGACCCTGTCTCAAAGACAAAACAACAAAACAAAAAATCAACAACCACAAAAATTTACTCAATATCAAAATGAGGGAGTTAGGAGAAAGGACAAATCAGGTTGTGTTTGCTGTCTCATTTATAAAGAGCAGAGATACTGTGCATATCTTTAGATTTTACAAAAGTGTTATGTATATGTATATATATATGTGGAATTTCATCTTGATAAGTAAAATTTGAAATCATTTTAAGACATGATTATTTAATGATGGTCTGTGGCAACAGCTTGGTGCTCTGTGAAAACAAGCAAACAAACAAACTAGACATTTCCCATACGCTTTATAGAAAAATAAAACCCAGATGGGTCAAATCCACTTAGTCATGCAGTAAACATTTATTGACTACCACTTGTATGCCAGACACTTCCTTGTAACTGGAGATACAAGACATAGTTCGTATGATATGCTACACAGTTAGAAAGAGTAATAAATATAGGAATATATCACAGTACAATGTAATATCATGGATAGGATACGAAAAGCTAACAGACACATATTGTGAAGAAAAATAAATCAGGCTTAAGTGCTAAAAAGCATTTGGGTTTGTTATTAAATAGGGTGTTTAGGAACATTATCTCTAAGGGAAGACATTTGAACAGATACTGGGATGAGCTGGTGGAAAGACTCATGAGATGATTCAAAGGAAGGGCATTCCAGGAAGAAAAGATAGAAGTGTATAAGCCCTAAAGCGGAAATAAACTTGAAATTTTCTGTGGAAGCAAGATGGTCAACGTGGCCGAGTGCGGTGGGTGAGGCAAGTATGTGTGGGATGAGTTGAGACTCAGGCTTTGTAGTGGATCACATGGGTGGGCTCCCTCTGGAGGAGTTTGCACATTCGTCTGAATGCAAAGGGGGTTTTGAGTAGGGCAGTGACGTGCTAGGGCTTTTTGTCGATTTTGTCTGCTGAGGTCTTTATCACCTTGGGTGTCTTTCACAGTTTCTGATTTTATGAGGGAATTTCTGATTAGTCTTTCTCCTTCCTCAGAACTTAGAATCTGTCTCCCCTCACCTTCCAGACTAGTTAATTGCCAAACTCTGCAACTCTGGTCTCAAAAGAGAGCTCCTAAGGCAAATAAAGGCTTTGCCACAAACTTCTCTCTAAGAATGCATGCCCTGAATGGACTTCTGATTTCAACAACATTTTCTTAATATACTGTCAGCTCAGCTGTAACTTGAAGAATTTCTATGCTATTAAGTTTTTATCACTGAGAGTGTTAACAGTCCTCCTAGGGTGTTGGATAATCTCAGGAAAACTTAAAGAACTCATTCTTTTTCCCTTCACATATTGAATGAAAAGAATTCAGTCAGGATCACATACTATTATATCTATTTCACTCTGGCTTGAAGTCTCCTTTTGTGTTTGTTTGTTTGTTAGTTTTCATTATAGTTGCATAATTCTACTTAATCTTGTGAAAGCCTGAGTTTCCTTTTTAAAATTAAATCATCTCCATCTGCAAAGATTTTCTTTGGTTTGGATTGTCTCATTATTAACTTGGTCAACCCTACATTTGCTGAGAGTCAAGGTAAAAGTAATTGAATTGACAGGGGGATTGCTGGTGTAAAGGACACACAGCAGCCTCTGTCCTCATTGCACTCACACATTAAGAGCAGAAATATACAAAATAGAGTAACTGCCGTGGATCCAGGGAGGGAGTTAGAAGGATCTGGCCTGGCCGGGTGATCCAGGAAGGCCCACCTGTAGATGTGAGTAGCAAGGTGGCAAAATAAAAGAATACTTAAGGATACCAAATGCGTTCTGTGGAGACAGAAAGAAACAGCAGGGATACCTGCAGAGCCGAACCCAGCCTGGAGTAACTGCAGCAGAGAGGACTTCCCATGTGGAGTGCACAGTTCTGAGCTGGAACATCTTACCACTGAGGCAGGACGTTGGATGTCAGTGGACAAAGGTTATGTAGTTTTGTCATCTCTGGAAAGATTTGTATTTGAACATTTAAATAAATATAACCTTCTTTACTTTTCTAATCTATGAACATATGAAATACATATAAAACATGAAATAAGGAATTTTTATATGCACTTATTATTTTTTAAAGTAATTATTTTCATGTTTTCCAAGAAAAATTAACACCAGTGAAGAGGGATATTTACTTTTAAATATTATAACAGTGTATGTCATGGAAACATGAACATCATGATTGAATCTTCCATTTGTATCCTCATACCTTTGTGAACTATCATTCCAAGTATCACAGCCATTGTGGGACAGAGGCAACTTAAAATAGCCAGACTAGTATATATCACTGAGCGATAAACCAAGATTTAAGCAATAATAGTTATATTCGTTCACGTTAACTTCATTGACCAAGTTAATAATGAGACAATCCAAACCAAAGAAAATCTTTTCAGATAGAGATGACTTAATTTAAAAAACGAAACCCAGGCATTCACAAGATTAAGTAGAATTCTGCAACTATAATGAAAACAAACACAAAAGGAGACTTCAAAAAATAAGATCTTAAAAATAAGATTATTAAAGTAAGTTAGCACCAAATGAATGTTTACTATTACTAAATTGTAAAATTAAAAAATTAGACTATACTCTTATAGTTAGAAATATATTTAGTATGTTTTTTACAATTGATTTAATATATTAGGACAGTGGCTCATATGTATATATTTATTATGTATACATGTATACACACATGTATCTATGTATATACATGAAACAGGAAAAAATAAGGGGGATGGATTTCGCGTGCTTTAAATAATCATGCATAAAGACATCCTCTAATAAACAGAACCCGCTAGACTAGGGCAGTGATATTCTCTATGGAAGGAATTGAAATGAGTCTCCTTTGCCTTTCACGGTTTCAGAGACATTGGGAAGCATCCCTCTTTTGTGGGCTGTAACTCTCATGGCCACAGTGGAAGTTCTAATGGGTTTCACTTCACCTGGCTCTCTGCAGGAGCACTGCCAAGGACTCTATTTTGCCCCCCAGCCATATGTTTCAGTATGTCTCTATTGCTGTTGAAGCCAAACTCTGACGTGCTTCATAAATTTTTGGATGAACTTGCAGAATGTGAATTTAAAAATTAATGAGCATGGATTAACACTCTCCCTGGGCAGTCTTTGTTTATGTGCTTAACACATTAGACCTATGACCCATTCAAATCATTTTCATTGCATTATTGCAAACCTATGATCCAGACAGGTGCAGTGCAATTGGTAATGCACCATAATAAATAACACCATTGTCCTAGCAGCCTCATTCCCCAGTTTCAAATGTGTGAAACTCAGGGCTATGCATAATAGACTCTTACCAAATTTTCTCAGGAGAAAGGAAATAAGTCAGTGCAAATTTAACTATAACACCAGATTTTAAAATTATATTGAAAGTAATTGGAAAATACAGGAAAACACTTTAACATTTTTAAATAATAATGCAACAAAATGAAACTAGGCAGAATGTAGACAAATTTTGTAAATTAGATGTTGACTTGGTAAAGCTTTTGTTCTGTTTTTTGTCTTGATGTCCAGGGGCTGGGAGGAGAAAAAAACACAGAATGAGAACATTTGGAATTGGACACATTGCTGGACCCTTTAAAAATGCCTTAGCATAAAGTGGATATGAAATAGCCACATATACAAGCCAGTGGAATTGGCCAACTCATAGGCTGTATCTAAATTTTGCAAAAGGAAGCTAAAGCCAGAACTTTCTGGCTATTATTTTACATTTCTAATTCCAAGAAATTACATAAGTCCACAATTTCAAAAACTACAGAGATATCTAGTTTATTTGAATTTTAACAATATCATTTTCATGATCCCTTAGGACTTATCTGTGCTTATACCTTTAGTGATAGAAATAAAAATGGGTTGAGCAATCATAGTCAAAGAGAGATGAGTGAGAAGCAAAGGTCCACTGAATTGGATTATCTATGAAATGACTTATATTAACATCCTTTGCCTTAATCTGTTCAACATTTTTATCAAATCACAGATGGCATAGATGACATGCTTATCCAATTATAGGAGTCCCAACGGGAATATAAAGCTTAAAATATGTAAACGGTGTATAATGGTGTTCACAACAAGCAAGCTTTGATTCTTAAACAGAATCCCCTTGCAAAAAAAAAAAGAAAGAAAGAAAAGAAAAACAAAACAAAACAAAAAACAAGTACCACACAGTACTCAATATCTTCCACATTTTTTAAGGCAGAAAATAGGGAGTTGTGTGCAAAGGAGTAAAAGTGCAACTGAAACCACGTAGGTGATTATTTGCTATTTGTCCAGATAACTCCTTGACTTACACCGCATTCACCGCACTCTAGATTTAAGAAAAGAGTGATAGCGATCTATTTATTACAAGGCTCCCAGATGAAAAGGTTGAAGAAGACAATCAGTGCTGTTTAAGCATATATCCAATACTGTACACAAAAGGACATGAGCTCAATCGTTATTAAAACCTTCTGATTAGTTCTTCTTGTTGTTCAAACTCCTCTTTATTCTTATAAAATGCTTTTCTTGTGTTTGTATTTGCTTTATGCTATTGCCATGATTTGTCTTCTAGTTTAGTGCCCTGGGAGCATGACCTTTAAATAAGTTACATTTGTGTTGTTGTTAACCTGCGGTAGTTTTGTAAATAAACATTTCTAACTGGGAACATTAGGCCTTTGAAATAACGGCTCATGTATAGGATGGTTTATTTTCCTGTATGTATCTCTTCATGTGTAAGGCACTCAATAAGGCACTCAGCATTGAGCCACGGGATCTTGGCCTAACTTCAAAAAAGAGGGAAGCTGGAGATTGAGTCCAGTTGGGTTCTGAGACACCCATTTTAAGATGTCACAGAGAAAATGAAATTTCCATCTTGATTTTTCTAGGAAGATATCAAATTTCCAAATGCTTGGATGAACATCAAAACATATGAAATTTCCTTTAATCAGCAATATAAAATAAATACTTTGTAAGTTTTGATTATAAAAAATAAAACATTGAGGTTGCTAGCAGTTTTGTGGGCAAATGTAAAAGTGTGTTCATTTTCTAGTGTTTTATAACAAATTAGTGCAAAGTCAGTGAGGCAAAATGCCCATGCATTATCTGAGAGTTTCTGTGCGTCAGAAATCCAGGCACAGTGTGTTGGGATTTTCCCCTCAGTGTTTCAAAAACCTGAAACCAAGATGCTTACCTTGTTCTCATCTGGAGCTTGGAGTCTGCTTCCAGGCTTATTCAGGTTATTGAAAAACCCAGCTCCTTGCAGTCGTGGTGATAAGATCACTGTTTCCTTGCTGGTTGCTGGCTAGGGATCTCTCTCAAACCCCAGAGGCTATCTTAGGTTCTAGATACTTGGCATTCTCGCAATATGGGAGCTTATTTCTTGAAAACTAGCAGGAATCTCCTTTCAGTCTTCTGAAACGGAGTTTTATATAACAGGAGTGACCCTCTCATCACTTTTGTCTTATAACGTAATCAAGAGAGTGACTATCTCTTCATATTCAAGGTCCTGCCCACATTCCAAGGGAAGGACACATACACCCGTGACTAGAATCTCAGTGGTCATGTTAGAAATCTGCCTACATACAAGAAAATATATATAGTTTGCTTGAAGACTCCAATTCCTTCTGAAAGTTTAGAGACTCTTTTTAATATATTCATATATTTATTCATTCCTTCAGTAAAGACTTGAAAGTGACTTTGCAAGACTGCAATGCACTGCCAATGCTAAGCAGCTGGAGTTAATACAGACTCCACGGGTTAAATGCACAGTCCCCCAGATCACTGCCACCACTCAGACACCAGCCATAAGTTCTGGGGTCTCTGGGCCACCCACACTTCTGATCAACTGGCTGGCTACAAATCTGGGCATTTCCACAACCCCGTCATGTTTGATAATTTCCTAGAATGGCTGATAGAAGTTTGGAAAGTGCTGGAATTATAATTACAGTTTTATTTTAAAGGATACGTATCAGAATCAGAAACATGAGGAAACACATAGGGGAAAGTCTGAAAAGATCCCACATACAGAGCTTCAAGTCCTCTCCACTGTCACCCTTCCAGAACATGAATGTGCTCATCAACCAGGGAGCTCCCCCAGTATGGATTTGTATTGGGGTTCCATTACCTAGGCATGACTGATGGAATCCTTGCCCATGTGATGTGGTTGGACTCAATCTCCAGCTTCCCTCTTTTCTGAAGTTAGGCCAATATCCCGTGGCTCAATTCCTCAACTTACACTCACATCATTAGTCATTAGTCCTGTGACCAGCTTCCATGCTGAGTCCTGCTTTTAGCATAAGGTCAGGTGTGGTCCAAGAGTTCAGCAGGAATAACAAAGTCATGCCAATCACCTGGAAATCCCAGGGGTTTAGAAGCCTCCTCTCAGACACCCAGAACAAAGATCAGAAAAACATCCTTGTTATAAAACCACCTCTTCTGTGCCTCTGGCAAGCATGGCAGAGACAGCTTTTGTCCTCATGAGGCTAAGACCTAAGAAAAGAATCACAAGAATGTTAACAAATTGTTTTACAATGAAATGAGATAGATAGAAATGAGATAGATAGAAAAAAAAGGAAACTGTGAAAACATACATTAGGGAGAGTGGCACTCTCCAAGAGGAGAGAAAAGTCTTCCTTGAGAAGTGATATATAAGCTAAGGTTAAAAATAAATGGGTAGTAAAAGAGAACACATAAAAGGAGAATATTCTAGCAAAGAAAACACCCTATGTAAATTTTCAATATAAAATAAAGCATGAAACATAAAGGAAAAATGAAACATCAGTGTCTGTTAAAAATATAGTTTGAAAGTTAAGAGTGGTGATATCACAGGAAAGCGGTCCTGATCCAGACCCTAAGAGAGGGTTCTTGGATCTTGCACAAGAAAGAATTCAGGGCAAGTCCATAGAGTAAAGTGGAAGCAAGTTTATTAGAAAAGTAAAAGAATAAAAGAAGGGTTACTCCATAGTCAGAGCTCGTTGCCTATTTTTACGGTTATGTATTGATGATATGCTAAACAAGGGGTGGATTATTTATGCTTCTGCTTTTTAAACCATATAGGGTAACTTCCTGACGTTGCCATGGGATTTGCAAACTGGCATGGTGCTGGTGAGACTGTAGCAGTGAGGATGACCAGAGGTCACTCTAGTCGCCTTCTTGGTTTTGGTGGGATTTGGCCAGCTTCTTTACTGCAATCTGTAATCAGCAAGGTCTTTATGACCTGTATTTTATGCTGACCTCCTATCTCATCCTGTGACTTAGAATGCCTTCACTGTCTAGGAATGCAGTCCAGTAGGTTTCAGCCTTGTTTCACCTAGCTCCTATTCAAGATGGAGTTGCTCTGGTTCAAATGTCTCTGACAGTTAGATGTAGCCTGGATAGGCTGGAAGGCAAAGGGCCATGAAGCACTCTGTAAGACATTTAAGGAAATAAGAATTTAACCCAGAAAGTGGGAAATAACTGAAGGATTTTGAATGATGGTTTACCTGAGGTGTATTGGGATGCTTCAGCCCTGGTGAGAAAGGATGTGGACTGTGCTCTCTACAGGACGGGCATCACGGATGAAAAGAGGCGACTATATCCGAAAGGTAGATAATAAATACAATTCACATCTGGCCATTTTGAGTAGAATTATAGTTGTAGAAGGAAAAGGCAAACAAGTGTGACTCCACTTTTCTGACCTGAGTGCTACAAGGCAATGAGGAGTACTGCAGGAGAAATTTAGGGAGAGGGAATAAAAATTCAAGTGGGAAACATCGTTTCTAAGCTCACAGCAACTCAGAAAGAAAGGGATTATGAACCTCTTTGGACAGAAAAGGAAATTGATAGTAACAGAGGTTGAGTAGCTTCTCAACCTGAAAAGTAATTCCTGTCTTATTTGTTAAGTGTCTGTGAACTATTCTTTGTGTCCCACTTGGAATTTTAAATGACTATGTACACATAATATTGCATCAAAATGGGACTATTAGTGTTTAAACTAATATAAAGAGAATTGGAGGTACTACATTATTTCTATGTGATATCACGGCTTACACTTTGTTCATGCCTAGCATGCTAGTTTGCCTCAAGGAGAAAATATTATATTGGAAAGTGTAGCTTCCAGTACCACAGTCATCACTTGGAGAAAACCAGTGGATGGATACATGAACCCACACCAAATGCCACAAACCCATAACCCTTTTACTTGCCATATTTTATTTTTTAAAAGAATTGTAAAAATTATTTTTCTGGTCATTTTGTGCTGATATTATAAATATGCCTGTGGATTTTCTCTAGGATATATATTAACCTCAATCATAAACTTTGTATTGGGTGTCATAACACAGCAGGATTCTCATTCCTACTGCTTCCCATTTATTTTAATGAAAAAGCACAAACTGACAAATTATAATAGACTAGGAATTGAAGTTAAATGTGCCATAAATTGTCGTCAACATGGAGATTGGCCTCATAAATTTAGAAAAAACAATATCAACACATGCTATTTTATATATATATATATATGATCTTATTTTTGCTCAATATCTTTGCTTTAAAATATATTAATTCAAAAAATAAAACTCTCTTGTATTTAAAAATACATATACATTATTTTGTCTAAAAAAAGTCATTGATGTAATATGTCTATGTGCCCTTCATAAATGATTCACCAGAGTGCCTATTATCTTAAAGGCAGCTAGGAAGATGCCGAGGTTCTTTTCTCTCCATGGGATAGGATTTATAGCTTGGATGTCCTAAAACTGTCAGAGAGATGCTTTGAGGGACATAACAAATAAGCTAGTGTCATTGGCATTTTGCCATATTATGCATAAAATTATAAATTTATCTACCTCAAGATCCAAATTTTAGTTTTATATGAACTGATATAAAAACTGGAGAATTTAAGGAATATGCTGTATATGTAACTTCCTATTTATTCTAGACAATTCTTATTCTTCTTATTTATGTCACTTATCTGATCAGAGATGTTAAATGACTTAGTATTTTCATAAGCACCTGTTTACATGGCAAGTATCTTAGTAACACCACTGGTTTGTATTCACCAGAGGCATTTCCTTGGACACTGTTTTGACCATCTGTGCATAATGCCCTAATTATGTTATTTTATTTTCATGATATTTGAAGCTGCTTAACAGCTTATAGCTAACATTTGGAAAACATCTACATTTAACTCCAGCCAATTGGAAGCATTGACAGAGGTAGGAATTGAAAGGCTGTGGAGCGTGTTTCAAACCATGTAAGCAAGGAATTACTTTAGCTTGGTCAGACTTACTGTTATTTTAAAGGGAAACCAGATAAGCATTACCAATGACCACCAGCAAAATGAATTGGTAAGTTATTCATCTCCAAAGACGTTTGAGTCGAGGCACAAAGGCTATGCAAATTGTAGGAGATATTACTTTAAAATACGATGAGATGAATAAGGAGAATTAGTCATCAAAGCATGATAGCAGATTTGTAGCCAGTGTCAATTCCTTTTTTGAGAAAAAATATTTAGATCAGAGAGAAAAGAAAAGAGTTTCTAGTTTGTCTTTAGAAAATTAAATACAGAATCATCAATTGAGACTGGCAGTTTAAAAAAATAGTCTTGTAATAGAAGTTTGAGGAAGATAAAATGTTTTAGAAATACAGAACATTTGTGCTGTATAACGTAATGAGCTCAAACTGATATGAAAATATTAGTGTTACAATTTCAAAAGAATGCCTATCTCAAAATTTGCTTCTTGTTTCCATAGAAAGCATGACTATATGATATTTAGTAAAATCAAGAATCTGCCCCATAGACCACCCTCTTCATATTCAGACGTCATTTCTCTAAGGCTACTTTGTGGTGCAGTCATCTCACAGAGCATAGGCTACAATTTTTTGGGTTAAGGACAGTACTCTTGCTTTAACATGTAATCTTTATCTGTTTTGGGTCTTCCAGCCAAAGGCTTTGAAACAAGGATGCAATTGCCGTAGTTTATTTGAGAAGTGCAGATAACACCATTTGGAAAGTAAATGAGGATGCAATACCACAGTATTCCAAATAAAATATAGCAATGATATTGAAAAATTTTAAAGATAATATATTATCTACATTTTCTCTACTTTGCTAAAGGGAAACTAAGACAATAGTATATACTACCCTATATGGGGGTGATGGAATTGTTCCTAATTCACATTTTCATTGACTAAAATTGACCTTATATGACTTTGTTACTTACTTATTTCTAGCCTGTAGCTTATTATTCAGGTCATCTTTTTTTGAAATTTTGTATCACACATTCCATAAAAATAATATACATTCCGAAAAAAGTGTACTTCAATTTTGGTCATCATAGAGTAGAAGAAAATGTATAGTAGGAATTTTTGACATGTATAATAAATTTTTACTTCACCATTTAAGACAATAAAGTAAATAATGTCAAAACAAAAATACACCTTGAAGAAGAACAATTTTCCAGCGACTGGGTAAGTTTCTGTAGCTAAATAATTTCTAAGAATATTTTCATCTTTAAATGTGACTGTTTGCTGACAAATGCCTTCTTGGACATAACTCAGTCATTACAATAACATATTAATATAATAATTTTTCTAATTATTTGTGGTTGACTCTATTTTCACCAGCTAGACAATATTGAATATGTTACTATATTTTTAAACCTAGTTGTTACCTGCCATAAAATCAGAACTCAAAGAATATTTGTGAAATGATTATTCATTATAGGACTCAGGCGCATAATTTAGATTAACGCTAATCATTAGTTCAAGAAAATCTGCTATCTTTAGTTTATTTGTGCTTCTGTATGTACTGATTTTTCTATTTGTTCTGCTTTTTTTGTCTTTATTAAAAATAATGACACTTCGTATCTATGCCCAACTTACAAGCAGTACTTTGAAAAAAAATTTATATCAACTTGCATATTTCTATGCATTCTCATTCCACTTCTTTTGTTATGAGGAAGAAGAGAACCATAATCATAATTTTATGTGTGTATATATACATATATGTACACACACACACACACATAGTATTATACACACACCTACAAATTTACAAATTGCATTGCAGAAATTGTGGGGAGGAGAGGGCTTACCAGCCAGACACTGAGGCCCACCACACCGTATATCCCCGACACATCAAAATGATGAGTTTCTTTTAGATGTGGGTCAAGCAGACCTCCACAGTTGTCTCAGGGTAGACAGGAAGGTGATCTCTTGTGAAACTACAAGGAGGCGGCTAGACCTGGTGACTCAGCTGCAAGGGAGGGGAAAGCCGCTTATCATTGGCTAGAAAACTTCCAAAAGGCCATTTAGAAGAAATAAGGAAGATATATATTTAAAGGAGATTCCAGCATTTGTCCAATAAAACATTTAGGATCTTGTATTAGTCTGTTCTCATGCTGCTAATAAAGACAGACCCAAGACTGGGCAGTTTATTAAGGAAAGGGATTTAATTGACTCACAGTTCCACATGGCTGGGGAGGGCTCACGATCACGGCGAAAAGCTAAGGAGGAGCAAACTCGCATCTTACATGGCCGCAAGCAAGAGGCCGTGTGCAGGGGAACCATTCTTTATAAAACCATCAGATCTGATGAGACTTATTCATTATCACGAGAATAGCATGGGAACAACCCGCCGCCATGACTCAGTTACTTCCTACTGCGTCCCTACCACGACATGTGGGGATTATTACAATTCAAGGTGAGATTTGGGTGGGAATACAGACCCAAACCATATCAGATCTATAAAAGGGTTACAAAACTGTCCTAGGAATTTAAAACATGGAATATCTGTAAAAGGAGTGTAGTGAGTGTGAAAGGGAGTAAAATGTTAAGAATCCCTTCGCTAGTTTAGATAGTTCGTTTTTTTTTAGATTATGCGACGTCCATTTTTTATTGATTACCAACAGACTGATTTCCTTCAGCTTTCACCTCAATAATTAATATTCTCAATTTTCTATTTTTAATTATTTGATATATAAAAATACACATATTCACATATATATGTGCATACACACTATATGTATATATATTAATATCTGTTAAGCACAACTATGTTTTCAAATAATATGTAATTTTGTTTTAATTGCATTTAATTTTTATTAAAAGAATATTGTGGGATTTTTTGTTTGTTTCTTTTCTTCTGGACTTCTTTTTTCACTTAATACCATATTGTGAAAAGTTATTTGTCAGTGTTGTTGTATGAAGATGAAGATCATTCATTTGAGATGGAATGTGTTATTCTGTTGTATTGATTCTGTAAAATATAATTTAATAACATTTTGTACTGTTAATGAGCATTTGGAATGTTCCCAGTTTTTTGCTATTTTGAGTGTTTTGATGTATGCATTGTCTTATATCTGCTGCACATGTGCAATAATTTGTTTTGGATATCCACCTAAAAATGACATTGCTGTTTTATAGAGTGTGCATATTTCAACTTTAGTAGATAATGCCAAATAATTTCAAAAAGTCATGCGCAAAGGATTTTATTAGTCCTCATTCTAATACATAACTTTAATAGACATTCATTTTTGCCATTTTTTATGAATGAAAAAGAGTGTTACATTATGTGTCTTATTTGCATTGCCCTGCTTCAAAAAAAAAAAACTTTAAAAAGTTGATTTTTTCTGAATAAGCCATAAATGTTGATGCTGTAAAGAAAATAAAAATAAGCATTTGACCTAATTATAATATAGGTAGTCTTTGCCTAACTGAGCAAGAAGTTATGTTATCTGACATCTAGTAATACAGGTGAGAAGTAGATTTGGATTGGTCAAAATACAAATGCAGTTATGATAAATTTGTTTAGGATTGGAAGCAAGAAAACTGGAGTTTATATCCACTTGACTTCCATGTAACTGTAAAAATATTTCTCACTCTCATTTTAAAAATAAGATATTTTGTTCTTATTGTATCCATTATGTCTTTTATTTTGTGATCTAAGTATCCACCAATTTACCAGTTTATGTTGTTATACTTTATAGATCTAAGATTATGTTTCTATTTTTATTCTCTTGATAAATACAAAATATACATGATATGGTATATATTATATTACATCTATTTATTATATTTATTTGTTTTATTTTTATGGAGCAGAGATTACTTTTTAAAGCTTATTCTCCTGAGTAGCATGGAGCTGTATGTTATACAGCATTAAGCATTTTATATTTATTCAGTGGAATTCGAGATTACCTTCTACTGGACAGATGGTGAAGGGCTTATCAAGACCCGTCTCCTGTAGTGAGGTCACACTGGTAGCATCATGGTTAAACAGACAGGAGAAATGCACTCAGCCTCACTGGGTGGCAAGCCTTATGGATTATTTACAGGCACATACTGAAAACAATAAAAAGATCCTCCATCTGTTCACTCCAGCAGTGACTGAAAGAGCAAATTCTCTAAAATTCCTGAATGCCCAACAATGGTGGGGATGTTTAGCATAGTAGCCTTTGTTTTAGGTGAGATATTATTCTATTTTTAAACTGAATAAACAATAAATAATTGAGGACTGTGGAAAATACATGTTTTGTTATACCAAACAAAAAGTAGAGTTGTATAAACATAGCTAAAAACCACAAAAAATAAGTGAGACCCTCGCTTAAAACTGAGACTTCAGATGTCTCTCCCAGATGGCTGAAACTGGTTTAGGGAGAGTCAGAGACTGGTGGAGGGTAAGAAATGGGCGTCACAGTAGGTTTAGGATTGTGGAAGATTAATAGCAGCAGTTTAGAAAGAAGGCACCTTTACTCCTGCTACTAACATCCCTGAAGACACTTGATTTTCTTTATCCTTCATTTACATTGACTATCTATTTATTCTCTTATTTCCTTATTCTGCAGCAGTATCTCCATATAACTTATAAACTGTATTTGTCTGCTAGGGCTAGCATTAAAAAGTACTGCAGACTGGGTGGCTTCAAAAACAGATATCTATTTTCTTATAGTTTTGGAGGCTAGAAGTCTGAGGTCAAGGTGTTAGCAAGTAGGTTTCCTCCAGGGTCTCTCTCGTTGGCTTACAGATGTATGTCTTCTCCGAGTGTCTGAACGTGGTCTTCTTCCTCAGTGTTTTCTTCTTAATCTCTTCTTATGAGGCCACCAGTCATATTAGAGTAGGATCCACCCTAGTAACTTCACTTTAACTTAAATACTTCTTTAAGGTCTTATCTCCAAATACTGTCACATTCTGAGGTACTGGGGGTCGGGACTTCAACATATGGACTTTGAGCTGACACCATTCAACCCAAAAAACAAACTAAGTCATTTATCTGTTATAATGGATACATATGTAATAATCAAAAGGGGAATATATTTTTGTTTTTAAAATCTCAGTATCAAGCAAGTATTCTAAATAAACATCAGTATAATGAGTAGCATCTAACATGATACTTAAATCCAATAGGAGCAAAATTACAAGTGGGAAGAAGTGAGGGCTATGTTCAGATATGCAGTTCAGAACACAAAACACACACACACACACACACACAGCACTTTTAATTAAGTAGGATAAATGCACA
This sequence comes from Gorilla gorilla gorilla, assembly GCF_029281585.2. NCBI lineage: Eukaryota > Metazoa > Chordata > Mammalia > Primates > Hominidae > Gorilla > Gorilla gorilla. Next base: position 61,445,559 of record NC_073230.2, read on the forward strand.
AAAATGGCACAGAGAAAAGCCTCTGCAGAGGTTGGCAAATATACACTTGAGACTGATGAAGCTTCTCTTCTTTTCACTGAGGTATTATCTTAAGAATCTAAATCCAATGTTTTTCATATTTCAACTCTTGATTTCTAAAAAATTTGTGGATTTCAAACTATATTTCTGGGAAATAAAAAAATTACAGATAAAATGTTATATGGCATTTGCTTATTTCTTCATAAGAATCAGTATATATCATTAATATGGAGAGCAGTTTTCTGGCTGATCCCCTAAGGAATTAGGTGACACCTATCCTCTATTGCATTGGTTAAAGACACGTTACATCAGCTGGATATTCCCATAATAATTATGTGATGTAAATTGTCACAGAAAAATATCAACTAAAGATATATATGGCCTATTTAGTTCTCCTCTTGAGAGGAATACAATTTTCCCTCAAACATATAAGTACCTGAATGGATGGCTGTGGGATATATTTTACAAATTCCATATCATAGTCAGACATACATACAAGTTGATATGGTTTAGCTGTGTCCCCACCCAAATCTCATTTTGAATTGTAGTTCCCAAAATTCCCACATGTTGTAGGAGGGACCTGATAGGAGGTAATTAAATCATGGGGATGGTTTCCCCCATCCTTTTCTCATGATAGTGAGTGAGTTCTCACGAAATCTGATTATTTTATAAGTGGCTTCCCCCCTTCATTGGGCACTCATTCTTCTCATTCCTGCCACCATGTGAAGGAGAACATGTTTGCGTCCCCTTCCACCATGATGGTAAGTTTCCTGAGGCCTCCCCAGGCATGCGGAACTGTGAGTCAATTAAATCGCTTTTCTTTATAAATTACCCAGTTTCGGGTATTTCTTCATAGCAGCGTGTGAAGGAACTAATACACAAGTATTGTACAGTCTGTAATATCATTTACAGGAGATAAAGTAAACATTTTTGACACTTATTATTTACTGATAATATGGAATTCACAAGCATCCCATATATCATATAAAACAGGTGTATTGGATGTATGGTTTGAACACAGTAATTGAAATTCAATATTTGTCTGTTCAAATCCTGTAAATTAAGAACAAAGGAGAAAGGAAAATGCAGCTCTAGTTTTAGCAAATGGGAAAAATAGAAATTCCTTACACATAAAATAAAGCTGTAGATTGGCTCAGGTGAGACGGGCCATGCAGGGAGGAGATGAGCAGGTAGATATGTCAGAGAGAGGACTAATAGTAAGGGTAGTGTGCAGAGAATGAACCAGCAGCCACACTTCCTAATGGAGAGAGGTCCAGCTCGGGGCGCAGAGCTGCATCTATTGTTTGCAACAGGAGGCTCTGAAGTGCATGGCCAAAAATAATAATAATAAACAAAATTCTATGGCCTAATAGCAAACTAGCACCAGCACTCATTTGTTGTGCCAAGGAGAACTAAGTTATATTTGTAGGAAGTAAAAGAAGGAATGAGAGAAGTTTCGCTTTGTGAACACTGGACAATCTGCGATGCTATTCATGGGTTGTTCTCACCCTCCAGAAAACTCCTCCAAAGCTGGAACAGGAAAAATCCACTGCTTTACAAATAAGTACAATCTTTAAAAAAAACTGAAAGAGAATCCATGTAATAATGTCAAACAAAAGCAAGGAGAGGGAAGAAAAAGTACAGGCAAATCTATCAACAGAACATATTCAAAAACAATTACTGAAGAGATGAAAATGTAATCCAACCATTGAGTCTCAAATTTAATTATCGTAAGTCAATCATTCAAATCTGTGAATACAACAACTAAACAGATACAAAAATCATCAGGGAAAAATTACAAAACATCTGTATTTATGCAGTGGAACTGGTAGAACAGAGGAAAGAAAGGGAAAGTTCATCATATATATTATGGCAAATGGGAAAAAATATAGGAGAATAAACATTATGAAATAATAAAGGCAGTAAGTATGGATATGAGAAATGTATTAAAAGGAACAAGAAATTTAAAATGAGTATAGATAAAATGAAAGTCACGTGAATTAGAGCCAGTGTAAACATTTGGATTCTGTGAAGGAAAAGCCCACATTTTAAAGAATGGAATAAATATTAAATTATGCAACATATTTTTTTAAACTTAAAGACATATAAATCTCCATATCGAAAGGTATATCCTATAGTGAGAGAAACATTCCAAGATTATTCACCATTGACTTTTTTCCTGAAATTTTAAATATAACAACAAAAATTACACACGACGTGAATGTGTATGTAGCTCAGGGAACATAATGAACACCTGTGGGATTACCACTTAGACTGTGAGGTGAAACAGCCAGCCAAGTTCCTTCTCAATCATTCATCCTTTTTGGCTCTGTAAAGGAAACCACTTACCTTAAGTGGTTACCTTAAAATCAACTGAACTTGAACTTAGTTTTGCCTAAGTTTGAGTTTACGTATATGGTCAAGTAATATGTATTATTTTGTGTCTTGCATCTTGTCTTAACAGTGGCCATGAGATTCATGGTTATTATTAAAAAGTGCTCTAATTTATTCATTTTTGCTGATGTATATTATTTCTATCAGTAACTCTATTATAATTTATTTACCCATTCTTATTGGTGACAGCCACATGGATAATTTTCAGTTATGCTATTATAACTATTGCAGCTGTGAAAATTCTTGTACATAAATTCATCTACAAGAATACACAGGTGCACCAGGTTTTTTTGGTGATTTAAGTAGAAACAGAGTTGCCGAGTCATGTGACATGGGTATGTTCAAAGAGACATCCAATTCTTTATGTACATACAAATAGTTTTCCAAAGTGGTTTTTACTCCCTCCAAAATATTATGAGAGGTCCATTTACTCCACAATTGATTCAATATGTTATATTATCAACTATATCATACTTGATATTGACACAATTTTGTCAATATTTAGTATGATCTCTTTTTACATTTTAGTCATTGTTATACATTTTATTGTTATTTACACTCGTATTTTCCTGACTGAGAGTAGGTAGGTGCCTTTTTATACGTTTTTAGTCATTTGGGCATGCTCTTTTCTGACGTTTTAGCTCAAGTCTCTCATGAATTTATTTCTATTACATTGTCTGGTTCTTATTGACTTGTTAATGTTTGTTATATATTTTACATGCAAGCCCTTTGTCTCCTTCGATTCTGTAACTCACCCTTTTTTCCTCTAAATGATATTTTTAATAGCTCAATTTTGATTTATATTTCTTTGTTTTTTTTTTCACCTTAACATTAGTGTGTTTGTACTTAAGGAATCTTTCTCTGCATTAAACAAATAAAATATAATATTCATTATCTTAACTTAATAAAATATAATACACAGCCCAAATTCCACCATTAAGCTTAATGGGACAATTATTGATGTTTTTACACTATGGTCAAAGATACTAAACAAATGACTTTTATTATCCCCTATAATCAAACATTTTTCTGGGGATATTACTCAAACAACTAAGCAAAATAATAAGATTAACATATACAAACTGGAAATAAGGAAGTAAATTTATGACTACACAAATATTATGTTGGTTTACCAAAAATATTTAAGAGAAAAAACTAAAAAAAGTATTTCATACAATGACTGAATTAATAAGCAATTTGCAAAATTAATAAAAATCGATACGATTTATACATGTAACCAACACAGTTGAAATACTTAGTAAACAAAAGACTCTATAGGACACCAAAAAAAATTTAAAAATGCCAGTGTGTAAACTTAATGAGCTAATAAGTTTAAAACTCTCAGGAACACTCTAACAAAGACCATTGTAGTATTTGTACATGAACGCAGACCAATTAAAAAAAAATGGACTGTGAGTAGACACAAATAAATTTAAGAGCTTAGAGTACAATATAGATGATGTCTGAATCAATGCAAACAATTATTTACACTCTTACATATAAGTTTACATAATTAAGAAGTATTTGGGAGACAAGTAACTTTGATGTAAGCCTCCCAATTTATTGAAAAAAATGTCAAATAAAGCAAATAAATGAATTATTTAAAAAAATACAATCATAACAATGCTAGTTATTTTAAAATTGTTTATTGAGAAAGAGGTTTATAGTTACTACCTAAATCAAAAATTTATAAATAAAAGATTGATTAATTTCTGTTACCATAATAAATCTGCCTCTAAAAAGTATCATAAAGCAAGTGGAAAAAGCAGACTAATCATGAAAAAACATAGACAATGCTATTATAGGCAAATAGATATTTCCTTTTACTTTTTTTCATTTTTATTTAACTTTTAAGTTCAGGGGTACATGTGTAGGTTTGCTATATAGGTAAGCTTGTGTCATGGGGGTTCATTGTACAGATTACGTCACCACCCAGGTATTAAGCATAGTACCCATTAGTTATTTTTCCTGATCCTCTCCCTCCTCTCACCCTCTGCCCTTCAATAGGCTACAGTCTGGGTTGTTCCTCTCTATGTGTCCATATGTCCTCATCATTTAGCTTCCACTTATAAGTGAGAACATGCAGTATTTGGTTTTCTGTTCCTGCATTAATTTGCTAAAGATAATGGCCTCCAGCTCCACCCATGTTCCTGCAAAGAACATAATCTCATTCTTTTTCCAGGGTGTATATGTACCATATTTTTGTTATCCAGTCTACCATGATGGGCATTTTTTAGGCTGATTCCATGACTTTGCTACTGTGAATAGTGCTGCAATGAACATAAGCATGCACATGTCTTTATAAGAGAATGATTTACATCCCTTTGAGTATATACCCAGTAATGGGATTGCTGGGTTGAATGGTAGCTCTGTTTTCAGTTCTTTGAGGCATCTCCACACTGTCTTCCACAATGGTTGAACTAGTTTACACTCCCACCAACAGTGTATAAGCATTCCTTTTTCTCCAGAACCTTGCCAGCATCTGTTCTTTTTTAGTAGCCATTCTGACTGGTGTGAGATACTATCCCATTTCTCTAATCATCAGTGATGTTGGCTATTTTTTAAATATACATTTTGTCTGCATGAATATCTTCTTTTGAAAAGTGTCTGTTCATATCCTTTGCCCAGTTTTTAATGGGGTTGTGTTTTTGTTTTGTTTTGTTTTGAGACAGGATCTCACCCTGTCTCCCAAACTGGAGTGCAGTGGTGTGATCTAGGCTCACTGCAGCCTCGACCACCTGAGATCAAATGGCCCTCCCACCTCAGCCTCCTAAGTAGCTGGGACCAGCAGCACACACCACCTTGCCCAACTAATTTATTTTTGGTAGAGACAAGGTTTCACCATGTTGCCCAGGCTGGTGTTTTCCTTTAGTGCGTAATTACTCCTTCTCCTTAATTTGAAATAAAAATAAAAAATGATAAATATGTAAACAAGAAAGAAAGTTATGTTGCTATCATTTTTTGCCAGTCATTGACAGAGACCAGAAAGCCTGACAATACCCTATGTTTGGCTACGAGGGAAAAAAGTTGTGGGGTAAACAGCATATGTAGACGATGAGAATAAATTTGGTACAATTTGTGTGCATAGTTAATTGTGAAAAGGTATAAAAAGTCAAACCCAATAATTAAATTTCTAAAATGTATCTTCCAGACACATGTACACATTTGTATAATTATGTTAAAAGTAATCTACCTTAAAAGTAATTCATTACAACATTGTTGATAGCACCAAAAGTGTAGACACAGCTTAAATGCCCTTAGGCAGGGGTCCAGCTATAAGATATGTCAATAAAACGGTATTTTATTCCTAAGTCAGAATTAGGAATCTCATTACACATGATAAGAAAATATAGGCAAGCTATTACTCTTTAGGAAAAAAAGTAAAGTACACAATATTACATTTGGTATGCTATCACTTTTTGTAGAAAAAGAAAACACATACTATCTCTTTGAATTTCCTTGAACATGTGTAATATGTTTCTAGAAGGATAAATTATAAACAATTAACAGCAGTGGTTATCGTGCAGAAGGAGCTTGTAATTACAGATATATAAATCTTCATATTTTTTCTCTTGGAATAATGTGATATCAAAATATTAAATAACTGATGTTAAAAGAACTATGTATGTCAGATTGCAATCCTTAGTTTGTGCTAGCCTAATAAGTGTTATTTCTTTAGATTCAGCAGTTTACCCATTAAGATATTCAGTGATGTCCATTCAGCTGCAGAATTCTATGATTTCAGAATATGATTCCATGACCAGACACCCCAGAAAATCTGCACAGGATTATTTAATTATTAGTCATAATGCTAAAAATGGAGTCCCGACATCAATAGTGAATAACCCCAGGGCAGAAAGAAAGCAGAAGATGTCAAACAAAATCAATTTCACTTCATACGGAGAGCGCTGGTAATTTCAGAACTGAAAGGTCATTCTCTCAAATTATTATGGCCCTTTAGTTTACAGACATACATTCTCTCATCATCCCATTTGATCATGTGCAAAAGCAGAATGAGGAGCAGCAAACCCAAAAGGACTTAGCGTGTGAGCAAACCCATCAGTGAGGAACGCAGAAGGTGGGATTCTGGATTGATCTAAGGCTCAGGGAATGCAAGTTAAAAAACACTGTTTTCTAATGAGAAAAATTGCATGTATTAATTATAACTTAATTTAGGAAATATAGAAAGGTAAATAAGAAAAATAATATTCCTAAACCCACTGCCCATGGGTATTAAGTAAAAGTAATCTATATATCAGAACTGTAAATTTATAAATTATAATGACATATCATATGTTTCCTTTTTACTTAAAGTTATATAACAAATATTTTCTGATGTGACTAAATACTTTAAATAATGATGTTAATATTATTTTTCCATAAATGAATATTTGTAATTGAAATAATGTGTCTCTTATTTTTGGCACTCACACACTATTTAGTTTTTCTATCAAAATAAAGCTCTTTACAGCTGCATTTATATAAATATAACTTCAAATACTATGTTTCTAGTAATTTTGATATAAGCAGGATAAAAAATGAATTTTAAGCAAATTTATTATACACTTTTTAAGAGCAGTTTCAGGTTCTCAGCAAAATTAAGCAAAAAGTACAGTGTTCCCATATATTTCTGCTCACCCCACCACCCTCTCCTATTATCAATTTCACACACTATAGTGATACATTTGTAACAATCATTGAACCAACATTAACCCATTATTATCACCCAAAGTTCATAATTTACATTAGGGTTCACTCTTGATGTTGGTCATTCTATGGGTTAGAACAAATGTATAATGATGTGTTCACCATTATGGTACCATACAGAATAGTTTCAAAAATGTCCCCTAAATCCTCTGTGCTCTGCCTGTGTATCCTTCTCTATATCCTGGCATTCACTGATCTTTTTACTATCTCCATAGATTTGCCTTTTCCAGAATGTCATAGAGTTGAAATCATGCACTACGTAACCTTTGCAGATGGTCTTCTTTCACTTGGTAATATGCATTGAAATTTCCTCCATGTCTTTCCATGGCTTGATATCTCATTTCTTTAATAATATTCCATTGTCTGAACGTACCACAGTTTATTTGTCCACTCACTCTCACTTACTGAAGGATATCTTGGCTGCTCCCAAGTTTTGGCAATTATAAATACAGCTGCTATAAACATCTGTATACAAGTCTTTGTGTGGGCACAGGTTTTCAATTCATTTGGGTAAACACCAAGAATCACAATTTCTGGGTTGTGTGGCAAGAGTATGTTTAGTTTTGTAAGGACCTGTCACTCTGTCTTCCAAAGTGACTGTGCCATTTTCCATTCGTAGCAACACTGAATAAGTGAAGAGAATTCCTGTTGCTCCACAAAAGCTATCAGACCTTGTCAACACTTGATGTTTGTGTTTTGGATTTTGGCAATTCTGGTATATATGTCATGATATTTCACTGTTGTTTTAATTTTCAACTTCATCGTAATGACATATGATGTTGAACATCTTTTAATATGCTTGCCATTTAAACATCTTTGGTGAAGTGACTGTTAAAAATCATTTGCTGATTATTTAATCTGGTTGTTTACTTGTTGTGGACTAGATATAAACTTTGCAAATGTTTTCCCTGTGGCTTGTATTTTTATTCTTTTGACAAGGTCTTTCACAGGCCAGAGGTTTTTAACTTTAGTGATGTCCAGCTTATCAATTATTTCCATCACAAACTGTATATTTAGTGTTGTATCTCAAGGGACATCACCAAACCTAGGGTCATCTAGATTTTCTCATATGTTTCTTCTAGGCGTTTTATTGTTTTGCTATTACATTTAGGTCTATAATTCATTTTGAGTTAATTTTTGTTAATAGTGTAAGATCTATATCTAGATTCATTTATTTGCATGTGAATTTCCAGTTATTTTAGCACCATTTGTTGAAAAGACTCTACATTCTCCATTACATTGCATTTGTTTCTTTGTCAAATATCCGATTATTATATTTGGTGTGGGTTTATTTCTGGGCTCCATATTTAGTTCCGTTGATCTAATTGTCCTTTTTTCACTAACACCACACTGCCTTGATTACCATAGCTTTAGAGTAACTCTCGAAGTCAGGTAGTGTCAGTCCTCTGTATTTATTCTTCTTCAATACTGTTTTGACTATCTGGGTCTTTTTTCTTCAGTTTGTCAATAGCCACAAAAAGATTTCAATTTCAGTTGAAATCCCAATTATGTGAATATAAAGGTTAATTTAGGAAAAACTGACATCTTGACAATATTTAGTCTTCAAATCATCAATATGAAATATCTCTCTAGTTCTTTGAATTAATTCATCTGAATTTCATAATTTCTCTCAAATAGACCTTGTACATATTTTGCTAGATTTATTTTGGGGGGTACTAATGTAAATGATATTTAGTTTTTAATTTCACATACCACTTTTTTATTGCTAGAGTATAGGAAAGTGATGAATTTTTCTCATTAATCTATCCTGCATCCATGCTGTAAATCACTCAGAAGTTCTAAGAGTATTATTTTGTTGATTTCTTCAGATTTTTGTATAGAAAATCATTTCATCTGTGAAGAAATACAGTTTTATTTATTTCCTCCCAATTTGGTTACTTTTCATTTCGTTTTTTGGGGGGCCTTATTCATTAGCTAGGACTTTCAGGATGATATTGAAAAGGAGTGGTGAGAGAGGACATCTTGCTTTGTTTCTGAGTGAAAGGGTTTTAATTTCTCAAAATTCTTGTTTACATTTGATATTAGTTTTTCTAGAAATCCCTAGTTTCAGGCATCAGCATTTTTTAATCCATTCGCATTTTCTGAGTTACCAGTGAAGTTAGGCATATCCATGTATTTATAATTGCATTTTAGATTACATGCTTTTGTGAATTGCCTTTTCATTTATCTCTCCATTTTTTAACAGCAGGCATTGGGCATTTTATGAATTGCTAAAAATAATTTTGAAAGCTAATATACATCCTATTTAAGAATTTTAATAAATACAGACACTTATAAGGAGAACATATAAAAACTATAATTTTACTACTCAAATTAACCACTTTGGTATCTGTTGGTATCTGCCTATATACATATATAGGCCAATTTAAAATATTTATATCATATCACACATACTTCATAGAACTGAATTTTATTTAAAAATATAAGACAACTAAAAAAGTCAAATATTCATGTATCATTTAAATTTTAAATCAAGCAGAAAGACTTCAGCAATGTTATTATATTATGATAAATTTAATTATAATAAAAAATATATTTCACCATTTAAATTTACTGTTATAATTGATTTCATAATTAGACAAGAGGAAAAATTAATCTAAACATGAGTCATCTTGATCGGTACTCAAACATAATATTCACCATCTACAATGTTTCTAATAAAAAGTCCATGATAGACATGAAGTCGAAGAACATTTTATCAGTTTAATAAATAATATCAATGTCAAAGAAAAATTCAAAATAAGGATTCTTAGTGGCTGAGACAATGTCTGGAACATAACAGGCATTTGACAAATTGACAATTGCTTGAATAAGCAATGAATTAATTTATAGAATGTTGTTAAATTCTCATTAAAATCCAGGCATGAGTGGCCTCTATCACCATACTGATAGACTTTATTTTAATACTCTACTAATGTAATAGTTTGAGAAAAGGTTAAGTATAAACATCAGGTGTTAGGAAGCAACATTATCACTATTTTCTTATGTTAAAATTGTTATTTATAAAATCCAAAATAACTGACTGAAAAAGTATTAGAATTAATTATAGATCTCTGGATGTGACCTACTGATGCAAATACATTGATAAATAAGAAACTAACTGAATAGAGATTATGATGAAAAATGAAAAAACTGAACTAATATTATTTATGAAAATATGACATACTTAAAGTTAACAAGGAAAAGCTACAGCCAGTATGAGTCTTCTTTAACAAATGACTTGTAAAGGTACAGACGTGTATAGATTCTTTTCTAGATATACAGAAAACTACTATGTGGGATTGTTTCTGAGGCTCCTAATTACATATCTCTTTTTTAAAAAAAACAGTTTATTTATTTATTTACTTTAAGACTGAGTCTCACTCTGTCGCCCAGGCTGGTGTGCAGTGGTGCGATCTCAGTTTACTGCAACTTCTGCCTCCTGTTTTCAAGTGATTCTCGTGCCTCAGCCTCCCCTGTAGCTGGGATTATAGGCGCACGCCACAACGCTCACCTAATTTTTGTATTTTTAGCAAAGACAGGGTTTCACCATGGTGTCCAGGCTGGTCTCGAACTCCTGACCTCAAGTGATCCACCTGCCTGGGCTTCCCAAATTGCTGGGCTTACTGGTGTGAGCCACCACTCCCGGCCCAAATTACCTATCTCTGAATCATCAACTAATTCTGCATTATTATTCCCCTATCTTTCTTAGAAAGAGAGAGAGATAATATATATATATATTTATATTTATATATTATGTATATATTATATATTATACATATATATTTATATTCTATCTATCTATCTATCTGTCTATCTATCTATCTATCTAGACAGAAGGCAACGCCCTAGAAATACTCCTCACTAGTTATAGAGGCTTTTGCTCACAAAATAAAGTAGTCCCCTTTGGACTCTCAGTTGCACCTCTTTTGCCTGCACCAGAAGATGACAGAAATTGTATATCTTATAAATATAGTTGGGGCAACATTCTATCCATCTTTCACCACCAAACTCATACTGCATACCCACCTGTACTCAGATCACCAGGAAGGAAAACAATTCTTATAGCAACAAACCTGAAAGAGTGAGAGAGAAAGAAACTAGAGAAAAAGCTCCACTGTAGCCTCTGAACTATAGTAGTAGACTAACAGAACATTTCATGCTTCATCTACCATTTATTTAAAAAATCCCTTTTGTCCTTTTCGTTCCTGTTCTCCTAATTATAACATTTAAACTATGCCAATCTTTAATTTACTTTCATTGCTACCAGTTAGAAATCCACCCAGAAGTGTTGCTACTAAGCTGAAATCACACAAAGAAAGGGAGGCGATAATAACCCCACTTCCCTCTACCCGCAGAAAGAAGGGGTCAGTCTTTGTCATGAAATTAGTTCAAAGCATGTGATCTTGAATTTTAACTCCATGAAGGTATACACTAGACATTCAATAAATACCTTTTAAATAAAAAGTAGATACATAACATGTTACATTGGGCACATTCATAAGGGTCACTGGTTCATTTCTCCTCTCTAGGGTAGACAATTGCATTCACACAATACAATTAACAATGACAGCTTTAAAATGAAGACATCCACAGGACCTGTTTTACATTGTTGTCATAAGGACTAAAGCAAGTATTATTATCATTATTAAGAAAAGGAAGAGATGTCGTCCTCCATCAAGAAACTATTCCCTGCAAAGGAAACTATTTGCTGCTCCTTCTGACAAGGAGGAGCAATGTCAAAAAGGAAGGGAGAAAAGAAATCTGGCTGTCAATATAAAAAAGGCAAAGGGCTGAAAATTACATAAAACAAAGAACTTCAAACTTTCTGTTTGGATTAAGACTCCAACAAAGGAGTGGTTTTTATGCCTTCATACATATAGGGAGAACAGGGAAGAAATGGAAAGCAATTGTACAATTACATATAATTTTAAAGATAAAGAGATGTCAAGATCTTGTATTATCAGAATAGCATTATCAAGCAAAACAACCAGTTAAAATTAAAGACTTTTTAGACGGTAAAGATAATTGTGCACGTAATAGCAACAATAGCTGCATCTTAAGAGATTCTTTCTATAAATAAAATTCCCAAGTATAATTTTATAGACACACACAGAAGTGATAAGTATAGTTGTTAGTGTGAGGACCTATCATGGTTCTAAGATTCTCTCTCTTTCTTTCTCTCTCTAACAATGTTGTAGCTTTAATCACTTAATTTTTTAAAGAAATAATTTACATTAATTATTTGGAGTTTTTTTTATTTTGGATTTAAAGTGTTTACATCAATAAATTAAAAGTACTTTAATTTAATTAGTATAAGTTTTAATTATGCTTCTTACGCCTCTCAAGAATTTTATCTCTAGAGGACCTTTATATTTCTTATTAAACTTCTTTCTGACACTTTTTTCCACCTGTGATCAGTGGTATTTTTTTTCTTTTTAAAGTACTGCTTAATCTTTCTGGTCATAGAAAAACTATTGGCTTTCATATATTAACTTTTTATTTACCCTTAATCACAGAAGGTTTTATATGTTTTATTACATTAAAAAAACTCTTATTTAGGGGCTATAAGAAGACAATACTAGGCAAATTGACAAATAATTATGTGCTCTTTTTATGTCCGAACCTTGCTCCACTCAGGGAACTTTTTCTTTTTCTGGGTTGTTGAGTAATTTTGAAAAAAGTAGAGTGAATCTGATAGTTTAAATCATCATTGTCTGGATATGGATGATCTCTACACCTTCCTCGCAATTTTTCTGTGAACCTAAAACAGATTTAAAAATATAAAGTTTTTTAAAAATCAGAGTAATCTTGCTTTATTGAATTAATTTCAATACCTTATTTTTTATTTGAATTAATTTCAACAACACTTCATTTCCTATTTACTGAATTATTATGAAGCCATAGAATTACGTGTATCTTTAAAAATGAAATTACAACAAGAGTGTTTTAGAAACTTTAGAAAACTCTCTCATGACTTTTGATCATTGACATGTTTCTAATGTGATTGATATGGGGGAATCCTGTCCCCTCAAGATTCATGTGTTGAAGCCCTAACCCCAGCACTTCAGATGGGACTGCATTTGAGATTGGATTTTTAAAGAAGTGGCAAGGTTATAATGAGGCTCTTAGGTGTGCGTTAATCCAGCGTCAGTGGTGCCTTTATGAGAAGAGGAAATGTGGACACTCAGTGAGGCCAGATAGACCAGCACACAGACACAAGACCATACAAGGACACGTTAGGGAGGTGGCCATCTGCAAACCAGGAGAGGTCTCAGAAGAAACCAACTGCACTGACATCTAAATCTGGGATTTCCAGCCACGTGAACTGTGAGAAGATGTATTTCTGTGGTTTAAGCAACCTCTGTCGTATATAGGAATGATCACTAGCAAAGTCATATAATTGTTATATGTTCTTTTAGAGGTATATCTCATACTACCTTTTAAATAATGATTTGTTTGTTGTTAATCCCATATTATCATACCAAGATGTAAATAAGAGTTTAACAATTCTAGTAAGCAGGCTGATTGTATTCATAGTAATTGAATGACTTCATAATAATCACAGCGAGGACAAAGCCACTATTTACATATTTTAGTAATGTGAATCACTGAATAGACACAGAAATGTTCTCTCTTGCAAGGGGGTTCATCTTGCAGACCTCTTCATAAGTAGGAATTATTTGCTGCCCAGGCTAGAACTTCCACCATGAGGATACTTCAAAGCCTCTTCTTACCGTGGGGGGCTCCAGATGCTGCAGATGTAAAGCACAAGAGAGCCCAGTCCATGGGCCGCCCTTGATCCTGTCTCCTAAATCAGCCTTATACCTCACCCTTTGTAATCCAAATCACCAAGGTCAGTGGGGACTCTAGAACTTCCTATTCGTTAGAGCCTGGGCTAGACTTTATTGTGTAGGCCAGGAAGACTGTTCTTTATTTTCACTGCTGATTTTCTTTTTCTATTCATAATTTTATTTTTACCACTAAAAAGAAAATTTAGAAAGCAATGAGCCAGAGTCAAGGTTTAAGTTATGACATTTAAGAATGTAAGGCTCTTCTTTATAATATTTTCCCCAAAAGAATGTCTAGCAGTCCTTAATGATGCTAATAGCAACAACATTTCTGACATTATTTTTGAATAATATTCCCAGTTTTATTTTTCTTTTATGTAGATTTTGTGAAATATTTTCCCTTCCCACTTTTGCTATTTCATCTGATGTATGGTCTAGTTTATTTCTAGTACTACTTATTTTTGTTTTTCTATAACCTTGTTCCAAAAAGAAGCTTCACAATGCACGTTTATTATCTTAAAAGTAATAAATAAATATTAAATTTCTCATCCATCCTCTTTAACAAAAATAAGGTCCAAATTTGGTATTTTGACAAAAACCATACTTTATGCTGAAGTTTTGGAATGTTAACTTTTATTTTCACCTTTTCTATTTCATCTGCTTTAAATAACAAATTATGTGTTGTATCACATGTATGATCTGTCTGCTGTTACTTCTTTAATAAACAGATTTAAAAAAACACTTTGGAAATCAGTCTGAGGAGAAACGGAGGTGATGTCCTCTAAGGGAAGTTCAGAAGATTGTGTCTATTGGATTTGAAAGTGCAAGTATGTTCTTTGTTCATGATAAGAGTTTATTAAAATCCTCAATGCTACCATTCTTACTCATCAAAGTGTACCTGAGGCTAAGGCTGACATCAGTTTGACAGACACGTTAATTTAAAACAATCAGAAATTGCCTTAGGAACCTGAGTATGTGAAGCCAGTGCTATGTTTGAATTCTTTTCTTTAGGGAGATTTGGTTATAAAACCATACACAGTCCAAAATTTGAACGTTTTGCAAATAGTTTCAAAACAAGGATAGGTAGATGCCCTAATTATTTAATGACTTTCACTCTACCATTTCACAGTAGAGATGGCCTCAAACATTTGCTTTTCCTCTACAGGAAGAATTTGCACTGGGACTGTAGTCTAAAAGTCATTGTATGTGTACATGAGTGTGTGTGTGTGTGTGTGTGTGTGTTTGTGTTATAGGTTGACTTAAACTTATTATGAGTCCTTTCAAAAGGAGTACTAATTTTATTACTAATTTTCTAATATTATATAATTTTATTTTAATAACAGTCAAAAAATAATAAAGTATGGCCAGGTGTGGTGGCTCATACTTGTAATCCCAGCAGCCTGGGAGGCTGAGGTGGAAGACTTGCTTGAGGTCTGGAGTTCAAAACCAGCCCGGGCAACATAATGAGACACTATCTCTACAAAAATCAGTTAGGCATAGTGGTGCATGCCTGTAGTCCCCAGATACTTGGGAGGCTGAAGTGGGGCAATCTCCTAAGCCAAGGAGGTGGATGCTGCAGAGCTATGATTATACCACTGCACTCCGGCAGTGACAGACAGAGACTGTCTCAAGAAGAAGAAGAAGAAGAAAAGATGAAGAGAAGAAGAAGAAGAAGAAGAAGAAGAAGAAGAAGAAGAAGAAGAAGAAGAAGAAGAAGAAGAAGAAGAAGAAATAATAATAATAATGATAATGGCGTATTGTTAAGACAGTTCATGGGGACACATACTATTTTTAATAAGATACACAACGTAACAGCCCAGTGGATGCTGTTCCATTAGTGATTTTCATTATTTACATGTTTAAACAAAGAAAACACAACAAAAGTCCTTGTTACTGGAACATGAGAGATATAATGATTTGTTTATAGGTGTTGCTATAGCCAGGCCTGTGGAAGTAATGAGGAGTTCCCATGTGAAACAATTTTTAAATCATAGGGTTATCTAGGTCAGTTATTGCTATGACAATTTGCTGTTAAAATATCAAAACCAACTTAAAGATTCTAACTTGGTTCCTTTCAATCTCTGATTGTATCAAATGCCATTCTTCCCAATATAGATTTAAAGAAGCTGATTACAAAGCATCAATTTAAAATGCTACAGCTTTTTAAGACACTATATCTAATCCATTGCAAATATACCTTCATCTGTCCTAGCATTCAATATCCTCCTCTATTTCTGTATCCTAATCCTGTCTATTGTGAAAAGCAATATTAATTGAAATATATTACCTATTAATAATAACAATATAAAATATAAATGGTCATGTGTATAAATTGAATCGGTCAGTATATATTATTATTATATGTACATTTTTAAAAATAATTATGTGTGTATATTCATACATGTGTGTATTTATATTATATTCTTGTATAAAAATGGTATGGAAGAAAGTGTATGCCCTAGATTTCAGTGCTAAGATTGATACCCATTTGTATTTCTTAGTATCTGGGCTTTAGCTCTTTAGTTTCTTGGTCTTTGAGATGGCTGTAATTGCAGCTGCCTTACATTTTGCTCTGAGCTTGAGAGGTTATTTTTGAGAATGTGTTTTAGAAGTTTAAATTTTAATTCAAATGCAGATAACATAAAATATCAGAATGTTACTAAGTCAGTACCATAAATGAGACTGATGAGGTTGAAAAGCACTCTGCAGATTATACACCTAGTTCATAATTTAACCAGCTTTTCTCCCTTCCTTGAGAGTATATGTTTGTAGGAAGCATAGCAATGTGATTTATGTTTATGATGCAAACAATATATGCTATAAAGGTTTAGAATAGATAACACTGACCATTTTTAAAGGCCAAATGGAGGTTTTTAAAACCTATTTTTTCAATGTTAAGATTATTTTCGTATGAAAAACATTTACTGATTTTGTGTATAAAATGGTATATTTATATTTGGATTCAGTGAAAATTTCTGAATGCTGCAATAACTGAATTTTATAATACTATTACATACAGATAGAGAAAAAGACAAAGATAGATGCATATAAACACTACTGGGAGTTGTAGGACTCCAACAGAGTTAAGAAATCTTAATAATGCTTCATGTGGAGTCTCACCCTTAAATAGCCAGTAATGTTATTGCAGCTTATCCAAAATTAATCAGCAAAATCCCAGCTGATGCCTGCTGATTGCTTTATAAATATTACCCAGCAATATGGTTCTTTGAATATAAAGAAATGAAAAAAATGCACTTTTAATCTTCTTGAAAATGTGGCAATTCTAGATAATTCGAACAAAGAATGCGCTGGCTTCCACTGATGTATATTCAAGAAGGAATTTATTTTTCTGAACTAACTAAAATGGCATTTTGTTTCAGTTATTCTGTTGCTCACAGCCTCACTCCTATGGTTAGATGTTGACAGGAGATTTGAACTAGAAGTTTCCTTATTCCTCTTCATATCTCTTTATACTGTGCCATGCTACCACTTAAGTATGGATTTAACTAAACTTAATCAAAAGAAAAAATCAATAGTTTTTACGCTAAAAACCTTTCCCTTTGGAAAGCTCAAGGCATTAATCAGTGGAGGGACAGTAAAGGGCACTTATTAAAGCATAGGCTTTGAAGTAAGACAGGATCAGAAGCTCATCTTAACGTCCACCCTTTCTATCTATGTTGAATCACAAAAGTTTATAGTCTGTCAGCCTCCATTTTTCATCTCCTCTGGGATGAGCCTTATATGTTACTGTTATAATAAGCGTGTTAAGGACTAAAGTATATAAGCAAATGAATTAACATAAGTTCTGGTGTATAGTAAGAACTCAATAAATGGCAGCTACTATTATTTTTATTGCTTTCAACATATTTTAAATTACCAATGATACAAGTAAAACTATATATTACATCATTAATTACCAGCTGTGTTCTAATAATTAAACATAGTCAAGAATCTTCTATTCATTCAGGTGACATATCATTTGAATGAGAACGACAAAACATTTTTAGGCGAAGTTAGATATGGAGTAAACAAAGCTAGCAGAGTAAGCACTCTGGACTAGCAGAATAAGGACATTCAAAAATCTATTCTTCCAAAAGAGCTATGAAAACGCTGGTAAAAATTGGCAAAATAAAAACTTCAAACTCTCAAAATTATCTAAAGGCTTGCATCAATCTCCCAAAAGTATATTCAAGAAAAATGGCAGGATCTTGGTAAGAAAAGCGAGGGTTATAGCATTGTAAACTTGGTGTGTTCCTTTCCATCTTGCCTCAATTGTGTGGTAGCCTTGAAAACCAGCAGCCTGCCCATCATGACACTCAAGAGAACCAGCCAGCTAACAAACTCTCTAGGGGTTGAATGGGTTTGGATTCCTTGAAAGACAATTCTCAGATAATTTTCAGCATTTCACTTGGTTGTCAGATGCCTAGAACCTCCTGTCACAGGGATTGGTTTTATTTGACCTGATCAAGGTAAACAGATTTATCTTGGGCTTTTGTTTAAAACAAAACAAAACAAAAAACAAACAAAGAAACAAAAAACCACAAGTCAACCACAGTTTCGTCGGGTGACAATGACAACTGAAGCAAACCGAAAGTTTGTGAGTAAAATTAAAAGGAAAAGTAGAGGGGATAATTCAAAGACCATAGGAGATATTGAAAATCTCTAAAATACTCCTGAGACTCTAGAAAGCCTCACAAATATACAGGGCTGTGTGGAAGACAAGGAAAAATCAGAGAAGGGTCTACATTCTCACAGCTTACTGACCTTGAGGCTTAGCACAAACAGAAAATGAATCATTCGAGTTTTAAATGCCTGCGAAATCACTGGAGATGTGTCCAAAACACACATGCAGCCATTTGGCAAAGACTGAGGGACATAGGTTGTAGGTATCTAGAAAATCTCTGTTCCAATAAGCTAGCTAAGCAGAGATTGCAGTGGAGATATATAACAAAGAATACAGAATTTACAGAAGTCATTCAGGTACTATACAACAACATCAGCACAACAACAGCAATAGCAACGTGCAGCAACAACATACATCTGAAACGAGGGAGTAAATAACAAACATCAGGAAAGGGAATAATCTGACTTCCAAAACTGCCATATTTTGTTATTTTTAGAGTCCAGTTTTCAACATATGAACAACAAAATTATTAGACATTCATGTAAGCAGAGAAGTTTGGCCAATGACTGTTCTTAAGGAAGCCCAGACATTGCTTACTAAACACAGTCTGTTATTCATCTATTACAATAAAGATGTTGAAAACTAAAGAAAACCATATGTAAAAACTGAAGAAAAGTATGAAAATTAAATCTCACCAAATAGAGTATGAATAATAATTTGTAAATTATACAAATTACCAAAGAGCAATTTTTTAATTGAAAAGTACAATGCATGAAATTTAAAAAAAAATTATCTGCGGGAGATAAATAGCAGATTTAAGTTGGCAGAATAAATAATCAACAAACTTGCAGATAGTTGTGAGATTATCTAGTCTGAAAAAGAGAAAGAAATAAAGAAATATTAGCAGAGCCAGCCACACATGGAGAACCATCAAGCATATTAAGTTACACAAAATGGGTATCCTGGAGGAGCAAAGAGAAAGGTTCAGAGAGAAAATGGTAAGAAGTAATGACCAAATTATTCAAAATTGATAAAAATCAGTCATCTACTCATCTCAGAAATTCAACACACTCCAAATAGAACAAATTCAGAGATTTGTGCTTAGAAATATCATAATCCAACTCTTTGAAGCCAAAGATAAAGATACAATCTTTAAGCGAAAAGAGAAACAACTAGTCACATACAAGAAATAGTCAGTAAGACTAACTGCTGAATTGTCATCAATAACTACGCAGTGCAGAAATTAGTGGGAAAATATACTCAAACTGCTGAAATTGAAGATCCTCAACAAAGAATTTTATGAACTACAAAACTATCTTTCAGAAATGAAGATTAGTTAAGCCATTCTCAGATAAACATTAACTGAAATAAATAATTGCTAGCAGACATGCCTTACAAAAAATACTTCAGTTTTAAATGAAAGAACATGAGGCAGTAATTCAAATTCAGTCAGAAAAATAGAGATCACTGGCATGTGTAACTACATAGCTAAATGTAAGAGACAATGTAAGTGTGTATTTCTTTGTAATGCTTTCCTAAACTTATCTAATTTTAAAATAGTTGTATAACACAATAATGATGATGTATTGGTGACTTTATAATACATAAAGGAAGGAGAAGAAAAAGAATTATATAGAACAATGTTCTGTATACCTTTAAAATTAAGTATTATTTTTTACTTTCAAACTGATTTATTTTTCCCAAGAAATTTATTTATTTATTTACCTATAAACACAAGAACAGAAAAGCAAACACTGCACGTTTTCACTCTTAAGCAGGAGTTGAACAATGAGAACACATGGACGCAGGGAGAGGAACATCACATACTGGGGCCTGTCAGTGGGTGGAGGGTTGGTGAGGGATAGCATTAGGAGAAATACCTAATGTAGATGATGGGTTGATAGGTGCAGAAAACCACCATGGCATGTGTGTACCTGTGTAACAAAGCTGCATGTTCTGCACATGTACCTCAGAACTTAAAGTATAATAATAATAAAAGTTATTAATTTTTATATACATTTGCATTTTTGTATGCCTTTGAAGATTGTTATTAATCTAAACTTGACTGGTTTAGCTTAGTATATCAGTTGTAATCCCCAGGAAAACCACTAAGAAATTGAGTAAAAATTTGTAGAGAAGGAAACAAAATGAGAATTAAAATAGCACAAAGAAAATATCTATTAAACACAAAAGAAGGAAACAGTAGAGGGATAAAAAAAGACATAAGATGTATCAAAAATAAGTAGTAAAATAGCAGATATAAGTCCACTAGAATCAGCAAGTGTATCAAAAACCCACAACAAGAGACCAGTTTATATTCCCTACTATTTCTATAGTTAGAAAAGAAATGGAAAATAATATGTGTTGGTGAGGATGTGGAGATGTTAGAACCTGCATACATTACTGTTGGTAACATTAAATAGTACATCCACTGCAGAAAACAATTTAAATATTCCTCAAAAGTTTAACAAAATTACACGTGATCCTGCAATTACACACATAATTATACCCAAAAGAATCAAAGTTTATGTGTTCAAACATAACCTTTGTACATGAATGTTCATAGCAACAATATTCACAATAACTGAAAAGAGAAAACAACTTAATATCCATCACCTCATGTATGGATAAGCAAAATATGGCATATCCATAAATTGAAATATTATCCAGTCAAAAAAAGAAATGATGTACTTATAAGTGATACAGCATGGATGAGGCTTAAATCATTAAACCAAGAGAATAAGCCAGGTACTCACCACCTCAAAAAAAACGCCACATAAGATGCCATTTATACAAAAATATTCAGAATAGGCAAATCTAGACAGACAGAAAACAAATTAGTGGTGTCCAAGGGGTAGGCGAAGGAGAAATGAGTGACTACTTAATGGGTTTGGAGTTTCTTTTTCGGTGCTGAAAATGTTCTAGAACTAAAGAGCTGTAATAATTTAACAACATTGTGAATACACTAAATGCCACTGAAATATACACTTCAAGTGTTTAAAATGGTAAGCTTTATTACGCACACATATAATACTACATATATATACATATGTAAATAGATCAGAAACTCTAACCAAAAGGCAGAGATTCTCAGAATAAATTAAACATGATACAACTATATACTGTCTAAAGGAAATGTACATTAAAAAGATATAATATGTTGAAATCAAAAGAATGAGAAGATATGCCATGCAAACAATAATCTAAGAAGTTGCTACACTAATATCAGACAAAATAAACTTTAAAAAAAATTACTAGCAAGGAAATGAAGATTTCATAATGATAAAAAGTGTCTATCAAGGAGACATAAAAATATAAATATACATGCACCTAACAAGAGAGACTTAAAATACACTAAACAAAAATTAAAGGAAAAGTAGACAAGAAAACATTAACAGTTGGGGATGGCAATAGCTAATCTTCAGTAATGTATATAGAAAAGCTAGGCAAAATATCAACAAGGAAACAGAAAATTTAAACAATAAACCACAATATGCCAACTTGACCTAAGAGATGTTTAGAAAATTCTTGTTCTAGAACAGCAGAATGCACATTTTTTACAAACACAGATGAAATACTCTCTGATTAGACCAATATGTTAGCCCATGTAATATGTTTTCATAAATTGGAGAAGATTGAAATTATATAAAGTATGTATTCCCACTACAATAGAATGAGATTAAAATATTAATAAATGTTAAAATTTGAAAAACTAACAAATATGTATGAATTAGCAAATACATTTCTAAATCACCACTGAGTTAAATAAAAAATTACAAGAAAATCCTGAAAATATTTTTATATGATTAAAATAAAAAATGTAACATATAAAAATATATGAGATGCAAAAAAAGGAGTACTTAGAGTAATATTTATAGTTGTAAGTGCCTACATTAAAATTTAAAATAATCTCAAATCAAAAGCCTAACTTTCCACCTTAAAAAAATAGCATATTAATTCCAAAGCAAGTAGAAGGCAGAAAAATCTTATATCCAGAGCTGAAATAAATGAAGTAGGCATAGAAAAATGGAGAAAATCAGTGTAACAAGATATTAGTTCTTTGAAATAATTAACAAAATTGGTAACCATTAGCTAGAGTGACCAAGGAGAAAAAAAATGAGAAGGTTCACATTATTAAAGCCAAGAATGAAAGAAGAGCCATTAGTTTTAACAATACAGAACCAAAAAAGAGTTATAAAAGAATGCTGTGAGTAATAGTATGCCAACAGATTAGATAACCTAGATCAAATGGAGAAATTCCTATAAAGGCGCAAACTACTGAAAGTGACTCAAGAAGAAATCGAAAATTGGAATAAAAAATCAACAAGTAAAAAGTTGTAATTAATGATCAGAAAAATACTCCAAAATAAAAGCCCAGACCCAGATGGCTTTGCTGGTAAAACCTACTACACATTAAAATAACAATAATTAAAAAACCAAATCTTTCATAAACTATTTCAAAAGAAAGGAGCTGAGAGAATACTTTCCACTTCACTTTATATAAAGCCAGTAGTACCCGTATACAAAAACTCATTCACCCAAGGAAAAACTGATGATCTGTATAGTCCTATTATCTATTAAATAAATTGAATCAATAGTTAATAGTCTTCCAAATCAGAAAGTGCCAGCTCCAGACGGATTAACTGTTAAATTTATACTGATAATTTAAAGAAGAAATGATACCCGTTTTCTAAAATCCCTGCAAGAAAATAGAAGCAGAGGGAATAATTTCTAACTCATTCCACAATGCCAGCATTACAATAATACCAATATTAGATGAAGAAATTTCAAGAAAGATAAATCTATAAATTGATATTTCCCTTGAATATACTCATAAATACCAAACAAAATATTACCAAATGGAGTCCAACAATTTATAAAAATAATTATACCACAATTCTAAGTTGGAATTATGCCAGATATTCATGACTGGTTCAACATTCACAAATCATTCAAGAAGTCTACCTTAACAGGTTAAAGGCAAAACATCAAATGATTATATCAGTACATGCAAAAAATTGACAAATGCATTTCCAGTTTATACTAAAGCCTTTCAGCAAAAATAGGAATAGAATGGGAATTTCCTTAACTTAGCTTCTTTTAGCTTCTTTTAGCTTCCTTTAGCTTCTTACAAAGCTAAACATAAACTTACTGTGTGATCTATCAATTTTATTCCTACGTATTTACTCAACTGATATAAAAATTTGTGTTTCCACAAAAACCTGCCAGTGAATGTTTATGACAACTTTATTCTTAGTCACCAAAAACTGAAAACTAAGATGTCTTTCAAAATATGAATAAATTGAACTTTAGCACAATAATACAATGGAATTTTATTCAACAATAAAAATAAATGAGCTATCAAGCCATAATGGATGAATCTTAAATGCATACCATTAAGTCCAAAAAGCCAGTCTGCTAGCGGATCAGGAAGAGGACAGGAGGGTTGAAGAGGTGAAGTACAGGAGACTTTCTATTATTGTGAAATTATTCCATGTGGTACTTTAATGATAGATGCATGACAGTATGCATGTTTCAAAAACCACAGAAGTTTATAGAACAAAGAGTGAATTTTAATATATACAAACTAAAAATAAATCATTTAGGAGGTTGGGGGATCCAGAATGGAATGTAAAATGTGACAACAATGTAATCGTTTGTAACATCCTCTATGGAAAACATGGGGAAAAAGGGTGCTGATCTAGAAACTTTTCAAATGAGTGGAGTCTGTAAGGTCAAAAGTGCGTATGATCACTGCAGTCTAGTTGACAAAGTTCGCCCGACTCCATAGGAGTATAGGGGTAACAATTCTAAAAACACTACATATGTACACGGAAATTGAACATTTAAATAAGTAAATGGCTGACGGTGGGGGCCAGACTTCCTAAAGTTGGAGAGGGAGGTCATAGATTAGCAAGGAGATGCAGCTAGAATGATCTCTATGGCAATGAAACAGCGTTGGAGACAGCAGTATAAACTTTTCTGTAGCTTAATATACATACACATAGCTATGTGTTGAAATGTTTATGTGTAAGCGTATGGGTTAGAATACTCACATACATCTCCTTGCTCTGTTAGCAGAGAGTGCTTACAAGAAACAAAGCCCCAGCAACAATGAGAACACCTCGTGCCCAGATATTGGCATCTAAAACCATTCTCCATTAAAGTAACCTGGGCTCCTGAAAGATATACCTGATTCTAAGACTTGTGCAGGAAATACATAAAATGAGTCTGTATCATGTTGCGGTGCAATAAATTACTAAAGTGATTAAAAATCTTACAGCGACTGTTGTATGTCAGAGGTACTCAGGAGCCTACTGAAAGAGCTGTCATGACCGAGGCTGGAGCTATTTGAGCAACAAAACACATAAAGCAGTGATGAATTATAATCTATCATATGAAAGGGGAATATCCACATGTATTACTTGGAATTCCTCTGTGAAGGAGTTCTACATTTTCCCTCATTTTTATTTATCTCATTATTTACTTACATAGACTCTATATATAAGAAGCAATATGTGTGGATACTCCACTTTCAAGGTAGAGAATAATTTCTCACTCTTTAAAAGTGTGCTATGAATAGTGACTGAATACCCTCCAAAGCGTTTAATATAGAAAGAGGAGAAAAGGGTCAACCTTCCCCTGTGGAAGCCTCACAAACACTCTTTCAATCAGGTGAACGTGGTTAATACCAACAGTGATGAGTCATGTGGTAGTATGCACCTTTCCTATGACAAGAGAAAATGGCACTTTACCTCTGTGGTCTTCCCACCAAAAAGCCAGCAACCCCAGTCTAATCATAAGGTAAACAGAGAAAAATTCCTATTGAGGAATATTCTACAAGATATCTAATAAATAATCTTTAAACTTGTCAAGTTCATCAAAGAAAAGTCATCTGAGAATCTGTCACATCCAAGAATTAGGGAGAGGTCACTGCTAATTGTGATGCAGTATATCAAATGAGATACTGGAACCAAAAAATTAAGGTAAAATCTAAGGATTTTATCTGAATATCTGAATAAAGTATGAACTTTATTTAACAGTAATGGTTTGATTTTTTATTAATTGTATCAAATGTGCCATTTAATGTAAAATGGTACTCATAGAGAAAACTGGTGTTGAGCAACATTGATGTCTCTGGCCTTTCTCATATTGATGATCCACTCCTATAGTCCCTGTTTCTAGGGCACATTCTCTACACAAAACTTATCTGTACTAACTTTCCAATTTTTCTGTAAGTCTGAAACTGTACTGAAATAAACACTTATTTAGGAACACAAACATGTAATTCTTACTATGTAGACTCAACAGTGAGTTAGATGTATGTGAAGCCAGAATTAGGAAACGGGATGCTCTAGGGAATCATAATGTGTTTTATTGCCTAGTTTTGGAGGCACTCTCCAGTTTTACCTTTGAGGATAAATTAATCCAACTGCTGGGAATGTGCTCAGAAGATAGACTGCAGCTGTCATCCTTTCAGGGATTGCCTCATCAGAGAGTCAAGGTCTTCCTCAGATGACTCACCTGCAATGACTGAGAGGAGTTACGAAGCTCTGACCATCCTGACTCCACTCAGGAAAACTGCTCACTTAAGCTCCAAACTCCTCATTGTCATTGGCCAGTGCTGTTGTCAGGACCGAATCACAGGTTAGTTTCCCTCTCTGGCTACACCCGCTCTTTTCATCCCTTCTGCAGCGACAGATCCCAAAGACACTGTCATTCAAATGTCTTGCTTCTTAACCTCTGCCTTAGAGTGTGCTTTCTAGAAAAGCCAACCTGTGGCAAGGGTTATGATTCACAGAAAGAGTAAGTTATTTTGGTTTTGGAGATGTCTACTGGGAAGGTAAGAATAATAGCCTGGAGATAGAAAGGAAATTATGCCTGTAAAATTTGGTTCATCTTAGGTAGAAAATGAAGGGATGAGAATGAGTGAGATAAAAAGACAGTACAAAAAGCTGAATAAAAGAAATTGGTTAAAATAGGAATCTTGGAAACATGAACATTTAAAATAGAGGAAGAGAAAGAGCTCTCCCAAAAGAACAAGGACAAGCATTAGAGGGCAGCTTCAAGAGATTCTGAAAAAGCAAAGGAAGAGAAAGACCAAAGCAGTGGCAAGCCACGTCGCATTCATTCATTCAATCATATTAATTACATTTAGCACTCAATACCTCCTGAGCACTTCAATGAGATATAAAGTCAAATAGTACATAGAAATTATTTTAATGTATTTACAATCTTATTGGTGTCTAGTTAAGATGACTCAACAGAGGGATACACTGGGGGCTACTAGGATAAGAAAAGCTAACATTTTACAATTAAACTGAGGGATTCATGGGAAGATCTCTAAATTTTTTAAGAAGCAAATTTTGAATTAGGAGATTTCAAGATACGATTGTGAAAAGGGTCAATGGCAAGATCTCTAGGTAGACACTATCCCCATACAAATATCATAATATTGAAGAGGGGAAGTGAAGAGGAGGAAGAGGAACTATGGCCTCAGAGTCAAGAAGGACCAAAGAGCTAATTTAGTGAAATTATGGACTGGGACAGTAAAATTTTTCCTGGAGTTCCAGTTGCTAGCCTGAAAATTGTTTTCTTCAGTCGTTATCAGTCATATCAATTACATAATTCAGATTAGTCAAAACCGCACAGGACTCATATTCTTTCCTCTGTAAAATTATTTTAAGAAATCACCTAACTAAGAGAGTGGAACTTCAAATTAAAAGCGTAACAGTTGAAGCCGATTTGACCACAGTGATTATCTGAATTTTTAAATTGACGACATTTTCAAGAAATGGCAATAGTCGCTACGGTAAAACTTTAACATTTTATTTTTCCAAAACTACAGGCTATATTTTATAAAAGAAAATGTAATTTGTTCATCCATTTAGAATATGTCCTAATATTTTTTATCAATGTTAGGAGTTATGAGATATAAATTCTGATTAATGGCTATTCATTACCTTCTATCTAATAATAAATGCAAAGTGCATTTGTTTTCCAGGGCCATATTAATTTTAGTACTACTAAAATATTTTATTCTAAAATGTTAGGAATAAATTGACGAGTTCCCCATAGCATTCTAAAAGTATATGTTGTGAGTGAAAGCATAAAGCCCTTGCCAAAAAGAAATTCCTAACGACAATTTTAACCTTTTCTTTGTTCACTGTGCATGATGAATATATTACGCCTTTTCATACTGGTAGTCATCATTCTATTATAAATGTGTCATTTATTCTAAACGTATAAATTAATATCTTTTAAAAGTATCTGTTAATAAAATTTACTTTCACGGTCATTTCTTAAGGTATAATTCATTTTAGTGGAATATGAGATTTAGAAAATAACCTAAACTCTACATAACTGAAGATTCATTACCCTTTCCTAAAATCTCCCAAACGTGGTCATTCAAATTAAGCTTAACAGTCACTAATTGCAATAATTCACTACATCCTTATCATAATAAATATTATGTTTTGGCACCTTTTGCAGCATAGGAATTTGGGTATTATATCAAATAAATTACATAATTTAGATCTCCTTTTGTGGCTTTCATATGCTAATCATTTGGAATATGCATGGGCTCCTTGGACCACATTCATTTTGGTTGACTGTTTCTATATTTAATGATATTTACTGTTGCAAAATGAACATTGGAAGTTGATCTTCTTTTTACCCCTCTGCAATTAGCTTCTGATTTTGATGAGAATATTCAAAAAAAGTTTGATTTTTTTAAAGGAATTTCCAGGTGGTGATTTCTGATTCTTTGCCTAGAACATATGGATTACTCTCAATGTAAAATATCAGATTTTGTATTTAGTATTTTTCCATCTAATTATTGAAATTGTTCCACTATACCACTTTTAATAAGGATCCTATTTTAATTAAAACTGAACTGCGTTCCCTGGAATATTTCAGACACATCTTGGTCTGGGAGAGATGGGAATATGCATTGAAGCATTCAGCCTCTACTAGTGACCAAAGCTTATGGGGAAAAGTTAATACCAATGGCAAAGGGTAGGATGTAGATGAACTCATGTATTTAAAGTCAAAGGGAAGCAGAACAAGACATTTCTGAACACTGTATAAAATGTTTGAGATTCCCCTGTGGCATAATCCCATGTATTTATGCCTACATCAGAGTGAAGTGTTTGAAATACAAACCAGGTGAAAATTAAAAGAACGTTGGACTCTAATTTTCACAGCCTTTGTTGCCACAAGAATTTGTTTTCAAAGACCTTATCTGCTTAGTTGACCCCTTGCCTAGAGCCTATGACAAGGCTAGTGAATGCTAAATAATTATGTGTTAAATACATTGATAACTAGTTGAATTAACTTGTTAATGAGTGATTACTTTTCGTATTTGGATAAGATGAAGGCACCTTCCAGGATCATTCAATCTTGTGATGTGGACCACAGGGGACCGCAGGAGCAGTGGGGCACCAGCTCCCAGCAGCAGGGCACCAGCTCTCGCCAACATCGCAGTCAGTGCCATCATGGGACTCGCGAAGCCTCATTGCTCCTTTCAGTGCTGGTAGTAAGAAGCAGCAAACCACTAACGGAATCAGGAGGGGAAGCAAAGTGGCTGATGCAATGCAGCAGTGAAGAGAGAGTTCAAGAAATGTCTCAGAATTTTCAGAATTAGGGAATGTGGTGACAGAACTAGAGGTCTTGCGAGAGAAAGCCCAGTTTTATGTTATGATTACCCTGCTTTTAATACCAAAATGCAGTTTTAGCATTTAGAACGCATGCGGTAGTCACACTAGTTGTCTTTTGGATAGTATTTTTTAGTTACTCTAAACACTCGTAAGTTGAATACTGATACTCTCCCCCTAATGTCTCTAAATGTCTCGCTCTCATTCTGTCCATGGGTTATTTTTTGTCCACTTACTCAATGTTTTACAAGTGTATCTTCCGCTTCAAGTTTTCTTTAAGTTTGTCTTCAGCACTACAGATTTAACTTTCTGCTGCATAACTGATGTTATAGACTGTTTTCATTTTGTTGAAATAGGAAATAAATAGGTAAAACCTAATCTACACATATTTTTAGAATTGTTATTGTTGTACTAATATTTTTTCCTTTTGATTCAGATCATTCTATGTGAATGAAAACTAAATAATAATACAATTAAATAATTTGTGGTAAGTTTTCTCCCTGTTTTCTTAAAAATAATGAACTGCACAGAGAGCATTTTTGTGTATTAACTAACTTCATATAATGATAATTACTTTTATTGAGAATAATGCTTCAAAATTCCAGATTACTCTATTTTCCCCCAATCTCTTACTCTTCAGTTACTACATTTTATTATTTTTAGCTTTTCCTGACACTTTTTTTCTCACTTTCAAAATAAGCTTTATTGAGCAATCATTTGAGTGTAATGAACACAATTTGGTGGATGTGTTTTGATGAATGTAAATAATTATATAATTACCATTCCATTCAATATCTAGAAGCTGTCCATCACCACAAATAGCACCCTCATGCTCGTTTGCAGTCAACCTATCCCTCAGCCTTCTGCTGTAAGCAGCCACAGCTCTTCATTCTCTCACTTTGTATTCACTGCTTTCTGTTCTAGTCTCACATACATGAAGTTATACACTATGTACTCTTTTCTGCCCAGCTGTAGATTTTTCATAGATGCCTTTGATGAGGATGAAGTAAACTATAAGGATTGATTTTCAATGCTAAATCTCCCTTGAATTCCTGCTATGGAACCAATTAGTTGTAATGTTTTATCATTTTATATTTTGTAGTATTCTATTTCCTAAATTTAAGAGATGTTTTGAAAATATGTTCATGAGGGATATTGCTCTATAGTTTTCTTATTTTGCAGTTTCTTCTTCTGACTTTAGGATGAGCATAATGCTCGCCTCATATATGGAGCTAGAAACTATTTCTATGTTCTTGAATCATGTATGTAGAATTGGTATTATTTTTTCTTGCTCCTATTTCTTCATATAAGGACATTTGTGTGTCCTTCCAAATCTGCCGCACAGAAGTCAGGCAGATATCTCTAGTATCTGCCTGTCTTCTGTGTGTCCCATATCCAAACTATTACCCTGCTGTTTGTATATTACCTCTCATCTATACATGAAGTGGTCCTCTTTGCTCCATAAACCCCATCCAAAGCCCAAATTGTTCCTAGCAGGACTAACGTAAGGCAACCCGTTGTGCTCCTCACACACACTCTGAAAACACAAGAATCACTAAAAATATAATAACATCTCTTTTCTGATTACATTACACTGGTTTAAAGAAGACAACCCTTACCATGGTCTACAAGGGCCTGCATATTCTCATTCCTACCAGACCTCTGTCTTGTCTACCTCCACTCTCTCTCCACCGTCTGTACTCCTTCACTCCAGCCATTTCTCAGTTCCTTAAAAGTGCCATGCTTCGTCTCACATCAGGGAAATGGGATCATGCTGTTTCCTCTATGTGAAACGTGTCACCTCATTTTAACTAAATAAATTCTATCCACATTTCAGGATCTCCACAGTGTGACTTTTTTCTCAGCATGTCTTTACCTTCCTGCAGCATTGTGCATACACTTGTGACATACTTGGCTGCCACTCTCTACTCTTTATTCATAGCAGGAATGCAGTTCATTTATTTGGTATTCCTTCATCTGACTATTTGAATAATGTTTATTTTTCAATTTGACAATAAACCTCTTGAGAGAGGGATCATATATATTTGATAACTCTTTTTTACCTCTTGTAAGTGCCACAGGGCCCACCTAGCATATAGTTGTCTTTTCTTAATATTTCACAAATGAAAAGTAAAACCTGGTGTTATATTGATGTAATCACCACAAAGAGAGAGAATCACGGCTTAGACCGTGCAAAAGATGAAATAGCTAAAATAAAAGAGGTCAAAAATATTGAAGCAATGAGACTCGGTGAGTCATTCACTCTTGGTTTTGAAAGTGAGAGGAGAGAAACTACAAGGCTTTTTGTTTGAATGACTAGGTCATGGATGCTGTCATTTTCTACTGCTTTATTTCTAGTACCATAGGTTAGCTTTACCTGTTCTTGAGCTTCAAGAAAATGATAAAATTAAACAAAAACAGCACCTATTTTCTTTTGCGCCAGGCTTCCTTTATTCAAAACAGTAATTTTGAGATACATTTTTATTTTTTGCTTTTAAATTCTTTAAGTTTAATTTGCTGCTTCTTCACTTACTAGGGTGAAAACAATTATAATTTAATTTAAAACTTAATTATTGATTTTAAACCTTCCTTCTTTCATAATACTAGCACTTAAATATGTATATTTCTCCTCCATGGTGCTTTAAAATGTAACTAATATTTTTCAATATTCACTGAAAATTATACTATGATCCATGAGTTATATTTAAAACACATTATAATTTTCATATATTTAGATACTTTACAAGTATTCTTATTGATTTCTATTTTAATTTCGTTTGTACAGGGTACACACCATATTATTTTGACCCTTTGAGAGTTACTGAGATTTGCTTTATGACTCAGACTATTGTTATTTTAGTGAATGTTTCATGAGAAATTGATAAATATGTGTATTCTATAGTTATAAGGGTACTTTGTTCTATAAATGTCAGTTTCTTTTGATTCACTAATTATGTTATTCACAGATGTTTCATATCCTTATGAAATTTTATTTGTCCTATCAACTATTGAGAGAGGAGCATTAAAAGTTTTGACTATGTTTAAAGATTTATATATTTCTTCATTTATTCTATCATATTTTGCTTCATTTTGAAACTATATAAGTTACATAGCTTTAGGGTACAAGTACTTATTGGTTACATAAACAAATTGTATAGTGGTGATGTTTGGGCATTTAGTGGCTCTTATTACCCAAATAGTGTACACGATACTCACTAGGTAATTTTTCACTCCTCACCCCTGTCGTGCCTTCCCCCAGTCTGAGTCTCCAATGTCTGTATACCACGTTGTGTACCTTTGTGGATCCGTAGCTTACCTCCCACTTTTATGTGAGAACATGTGGTATTTGCTTTTCCATTCCTGAGTTACTTTGTTTTGAATATGGCCTCCAGTTCCATCCAAGTTGCTGCAAAAGACATATTCTTGTTCATTTTTATGGCTGAGTAATATTTCATGCATATATGTACAACACTTTCTTTATCCACTCATTGGCTGATGGGCACTTAGGTTAATTCTATATCTTTTGAAGTGCATTCCCTCTGCTCATATTTAGATCTTTTTTAATATGAGGTTTTTAAAATCCTTTCTGACAATCTGTCTTGTGTTTAGAGTGTTTAGTTCACTTACATTTAATGTAATCATACATTACTGTGTGATTATCTTAATACAACTATGTATAATTAAATATAAGTATACCACTTTACTATTTATTTTCTATGTATCCCATTTCTTTTCTTTCAGTTTCAACTTTCTTACAGTGGTAACTAAATAATGTTCCTCCACCTTGATATGTCTACTTTAAAAATGCTCAGAACCTGTGAATGGCAAAGGTAATTTTGGAGATGTGAAGGTGGCAAAGGTAATTTTGGAGATGTGAATAAGTTAAAGATACTGATATGAAGATATTATTCTGGTTTAACCATGTGGACCTATTGTGATCACAATTGTCAGTATGAGATGGATGTGGGAAGAGTGAGAGTCAGATGGCAAAACTTGTGATGACAGAAGCAGATATTGGAGTGATGCACCCATAAGCCAAGGAATGCTGCAGCCTCTAGAAGCTGGAAGTCAAGTAACAGATTTCTGGAATCTCCAGAAAAAAACACCCAAATACTTCAATTTTAAAAGCTTTTTGAGACTTATTTTAGACTTCTGACCTCCAGAACTGTAAGATAAGTCTCTTGTGTTCTTGAAGCCACTGAGTTTGTGGTAATTTGTTATTGCAGTGCTAGGAAACTAATGGACTTGTCTTTATTTTAGTATTTTAATTCAATTAATTCCTATATTTTAGTTATAATTTTTAAAAATCATTTTTAGTGTTGTTCTAAAAATTACAGTAGTTTTATTTAAAATATCATAGTCTACTTGGAGTTCATATTGTACCACCTCATATAAAATATGAGAAATTTACTACAGTGCAATTCTTCTTATCTCTTGCTTTATTGCTGAAATATACTTTATATATACATACGTTATGGATCCCACAATGTTACAATTATTTCTTTAACCTGTCCATTGTGTCTCTTTAAATTTTTAAGAGAATTTTAAAGAAACTGTTATAATTACTAATATATTTGTAATTTCATGTTTTCTTCATTTCTTCAGATCCAAGTCTTATCATGTGTCATCCTAATTATACTTGAATTCACTTATCAGATGAATTTTCTTGAATTATATTCATACAATTGTTTCCTTTAATGTAATGTATACTTTTCTTCTCTGTTGACTTTTCAATTTTTCTGCATGATTGTTTTACAGAAGTTTGACTGTGGTGTAACTCGTGGACTCTCCTTTTTCCTACTTAGGGTTCACTGAGTTTCTTGAGTTTTTAAGTTGGTATATTTCACCAAGAAATACTTAGCCATTACTACTCCAAGTATTTTCTTTCCTGTTTTATTTTCTCACTCTCTGCACTCTGAGACTAAAATTACAGGCATGGAAACCTTTGTGAATACCTGCATAAATTTAGAATGCAGACGATTCTAAGAAAAGGGTTATATGGGTAGAGTAGATTTGATTATCTGAATTAGTATTAAAATATGTTCTTACTATAAATAAATATATTTGTTTTACAGTAGTCATATTCAACAAAGATAAGTGCTGTTTAATAATTAAGAATGTCTTTGAGTATTTACTTTTTTGGCTCACCTGTGTGGTTGTGCCATTTGTTATTTGAAATTATTTTTGCCTGTTTCTTGACCTTGTTGTCTCTAGTAAGATATTGGATTAAAAGTGCGAAGAATACTTGTTCTAATATAATAACCATGTTAGGTAATATACATAAACGATATTTTCCAATTAGCGATGACATAAGGATCACAGACTATTGCAATGGGCATGAAGCATTGAGCCCTTGGGAGCATTTTTTAAATGCCGAATTTTACTTAATGCCCTTTCTATTTTAAAACAACTGTTAAATTTTTCATGTTTATTTTGGGAACAAATATGTTTTATGTTTATTTTGAGTATAGTTTTATCCTTAACTCCTTTCCACAGGTGTTAATTCAAAGAACCTCCTCTAATAAGGACAAAATTCAAGTTGTATATTGTTGATCTTTGATATTGTCCTCATGGTGCTCAACATGTTCAAATCAAACCCATCACCATCCAACCAGGCAAATAGTTCCATTTATTTATTCATTTTTACAAACCTATTGAACAACTAGAATCTGCAAGGTTGTATGATATAGAAAAATGGTTAAGAAGACATTCATTTTATCGCTTTCATAGTCTATAATGAAAAAGCTCAAAAGCATTAGAACTTCATAAATAAATCAAGAGCTACCTATAAAATGTAAATTCCATTATTCTAATTCCAGTTTCACCACCATTCTGTGGTTTCTCATTGTTCACCCAATGAGATAAAAATCAAATTTCTTAGTGGGACATACATAGCGTGTTCCATATCTCTCCAATCTCATCTACTGTCTCTTACTATTGTGGTCATGGAAAATACTGGAAATTTCCAAATATATTAAATTCTCATTTTAGTCTTGGGCCTTTCCACTAGCAGACAGGAATTTTTCCCCCTTATTTTTCACTTGACCAACTAATCACAGTGTGGCAGATTGTGAGATGAGCCCACGACATATTCTTGCAGGAATGAACGACTCCCTTCCCCAGGTATGTGATACTTCCAGCAGAAAGCCTGTAGCTGTCACCCCTACAGAGATTGCCTCACTTCAGGAGTTGTGCCTTACCCAGAGTCATGCCTTCTTACGGAATGACATTCATGGCCTGACTAAACCATGTGGGAGAATAAAGTTCTGCCTCCTTTGATTCAACTCAGGGCTTCTCTTTACGACTCTGTATGCAGTTTGTTAAGGATTCCTTATGGCAGCATCACAGATCAGTTTTATCCTTAATTCCCTTCTGCAGGTGTTAATTCTAGGAACATCCTCTAATAAGCGTCCTAATGCTAATTTTCATCTTAGAATCAGCTTCTCAGAGCACACAAATTGCAACACATTGCATTACCAAAGTGCAATGTAATTTGTTCTTTACTTATTTGTCTTAACTCTGTACTCTTGAATCTATGTGATTTTGAACCTCAAAGTGTTTGATTTATCTAGTATTTTTCAATTATTGTTACTTTAACCTTTTCCATTTCCATCACAGAAAGACTTGTAATCTATGAGACAAGATGGGACTGGAGATATGTAATAAAGATTAAAAAAAAAAGCTAGACTATAAAACTCATTACTTTGTGTTTGATATTGTGTGACATCGTGCAAATGTACTTCAGAAAAGAATCTCAGCCAGGTGCAGTGGCTCACCCCTGTAATCCCAGCACTTTGGAAGATAGAAGCAGACAAATCATTTGAGCCCAGGAGTTTGAGACCATCCTCGGCAACATGGGGAAACCCTATCTCTACAAAAAAATACAAATATTAGCTGGATGTGGTGGCATGCACCTGTAGTCCAGCTATTCGGGAGGCTGAGGCAGGAGGATCACTTGAGCCCAGGAGGCTGAGGCTGCAGTGAGCCATGATTGTCCCACTGCACTCCAGCCTGAGCAACAGAGTGAGACCTTGTATCAAAAACAAAACAAAACAAAACAAAAAAAGGAAAGGAGAATCTCTACTCTACTCCCAGCGATGTACAATTTAATTTGAATTGGTTGTTTAGGTGGAGTATACAGAGAGGCAGATTTTATAGTTTTCCTGATATGCTACAATTGGGGACTGGAATCGGTGGCACTAAAGGAATAAGCAAAGCAGGGGATATTATGTAGTTTAAAAGCAAAATACTTTGAAAATAGACTAAAAGTGAAGCAATGATTATCCCAGCCTCTTTATAGGTGGTGTGAAGAAACAACACAATTAACTACTTAATTTGCAGCCGGGTTATTCTCCTGTTAATTTAAAACAAAATGCATTTTATTTTAGATGCAAATGTAAAATAGTAATTGGGTACGAATCAAAAATCAGTTCATAGTCTGCAGGATTTAGCTAATCTGAGGGTCTCCCAGCTATTTCTGAGAGTTTCTCAGATTTTTTAGTCATTTGTGAACTTCATAGGAGCATTTGCAATTTCTTTCTTCTTACTGCCTGCCTCTTCTAATGTTCAGGCTGCTCACAACATTCTCATTCTCCTGGCCAGGGGCATGTGCTATTAAACAGCCGAAGCATGTGGTGGCGTAGAGAAGGGGCCATTCTTCTCCCTGCATCAGTTTTCCTTGAAGTTCTCTAGTAGAACTGAAAATATGGCCAACCCCTCCACACTCACCTTTCTTGAGCTTGAAATTAGTCACTGCTAGTGCCTCTGAATGCTGGTTTGCTTGCCCTATTTTATGCTACAGAGGTTGGTTGAATCCTGATCAGCCGCCTAGTGTTACCAATGGAGGGTGTCCAGGGTCTTAGCTCTTAAACAAAGAATTGGACAAAATACACAAACAAAGCATGGAAAGAATGAAACAATAAAAGCAGACGTTTACTGAAAATGAAAGTACACTCCACGGGGTGGGAGCAGGTCTGAGCACAGGGGCTCATTTAGTTTTAAATACCCTCCAGAGGTTTCCCATTGGTTACTCAGTGTACACCCTATGTAAATGATATAGTGGCTGGCAATCAGTCTTTTGGTTGTGGAAAGCAACCAGTCAGAGGCTGAAGTGAAGTTGCAAAGGTTACACCCTACGCAAGCATCTGATTGGTTGTGAAAAGCAACCAGTCAGAGATACTTTGAATTTTCCGAAGTAGACTCAAGTCCTTTTGTTACTTAGGTGTGGAAAGTCGGAGTTTTCCTTTTGATTTAGTTCTAGGAAGTCAGCGTGAATCAGCCTTAGGTTCCCTGCCTCCAGACCCTATTCTCCTGCCTCACAGGCAGCCATGGGCAACCCAGCTCCACCAACTGAGCCCTCCTCTCAGTCACTGCAGATTGGACATGCTTCCCGCCTAGATTGAAGGGACCGACTCATTATCTTACAATGGAGTGATGTTCTCTGGTTCTCTGAAAATTAATGTGTGAAAGGTGAAGAAATCTTGGCACCCCCCAAATCACTGAGCCAAAGGGAAGTAAGGCTGGGAACTCCCTCAAGCAAATCTGCCTTCCGTTTTATTCCTAAATAAGATATCTACAAAGATTAAAAAAAAACTACATACCTCCCTCACAATTTGCCACAAGAAAATTTCTTGTGAACAAAAGGCAGACAGAACTGGAAGTCATCCCTCTGCTTGTATGAGACAAATACACATCTGATTGCTTCCTCTGCCCTACTGTTTCACTAATCCAAACTAAGGCATGTGATTATGCCTCTACCCTCCTCTCATATGTAAACCATGTATTCAGTGAAAGGCTGATCAAAGAGAAAAGAATGCAACCTTTTATCTCTAATCTACCTCAACCTGAAAGTCCCTACTTGGAGTTGTGGGGGCTTTCCTTTCCAGACCAAACTAATGTACATCTTACACATATTGATTGATGTATCATGTCTCCCTAAAATGTATAAAACCAAGCATTGACCCGACTACGTTGGACACATGTCATTAGGAACTCCTGAGACTATGTCAGAGGGATGTCTTTAACCTTGACAAAATAAACTTTCTAAATCGATGGAAATCTGTCTCACATACTTTTGGGTGCACAAATATATCCCCTATCCAGTAAAATAAATTTCAACCCAAGACCTACTAAGCAATCACAAACTGGTCAGATGTAGGATCTGGCCTCCTTCCGGTATAATACGACTTTGATATAATTTGGTGTATGAGGAAGGAGCAGTGAATGTGATTATCTTCATCATCTCTCTTCATGAAGCACACATACACACACACAGTTAAGGTGCTGAGGAAGCTGGGAGAGCCAATTTGACCTGGCCTTTATTTTGCACAAGAGTAACTGAAGCTTCAAATACAATGTGTGTTACATAGGAACCAATTATGCATGTAGGATTAATGAAGATAGGAAACCTAAAGCCATTTACATGAGGGCAAGAATAGTAACCTTTTGATCCAGAGAGGTAGTTTAAAAAATAGTAAGCTGTTAACATATACAAATAATAAAGTTGGGGCTTTAAACATTTGAATTTGAAGGCTCTGAGTCATGGGATTAGCTTTGTACCCCAGGTCACAGGTAAAGTCTACCCTTGTGCATAAGTTATTGAGGAAGCTCCTTGTCAGTAGTTCCTATAAAAACCGTCATAAAACCAATGAGAAAGCAATCTGCTTTTCCTGATAGAACTGAGTGCTGGCCTTTCCAAATGATGTCAGTGATTATTCTTTTCCCCAAAAATTCTGTGTTGAGCTAAGTTTTGAACAGTTACTATGATTTTTGTTGAGTTTTATTAATATTCATTAAAGCTTTAAAATACCACATTTTTATTACTTATCCTTTAATAAACATTGTGTGGAAATTAACATGGGGACCTCCCAGTTATACTGTTAGCTTCCTATAAATGCAGACTGAGCAGCAAACTTTGTTCAAGGTAGTAAGAGGAAACTGAAATATCCAGCTTTGCCTTCAGCCCCTGTGGGTACGTGTGTGTGTGTGTGTGTGTGTGTGTGTATTTGTGTGTGTGTGTATGTACATATATATGGTACAATTAATAATGATAGCAGACTAGTTACAAATACAATCCAAAATAACTCAAATTACACCAAATGCATCATAGTATACAAAATGACTTGGCATTTTAATTTGTGTTTAAAATGTCCCGACTATGGAGGTATATGACACCTGCAATAATCTTCCCAGTAAAAAAGTAATGGGCAATATCTCCATTTCTGGAATTTGTCGTGAAATTGTACTGTGTGAGCTCTTTACAAATGTATCCTTATGTTTAATACTTTTTCTAATATTTGCATATCTGTTGTTTTATGGAAAGAAAATATTAAAAATAAAAATGAATGAATGTAAAAGTGTTAATCAGCTAAGAAATAAACAATATTGCTAATTCTGACTATACTGTGTATAGAACAAGAAAATGCAAAAAAAAAAAAAAAAAGAAATCCTCAATTTTGCTAAGCCAGTAACACATTTCCAGAAGTTAAAATTTAACAGAAGTGGTAAACGTATTTTTCACTATTGTGACAAACCAAAAAAGTAGGTACTCTTGGTTACTTTGTTTAAAATGCACTAATAAAATTTAAATTATCAATTTAGATTATTCACTTTTGTATTATGTTTTATTGTGTTTTTATATTATTTATTTTAAATGATTTTATTATATATATAAATTTCTATGAAATGAAAGATTCACCATTTGCAGTTTTTCTGTCCATTTGTATTATGTATTTCAAGATTACTTAAAATAATTTTGTTAAATGAAGTAGAAAGGTGTAAATATTACCTACCTCAGATCACAAATATGTAGATATGCTACTTGATTAAACAGAATATTTTTCATTTTTTATTTTATTTATTTATTTATTTATTTATTTATTTATTTTTGAGATGTAGTCTTGCTCTGTCACCCAGGCTGGAGTGCAGTGGCGACCAGATTCTGCAACCTCCACCTTCCAGATTCAAGCGATTCCTCTGCCTCAGCCTCCCGAGTAGTTGGGATTACAGGCGTGTGCCACCACACCTGGCTAATTTTTTGTATATTTAGTAGAGACGGGGTTTCACCAGGTTAGCCAGGATGGTCTTGATCTCCTGACCTCATGATCCGCCCGCCTTGGCCTCCCAAAGTGCTGGGATTACAGGCATGAGAATGAGCTGATGAGTAGAGGATATAGTCGAAAATCAGTTTTAATACATTGTTATTAGAAATGCAAAATAGCACATTTCTCATTAAAGAAACATTGTGCAAATATCTGGCATAACATGTATGTATTTGTCCTGACAATCCTTTTCCTAAAATTCTATTCTAAACATGAACTTGAAGAAATACAACTTTGGTACATGTACAATATGATTAATTGTGGCATTGTCTATGATAGTTAAAGATTGGGGAAAAAAGAATATTTATGTTACATATATTTAGTCATAAAAACAAACAAGGAAGCTACCTGTATCTGATACAGACTGATTTCCAAGTTACATAGTTAAGTGAAAGTGTGCATAGCATGCTTAATCTTGTGTAAGAAGGAGGAAAATAAACTATATATATATATATGCATACAATGTAAGTATTTTATAAAGAGTTGTTGTTACACTGTGTTTTATTTGTGTTATATTTATTGTTGTATTGTTATTTTTTTTCAAATGTTTAGGTCTGTATTTGCTTGAATTCACAGATGTGGAACCCATGGATTTCCATGATTGACTGGATATTTCTCTCAGATACCATTACACAGCAGCAACACTGGTTCCTCGTGATAATCAAGGTTTATTGCCCCTCCTATCACACTGTTGTGGCTTTTTCTCTCCCATAGCTCTGCAAGCAGGAGGAGTGTTAGAGCTCTTTGACTCCCACCACCAGCAGCTCAGCAAGCAGGAGCTTTACAGCTCTTTTGCTTCTGCAGTTCAGTGAGTTCCGGGTTCTTGGCCCACGTTCAAGAAGAATAGGGTATGCGGACACTGGAGAGTGAGTAAGGCAGAGTAGAATTTTCCTGAGTGACAGAAAGAAAACTCTCAGTATTGAGAGAGGACCCAAAAGTGGGTTGCTCTCTGTGAGGCTGAGTCCGGGGTTTTAATGGGCTTAGAATGGGGGAATGTGTGCTGATTGGTCCATAGGTAGGCTTGGAAAAGGCACCATTCAATTGGTTAAAAAGCATCATTCAGAAGGAACCAATAGAGAGAGAGTGGATAAGACGGGGATGGAAGTTCTCACTCCAGTCATGGACTGTGCCCAGAACTGTCCTGTCAGTTTTTAGGCTTCAGACTATCCTTGGCTTGAAGATAGAGCCCCACTAGGAACACATCCCTGTCTGCCCAGGAATCCATTTGTTTCTCATTGCCATCAATACCAAGTCTTTATTTAATTAAATTAATTTTTTTTCTGTGCCTGCTGGTCTACCATCATACACCAAATTAATCAGATAGTGGAAAATTTTCTAATTACCTTTATGCACATTTCCTCCTCTGGAGACTAATCCAGCAGAGATTAGGGTTGTGGAGAAGGAAAGCAAAAAATATGTCTTCAAGTCAGTCACTGGGATGATGCAAAGGTGAGAGGGGTCACTCAGACTTCCACTTCTTCATTTCTGGCGCCATGTATTTTTACCATGGAGACCCACAGCAGGATATGGGGGTTGGCTGAATGCATGCGCCACATCCTGGAAGCACTGTTTCAACCTGTAAGGTGTCCTGTCACCTTGGCAGAGCTTTCCATAGGCCTTTCCAATGCTCTGCGAGGTCAGCTGCTTCCTGTGAATGCAGTATAATAGGGCCAGTGGGTCATGATTATGTATGAAACACTCCACTTCCTTCAGCATAAAACCCATCTCGTGGACACAGGCAATATTATGTGGGATACCCCATCAGTATATTAGGTATCTTGTAGGCCTTCAGATAGTGGTAAAACCAGAGAAAACTCAAACAGAACAACAACCACATATATGGGCTAGTTGTGAATTTCATTGTGTGCAAATCCAGAGTTGAAGGGCTCCAATCTGCCACTTAGTGAATATCTAGTGTCCTCAAGAGACAGTAGTAGTCAGGAACAGGCGGCCAAGGCCAGCCTTGGTAAGAGTGAACTTTTGCTATAGGATCCAAGTGTTATCTCTGTCACCCGCATAGCTACTCTCTTTATGGCCACATATCCAAGTGCTGGCAGACCAAGGATGGAGTCTGGCTGACATCCTCTGCACGGGATGATTACTTAATGGTTAAATTCCTACTCTGCAGTGTTCTCCTGAAGGCCTTGCCTTGTGACCTCATAACTACACACTATGGACCTACTTTTTAGGTCTGTCCTCAGGCCTTTTGCCTTTATCTCAGACCTTTTGGTCTAGTTCATTCCAGGACCAACTCTTTGCCACAGCTCAGAAGTCCATGTGTATATTTATCAAAGGTATCATAATACCTTTGTTGCCCCATACAAAGTAGACAATCACTACATACCATTCACCATTTTACCCTCAGGGAATATTATTTCTCACCTTTAAACCTCCTCTTCTTTGAGTGGGGATTAGTACATCAGCCCATAATCAGATCATTCAACTTATATTGAGCTGAACCATCTCTGAGCCAGATCTGGGTTTAGTTCTCAGTGTGCCTCCAAATACCTGATGCCAAAGGTGTGATCTTGGTGTGCCTCCGTGGTGCAACAGAGGTAGGTGACATTGGACTGTGGGTCACATATCCACATAACTTAATGGTGGCTAGAAATAATGCCTCTAAGAATTATTCACATGAAGAAAAGGAGAATGAAGCATTGTACTCAAGAGTGTTCCCTCCTCTAATTTTCAGACTATGTTTTTATGTCAGCTGAGCATGTTTCCAAGAAGGTTGGAGATGATTATTAGGAAAGAATGACAGTGATGTGGGATGCTTTCACCCTGAGGCTGAGTTCTAGGAAACTGTTCCCCCTAGCTGCAGCTGAACTCAGCTGAGGAGATTTCACTCGGATTCAAAAGCATGTGACATAATTTACCATTTTTCACTCCTGGAATATCTGTTAAAATTACAGTGCCTTGATAGATTCATGTGAATGGGTGACATTTGGAGTGTGGAACATCAGAACATTAAGGATTTGGGGTCAATTTTAGGAAGAAAGACATGAGTGGAGATATACTAGGGAATTTAACCAGTATAGAAGAAGGTGGACACCTGAATGTCAAGAAGGAAGTGTGAATCCCACCAATCTGTAGGAGAAGCCCTGGAAAAGTCTGAAATTGGAAAGAATGAGAGTTACTGAAAAATGAAATTGTCCAACTTATCTGAAGGATGTTTATGAGAACTATATTAGTCCATTCTCATGCTGCTCTGAAGAAATACCCAAGACTGGGTAATTTATAAAGAAAAGAGTTTAACTGACGCACAGTTCCACAGTGCTGGGGAAGCCTCAGGAAACTTACAATCATGGCAGAAGAAGAAGCAAACATGTCCTTCTTCACATGGTGGCAGCAAGGAGAAGTGCTGAGTAAAAGAGGAGAAAGACCCTTATAAAACCGTCAGATCTCACAAGAACTCACTATCACAAGAACAGCATGAGGGTAACCACCCCCATGATAAAACTACCTCCCACCGGGTCCCTCTCACAAAATGTAAGGATTATGAGAACTACAATTCAAGATGAGATTTGGGTGGGGCCACAGCCAAACCATATCAATAATCCTGCTCCATATTTGTGTGAAGCAGTCAAATTTGTCTAAGGATTGAAAGCAAAGAAATACTCTTTAAAATAATTCACTTATCTGTGTGGAAGAGTACAGGGTTCTCAGCTTACAAGTTGATGCCAAGATTCCACATAATGTTGGCTTTTTGTTATTGTTATGAGTGCTCAAGGGTCCCTTTCTATAATTTTATTATTTTAACATTTCTTATTATCTTTTAATATATCTGCTATGTATCTTAACTACTTCTAAATTAAAAGATGATTTAATATAG
The DNA here is from genome assembly GCF_029281585.2 of Gorilla gorilla gorilla. Classification (NCBI taxonomy): domain Eukaryota; kingdom Metazoa; phylum Chordata; class Mammalia; order Primates; family Hominidae; genus Gorilla; species Gorilla gorilla. The sequence continues at coordinate 61,489,679 of NC_073230.2, forward strand.
TATTATCTTTACTGAGAGTTTTGGTTAACCTATGTTTGCCTTCTTATTTCATAGTTTCATACCTCTGTAGACTGTAACTTCAGAAAGGATAGTGGTATTAACATGATAGGAGAGGTTATATCTACATGAACTAAACTGTCCCAAGTCCAGTTATCTGACCCTGATTTGGATAAAATCTTTGTAACTTGTTGATTGCTGTCACAGGCAGCACTCAAAGCAGCAAGTGTTTTCTGGGGAAATGAATGTCAGAATAGGACTCTGTCCAGAAAAAAATCTTTGGCGGATGTCTTATCAGTCACCACAGAGCTTGGAAGTCGGATTCAGGCTACTGAAGTGTAAGAGAAGTTTTATTTCAAGCAAAATGGAAATTTGAACAAAAATTCCTGCCTGGGGCAGCACATTTGACTTTGACCTGTAAGTTAATGTAGCATTCAATTTCCATGAATTAGTCCCAAGAGGTAATGGACCAAAAAGATGGTTGGGCACTTGAAATTTAATCAGTTAGTATTTCACAGGAAGTTACTGGGATGCATCCTGTCCAGACAAATTCTGGTTTATTTGCATTCATAGGAAACACCTAAGGACTTTTAAGCCTCAAAGATGAGGGTGGGAACAACAGAGAAGAACCTATTATTGGGCCACCTATCAAGCAAAAAGAAAATACAGCAATGTAAGTTAAAGGTTATTTTTCTAAATTAATTTTTGAAACGGGCTCAACAAGCTAGAGTTTATCATACTAGTGCTGCCAAATTGAAGACAACAACTTACTTTATGTACCTGAATAACCTTTTAGAGACTTGAAGTAGCAAAAGCCATAGATCCAATTACTCTATGCATTGTGTTATTATAGGATTACAAAATTAAGAAAACATAAGCATGTTGACAGAAACAAACAGACTAGAATCACAGTATAAAAGTGCCATAGATTTCTTGAGGATGTTTGACTATAAAAGACTTTAAAAATACATACTTAAACTCAAGCATGAAAGTAACTCACATTTCCGATGCTTAACTATTTTTTCCTTATAGAATCTATCCTCGTCTTAAATTTTTCAAAATCTCCTTTTATCTTTCCAAGCTTATCTGTATGAAAATCTTTCATTAAATGTAAACACAGATAGATACATGTAGCATTTATAGAAAAAATTCACACTTCCACTGTCATTAACTTGCTCCCTTTTAAAAAGGAGCTTAGAAGCTCCTTTTTAATGAATATGTGTTTGACTTGTAGACAATACTTTCTATGTAATTTGTGGGGCCCAGGGCAAAATGAAAAGCCAGGACACCAGCTGAGGAAGAGGACATTACAATCCCTTCCCAGAGCCTACCTTCCCAACCCATGGGGGACAGGTGCCACCCAAGGCATTACAACCTCCCTGTAACCTCTCTACCTGATGTGCTCAGTACCTAAATTATGGGTGGGTGAGAGGCCATTGCAGAGTTGTTCAGCAAAGGCACTATGATCTTGTAAGCCAAAAACGGGATGGTCACTGATTTGATCAGCACAGAGCTGCCCCAATCCTCCCCTGAGTTCAAGTCCTCACCAAGGAGCAGAGGGTGACAGCAGAATGTACTCATCCACATCCACACCCCTAAGACTTCTTGATAACTGTTTCAGTTGGGGGGTAGTTGTGGTTATGGAGCAGTGGCAGAGGGAGGGAGCTCAGTGGGCAAGGAGACAGTGAGAGCTGGGACTGCGTGTGGCTGAAACACCAAGCCCCTCATACATGCATTATTGTTCTATCAGACATATCTTACAAAACACAAATTCAATGATAAAACCATTAAGAATTTCAGAACAGCAGCCACAGAATATTAAGCCCCTAGCACAAGGCTCTATGTGACTGTATTAGTGGCATCCTATGAAGCAGGTCCTGCTTCTAAATTTATATTCTTCCTTACCGTAGAAACATTAAAATACCCTCAGAAACAATCCCCAGAGTATGAAGATCATAATCGAATCATGGTGTCTCTGAGATGTCTTACTGCAAGCTTAACCACATGCTTGTTTTTATCCCTACTAATGCCATCAGACAGCCTCAGAGTTGGGGGATATGAATATTGGTGTAGACCAACAACGGGTGCTGATATCATTTCTCCTGCATGCAGATTAAGATCTCACCATTACCCCTGGCAAAATTGAATTCAGGTTTTGAATAATATACGTGAGTCTCAAACCTTTTCAAGTGTCTTCAAAGTGTTCACAATGCAGCACATTTTTGTGGAATCCTAATAAATCTCGCTGCATGAATGAATTGCCTGTACATGATTCCTCCATGGTCAGCATACAGCCTTGGATGTGCGGGATTCCCATCCTCCTAAGTTCTGACATTCTATGTTTAGACATTTCTGACTTTTAGAATGTCTTCAGGGTTCTCAAATGATTTTTTCTTCTTTATAACTTCTGCTTTCTAATCACGATGCTACACTGCAAAACCATAAGTTATGGAAGTATTTAAGAAGAGTAAAATGTCTCCTTTATATTAACATGTTCTATATTTACTATCTGAGAAAAAAACAGTTAATTTATTTTACTAACAATTATTGGGTATCTTCTCTTTATCAATTTGTAAAAATAAAAATTATATACAAGAGGTACTTATCTCAATTTCAGTGAAATTAATAATATTGTCAGTTAGACAATTCTTCAAACGAAACAAATAGGATAAATGGAGCCTGGATGGGGTACCAGGAGCTAGAGAAACAAAGTGGGAAGAAGTGTTGAATCCATGCATATGTAAATGCTACTCAGGGAAAAATGTCTGATTGTGACCCAGAGTGACCTAGAAGAGGTCAGAGGAGGAGACAGATATAACTGTAAAAATCAATTCCAAGAGCAAATGAAAACATGACTTACCTAAAAACTAAACAGATATTCTGGTCTATCTGGGCAATTTAAGCAGAGGATAAAGTGATTGGAGAAAACCTATGAAATAAAATGAAGCTGGACCTTGTAGATCATTATAAAACATTTCAACAAGTATGAATTTGACTTGAAGGTTAAAGAAAATCATTAAAGTGTCTTAAAACTAACCTGCTCATGTTTTGATTCGAGAGAGATCACACTGGATGCATGGTGAACTGTGGCAGATGGAGAAATGGTTGGAGGCCATGGGACGAATGCCTAGAGTTTTGAAGGAATGTAGGTAAGATATAGTAGGACCTGTTCCTAAGGAAGAGCTGAGGGGAGCAAACAAAGTGAAGGGAGATGAGCATTTTTAAGATGCATAAATTTCAGGGCATGTTGGTGCTTGTGAAAAATAGAAGGGAAGAATTAAAGACAGTAAATATCCCTGATGCTAATTTGGGCTAATCTGTAGTTTGTGATGCCTTTTGTTAAAATAAGGAATCTCAGAAGAGTAGAGTTTAAGGAGAAGGTGAGCTCAATTTTGAACAGGTTAAGGTGGATGTGAGTCATCCAAATATGAAAGTCTTCTAGGCAGCTGTGACACATAGGCCAGAAGCTCCAGGGAGACAGTGGCTGTAAATATGTATTGGTGTGGGGGGAATTACTTACGGATGGTAATTGAAGCTGAAGACATTGGAGACACCGATTAAGGAGAAAACCAGTAAGAAAAGAAAAGGGCATTTGCCAGAGAGTGGAGGAACTGCTAAAATTTAAGGGACAAGTTGAAGAGAGTGGTGAAAAGAAGTTAACACCAAAAATGTGTTGCAACAAGAGCTGGGGCTTCAGTCCACTTAGGAAGGTGTTAAATCCAGTCTAAAGAGAGAAAGGATTAGTCTTGCATAAGAGATACGTCTATCAGTAACATAGGAGAAGGAGACATTTAAACATGCATTTGTAGGTGATAATGTAGTTTTGGAAGCGTGTGTGTGTGTGTGCGCGCACGTGTGTGTGTGTGTGCGCGCGCACGTGTGTGTGTGTGAGACAGGGTCTCCAGGCTGGAAGCTGGAGTGCAGTGGCACAATCACGGCTCACTGCAACCTTGACTTCCCTCGGCTAAAGCAATTTTCTTGCCTCAAGCTCCAAGTAGCTGGGACCACAGACGAGCACCACCACCTCCAGCTAATTTTTGTATTTTTTGTGAAGATGGGGTTTCTCCATTTTGCCCAGACTGGTCTTGAACTCCTGGGCTCAAGTGATCCACCCGCCTCAGGCTCCCAGAGTGCTAGAATTATAGGTGTGAACCACCACGCCTGGCCTAGTTTTAAAAGCTTTTGCCTAAACATTCTGCGTTCATTGCAGAGAAATGAAGGTCATTGCTAAGAATAAAGAGGAAATGTTTGAATATGAGGAATATAGAAGGTGTGTAGCACAGGGAGAAGACAGGAAGAAAACTGACTCCCAAAATAAAGGTTATTGAGTAACGGAGTAGCCCAGCTGAAATTGTCATCATAAATTTATAGTTGCATAAGTGTAGGCTTTTAAGTGAAATTCTCCCCCAAAAAATCAGTATCTTTGAGGAATACAGTCATATGAACCACAATGGAAGTTTTGTCAACTCTCTGCAGGAAAATGATCAAAGGTCTTAAGTTAAAGAAAAAGATGAATCAGAAGTTTGGAATCTCCGTAATTATTTGAATGGGGCAAAAAAATGAAACTATATATCTATATGTATATCTATCTATATCATGCTGTGCTAAGATTAGAGAATCAGACTTTTATTTTTATTTGAGAATCAGAACGGTTCTGGTGAGTAAGAGATGTTGGGGGTATCCATGATAGTGAGCAATTAAGGTGAAGTGCTGGTAATTAGGTTGCTAGGGTTTCAGGGGAAATTGATTATTGGGGAATAAACAATTGTTTCTATAGTCATTCACCAATGAGGTGATATAGCAACATGATCTGATTTTTTAATTAACATTATTCCTCTGTTTGTGGTGCTGAGGATAGATTGAAAGAGGTGAACAGATAGACAAATCTTCCCCCTGAGGGCTCCGTCTTAACTGGAGTAAGAAGTGTTCAACCACCAATAACAAGAGAGAAGCTGGAATATGTGGGAACCCATCTAGGAAAATATAAGAAACAGCAATTTCCCAGTGAAATAGAAAGTAAGGGTTTCAACTGAGTATGAATGGGTGAAGCAGTCTTGTAGGTTAGAGAAAAATAGAAAAGATATAAAGTTTTGAGAAAGGGGTAGAGAAAGGTAGAACAATTGCTGGGGAGAATGAATGACTCCACTCAACGCAGGGACTGGGAACTGAAAAGGGTACCTTTCAGCATTTTTCTTTAGTCACAGTAGCTTCCAGGGCACAGGAAATAAGGTTCTCAAGGTAGGAATTTAACCAGCATTTTTATTGCCCTTTCAAGGGGTAAAGGTAGTCTTGATCACGAGCAAGGGAAAGGGTATAAGGAATGACCAGCTAATTTAAACTGGATAAACTAAGTGGAACATACAGAATAAATGGGATTGTTGTTAGTAAATTGTGGCAAGATTAGTACATCGAGGACTATGTATTTGGAGCCAAACTTTTGATAGATTTTCAGTACGTGAGAAGGTGATGTGAAAAGGCAGGATTCACTAGGAAGACCATGAAATTTTAGGAATAATATTCGGGGAGGGGGACTTGAGTAGGTAATGATAAAGTCTCAGAGTATAACTGTTGGAATGTGTGGCTGAAGCAGGGAGGAAGACAAGTTCGTTGGAGATGAGCTGAAGAACCTGGTAGGCTAGACCTCAAAATAATCCATCTGTACAGATAGATAGATGATCAGCTGAGCACTGTGACTGGCATAATTTTAAAGAGAATAAGAGTGAGCCAGAAGGGGAAAACTCTTCTCTATGTTCATTTGAAAGCTGTGGAACTTTGAGTAACGTATCCAGTTCTTAGAAATTACATATTTGCTGGATTGACAATTTGATTTAGAATGGAGTATGTTGGTTACTACAGGCCCAAATCACACACTCTCCAACTCTAAGATGCATTCTCATTTACTGAGAACTCTGAGATTGAGACAGTGCACTCTCTAAATGTGAGATGCTAATCAGATGTGACTACCTATTGATTGTGTGTTACTGCTGTGCACTGAAAGTGCACGATTATAAAGAGACTGGCTGCTCATGTTGCTTGGAATTTCTTTCTGCACCAAAGACTATAAATTAATTGTGTCTGATTAGTTGAGAAATCCATTAAATGAATTATTGCCAATGCAAACTAAGTTTCTAGAGGTCAGCTTCAAATTAGCATCAAATACTACATGCATTTTATTTCATCAGTAAAACATAAACACCTGGAATGAAAGAACTCTTGACCCAAACACTCAATAAGGATGTAAAAGTTTGACCCAAGTTCTACTTAATAGGAGATGTGTTTCAAGATTTCTAATTTAAAGCTAAAAGTAACCAACACATCAACTTAAATATGATAATTCAGAGATATCACAGATTACAAAAATATTGGAAATATAGAATTCAGAAAACTAGTTTCCTATCTGAAAATATTATGAAAATGTATGTCAAAGGAAAGAAGCAATAAGTGTTTGAGGTGATGGATATGCCAATTGCCCTGAATTGATCAATATTGATTGCATACATCTATTGAAATATAATACTGTGCCTTATCATTATGTATAATTATTATGTCAATTAAAAATAATAATACAAAAAGACTGATTTTTATTCTATAAAAGTTGGTTGTGTCAAACAAAGACTTAGAAATATAATTGAAAAAAGATATGAAAAATAGAAAACAATAATGTCCAAAAATTAACATGATTATAAATAAAGAGATTTAAATTTATTCTATTTGTATTTATTTCCTTTTAATATTATTATCCTTTCAATAGTTTTGGGGGAACAAGTGGTGTTTGGTTATATGCATAAGTTCTTTAGGTGTGATTTCTGAGATTTTGGTGCACCCATCACCCAAGCAGTGTACACTGTACCCAATTTGTTGTCTTTTATCCCTCAACCCTGAAGTCCCCATAATCCATTATATCATTCTTATGTCTTTGCATCCTCATAGCTTAGCTCCCACTTACAAGTGAGAATATACAATGTTTGGTTTTCCATTCCTGAGTTACTTCATTTAGAATAATGGTGTCCAACTCCATCCAGGTTGCTATGAATGCCATTATTTCATTTCTTTTTATGACTGAGTAACATTCCATGGTATATCAAGCCACATGTAGAAGAATGAAACTAGATTTTCATATCTCACCTTATACAAAAATCAACTCAAGATGTATCAAAGGCTTAAATCTAAGACCGGAAACCATAAAAATTCCATATGATAACATCAGAAAAATTCCTGCAAAGAGTTCATGACCACGAACCCAAAAGCAATGCAGAAAAAACAAAAATAAATAGATAGGACCTAATTAAACTAAAAAACTCTGCACAACAAAAGAAATAATCAGCAGTCAAACCACAGAATAAGAGGAAATATTCATAAACTATGCAACTGACAAAGGACGAATATCCAGAATCTGCAAGGAACTTAAACAAATCAGCAAGATAAAAGCAAACAATTCCATCAAGGGCGCGTGGCTCACGCTTGTAATCCCGGCACTTTGGGAGGCCGAGGCGGGCAGATCACGAGGTCAGGAGATCGAAACCATCCTGGCTAACATGGTGAAACCTCGTCTCTACTAAAAACACAAAAAAATTAGCCAGGCATGGTAGCGGGCGCCTGTAGTCCCAGCTACTTGGGAGGCTGAGGCAGGAGAATGGCGTGAACCTGGGAGGCGGAGCTTGCAGTGAGCCGAGATCGTGCCACTGCACTCCAGCCTGGGCGAGAGCGAGACTCCGTCTCAAAACAACAACAACAAAAAAAAGTGGGTAAAGGAAATGAGTGAACAATTCTGAAGAGAAAATATACAAATGGCCAATAAACATATGAAAAAGTTATCACTAATTATCAGGCAAATGCAAATTAAAACCACAATGAGATACTACCTTACTTCTGCATGAATTCCCATAATTAAAAAGTCAAAAAATAAGAGATGTTGGCATGGATGTGGTAAAAAGGGAACACTTTCACACTGCTGGTGGGAATGTAAGCTAGTACAACCACTATGAAAAACAGTATGGAGATTCCTTAAAGAACTAAAAGTGGAACTACCATTTGATCCAGCAATGCCATTACTGGGCATCTACCCAGAGAAAAATACGTTATTATATGAAAAAGATACTTGCAGACGCATGTTTATAGCAGCACAATTTGCAATTGTAAAAGTACAGAACCAGCCTAGATCTAAGTTTAATATTAATAATATTATTATCAAATTGGCAAAAAGTTTTAGAGACAGGATCTTATGCAGCTTTCATCTGGTGCATGGGTATTGTTATCTCACTCACTAGGCAACAAAGCAAATTAAGTTTCATTTAGAAAACAATAATATAATATTTACTATAAGTAAATACTGGAACACTAAAAAATAAGTAAAGTTGAGGAAATTGAAAACACATGTCAAGGGAAATAAACACAGAGAAATACATAGAGATAAATGTCTATATTTCATATACTTTATTTCATAATTTTTGTTTCATATTTAAATCTAATATATACTCAATATAGAAAAGTTGTAAAATTAAAAATGGTCTTGAAAAATGTGTGTATGATCACTCAAAGGTCACTATAATTTTTATCTAAATGCATTTTACTGACACTTGTGGCCATTCTCATTGTTATGGCTGAGATAAAAGTGCACGTGTACTCACCTATCCTGCTGTATCCATTTAACATACAATTACAAAGAGAAAGTATATATATGTATTCAATATATGCACACACATGTGCACATACATACATGTAAATGTGCATGAAAAACAGATTTCTAGGCAGACATTTAAAAAGAATTATGTGTCTGGCATAGTGGTACATGCCTGTAGCCCCAGGTGCTCAGGAGGCTGAGGCAGGAGAATTGCTTGAGCCCAGAAGTTTAAAGCTATAGCACACTATGATCACAAAGTGAATAGCTACTGTATTCCAGCCTGAGCAACACAGTGAGACCCCATCTATAAAATAGAAATAAATAAAATAAATTACTTTTAAAACAGTTATAAAGAATACATTGGATTTTGACAATGATACATTGCAGAGAAAAAATTCATGAGTACGTATACATTATTTTAATAATAAAAATACAAATCACAATGTTCAACTAGGTTCACCATGACAAGTATGCTGTCCTTGAAGAAAATAGGAAATGAAACCTGATTGACTAAATTTGAAAATAAATGGAATACAAAAGTAAGGCAAAAGACACTACATAGGCATTGTATTTCCAATGATAAAGTTATTTCCAGGTCTATGGTTAGCAATTTTATTATTCCAATAAGTATATCCTGGAATTTCACAATGAAGTTAATAGATGGCAAATAATGGTGTGAGGTTTCTCGTTGTTGGAGAAGGATTTCATAGATAAGAAGCGAATGGAGATTAGAATGATCCTAGTGATAATCAATTAATTAGAATTGAAGACATCAGTATGAATTTATACTTAGTCAAATATAGATACAGGTATTTACATACAAACATATTTATAGGTACATGTAAATGTGCAGGTTAGTGTACACTCAAACATTTTTTTTGCTCTGTCACCTGAGAGGGCTTAGAAGTTATGAAACCCAGGCAATGATGAGCTTATGCACCTAGGTCTCAGATCTAAAACCATTCTCCAATAAACAGAAATCAGCGTCCTCGGAGAAATGGTAGATTCTAGGGCTCAACAAGAAATATACAAGATAAGCCTGGAGCAGCCTATTGTGGCAGGAAGTAAGGAAGTGAAGAAGTGCTGGGTACACACACACACACACATGTACACACAATAACGGAATATGTCAAATGCACCCAAGAGCCCACTAAAAGTCCTAATTGTCAAAGCTGAAGCAACCCAAGCAACAACATGAAAAAAGTGCTAATGGATTATTACTAAAGTTTGAAATAAATATTCATGAATTCACACTGACAGAAATGGAACATTGAATAAAGTTTGAAAATGGGGAAAAAAAATGAAGAATCTCCCATGCAGAATAATTTTAAGTAATTTGTTTGGATACTTCATCTCAAGAAGGTGAAGCATAACTCTCCACTCCTTAAGTTCAGGCTGTGCAGATTGACTTCCTTCCAAAGAGTATACCGTGCAAAAGCAGGTGGATTTTGGTGGAAAACAGGGCAAACATTATCTTTGCCGTGTGATCAAGCTCCATATCAACCATGAAAGTCACGTTGATAATTTGCGTATCTTTGATATCATATGATAAAAATTGTACTTAATCTGTTATCTTCCTCCCCAAAACACATGACTAAATGGAATGTGGTATCCCAAAATAGAAAAAAAAGGGGATAAAAAGGAAGGAAATCCCAATACAGAATGAATTTTAGTTACTAATGTATGAATTAAAAAAAGTAATGAATGTCCAATACTAATGTACTTTCTTCATAATAGAGGGAACTGGGTGCAAGTTATAGGGAAACTCTATACTTTCTTTGCAAATATTCTGTAAATCTAAAACTATTCTCAAAGTTTATTAAAATCTTGATTACCTACTTACCCATCTCAAAAAGTAAAAAAATAAATTAAAAACAAATAATAAATGTAAGAGCAAAAACTGGGATTAAACAAGTATAATATAGAAAGTCACTATGTCCTGGATTTGTCTTTTGAAATAATAGGGAAATGGGAATACTTATGGTGAAATTAGACAAATAACTAAACAAACAGAAAAAATAGTGAAACAATAATAAAAATAATAATGGGGACATAATCACAGGCCATGTAGATATTCTGTAAATCATAAAAGTACAATGAACTACTTCACGTCAATAAACTTCAAAAATCACACAAATAGAAAAACAAACAAAAGACAATTGTTAAGGATGTTCCAAAACTGGTTAAAAAAAAAAAAAAGAAAAAAGACAAACATTTTAAGGAACCAAGTGATACCAAGGTAAGATAACAATGTAGAAAATATAATTAGGAACACATATTCAAGCTGTTGAAAAATATAAAATGAGAAAAATCTTGACAAGGACAAAAAATCTAAATGAAATGACAATAGTATCAACAGCTCACTTCTCAAAAAAGAATGTTGGAAACAAGAATACATCAATACATCGAATAATATCTTTAATGGAGATAAGTAAACTGTTAAGTTAGAGTCAATGTCCAGTAAAAACACCTCCCCCTTAAACTAACTAAAAATACATATTATAAAAATTAAAATATTTTTCAGATATTGGACATTTGGCAACTCTAGACAGTGATCCTTGAGATAAAGGGAAGAGACTGAGCTAAGATTTTCCCAGCTAACTTCTGGGAGAGTTTCAGGTCACTGACCGGTAAGAACACAATCAAGTAGAGGCTGGTAGTCTCCCAGAATTGAAAGAATGGAGCCAGGAGGCCAGGAAAGTCAAGACAGCTACAATTCACAGGTTAATACCAGAGAGGGGTGAATTGCACAGTGGTCAAGCTTCAGAGCTCTGGAGGGGCCCCATGGGCATCTAACCATGGGACAGATCAATGCATGTGCTGGCTTCCTGAGACCAGGGAAGGAACCACCCACAAGGAGGCAGAAGGAACACATCTGGGAGCTCACACAAATGTTATTGGTACTCCCTCAGCAGCATGGAAAGCTTTGTAAATAAAGCACACTCAGATAGATGCTCAGAAGTGTATGGCCTTGAGATTGGTGAAAAATTATCCCTAGATGAAAGGTATCCCTTGTTCTGCCTAAACAGCTCCCAACAACTAAAATCCACAAGATCTGTAAACTGATTTAAAAATAAAGTCACTCAATAATGGCATAAAATATGACTCAGAATAAGAAGAAAAGTCAATCAACAGAAGCAGATGCAGAATGACACAAATGATAGGAATAATAGAAAATGACTTTAAATATTTTGTATAATTTAATCCATACCTTCAAGAAGATAAAGATGGGGCATCTTAAGTAAAGATATGGAAAATATTTTAAAAGACCCTATATGGAAATTTTAGAAGTAAACAAATACAATAGCTGAGATGAAAAGTAAATTGCAGAAGAAAAATATGTACAAATATGAAGTCCTCACATCAGTGAGCTGTGCGAAAACTTCAAGTGGCCGAATAAATGTGCCATTGGAGTCCTTAAAGAAGAGTCACAGAAAAAATATTTGAAGAATAATTACCATTTAAAAAGGAATTGAGGTCAGGTGCAGTGGCTCACATCTGTAATCCCAGTGCTTTGGGTGACTGAGGCGGGAGGGTCACTTGAGGTTGAGTTTGAGACCAGCCTGAGCAACACAGAGAGACCTCATCCTTACAAAAAAAATTTTTAAAAATAAGCTGCATTCATGCCTGTAGTACCAGTTACTCAGGAGGCTGAAGCTGGAGGATTATTTGAGCCCTGGAGTTTGAGGTAAGAGTGAGCTCTTATCATGCAACCGCACCACAGCCCAGGTGACAGAGTGAAATCTTGTCTCTTAAAAAACAAACAAACAAAAAACTTTTGAAAATTATGAACCCACAGATTCCAGATTCCAGAAGTTCCATGAACATCAGGCAAAAGAAACTACACCAAGTGATACTGTACTCAAAATTCTTAAAACTATCGACAAAAAGAAAACTAAAAATCAGTCATATTTGAGAGAAGAAAAGACAAATTCATTGTGTATTAGCAAACATATTTCTCATCAAAAAAATATGTAAACCAGAAAGATTATTGGTAGTGGTTTAGGTATATTATAGGTAAACTAGGAAGAGTAAAATCTTTAACAAAGTGAAAGAAGGACCAAAAGCACCCTATAATTGCATACAATAAAGTGTAATACTTTGTTGAATATCTTTCAGAAACAGGCAAAAATAAGGACTATTTTGCTTCACAGAAGCTGAAAGACATCATCAACAGCAAACCCACACTATAAGAAACTAAAGGAAGTCTTTGGGGGGAAGGAAAAATGTAATAGACGTAAACCTAGATCTACAAAAAGAATAATGAACCCAAAAATGGAACATGGGCAGGTGACATAATATTACTTGAAGGCTGATTGTTGTAGACTAAAGCTATATATTATAAACCATAAGATAATCACTGTCTTAGGCCATCTGTGCCACTATAAAGACATTCCAGAGTGGGTGATTTATAAATGGTAGGAATTCATTTCTCACAGTTCTGGAGCTGGGAAGTCCATGGTCAAGGTGCCTGCCGGTTCAGTGTTCTGTGACGGCTGCCTTCTGATTTTAAGATACTGCATTACTGCTGTACCCTCTGGACATGGGGAGCACTGTGTCATAACATGGCAGAAAGGAGGGATGGGCAGAAAGGGCAAATGCTTCTTCCCTCCAGCCCTTTTATAAGACTGCTAATCCCATTCATGAAGGCTTTGCCCTCATAATCTAATCAGCTCCCAAAGGCCTTACTTCTTAATACAATCACAATGGCAATTAAATTTCAACAAATGAATTTTAGGGAACATATTTGGACTATATCAATTACTAAGTAAACAAGAAGGAGTTCAGCTAATATGTTTTGAAGAAGATAAAATGAAAATTAAAACTACTCAATTTTTTATTAAATCTACAAAATTCCATAGGCTTCTTTCCTAATTTGTGCATCACTACTCATAGTATATAGGTTCGGACATAACTGAAATGTTCATCGACAGCAGATTTGTTGAAGAAGCCCCCAACTGGGCCTATTAAACAGCTCTGAAATGCTAAGAAAAAACTATACACTGTTTTGGATTGAACTCAACAAATAAAAGCAAATTGGACAGAAATGTGCAGGTTATGTTACTTTTCATCGAAAAACTAAAGAATATAAGCATATACATACACGTTCATATTTAAACATGGAAGAATCAACCAAAATATTTTGAACAGTTATGAAAAGAGGAAGGGAACAGTATTGAGCAGTAAGGAACAAAAGTTCATCCTTTTCTAACATACCTTATTGAAATATAAAAAATACATATTTTTAAATCAAGCTATTAAAAACAAGTAAAAAGTGAACTAAAAATGAACTAAAGTGTATCTATTGGTGACAAAACCTTGCAGAGTGGAACTATTCCAAGTACTTTTAAAATGCAACACACGAAACGACAACTCAAACACTATGCAAGCTGAAAATAAAAGTACTACGAGAAAATCTAAAATTACCTCCTTTCAGTGATCATATTGGTGGTGGCACTTTTCATATAGTTGTTTTAATATTCTTAGATATAGGATAGATAATTATGTTGTGAGCCAGAATTTTCAGTAGAGAGTGGAATTTATCAATCTAAGTTTGATATTGGAAAAGTAAATGTATGCTGATAGTCATTGGTGATGTATTTGGAAGTATCTATTTCATCTTATGTTGTGATTTTCAAATGTTCTTATTTTATCTTCATTTTTCTTATCTTTACATCTTTTTATTTATTAGTGACTTTAAAATATATTGTTCTATTTCTCAAAATGGTTTTCTTCCTTGAGATTAGAAGCTATCCGTCTTAAATATGGCCAATAAATGGTTGCTTTAGAATTTTTGCATGCCTTTTTAACATGACAAGTTATTGAATTCCTAATTTTTCTCTTTCTTAATCCCTTATACAATAAATACTTTCTCATTTCTAATCTTATAAGTTGTTATTGTTCAAACTGTAATTTTTATCTTGTTTTATACTAGCCAAATAAGGCCTTATTGATATCATTTTATTCAAAGATTTTATTAAATGTTATGCTTTCGGAATTCAGATTTTATATGTCTGAATTGTATTGATCATGATGTGATAAGAAATACTGTACACACAGGCTTGTTCCTCAACAATAATATTTTGGTTATAGTCTGCTGAAAATAATGATACCAATTGACCAAGTCTCTTTAAACCAGCTGTGCCCAGAGTGTTCCATTGGGATCCACATATTGTCTCATTTAGTAAGAAACAGGGCAGAAGCCCAGGCAAACTATTATATAAATGATAATTAGAGAGGCAAGAGTTATAGACCTTTACTATGAAATGTGAGTGAGGTGCAAATAGGGTATCACTAATTAGCAACAACTTATTTAATCATCAAAACAGCCCACATATATATAATATATAATATATATATATATTTTTTTTTCCTATTTTTTCCAAGGATGCCCAGGCCCTAGTCTGCATGGGCTACCATCACAAAGTACTACCTAGGTGTCTTAGACAACAGAATTATACCTTCTCACAGTCCCAGAGGCTGGAAGTTTGAGGTCAACGTGCTGGCCGGGTTGGTTCTTGGGAGGCCTCTCTTCTGGACTTGCAGATGGCCACCTTCTTCCTGTTTACTCACATGGTCTTCCCTCTGTGTGTGTCTGTGTCCTTATCTCTTCTTATAAGGACACTAGTTGTATTGAATTAGGTCCTGCCCAAAGACTTCATTTTAAAGTAATTACTTCTTTAAGTACTCCATCTCCAAATACAGTCATATTATAAGGTACTGGGCATTAGAACTTCCACATATGAATTTTGTTGACACAGTTCAGCTGACATCAACTCATCTCAGGCTTATTGAAATACGTAGCTTTCTAAAGTTGGACAAGCCTCAATAAACTAGGTAGCCAGAATTCAAACCAAGCCCTGTCATCAGAACCCATGTACGTGTGATGAAAACTACCTACCAGTCAGGACTCTAAAATCTTAGAAAATCATTAGAAGTAAGCAGGTAGGATAGTATCGTTAGAATACATTTTCATCTAAAATTCTAACCATTTCTTTGTATGTTTATGCTCTGAAATAAAAAGATATCATATTACTTCCCATGGCACAACACTTACTAAAGTAAATATAAAAATAAAGGCAGAAAAGATTTTCCCAATATTCATTTTGTAGAAAAGATTGTTTTGTAGCTGTTTCATTTTCATATATGAAGTACACAGTTTTACATATTATATAGCAAGTCAGAGATAAATTTGTTTTGAGAAACTAAATTTACCTAAAATCAAAATGGTTTACATTTATGGGTATAATTTATTGCCACTAAGCATCACTTTGATGTGTCCTTATCCTTACTGATCAAAAATATACACATTTACTTTCCTCATTTAGGAATTTTTATGTAGCCGTTTTTCATATGTCAACCCATTTATGGGCAAGCCTTCCTACAAGTCAAACCTGAACACACCAGGCTTACCTGCTGATACCTGTCATGCTTTCCATGACAGGTAAGAATATGGATTTAATGCTTCTCCTTTGCTTCAATTTCCAAGGCAGCAGACTTGCTCTGTGTGCACTCTCACAGAGACAGCAGTATTGCCTTTAAATATGTATCTATATATGTAGCAGGTTACTATTACACAGTCCAGAAATACACTAACATTGTTTTAATTATCTTCTCAAATGAGGAATTCACATCAGATTTTATTCATTCTGATACTTCCATTATGAGTTTCATAAAATAATAGTATTGAGAAGATAGATTATTGAGGACATTGAAATTAAGAACCATTGATAAAATTAAAAAACGACATTTTTACAGAAACTCATATTCAAAATAGATACACATTTATAAAACAGTGAAATAATCCTTTATTAAAACCATTGCTATCTCAAAAATAAAAAAATAAAGCTCCCTTGAAAGTTGTCAGTGTTGGTGATAAGATTAAATTAGAAGGTAAGAAAATAGAGGCCATGGCTCAGGTTGAAAGATAAGATGGTTTCCCAAGTGCTTTTATTCTTGATGCTAGTGTTTTTGTTTGTCCCTGAGGACAGTGTACAGACTTGGATTGTTGCCCTCTGAGTCTCTACGGAACAATTAAGAATACGTGAACATGGATTGGCAACCTGTAGAGTCAATGCATTGAACTTCGAGGTCCTAATGGGTGAATATTGTTTATACCTTACGCATTCCAGGTCTATCTAGTTGAGACAGGAGCTCTTAAATTCGGATAAGACTATCATTTATGAATGTTTTGGGCTTCATTATCAGTAAATTTTTGTACATTTGAAAGGGTTGCCCAATTATAATTCAATTCCTTTTGAAAAAAAAGTATTCTTCTACTAACATTTTCTAGCAGGTTTTATTTAAAATAAATGAGAGAGGGGAGTGTGAATATTACTTCCAAAAGCTTACTGGATTCCCAAATCCAAGATATTCATAGTTGTATTTTCCTTTAAATGTATATGAATTTTTACTGTAACTCTCTTCCATTTTCAAACTATCTCAACATATCTAGCACAATGCTCAGAGTATTGTTGCAATATTTAAACTTTGTACATGTCATAAAGAGCATTTTAAGAATTACACAGTACAGGCCGGGTGCGGTGGCTCATGCCTGTAATCCCAGCACTTTGGGAGGCTGAGGCGGGCGGATAATGAGGTCAGGAGACGGAAACCATCCTGGCTAACATGGTGAAACACCGTCTCTACTAAAAATACAAAAAAATTAGCCAGGCGTGGTGGTGGGCGCCTGTAGTCCCAGCTACTCGGGAGGCTGAGGCAGGACAACGGCATGAACCCAGGAGGCGGAGCTTGCAGTGAGCCAAGATTGCACCACTTGCACTCCAGCCTGAGCGATAGTGCGAGACTTTGTCTCAAAAAAAAAAAAAAAAAAATTACACATTACAATGGTAGACTTCTAAATATTGGTTGAATGTTATGTTTTTAAATGAATTCTGTCAATCACGGATATTTAGTGTGTTTCTCAATGAAAACTAAAATCCTTATATAGCAGAGCATTTCTTTTATAAGTTTTTACTGATCTAACAAATGAATAAAGGACCTAAGATATTTCACCCAAATAAAATTTTCATGGGACACTGTGGAACTCCAGTTATGGGATGAGTCCTATGCATAGTCATAGGAAGACCCTTTGCCTGTAAACACCAATTTGGAGAAAGATCTTAGATGCCTAGACAATGCATAGGAACTACAATGGAGTCTGACATGTAGGGTAATATGTGACTATGACGTATTCGCTGGGGATAAATAGACTTCTAAGTGGCCCTAGATGATTTTCTAAATGATCCTAGACAATGCTTTATAAATGGACCTAAATGATTGTTGTAGTGTTATTTTAGTTTGAAACAACCAGGACACTATGACCTATGGATGAGATGAGTGATACTAAGCAATGAACAATATTTACTGGAATTCTACAAAATTACAGAAAGCTGTTGTAGCAAACACCCAAATCTCATGTTGAATCACAGTTCCCACAATTCCTACGTCTCATGAGAGGGACTCGGTGGAAGGTAATTGAATCATGGGGGTGGATCTTTTCTATGCTGTTCTCATAATAGTGAATAAGCCTCAGGAAATCTGATGGTTTCAAAGGGGAGTGTCCCTGCAGAAGTTCTGTTATTCTCTCTTGTCTGCTGCCATGTAACATGTACCTTTTGCCTTCTGCCACGATTGTGAGGCCTCCTCAGCCACGTGGAACTGTGAGTACATCAAACCTCTTTTTCTTTATAAATTACACAGTCTCCAGTATGTCTTATCAGCAGTGTGAAATGGACAAAAACATTAGTATACACCTCTGTGCAAATGCCAGCACCCCTCATTTGTGCTAGTAGCTGCAGGTTATAAACAGGAAGAAGGAAGCCCCAACAACAGTCCTGACACTGAACCAAATGATAGAGTGTATCCTTATCCAGAAGTGCACTAGAAACAGGAAAGAAAACAAGAACTCTCAGAACTACTAGTCTGAACCAAGTGGTAGAATGGGAGAACGTGATGTGGATGACTGGGAGGTCTTACACCCAGATGCTTCAGGAGCTAAAAGCTGGGGAGGGCCAGGCACGGTGGCTCACACCTATAATCCCAGCACACTGGGAGGCCAAGGCGGCTGGATCCCCTGAGGTCAGGAGTTTGAGATTAGCCTGACCAACATGGCGAAACCCCATCTCTACTAAAAATTTTTAAAAATTAGCCAGGTGTGGTGGTGTGGGCCTGTAGTCCCAGCTACTCGGGAGGCTTGAGGCATGAGAATCACTTGAACTCAGGAGGTGGAGGTTGCAGTGATCAAAGATCATGCCACTGCACTCTAGCCTGGGCGACAGAGAGAAATTCTGTCTCGAAAATAAAAATAAATGAATAAATAAATAAATAAAAGCTGGGGAGCACAGTTGTCTCCACCCACCTCCAAGCATCCAAGCATCCAAGTCACTGAAATATGGATCACCTTTTACAGCACGTAACAGGTTTTCACCTTTCCACCTTATTCAAGTTCTTCATATTTTGTTCGTATTACTAAATACTTATCAGGGGACAACTCAAAAGATAGTATTCCCTTTTCAAGACAGTGAGGTAAGAGTTCAGGCTGGTTACAAAAATTGCCAATTCACAAAAGTGATATTTTCTTAGTGTGTTCAATAAACTGACATACATTTATTATTCATTCTACTCTCATCGATTTTTTCTTTGTAAACGGTATTTCACCAAATGTTATTGCATATTTTGCAGACTGTTTTCTCATTACCCTCAGTTTTAAGGTATGCTAGATAGTCTTACAGTTGCTGCATCACTATGATTCTGAGGCAATGACATCCTTGAAAGGATATACTATACATACTTATCAGTTTAGCCATACTCAAGAAATAAGGTCAAACTAAATTTTTAAAAGACACTCAATAAAATAAAGCATAAATAGAAATTTTGAAAAATGTGTTCCCCTTTTACACTGTTGGTGGGAGTGTAAACTAGTTCAACCATTGTGGAAGACAGTGTGATGATTCCTCAAGGATCTAGAACTAGAAATACCATAACCCAGTCATCCCATTACTGGGTATATACCCAAAGGATTATAAATCATGCTGCTATAAAGACACATGCACACGTATGTTTACTGTGGCACTGTTCACAACAGCAAAGACTTGGAACCAACCAAAATGTCTATCAGTGATACACTGGATTAAGAAAATGTGGCACATATACACCATGGAATACTACGCAGCCATAAAAAATGATGAGTTCATGTCCTTTGTAGGGACATGGATGAAGCTGGAAACCATCATTCTCAGCAAATTATCGCAAGGACAAAAAACCAAACACTGTATGTTCTCACTCATAGGTGGGAATTGAACAATGAGAACACTTGGACACAGGAAGGGGAACATCACACACTGGGGCTTGTCGTGGGATGGGGGGAGTGGGGAGGGATAGCATTAGATGTACCTAATGTAAATGACGAGTTAATGGGTGCAGCACACCAACATGGCACGTGTATACATATGTAACAAACCTGCAGGTTGTGCACATGTACCCTAGAACTTAAAGTATAATTTAAAAAAATGTGTTCCCGACATAATTTTTCCAGGAATAGTAAAAAGAAATATATTAACTAGTTTTGCATTTGTACATTAATATACTTATTTCTATAATGAGACTGTGTTTCAAAGACACTTATTAACAAAGTCTGTTGAAAGCATCAACTATCTTGGGAAATGTCGTCTCCAGATTTGAGTCATGTTTTAGTGTAATGTTTAATCTTATGTGAGGATGTTGGAGAAACTACATCAGGACACTAAGGAATGAAGGTCAAAACCACAAATGCAGGGAGCTAGATGTATCATATATTTAACTTTTTAAATATACTCAGTTATAAGGTCAAAAAATTACAGACAGAACTTCCAGCTTCTGCTGATGGTGTAGACATCTGGAAAATGTGTCTTTATTAAAATTACATTTAAAAACGAGTGATATTCAGGGCCATGACTTTCTGAACCCATCAGAGAGCTGAATTGCAGGGCAATTAAATAGTTTAAAATGAAGGAAAGAGAGGTGCCTCCTACAATAACAGAGATGGGCTGCAAACATTGGATGACCTGTGGCAGAGCACGGAAAGAAGGCAAGGATAACAGCTACATGCAGGTAGGAAGAATGTAGCTAAAAGAGTTGGTGGGTTCCTAAAGAGCAAATATAGCTTAGGATGAAAATAGAGTAACTCTAGCGGCCACAGATACAAAGGAAATTTGCTTGCTTGTGTAGAGTTTTCTTTATGGACCAGCTCCAAGATGTGGAGTTGATTTAAATAACGGGATTATGGGCTTTGAACCGCCACTATCATGAAATGAGACTTCTAAAGCCCTCAGGAGGAAGTGAATGCATGGTGCATTTGTAAGAAATGTGAATCACTGAGGGACAGAAATTGCAGTGTGGCAGGCAGCTTCTAAAGTGGCTGTCAGTGATTCCCCCTCCTGGTATTCACTGCCTTGTGTAATCTTTGCTCCTTCTGTGTGTGCTGGACCTGGGGACTTGCTTCTGATTGTTAGAGCACAGGAAAAGTGATGGAATGTCCATTTAAGATTGGGTTGTAAAGAAAGATTACTTCTGTCCTGCTTGCCAGAACTCTCTGTCTCCAGCTCTTCTTATGTCCTGGTCCTCAAGGTCCACAAGTCGGGGTGACCCACCTGACAAAGGACTAATGGCAGCCAATGCCCAATTGCCAGCAGGGAACTGAGGCCTTCAGCACAACAGCCTTAAGGAATTGAACCCTGCCAACAACTCTCAAGTGAGCTCTGAGGCAGATCAATCCCCCCAAAAATCTGTAGCCCCAGCCAGAATCCTGCATGCACCTTGTGAGAGGTCCCTTATCACAGGCCCAGTGAAGCCGTTGCCTGCCACCTTCAAATGATGAGATCATCTGTGTGTTGTTTTAGCTGCTAAATGTGGGTTATTTAGGATGCAGCAATAGATAACCAGAATAGATTTAAAAGGTGAGGTGGGAGACCTGAGAAAGACCCTCAGTGGTACAGCCTGAGAGAGGGAGTGGCCACTGCTATGGAGTGGAATCCAGCTCTGCCTGGGCCCTTCTCCCCTAAAGAGTAGAGGGTTGGGCCAGACCCAGTGGCTGACGCCTGTAATCCCAGCACTTTGGGAGGCCGAGGCGGGTGGATCACCTGAGGTCAGGAGTTCGAGACCAGCCTGGCCAACATGGTGAAACCCCATCTCTACTAAAAATACAGAAATTAGCTGAGTGTGGTGGCAGGTGCCTGTAATCCCAGCTACTTGGAAGGCTGGGGCAGAGAATCACTTGAACCTGGGAGATGGAGGTTGTAGTGAGCCGAGACTGTGACACTGCATTCCAGCCCATGAGACAGAGCAAGACTCCATCTCAAAAAAAAAAAAAAGTAGAGGGCTGAAGTAACTCGGTGAAGGCAGGGAATACCATATCCTTCAGGGCATATGTAAAGACTAATTGAGGCAGGGAAAGGGAAAAGAACAAACCCCCTACCAAAGAAGACAACACAAAGCTAAAAGAAAAACAAAAAAAAAACAAACAAGTGTCAAATACTTTTAAGTAAATTAAAAATACATATGTTATTAAGTGAACCAAAAGCTGAGAGAATGTATTACCAGTAGACTTACACTATAAGAACTCTTAAAGCAGTTATTTAAGCAGAAATGGTACCTGAGAGAAGCTAGGATCTACACAAAAGATACAGACTTTTGAAAAACTTAAATGTTAAAGTATATGTAAACATGAAAACAATTTTCTTATTTTAGATAACTCAAAACAGAAGTGCCTGAAGTAAAAATAATAGCAAAGCTTTTGGAGTTTTATTTTATTTTTTATTTATTTATTTTTTGAGACAAAGTCTCACTGTCACCTAGGCTGGAGTACAGTGGCACTATCTCAGTTTACTGCAACCTCTGCCTCCAGATTCAAGTGATTCTCCTGCCTCAGCCTCCTGAGTAGCTGGGATTACAGGTGCCTGCCACCACATCTGGCTAATTTTTGTATTTTTCGGTAAAGACGGGGTTTCACTGTGTTGGCCAGGCTGCTCTCAAACTCCTGACCTCAGGTGATCCACTCGCCTTGGTCTCCCAAAGTGTTGGGATTACAGGCGTGAGCCACCGTGCCAGGACAACTTTTTGTTTTTTAACATAAACAGAGGTGAAACGTACAACAAAATAGCATAAATACAGGAATTGGAAATGTAAGAGAATAAGATTCTCATACTGTTGTGGAGCAGCATAATATTACATGAAGGTTGACTATGATTCATTAGAGTTTATAGTGTGTAAAATAAAATACAATTTCAGAACCCTCTAAATGTATTATGCTAAGGGGAAAGTTAAGCTCTGGAGACTGAGTCAGCAGCATGTTTGCAGTTCTGCTTCTAAGATTAAACTCTCTCATTGTTCTGGTTCCCATAAATGCCTATGAGAGGCCAGAGACTAGACAGCCCCCTTCCTATCATGGACCTTTGCTGTGGATTAACTGCCTGCTTTATCATTCTGTAACTTTCTCAGACCAGATGGCACCCAAGAGGCCATGACAGTTGTATCTTCAGTGTAGAATGTTATAGGTTCCAGAAACAAAAAGACCACTCAACTAGTCAGATTTTCATAGCTATGCATTATGCCTTATAAAGAAAGATGAAATTCTGTTAAACTCCCCTAAGCTTTACCTATATAAGCAGTCCCAGACTTCTACACTTTGTAGCACTGACTTGCATTCTTTGGAATCCATGCTCCTCAGGCAGATGGCTCTTCCTCAAATTTTGTGCTGGAACTAATTTCCTTAAATCAGATTCTGACCTTTCTGATTATTTTAGATTGACCAATGTAAATCCCAAGAAAATAATGAAAAACTCTAAAATAAAGAGGCGTAAATAATAAATAATAGCTAGTAGTGAAGATGAAATGGAATGATAAAATTTACCCAATCAAGAAGCAGGCAAAAAAGGAAACGAGATAAAAAATATGCAAAACAACATCATGGTCAATATTTATCCAGTAAACCAAAATTTGTATTAAATAAAATGATCCAAATGTATCAATTTAAAAACAGAAATTGTCAAATGGGTTTAAGAAAAAAGGCCTAGTGATGCATTTTTAAAGTCTATTTTAAACATAAAGACACGGATAAGTTAAAAGGATGAGAAAAATAAAAATGCTGGCCGAGTGCAGTGGCTCACGCCTGTAATCCCAGCACTGTGGGAGGCTGAGGCAGGCAGATCACAAGGTCAGGAGATCGAGACCATCCTGGTTAACAAGGTGAAACCCTGCCTCTACTAAAAATACAAAAACAAGTGGGGCGTGGTGGCGTGCACCTGTAATCCCAGCTACTCCGGAGGCTGAGGCAGGAGAATTGCTTGAACCCAGGAGGTGGAGGTTGCAGTGAGCCGAGATTGCGCCACTGCACTGCACTCCAGCCTGGGCGACAGAGTGAGACTCCGTCTCAAAGAAAAAACAAAAAAAAAAAGGCGCAGTAAATGCTAGCCAAGAGACAAGAGCCTCACTGAGATAAAATAGACTTCAGAACCAGAAAATTTATTAGAGATATAAAAGGATAATAAAAGGACCTAATGATAAAGACATCAATTTATCAAGACACTACAGTCCTAAATGTGTACGCACCTAACAACAGAGCTGCGTGATACATGAGTCAAAAACTGAAAAAACTGAAAAGAGAAATTGACAATTGCTCAAATATATATATATATACACACACATAATATCATGCCCAAATGTGATTTATCCTGAGAATGCATGCAGAGTTGGTATTTACAAAATGGTATCTCCATATCAATCAATGGAAAATAACAGAGTCCAAAACTAGAGGCATTCATACATGGCTAATTGGTTTTCAACAAAGGTACAAGGGCAATTCAATGGATAGGAGACAGTCTTTTCAAAAAATATGCTTGATCCTTTGAACATTCCTACACAAAATAATTAACCTCGATTCACACTACATACTTAATATAAAAATTAACTTGAAATGGATCATATACCTAAATATAAAACATAAAATTATAAAATTTCAAGAGGAAAACAGGATAAAATATTTTTGGCCTTGGTTTAGAAACACATTTCTTAGTTGTAATCCCAAAAGCGTGATCACTGAAATAAAATATTTGATAAACTGTACTTTATTTGTTTGTTCATTTATTTATTTATTTTTGAGTTGGAGTTTCACTCTTGTTGCCCAGGCTGGAGGGCAATGGCGTGGTCTCAGCTCACTGCAACCCCTGCCTCCCAAGTTCAAGCAATTCTGTCTCAGCCTCCCAAGTAGCTGGGATTGCAGGTGCCTGCTGCCACGACCGGCTATTTTTTTCATATTTTTAATAGACACGGGGTTTCACCATGTTGGCCAGGCTGGTCTTGAACTCCTGACCTCAGGTGATCTGCCCACCTTGGCCTGCCATAGTGCTGGGATTATAGGCATGAGACACTGTGTCCGGCCAACTCTACTTTAATAAAATTAAGATATTCTGATTTTTAAGAAGCATTATTAAAAATTAAAAGAGATGATAAAAACTAAGGAAAATGTATGCAAAACACATTTCCAGTAAGAGATTTGTATTCAGAATAAACAAAATCTCACAACTCAATTACAACAAATCGGTGATTATTTAATGTGGGCAGGAAGATGAAAGGCCACCAGGGAATTCTTTTTTGGCGATGGAGCTGGGCTATTATCTTGATTATGGTGGTCATTACATGGATGTGTACTTTATCAAAACATACAGAGCTACAAATTAAAATGGTTGTATTTTACTGCAGGTAAATTATACCTCAATAAACCTGATAGAAAATAAAATAAAATAAAACTACTGCCAAAAAACCTGATATATATACTATAGCAGAAAACACATTATGTATGTAAACATTTATTTAAAGACAAACAATTAGTTTCTATCTTTATAATTCTCCAACATATTAATATGTTCTCTGATTTAGAAATATGAAGTTTTCACAAACAACTTAGTAATATAAAATTTTAAAATACGTCATTTAATTTTTGCTAAACAGATAAGGTATGTTTTGTTATATATTCCTTCCAAATTATTTTTCTTACTTGTCACTTAACAATATTTCTATCGGTGTATTATGCTAGTCTCTGGCAAATAGTGATCTTCAAAATGCAGTGGTTTCTAGAAAAGAACTGTGGTATAATTAGGATTTTCAATTCTTATGTGCCATTCCTGATACAATAAAAAACAAAAACCAGGCTTTGACGGCAAGCCCATATTATTTTAAATTCCCATTCTTGGTCTTTCTCACTCTTATACCTTTTGAACAAGTAATTTATGCCTTATCTTTGCAAATGTACATTTATATTTATACCACATGGTATTAGTGAATGTTCACTCAATGCGTAAGTAGAACAAGTTTGCCACCCTATCGTATATTGTCAATAAATAACAGTTCCTTTTTTTTCTCAAGAGAAAAGCTTGAAAGTTTGTCTCTTTATGTGATGTTCAACTCTTATTCCACAGTTCCTGTGTGAGCCTGGTCTTGTTTGTAAGTTGCAAAATAAAGCACATATGGAAAAAAAAAGATTTAGTCTATGTGATTTAAAAAATAATCATCTTTTAAGACCTTTATTTTATATATTTAAAATTAGTGTAATATTTATTTTACAAAACTTTGAGAAAATTAAATAAAACAATGCTTGGGAAGACAATGTGTAAAATTAAGTGCTATTTGATGATTTATTATTACTATATTAATCAAAGCAAAATTAATATGTGAAAGGCATATGATTGACAAAATCTTGCTAAATAACTCATTCATTTATATATTTCATTAAAATTTAAGCTCTTTTAGATCATTTAGTTTAAAAAGAAAAATAGTGGAATCAAAATGGAGACTGTGAATAAATAATTGGAAAATACAATTAATATTTAAAGCTACTTACATTTCTGTTCGATGTTCTTCAGTTAATAGTAAGTTCAATGTTAGTAGGTGTTAAGACATTTGTGCACATCAGATAAAATAAGTATAAGAATGTATATATATACATATAATTTAAAAAGTCATTACAGCCTTCTTTACCAATACCCTTATGAAAAATCCAAATCTTAATTTCAAACTTTATTCAGTGAATGAACTAACCAAGTTGGTAAAACTTGATGAATTGTTTCAATGACAAAAAATGGTCATATTTGGTGACCAACTGAAAAGAATCATGTCAGGCTGGGAATAGGCCAATGAGGATTAGGCCAATGAGGATTATATTCCTATTAAGCCATTTGTGCCTGAGGTTACAATTTTTCGAATTTTTGTTTTGAGACCTTGGCAATGACCTTGAACGGTAGGATATAAATAACTCCTACAGGCTTAGCGTTCCAATAATGCAACACTAGGCATAAATGGGTTTAGCAAAGATTTGTATCATTTATTTTTTCCTAAGGATGAACTCAGAACAGGAAAAAATATTCAATGTAAAGATTAGAAGCAGAAGAAGTAGGGAAGGCCCTGTGCAAAAGTTAAGTAAAATATTAATAAATAGGCCCAGAAATATAAACTAAACTAAATGTATCTCTTTATTGTGTGATTGTTTAGATCACTGACAGATTAGACCAGATTAAAATTAGTAAAGAAAGAGTACATAACTCTAAACTCTCAACTCCTACAGCTAATAGAGGAATCCATTAAAGTTGTAAGATACTAGGCCAATATAAAAATTAGTTGTGTTTCTATACAATAGCAATGAACAACCTTAAATGAAGTTAAGAAAATAAACTCCATTTAAAATAGTAACAAAAAGAACATAATACTTAGGAATACATTTAACTGAATAAATATGAATCTTATCAAAACTATAAAACACTGTTGAAGGAAATCAAAGACAATCTAAATAAATGGAAAGGCACCTATGTTCATGGATTGGAAGATAATCTTGTTAACATGAAAATACTCCCCAGATTCAATGCAATTTCTAGCAAAATTCTAACTGCCATTTTGCAGAAATGGATAAACTCTTCCTTAAATCCGTGTGGAAGAGTAAGGGGCCCAAAATAATCCAAGCAATATTGAAAAAATAAAGAACACAGTTGGAGAACTCACAATTCCTAATATCAAAATTTACTACAAAGCTACAGTAATAAATACACTATGATAGTCATATAGGAATAGATATGCCTATATCTATAGATAGAAAACAATGAAATAGAATAGATCCCAGAGATAAACGCTTACATGTGTGATTTTGAGGTTACCAAGTACATTCAGTGAGGAAAGAATCATCTTTTCCACAAATGCTGTTGGGACAAATAAATATCTACATGTAAAAAAAATGGATTTGGACTCCTACTTTACATCATATTCAAAAATTAATTCAATGTCAATCAAAGACCTAAATGTACAAGCTAAAACTATAAAGCTTTAGAACACATAACTATAAATCTTTGTGACCTTGGACTAAGCAAAGATTTCTTAGATATGACAATAGAACCACAAGTGACCAACGAATAAACACACAAATTGAATTTTATCTAAATTAAAATCTTTATTCCATCAAAGAATACTATCAGGAACATAAAGAGACCACCCATGGTATGGGAGAAAATATTTACAAATAGATAAATATATATAATAGATATGAAGAAACTGAAATGCACATGCATTACTGGTAAAAAATCCAAAATAGTTTAGCAACTATGGAAAACAGTTTCGCAGTTCATCAGAAAGATAAACCTATCCATAGGGTTTAAAAATTCCACCCCCTAGTTATACACTGAAAAGAATTAAAAACATGTTTGTGCAAAAACGTATATATATATATGTGTGTGTGTTTGTTGTAGCATTATTAATAATAGCCAAACAGCAAAAAGCCAAACCAAAATGTCTATCAATTTATAAATGGATAAACAAAATGTGATATACCTCAGAAATATTGAGGGATAATATCGAGCCATAAAAAATAAAGTCCCAGTGCTTTCTACACCATGGATGAACCTTGAAAACATTGTTAAGTTAAAAAAGAAAACAGACAAATAAGGCCGTATGTTGTATGATTCCATTTATATAAAATGTCCAGAATAGTCAAATCCATGAAGCCAAAAAGTAGATTAGTGGATATCCGGGGTTGGGGAAACAGTGAGAGTGGAGAGTGACTTCGAATGGGTATAAAACTTATGTTTTAGGTGTTTCTGCAGAAAGAAAAAGATCAAGCAGGATTACAGGTGTTGGCTGTGTGTGTGCCCTGCTGGCAAAGGAGGTACACAATGAGGGCATATAGGTAAGACACTGACAGCGTCTGCCATAGCATGCATGTCAACCCGAAAGGAAAATACATCAAAGAACAAGTGTCATACTTAAACGGAAAGACAGCGTGGGCCAAAAAAAAACACCTGTAAATAATCTGAGTTGTACCAGTTATCCCAGTGAAGTATGATTAAAAGCACCCCTTTTCACTCACAAAGAAGGTGAAATCGTTTAGAAATACAAGATCATGTATTATATACATGAACACATAAACTACAGTCAATAATAGGACCTCAGGCTGGGTGTGGTGGTTTGCGCTTGTAATCCCAGCACTTTGGGAAGACTAGGCAGGCAGATCAACTGAGGTCAGGAGTTCAAGACCGGCTTGGCAAACATAGTGAAACCCCGTCTCTACTAAAAATACAAAAATTAGCTGGGTGTGGTGGCATACGCCTGTAACCCCAGCTACTCAGGAGGCTGAGGCACGAGAATTGCTTGAACCCAGGAAGCAGAGGTTGCAGTGAGCTGAGATTGCACCACTGTGCTCCCGCCTGGGCCACAGAGTGAGACTCCATCTCAAAAAAAAAAAAAAAAAAAAGAATAGGACATCAAACATAAATTGTAAATATTTGCATAAACAAAAGTTGAAGTCATCAGAGTAATCCATGCAGTTGCGTGAACTTGACTTTGGAGCACCCAATGTCTCCTCTGGAGAACACAAAATACCAGAAAACTAGACTCAAGCATGTTTCTGTCATGAGGTGTCTTTAATCCTCACCCACCTCAAGATTCATGGCAGACACACCTATAACAAAAGACAGATTCACAAGACAAAAGCATGCGTGTTTATTTGATATGTTTTAGATGAAACAGAACCTTCAGAAAGAAAGACTCAAAAAATGAACAAACCTGTATATTTTTCATGCTAGGTTTGATTAAGAAGTCATAGAGTAGTATGATTGGATAAAAAGGCAGGATCTGATGGCAACAAATTGGGGGAACTTAGCAAGTCCTGTTTGTTCAGACTCATTCCTTCCCTCCAGCTACAGGGAGAGCACCCCTGGAATTCAGGCTTTAAGATCTGCTTCAGGGAAGAAAGGGTAAGGGAAGGCTGAGAGTGACCTTCTTGCTTTTGCTGTTTTCTCAAATGCCAAGGTGTCATATTTTGGAGTAGCCCGTCCGAATCCCATCTCTGTACAGAAAGACAAAAAGGTTTTGCTCCAAATAAAGTAGTTAATTTATTAAACAAATGATTTCAGCACTTGCATAAACTGTAACTAACCTATTGCTCATAAGCACCTGACCAGGAAAGCGGAATGACTTTGTGCTCTAGACAGAGAGATGGGGTGGGCTGTAGGAGGACTCCAACTCACTTAGCTAGGACAGGGCAGAGCTGGGACTTGTACAGAGGCACTTTGATTTTTGAGGCCTGGCTTTTAATCTCCAGGCTATCCCGTTTGCATAAAATTAACTGAAGCATTCTATTACCAATAAATTGTCAATCCTTTCCTTGGCCACAAATGAAAGTAATACTTCAAATTTCATTGTTTTATTTGTATTGTTCAAATTTGACTACATAAAATGTTATGTTTTTATTTTCAGCATATTTATTTTATGAATAAATGACCTCATTAATAACAATAGTATTAATTTAAATGAACTTTGTCAGAGGAATCATTTCTTTAAAGCCAGAATAATCATTTTTAATTAATTTATTTATTCCTGGAACTCTCTTTTTTGTTTTCTTATTTCCAGTCAATGACTTCACTTAGGTTTCCCTTCTGAGAGGAAATTTAGATGTTCAAGAGATTATATTTACCAGGAAAAAATAATTTAGGGTACTTTGAGCTTAAAAAAAGACTACGAGTTTTATAAAACAAATAGATTAGAAGTAAACCTAGACTCTTGCTTTCCTGCTAATTTACACCTGGGCAAGTCCACAGTTTTGATAAACGATGTCTTTGGAATAGCCAAGTTACCAGAAGAGAAAGGACATCTTGACGGTGTTAGGATTCGCTGAGCTGGATAGGGCTGAGCCCGCAGGGGCAGGTGGTCAGTTACAGCAACAGGACAAACATAGGCACACCTTTCCTCCCTCAATGGGCCCAGGAAGCCAGAGCCCGAGCCGAGGAAGCAGTGACTCCTTGCTCCCCGCTTCCCACGGAGTGGAGTCCTAGTCCAGGGTCAGGCAGCTCTACGCAGATGTGGGGGTCTTCTCACCATCGAGGGAGCCCCATACAAAAGGTTCTTGCAGTTTTCTGGGCCCTGGAATAAACGAGAAGGGTGAGGGAAGAGGGTTAAGAATGGAAAGTGCTGGATGAGGGCTCAGAGTGGGAAAAGTGTCTCCAATTTTTCTCCTTCCTTGTGGCAAAAGGAGCTCTCAGCAGAGGAACTTGAAGAAGACTTTCGCCCAAAACCTCAGCTAAAAAGACTTAGAAATGAAGGGCTTGGAATGTAAATGTGCAAAGAGCACAGCCAGCCTGGTCCGGAGGAGGCCTTGACTGCAGCTTCCTTCAGACGGTGATGCTGGCCTGCACCGAACCAGGCGCCCAGGTGCCTCAGGCGAGGCCGGCAGTTGAGGCCACGCAGGTGAGGCCATGCGGATGAGGCCAGCAGGTGAGGCCGGCAGGTGAGGCTTCGGTTGACCAAGGGCAGGCCCAGACACCATGCATAGGTTTCCAGCCAGGAGCCAGGCTCCGCAGGTGGAGGCGGTTTTGCAGATAGCCCTCGGTGTCGATTTGACTACTCACTAAGATCTTCTGAGTAACACTGTACATAACTGTTTCTATGTTTTCTATTAATGTGCTATGATTTCATTCCCTCCAGTTGTGAATATTAAGCCAGTGAAACACGGAAAAGGAATGACTCTCTGTATCCATATGTTCACTTAGAATATTTGCATGAACTTTAAATGTTCTGCAGGTTTATTAATGGGAAAGTGTAGAAATAGAAATGTGGGCAATTTGGCCTCACTCAGCAAGAGGAAAATCAATGCTGCTATACATATCGATATCTTAAATTCAGAAGAAATAAGAGTTGAATATTGCTGGGTTTCTGCTGATGGCTTCCTATCAGCCATACGATTCTGATTCCAACCCTTGTTATGATGACGAATGGTGCCACTGGGCATTGGAACTTGGACGATAACATTGATGGAAAGGACGGAGAGGAGCTGTTCTTGGGGATGACGAAATGTTCGAGGTTGAATGGAACCAGTGAGTAGGACGTGTTAAAGCAAACTAAATATGGCCTGAGAAGGACTCCGTACTTGTATATTTGAGTCCTTGTGGATGAACTGTAACCTAGCTTAATAGTCAGACAAAGTTGAAAACCTAACTTAGTAGTATATGCACCTGTAACAATGGCTGAGTGCTGGCCAATCCCAGCAGCCATACTTTCAACCACTCATAGACTGCTGAATGTTCAAACTGCCTTCAGATAAGGCCAATGCAGAGCTGTAACCAGTCTCACTGTTTCTGTACCTCGTTTCCGATTCCTGTATACCGCTTTACTTTTTGTCTATAAATTTGTTCCAGTCACAAGGCACCCCTGGAGTCTCTGTGAATCTGCTGTGATTCTGGGGGCTGCCTGATTCAAAAATTGTTCGTTGCTCAATTAAACTCCTTTAAATTTAATTCGGTTGAAGTTTTTCTTTTATCAGACCCAGTGGCTCCATCGTGCCTTCACTGCTCCACCAGAGACCTGTCCCTTTCCTCACCAGGACCACAGTCAGACAGGGAGGGACTTGTATATTCTAGGTACACTTTGAGAAGAGTGTATTTTGGGGTGGGGAAGAAAGGTCAGCCCCAGTCTGGGTCTGATTCATGGCCCAGTCAGACCACAGGGCTGGAGCAGGGAAGAAGTGGGCACCCTAATCAGAGCAGTGGAGGGCATCTTGGCAAGCAAGCCAGTCACAGGGGAGCCTAGTTCTAGCGGGGCCCACAAAGTCTGCTATTTTGGAGATCCTCTTAAGTAGAAGATGAACTATGAACATGGAATTGTGTGCAAAGATGGGAAAGGGGCTCTTGCTTGTTACCGGAAAGGGGTCCAGATCCAGACCTCAAGACAGGGTTCTTGAATCTGGCACAAGAAAGAATTCAGGGCAAGTCCATGGAGTAAAGTGAAAGCAAGTTTGTTAAGAAAGTAAACGAATAAAAGAATGGCTACTCCATAGGCAGAGCAGCCCAGAGGGCTGCTGGTTGCCCATTTCTATGGTTATATCTTGATTATATGCTAAATAAGAGGTGGGTTATTTGTGCCTCCCCCTTTTAGACCACATAAGGTAACTTCCGAACTTTGCCATGGCATTTGTAAACTGTGATGGCGCTGGTGGGAGTGTAGCAGTGAGGATGACCAGAGGTCACTCTCATAGTCATCTTGGTTTTGGTGGGTTTCTGCCGGCTTCTTTACTGCTACCTGTTTTATCAGCAGGGTCTTTATGACCTGTATCTTGTGCCAACCTCCTATCTCATCCTATGACTTAGAATGCCTAACCATCTGGGAATGCAGCCCAGTAGATTTCAGGCTTATTTTACCCAGCCTCTATTTAAGATGAAGTTGCTTTGGTTCCAACGACTCTGACGGGCCCACAAGGAAAGGCTGATGAAGGTCATGCTTTATTGACTTCATGGTGAATCTGCCCCTGAAGCATAAAAGACACAGCTGAGCTTCTAATCCCTGACTATGAAATTGCTTGTACATCACCCATTAATCTCTTACCCAAACCACATTTTAAAATTATATATACAAATAACACAAATTAAGAGGTACACCGGAAGAAGTTTCTAAATCGATACTTGTTTTCACTTGAGAAGAGAGGAAGAAACATGAGTAGTAGGAAATTAATCTAAACCAGGTTCTTCCTGTGCACGGGAACAGGGCAAGACGCCTTTTATACTAACTCACTTTAATTCTCACCAAAGCCTAGGGGATTTTATTTTCCCTCTCATACAGATGACCATTAAGCTGAAAGATGTTAAGAAATCCTGAAAGACTTACCAGAGGTTATATAAGAGTGATGGAGAATGACTAGAGTTAACCTCAAGGCTTTCTGGGTCAGAAATAAGTCAGTGAAAAATGGAGTCCTTCGGGAAGGAGATTCTTGGTTAAAAAAAAAAATCTTGTAACCTTCAAAGTCTGGGAAATAATATGGTAAAGGAAATCCAGGAATCAGGAAAGAGAATTTGAAAAAAATGTGAATTCCATGTTTTCTAAGGAATAAACTGTTCCATGGCCAGCAAAGCAAGGGGAACCTGATTAAGACTATAGGCCACTGCCCATGGCTCCCTGAAGATGGGCATAGTTTTCACTAAGAGTGCTTTAGAATCCTTCCAGTCCATCCATCGTTAAGTAGCCCTGGTGTCTTTACATCGCATTAAAAACATCTCATTGTCTAAGTTCACTAAGTGAACAAACCTATAATTATAATAATGGATTGAATTCCAACAGCCACTTGAATAGCTAAATCCAACATTTGGTCTTTGTGAAGTTAGTTTCTTTCTTGAGGTTGTTTTTTGGTACACACATGTACACACATATACACACACACAAACACTCTCTTACGTATATATACCTATATGTGTATAAAATATAAGGGTAGAAAAAAACAGGCACAGTGTTTCTGGTAATTTATGAACTAGACAATTGCCACTGGTGTACACTATATAATCATGCCTAGTTTGGCTCTGCTTAGATCCTGGCTCTAAGTAAAAAATATATACCACATTACATAAATAATATAAAAAATATATTGGTAAAATCATTTTTAAGCTTCTATATTGCACTACACACTGTAATATATTTTTCAATGTTGTCAAAGCCTTTTGAAGACAAGTGCTATCACTCCTTTTACAGAGGAAGAAACAGGGCTTAGAGAGACGAAATAACATGTCTAAGTTCACACAATTATAGGAGCAGGGAAGGTGACAACTATTCCAGAAACGCTGAGATAAATATTTGTACTAGAATTGAATTTTTTTTAATGTAGATAAAGCCAAGCAGAGCCAAGACATTCTATGAACATCTTTAGACAAGTAAAAATGGGGTTGGGCTGTAGATCACGCCTGCAAGCCCACTACTTTAGGAGGCCAAGGTCTGAGGATTGCTTGAGCCTAGGAGTTTGAGACCAACCTAGGCAACGTAGTGAGATCCTGTTTCTATTACAGGTGGATCGCCTATAGTCCCAGCTACCGGGGAGGCTGAGATGGGAGGATTGCTTGAGCCCTGGAGTTTGAGGCTGCAATGAGCTATGAGCACACAACACTGCACTCCAGCCTGGATGACAGAGCAAGACTCTCTCTCAAAAAAAAAAAAAAAAAGTAAAAATAAATTTTATTTTTTCTTTCTTTCATTTTTTTTAACTTTTATTTTAGTTTCGGGAGTACATGTACAGATTTTTTACATAAGTAAACATGTGTCACAGGCATTTGTTGTACAGATTACTTCATCACCCAGGTATTAAGTCCGGTACCCAATGGTTATCTTTCCTGCTCCTTAAGTAGACCCCAGTGTCTCTTGTTTCCTTCTTTGTGTTTATAAGTTCTTATTATTTAGCTCTGTAAGAGAGAATATATGGTATTTGGTCTTCTGTTCCTGTGTTGGCTTGCTAATAGCCTCCAGCTCCATCCATGTTCCTGCAAAAGACATGATCTCCTTTTTATATGGCTGCATGGTACTCCATGCACCACATTTTCTTTATCTAGTCTGTCGTTGGTGGGCATTTAGGTTGATTCCACATCTTCGCTTTTGTGAATAGTGCTGCAATAAACGTTCTCACCCATGTATCTTTATAGTAGAATGATTTATATTCCCCTGGGCATATACCCAGTAATGCGATAGCTGGATTGAATGGTAGTTCTCGTTTTAGATCTTTGAGGAATGCCAGCTTCATATGAATTATATATATCCCAGACAGAATATCATAATGTATAATCCATTATTGAAAAAACTGACCCCTGTACTATTTTTCATTTAAAAACAACTAGAAAGATAAACATAAATAATGTAATAATTTCCAAAAATTTTCACATCAGTAGTTCTTATAGTTAATATTCACCACTGTAATTTGTGTGACAAGGTTCGTCACAGGAACAAGATTTTTGTTTTTATTTTTTAATCAATTATTAATATTTTTGTGGTTTTTTTTTAGTCTTAGTCTAGCAAGCTTCTCATAGATGAAAATTATAACCCAATAGGATTGGAAAAGTAATATTTATTCTACTTCCTAGGGCTATTAATTATTTTCTTAGTGTTTAACTGTGAATGCTTATGTTTACTAAAATAAGTCTGTTTTTATACATACACCAAAAACAAATGTTTGAGGCAAAACTAATCTCTTCTCAGATAGCAGGTTAATGGGTGCTCTTGGTGAGCTGTGGTGACTGGGGGCATCAACAAGAAAGCTTCCAGGTTGCTAGGCATGTCTTGTTTCTTGACTTGCTGCTGGTTATATAAATTCAGTTTGAAAAAATTCATCAGGAATACTACTGGTATGTTGAGATATATAATGATATGTGACTTTTCTGTATTTACATTAAACTTCAATTTCAAGGTTTTAAAAAATCCACAAATGTTGGAAACTGTTCTTTAAAAAGTTATTTTGTAAATGATAATTTTGATGTATTTTTAAGAAAACTATGGGGCTCAGTGAAATGGAGATCTACAGCTCTTTTGGCACATAGCACTCCATAATTCACTCAAGTTTTAAATATTATTGGTTTCTAAATATAAATAGAGTGTCCTCACGACTTAATTTTCCCAAATTTATTTATTTGACCCCAGACCTTGCTGACCTCTAATCATCTCATTTTCAAAATGAAATCAATAGATCTATAACTGGAATGATTTTAGGGTATTAAAATTATGTTTCAAAGTCTTTAATGAGAAGTGATTGATAGTAGCTGCAATTTCCCCATAGTACTGATAGGCCCCGCAGAGGGAGCCCATGCTCATAGTGTCTCCAGTTGAGGGATTGAGTTCCTCCTATTATCATGGTATCTATGCTACTCCCAGAGTGTCTCCAGTGTTGACTTCTCTTCTGAGATCCAAAGCCCTACGTCTAATTGCCTCCCTGATCATTGTACTTGAATATCTAGCAGCTAAAGAAAGACGAGACCTGATATTCCAATCTTGTCCTGCCAAAGCCCTACAAACCTATTCTTTTTTTCCTAATTTCAGCAGGCAAGGCTGACATCCAACCAGTGCTAATTCTGGATGCCTCTTGCCATTCCTTTCCTATCTCTCACCGCTCACGTCACCACATCCTGTGTATTCACCAGGCAGTGGATTCCCTCTCCTCTTTCATCGGAACTCATTACCTTCTTTTCATTCCTTGAACACTCCAAGCTCTTTATTACCTTAGGATTTTCAGGTACAAAAGTATCCCTGGAAGTATTTTTTTCCCCATTCTCTGCACAGTTGAGTTGTTCTCATTTGTAACTCAGGAAGTATTTTTAAAGAGGTATTTTAATCTACCAAGGAAAAAGCTCATTCACCTTTTTTCCTCTAACATCATTTTTCTTTCTCATAACAGTCTGTTATTTTTCCCCGTAGCAATTAGCACAATTAAATTATAAATATATTTGTTTACTTGCCAGGACACATAATCGCACAAGTCAATGCATGAGCCATTTCCTTAAAATAATATATATACTCCATATTTGTATTTTGTAGAATATATATTATACATGTGATATATATTTAGTTATGTGAATCAATTATATACATAATTATTATTATATTCATTCTGTTTCTCTAGAAGCTAATCCTTGACTAATTCAATTAACATGTTCAGAAATTGGCTGATTTTGAGTTTCAAGTGGGGAACCAAGGCTTTTACTCAGACTGTAAAAGCTGTGGAGAGACGCTTCCGTTCCTTGAGATGGGAAAGACAAGAGTCCTATTTTGGCTGAAAGAAAGTGAACATTGTGCCAGTGTTCACTTTCTTTTGTGTTCACTGGTGTTTCGTGTTCATTTCAGTGTTCACTGGTTCACAGTGAAATGAACCAGCCTTGGAGGCTGTTTAGAGTTCACAAAACGTTGTTCACAGTCCAACAACTCATTGGAAGAGCAATGCACTGGCCTAATTCTGGAAACGAGGCCACGTGAAACAGGCTCGGTGAATGAGAACAAGGGTAAAACTAAACCTGTGGGCCTGTACTCAAAGCACGCTCCATGTGCTCTGTGTGCTTGTATGTGCTTTCATATAGTCTCGCCCTGAACACTGATTCCTTTGACAAAAGCGAAAATGAATTTAAGTCCGGGCGTGGTGGCTCATGCCTGTAATCCCAGCACTTTGGGAGGCCAAGGCAGGTGGATCACGAGGTCAGGAGTTCGAGACCAACCTGGCTAACATAGTGAAATCCCGTCTCTACTAAAAATACAAAAAATTAGCCAGGCGTGGTGGTGGGCACCTGTAATCCCAGCTACTGAGGAGGCTGACACAGGAGTATCACTTGAACCTGGAAGGTGGAGGTTGCAGTGAGCCAAGATTGCACCACTCCACTCCAGCCTGGGTGACAGAGCGAGACTCTGTCTCAAAAAAAAAAAAAAAAAAAAAAAAGGAAAGAAAATGAACTTAAAAATCCAGAGCACACACATATCAGGGGAATAGCAATGGCACATCAAACTCAAATTGAATATTTTCTGTGATCTGACTATTAGAGTGCTGGGAATATTTAATAATTCTATTGATGAAATGGATTATAAAGATATAGTAGTACATATATATTGCATTATTTAAGGAGTTCTAACAATTTTATAGCCATTTTTGAAGTAATTAATATTCAGTTTTAGATGTAAGGAAAGGTGACAAAGAATTGCTAGCAGAGACTTTAGTCCCATGGGGAAAATCTTAAAGTGCCAATATTAAAATTTCATTTATATGTCATACCTTGTAATGCAAATGGCAAAGATGAATACTTTCATCTGACAAATACAGATATAAAGCACCGAGAAGTTCCAGTTCCTTACCTAATGTAAACCAACTTTTCAGTGCAGAAGCTGAGGGAAAAAGGACACAGTTTTTCCTGCAAGTGGTGTTGGCATTCCCCGTGCTGAATTCCAGTTATGAGAACAGGAAGCAGTGACAGCAGCAGGCTGATGGAAATCTAGGAGCAGGGACTATTTGAAGAGTGTTGGTCTTTGTCAGATTTCCTGAGCATATCGCTTTTTTTTTCTTTTTTTGAGACAGAGTCTCGCTCTGTCACCTAGGCTTGAGTGCAGTGGTGAGATCTCAGCTCACTGAAGCCTCTGCCACCTGGGTTCAAGCACTTCTCCTGCCTCAGCCTCCTGAGTAGGTGGGACTACAGGCGTGTGCCACCACGCCTGGTTAATTTTTGTATTTTTTAGTAGAGATGGGATTTCATCATGTTGGCCAGGATGGTCTCGATCTCTTGAACTCATGATCTGCCCGCCTCAGCCTCCCAAAGTGCTGGGATTGCAGGCATGAGCCACCGTGCCTGGCCGCATATCGCTTTTATAGAAATACTTCAACTAGTGAGCAGGAGGCTTCACACAGGCAGACAATGTCTGTTCCACAACAATTCCATAATGCCTACGCAGATGAATTAGGCAGTTGTCCCTTTTATTATTTGATTGGTCAAAGTCTAAGTTCCACTTGGACAATTATTTGTTAGGAAGGACCAAAATGTCATCTCTACATCATTCTTTTGCGGGCACTAATTCCATCTATTCTATAGGAAAATAGATATGCATCTCAGTTCTAATTCACAGTGGCAGTTAAAGGACCTACAAAAGCAAGAACCTACAAAAATAATGTAGGGTATATTAAATACATCAGACATTTCATCTAATTTGACTCGTTTTCTTTTGTTTTCTAGACAAGGTCTCCAGATTTGCCACCCATGCTGAGTGCCGTGGTGTGATCATGGCTTATTTCAACCTCAACCTCCCCCACTCAAGCGATCCTCCTGCCTCAGCCTCTGGAGTAGCTGGGACTACAGGCACGCACCACCACACCCAGCCATAATTTGCCTCTTGCTGTAACTAAAAGGTCACAAAAACAAAGAATTCTAAAAAATCTTCTTCTTAAGTAGTATGTTTAGTATTTATCATGATGACAATGTTCTAAATTGCACCTGCCTCCACTAGCAGAATGCCAGGATTACTGCCAGACAGAGAATTCGGACTGCTGGTCCAGGGACATAGCTATGAAATGCACTAAGGACAGCAGAGTGTGTTTTGGAGAAAGCCAGGTAGCTCTTGATGGGGCCTATATGAGTACTTATTCCTGCTGATAGGAAAAAAATGATTAGAAAAATCTCATTTCTTTATTCATTTCTACTCTGAGAGCTTTTTACTTCTAGAAACACGGTCTTAGTTTTCTGTGTTATTATGTTTTTTTTTTGAAACTGACAAAATTTCACAGTTAATTTATGTTCATCCAACTGTTTAATAATTACACCTTGAATTGGTCTTATAATTAGTATTTTCTTGTTATTTCCAACAAGAGATAGTGTGCAGGAAAAGGGACTAGATCAGGTTGAGAGAGCCAGGGGTGTTCAGTCAAGCAGGCAGAACTCAGGACACTGAACGGGGTGAGTAAGAGGCAGCCAGAGTCCCCAGACCCGCAGAGGAGGGTCCAAAGGACAGCTTTTCATGATCCAGGAAGGAAATCTCCTTCAATAACATCTCTCCTTCAAGAAGCTGGGGGTGTCGCTGGGATTTAAGGTAGAGATTCCAGTCTTAGATTGAGGGAAGGAAGGGAGGCAAAAGGAAGGAAGCCTCGCATCCTCATGCGAAGAAGCCAGCTTGTAGAAATGAAGCTCAAAATGATCCCTACAGCACAAGCAGTCTAGGACATGTGGATTCCTGCTGGGTTGGGGCCAGGACAAGAGAGGAAAGTTTGATACAGGCCTGAGGCTCGGGAGCCCTGCACTGGCTGTGCATCTTTACAACCATCCCAGAGTCGGCCCAGGTACCAGCTCTTCTGGCTCAGATAAAGATCACACATGACTCGCCTGAAAACTTGAGGCAGAGGTGTGCCATTGTCACAAAAGGCGCTGTCAGGGTGGAGGCTCAGGGAATGATAGAGGAGCTCTTGAATCACCCTGGAGAAATTTTACCTAGGTCAGACAGCTACAGAGCTGACTTAATATTTTGATTTAAAATCTAGATTATTTGGGGGCTGGTTTGGAAACGGGGGAGATTTGTGAGTCCAGGCATGGTAGCAGGAAGAGAAGAGGCTTCCTTGTAACCCTACTGACGCTTCCTCTCACTTGTCCCAAAAGCACAGGGTGAGAGACAAGAACATTGGTACAGTGCGTTCAGGAACCTTTTCAACTTTTTATGTGTAGTGTACCAAAATATTTTTTCACACATACAAAGACAGTGGTCAGGGGCTATTCTGGCTGGTTAGAAAAAAGGATGTGACGTTTCCCAGTCCCTGGGTGGGTCTCAGTTCTCTTAGAGGCTCTGCCTCTCACTCACACCTCTGCTAGAGGAATGTGAGGAAGCTCTGACAAGATTGTGATCTGGGGACACGTTTGCCACCTCAGCGCCAATGCTGACGTGGGGACATGGGCTACTCAGTGAATGCATTTTACCCAGGGTACCAAGGGCACTTAATGATACCGACAGTTCTGTTTACATCCTTCTCCACTGCCTCCAGCATCATTCAAGGCGTAATCACTTGGAAAAGTTTGATTAGAATGAATTCTATCTAGTTTGGCGTAGGTTATTATGCACCTAAATTGGCTAAACTTATCTTCATA
This sequence comes from Gorilla gorilla gorilla, assembly GCF_029281585.2. NCBI lineage: Eukaryota > Metazoa > Chordata > Mammalia > Primates > Hominidae > Gorilla > Gorilla gorilla. The sequence goes on from NC_073230.2 coordinate 61,531,190, forward strand.
TATCAAACATAAGATACACATCTCTAGAGATGAGTCTGTGGAGACCTCCATAAGCACCAGTATATATTATTCTAAGTTTTACCTCTTTTCTTGTGGATTACTACCTTTGTGGTTCTCCCTTGATTAGGTTTATATGCAATTTTCTTAGAAAATGTCAACTCCAATTCTGCAACATACTGAGCCCCTTTATTGGAAACTTCAAAGTTCCTAGTCCAATCCTAATTCTAGATCTTACTTCATATGTTGTTTTTATCTTCTCTTGGGTAATGGGTCATTTCAAGGGTGATTTTTTTTAACTTTATCTTATCGGGGATATAAGTGCAGATAAAGGAGATACAGACGAGCATTTAATTTTTTTTTTCAGTGCAGTGATTATGGAGTCAGGGTAGTATTTCTGCTGTGTATGGTAAACTCCATAGGGTCTCATTTATTCATGGTTAAAGGCTTTCCTAGGGAAACCAGTATGCTAACTTCAGGCAGATAATAAAACCTGAGGTATATGGAGAGTGTCTACTTTGACACATTCAGGGCTAGCCCTCTCCTGCTGGTGCAGTTCAATGTGAATTTAGTCATTTGTGGTCACTTAACAGCAAAGAGATCTTTCTACAGAGTCTAGCTGTGCTGATTATCAAACTGGGGAAAATTGATGGCCATTTGTTATGGCTAATAACACAGGTGCCGGTCAACTTTATAAAAATGTAGAAAAGTATTTGCGGTGAAAATTATCCTAACTGTTGTGGGAAAATGCCCATCCCATTTCATTTCATACCTGAATACATATAGGGACTACAGTTCTCAGACCTGCAGTGAGTTCTGACCAATGGAATTCAGTGGGATGATAGATGCTGCCTTTGAAGCCACCCCATCAGCTGGCTCATCTCCTCCTGTCTCAGCTCTTTCTCCTTCTGCATCCTGATGCAGGACCACTGCACAACCTCACAAACCTTATGTGGAAATTAGTGGAGCCACCAGATATTATGGGTATCCTTTAATGGAGAACTTTACACTACTTTGAAATGATAGTTTTATACTTTTCATAAGAAAGAAATAAACTTCCATTGTACTAAGCCACTGTGTTTTGGGCTTTGTTGGTTAAATGGTGAGCAATATCCTAACAAATGCACTGAAACACCACTTCTCCACCATGGGAGCAATGGAACTTAGAATTGTAGAGTGAACAAGGTGGATGGCAAGGAAAATAATGGGAGCAGGCATTTTATATATACAACTATGGAAAGCACACCAGAATCTTCTTTCTTTTAATGTAGCTGCTATGCTCCTTGCATCTTCCAGTTAGAAATGTGTTCTAGAAGATACTCAGAAGTGATCTTCGAGGTAGATTGACTCTAGGTGGGTAAGATCTGTGACTACTGTGTTCACTCAGCATGCTGGGGCTCTGAGGCAGAATTAAATAAAAATAATCACCATTACTCCTAGATGGCATGTCTAATGTGCCTAAATTTAGGATAAATAGCTAACTGTACACACACACACACACACACACACACAGGCACACTTATGTAGCATGTCAGTTATATAATACAAGATATTTCACTAACCAGAAAATAAACAAAAGAAGCCAAAATGTGACTCATTCCTGGTGGTTCCCGGGATGGCTTTATAGTTATGACCCAGACTGGGTAACCTGTTGTCAGCAATCAGAATGTGGTATTAATTAGAAGTACTAAGCTGAGGGATTACCAGCCCCTGGGCCAGAAGCAGAATCTATAATATTTAAACAACAATATGTGAGTAGTGTAAGTATTAGCTCAAAAATCATTTGTTTTTAGAAAAAGAAAATTAAGAATTGCCTGCCTGTGTTACAATTTAATGTCGTGATTCCTTTTGTCCAGCTGATGCTGTGTCTGCTGATGTGGCAGCACCTTGCCTGGGCTGTTGTGATGGCTCATTCGTTCCTCAGCAGTTTCAAAGTGGCTAATGAAATTCAGGCAACCTCCCCACAGAGTTTCTTGGTCCACCAGTTCTTCTAGTTTTTGTTGTTTTGTTTTATTTTGATTTGCTTTTACATTTCCTTACATTTATTATGGATGAATAACAAGATCTTCAAGGACAGAGTGGGAAAAATAAAATTTATTGTTTTCCTAATATTCAAGGATTTTAAATAAATTGTTTTGGGAGCTGTAGAATAAGAATTTTAATAACCTTATTGTCGTTGTTATAATGCTAAAGATAATTTAAACTTGTACAATAGATAAATATTTAGCACTTTCTAATACATTATTACTGTATCATCCATCATAGATTGATTTCTAGTGTAAATAGAATGTAATTCTGTTTAGGTATGGAACAAATTACTTCCTCCATAATGGTATAAATAATTGTGAGATAAATTGATTTATAAGAAAGAAGTGTGATCCTAGAATCCAAATATATTAGTGCAAGAATTTACAGGTATTCTAAAATAGTTTCTTTACCCTATAGGTGAAATCTGAAATCTGGTTTCAGATTCCTCAGCAATGTTTCTTGATCTTATCTATCCAAAAATACATCATTAGTTACCAGTACTTTTTTTGCATTCTAGTCCATTATTCTCATGGAGCATTTCAGGACTATTTTCAAATTTTAATTTAATTTTCTTCCACCAACCATAAAATATCCTTACTGCTATCTCAATCAATTAATCTTCCTAGCCCCTTATCTTCTCTATTTATTTTTATAAAACATGTATAGCTGCAACCACACAAATACAACAACAAAAAATGCGGACATTTATTTTAGCAAAATTTACATATAAATATCGTTAATATAAAATGTGATTTAGACAGAAAAAGACCACCCAATTTTTTATTTGATCCTATTGGCATTATGGATTAGGATTTATAGTGAAATTTATGCTGAATGAAAATGATTTAAGTTCTGAAAATGTCACATGAAAAAATAATAACCTATTCATTGAACATGAGTAGGTACTATTGTATATGCATATGTATACGTATACGTATATGTATATGTATATAAGCCTGTGTGAATATTTGTAGCAACTTGGTTCATAATTACTAAAAAATAAGATATCCTTCTTACCTTTTTAATATCTGTAGGACATGTAGTTATATTTTCTTTTTCAATCCTGATATTGGTAATTTGTGTTTTCTCCTTTTCTTTTTCTTGTTCTGCCTCACTAAAATTATTGGTTTAATTAATTTTTAAGAAAATCACTTTTAGCTTCGTTTTTCTTTTTATGTTTAACAGCTTTATTGAGATATAATTCATATACCATAAAACTCACCCATTGTAAGTCTACCACTTGTCTTAGTCCACTTGGGCTGCTATAACAACAATTCCAGAAACTGGCTGGTTTGTAAAGAACATAAATTTATTTATTACAGTTCTAGAAGCTGGGAAGTTCAAGACAGAATGAATTAACAGCCTGTCATATACCCATACAATGGAATACTTAGTATTCAAAAAGAAAAAGAAAAATACTATCAATTTACACAACAATTTGAATGAATTTTAAATGCATTTTGTTAGGTGAAAGAATCTAAACCCAGAAGGCCACATATGGCATGATTTCATTTGTATGACAATAAGAAAAAAATCAAAATGATAGAGGCAGAATATAGTTCAGCGGTTAGTGAGAATAAAGGGATTAATTCTAAAGAAAATGTTTATAGTAAAAACACTATTCTGTATGATATAATGGTGCTTGATAAAAACTATATTTGTTTGTCAAAACCAATAGAAATGTACATTATAAATTTTACTGTGTACAATTTTTAAAAAAGCAGGATGTCAGTGGATCCAAGAATAAAATGTACTCTGCAAAAAATTAGCCTAAATGCATTAAATATGTCACTTAAGAAGGCATAGAGAAAGGAAGTGACCTAAGTTCCTTTGGAAAACAGTACCTCGAGTGAACACCAGGAAGCTAAGAATAAAAGAAACTGTGCAAAAACATTGTACCCTAGTTGGCAAACTTTCTTCTTACAGGGATATATGTTGCCAATTCTGAAACTATTTTACACATATACTAGAGTTGAAGAAATAAGGAAATAAATCATAAATAACAGGGGCTAGGATTCTCACTTTCAGAAAAAGAAGTTACTCATAAACATCATGGACAAATAAAATCAATCCTATGGTGCTGAATTAGCTTTGGAAGTATCAGTATAAGCTCATTTATCTTAATGTATATTTAGATAACACACAAATAAATACAAATATGAATGTATACCTGGGTTACTATACATACCTATATCTCTTAGCTCTGTTTGCCAAGAGTGCCTAGAAGCAGTGAGCCCCCAGCAGCAATGAACATGCCTAGTGCCCAGATTTTGGTTTCTAAATGCCACCCTCCAATGAAAAGAAACAGGAATTTTGGAAGAAGAGCTGATTTTAGAGTTGGGATGATAAATACACGATGAGCTTGTAGTATCTTGTTATGTCAGAAAGTAAAATGTGCTTTGTTGCTACCAAAGAAAGAAAGAAAGAAAAAAGATAGAGGCATACCTAAAGGACACAGAAGATAACCTAAAAAAATCCCTCAATGTACAAATCTAGAATTTGAATTTGAATAATAATAATAATGGTATTGTTGTAGAGATCTCAAAGAATGAAATATTCATTTCAAAGAATGAAAGTTCATATTGCTGTAAATAAGTGATTAAATAAATATATTGGCAAAAGACACAATTCTTTACAGGAAAATTCAAATAAAATATGAAAATAACTTCCTTCCAAACACCATGAGGTGTAGCTTAATTCCTCTTCCCTGGAGTGTGAGTTTGACTTACTGATTGTCTTTTCAAGGACATAGTCTGGAAAGTTAGAATAGTAACTTTATGCCAGAAAACACCTTAATCAAGTGACCAAGGTGAATGCTGTGTGATAAGTCATGCTGTGTTGGTGTCACATATTCTCACATTTTATGTGATAGAGACACTTCATCTCTGTGATGCTCTTAAAAACAACCTATAGCTCCAATATAGCCATGATAAAACTTCAGAGACTCAAATTGAGGTACATTCTACAAAATGCCTGAACCATACTCTTCAAAATTCTCAAGGTTATGTAAACAGGAAGATTGAGAAATTTTCACAGACTGGAAGCTAAGGAGACATGATGATTGAATTCAATGCAGTCTCTTAAGTCAGATACTGGAGAAATAAAAGGATATTAATCAGGAAGCTCATAAAATCTAAAGATGCTGTTTAGGTAATAGTATTATGCCAATGATAATTTTTTAATTTTGCATTAATTTAATAATTTTGGATTACAGTTGTGTAAAATGTTAACATTAGGGGAAGCTAAGGGAACTTCCCTGGGAACTCTTCATACTATCTTTGCAATTCTTCAGTGAATCTAGCATTATTCAAAAATTTTTTAAAAGTTTAAAATGTCTGAAAAGTATAATTCTTATATACCAAGTACAACATGTTTATAATTTGAGAAACTTTAAATATATGTCATGGAAATGACCTGAGATGATTATCACCCTGCATGTTCAGGGCTTCAACGTGAGTTTAGTTTATGCATGAAGTCCTCTAAAGAAAGCAACTATAAATATTAATCAGAACTCTTCTCTGACCTATATCATAATTTAATATAACATTCTACATTTAGAAGGGAACTTAAATACAATCTTTTCAAATTCCTTGTACAATACTGTAAAGATCTCTTTCAATGCTTACAGACACAGGCATGTGTCATTATCAAACACTCGGTTCAGAAAATCTTTTTATTGAGCTAACACAAATATGAATTTCATTTTTATCCACTATGTCACTCTAAGCTTCTTATTTTGACAGAAAATAAATCAATTAAATAGCTGTAGCACTTGTATGTGCACATCACAAGGGGAAATAATCCCAAGCATTTTTTGTTTGTTTCAAGAACCCTTGTCACTCTTTAAACTGCATTTAAAAATCTTTATGTATTCCTCACAGTGTCTTACAATTGGAACGAAATGTATTATACCCATTGTCGTTTGATTGATCAAGATTTAAGAGGAAACAGAGAGCTCTTGTCTACATATTTTCATTCTGTACCATAACCTAAATTACCATAAGCTCATCACACTATTGAAAAATATTGATGTTGTATACTCAAATTACTTTCACCTATATTTCCTGTATTTTGATCCCACACTTTCGAATTAGTTTTTTCTAGAATGAATGAAGCTTTTTAGTTATTGTCATTATACGATTCATCTTATTGTTTTGCCTTTCAAAATTATTTTGAATAATTATATTCCATTTGTTTCATAATCTTAAAGATAGAATGTTATCAATGCCCTCAGCTGAATCATAGATAATAATAACTGTGGGTAAAGGACAGAATTACAAAATACAACTTGTGCAATTCTCCTCCATGTTAAAGTCTACTGTCTTAGAATTTACTAAGACTGAACCAGTCTAACAGTGTATGTAGCATACATGCTTCCATTTTGTTCATTAATTTAAGAGAAATAGTATTCAATCCTTTGGTGAAATTCGATATGTCTACCAAATGTGTGTCTGTCTAGTACTGATTACAAGATTATAAAAATATAAGTTAAATGTACTCTGTGTTAGAGAATAGATGTTTGTCCCTAGTGATGGAAAGTGCTTGCGTGTGTGTGTGTGTGTGTGTGTGTGTGTGTGAATATATTTTAATAACCAAAGCTAGATATTGGGCATGATTACATCAAAGTGACTGGTATAGATCTATAGAATCTATGCAGTCTACCTTCTATCTTTCCAAAGATATAACAACTAATTTTGTCCTTTTTAGACTAAAACTTTATTTCACATAATCTATTATTTTTCAAGATCATTGACATTGTTTTAGAAATATATTTTTGTGTCATTATTTTCTTATAAACTTTATAAAACACACTGAAGAGTCTTAGATTATTTTCAAAATGAACATATAGGCATCTTAAAGACAATAAAATTTATAAATATTGATGTATAGAAATTAGATTATATGGATATATCTGTTATATACAATTATTATGTCTGTTATATACAGATTATTGTTATGATCTGAGTTGTCTTGCCAAAGTTTATATGTTGAAGACCTAAACCTTGGTATCTCTCAATGAAACTGTATTTGGACATAAGATGTTTAAAGACATAGGTAAGTTAAAATGGAGTCATTAAATGGGGTTAAAATGGGGCCCTAATCCAATATGACTTTTAACAAGAGAAGATTAGCACATACACACACACAGAGGGAAGATCATATGAAGATACAGAAAGATGATTCCCATGTTCAAGCAAAGGACAGAGGCCTCTGCTTGAATAATCATCATCATCATCTCAGAGTTCTAGCCTCTGGAATTGTGAGAAAACTAATTTCTTTTGTTAAAGCCACACAGACTGTTGTTTGGACATAGCTTTGTAATGGCCAGCCCTAGTAAACTCATAAATATATAACTAAAGATTATTTAGTTCTCATTTTACAAAGATGGCAATTTTTTTTCAACTTTTATTTTAGGTTCGGGGTACATGTGCAAGGTTCGTTACATGGGCATATTGTGTCTCACTGAGGTTTGGTGTACAAATGATCCTGCCACCCAGGTAGTGAGGATAGTAACTGATAGGCAGTTTTTCAACCATCCCCTCCTCCATGTGAGTGTTTCCCAGCAGCTATCATTCCCATCTTGTTGCCCATGAGTACTCAGTATTTAGCTCCCACTTACAATTGAGAACATGCAGTATTCGGTTTTCTGTTCCTACTTAAATTCACTTGGGATAATACACTCTAGCTGCATCCATGTTGTGCAAAGACATGATCTTGTTCTTTTTTATGGCTGCATAATATTTCGTGGTGTATATGTACTACACTTTCTTTATCCAGTCCACTGTTAATGGGCATCTAGGTGTATTTCATGTCTTTACTACTGTGAATGTCTTTACTATTATGATGAACATATGCACACAGGTGTCTTTTTGGTAGAATGATTTATTTTCCTTTGGGTATATACCCAGTAATGGGATTGCTGGGTTGAATGGTAGTTCAGTTGTAAGTTCTTTGAGAAATCTCCAAACTACTTTCCGCAGTGGTTGAACTAATTTACATTCCCACCAACAGTGTGTAAGTATTCCCTTTTCTCCACAGCCTCATCAGCACCTGCTGATTTTTGACTTTTTAGTAATAGCCATCCTGACTGGGTGAGGATGGTATCTCATGGTGCTTTTGATTTCAAAGAAGGCAGAAGTTTTGCTGAGAATTACCATGCATATGTCGCAAACACATTTTAGTAAAATAGCAAGCACATATGCATACACATAATAGCCTATGGAGGCTGCTCAGACTACATCTAATACAAATTTTCAGTTTTGCTTCGATAAGGGTGAGATCACGAACCACCCAGTGATATCAGGAAAGAGCCCCTGCACTGCATAAAGCTGGGTCAGCACTCCTGCCCTGACCGCTCTCAGTTTGCGCCAGTGGCTCCCTGCTGGAGGTCCCTATTACTAATCAGAGGCATGGGCATTTGAAAGCACTTTCTCAATGTAGCTTTTAACAATGGATTTTTTTTATTGGCTTTATTTCCTACATATTTTGCAAAATGCTTGCTATATACTTTTTCCTCATTTTACGTGATGAAAGTAAGAGAATGACTTTCTTGTTTTCTGTAACCTCTGTATTTTGATTTTGTATTTAACTCTTCCTCATTTTCCCACCTTCATTCTCTGTCTTTATCAATGTTTTAATGCTGCAGTGGTGTGACAATTATTTAATATCACTTTTGTGAAATAATTTTGTGTTTGAAGTCATCAATATCAAGACATATCATTGTGACATCAATGGTCAGTCAAAGATTCCTAAGAACTTGACTACCCAACCTTGTGACAAATTTGACGACTTCTCCTTTTCAAATATTGCCTAATACTCATAAACATTTTGTTATTTTGTTTATATCAAAGGTGGACATAAAATAACAAGCATGTCTGCTATTTTCATTTACAGATTCTTTTCCTTGTAGATGAAAGAGATGGTTGGTTCCTCAGACTAGCATAAGGCTGTCTTCTGATCATTGGCAAATACTAAGCACCAACTTTTTATTACCCTGAGTCACCTTTGAATAGTATCTTGGCTATAATCATGAACTAGATGCTATTTCAACATAAAGCTAAAGTAAAAAACACTTATTTAAAAATCTATAGGTGATGTACTGTGGAGTGCATAATTGTTTAAAGCAGCATAGTAAAAAAGAGCTCTTTTATCTGCTAATGGGTAAAAAATGGGTTGGTGAAAGTTGCTCTAGCATCTCTGGAAACCAGTAGTTCTCAGTGCCAGAAACAATGCATTAACTTTTAATGTAAACTATTTTGGAGTCCTTTGAGAACTCTAAGAACTGCTATATAGCTGTTGGAGTATATATATATATATATATGTATATATATATATATATGGCAGTTCTTGGAGTTCTCAGAGACAGAGAGAGAGAGAGAGAGAGTGTGTGTGTGTGTGTGTATGTATATAGCAGTTCTTTGAGAGCTCAAATATATATATAGAATATATATATATATATATAACAGTTGGAGTATATATATACTCACATAGAACATATATATTCTATATAGAGAAAATTACATTATCATATGTAAGCATAAGCACATATTTTATATAATTACATAAGTTATAGACATATATATATAATTATATATTCTATAAAGTTATATATTATAATATATAAAACTTTCATTAGAATCATTACTATAACTTACCTGAACAAATATGACATGTGTGACTGAAAATGGTTCACCTCCATGGCAAATGTGGCACACATGATGGACAGCGGGAGAATAGAACTCCACTGTCTCTCACCTGTGATCTATCCTGCCTCTTTGTAATCTTGACATTAACCTTAATTGCTAAATTGGGGGGAAAAAACAAATGGCACTTCAGGTTATCCTCTCTTTGGGAGTCTTCCACCCAAAAAGGAGGCTTCACATATCAATTGGCTGATATACTCTAATGGCTGCTATTTCCTAAGCAGATGCCGCTGAATTTCATATAATTACCCTGACTCTACTATCCATAATGATTTTGATGGAAGTGAGCTCATCTTGAAAGGGATGTTGACAAGCAATAGAATAGGAGAGCTCTTTTATCCGCATATACTAAATAAATCACTGGAGTTGAACTTGAGATGAACTCTAACGAATGTTCACCTGATTCTGAAATGAGCTATATTGAATCATGATGCCACAGAATCACAACTTCTACAAGAATCTCAGCTCTCTGACGTCAGTGTGTTGTCCCGCAGCTCTAGGCAGCTGCTGAGGTAGGCTTGGGAAAGAGGACTAGTGCAGAATCATGGACCCATTTCACCCACTACATGAAGCCATCCCAATGAGAATAACATTCCTGAAAGGAACCCTCTTGGATGTATCTGAGCCAGGCACTGGAATGATGTTTTGAATAATTATGAAAATGCTATTTTGTTTTTTTTCTAAAAGAGTTGTTTCTAATCCTTTTTTGTATTTAAGGTAGTAAACATAAAATTTATATCTGCGTTTTCTATTCTCTTAGATATTAAGTTCATTGGTGGCAGAAACCATACTATTTCAAAGAAAAAGTACCCCCCGAGGCAAGGCTCTTGTGGCAGAGGAGTTGTTGGGCATGGTAGTTGGGTTCTTCCTGCGAGCCACGGTTGCATGCTGAAATTTGTAGACAAAACTCAAATGTCTGTCAAGCATGCTCATAATTATATTTTAAGGTATAGTTCTGAGGTTTTCATATCACATTTTTAGGGCTGCCTATTAATCCTTCTGCTTCATAATGCTACTGAAACAGTTTGTATCTTATAATTTTAGTTTGAATAGTTAGACTTTAAAATTCTCTTTCTTTTAATTCTGCAACAAAAAAACCTTTTGCCATTGTGTAGAAAAATATAATCTAGTCAGGTGATAGCTGTATCAGTTTATAAATCTTAACAGAACACCCAGGAATACCATATTCAAAGAAGGGCCTCTGCATGTCTCCCTAGCATCACATTCTGTTTAAGTGAAGCAATGGACAAAGCTTCCTTTCAACTCCCTGCAACATTAGTCCTGGCCACTCTGGGCCATTTGGAAGAACCTTCTTTTCTCCCCACTGATTAGTGCCTATTAGGGTTTTCTGGACAAGAACAACTTTGTTTATACTACTCAAAATGTTGCCTTTGTACAAATCTCCACCCCTTTACCCAAGTCCCCAGCCTGCCCATGTGGCTTCACACAGAGGGCTATCTCACCCTGCCCTGCTCTTCCCCACACCCACCTGGCTGCAAGAAAGACATGGACTCACCCTCAACTCCCTTTCCGAGTTCAGGCAGCCGAGTCCTTACGCTGTCCTGGTGCCTCCTCAGTGCTTTCTAAGAGCACAACTCGAAGACCCATCAAACTCATCAACGTCAGGGCATTCCAGACAAAAAGATAAAACCTGTTGCAGGTTTTTTCATTCTGGGTATTACAGTCTTATATAAAATTCAAGGTTAATGTTTGAAAATTTGTTTGAACCAAAACAAAAATAGAAAATTAAAAAAAAATTTTTAAATAGATATTCAGTTGTACTATTTTTTTCAGCTTTAAGAACCCAAGTATGGGCCCAATGAAAAGTAATTAACATAAGTTTGAGATGAGTTTTAGGGAAAAACATCCCCCCCGCATTTAGGGAACATGTGCACTGACTGGGTATTTGGTTATGCTGAGGAATTATTGTTATATTTTTAGGAATGATAATGATATAACAGCAATGTTCATCAAAAAGAATCTATCTTTTAGATACACATAATGTAATGCCTACAGAAAACTAGAATTACATGTGCAGAGTTGTAGAGTTCGCTGCAAAATAATTAAAGAATGGGAATAGGACCAGGACTTAGACAAAACCAAACAGAACAATACTGGTTAAATTTTTCTAAATGTAAATAGATTTTTAAAATTTCAAAATTTCTCTTAAATATGACCAGCCAAAGAGAGTATTAGAAGGAAAAATTATAGGCTTATTTCATGGATGAACTAAAACTTTTGTAATCTAATCGATTAAATATAATCTAATAGCAAACATTATTAATCAATGTGTAAAAAGCTTAATATGTCATCCATTATCTCTATTTTATGATTCTAGGTTTCTATTTGTTTCTAGGCATAAAATCCTCCCACCCCTTCTTCTATGTGATGATTTGACCTGAAGTTGACTTTCTAACTCTGCTCCCCGGTAAATTGATATAGTGGTATGTCAGATATGCAGCTAGGCCACATGACTCCTAGTCAATATCACCCTTGAGCAGTAGATTGAACCTGGACAGGGAGAACCATGATGGCAGCTGTGTCCCTGGGCCTCCCTGAGGGCAGTGACTCTTGGAACTGGCTGATCCCTTCTGGGAACACTGGTAATTATACCTATGGACCTATAAGCCTGTGCACAAGAGCTACTAGCACTTTGGGGAATGAGAGTTTTAGTCAAGGTGACTCCCACATCTCTTTTCCCCATCTGAATCCCATTTTCTTGGCCCTAAACTATACTGCTCTGTGTACTGTGCAAGGTCTACTCATAACAACTATGGCTTCTATTTTATTTGATTTAAGAAAACAGAGCATGTTGGACTTACAAATTATATGTGTGCATTTTTTTTTTTTTTTTTTTGCGAATGCAGTGCCTCACTACCACAAATTATGCAGTCAAGTTTCCCATATTTGGGGACATCGCAGGGGTCAGCATGTCCAGAGTGCAATGGATAAGCCTTGCCCTGGGAAAACCACCTTCGTGATCATGGTTATCTCCCCTGCCAGGTAAGTATGCTTCACCATTTTCTTAATTTAGGAAAAATATTGTTCTACCATGATGTTTATTCTTGAACTTTTTACGTAAATTTCATAAAATATCTTATATTGTACCTTTGAATGAATGAATTTCCAAAATAGTTCTTTTATTTCATAAATCAGATAAAAAATCTTTGAACTAATTTTGAAATTAACTGAGCTTATTTTCTGTTTGAAGCAACTGATGACACTAATTTACACCTGGCAGCATTTAACTATTAGCGAAAGTTTTCTCTTATAACAGAATGAAGATAACACCGAAAGTGACAATGTCAAGTCAGACCCATAGGACTCAGAGATTTTACTCAATAGCAACATTTACTAATTCAAGGGAAAAGATAACTGTAAGACACAGGTGAAGCTCTGTGACCCACTCAGGTCCTCACTTTGCTTCTTGACTGTGTGCCAGAAATAAGAGTCTCTCTGTGAGCTCTTGCCCTCAGCCTTTAACTGCTTGCCGATGGTCACCAGTTGCTGGTGGTGAGCACCCTGCTGATGTACTGTTTCTTTGTTAAGCATAGGAGATGACTTCAGGGTCGTGAAAAATCTTTGCAGAAGGGATGAGTGCATTTAGGGAAATTGTGACCAGCTACTGACATCCACAAGTCTGGTTGCTCAAGGTGCTATCTGAGACTGAACAAACACAGACTTTTCCTCTTTCAGGAGTTCCCTGAAACTCCTCCAACTTACTCTCTAGCTGTACAAAAACTGTGTGCTGCTTCTTTCTGTTAAGGTAGATTTGTGAGATCTTGCCCCGTCCCACCATCTTCTTGCGTTGGCCAAATTGAATAAATCTTTTTTTCGAAGCGCCTGTATGTCAGTGTGTTTGCATCAGCCGTACATTGGCGACACAAGCTTGAACTTGGGGTTTTACAACAACACCTGGATAGATTCTCCTGAGGACACTGAGTTTACAAATGCGTACCCTCTTTCCTGCAGCCCTCAGGGCTTGCAGAAGCAGCCCATTCTTCCCTGGTGAAAGCTAGGACTGCCTTCAAGCTGGAGGTCGTGGCTGCAGAGTCCTCTACCCGACAAAGCATTAGGTGTGCTCCTGGAGAATAACCCACTTCTTCCCAAAGCTGACAGGACCATAGCTAGAAGTAACACCCAGCATCAGCCGACGCAGAGAATGACGGACTTGAAATTGACTGTACGTCAAAGGGGAAACTTAACTGCTAGAGTGGACTTTAGAAGAGATGGCCACCATAGATTCACGTGGAAATGTTCCAGTTCCTTTGGAAAATGTTAGAAGAAATGCTGACAATTGAGAAATATGGGAATTCTGGAATGGGCATATTGCATAAGACCAGAAAACTCACCTAAATTTTGTGTTGTCTGGGAATGCCCAAAGGACACATTATTCACCAAGGCCATTCGGAATGCTCTGGAGAGGCAGGCACCGGAATTACTAACAAATTCGGTCATAACTGTCCTCTGCATGCCACAGCTGATAGTAAAAAAGGGAGTTACAGTTTTGGGCTCAAATATACGTAAACACCCCCCAAAGCATTAGAGGCTAGGTGCAGCTCTTAACTGCTGGAATCCAGAAAGTGGCAATTACCACAGTGACCAGCAGGTCCTTTGCTTACTTTTTAATGCCATATATATATACGTGTATATATATATATATATATATATATATATATGTGTGTGTGTGTGTATCACATGTATATACGTGTATATATATGTATATACGTGTATATATGTATATACGTGTATATATGTATATACGTGTATATATGTATATACGTGTATATATGTATATATGTGTATATATATGTATATACGTGTATATATATGTATATACACATATATATATATATTTCTGTTGAGTGTTTTGGGTTCCTTGCACACTGGATATTAGTCCCTTGTCAGATAAATAGTTTGCAAATATTTTCTCCCACTCATGTTGTCTCTTCACTCTGTTAATTATTTCCTTTGCTGTGCAGAAGCTTTTTCATTTAATATAGTCCCAGCCAGGCGCGGTGGCTCATGCCTCTAATCCCAGCACTTTGGGAGGCTGAGATGGGCGGATCACCTGAGGTCAGGAGTTCAAGACCAGCCTGAGCAACAAGGTGAAACCCCATCTCTACTAAAAATACAAAAATTAGCCTGCGTGTTGGCAGGCACCTGTAATCCCAGCTACTTGGGAGGCTGAGACGGGAGAATTGCTTGAACCTGGGAGGCAGAGGTTGCAGTGAGCTGAGATCATGCCATTGCTCTCCAGCCTGGGCAATGGAGCAAGACTCCATCTCAAAAATAAATAAATAAATAAATAAATAAAATATATATGTGTGTGTGTGTGTATATAGTCCCATTTGTCCATTATAGATCAAGAAATTGTTTCTAGACACAGAAACATGGAGAAATCTTAGGAAAAAAATAGAGCTGAGTGAAAAAAGTTGGGAATAGAATAGACAAAGGTCAATACTACTTACATAAATTTGGAATACATGTAAAAAGCAGTACATGTTTTATTGGAAAGGCTGAAATGAAATAGTAACCTCAAACACCTTAGGAGGTTTGCATGGTGAAGGAAAGGGCTGCAGCTGAGAGAACAGAGGAAAAGGGAAAATGCAAATTAAGGAAATGGAGAGAAGTTCTTCATAGACAAGTGATGGGTGCTGCCTCTTCAGACTGAACGATGTGATCATTGATCCCATGTTTTAAGACAGAAACAAAAGACAATTTGACTAAGTGGTGTGGTGAGGAGCTACTCGAGCTCATTAGCTAGCTTGAAATTCATAGTAAAATTCATGATGATATATCATTCCACATCTGCCCAATTAGGGGAGAGGAAATAGTCTGACATTATCAAGTGGTGGTGAGTATGTGATAAACTGGCACTCACATACTCTGTTTTTAGTAAACTTAAATTTTATTTAATGGATACCTTTAATTTATTTTAACTTAATAAGAAATTTCATTTTGAAAACAGTTTTGAGTAGAACAATTTTCTAGTTTCACCAACAAAATGAACATGTGTTTTCAATAAATATTTTCAGAAATATGCATAATCTTAGTCATTTTAACATTCATTTTTACTCTCAAAATCTTCCCAATGGGAAGATAAAGTATGTCGTCAATTTTGCCTTGAGTTCTTAGGAAGGCATATGTGAGTTATTCGTCTCGGGTTTTTTTTTGTTTTCTTTTTTGTTTTTTTGTGGGGTTTTTTGGTGGTTATCAAGGCATTGAAGGCAAACTAGGAACACATAGGAAAAAGTTGCAAAGGAGTTTGCAATTTACCTTGTGTATTAGTCAGGCTTCTTCAGAGATTGGCTCACCTCATGAAGGCTGAAAAATCCAGAGGTCTACAGTAGCAAGCTGGAGACCCAAGAAAGCTAGTGGTGTAGTTCCAGTCTGAGTCCAAAAGCCTGAGAAATAAAAAGAGCTAAAGGTGTAAGTTCAGTCTGAGGGAAAGAGAAGACTGATGTCTCAGCTCAGCATTCAGGCAGGCAAAGTTCTCTGTTATCCAGGCTTTCATTCTAATCAAGCCTTCAGTTGATTGGATAAGGCCCACACACTTTAGCTGCTGTGTCAAATTTATCTACTGATTCAAATGTTAATTTCATCCAGAAACACCCTCTGAGACACACTCTATGTTTGACCAAATATCTGGGCACCCTGTGGACCAGTCAAGATGCCACATAAAATTAACCATTACAACGTCAAGTATTTGAAAACATACATATTTTATGACACAGAAAGTCTACTGCTAGATTTATAACCTAGAATAACTCTCCCATATGTGCACCAAACATTTCAACTCCTCATCAACAGAAGAACAGATAACTACATTGAGATATTAACATACAATGGAATATTGTAGGCAGTGGAAATGAATAAGTAGATGACCTCAACCAGCATGGTTGAATCTCAAGTACTAAATACTGGGAGAGAAGTCACAATGCAAGGCATACAAAGTGTTTCCAAATTAAAAAAACATATATAAAAACAGGAGAAATTTTCCACACAAAGAGAGAAAGGGAATAATAATATAAAGAGATTTATTAGCAAAGCCAGTTCAGGAACAAGATCACCATGGTGAGAAAGGGAGAAAGATGGCAGGAGTTGGGACAGGCTTAGGACCATGCATAGAGCAGAGGCATGAGATGTTTTTCAGCCTGAGGGACAGGAACAGGATGTTCTTTTATTATTCTTTAAAATATGCATCTGTTTTATGAGCCCTTATGAGCCTGTGCTACGTTATATAAAACTTTTACAAAACGGAATTTGGAATACCATGTTAGATTATTTGTGAGGCTTTTTAAGAATCAAAACTTGTTAAAATCTTCATGTAATACTGTTCTGCTTATCTTTAAGGAATTTTATATCTAAGTGCCACTACAAGCAGGCTATTTACTAACAAGAACAAAATTAAGGCTCAGTGTGGGTAGTGTCTGTTACTCAATTCTATGATGAAAATCCCCAGGTAACTCTGATCCTGGCCTCTAATCTGCAGGAGAAAAAAACTAGAATGGTGAGATCTTCAGTACTGCTTCCTCCAGTGCAAACACCACGCACTGAAATTACATTACTCTTCCCATTCTACTTTAACATATGGTCTCTTTCCACATCTATGATGTTAAAACATGAAATCTCACACAGAAGAATGGGAATGGACCCTACATAACGTTCATCTAAGAGGCTAGAACAAGCTGTGGCCCACCAGTGACAAAATGGCAAAGATGCCTTGTTGTCGAAGAGAGAAAGAAGTCCTTTCACTTTGCCAATATTCTCAACTTCGCATAAACTATGTCTTAGCACAAGGACTTTCTTAGTTATTTTAAGCGCCATTATTAGAGATTTATTAGGCATGGTGGGAGTGATATCGATTAAAATGGAAACACATGTTTAGAAATGTAGACCTTTTTAAAACCAGAGGTCTTTTGAAAGACATGGAATAATATGTTATAATACACAAAAATATATATGTAAAACTGTTATATTCTGTATTTCCTATATTTTATTATACATTCTCTAGAATCTGTTGCAATAGAAATATACTGGCTAACCCTCTAGAATATATTTTATAAAAGCCATTTTAGGAAGATAAACACATCTGAGGCCACAGGATACATTTTAGAAATTCTAAGTAAGTGTAAATATAAAAGTCTATTATGGGCTTATCACCTGAACATTTAATCAAGAAAAAGAACAACTGCGTGTTTACTTGGCAGTTCTAAATTATGTCCACTGATGTTTTGGCCCTTTTCCCATTGAGAGGCAGTGTCTAGGTTACTGGACCAATAGAACAAGGAAGTGACATTGATGTTTTCCAGTCCTGGCCCTGAAGACCTGGCAGCTTCCATTTTCACTCTAGGTATGCTTCTTTGACTCCCAGCCATCTTGCTAAGGGCAGCCCCGTGTGCCTGGGAAGAGACCAGACCAGGATCCAGAGCTGTGTCTTTCCGGCTCCACATGTGCCTTTACTTCCTAGTCCTACTCTTTCTTCTGAGCTACAGTTCCTCTACTTGAATCAAAACTCAAAATGGCTAAAATTGGACTCATTAACTTGTTTTATTCTTTCCCTTGTAGGATCTAACATTGTGATCGACACCATAATCCAGCCCATCATTCAAATCTGAAACTTTGGAGAAGTAGTCAACAACTTCTCATTCAGTTTCACCATCCAATCAGTCATGGAATCCTGATGATCTTTAACTTCCTCCACATGGCCCAAATATCCCCTTTCCTCTCTCTTCCAATTTTGTCTTTATTCTTATTGTTCTGTAATTATACAATTTTCCTACTGATTTCAGGAATGAAAAACTGCTGGATTCATTTCCATTATTAACATTCTTCCACGTTTGCATGTCTTTCGGGATAACAACCAAGTCTTCTCAGAACAGCACTATAAAGCAGTATAATGTCAAAGGGATCTGAGATCAAAGCTTTGTTCTAGATAACAGACGAGATTAGATCTTGGCACTGTTAACACAAACGGAGGCTGATGAAAGAGAAATAATCTGAGGAGGGTATAAGATTGCAAAGAAGGAAAAACAATGCTAAAACGTTAAAGTGTAAATAGCAGTACTAATAAAGCCTACGAGGTGGTGGCCTAGCTCCAGATAGTCTTTTGTTTAGCAGAATACTTTGAAGGACCAGTTCTTTGAGGGAAATTATATCGCAGAGCCTAATCAAAAGACGAATAAAGATATTACTTTCCAGAAGCCAAGTTTTGAATAGCTGGCCTTTGAGGGTGAGTGGTAAGCAGAGTAGAGAGGTTAAATGGTGAGGTGAATGCCAGGTGTGATCCTGGGAGATGACTCATGGACTCATCCTGCAGAACCTCGAGAACACAGCCCTGTGAATGTCCAGTAAAAGGTACATGGGGGCACCTGGATCTGGCAATATGATTTTTCCCTACACAGATTGACTTAGACCCTAAGAAGTATGTTGCAGTACCATTCAAGCAATAGTCTTAGCTCTTTCATTTATCAACCCCCAAAATAATTATTGGGCAGCTAAAGTGTGTGCAGTTCTGTGCTGGAAGCTTTGAGAAATGCCCAAAACAATATGTTCATGGAATTTGTGGACTTGCTGACCAGGAGTTCTCTATAACTTTTGTTAAAACCAACAATCTATGTTTCTACGTATTTGCAGCCATTCCCATATTTGATTGACAATAGATATTATTCCTAGATGGTCATGAGTTAGGTGTCACATGGAAGAAAAATGGATTTCCATGAATATGAGTGTATTTCATTAATAAAAAATATTTATTAATGATAATATTAAAGTGACAAATATAATTTTACTACATAAATTGCCTGTATATACAAGTAAAATACATGCATTAATACTTTTCAGTATATTGTTTGAAATATGCTTCTTTTGCACAAATGTTTTAATCAATTTGGTTAATTTGACAAGTCTCGAAATATCAAGGAATGGACAATTTAGTTGAAAATACCTTTAGAAATTCATAAAAACCAGCAAGATGCTTTTGCCTAGTGTGCCAGATTTTTCCAGTGCTGAATTTTAAAAGGTTGTTAAGGTTGCTGTTAGATGAAGTTTCCTCACACTATCTAAAAATAGATTATCTACACTGCCTCTTCAAGTTCCGAGCATATTATTTTCCCCCAAGAACTTAGAGGACAATCAAATTCAAATAAAAATTTAAAAAGCACATCAAAAATCATCTTGTTCACTGATTCTCTTTGTTCTGAATAAAGGGCATTCTTGTCTACTACTTTGGTAGGGATTTTGAGAATAGCCTCTGAAACACTTCTTTTCAGAGAGAAATACACACACACACACACACACACACACACACATACACACCCCAGTATACTCACCTGCCTTTTTACAATATATCTTGTGTTTTGCTTATCCATAGAGCTTTTCATTTTAACATCTCTGAAATACAGATAAGACACACAGTCAAGGGTGCCTGGCAATCACTCTTGGCAGGGGCGCATTTTCCATATATGCTTACAACCTCTGAGACCCATGACCCAGGCTGTCCTCTTCCATGCTGTACTGCTAGGTAGGAACTGAGAAAGCTATGTGGAGAATAAGCAGGGCCAGCCCAGAAGGGCAGGCTGTCCTGTGCAAGAAGCCTGGCCTATGGGGAGCACTGCTTTGCATGGACCTCACTACACTCTGGGGCTCAGCCACAGAGGGGCAGTGTACCTGTTTTTCCCTCTAATACATACAACACAGCCTATTGGAGCATTTCCATACTAGCCCCAAATGTCAAAAAACATCCTTTAATCTCTTTAATCTCTGAGCTTAAATTTTGGTTTTACTTTAACTCTGTGGTCTTGGCAATTTACATAACCGTTTAGTCCAAATGATTGCTTATCTGTAGAATGGCAGTAGTCATCCACTGTATGGATTTTTGTAAGATTTTTGGTACAATGCAGATTAAAATTTTTGCATAGTGACTGGACCATAGTAGGGGATAATATAAGCCAACTATTGTTATCATTTTTGTTGTTAGTCACCACCATAAAATCTATTTTTAATAATTTCAAAAATTATATTGAACATTGTCTTTGATAACATCTGCTTTCAACACTTATGATATGTCTTCAAACTCACTAATCATAAAAGATTTAACATTCCAGAAGCCCATCGGCTGGATATATAAGTCTCTAAAATATACTTAAAATAATCTCCCCTCTAATGAGCCAAGTAAGAGTATTAGGAGTATTGTGATAAAGAATTGGCAAAAAGATTGATATCAAAGTGGAAGTTTTTATTTGACTGCTCAAATACAATGAACAAATGATTTATTTCTTTGATGTAATATGAAAAGTGGCCAGAGCCCTTTGAGGACAATGAAGAACAATGACCTCACCAATGTACATGCAGCCTATTCCCCAGTAATTAGACAAATCATCCATTTTTGTTTACTTTGCCTCATATTTTCTGCTTTGACATCAGAACTTGTTCCATGTCCAAGTTTCCAGATTTTTTCTCAAACTTTCAAAACTGAACATTCAATATGTTTCTCTTGCTGTCTGTCCTAGCTGTCATAGAGCACTTTACTCAACACATCAGCTGAAGAAGATCACACCATTGACAAAAGCAATCATACAACCAACATTGTGCCATAGAAATATTAATCTGACTTCTGCTTATTAGATATGCCAGAGGGCAGAAATAATGGAAACAAGTATATAAATTGGAATGCTATTTCAATAATTTAGCTAATATATATTGGACTTGCTACCATAATGAATATGATTGTTGAGAGATGGGCACAGGTATAAGAACTGATCTCAGGAATAATAACTGATATTAATTGATTTGATGATGGAAAAGTATAAAATCTAGTAGTGAAGTTGGAAAATGATACAGTTAATATAAAACACAATTTAAAATTGGGAACAGGTTTAATAGGTCTGGAACATTCTGCATTTATGATCAAGTTAGCATAGAAATGAATAGGAAGTGATTAATATTGAGACTAGTGCTTGAAAGAGAGAACAAATATGTAAGTTACTGGTAAAGAATTTTCCACATAGTGGTTCAGAAAAAGTAGCACAGCATCAAAGAAAGAAGGTTGAAAACGTACTTTCTAAGAAGTCTGGTGAAGGAGCTAAGAGGAATACTCAAAAAGTGACAGAAACCTGGCTGTCCCATGTCCCATGTCATGTAAATCAAAGAAAGGGCAGAGTTTAAAAGAAATATTCTGGCATTGGAGACTGTCTTATAATGAAGATACAATGCAGTAAACTGAGGAATGGAAAAAGCCACTGGATGTATCTAATATGTTTACTGCGGGTTTTCAAGAGAACAGTTTTTGTAGCCAGGATCAAGCAAAAGCCTGGTTGAAAAGACAAAAGGTGTAAAACTGGAGAAGGAGGTGGAAAATTAAAAGAACTTGAAAGAGTTACAAAAATGCCACCCGAAAATATGATGCTTTGCTCTGCTGATTACTTGGAACTGAGGGCACTTTGGAAACAGCAAACACAGGCAGTGCAGGCAGAGGCTTTCTCTGGGCTCTGCTCATCTGTCCAAAGAATGGTCCTCCCAAAGGAACTCAACTGTCATGAATACCCTCCCTCGGCATTCAACCAGGAAAGATTAAAGGATCACTGGAGAGAACATTAGAATTTCACCCCATGCCCATTCAATCATTTATTCCCCCTAAAGCTGCAGAGACTTTGAATCTGCATAACAGGACAATCTTTGTGCCGCATACCTTTCCTCCCTTCACCCTTCCATAACTTGTGTCACCACCACCCCCCAAGAACCCCACAATTCTATGCCTCGCAGCTCAGGATGCTATATAAGCTTCAATCATCTGACCGTTCTTTGAGTCTCATATATTATGGGATTCTCATGTGTACATAATTAAAATATTTTCCCTATTAATCTGTCCCATGGCAATTTAATTTTAGTCCAGTCAAAGAACTTAGGAAGGTAGAAGGAAGCCGTTTTTTACTCCCATGCATACCTCCATAATAGTAAAAGTAATATATATTATAGAGCAAAATACAGTAGAAAGATATCTTGATAAAGAATAAAGGCCAGAATAAGAGCGAAAGTCTTTTTTACAAAAGGAAATACATGATAAAGTAAGATCTACAGAGGTTGGAGAGAATGCTGTTTAGTAAATACATTGTAGGTAACTTCTCAAAATAAAATCCTCAGATAAAAATGTAAAAATTAAATAATCAAATAGACAATTTTTATCATTTAAATTAAATACAATTATTGATATAGTTACATTTAAACCCATCGTCTTACTATATATTGATTTCCTATTTTATCATTTTACTTCCATTGTCCCACATGTTCTGGGTTTTTAATTTTCTATTTTCTTCCTTCTTTTGATTAATTAATTACTTTTTGTAATTCAGTTAAAATGTGTTGGCTTATTAGCTGCAACTCTTCACCATTTTAGCATTTGCTGTAGTGTCTAGAGCATACATCTTTAACTTATCACAGTCTACCACAGTCTTTCATGTTATATCCCAACAATTCCTATAGTATAAGAAACAATTATGTACTTCCTGTTTTTTAATCTACATTCTTTGTGCTATTTTTTCATGTATTATACTTTTACCCAACATACACACAATATATACACTTATATCTGTATATATTTGTACATACATATGCATTTACATGTGCTATAAACGTTACAATATATTGTTATTAATTATACTTACATTCAATTTTATCTTAAAAATTTTAAATATGGCAGATTGTGTATATTTGCTCAGGTAGTTCATATTTCCAGTGTTTTTCATTGTTTTTTCTGTATTCTTATTTCAATTTTATACATTTTCCTTCTCTCTACAAGATTTTCTTTCATACTTCAGATATGCAAGTCCGTTTGTGACTAAGTCTTTCAAACACTTTGGCTAAAAAAGTACGTATTTCACTTTTAGTTTGGAAAGACATTTTTGCTAAGTATAAAACTTGAGGTTTATGGATTTATTTTTTTTCCTTTCAGTACATTAAAAATGCTTTTCTACTGTTTTCTCTCTTGTATTTTTAACAGTGAGAAATCAGGCATTATCTTTTATCATTACTCCATACATAGCAATAGCAGGTTTTATTTTTCCTGATAACATTTAACACTGTTTCTTTATCCCTGATTTTGAGCAATTTGATTGTGATTTAAGTTGCTGTCATTTTCTTCATATTGCTTTTTCTTTGAGTTTATTCAGTGTCTGTGATCTGTGGATTTATAATTTTCATCAAATTTAGAAAATTGTCAGTAATCTTTTACAAATATTTTATGTATCAATTTTTTCCTTCATTTGGGGGGGCTCTCTTGATACAAATTGATCAAGTAATTACACTGCTTAATTTCTCACAGCCCTCTGTTGCCCTCTTTTTTATTTTTATTTTTATTTTTAACTTTGAGTTGAATTGTTTTGTTCTCCTTGTGTGTCATTTTGGATAGGTTCTATTGCTATATTTTTAACTTGATTAATTTTCTGCAATGTCTAATCTACTGTTAATACCAGAAGTGCACTATATTTTTAAAAATCTCGGACGTGATAATTTTCTTCTCTTTGTCTTCATTTGGGTCTTTTTATATGTCAGATAGTTCTACTTATCATTTTCAATATTTGCAATACAGTTATTTTAACTGTATTAACATCCTTCTGTGTTAAGTTTAAAACCTATCCCAGTTTTCAGTCATATTGATTAATTTTCATTATTCTTATGAATAATAATTTTACTTTTTTGTATATCTGTTAACTTTTAGTTGAAAACAAGTTATGGTGAGGTTTACATTTCTATATGCTGCATACGTTTGCATTCAAATAATTTTTCCTATGGTTTGTAGTGGGATAAAGATACATTGCTTGAGAGCAGTTTGATTCTTTCAGGTTTTACTTTTATGACTTGTTAGATAAGTCCAGGATAGTTCTTGGCCAAGGGCTGGTCAAGTCCCATTTCTGGAGCAAGGCTTCCTGCACACTATACTGCAGGCTCCATGACTGATGAAGTTTCCACCTGGCTGAAGAACTGTCACTCTCAGATTTGGGGGTAGTTCTTTCTCTAGCCTCAGGTAGTCTTCTCACAAGCATGTGCTTATCAGAACTTTGCTAAATAATCACAAGTACCCTCTTTAGTTCTCTGGTGTTCTGTCCTTGAGCAGTTTGTCCCTCTCTGACACTGTGCCCAGCAAACCCTAACTGCATGGTTTTCCTAGCCTCTCAGCTCTAACTCCTCAACCTCAGGAGTCCACCAAGCTATGCATGGGCTCCCCAATGGTAATTTTAATTTTATGGGTCAACTCAACTAGACTATAGTGCCCAGTTGTTGGGTCAAAATCTAGTGTAGATATTCTTGTGAAAATATTCTGTAGATATGATTAACATTTACAAACACTTGACTTCAAGCAAGGGAGATTACTGTTGATAATGTGGGTGGGCATCATCCAATCAGATGAAGGACTGAAGATGAAAATTGAAGTTTTCAAAGAAGGAATTCTGCCTCAAGGCTGTAATGTAAGAAATCCTTCCTGAGCTTCTGGCTTACTAACCTGTCCTACAGATTTCAGACTTGCCAGCAGTCCTCCCCAACAACTGTTTGAGCTACTGCCTTAAAACACACACACACACACAAACACACACACACACACTCACACACACACACTCGTCATCCTATTGGCTCTGTCTCTCTGTAGAACCCTAAGTGATAACTGACACACTATATTTATATTTTGCCCTGGAAACTCTTTTAAAAATCAGACTTATCTCATTGTTTCTCACCTATCAGGATTTCTATCCTTGTTGCCTTATGCCCAGTGTCTTAAAACCCATTGTTTCATAGACACTGCCATATTTTGTTTGTTTCAGGAGAGAAGGTAAATCTGGTTTCTATTACTCCTTCTCCTGGAAGTGGGAAGTCTTTAGTAACGTTCTTAGGTATCACTTTCTCTAAGATGGCTTCACTGTCTTTGGGCCAAGCAGCTACTTAAATCTGGCTGACCTCTTTCCCTTTGACACCCTTTTATGCATCCTCTGGATACTTCTTGCTCAGTGCTATTGACTTCCCTTTCATGGATAGGATTCTACTTCGCCCTTAACTTCAGCCTGCACTAGCCAACCCCCCAACCTCTTAATTCTAGTGTCCATTCGCCCCCTTACTGGGGTACGGGACTATCCTGGAAAAACATATATTTTATAAGAATGATAAGCCCACATCCCCAAATGAGTTTGTGATCTGATTACCAGGACTTACAGATTTGGATTACCAGATAAAACCCTCTTCATTTTTACATTCATCTGCCAGAAATAAGTAGCATTTACTTATCTCAGGGTACATGTCAAGGTGCAAAAAGAGTGACTGTGCTATGGTTTGAATGTTCATCCCCTCTGAAACTCGTCTTGCAACGTTGTTCTCAATTTTGCAGCTTTGAGAGGTGGGGCCTTTGAGAGGTGATTGGGTCATGAGGGCTGCCCTCATGAATGGATTAATCTATCCATGTATTAATGGATTAATGAATTAATGGGTTATCATGGGAGTGGAAATAGTGACTTCATAAGAAGAGGAAGACAGACCTGAGCGAACATGCTCAGCCTCCTCACCATGTGATTCTCTGCATGGCCTTGGTATTCTGCAGAGGGGCCCCACCAGCAAGAAGGCCCTCATCAGATGTGATCCCTTGATCTTGGACCTGCCTACCTTTGGGAAATAAATTTTGTTTCTTGTAAGTTACCCAGTTGCAGGTATTCCGTTGTAAGCAACAGAAAACAGACTATGATGAATACCATTTTTTCTGGCATTAACTCACAATGTCAGTTCAGGTTGCTCATTTTAGTCTTCTGTGTCTTGGTGTCCACCTGTCTTCTTTACCTTTATGGACTTTTATAAAAAGGTTATCTAACCATCAATCATCTATCTAGCACCTAAATCTCTATATGTGTCTATCTTTCCACATTTAAATATCTAAAGGAAAAATTGTAGATTCCATTTGAAAAAGTCATCCACTTACATTTCAGCAGAGAGTTTTGAGAGGAACTCAAGAACACCTAAACAAAAAGAAACCTGAAGACCAGACAGTAGCATGTTATAGCCAAATTCTGGTTAAAATGTGTTCTTTGACATTTGAGAGGCCTTTTGATTTCGAAGTAAATGTGTTTTGATTGACTTAGGTAGTCCTGTTGAACCTGTTAGGTAGTTCTGTCCCGTGTCCCATCTATTAAAGCTTCAATTGTCTTTGATATCTAAGAGTTAATGGTGTAGTAATTTGTGCCATGACTAACAAGGCTGAATTACTTGTCAACACTGTGGCAGGTACCTGTTTCCTAGTAACTCTTCATGGGTCAGATATTGAGGTCAGTTCTGAAGAACTTGAGGAAATGAGAGTAAGTAAGGAGAGAAATGCTGGGTCAGAACTTACATTTAAAATTTTTTTTCACGGAGAAAAACATGATCTTTGTGAAGATGGAAGCAACTGTAAGCATTTATGGAATGTCTAGAAAATTACTATGAGGTAACCCTAAGGTCAATGGAATGCATTAGACTATCTCTGCTTCTAGAGAAAAAATAAAATAAAATAAATGCTTAGCCAGAAAAAGAAAACATGAGATCAAACTTCTGCGTGTAATATCTTTAAGAGATATGATTCATTTAAAGAATTTTCCAAGCCTCTGTTATTTACAAGGCAAAAAAAAGAGATAATTTCATTAAATTTAAATGGAAGTTTATTTTGCCTTTCATGTTCATTTCATACCAAATGTATGACGGTGTTCAACATATTTTATGTGCTTTCTATACCCCCCCGTTTGCAATACAAGGTGTCTTAAATATGATCAATAGATTCAGTATATTGATGTCCTTTGAATGATACTGAGAGCACAATTTTGTGTTTGTTTTCTGTCTCATCATTTTCAGAATCTGCTATAATGACACATATGGCAGGATCTATGATGAAGCAATTGTGCGTATACAGACAGAAATGAACCTAAAATATAACTTTGTATTAATGAAAAAAATTGACATTTGATGGTGAATATTGTTAATTGCAATAATAAGTAGAACACTGAATGTATATGTAGAGGGCTGAGCAGTGTCCTCCCGAAATAAATACCTATGTGGAATCTTATAATGTGACCTCATTTAGAAACAGGGTCTCTGCAGAAGTAATTAGTTAAGGTGAGGTCATACTGATTTAGAGTGGGCCTTAAATCTACAGAATGGTATCCTCCTTATAAGAAGGAGGAGGATACACAGAGAAGCACAGGAAAGGCCAGATGACCACAGAGGCAATGGAACAGACACTCTCCCAGAGCCTACAAAAGGAACCAATCCTGCTGACACCGTGATTTCAGACTTCTGGCCCTCTGAGTTGTGAGAGTACATTTCTGCTATTTTAAGTTTGTAGCCATTTGTTACGGCAACCCTAGGAAACTAATATAGTGCATTCTGATTACACTTAAAAATTAATTAAGTTAACTCTACCTCCATATTTCCCCATACACTTTGTATAATCTAATTTTTAAATCAAGATAATATGATAGACTTTAAAAAATAATCTTCCCAAGCTACCTAATTAATTTTCTTCCAATAACATTACTCAGCATAGTTTTTATTTCTAATGAAAAATATACAGCAGAGGATTATTTATAACGTGATGGTTAACATCAGTGTCTTGCTAAGAGTGTCTCACTCTTAAGACAAGAGACCTGTCTTTCCAATGCAGTGCCCCTGGTGGTGCGCCTCCCACCGCCCCCTGGAAGACAAAGTGCTCATAGCCCAATTGCCCAGAATGTTGATCACAGGCAGCTCTCAGCTGAGACCCTCTCTGCAACTTCCTTTTGCTAAAGACAGACACTTTGCCCCAAGACCATGCCTCCATTTTGGGGCAGCACACATAGGATGCCAAACAACAGCGGGGATAAAGGCCATCCCTTTTGTTTTCATTAGGCAATGCTCTAGTGCGTTTCCAGTTAGACAGAGCCTACTGGGGTGGGTCGGTGTGACTGCTGAGGTCTTGTGAGAGCGTGAAAGCTTTCCACTTCCTCCTCTGCCCAGTCCTCCTTGTTCCTTCATTACCCAAGATGTGTTCATCCCAAAAGCACCCCCAATACATTTCTTGCACACAAATATCAGTCTCACAGTTTTGCTTTCCCAGAAACCCTGAGTCATAGGAGAAATATCTTCAAGTCCAATCTAAGCCACCAGTTCAATCATATTTAGAAAAAGTTGATAGAATATTCTGCCACAGTTTTCTCCCCAACAAAGGAAGTCTGTACTCCTTGGTTATTTGGTTTAGGTCTCCTATAGGTCTAAACTACTGAGCAATTCTATAGCTATTCCAT
The DNA here is from genome assembly GCF_029281585.2 of Gorilla gorilla gorilla. Taxonomy (NCBI): domain Eukaryota; kingdom Metazoa; phylum Chordata; class Mammalia; order Primates; family Hominidae; genus Gorilla; species Gorilla gorilla. Next base: position 61,560,201 of record NC_073230.2, read on the forward strand.
ATATTTTCTCCCAAATAATACAAGCCCAATATAATGGCATATGTTGGTTATGAAATATGGAAAGGGTTGAACTGCGGATGTGAATAATAGCACAGAAATACATATTTTCTGACAATAGTCTGTTCAATATTTACGATTTTGCAAAATGAAAAGAGATAATAAACATAAGAAACATGAAAAGGAGAGAAAGAGGGAAACGAAGAGACTGTGTTTTGAGACAAAAAACTAATTTTTATTAACTGTGAGTATTAATGCTACGGTCAAACTTTAGCAGTCAGTGTTAGCACATGGTAGATATAAATCACCTGAAACAAAGCTTACCTTTTCTTCCCATTCTTCTCACTCTAATCTAAAAATTATGAAAAAAAATGGACAAGGAAAGAAACATAAGAGGCTTCTTATTTCTTGCATGCTCACTTTTATACTGTAACTAGAAGACTCCAAACAAATACTGATTGCAAATTATATAAGGGATGCTGCATTTTGAAATAAGTTATAACCTCAACTCTTTTTTCCTATTTAATATAAGTTTTGCAGGCTAAACTTGCCCTCTGAGTAGACTGTTGAACAGGCAAGTGAAGTAATTTGCTTGGTGTAATCTTGGTGCTGAGGGAGATAACTCCCTCTGTATGATATTTATATAATGAGTCTTATACCCACAATTAGCTTTAGGATGCCATCTTAAAGGTGACCTTGATTTATTTAGCTGGTTAGTCAGTAGATACTTTATGGAGTTCAATATTCTAAAGATTGATCAGAAAAGGAAACTTTTAATGTCCTTAATGGGGTCATTAGTGATATTACAGAGTGAAATTAAACTGAAGGACAATCTCAACAAACCTTTTTTTTAGTTCTAATAGCATACCCCTGGGAAAGTTAATAGCTAGTATAAATTGGTGCCTATTTCCTTTATCTCATTTTCGTTATCTGGCTTAAATAGATAACAGGTGATTACATTGAATATAAATTAGAAGCATTGCCTGTTTTCTAAACTTGACTCTTATAAAAATAAATGCATAAACCTTTATAAAGTCAAGGAGAATTTTTATGGAGATTCAATGGTACTTTCCAAAAGTTGGCACTTTTTTATGGTCAATAACAGAACTGTTAACATTTTTCACTGTGGAATGACAGCAATGGATGCGTGACTCAACCATTGATTTCAATGTTGATTTGTGAATAATTACTCCAGATGATGAAGTGTGAGTTGCAACTCTCATCAGGAAGGAAAGTATCAGCCAGAGAGACAGTTTTCCACATCCTCGGACAGAATACAGTTTCATGTGCTGCATCCCAGTGAGGACTCTGTGATACCTGGAGTGGACTCTGGATAGAGGTGAAAGAGTGCTGATTTCTACCCAGGTTTTGCCAAGCTCTCAAGAGCACTGTCTACTGAGTCTTTTCCTGGCATTCTTTGGGTTGGAGAATAAGTAGGCATGCCTTGCTTTCTGCTGTATGATTTATGTAAGAATCAAATCAGATAATATATGTGAAAGCAAGCTAAAAACTATAAAACAATACATGGACAAAAGGCACTTGAAAGATATTACTATTCCTTATTCAAATATGACTTTATTTTGCTTTTCTTTCTTTTTTTTTTTTTTAAATAGAAAGAGATTTAAAAGAACACCTGAAGGGAGATAGGAAGAAAAACAGAATATGAAGAGGATTCAACCAAACAGAGCCAATGAAGGAGACAGAGCAAATTAAATAATAAGAGCAATTTTAAAAAATGGGACAAAAAGGAAAGGATACTCAGTGCATAGTTGGTGGCTTAAGAAAATAAAAGATTTTTTTATATTATACTTTAAGTTCTAGGGTACATGTACATAACATGCAGGTTTGTTACATATGTATACATGTGCCATGTTGGTGTGCTGCACTCATTAACTCGTCATTTACATTAGGTGTATCTCCTAATGCAATCCCTCCCACTTTCCCCACCCCATGACAGGCCCTGGTGTATGATGTCCCTCACCCTGTGTCCAAGTCTTATTGTTCAATTCCCACCTATGAATGACAACATGCAGTGTTTGGTTTTCTGTCCTTGTGATAGTTTGCTCAGAATGATGGTTTCCAGCTTCATCCATGTCCCTACAAAGTAGGACACGAACTCATCCTTTTTATGGCTGCATAGTATTCCATGGTGTATATGTGCCACATTTTCTTAATCCAGGCTATCGTTGATGGACTTTTGGGTTGGTTCTAAGTCTTTGCTATTGTGAATGGTGCCGCAATAAACATACATGAACAAAAAATGTCCTTTTTTCATGATGTTCTCTTATTTCTTGCTGAAATAAATGAAAAGATTCAGTATGTCCAAGTATCTTTTGTAGCTAGGACCAGTGGTATAGGAAGCTAGCTTCAAACTGTTTATAATAAATATGCAGGGAAATCCGGATATTAGAAAGTCCAATGATAAATCCAGTATAAATTTATCATAATACATATTTAAAAATAAAGCAAATTAAAGCACCAAAAAGCCAACTAGAGCTAACAAACAAGTTTGCGAGATCACAGAATACAAAATGAACATATAAAAATAAATAAAACCCATTCACAATAGTATCAAAGACAATAAAATACTTAAGAATAAATTTAACAAAAGAAGTGTAACATTTGTATGCTGAAAACTACAAAATAATGATGAGAGAAATTAAAAATCTAATTGAATCAAGACACATTATATATTTATGGTTGGAAGTCACAATATTGTTAAAATACCATTTCTACCTAAATTTATCTGTCAATTTCAACAGAATCCATGTCAAAGTCGCTGTGAGCTTTTTTTGTAGAAATTAAATGTTGATCCAACAAATTTATACAGAAATGAAAGTACTTGAAGCTTAAACAGTTTTCAAAAAGATGAACAAAGTTGTAGGACTCATATTGCCTAATTTAAAAAATTACTATAAGGATGTAATCAAGACATTATGATATACATAAAGGAATCGGTTAGATCAGTGAAACAGTGTCAGAGTCAAGAAATTTACCCCTACATTCATGGTCAATTGCTTTCCGATAAAAGTGCCAATTCAATTCAGTTTAGAAAAGATTGTCTTTTTACCAAATGGTGGCAAGACAATTTAATATCCACATAAAAAAAGAAGAAGAAGGAGAAGGAGGATGAGGAGGAGGGGATGGAGGAAGAGCTTCATCCTTACCTCCTCATGCCATATGCAGAAAAGAACTCAAAATGCATTACAGACCTAAATGTAAAATCCAATAATAGAAAGCTTCTAAAAGAAAACACAGGAGAAAATCTATATGACCTTGAGTTAAACAAAGAGTTTTAGATGTGACAGCAAACACACAATCTATAAAAGAAAAAGAAAAAATAAATTATATTTCAATAAAATTAAAATATTTTGTACTTCCAAAGATACCATTCAGAAAATAAAAAGACCAGTTACAGACCAGGCAAAAACATTTCCAAATCATATATCTGATAAAATACTTGCAGCTTAAATGTATTAAGAACTCTTATATCTCAGTAACACAGACAACTCTATATTAAAATGGACAAAAGGGTTTTTTTTAACAAAGAAGACATATGCATGGTTAATAAGCACATAAAAAGGTGTTCAACATCATTAATCATTTTGGCAGTTTCTTAAAAAGTAAACTATGAGCTTATCATAGATTCCTACAATTTTTCTCCTAGGAATCTACTCAGTAGAATATGTGTATCCACACGAGGACTTGGACATAAGCACATACTGCAGAATTATTTGTAATAGCCAAAAATGGCAACATTCCAAATGTCTATCAACTGATGAATGAACCAACAAAATGTGGTATATCTATGCAGTGAAATGGTAATCATGATAAATGACATGAATGAACTGCTGACATATTCCATGACATGGATAAAGCTAAACTATACTAAGCCAGGCATTGGAAAACTTTTTCCTTAAAGGGCCAAATAGTAAATGCTTTAGGCTTTTCGGGTGCTATTGTCTCTGTCAATAACTCAATTCTATTGTTCCACAAAAGCAGCCATAGACAATGCATAAACACATGAGCATGGCGTGTACCATGAAAACTTTACAAAAAGAGACAGCATGCCCACAACCCAGAGTTTGCCCCAATCTGTGCTAAGTAAAAGAAAGCAAATGCAAAAGTCTACATATTATATTATTCCATTTACATTAAATATCCAGAAAAGGCATATTACAAGAATAGAAAACGGTGGATTCCTGGGTCTGGATGAGAGAACTGAGATTGACTGGAAATGGACTTGGGGAAAGTTTTAGGGGGATATAGTAATGTTGTAATCATGGATTATGGTGATTCCAGCACCGCTATATAAATTTACTAAATATCATTAAATTTTCCACTTACAATGAGCAAATTTTGTGGTGTGTAATTTAAACCTCAATATAGCTGTAATGAATAAACAAAAAGAAAAATCAAGACTAAATAAAATAAGCAATTGTTCAATTCCTGTCATTGGAAAGTGGAAAAGTAAGAAATATTTACAGAAAATAACTTAAATGTCCTTCTTATTACTGTTGTAAGAAAAAGCAAATATTGGCAGTTAATTATGAAAATATTTCTCATGAACTCATGACCAAAAATGAAGAGAAATTTCAGAAAATTTGCCTGCTCTGTCTGATTGATTTGTCGGCTTCTAAATGATCCTCTCCAGTCTCTCAATAACTAGCAAGATTTACAAGCTCTGCCAATGTCAGTTGTCACCCACGTTGCAGAATATTCAGCATAGTCTGAAGACCCTGGTCAAAGGGGAAAGTATAATAGATTTTCAATAAGTTGGTGTTGACAACTAGTAAAATGACTATACTTTTAAAATTTAATTAATATATGTAAAAGTAGTAGTAGCTGAACTGTCATATTCTGTCTTGAAAGCATATATGGAAATATGATTATAAACCATGACTGTGATATAAATTTGAAAAGTTCCAAAAAATAAAATAAGACTGAGAGAAGTTGGTAGTTAGTATATACATTTAAGATCAAAATATGAATTTCAAAAAAGCTGTCAACAGTTTTAGGACATCATAGACTCATTCTGTCATGTATGGAAAGAATAAAGGATCTACCTACACTTCCGTGAGCTGACAAAACTAAACCTCATCCAAGCTATTTTGTTCTTTGTACCCTATTTAAGAAAAATATTTTTTAAAATTTCACAGAATGAAAGCACATAGTCAGAGTGAATTACAAGTGCTCATGATGGACAGTGTGGTGATGAGTTCAGGAAACTTATCATATGAGGAAAGGGAAAGTTGAAGAACTAATCTAAGCTTTGACCAAATATGAGGTATCATTAGAATCATCTAATGATGAAATGGTTTGGCTCTAAATGTAATGAGTTTTCTAACATGGGATGTGTGTAATTAATAATTTATTCAGGATTGCAGCACTGTATTAGAGAAACAGCAATAAATGCCACTCATCGACTTAAAGGAGCCCCAAGTCTAGTGCTGAAGGAGGCAGGTAAAAGGACAATTATAATGAGTAATGACACAAGTTCAGGACAATGGGTGTCCTTGAAATCCTTTACAAAACTGAGACCTGGAGGGCAGGAAAAGCTTCTTAAAACAGGTTACAACTGAGCTGATATTTTAAGGAAGGAATAGGACCTACCCAGACAAAGAAAGGAGGATGGGATATTACGGACAAAGGGATGTGCAAAGGCATAGAGACATTCAAACTCACAAACATTTATTATTCACAAACATTATTATGCACTATGCACCAAGCATTGTAGGTGCTGGAAATACAATAGTCAATAAAAAATACGTATGTTGTTGTAAGTATGGTTTATTTGAAAATAAATACTACATGAGAAATACAGCAGGACACTTCATGTTGTGTCCTGAGGGGAAGGATCACAGTTTTCAGTGGAGCAAACTGGAAAGTTCTCACTGAGAAGGCAATGTTGAGTAAAGATCTAAAGGAAATGCAGGAGCGGAGCTCTCAGGCAGAAATGGCCACAGCAGTGCAAAGGCCCTGAGCAGGAGTGTGCCTGGTCTTCCCAGGGTGAGCGGTCCCGGGGGCTGGATGAGAGTTGAAGGAATGTATCTTAGATGAGACCGAAGAACTAATTATTTGCTCTAAGAGGACACATTGTTTCAGCCTCATTAGAGGTCTGATAAAATGAGAGAAAATAGCTGTGAACTCCAAATATTTGAGAAAGGTCTCAGATAATTTAGAAAGTTTATTTTGCCAAGGTTGAGAATGTGCAGCCATGACACAGCCTCAGGAAGTCCTGATGACATGTGCCCAAGGTGGTCAGAGCATAGCTTGGTTTTATGCATTTTAGGGGGACATGAGACATCAATCAATATATGTAAGATATACATTGGTTCCATCTGGAAAGGCTGGACAACTTGAAGCAAGGACTGGTTTCCAGATCACAGGTAGGCAAGAGACAAAGAGTTGCATTCTTCTGAGTTTCTGATTAGCCTCTCCAAAGGAGGCAATCAGATATACATTTATCTCAGTAATCAGAGTGGTGACTTTGAATGGAATGGGAGGCAGGTTTGCCCTAAGCAGTTCCCAGCTTGACTTTTCCCCTTAGCTTGGTGGTTATGAGGCCCCAAGATTTATTTTCCTTTCACATTTCCCCCTCTTCCTTTTTAAAATTTTATGGAGAAAGCATTTTAGAATAAAACGAGTCTCTTGTCTGAGGCTTCATGTGATCTCTCATGGCTAGGATGGTTTATATTCAGATGGGTAGGTCCCCAAGTTATCAGGAAAGCTCACTTTTAGCATGTTGTAAGTCTCATGACCTACAAAGAGAAAATAGGGGGAGGAGGGGAGAAAAACAACAATCAAAAGGAACAATCCTGGAAAATCAATACAGTCCACATTACTCTGAAGTCCATAATATAGCAATAGGCAGGTAGGAAAGTGGCTTATGTATATAGATAGATTTTTGTTATTTTCTTCTGAAGTTGAAGTTGTCTAGCTTCAGTTTGCAGGGCTTTAAGAAAGTACAGCTTAGTTTTCAGTAATTTCAAACTAGGAAAAATGACGGGAAAAGGAAAAGAAAGAAGAAAAAAATTGAAAACATTATTTTGGAGACTTGTAGCCAGGAAAAATTAAAATTCAATCCAAACCGTAGAAAATAATAAAAATTGTGAAACATTAGGCAAGACTAGAATTTAACAGCAGGTGTATTACAGTTTTTGAAACAGAATTTTTCTGTCTCCAGTTTCCCATTTTTACTATGACAAATCATGGTAGGACTGATTTGCTTTATTACACTCGGCCTGATTATTTGTATAAAATGAGGTAAGAATAATTATGTTTTATGTAAGCTTTTTAAATTGGCTTTCATGGAACTTTGTTCCATAGAAGGAATCTCAGATAAGACTTTTTTAAAGCTGAAGCCAGCCATGGCTTTGTACCATTAAATACCGATGAGTTGGCTAAATTCCTCTCCTCTTGAGGTCCCAAGATAACCTGGGGCTCCTGGACCTGTCAGAAAGTGACATTCTTTGCTTACCACAGGTCAGGAACCCTGTACATAGACTGGGCAGACATGGTATGAGGCAAGTTTTCCCAAGGAGCTTTTATTGACTCTGTAAGTCAAGTTTGATTCCTTAAAGGAAAGCGCATCAATCCAGTTAAAGCCTTAGAAAATGACCAGTTTCTCCAATGGTGTTCTGTTGCAAAAGAAAACATTCTTATTGGCACTTACGCAAATAACTATATTGCCGTAAGTTAAGAATACTCACAAATAGTTAACAAATTCTGGACAAATCAGGTAGAGAGAAACAAATATGCTCCAAATTCTGTTCACAGGAGTATATTTTACTCAATTGCTACATGCGGTAAGTAGCTCAAAAGTTTTCTTGACTCTGAAAAACAAAACAAAGAATTAGCAATGTCTTAAGCAAAAAACTCAAAAGATTACTTTAGTCTTTAATTAGTTCAGTCCATGCAGTTAACTCTTGTTCTTCATATTATTCACGGACATTCCAACTCTCCATGAGAGTCTTGAAAATTTTTTTCTATTCTAATTTTACAATCTCCAAAGTTATCAGAACCCTGCATTCAAGAACACCTGTTAGAATTTATAGCTGATTATAAAACCACCTTCTAAAGAAGACCAAAACAAGGCAACAATTGTCTGTAGATGACAAAAAGTTTCAGGACAGCCATTGCCAAAGACACAATTGACAAGGAAATTTGTTACCTATGTGGCATGCAATAATTTAACATAACAATTATAAGTATTACTGATAATGTACACTAAGTCATATCAGAATTGCAGGAGTTTCCCATAATTTTGGAACACATACCAATAACATATTTATACAAATACAGTTCAAAGAAAGTCAAACACCATTTCCTATTTGGCAATGCTTCCTTTATAATTTTTATACCAAATAAGCCAAATATATCATTTTTGGACTTTAGAGAACCTAATATCTTAAATGATCAATTAGGTCAGAAAAAGACATAACTTGTAATTTGATTTTGGAAAGTTTGTCAGATATCAAAGGTTTATAACACTTGATATCACAAAATAGAATTGCAGGTTATTGTGAAATAAGTCATACATTCAACCAAAGTGATAACTCAAAGATTTCATGAAAAGGCAAAACACTCTTTTTTTGAGAGGAGACTTAATTTTCCAAACAATAAGCCCTAATAATAACAGCATAAAGCCAATTAAATTTGTTTTTCAAAATTATATAACAATATACACAATTTTAATTAACTTGACCATAAGAGATAATTTCCGTAAGTCTTTTTTAACTTTTATTAAGGAGTTGGTTAATGCTTCAAGAAAACCGTGTTATTCTGACACAGGGGCCCATATGTTGGTTTTGCATCAATGTGCACTTGACATTAATGGCTAATTTATAGAGAAACCGAACTTACTTATGTCTCAAAATCAGTCCTTACAATCTCATGCACCCATCTCTTCCACAATTGTCCCAAGACCTTGAGGAGTTAAATAGCTTTAATTTCTGGCCCTGTGTCTCATAAACACAGTTTACTTGGATTGGCATCTGCTATAGGGACTGAAGATGAGGCTTTGACTGCTATCAGTGTAAAGATTAGCAGTACTTGGTGTCCTTTTAGACCCAGGCATCAAAACCCTGTAATTTAACGGGACAAGGACTTTAAAAGCACACACAGAAAGTTACATGAGTGTAATAACCTAAAGAAAAAAATTAATCTAATTTTTTCCTAAGGAAACCAAAACTTTATAATAATGGCATAGAAATTATTTCAATAAAACATTAAATCTGTTATAATTTATTAAGAGTAAATCAATCCCTTAAGAAAATTTTATTTTTCTAACCAATTATTTAAGTTATAAGTGATTTTTTTTACATTAAATCCAATTTCTAGAAAGACCACTATAATTTCCATTTAATTATAGACAACTTGATTATAGAACAACTTTGGTTGTTTTTAATAACTACCTTCATTGTGACTTACACAGACCATTCATTATATGCTTGGACTTTGTGGTTTGACCCAAACATCCCTCCTTCTTAAACAACCAGTAATTTTATTCTAAGACTAAATTTCCCATATAAGATTCTTTCTCACATAAAATTATTTCTGTTTAAGCTTTTTACCAAAAAATACCCCTTTTATTTTTATAACCATTTTTATATATCTCTTAATTCCTTGTTACTTTTACCTTGTTTTATATACAACCTTTAAATAAGCTTTGAAGTAGACGAAAATTATTCATCTTTTTAAAAAGGATGCTTTGTTTTTAGAAAGAATGTTTTCCTACAATATACTTCTATTGGAAAATACTCCAATAATGAAATATCTATTATTTAATTTAACATAACTTTAGATTCTAAATTATGAAAAGTTTGTCTACAAGTATTTACTCAATACATTTACCAAATTATTTTAATTATTTACCTAGATTATTTATGAAAACTGTGATAATCGTTAAAGTTATGAAACCACCACTGCAAACTTGTAACTGAGTCAGTGAAAAAGATCTGAACTAACTGACCCCATCTTGCTTCTAACCTCCAAGCTGTCCTTGTTAATTCCTAGGTGTAGACCAAACTAACTTTGGGAAGAAATTGTAGTTTAACTTTGAAACAAAGAAGATAACAGTCCTTTCCCAAAACAAACCCGCTTCCTGACTGGGTACTAGACTGTCTAAAGCCACAAGATTAGAAGTTATGATTATTTTATTAAATAATACAAGATTTAGCTATTTTTTTTAGATTTAGCTATTTTTATTAAACCAATATCAATATATTATTAATCAAAAATTACACAAGCAAAGATCATTATGTTTGGGACTGGGTTTTATAGTTTTGTAACCCCTATGCCAAATTTTGACACCTATGGTATTTGGCAGGGATAAGTATGAAATTGCTTAATTAATAAATGCAAATAAAAATGTATGCTTAATAGATCACTAATATTAGTTTACCAATAATTTTAAAGCTAGCTTATTTATTAAAGATTTTACTTAGATTACATAAACTTGGAAAAGCATTTGACTAGTCTTTCCTTTTCTCTGAGAAAGTATTTGATTTAAGAGTTTTTATTTTTCTTCAAGCCAATTAATTAGAACTCTTTTATATAGTTTTAGTAGTGAAACATTGTGTACACAACACATAAATACATAGATGTTTTAGGCATGCTGATAGAAGTACATCTTATAGATTCATAAGACATTTTTTTTTTTTTCCTGATCTTAGACTAGTAAACTCTTGATAACTTGTTTCATTACCCTGGCAGTTGTCAGCTAATAGCCCTAAATCTGCATATTGAAGGCAACAACTCTTAGGTGAAAAATCAAATAGCAAAATTTGCATCTCTCAAGATACAGAGAGAAAAAGTGTAGTGATGCTAGAGGGAGATTAAAGATGGATACCAAATCAAACATAAAATTATTAGAAATCTATCATAGGATTATATAATGAGATCAATTTATTTAGATTGGGACTACCTATCTTTTAACTAGATCTCTGAGCTCTGGGCAGAGCCCACACTGAATCCTAGGTCTCCAAAAGGGAAGAATTATTATGAGGCTAGACCATGTGGAGTTTTACGGTGCACTTAAAAATTTTTTTTAAACAAAGACATTTCTAAGTGTCTAAACTACACTCTCCCTTAAAAATCCAAGAGTAGCCTCTGTTACAATAACTGTTTTAGTCAAAAATTCAGGTAACACAATACAAAATCAAGCAGTTTAAGAGCTGAGATGAACTTTTCTGTTTATACTCTTGGGGTCCCATAAGAAATAACAGATTTGTCCCTTAAAGGGAGTCTGGCACCTTCTCCATTTTCTTTAAGAAATCTCAGGCTACTTTAAACTATTTCAGTTCCCTCATGCAGCAGAGGGTGCAAGAGAAAGGAGAGACAGCAGAAGTAATTGAAGAAAATGGAATTTAGTCAACTGAGAAGAAAAAAAATTTGCTCAAAAAAGACAAAGTCCTAGGAGAAAAAAACAAAAACAAAAACATAAAGGCCTTTTAAATACAAACATGCACACATAGACACACATATTTTGGATGTTAGCTTTTAATTAATCTGACTTTTAACCATTGAGCTTCTCTAAAAAAATGTTTTATCTCATTACCATATGTCAGCTAGGACAAATTGCTGCTATTTCAGGATTATCAATAAGAAACCAGAAAGCGCTTAATTTAGGAATCAAACCCAGGCTGTCATGATGAAAAAAAAAGGAAGGCAGAACTTTAGGTAGGGAAATGCAGTGTGGGGTGATAGTTGTTGCTCTTTCAGTTTGACACGGCTAGCAAAAAGGTAAAAAGCTGGCCTGGTTACATAAATAAAGCCTCTTAAATAGTCAAAATCGAAAACTGTTTTTATTTTTTTCCCTTTTGCTGTTGTTTTTCTCCCCCCACCACACCACCTTTTGTGTGTGCGTGTGGTGGGAATTTAGCCACTTCAGAGGCCTTCTTCCCCAGTATTTGGAACTTTCCTTCAGATTTGATTGAATCGAACAGAATTGGTCAAACCCAATGGGAAAAAGACTGAAACAACTACAAAATCAGAAACAAACAACAACAAACAGTTAAGCAAAACAAACAAACAATCGCACAAGTTATACTGTTACTGAGCACTCTAATCGTAAGGAGAAATGAAGACCAGCTGGTTGTTAATCTTAACTTTAGCCAAGACAAACCCCAATTCTTACCTAGGGATAGGTCTCAGGCTGAAGACTACTCTCTACCATCTGAGAAACAGGAAAACAAAAACAAAAACAAAAACAAAACAAAGCAACAACAACAAAACAACAACATCGTCATGGAGGCAGGAAAATTGTCTTTCTTGTGTTGGAAGCAAGTAAATCTCCAAAAAAAAGGAGTTGTATAGCAAAATAAACTTTAGATATCAATAAAATTTGGGGAGATCAGAGATTCTCTGGAGGGGTTGCCTCCAGGCCTTAGCAAATTATCTTATTGGTTTGAGCCATAAAGATAGCTCAAGCTGGTACCAAGCATAGATATGAGATTTGTCAAAGGTCAGGGGCACCTCCACTCAGAATCCCGTCGTGGTTGTCAAAATGTGAACCCTCAATATCTGGGACAGGTCTCAGTTATTCTAGAAAGTTTATTTTGCCGATGTTGAGGAGGCATGTCCATGACACAACCTCAGCAGGTCCTGACAACATGTATCCAAAGTGGTCAGGACACAGCTTGGTTTTATACATTTTAGGGAGACATGAGACTTCAACCAGTCTATGTAAGAGGTACATTGATTCTGTCTGGAAAGGCGGAACAACTCGAAGCAGGGCAGGGGCTTCCAGGTCACAGGTAGGTGAGAGATAAGCAGTTGCGTTCTTTGAGTTTCTGATTAGTTTCTCCAAAGCAGGCAATTATGCATTTATCTTGGTGAGCAGAAGGATGACTTTGAATAGAATAGGAGGCAGGTTTGCCCTAAGCAGTTCCCAGCTTGACTTTTCCCTTCACCTTAGTAATTTTGGGGCCCCAAGATATATTTTCCTTTCACATAGTTCTTTCACAAAACTTGAGTGTGTCCAGAACACTCATGGGAAAATGACCAGGAGTTGCAAGAAGTAAAGATAAAATTGGGCAAGTAGGCACAATTCTGTCCTGGAACCCCCTGCGTAAGATGACCACTGACCAGGTTTACTCACAACAGCCTAGCATGCTCCTGTTGTCCTGGAGTGATTTTTGGTAGTACCCTATTTTACTCTCAATGGTGTCCTGATTTAGAGACTACATTTTATGGTGCCTAAATTTTAATGTGCATGATGCCACTACATGAAGGAACATGCTTTTGGTCTTACAAGAAAAGTGAAGTGCTGGAGGCTGGCAGCACATGAGCTCAACGTGAAGGCAATGTGATCAAAACCAGGCTGGAGGCCAGAGACCTGTGCCACAGTGCAGGCGAGACCTGCTCAAGGCTGCAGTCAGTGCAGTGCTGGCATTGAGGGCAACTCCAGCCACAGAGAACCCTGTGCTCATTTAGTGACTCCATTCTCCATCGTAGCTTGCACTTCTCCAGGGGGCATCCCGGAAGAGAGTCTGCTGTCACATGTGCCGGTGAGTCTTTAAATGGGCTGTGTGTGTGTGTGTGTGTGTGTGTGTGTGTGCGTATGTTTCCTTAAGAGGGGATTAGTGTTCTCTATAGAGTGCAGTAAAGGTCTGTGCCTTGGTATCCCCTTCAAGCTTCACGAGCAGTGGTTCTGACCCCAAAATTAACAAGTTCAGAAATCATTAGATGATTTGGTTGAATATTCTGGAATGCTATCAAGTACAAAACACCCTACTCAAAAGTGCTTATATCTGCTGAATGCCTCTGAAATGGAGCATAATTCACTATTAGCATTATAGTTTTATGCCACAGCGTCTGTTATGTAAGTAAGTTCAATCTCATAAAAAATTTACAAGCAATAATGCTACTCTGATTCTAAGGAACTCCACCAGACAGCTGAATCAACTAAAGAGCCATAGACTCTGGCTTCTTAAGCAATTTTAAAATCAAATAAATTCTAATTTTTGTTTTCAATAAACTTCACACATAAGAAGACTATTCATCTTGTGCATGATGGGGGAAGAAATTAGCATTAAGTAAGTAACCATAATATGTTAGACAACATTTAAGTATTATCTAATTTTTGATTTTTTAATTTTTAATTATTATGGATGCATAATAGTTATACATATTTATGAAGTAAATATGATATTCTGATACAAGCATACAAAATGTAATGATAAAATCAGGGCAATTGGGTATCTATTTCCTCAAGCATTTAGTACTTCTTTGTGTTAGGAAGATTTCAATTCTAGTCCTTTAGTTATTTGAAATAAACAATTATTTTTGTTAACTCTAGTCACCAAACATCTACATTTTATTTTGTTTTATCTCTCTTTTTTTTTTACATCTTATTCTTTCTATTTAATTGTAATTTCATATCCATTAACCATCCCATCTTTATCTCTCTCTCCCACAGTGCTTTCCAGCCTCTGGTGACCATCATTGTACTCTCTACCTCTTATATCCTGAGGTCATTTTCATAGTAAAATTAGATAATATCATAATGGCCTCAGAACGTAACTCTTATATAATTTAAAGATTAAAAAACTGAGACTCACAATGGTTCAGTAACTTGCCCAAAGACATTTGAGTAGTAGGTGGCACAAACTTCATGCAAAGCTAGTCCCTTGAACTTTAAAGCCCCTCTCATTTCACTAAAATGCAGTCTCTGTTACTGTTTACAACAAATATTCTACTGTGTGGTTGATAGATCAACAGTTTCACTGTCTTTAAATATAGAAAATACATTCCATTAAATGCACTGGTATTTGTATCCATTTTATATGTAAACTGACTGGGCAATTTCCTGGGATGATTGATATGTTTCACAGAATAAATTGGTAATAATTCTAATGGACACAGATAGACTTCACCACATTCAAGGAACTGTTCTGCCTGCTTTGTATATGAACTCATATAATCTTTTCAATGATGCTGTAAGGTTACTGGCACCATTCTAACGATGAAGAAAATGAAGTGTCGTGATGCAAATGGGGAAGCTGTCTGAACCTGGTTTTGTTGATCACCTGGGCTGCCTGGAAGCTGGTGAGCTGGGACCCTTCCCCTCAGGTGCTGGCACTGTCAATTAATTGACTTGAGTCAAAGGTGGTGAGACTAATTTTTCACTTAGTCTTGCAAATAAGTGGTTATTATTATTTTACTACAAATAATTTTTTTACAAATTAAAAAAAAGAAGGCAGCTTTTGAGTGCATAGGCAGAAACAAACAACAGTACAGCCAGAATAACATAACATTTAAAAACAAAGAAATAAGTGACTTAGACATTGTTTCACTTAATAAAATTCAGAAAAAAATACAGTTCAAAATATGTGCCATAAACATTGCAAAACCTAAGATCTGCCTCAAAGTACAGATTGGATTGATTATTTCTGGCAAATGCCTAAGGTGTCTCTCACAGGAAGAGCCCATGTGGCTTCATTTCTCAGGTTATGCTTTCACTAATAATGGTTTCAGTTAGATGTAACTTTCTACTAAGTTGAGAAACAAATGTTTCACCTCTGCAAATTAAAAGCCTTGTCCTGGCCTATACTGTGATATGAAAAATTATTTCAAAGGGAAGGGCACATCTAAACATGAATGACCTTGGAAGTGAAAATTGGAAATTTCACTTTCTGCTCTAGATAAATCAACACTCCCGATAAGATACAGAAAATAGACACCATATTAATGCATTGTTTTAGATTCTTTTCATATATTAGACAGCTTTGTGTACCACAAAAAACAGAATATTCAATTTTGCTTTGGAACACAAGATATTTATTTATAACTTCTACAGTGTTAGAGGTATTAACAGGCTGCCCTACTATTTACTTTTATAATTGATTGTATTCAAAGTGCTCTATGGAGTCCACAGAAATGAAAGTCAATGAGAACAAAACATTGAGCAAATTGTTTTATTTTGGTTATTACTATATTGGAAAATTGTCTTCTTAATCTCATAGATATTTTTAGATAGAAATGTATGATTTATTGCACATAAAAATTTATATGAGTATGGATTTTCTTTAGTGTTGGTCCTCAAATGCAACGAACACTGTGTTTCAAATAAAATATTTTATACATAGAAAAGATTACACATTTATCACATATAAAAGTCATACAAATTTAATTTTTATTGATCTGAAAATGCTGAGAAATTATAGTGCTATTATCAATTGCATAAGTAGAATCAGAGAGGAAGAACATAAGAACTATCAGTGTACGTGGTGGAAATAGCAAAGAAAGACCTTTAACACCTAAAATGGATATGCTTTGTCATTGACATTATAGTGTTTTGTTACTACTTCTATGATATTAAAAAAATCCTACTTTCATATCCCTTTATAGAAGTGGGAATTTTATTCAAAACACTATGCCTTTTAAACTACAATTTTCTAATCACAAATATATAAATAAAATATGTTTTTACTTTAATAATTTGTTCTGATTTCCAATTTTTTTTTAATTTTCCTTTAAGTTCTGGTATACATGAGCAGAATGTACAGGTTTGTTACATAGGTATACATGTGCCATGGTGGTTTGCTGCACCTATCAACCCGTTGTCTAGGTTTTAAGCTCTGCATGCATTAGGTATTTGTCCTAATGCTCTCCCTCCCATTGCCCCACCCCCCGACAAGCTCTGGTAGGTGATGTTCCCCTCCCGGTGTCCAGTGTTCTTATTGTTCAATTCCCACTTATGAGTGAGAACATGCGGTGTTTGGTTTCCTGTTCAATTTTTTAAACTGTAGAAAAATTCTAAATAAACTGTAAAGATCAATACTATGAATACTGGCAAAGTATTAGTCACAGCATTGCTTTCCATTTCACTCTTCTAAAAATTTATCATGAATTATTTCTCCAATCAAATTATATGAGGAGCTTACCCACACACAAGAGGGTTGAGCATTTTAAATGAGCATTTTCATGATCCATTTGATTATATCAACATGGCAGTCTCCACTGGCTCATTTTCTGTAGCCGCACACACTAAGCCAACACTACTGAAAAATTTGGTCAGTTTCCTAGGCACTTCAAATCATGAACATTTTGTTCCAACATCTTTACTAATGCTGTTGTTTTTCTGAATGATAGTGCACTGCTCTGCTCTATACTGTAAATTTAAATAGAGGCACATTCCCAGTTCAATTAACGAGTGTGCAGCATGGGCAAGACAGCAATTTGGCTACTCTAATGGGCAGATCAGGGCACTGCAAGACCCAGCTGCATGGCTGTGAAATGGGAGGATGTGTGGAGTAGTTGAAAATGCTCAAGAGTTGGCAACAAAAGCTGTAGTTCTTTCATAAGGTCTTGTGTTTATGTTTCATTGTTTACTTCTTCTTTATCTCTTTCACCTATTAGACTGTAAGATCTATGAGGGCACAACTTGATTTTATTTACCCACTGTAACTTTATTGACTATCATATTTTCTACCACATGGGACAAACTTAAAAATTAATTTTTGGTTTAACAGATTAGGTCATTTTTGCTATACTGCAGCCTTAATTTAGCATTTCCATATATATATATGAACATATACTATGAAGATTAAATATAATTTGCATTTGCATTGGAAAATTGCTTCTGTTAAAAGAATAAATAATATGTAATTATAAACATAAAAATTTGCAGATCTTTTAAAATAAAACCATAAAATTTTATATACAGACATAAAAGAAGACTAAAAATGCACAGAATTTCTTATGTAACCAGAATCAATAGTGAACAGGTATCTACTCTAGAAATTTTCTACACATGTCATGAAATTAAATTAAAATATAGTTAAGGAAAGACTAAAATCAAGAGTTATGATGAGAAAATATCCCTATCCAATATTGAAATGAATTATGAAATAATAATGATTAAAACCTTATGGAGCAGACATAGTATTAGAACAGGCAAGAAAATTTGAAGATAGCTTCAAGTCACAAAGCAATTTTTTTTTAATTTGATGTTCTAATAAGTAGGAAAATTTGTTTATTTGGTAAAAAACTGCAGGATACTGGCAACCAACATGAAAACTAATCCAGATGTTGTAAACTGAAAATGAAATCTTAAGCTCCCTACCAACTGAAGGAATCCCCTCCTGGCAAAGGGGACCCTGGAGAAACCTGAAAAACGTCGTTCCTGGCCATGACCAGAAGGGAGGTTGGACATACCTTGTTATATTCCCTCTCTTCTGGAGTTTAGTCACAACTGACTACGTTAAAAATAGAAATCATGAAACTGACAGAACAGACTCTCTGTGGCATAAGATAGCAAATTGTCAACAAGACCTAAGGCCATGCCGGGCAAGGCTTCAGTTATTCCCTAAAAAAACATAAAATCTCGTTAAATGGATTTTTTATTAACCTGGTTATAATGTGGCTGACTTTCCATCTTAATGCTGGTACAGCATCACACCGCAGATAAAAGCCCGTGAAGGATATCAAAATATTTTATCTCAAATACATGTCTTTGACATAGTTTGAAATGGCTCTGCCAAGCTGTCTTTTTTGGGGGGGAATCTGCATCTTTAGGGAACCTCCATTAATGTAATTCGGCCTTTCTCAGATCTAGGAGTGATTAACTGAAAGTCTAATGTCATTAATGTCTGAAAAGCGATGTCTTACCATCAATGCTCTTTGGGACTGCTACTTACGAGGCTTCATCTATGTAACAAGAACCTTGGCTCCCACAATCCCCTTATCTTAACCCAAGCATTTCTTTCTACTGGCTTCAAGTCCTTAGACAATATCTTAATTCTCTCAGCCAGTTGTCAAATAAATAATCCCTAAAACCACCTATGACTTGTGAGCCCTTGCTTCAAGATGTCCCACCTTTTCATGCTGGACCAATGTATATCTTCCACGTACTGTTTGATGTCTTTGACTGTAACCCTTGTCTCCTCAAAATGTATCAAACCAAACTGCAACCCGACCACCTTGAGCAGGTTTTCTCAGGACCTCTTGTGACTCTGCCCCAGGTCCTGGTCAGTCATATTATCTCGGAATAAACCTCTAAAGGAATGGTACCACATCCTCCTTGTACCTCTGGTAGAATTCGGCTGTGAATCTGTCTGGTCCTGGACATTTTTTGGTTGGTAGGCTCTTAATTATTGCCTCAATTTCACAGTCTGTTATTGATCTATTCAGGGATTCAACTTCTTCCTGGTTTAGTCTTGGGAGGGTGCATGTGTCCAAGAATTTATCCATTTCTTCCAGATTTTCTAGTTTACTTGCGTAGAAGTGTTTATAGTATTCTCTGATGGTATTTCGTATTTCTGTGGGATTGGAGGAGCTGGTACTATTCCTTCTGAAACTATTCCAATCAATAGAAAAAGAGGGAATCCTCCCTAACTCATTGTATGAGGCCAGCATCATCCTGATACCAAAGCCTGGCAGAGACACAACAAAAAAAAAAGATAATTTTAGACCAATATCCCTGATGAATATCGATGCAAAAATCCTCAATAAAATACTGGCAAAATGAATCCAGTAGCATATCAAAAAGCTTATCCACCATGGTCAAATGGGCTTCATCCCTGGAATGCAAGGCGGGTTCAACATATGCAAATCAATACATGTACTCCAGCATATAAACAGCACCAAAAACAAAAACCACATGGTTATCTCAATAGATGCAGAAAAAGCCTTTGACAAAATTTGACAGCCCTTCATGCTAAAAACTCTCAATAAATTAAGTATTCATGGGACGTATCTCAAAATAATAAGAGCTATTTATGACAAGCCCACAGCCAATATCATACTGAATGGGCAAAAACTGGAAGCATGTCCTTTGAAAACTGGCACAAGACAGGGATGCCCTCTCTCACCACTCCTATTCAACATACTGTTGGAAGTTCTGGCCAGGGCAATCAGGCAGGAGAAGGAAATAAAGGTATTCAATTAGGAAAAAGAGGAAGTCAAATTGTCCCTGTCTCCAGATGACATGATTGTATATCTAGAAAATGCCATCGTCTCAGCCCAAAATCTCCTTAAGCTGATAAGCAACTTCAGCAAAGTCTCAGGATATAAAATCAATGTGCAAAAATCACAAGCATTCCTATACACCAATAACAGACAAACAGAGAGCCAAATCAGGAGTGAACTGCCATTCACAATTGCTTCAAAGAGAATAAAATACCAAGGAATCCAACTTACAAGGTATGTGAAGGACCTCTTCAAGGAGAACTACAAAGCACTGCTCAATGAAATAAAAGAGGACACAAACAAATGGAAGAACATTCCAAGCTCATGGATAGGAAGAGTCAGTATCATGAAAATGGCCATACTGCCCAAGGTAATTTATAGATTCAGTGCCATCCCCATCAAGCTACAAATGACTTTCTTCACAGAATTGGAAAAAACTACTTTAAACTTCATATAGAACCAAAAAAGAGACCACATTGTCAAGTCAATTCTGAGCCAAAAGAACAAAGCTGGAGGTATCACACTAACTGACTTCAAACTATACTACAAGGCTACAGTAACCAAAACAGCATGGTACTGGTACCAAAACAGAGATATAGACAAATTTTACAGAACAGAGCCCTCAGAAGAAATATCACGCATCTACAACTATCTGATCTTTGACAAACCTGACAAAAACAAGCAATGGGGAAAGGATTCCCTATTTAATAAATGGTGCTGGGAAAACTAGCCATATGTAGAAAGCTGAAACTGGATCCCTTCCTTACACCTTATACAAAAATTAATTCAAGATGGATTAAAGACTTACATGTTAGACCTAAAACCGTAAAAGCTCTAGAAGAAAACCTAGGCAATACCATTCAGGACATAGGCATGGGCAAGGACTTCATGTCTAAAACACCAAAAGCAATGGCAAGAAAAGTCAAAATAGACAAATGTGATCTAATTAAACTAAAGCGCTTCTGCACAGCAAAAAAAAACTACCATCAGAGTGAACAGGCAACCTACAGAATGGGAGAAAAATTTTGCAATCTACTCCTCTGACAAAGGGCTAATATCCAGAATCTACAAAGAACTTAGACAAAGTTACAAGAAAAAAACAAACAGCTCCATCGGACAAAGGACTAATATCCAGAATCTACAAAGAACTTAAACAAACTTACAAGAAAAAACAACCCCATCAAAAAGTGGGCAAAGAATATGAACAGACACTTCTCAGAAGACATTTATGCAGCCAACAGACATATGAAAAAATGCTCATCATCACTGGTCATCAGAGAAATGCAAATCAAAACCACAATGAGATACCATCTCACACCAGTTAGAATGGCGATCATTAAAAAGTCAGGAAACAACAGGTGCTGGAGAGGATGTGGAGAAATAGGAACACTTTTACACTGTTGGTGGGACTGTAAACTAGTTCAACCATTGTGGAAGACAGTGTGGCGATTCCTCAAGGATCTAGAACTAGAAACACCATTTGACCCAGCCATTCCATTACTGGGTATATACCCAAAGGATTATAAATCATGCTGCTATAAAGACACATGCACAAGTATGTTTCTTGCGGCACTATTCACAATAGCAAAGCCTTGGAACCAACCCAAATGTCCATCAATGATAGACTGGATTAAGAAAATGTGGCACATATACACCATGGAATACTATGCAGCCATAAAAGAGGATGAGTTCATGTCCTTTGCAGGGACATGGATGAAGCTGGAAACCATCATTCTCAGCAAACTATCCCAAGGACAAAAAACCAAACACCACATGTTCTCACTCATAGGTGGGAATTGAACAATGAGAACACCTGGACACAGGAAGGGGAACATCACACACTGGGGCCTGTTGTGGGGTGGGGGGAGGGGGGAGGGATAGCATTGGGAGATATACCTAACGTAAATGACGAGTTAATGGGTGCAGCACACCAACATGGCACATGTATACATAAGTAACAAACCTGCATGTTGTGCATATGTACCCTAGAACTTAAAGTATAATAATAAAATAAACTCTCTAAGTACTTTATTTTCTGTTAACAATATACATCTCCCTCATTAATCTATTTCAAAGTAAATTCCAGGGGTCCAGTGATTTAAGCATAATAAAATGAAGACATAAAAGTAACCAGACAAAACTTAGAAAAAATTTGACACTTCCGGGGCTGGGCACAGTGGCTCATGCCTATAATCCCAGCACTCTGGGAGGCTGAGGTGGGCAGATCTCTTGAGCCCAGGAGTTCAAGACCAGCCTGGCCAGTATGGTGAAACCCTGTCTCTAATAAAAATACAAAAATCAGCCGGCACGCACCAGTAGTCCCAGCTACTTGGGAGGCTGAGGTGGGAGGATTGCTTGAGCTGGGGAGGTAGAGGTTCAGTGAGCCAAGATTGAGCCACTACGCTCCAGCCTAGGTGACAGAGTAAAACCTTGTCTATTAAAAAAAAAAAAAAGACACTTTTGGTAGAATAAAATATTGTTAAAATGTTTAAATTGTTTTGCTAATAAAGATACTCATTCTTTCATAAAAACAAATTTTGGATAATTATTTTTCATGCATTGAGATAAGAAAGATTAGTTATCACTTTCAGTGGTAAATAAGGAAAGAGAAACTGGTACTGTCATGCATAGTTCCTAGGAGTGTAAAATCGTGTGAGCTTTTTGGAGGACAATACAATGCCCTGTATAAGATTAAGAAATACACGCATCTCTTTACTGCACAGGTCTATTTCTAATAGTCTATCTTCATATTTATTCTACAAATGTCTGTTGATGCTGTAGAGGCCAATGAGAACTTCCCCTTTGCCTTCTGAGGGTTTTCTGAAAAATCAACTGACAGAAGGCAGGTTAATAGGAGAAAAGGCCTACAATTTTTTTTAACATGCACGGGAGTCATACACAATATAAGAACTCAAAGAAAGGCAAGATGGTTGACACTTTTATACCACTCTAAGGTTACAGGAAGAACGCGGGCTCCAAGCATGACACAAAAGAGGTTATAGTGCTAAATCTATTTTAGTGGCAAGACAGGTTAAGGGGTGGAGAGGCGATCTTGTTATGTAGATGTAACTCCATAGGTAGCAGCCCTCTGACAGAATAGATGGTCATTGTTTCTTTCAGACGCTTAAAGCTGGCAGTCTTTCTGTTAATCTTTCTTTTTTTTTTTTTTTTTTTTTTTTTTTTTTTTTTTTATTATACTTTAAGTTTTAGGGTACATGTGCACATTGTGCGGGTTAGTTACATATGTATACATGTGCCATGCTGGTGGTATATCTCCCAATGCTATCCCTCTCCCCTCCCCCCACCCCACAACAGTCCCCAGAGTGTGATATTCCCCTTCCTGTGTCCATGTGATCTCATTGTTCAATTCCCACCTATGAGTGAGAATATGCGGTGTTTGGTTTTTTGTTCTTGCGATAGTTTACTGAGAATGATGGTTTCCAATTTCATCCATGTCCCTACAAAGGACATGAACTCATCATTTTTTATGGCTGCATAGTATTCCATGGTGTATATGTGCCACATTTTCTTAATCCAGTCTATCATTGTTGGACATTTGGGTTGGTTCCAAGTCTTTGCTATTGTGAATAATGCCGCAATAAACATACGTGTGCATGTGTCTTTATAGCAGCATGATTTATAGTCCTTTGGGTATATACCCAGTAATGGGATGGCTGGGTCAAATGGTATTTCTAGTTCTAGATCCCTGAGGAATCGCCACACTGACTTCCACAATGGTTGAACTAGTTTACAGTCCCACCAACAGTGTAAAAGTGTTCCTATTTCTCCACATCCTCTCCAGCACCTGTTGTTTCCTGACTTTTTAATGATTGCCATTCTAACTGGTGTGAGATGATATCTCATAGTGGTTTTGATTTGCATTTCTCTGATGGCCAGTGATGATGAGCATTTTTTCATGTGTTTTTTGGCTGCATAAATGTCTTCTTTTGAGAAGTGTCTGTTCATGTCCTTCGCCCACTTTTTGATGGGGTTGTTTGTTTTTTTCTTGTAAATTTGTTTGAGTTCATTGTAGATTCTGGATATTAGCCCTTTGTCAGATGAGTAGGTTGCGAAAATTTTCTCCCATGTTGTAGGTTGCCTGTTCACTCTGATGGTAGTTTGTTAATCTTTCTAGATCTGTAAAAGGTAGGACCTCAGAAAGCTTGACTGCATCAGCAAAACTCATACACAAAAAACAGCTTTGCAGAGATACTTCTGTTTGCAGGCTGCCTCAACAGCCATCTCAAAATATCAGAAGTATTGTATTTTGGAGTGAAATAGTTTAGTTTCCTTCAGTGCAAATACAAAAATTATACTTGAGGCATTATATGAATTAAAAAAAAAAAAAAAGAAAAACCCTGAAAGTCCAACAATAGATTCTGGGAAGGTAACTGGTAGCACATCCATACCATGGAATTCTATATGAGAATTAAAAACTCAATGCATTTGGAATGTGGTCATGATAACAAATAATTGATGTTTTCTAAATTTCTGTGTGATATATTCCAAAAATATTATTAAATGATTGAATATGTAGGAGAAATGTTTCACAATTTATTATGCAAGATTATAGTACAAATTCACCCTTGCTAGAGATAGGAAAAGAATTAATACTTAAAAAATTCTACATCTTAAACTTTCTATTTTTCTTGTAATTCATTTCCAGTAAGTTAAAACTTGTTCATAATTCATTTGCTGGTGATAAATTGTCTTACATAATTCAAACATTTTTTAGGTATTTTAACAGATGTTCCTTAAACGTTGCAATAAAGAGAGAAGTACTTTTTGAAAAGCACTATTTTGTGGAATTAAATAGCACTCATGAGAACAGCAAATCACCTAATTATTTTTCACAACATGGGAAAACGATTGTCGTCTGGGTTCAGTTGGTCTGGGCACTTTTATGTGTTTGGAAATTTCAGAGCTGTGTGTTGGATGAACTTTTTAGATTTAGTTTTGAAGGAATCTAGTAACTCTGCTAGTTTAATGATTTAATATTTCTGATTTTTCAGAGATCTTGGTTGTTTAATCCAACATTAGTGTGTGCAGATCAGAGGAATGGAAGAAGACAATGTGGTTATTTTCTAAACCCTTTCTATAACTTAGCTGAATATTTACCCACTCAAGAAGTGTTTGCCAAGCCTATTGTTAAAAATATAATTTCTGAATATTTCTAACACTTTAGAAAAATAACCTATATTCCTTAAAAAATGACATGAAGAAATTGAATTTTGTTCTTTGAGGGAAAAGCTTTTATAATTCCCAAGAAAATAAGTTAAGGTATTGAATAATACAAAATTTAGTCAAGTGGAGCCTGTTAAAATGTTCATTTTCTAATTTTAAGATAGAATATTTGGAGTACATGTATATATAATTAAGTATTATTTAGTATTGTGAAATTAAATAATTCCAGCTTAAAGTTTTTGGAACTTTATTCTGAGCCTTGGGGGGAATGTGGCTATGCAGCCTGAGTCATGCAGCATGCAGCTCCAATTTTGCCTTTTTTTTTTTTTTTACTGTAAACGATAAGGAAAACCAAATGGTGTCAGAGATAAGACCTCTTCAGATTACTCCTCAGATTACCTCTCCTTAACAAGTAATACAGTCATCTTCCTTGGAATGCAGCAGTCTGTAACAGATCAAATCTCTATCAAATCTCTGTCACATATGCACTGGTCTTGCATGGGAAATATCATTATCCTGTTAAAATATCTCTGTCTCTACCTTTGTAAGTGAAACTTTAACTTCCTTTTGTAACACTGTGTACTAGTCCATTCTCACGCTGCTATAAAGAAATACCCGAGGCTGGGTAATTTATAAAGGAATGATGTTTAATTGACTCAGAGTTCAGCATGGTTGAGGAGGCCTCAGGAAACTTACAATCATGCCAAAAGGGGAAGCAAACATGTCCATCTTTACATGGTGGCAGCAAGGAGAAGTGCTGAGCAAAAGGGGAAAAAGCCCCTTATAAAACCATCAGATCTCATGAGACACACTCACTATCATGAAACTAGCATAAGGGTAACAGCCCCATGATTCAATCACCTCCCACCAAGTCCCTCCCACGACATAGGGGGATTATGGGAACTACAATTCAAGATGAGATTTGAGTGGGGACAAGGTAAAACCATATCACACTGCCCATTTATTTGGAGCCAGTGTTCCCGAATGACATTCCTCAAGTTTTATGTTCAAATAAACTACTTCAACCTACTTTCTGGTTGACAGTATACCCATATATGCACAAGTTGAACATTTTTATCATAGTTGCTCATGTCTCATCTCCTCCTCTCCTCTTTGAGTTTTCTTCATATAACTCATCCAATGTATTAAGTATGTAAGTGTCTGTTTATTGTCTGTCTCCCCAACTAAGTTATAAATTCCATAAGAGCAGAGATTTTTGCCTACAGATAAATATTTGTTTCATAGATGAATATCTAAAACTAACAATCTGAGGCCAGGCACATTGGTTCATGCTTGTAATCCCAGCACTTTGGGAGGCCAAGGTGGTTGGATCACTCCTAACACCTAAGGTTAGGAGTTCAAGAGCAGCCTGGCCAACATGGTGAAACCCCATCTCTACCAAAAATACAAAAATTAGCCAGGTCTGGTGGAGCACACCTGTAGTAACAGCTACTTGGGAGGCTGAGGCAGGAGAATCGCTTTAACCTGGGAGGCAGAGGTTGCAGTGAGCTGAGATTGTGCCACTGCACTCCAGCCTGGGCAACAGAGCAAGATTCCATCTGAAAAATAAATAAATAAATAAATAAATAAATAAATAAATAAATATGAAAAAAACTAACAGTCTGGTTGATAAATACATCTTTAGTCATAACAATATTCCCTTGATGTCCAACTTCTACAATTCTCTTATGAATGGAAAATAAACCATTTCCAATTTCTAAATGTTTTTATCTACTGAGGATTTTAGATAACATTTATTTATACAAATATTTTCCTGAATATACTACAGATAACATTTTTAATTTTCTCATGGAGATATTATGAGGATTAATAAAATAATACACTTTATGTTTCAAATCTAAGCAACCATAAAAACAAATTACTTTCACCACTATGTGGGAAGTGCATTTAGAATTTGCGTAGTATAATGCAGAGGAGTTTAATATAATAATGACTCTTTAACAGAGTTATTGAAGGCAAACAGGTTTATTTGTAGATAGGTTCTAAGATAGAGCAACATTAGCTTCAGGGTGACACAAAACTGTAGGAAATTATTTGGAATGGCAATAAGACCATTATAGATCATCTGCCAGACAAAATAATCCACCATTTTGATTGTTTATTAAAGTGCTTTATAAACATCTTCGCCTAATTATCATAAGTTACATCTCTAGCAACTAGTTCCATCCCTGCTCACTGTTTAATTTTGTCAAGTTATTTAACCTCTCTGTCTTTAGTAGCCTCATTTGTAAAGGGGGATAAACGTATCCTCACTGAGTAGAGTTTTGAGAAGGATCATCTGTATCAATTTTGTAAGAGGTCTGCTATACAGGAAACACTGTGAAGGTATTATTATTATTATTATTGTCATGAGGAGGAGTGGTTATAAAAATTAAAATATGAAGTTTATTATTAACTACAAAATATTAATATATATTAAAACCACAAGGTGGCAGGCATTAAATAAATCCTATTCCAATGTGTATAGTAGGACACTATTTGTTACCTTTACAAAATCATAAGAATATCAATAAATTTAAGAAGAAAGATAAAAGACAAATATGAAGCAACAATATGTATCAACCAACAATTATGGAATATATTGAAAGGAAATAAGTAGTTTTTATTAACTTGTGTGGCCTAGATAATTATTTTCCAGTTTCATTTCTTTCAGTATAACATTGCCTGAATATGCTGCAATTTTTTCAACCCTTCTGCTATTGAGAGGTGAAGCCAGCTGGGCTTCTGGGTCAGGTGGGGAGTTGGAGAATTTTTGTGTCTAGCCAAAAGATTGTAAACTCACCAATCAACGCTCTGTGTCTAGCTAAAGGATTGTAAACGCACCAATCAGCACTCTGTAAAAATGCTCCAATCAGCACTCTGTAAAATGGACCAATCAGCACTCTGTAAAATGGACCAATCAGCACTCTGTAAAATGGACCAATCAGCAGGATGTGGGTGGGGCCAAATAAGGGAATAAAAGCTGGCCACCCAAGCCAGCCACAGAAACCCATTGGGGTCCTCTTTGAGGCTGTGGAAGGATTGTTCTTTTGCTCTGGAAGGATTGTTCTTTTGCTCTTTACCATAAATCTTGATGCTGCTCACTCTTTGGATTTGTACTACTTTTATGAGCTGTAACACTCACCACGAGAGTCTGAGGGTCTGCAGCTTAACTCATGAAGTCAGCAAGACCATGAACCCACTGGGAGAAACAAGCAACTCCAGATGAGCCACCTTTAAGAGCTGTAACACTCACCGTGAAGGTCTGTGGCTTCACTCCTGAGGCCAGTGAGACCATGAACCCACCAGAAGAAGAAACTCGGGACACACCTGAACATCTGAAGGAGCAAACTTAGGACATACCATGTTTAAGAGCTATAAAACTCACCGTAAGGGTTTGTGGCTTCATTCTGGAAGTCAGTAAGACCAAGAACCCACCAGAAGGAATAAATTCCGGACCCACTATTAGCTGGTATTCCTATTATTTCCAATGTTGAGCTACTAGGAGGAGGTTGCTAAAAGCATATGTGTATGTTGTGGCTCAGAAAACAGTACTCAAACTGAAGGCATTAGCAGCACTGACAAGCAAAAATTTTGTATGCCCTCCTGCCCCCTGTTCCTTAGCTCTATTCTCCCCTAAGGTAAGCCCTAGAAACCAGAATTCCTTTCCCCAAAGCCAACCACGAAGCCTAAAAATATTACTCTTAAGATTTCCTCTGTTCTATCTGTGTTAGAACTGTCCATCAAGAAATTATCTCACCCATGATATTTGACTGTACATCACAAGATCCCCACATTGCAGAGAGTGCCTTACCATATGTCCAGAAGAAAGGAGTACATACTCTGGAGGCTCAAAGAATCCAGGCGGCCTTGCTGGGTCTCCCCACTCTGTCTGCAAGTATCACATTATATCGTTTTTTTGTCCAATCACATTTGTACACAGATCACGGTTTGTTAAACCTAAGCATAAAAATGGACGATTTCCCCTGTGCCTTTGTGCCTTCATTCTGAAGACTCGCGTGTATACAAATTAAATGAATCTGAATGCCTTTTCTCCAATTAATATGCCTTTTTCTGAGTTAATTTTTCAGAGAAACTTCAGAATGCCAAGGGTTTCCCTTGGCCTTTACGTATACATATGAAAATATGCAAATAAAAATGTGTATTGAACTGACAAAACAGAAATATAGCCTAAAAGCATAAAAAAGCATGAAGCAAAATGACAAAAATAAGAATATTATTTAATTATGAGTACATTTAAATCAATTAAAATGCTCTATTCTTACGAATTGACAGAGATTATTGAATTGCATTAAAACACAACACTTTTAGCTCTAAAGAGAGCTAAACAGAGTCAACTAAAGAGTCTGTAAACAGTGACACAAAATATTTAAGACATCACCAGCAAATATTGTAAAAAAAGAACTCATTCTGAAACATTAAATGAGGCACAGAGGATATTAATGTTTTATAGACACAATTGACAATAATGTCATTCAAATCATAAATATTTTTCTACTAAATGCTATAGCAATTGCAAAAAAGAAATTAAAATTTAACCTTCAATTTTAAATGCGATGTTAAGTATGTTAAGCTTTAGAAAACTGGAAATAATAATTCTTTAGGATAATAAAGGATATTTAAGTCGAATACTAGTATCTTATTTAAGTATAAAAGTAGACCCATAATTATTAAAATAAGCAATTAAAAATGCACATTTATCAGCAAAACTATCAGTATTGTTGAAGAACTTCTAATTACTATAATTATCAATGAAAACATTTGATACAACAGTCAGAAGGAAAAAGAGATATTGTTTTTATATAATTTTGTTGACTTCGTGAAAGACATATGAAAATCCATAAAAATGAATGTAAGGCTTCAGTAAATTGACTAACCACAAAAGTAAATTAATATTTTAAGGTGTGATAGTTTTCCAATGCACAAGTACTGTCCACTAGAGTGAGACAGACAGAGATAAATGACAGATGGAAGGATGGAGAGACAAAGCGGCATTCCATAGAGAAATTAGATGCTTTCGTTTCTTAATCACACTCCACTAATTGGTTAAGATTTCAGAAATGGTTGGAATTAGATCTCTAGTTTATTCTAAAATTTCAAAACTAATCATAAAATTTAATATAAAAATAAATCACGGAGGTAATAGATCCACGTTTATGCAAACTTGTGGTAAAAAAAGGATTTTTTTCAGCGTGACATCATGGCAAATATTATAGAAATGTTTGATAGCCTCCACGAGATTTTAATTTTTCTTCCACTGACTGAACAGCATGTTAAAAAATCTGTATAAAAAACTGATGAAGAAACATGTTTAAAGTGAAAGGACACACTATAGCACAAATATTTTCAGAGAAGTGATTAATATATCGCGTGAAGATCCTAACGAAACACTGATATAGTGATAAAATCCCAGTAGGATAATGGGAAAACATGTGACCTTACAGTTCACAAAAAGAAATAAATCAGCCAGTTATCAGAATGAAGAAGGAAGGAGAAGAAGAGAAACGAAATGAAGGAGAGGGAGGAGAAGAAATTTAATGGAAAAATATTCAAATAAAAGTAGCAAATATAAATTTCTGAATATGAAAACAAACAAGCAAATGACTGCTCCCAGCACTTTATATTGCCCCCATCATTCATTTATACATTTATTCTTGTATCCATTCAACAGTGAA
This sequence comes from Gorilla gorilla gorilla, assembly GCF_029281585.2. Taxonomy (NCBI): domain Eukaryota; kingdom Metazoa; phylum Chordata; class Mammalia; order Primates; family Hominidae; genus Gorilla; species Gorilla gorilla. The sequence continues at coordinate 61,590,992 of NC_073230.2, forward strand.
TTCTAGTGTTTTCAGCCCCTATGGCATTGCCATTGCCGGACTAGCTTACAGGTTTTAAAGGTAAAAACACACGAAAAAAAAAATCTCTGATTTCTTGGTTTCAAAATTCTACGGAGGCCCTTCTCACACCATTCTGTTATCTGCGTTTAATTAACTACTGTGCTAGAAGGTCCTCAGGGCCATGCTTGTGTCTTCTTCATCATTGTAGCTCTAGTATTTAAAAAACAGCTGGGATATATTAGATGGGAATTAGATATTTCAGGGATTAACAAAGAAATACAGTGCTACAATAGCAAGGGTAAGAAAATGTGAAAATAGTTTGAATTGCTAACAGTATAAAAAAACAAATTGATATTCAAAAGACTGGTTTCTATTCAAATATTAAAAGGATAGTTATAGAAGAGTATTTCTGGATTTGAAAAGATACTAAAAAATTGCTAGAAAAAATCTATTATTCTACTCAAAAGAAAACTATCTGTGGTTGAGATGGCAGATATAGGGACCACTATTTTCACTCTGGTGGCTTGTCTTGGTGTGCTTAATATTCGATATTTTTTTCTTTACTTCTATTTTTAGAATTTTCTCAGATTACTCAATAGTAATTGTGAAGTGAAAATAAAAGTGAAAGTACATTTTAACTCCTTAAAACATAATTATTAGAGTAAAAATCACCTCTATACCATAACTTTTGCACAAACAATCGTGTGAAACCAATTTTTAGAGAATTTTTCCCTTTCTGTCTGTGTTTTTACTATTATTATTATTACTACTATTATTTTAGAGACAGAGTCTTGCTCTGGTGTCCAGGCTGGATTATAGTGGTATGATCATAGCTCCACTGCACCCTTGGATTTCCGGGCTCAGTTGATAACTCCTGCCTCAGTCTCCTAAGTAGGTTGAACTATGGGCTTACACTACAATGCCTGGCTAATTTTTTTTGCAGAGACAGGGTCTTGCTATGCTGTCCAGGCTGATCTTGAACTCCTGGGCTCAAGTAATTCTCCCATCTTGGCTTCCCAAAGTCCTGGGATTAAAGCTGTTAGCGACCACACCCAGATTTATTATTTTTAATATATGTTTGAAGTTGCTTTTTAATTTTCTTATCTGTGTGTTTCAAAAGTATTACCACTATTTCAAAATTAGACTTACGCGATTATAATTATTCTACATGCATGTCACAGAGAAATTTATTTATTTACTTTGTAAATTTTTTGCAAGGTCTTGCAATGTTGCCCAGGCTGGACTCAAACTATCCTCTGCGTTGGCCTCTGAAGTTGCTGGTATTACAGGTATGAGTCACCATCCTGGTCCCATTACATAGACATTTAAGGTACAAATTTGGGAAGAATGTTTAAAACGTACTGGCTTCCACAATCCAGATAAGAGCAACAAAGGCACATATAGCCACAAGGGTTGTGGTAAAAGCATTTTCTATAACATTCCAAATTACTTATAGTATTATTAAGATCTGCTGCTTAAATACTGCATAACTATGCTTCAATTTGGCTGCACTGTTTCTTCTTCACATGTTAACTGTGTTTTTCATTATTTTACTTTTATAAGATTACAACTTTACCTTCAAGCCCGAACACTTCATTCTAGTTGTGTAGTCTTGATAATATGGTTAAATAAACTCAATGCTGATCACCTAGATCATTCTGCCAAAGTTTCTCCATCCCTGAGATTTTCCTGTGATTTACTTTGTATTGGCTGGATGTTTGGGTTGTTGTTTAATTATCTTTTGTTTATTTTGTTTTAAAGAAGTGGAACTGAGTACCATTTTGCTGGATTTATTTGGCTATTGTTGCTTGTTTTTTTCCTTGAGGTATATAGCAACGTGACTGGTTATAAATATTATTAGATTAAATTTGATTTCCTGAGTTTCTTCGTAAAGGTGATTCTCTACTCTACTGGCCTTGAGTGATCTGTAAGAAATTCTGAGGCAAGAATGAGTTATCTTCCATATCTGTAGGGTGACCTCCACCATAGGTAGCCTGCTCTTTTCTGTCATGGTGCTGTTTAAGGTCTGTTTTCTTTTTGAGAGGGAGTCTTGCTCTGTTGCCCAGGCTGGAGTGCAGTGGCACAATCTCAGCTCACTGCAACCTCCACCTACCAGGTTCAAGCAATTCTCTGCGTCAGCCTCTTGAGTAGCTAGGATTACAGGCACCCGCCAGTATGCCAGGCTAATTTTTGTATTTTTAGTAGAGATGGGGTTTCACCATATTGCCCAGGCTGGTCTTGAACTCCTGACCTTGTGATCCACCCACCTCGGCCTCCCAAAGTGCTGGGATTACAGGTGTGAGTTACTGCGCCCGGCCAGGTCTGCTTCTTTAATGTCCTTTTTACCCACCTAGAGATGAATTCTGCTCCCACGGGATTATTCCTCCAAATCAGATGGATTGGGCAAAGATGGACTCCCTGATGGCCCATTCTGCCTCAACTAAAATCTCCATTTACTGTGGTGGGCATCATTATTTTCTCCAACCCACTTGATTAAGGAATGATTAAGGAAGATTAAGGAATGGTGATTCCTTAGTCTGTTTCTCTCCCATGATGTGCTTAATATCAATGAGAAATTGTCTGTTACTGACCCTCTCTTTTCAATATAACTTTAGTGATTTGGACATAGGTAAGGTCAGAGGCCACATCATGTTGCAAGGCAATATTCCATCCAGTGCTTGCACTGACATGGCACTTGGTTTTATCACGTTTTCATTTAGCTATCTTCTGTTGTTATTTTCTAGCAATAGATGCTAATTTGACTTGATTTTATCAAGATCTTCTAATTTCTATTTTTAAATTAAGTAAGATGCCCAAATTTAGGAAGCCTGTACTTTTTTGTATTTTACAAACAGAAAAAAATTTGTGGAATGAAAGGTATTTGCAGATAAGATGATATAGACCAGAGTTCAGCAAATGTTTTCTATAAAGGGCCAGATAGTAAATAATTTCAGCTTTATGGGCCAAATCATCTCACTTTCACACCACAAGGCGCAAGAAGCCACAGACAGCAGATGGCATGACTGTGTTTCAAGAAGGCTTCATTTACGGACTCTTACATTTGATTTCTACATAGTTTTCACATGTCACAAAATAATATTCCTCTTTTATTTTGTTTGCTTTTACCTGTTTTAAAAAGCAAAAGTCATTCTTAACTCATGGTACAAAAACAGGTGGTGTATTGGATTTCGCCCATAAGCTGGTAGCTTTCTAACCCCTGTGGTCAACGGCTACACTTTGGAAGTTTGATCAGCGTGGTTCTTGAACAGATGTCTTGTTTTGTTTCTTCATCAGACAGAAGCTTTCTCACCACCCGATATGCATTCAGGATTTAGATGAATAAAAATGCTGAGTGTTTAGCTCAGGGTTTCCCCATAGATGAGAAACACTAAACAGACACAACAGGAGACTTGTTGAAGTGTGCAGGTAAAGGCTGCCTTGGTGTAGTTTTCTTTGGTTGGAAGAGACTTTTAAACATGTGATACCCAGAAGACAAAGATTCCCCTTGAGACTTTTCCTTGCTGTCAGCTGTGGATGCTTCGCTCCTGTTTAATGTTCCCGGCTGAACCCTGAGAGGTTGGAATTATAGACACAGCACTGTATTCATCTTGATCTTTTTTTATAAGATTTGTAATGATATCTCTTGTGCTAGAATTTAATCTGTTTTTACAGCATCCACAGATACTAAAAAACTTCCTTGTGACATTTTCAGTGTGTAAGGTTCACTCAAGACATGACTTCTCTCTTCTGGTCCTGTTTTGATGGCAGATATGAAGATTTATTACACTTTCATCTCAGTAGGACACATTTTTGTTACTAAAGAAGAGCTGCCCTGTTACTCTCTGTGGAATGTTTCCAACGCCTCAGGGCACAGCAGGAATGGTTGCTGGTGACGGTCTTGGCTGGGAGCTCCTCAGGCCCAGCTCTGCCTGCCAGACACAGAGTCCCCATGCCACCTAACCCCTAGGCTTGGCAGTGTCCCCAGATCTGAACCCCAGGGCAGGGCTGT